>NC_141689.1:829769627-831034706 GCF_964263255.1 Lissotriton vulgaris | reverse complement strand
CTTTATCCTAACAAACTACTTTACTGCTTTTTTGCTTTCTAATCCAGTTTTAGTTCATGTGGTATAAATATTTCAGACTGGTTTACACTGAATGTTATTAAAGCCCAAAAGGGCATGCAAGCAAAAGTGATATATTCCAATATTTCTTAGATACCAAATTTGGAAAGTATATACCATATCAGGAGGAACGTCCTTGTAGGTAAAATGGATGTCAGCTACAAATATGTAGTCCGCACAAGTAGCAATCTGAAGTTAAAATAAGGAAATAGCATGAATCCGCTAATTCAGTAAGATTCTTAGGGTTTACTTATCATAAGGCAGTACTACTTACAGGGTAGGTTCTCAAATTCTCAGTGAGACCGTTTATCTTTTAATGACAAGCAGCAGCCATAAGAGGTCAGCCTTGATTCACACAATGAAGGGATCTAGAATTACAATAGAAAGCGGTATTTATTTTATGTTCCAGCGTGAATATGAAGGTATCTCACATTTCGCCTATATGCTTACGTCTTAGTCCCCTTTGCTCAGAAAACGATGTCACTAGAGAAGTCAGTTTTTGATACTTGACAGCGCTTATAGGCCCTATAAGAAAATATATATATATATAGATAGGTCTTATCACAATGATATAGGTTCAAGCCCCATATGACGTTTAGGAGCTGAAGAGAAATCATACTTACTATTTTAGAAAAGCCACACTTTTAAAGGAGATATTTTTCGGCACGCGGTAAATATCGAAGCCGCCTTTCATTCACTATAATTGACAAAAAGGGATGGAGTAAATATGTAGAATTAACTCAGGGTTTCTCCTAGTTATAAAGAGAGGTGGATATACTCACGTTTAAAGAAACGTGCTTCTTTAGAAGGACATCTACTGCCGGTTCCCCGTATCGGTATAGTTTTTTTGCCAATACCACCGCCTCAGCAATAAGTACATGTACATATGCTAAAATTATTTTGCTTAAAGGGAATTGGGCGAGTCGAGCAGCAAAGATAGTGCAGCCTAATGCTCTATGACCGCCGCATATTGAGCATACCTTATAGTTCGAGGCTTCAAACGTCCCGCGTGCCACTCCAATATTCTTCGAAGTAAAGACGCGATACAATGTAGCTGCTCGTTTTAAATGGAGCCGAAAATAGTTGCCGCCCACACGTTTTCACGTATCTTCTTAGTGGTTGCCAACATAAAAGACGGACTTCGAGTGAATATTTCATTGAGGCATAGAAGACGGTCGCTAAAGATTGAAGACGGACTTCGAAGACGGACTCACAGCAGTTAGCGTGGGACTGTCTAAACTTTCTTTTTTAGTTGCGAGCATGTAATAGATATTGAAGACACACTACCTAATTATCCGTGCTTTTAAATAAGTAGTGTATGTATATATAAATATACCAATCGCCTAGAGGTCTCTGATTGGAGGCATAGAGAGACAAAAAAACCTGTGTTTTATTACATATATCTCCATCTAGATGTGGATATATTATCATCCGTATATACATAACGGAGAAAATTTAATGTTAAAGGCAAGTTTGAATCATACAACCTTGATCGGATGATTCGGCTAGAAAGTTAAACAGATAAGAGGATCTGACAGGCAGAATTCTAACAGTATTGTAACGATAATGGTGACAATGGAATACATGGTCACTAAAAAACCTAACGTTTTACGAAGATCATCAAGGAAATACGCATACATATTTGCTAACATGTTATTAGATGATACAGAGGGAGGTCCCAAAGATTGAACAAAAGTAGAGATAGTCCCAGCTTTCTATGTTCTACTGATAATTCTTTCTCATTCTTCACGTGAATTTAATCCATGTCTGACGGTATCTAAGAAAGAAATATACCATTGTTCTCTAAGTTTACGGACATTGGCAATATTGCCACCTCTTTTCCCGATCTTTACTCTCTCCAGTATAAACCATCTGAAGTCTTGTTCTCCATGTTTCATTTCTAAAAAGTGTGTTACAATTGGAGCAGTTATCTTTTTTGTTTTTATGGCGGATCTGTGTTCTTGTAGTCTAACTCGCACTTCTCTTCCAGATTCACCTACATAATAGAGCCCACAGGGACATTCCAGGAGATAAATGATATTTTTGCTCCTGCAGTTATTATGTGTCTTGCATTTAATCACTTTTTTGTTGCAAGTAATTTCTGCAGCCACAATACATTGATCACACATATTGCACATGCTGCATCTTGTAGTTCCTACTATTCTAGAGTTGTCAAGTGTTCTCTGATGATCAGATGTTTCCTCTTTGTATGTGTGTACAAGTAAATCACGCAAATTCTTGTTCTTTTTAAAGGCAAATAAAGGTTTTTCCAGGGATGTCTCCTCATCATGATTCAAAATGTGCCAATGTTTATTGACCACATTTTTGATTTGGTTGCTAATGTGGGAAAATTTGCTGACAAATACCACTTTGTTCAGTGGTTCTTTCACTTTCTTGGTATTTTGAATCAAGGCATCATGGTCGTAAAACCTTGCCCTTTTAAGTGAATGTGACAGAAGCTTGCTAGGGTAGCCTCTGTCTCGAAATTTCTTCTTTAAATTTTGAGCATGTTTATAATAGTCATTTATGTCAGAACAGTTTCTCCTTAGTCGAAGGAACTGACTAAAGGGGATGCTTTCTTTTTGTGACTTCGGGTGAAAACTAGAATAATGGAGGAGGGTATTCTTGGCCATAGGTTTGGTAAAAAGTTCGACCGACAGAACCCCATCCGAACTCTTAATGGAAATATCCAGAAAGTCCACTTTGGTGGTACTATAAGAGGAAGTGAACTTAAGATTTGGATCTCCTAGATTGATCCAACTTAAAAATTGTTCCAAAAGTTCGATGGTACCTTCCCAAATAAAGAAAATATCGTCAATGTAGCGGTACCAGCCCGCTACATTTTCGAAGAATGGGGCCAGCTCATTGTCGATATGTTTGGCTTCAAAATTCCCTACATACAAGCAGGCCAGACTGGGGGCACATGTGGCCCCCATGCTGGTCCCCTTGAGTTGTTTAAAATATTGATTCTTGAAAAGAAAGACATTGTTGGTGAGGATAAGTTGCACACAGTCAACAATAAAGTCCTTATTCGCGCCACCAAGGTCTTGGTTGGTAAGCAAATTGTCAATGACCTTCACTGTGTCAGCCTGAGGGATATTCGTGTAGAGAGACTCAATGTCTAGAGTAACTAGACACTGAGTCTCCTCACAGAATGGCAATCCCTCAATCAGTGATATGATGTGTGCAGAGTCTCTGACATATGACTTCAAATTACACACCAAGGGTCTTAAAAAATGATCAACATACTTGCTTAATGGTTCCAGCAGGGAATCGATACTGCTCACAATGGGTCTCATCGGGGGGTCTGATTTATTCTTGTGAACCTTTGGCAGGCCATATATTGCTGGAGTTTTGGGTTCTAGGTTGTTTAAAAATTTAAACTCGTCTTCACATATATAGCCCTCATCTTTGGCGTTGTTGAGAAGAGTAAGGCATTCTTGCGACATCCTTGTGAGGCAGCTAGTATTAGTGCGAACATAGTGCTCGCTAACATCTAATAGCTTAAGCATTCTTTCATCATAGTTAGCTGTGTCAAAAATGACAACTCCACCGCCTTTGTCAGCAGGCTTGATTGTCAGGGAGTTGTCAATTCTCAGTTTGTCTAGTGCCTCTCTCTCAGTTTTTGAAATATTGAAAGTATGTGGCCTCTTGTTGTTGTCAAGGAGGTTGTGTATACCACTTTCTACTGCTAGCTCAAAAGCTTCAATGTTTTCACCCCCCTAGCTATAGTTGGTGTAAAAGTAGATTTGGGTTTAAAACCAGATATATTCTCATAGGTCCTACTATCCCTGTTTTCAAAAAATCGTTTCAATCTTATTTTCCTAAAGAATGATTTAAGGTCTTTTTCTAGCTGAAATTTATCTAGAGATGTGGAAGGAACGAAACTAAAACCTCTACTTAGGATTTCTATTTCAGCATCGCTGAGGTTTTTACTAGATAGGTTTATTACAGGTAATTTGCTGGTCTCCAGTATTGTTTGCTCCTGGTGTTCATATATTCCTGTTGAGGAGGTGCTCGGTTGAACTGTTGTTGTCGGCCCCGATTGAATTGGCCTCGCCCCTGGTTCCCATTGTATCTTTGCGCTCTCTTGGGGCGTGATTCTTTTCAAGAATCAATATTTTAAACAACTCAAGGGGACCAGCATGGGGGCCACATGTGCCCCCAGTCTGGCCTGCTTGTATGTAGGGAATTTTGAAGCCAAACATATCGACAATGAGCTGGCCCCATTCTTCGAAAATGTAGCGGGCTGGTACCGCTACATTGACGATATTTTCTTTATTTGGGAAGGTACCATCGTACTTTTGGAACAATTTTTAAGTTGGATCAATCTAGGAGATCCAAATCTTAAGTTCACTTCCTCTTATAGTACCACCAAAGTGGACTTTCTGGATATTTCCATTAAGAGTTCGGATGGGGTTCTGTCGGTCGAACTTTTTACCAAACCTATGGCCAAGAATACCCTCCTCCATTATTCTAGTTTTCACCCGAAGTCACAAAAAGAAAGCATCCCCTTTAGTCAGTTCCTTCGACTAAGGAGAAACTGTTCTGACATAAATGACTATTATAAACATGCTCAAAATTTAAAGAAGAAATTTCGAGACAGAGGCTACCCTAGCAAGCTTCTGTCACATTCACTTAAAAGGGCAAGGTTTTACGACCATGATGCCTTGATTCAAAATACCAAGAAAGTGAAAGAACCACTGAACAAAGTGGTATTTGTCAGCAAATTTTCCCACATTAGCAACCAAATCAAAAATGTGGTCAATAAACATTGGCACATTTTGAATCATGATGAGGAGACATCCCTGGAAAAACCTTTATTTGCCTTTAAAAAGAACAAGAATTTGCGTGATTTACTTGTACACACATACAAAGAGGAAACATCTGATCATCAGAGAACACTTGACAACTCTAGAATAGTAGGAACTACAAGATGCAGCATGTGCAATATGTGTGATCAATGTATTGTGGCTGCAGAAATTACTTGCAACAAAAAAGTGATTAAATGCAAGACACATAATAACTGCAGGAGCAAAAATATCATTTATCTCCTGGAATGTCCCTGTGGGCTCTACTATGTAGGTGAATCTGGAAGAGAAGTGCGTTTTAGACTACAAGAACACAGATCCGCCATAAAAACAAAAAAGATAACTGCTCCAATTGTAACACACTTTTTAGAAATGAAACATGGAGAACAAGACTTCAGATGGTTTATACTGGAGAGAGTAAAGATCGGGAAAAGAGGTGGCAATATTGCCAATGTCCGTAAACTTAGAGAACAATGGTATATTTCTTTCTTAGATACCGTCAGACATGGATTAAATTCACGTGAAGAACGGGAAAGAATTATCAGTAGAACTTAGAAAGCTGGGACTATCTCTACTTTTGTTCAATCTTTGGGACCTCCCTCTGTATCATCTAATAACATGTTAGCAAATATGTATGCGTATTTCCTTGATGATCTTCGTAAAACGTTAGGTTTTTTAGTGACCATGTATTCCATTGTCACCATTATCGTTACAATACTGTTAGAATTCTGCCTGTCAGATCCTCTTATCTGTTTAACTTTCTAGCCGAATCATCCGATCAAGGTTGTATGATTCAAACTTGCCTTTAACATTAAATTTTCTCCGTTATGTATATACAGATGATAATATATCCACATCTAGATGGAGATATATGTAATAAAACACGTTTTTTTTGTCTCTCTATGCCTCCAATCAGAGACCTCTAGGCGATTGGTATATTTATATATACATACACTACTTATTTAAAAGCACGGATAATTAGGTAGTGTGTCTTCAATATCTATTACATGCTCGCAACTAAAAAAGAAAGTTTAGACAGTCCCACGCTAACTGCTGTGAGTCCGTCTTCGAAGTCCGTCTTCAATCTTTAGCGACCATCTTCTATGCCTCAATGAAATATTCACTCGAAGTCCGTCTTTTATGTTGGCAACCACTAAGAAGATACGTGAAAACGTGTGGGCGGCAACTATTTTCGGCTCCATTTAAAACGAGCAGCTACATTGTATCGCGTCTTTACTTCGAAGAATATTGGAGTGGCACGCGGGACGTTTGAAGCCTCGAACTATAAGGTATGCTCAATATGCGGCGGTCATAGAGCATTAGGCTGCACTATCTTTGCTGCTCGACTCGCCCAATTCCCTTTAAGCAAAAGAATTTTAGCATATGTCTATGTACTTATTGCAGAGGCGGTGGTATTGGCAAAAAAACTATACCGATACGGGGAACCGGCAGTAGATGTCCTTCTAAAGAAGCACGTTTCTTTAAACGTGAGTATATCCACCTCTCTTTATAACTAGGAGAAACCCTGAGTTAATTCTACATATTTACTCCATCCCTTTTTGTCAATTATAGTGAATGAAAGGCGGCTTCGATATTTACCGCGTGCCGAAAAATATCTCCTTTAAAAGTGTGGCTTTTCTAAAATAGTAAGTATGATTTCTCTTCAGCTCCTAAACGTCATATGGGGCTTGAACCTATATCATTGTGATAAGGCCTATCTATATATATATTTTTTTTCTTATAGGGCCTATAAGCGCTGTCAAGTATCAAAAACTGACTTCTCTAGTGACATCGTTTTCTGAGCAAAGGGGACTAAGACGTAAGCATATAGGCGAAATGTGAGATACCTTCATATTCACGCTGGAACATAAAATAAATACCGCTTTCTATTGTAATTCTAGATCCCTTCATTGTGTGAATCAAGGCTGACCTCTTATGGCTGCTGCTTGTCATTAAAAGATAAACGGTCTCACTGAGAATTTGAGAACCTACCCTGTAAGTAGTACTGCCTTATGATAAGTAAACCCTGAGAATCTTACTGAATTAGCGGATTCATGCTATTTCCTTATTTTAACTTCAGATTGCTACTTGTGCGGACTACATATTTGTAGCTGACATCCATTTTACCTACAAGGACGTTCCTCCTGATATGGTATATACTTTCCAAATTTGGTATCTAAGAAATATTGGAATATATCACTTTTGCTTGCATGCCCTTTTGGGCTTTAATAACATTCAGTGTAAACCAGTCTGAAATATTTATACCACATGAACTAAAACTGGATTAGAAAGCAAAAAAGCAGTAAAGTAGTTTGTTAGGATAAAGAGATCCTTTTACAATATAAATTCATAGTAAATAAAAAATTTCTGCTAGCACAGCATATTCAGAAGATGTATAGAATGCATATGTACCGGTGTATTTTCTATGACTTTACATTATGTTTTATAATGAAATTGTATGCATATCTTGAGTCATATTATGTTCTCTCTGTATACAACCTTATGTTTTGTTATATTTGCTTAGAACTGTGTTAGTATCTTTATGTTGCTTTTTAACATGTGCTTGTTTTTAATTGTTGTCTTTATATATTTGAATAAATTGTGCACACTAATTTTATTAATCTTGACAGAATTGTTTTGTTCTATTTCACATTGCTCCAATTTTTGAATCTTGATGTATGATTGATATTTGTGTGGTAGCCCGTAAGAATTGTTGTCTTCTCATTTGAACAACCCAAGAGGAATCTTTTGTTTGACATTTGGTGTCTGAGAGACACCGCCACCATATTAGTGCTTTTCCGCCGCAGTTGTAAGGCAACCGCGGCGGAGTACTGCGGACAGAAACCAGGACCCACCAGCCGTCCTAATGTGGTGGTGGGTCTTTGGTGGGTCTGCTGCGGTTTTTCCGCATCCTCCGGGCCGGCGGTGGCTTCCGCCGGCCCGGAGGATGCGGAAAAACTGCAATCCTAATCTGCCCCTTAATGCGGGGCCTACCGACCGATATCGCTATTAAATGTAGACCTCAAACTCTATACGGGTATACTAGCAGGCCGCCTGGCACCCCATCCACCAGGTCTGATAGACCCGGATCAGGCAGGCTTTATTCCAGAGCGTCAGACGGTAGATAACACGAAGCGCATCACACACCTGATAGAAAAAGCTTCCCGCATACAGGGAGAGAGATTGATGCTGGTGGTGGACGCAGAAAAAGCGTTTGACCGAGTCCACTGGCCCTACCTGTACATGCTCTTAAAAAGGTAGGGATAGGGGAGAAATTCCGCAACCTCATTTTTAACTGCTACAGATCTCCTACCTCAGTGGTTCGAGTAAACGGATATAGTTCGGCCAGTTTTAGCATTGAAAGGGGCACGAGACAGGGGTGCCCGCTCTCGCCCCTCTTATTCGCCCTGTACATGGAGCCTCTCGCCCAACGTGTGCGTCAAAATCGAGAGATCACAGGGATAAAGTTCGGCGGATTCAAATATGCCGACAGCCTGTACGCCGATGATATCTTGCTCTCCTTAGATAATCCGCGAACAGCCCTACCAGCCTGTATGGCGGAATTGGATGCATTCGCCGAAGTGGCGGGGTTTAAAATGAACTCAGACAAATCGCTGGCACTAGACTTATCGTTATCCCCCTCCAAGAGGACATATCTACAGGACTTATTTCCCATCCAGTGGGCATCGAACACAGTCCCTTATCTAGGGATCCAACTGGCCCCCTCACTTAACGCCATGGTGGTGGGGAACTACTCAGCGCTCCGGGGGAAAATACGGGAGGAACTGGGACGCTGGAGACACTTACCACTCTCCTGGTTGGGATGGATAGCAGCAGTTAAAATGACCATACTACCCCAAATTCTTTATCTCTTTCGGGCCCTGCCCTTGCGTCCGCCGGCTGGATGGATACGGCAAACGCAATCTGAACTTGCCCAATTCATTTGGCAAGGGCCTAAACCACGAATGCGAAGAGCACTGGTCACTCTAGCCCCAGAATCTGGAGGCCTGGGAATTCCAGACCTGCACAAATACTATGTGACCGTCCTGTGTCTCACAGAAGCGGTCGCTCCTGACGCTGCTCCCCGGTCTGCCTGCCTCCATTGGTATTGTAGCGCCAGTCTGCTGCTTGCTGCCTCGCTCACACAGCTACCACTGTCTAAATTAACAGCGCATCTCAGTCGTAGCGCTAGATTGCATATTCACCATTTAATTTATTTAATTTATTCATCATTTCGTATCGTAGCGCTGGATTGCCTCAGTGCACATTTAATAATTAATTTACTGTTCGTTTTTGTATCAGGAGCGCTGGATTGCCCAAGTGCGCTTAAACTAGATTCATTATTGTGCCGCGCTGCCTGCGAAATTGATTAGAACCCTGCTTCGCTCTTGGCGTGCTGCCATTTTGTTTTCATTTCTGTTGTTGTTGTGCCTCCCTGACCGGACCTCCGCCCCGCTCCCGCCTCCCAGCTGACCCTCCCTCCCACTGATGCTGTAAGCCCCGCTCTAGTGCCGTAGCTCCGTGACCGTCCTGTGTCTCACAGAAGCGTTCGCTCCTGACGCTGCTCCCCGGTCTGCCTGCCTCCATTGGTATCGTAGCGCCAGTCTGCTGCTTGCTGCCTCGCTCACACAGCTACCACTGTCTAAATTAACAGCGCATCTCAGTCGTAGCGCGAGATTGCATATTCACCATTTAATTTATTTAATTTATTCATCATTTCATATCGTAGCGCAGGATTGCCTCAGTGCATATTTAATAATCAATTTACTGTTTGTTTTTGTATCAGGAGCGCTGGATTGCCCAAGTGCGCTTAAACTAGATTCATTATTGTGCCGCGCTGCCTGGGAAATTGATTAGAACCCTGCTTCGCTCTTGGCGTGCTGCCATTTTGTTTTAATTTCTGTTGTTGTTGTGCCTCCCTGACCGGATCTCCGCCCGCTCCCGCCTCCCAGCTGACCCTCCCTCCCACTGATGCTGTAAGCCCCGCTCTAGTGCCGTAGCGACGTGACCGTCCTGTGTCTCACAGAAGCGGTCGCTCCTGACGCTGCTCCCCGGTCTGCCTGCCTCCATTGGTATTGTAGCGCCAGTCTGCTGCTTGCTCACACAGCTACCACTGTCTAAATTAACAGCGCATTTCAATCGTAGAGCGAGATTGCATATTCACCATTTAACTTATTTAATTTATTCATCATTTCGTACCGTAGCGCAGGATTGCCTCAGTGCATATTTAATAATTAATTTACTGTTCGTTTTTGTATCAGGAGCGCTGGATTGCCCAAGTGTGCTTAAACTAGATTCATTATTGTGCCGCGCTGCCTGCGAAATTGATTAGAGCCCTGCTTTGCTCTTGGCGTGCTGCCATTTTGTTTTCATTTCTGTTGTTGTTGTGCCTCCCTGACCGGATCTCCGCCCCGCTCCCGCCTCCCAGCTGACCCTCCCTCCCACTGATGCTGTAAGCCCCGCTCTAGTGCCGTAGCGCCGTGACCGTCCTGTGTCTCACAGAAGCGGTCGCTCCTGATGCTGCTCCCCGGTCTGCCTGCCTCCATTGGTATCGTAGCGCCAGTCTGCTGCTTGCTGCCTCGCTCACACAGCTACCACTGTCTAAAATAACAGCGTATCTCAGTCGTAGCGCGAGATTGCATATTCACCATTTAATTTATTTAATTTATTCATCATTTCGTATCGTAGCGCTGGATTGCCTCAGTGCACATTTAATAATTAATTTACTGTTCGTTTTTGTATCAGGAGCGCTGGATTGCCCAAGTGCGCTTAAACTAGATTCATTATTGTGCCGCGCTGCCTGCGAAATTGATTAGAACCCTGCTTCGCTCTTGGCGTGCTGCCATTTTGTTTTCATTTCTGTTGTTGTTGTGCCTCCCTGACCGGACCTCCGCCCCGCTCCCGCCTCCCAGCTGACCCTCCCTCCCACTGATGCTGTAAGCCCCGCTCTAGTGCTGTAGCTCCGTGACCGTCCTGTGTCTCACAGAAGCGTTCGCTCCTGACGCTGCTCCCCGGTCTGCCTGCCTCCATTGGTATCGTAGCGCCAGTCTGCTGCTTGCTGCCTCGCTCACACAGCTACCACTGTCTAAATTAACAGCGCATCTCAGTCGTAGCGCGAGATTGCATATTCACCATTTAATTTATTTAATTTATTCATCATTTCATATCGTAGCGCAGGATTGCCTCAGTGCATATTTAATAATCAATTTACTGTTCGTTTTTGTATCAGGAGCGCTGGATTGCCCAAGTGCGCTTAAACTAGATTCATTATTGTGCCGCGCCGCCTGGGAAATTGATTAGAACCCTGCTTCGCTCTTGGCGTGCTGCCATTTTGTTTTAATTTCTGTTGTTGCTGTGCCTCCCTGACCGGATCTCCGCCCGCTCCCGCCTCCCAGCTGACCCTCCCTCCCACTGATGCTGTAAGCCCCGCTCTAGTGCCGTAGCGACGTGACCGTCCTGTGTCTCACAGAAGCGGTCGCTCCTGACGCTGCTCCCCGGTCTGCCTGCCTCCATTGGTATTGTAGCGCCAGTCTGCTGCTTGCTCACACAGCTACCACTGTCTAAATTAACAGCGCATTTCAATCGTAGAGCGAGATTGCATATTCACCATTTAACTTATTTAATTTATTCATCATTTCGTACCGTAGCGCAGGATTGCCTCAGTGCATATTTAATAATTAATTTACTGTTCGTTTTTGTATCAGGAGCGCTGGATTGCCCAAGTGTGCTTAAACTAGATTCATTATTGTGCCGCGCTGCCTGCGAAATTGATTAGAGCCCTGCTTCGCTCTTGGCGTGCTGCCATTTTGTTTTCATTTCTGTTGTTGTTGTGCCTCCCTGACCGGATCTCCGCCCCGCTCCCGCCTCCCAGCTGACCCTCCCTCCCACTGATGCTGTAAGCCCCGCTCTAGTGCCGTAGCGCCGTGACCGTCCTGTGTCTCACAGAAGCGGTCGCTCCTGATGCTGCTCCCCGGTCTGCCTGCCTCCATTGGTATCGTAGCGCCAGTCTGCTGCTTGCTGCCTCGCTCACACAGCTACCACTGTCTAAAATAACAGCGTATCTCAGTCGTAGCGCGAGATTGCATATTCACCATTTAATTTATTTAATTTATTCATCATTTCGTATCATAGCTCAGGATTGCCTCAGTGCATATTTAATAATTAATTTACTGTTCGTTTTTGTATCAGGAGCGCTGGATTGCCCAAGTGCGCTTAAACTAGATTCATTATTGTGCCGCGCTGCCTGCGAAATTGATTAGAACCCTGCTTCGCTCTTGGCGTGCTGCCATTTTGTTTTCATTTCTGTTGTTGTTGTGCCTCCCTGACCGGATCTCCGCCCCGCTCCCGCCTCCCAGCTGACCCTCCCTTCCACTGATGCTGTAAGCCCCGCTCTAGTGCCGTAGCGCCGTGACCGTCCTGTGTCTCACAGAAGCGGTCGCTCCTGACGCTGCTCCCCGGTCTGCCTGCCTCCATTGGTATCGTAGCGCAAGTCTGCTGCTTGCTGCCTCGCTCACACAGCTACCACTGTCTAAATTAACAGCGCATCTCAGTCGTAGCGCGAGATTGCATATTCACCACTTAATTTATTTAATGTATTCATCATTTCGTATCATAGCGCAGGATTGCCTCAGTGCATATTTAATAATTAATTTACTGTTCGTTTTTGTACAGGAGCGCTGGATTGCCCAAGTGCGCTTAAACTAGATTCATTATTGTGCCGTGCTGCCTGCGAAATTGATTAGAACCCTGCTTCGCTCTTGGCGTGCTGCCATTTTGTTTTCATTTCTGTTGTTGTTGTGCCTCCCTGACCGGATCTCCGCCCGCTCCCGCCTCCCAGCTGACCCTCCCTTGCCCCTCCCCCCTACACTATCCGCATATGACAGATGCATTTTCGCGCAGCGGTCGCGCCCCATCCGCGCCGAAGGTGCGCCAAAGGTAAGCCGGTCTGCGCCCGTCTGCGCCTGGCCCGCGCCCAGCGCCAGACCCAGACCCCCTAGTCCACGCAAACCCCACTCCACCCGCATAACGTACGACGCCGCCACCCTTCTAGCCCTCAACCCCGGACGCACACCGCAATGCTACGAAGCGGCCCCAGGACGTACCCACGGTCCCTTCACTTGCCACTCCTGTAAATTTACCATCATCAAAACCCACACCAAATCCATTAACCCCAAAAACAGCTCCGACTCCAACCACCTGAAATGCATCCTGCTAAACACCCGCTCGGTCCACAGACACGCCTCTGAACTCTGGGATCTACTGGACACTACATTACCAGACGTCGCCTTCCTTACTGAAACATGGATGAACGCATCATCAACACCCGACATCGCCATAGCCATCCCGGACAACTACAAGATCATCCGAAAAGACCGCACCGTCCAAACAGGAGGAGGCATCGCCATCGTCCATAAAAACACCATCAAAATCACGACCAGCTCCGACGATAACCTTGCAACCGCCGAACACCTCCACTTCCAGATCCACACCGACCCTAGGACCACACTCAGAGGCACCCTCCTCTACAGGCCTCCAGGAACCCGTAATCAATTCAGCGAAGACATCACTGACTTCATCAGTCCACATGCCCTCGCCTCCGAGAACTACATTCTACTAGGAGAACTCAACTTCCACTTGGAAAAGAAAAACGACAGCAACACCACCACCCTTCTTGACAACCTGGCTAATCTCGGCCTCAAACAGCTTGTTGACACCCCCACCCATGTAGCCGGACATAGGCTCGACCCAATCTTCACTTCCAGAAAACACATCTCCTTTGAACACACCACAACTCTTCATTGGACGGACCACAGCTGTGTTCACTTCAGCTACAAAACCACCTCGACCCACAACCCCCCTCAACCGATTCCCCGAAGAAAATGGAACAAAATCACCACCGACCAACTCCTCACATCGCTCCACCAAAACCCACCCGCCCTCTCTTCGGACCCTAACCAAGCGGCCATCAAATTCAAACAATGGATCACTCACAGCGCTGACGAATTAGCACCCTTGAAAAACCATCACACCAAACAAGACAGCAAAAAGGCCCCCTGGTTCAACGATGACCTTAAGAAATCCAAGAAGCTATGCCGTAATCTCGAGAAAACATGGAGAAAAAACCCAACCACCGACAACATGACCACGTTCAAGGCAGCCACCCGCAAACACCACCAGATGATTCGATCCACCAAGAAATCAGCATTCAAGAATCGACTCGACAACAACGCCTATAACAGCAAGGAACTATTCAACATCGTCAAAGAATTCACCAACCCCACCGCAGCCTCAAACAACATCACTCCCTCCCAAGACCTCTGCGATTAGCTATCCTCCTTCTTCTACAACAAAATTGCAGACATACATAACAGTTTTGAAAACAGCGCCAACGAACAATCCTCTCCACCCCCCTCAGAACCTAAACCACCCTCTAACAACCTCAGTGCCTGGAACCCAATCACCACTGAAGACACCATCCGCCTAATGAACTCCATCCATTCTGGCTCGCCAACCGACCCATGCCCCCACCACATCTTCAACAAAGCTGAATCCATCATCGCACCCCATCTCCGTGATCTCATCAACTGCTCCTTCAACTCTGCTACCTTCCCAGAAAGCTGGAAATAGCCGAAGTCAGCGCCCTCCTGAAGAAACCCACTGCAGACCCCTCTGAACTTAAAAACTACCGCCCCATATCCCTCCTCCCATTCCCGGCCAAAGTCATTGAGAAAGCCGTCAATAGCCAACTCGCAGCCTTCCTCGAATCCAACAACTCCCTCGATGCCTCACAGTCCGGCTTTCGAGCCAAACACAGTACCGAAACAGCCCTCATCGCAGCAACAGACGACATCCGAACACTACTGGACAACGGAGAAGCAGTAGCCCTCATTCTACTCGACCTCTCCGCCGCCTTCGACACTGTCTGTCCCAGCACCCTCATACAACGCCTCAGCAACATCGGCGTAGAAGGAAAAGCCTTGGACTGGATCATCTCGTTCCTTGCGGGGAGAACTCAGAGAGTCCGACTTCCCCCGTTCAAATCAGAGGCCACCGAAGTCATCTGCGGTGTACCACAAGGATCATCACTCAGTCCCACCCTCTTCAACGTTTACATGAGTCCACTTGCTTCCATCGCGCGTCAACATAACCTTAACATCATCTCCTACGCTGACGACACCCAGCTGATCCTTTCCCTCACCAATGACCCCAACACCGCCAAAACCAATCTTCACGAAGGCATGAAAGAAGTAGCTGTATGGATGAAAAACAGCCGCCTAAAATTTAACTCAGACAAAACGGAAGTGCTCATCCTAGGATCATCCCCCTCTGCCTGGGACGACTCATGGTGGCCTTCGGATTTGGGCTCAGCACCCATACCCACAGACCACGCAAGTAACCTTGGCTTCATCTTAGATTCCTCACTCTCGATGACCAGACAAGTCAACGCCGTCTCATCCTCCTGCTTCAACGTACTTCGTATGCGCAAAAAAATCTTCCATTGGATCCCCGCCGAAACAAGAAAGACTGTCACCCACGCACTGGTTACGAGTCGACTAGACTACGGAAACACCCTCTACGCCGGAATTACAGCCAAATTACAGAAAAAACTCCAACGCATCCAAAACGCATCAGCGAGACTCATTTTGGACATTTTGGACATCCTTCGCCAAGAGCACATTACCGGCCACCTGAAAGGCCTCCACTGGCTTCCCGTCAACAAGAGAATAGCATTCCGTCTCCTCACCCACGCACACAAGGCCTTCTACAAAATAGGGCCCGAATGCCTCAACACTCGACTATCCTTCTACACACCCACCCGCCAACTAAGATCCTCCAATCAAGGCCTCGCCGCTGTTCCGCGCATCCAAAGACCTGGAACTCACTCCCCACTCACCTCCGCCTTACACAGAACCACATCTCCTTCAGAAAAGAACTTAAAACCTGGCTATTTGATAAATAATAATCCCCCCTCCCCAAGCGCCTTGAGACCCTCTGGGTGAGTAGTGCGCTATATAAATTCTTGAACTTGAACTATCAGGCGGTGCAATTGCGCTACCTGGTGGAATGGAGCAAGTGGGAGTCGGAAAAACACTGGCTCTTCCAGGACCAGGCGGTAGCAGGCCGTCCATTGCAGGAAATCCCCTTCCTTCGGAGGGGCCACAGGCCTACTAATCTGTACGCCTCATTATTCACACGCATTCCTATGGAGGTGTGAGATGCCACTAGCCTCACTTATGGCCTTACAACCTTCCCGTCCCCGCTCACACCGCTGGTAGACAACCCAGACTTTACACCAGGCATGGAGAACTCGGCATTTGCGCATTGGAGACCAGCGGGTTGCCGCTCCCTATACCACATCTACAGCCCAGAGGGTGTACTTCCATTTACCCATTTTAAACAAGAGTACTCCTTGCCAGAGACAGACCGGATGCGATACCTTCAAGTCAGGCACTGGGCGCTTCAGCCACAGGTGTGGGCAGACGCAGATAGGTATCTTTCACCATATGAACGATGGCTCTTGACTCGTACCTCAAATACTAAACTCATCTCTGATCTATGCAAAATGCTGCAGACACCACAGACACAAATATACAACCCTGGCAGGGAACGATGGGAGAGGGAACCGGGCAGGGCTTTAAGCCATAAAGAGTGGGAGAAAATTTCTTACCGGGCACGACACTCTGCATACCACATAGGACTTACAGAGACACTTACGAAATTGACAACCTATTGGTATTACACGAGATGGACCGTAACAAAGAAAACCTCTGCTGGCGGGGTTGCGGCCAGATTGGCAACTTGGTCCACCTGTTGTGGGAATGTAGCCATCTTCAAACGTACTGGACACAGGTATTTATTTATTTATTTATTTATTTAGCAATTTGTATAGCGCCTGGTGACCCGAGGGCATCCCCGCGCTGTTAACATTGAGTCCTACTGAGGGGAAGAGAGGTGGAAGGTTTATTTAGGGAACAAAAGGGTTTTAAGTTTTTTCCTGAATGTCAGGTGGTTGGGCTCCAGTCTGAGGGAGCGTGGGAGAGAGTTCCAACCAGTGGACGCTTTGACAGAGAAACGTCGGCCTCCAGTGCGTGTTCTCTTGAATTTAGGGATGTTGGCCAGGTGCTCGTTCTCCGACCGTAGGGCCCTTGGTGCAATGTAGGGGGTGACCAGACCACTAAGGATCGCAGGTCCCGATCCGTTGATAAGTTTATGGGCCGTGCACATGGCCTTAAACTCCACCCTTTGGCGGACTGGCAGCCAGTGCAGCGCCTTAATGGCGGGTTTGGCGGATACTCTAGGAGGTACGCTCATGATTAGGCGGGCTGCAGCGTTCTGGGTTCTTTGCAGTCTTGCTAAGGTGGCTTCCGGCGCCCCTAGGTAGACCAAGTTGCTGTAGTCTAGCCGTGACAATATGAGGCCCTGTACTAATAGTTTCCTGGACACGGGCGGTAGGAGGGGGAGAATTTTGCGAATAGTTCGCAGAAGCCCAAGACAGGTTCCGGCGGTTTTAGCCGCTTGGGTCTTCATTGAGAGGGCGGGTTCTAGCCAGACTCCGAGGGTCTTGATTTCGTGTTTCGGGGTGGGGATTTCCCCGAACACGTCTGGCCAGATTGCCGGGGGGATGGTCGCCCATTGTTTGCCCAAGAGCATCACCTCGGTTTTGGAACCGTTGAGTTTCAATGACGATTAACACATCCACCCGTGAATTTCGGTGAGACAGTTTGGTAATTTGTCTGGGTGGTCGTCAAGTTGGGAGAGGGAGACGACCAATTGTGTGTCGTCAGCGTAGCTCACGATTTTTATCCCGAATGGTGTTACCACATCTTCCAAGGGGGCCATGTACACATTAAAAAGTGTGGGGCTCAGGGAGGAGCCCTGAGGAACCCCGCTGGTGAGTGGGAGTGTGGACGAGTGGAATTCGCCGTCCCAAACCTGGAACGTGCGTCCAGTGAGAAAGGACTCTATCCATCTGAGTGCCATCCCGGTGAGCCCTGCTGTCGCCAATCGCTGAAGAAGGACACGGTGATTGACCGTGTCGAAGGCGGCACTCAGATCCAGGAGGATCACTGCCACTGATCCCCCTGAGTCTAGAATGCGCCTTGCTTCCTCGATGACGGCAAGCAGGGCGGTGTCTGTGCCGTGTCCCGGACGGAACCCGGTTTGGGATTGCCGCAGGATGTTATTAGTCTCGAGAAATCGGGAGAGTTGACTATTCACCAGTTTCTCGGTGATCTTGCTAATCCCCGGGAGGAGTGATATGGGCCGGTAGTTTGCCATATCAGTTGGGTCGAGCTGAGGTTTTTTTAGTAGTGCCTTCACCACTGCATTTTTCCAGCTGTGGGGGACTGATCCCTGAGCAAGTGAGCAGTTGATAAGCTCCGTGATTGTAGGGGTGATAGCGGGGGCCACGTTTTTGAGGAATCTCAGAGGTGCAGGGTCTAAAGGAGATCCACTTTTTATTTTATTCAGTGTCGTTTCCACCTCGTTGGGCTTTACCGGATTGAATGTTTCGAGTTGGGGACATATTCCCGTCTCATCGGGGGGCTGAATAGTGTTTCTGCGGGAAGGGGAGCTGGGGGGAGGGAGGGATGTGAGGATGCGGGCGATTTTGTTGTTGAAGTATGAGGCTAAGTCATTACTTCTATCTACCTGAGGGGTGGTGGGCGAGGAAGAGATGGGAACTTTCAGAAGCTCCTTCACAATGAGATAGGATTCCCTAGAGGAGTTAGAGGCTTCCTTTATCCGGGTGTCATAGTGAGAGGCTTTGGAGAGCTTGATTGCGGTTTTATAGGTTTTGACTGAGGAATGGTATGCCTCTTTGCTGGCGTTGTGCCAGTCTTTTCTCCAAAGCCGTTCAGCTCTTTTACAGTTTTTGCGGAGCTGGCGGAGTTCTGGGGTGTACCACGGAGCAGAGCCGATGTTGTTGGTCTTGTCTTCGCGCATTCTGAGTGGGAGCACAGAGTCAAGGGAGGTCGTGATCCAGTTTCTGAAGTTACTATCGGCGTTGTCCGGGATATCGTCGTGAATCGGGGTGGTGGATATCAGGGTGTTGGCCCATTCTTCAATAGGTAGTTTGGACCAAGTCCTGCCTTTAGTGAAGGAGGGAGGTTTCTGAGGTTTCTTGAGGGGTCCTGGAAGTTGGAATAGGACCAAGAAGTGGTCCGTCCAGGGAAGGGGGGTGGAGTCTATTTCTAGCATCGCGGGGTGCTGGTGAACACTGGGTCCAGCAGGTGGCCTTTGATGTGGGTGGCTCCTGAGTTAATGAGACGGAGGTCCGAGGCCGCTAGTTCAGAGATCAGGTCGACTACTCCAGAATCTGAAGTGTCTTCAAAGTGAATGTTCAGGTCTCCCACTAAGATGAAGTTCGTGACGGAGTGAGCCTGTGTTGCTACCATGTCTAGGAGGGCATTGGGAAAGGAGCCGGGGTGGCCTGGGGGACGGTAAACTAGAATCCCTGAAAGGGAGTTCGTAGGGTCAAGTTTAATTGAGAATTGAAGACTTTCCGAGTCTGGGATTTGTGCGTCGCTGGCGTTGCAGGTGAAGGAGTCTCGGTAAATAATAGCGATGGCCCCCCCTCTGCCTAGTGGTCGAGGGAGAGACTGGATGAGGAATCCCTGAGGTGTGGCTAACACTATGTCCGAGTCAGAGTGTGGGGTGAGCCACGTTTGGATGAAGTGGACAAACAGTTCCAAACAGAGCTCCCGCGCCTCCCAGCATGTGTACTATTAGGGCTGCCTTACCCCCTCACATATCCCCTACGATCCCGCAGGGGCTGCCAAATGGCCATTGCACTAGGCTCAGCGGTACAAAACATCCTTGCATATTGGCGCACTGACACAGTCCCTTCCATCACCGGCTGGCTGTATACGTTGTGGCATGTGGGCATGGAAAAACTATCGCTCACCATGGCGGGGGAGGGAGACCAATATAAGGAGCTTTGGCAACCATTCCATTCACTCTTGGTCACGGAATTCAGGGAACTCACCTGCCCCAGGTACCTCCGGCTGTTGAGGCTCACGGAGCCGCGGGCAACAGATCCCTAAGAACAGAGGGCGAGAGAAAGGACCTGCGGAGCAGAGAAGTTAGGCGCATGGGAACTGTTGTGAGTACTGGACGGGGAGGGAGGGGGGAGGGAAGGGGAGCGGGAAGGGGGGCCAGTTCTTCTTTTGTTGTCATCATCAAACTAAACATCCCAGCGGTCAGGGGGTTACTAGACCATACTATAGGGGCCACAATGTCTATGTATTACATTCCATTCGATTTTGTGACACTGGCTGGCTTATGATACAAAGGGGATTGTTGTATTTACTGCTTTGCCTTTTGATGATGATTTCAATAAAAAGAGTTAAAACCAAAGTTCTGAGGTCAGGGCCCCAATATTTATACCACATTTCCCTCGGAAGTTGGTACAAACAAAGTTCCACTGGCATACATAAATCAGTTTAGACTGGCTCAGGCCAGGTTCACCACAGGAGGATGGAACAGCTTTGTGAGAGGCAAACAAAGTCTATTCAGATGCAAGTGACAAATCCTCCCATTACTCTAAATGCAGCCTTGTCTATTCAGCCTGGTTATGAGTCATTTAGGAAAGGCAAGACACACCTCAGCTCCCCCCTTGTGTCTGTCTAGTGTGAATGCACATCCCCAGCCCTGTCCGTCTAAAGCTCAGACAGCTAATTGTAGGAAAAGAGCCACTCTTGTGGTTGAGCACCCCATGATGACCGTCGACTACCACCATCTTAGACTGACTTTAGTGTGCTACTTTATCGTAGCCTTAATGTAGGACGGCCTTGTATCAGTGGGAGCCATCATGGAGTAGATAGTACATTATATTAAGAGTTCTTACTATTGGCTTTGACATGGCCTCATATCATCTTCCTCTTTGACTTTGCTTTGCTTCACCACAGTGCTTACTAATGGCTTTGACATGGCCTCGTGTCATCTTGCTTCCTAATTCTACTTTGGTTTAAGCTTCTCTGTGTGCATGGCAACGTTTGCATAACTAACTTCATTTTCATAACTGATGCCATGTTCTGTGCTCGCACGTAGGTGCAAAGTGGGGATGGCATGTTTTTCTGCTCCTCACCAACCAGAGTGAACTGGATATTATCTGTAGAATGTGCAACTCTGCCTCGAAGTCAAAATACAGAAGCTTGGCCAGCCACTGTCTTGGCCTTGACGCAGACTGGTACCAGCCAGCTCGGTTTTTTTCGAATGAGAAAGGGGCAGGGTTTTCTAGAAGCTTCGTCCCACGTTGAATAATGGTATTAAAGCTGGAAGCTTTCGTGGGCCAGGTCGAAGTTCACTACAGAATAGACGTATTGCTGTGGATTGGTGCTGGAACCTTGGTCCTGACCGAACTCCTTCCTGGGACTTCCTCCATCTGGCAAGGATGTTGCAGAATCAGTTGGTGAGGTATTCCTAACCACACTCTCTTTTCTCTCTCTCTTGTATATATTTTCTATTCTTTGCTACCTGTATACATATTGCATTCTATTTCAATCGTTTATTTTAATTACTTACTTGATATATGATAGTCTGCCATGATTGATATATTCGGCCTGCCTTTCTAAAATATTGCATTAATAAATGTGTATGTGTTATTTTACCAACATTTGGGTTTGTTTACTTACCCCGCCTTAAGGAAGTGCTGAGTCCTGCCTTGCCTTTTGGGGGTGTTGGGTTAGGATGTGTTCTTTTAGCGAAAAGCACATTCATTACATCTTGGCGTCAATGTTCCCTCTAATTTTTTTCCTCTGTGTGCGGCAGTGGAGGGTCTCTGTGCGCTGCAACCATGGCTATGTGCGCCAGGAACCAAACCGTGCGTTTCTGCTGTGCCAAATGGCACTCAAAACTTTCACTTTAAAAAGTGAAAAGATGGTGCATTTTCACACATACAGAGCCAAAGTAAGGGTCTTAAAGGCAGTTTGCAAATTTATAGTATTGTCTGTATTTTCATTGTTGTGTCGCTGACTGCTGTTCTCTGTCTATCCTCGCTGCCTGTACGTAGTCCGTGCCCCTTTTTCTTCCCTCTGTTCCCCTCGCTGTCCCTGTGCTCTCTCTGCCCGGTCTTTCCTTCTGTACCCCTCGCTGCCCAGTTTTCCCTTCTGTTCCCCTCGCTGCCCAGTGCCTCGCTGCCCCGTGCCTCTCTGCCCGTTCTGCCTTCTGTTCTTAGCTGCCCCTATATTTCTGTATTCTGTATTTTGCCTCTGTGCCATTCGTTTTTTGTGCCTGTCTGCCCTCTGTGCCACTATTTTTTGTGACCCTCTGCCCTCTGTCCCACTCGTTTTTGTGCCCTTCTGGCTTATCCACTTCGTTTTCCCCTCGTTTTTTGTGCCTTTCTGCCCTCTGTTCCACTTCACTTTCCCCTCGTTTTTTGCCTTTCTGTCCTCTGTCCCACTCGTTTTTGTACCTTTCTGACCTCTGTTCCACTCATTTTTGTGCCCTTCTGCCCTTTGTCCCACTCGTTTTAGTGCCTTTCTGCCATCTGTCCCACTCGTTTTTGTGCCCTTCTGCCCTCTGTCCCACTCGTTTTTGTGCCCTTCTGCCCTCTGTACCACTCGTTTCTGTGCCTTTCTGCCCTCTGTCCCACTCGCTTTTGTGCCCTTCTGCCCTCTGTCCCACTCGTTTTTGTGCCTTTCTGCCATCTGTCCCACTGATTTTTGTTCCCTTCTGCCCTCTGTCCCCCTCGTTTTTGTGCCCTTCTGCCCTCTGTCCCACTCGTTTTTATGCCTTTCTGCCCTCTATCCCACTCATTTTTGTGCCCTTCTGCCATCTGTCCCACTCATTTTTGTGCCCTTCTGCCCTCTGTCCCACTCGTTTTTGTGCCCTTCTGCCATCTGTTCCACTCGTTTTTTGTACCCTTCTGCCATCTGTCCCACTCGCTTTTGTGCGCTTCTGCCCTCTGTCCCACTCGTTTTTGTGCCCTTCTGCCATCTGTCCCACTTGTTTTTGTGCCTTTCTGCCATCTGTCCCACTCATTTTTGTGCCCTTCTGCCCTCTCTCCGACTCGTTGTTTTCCTTGTTTTATGCCCTTCTTGCCTTCTGTTCCGCTCGTTTACCCAGCTGCTGTGCCCCCTGGGGCCCCGCCCTTCCTGATTGCCCACTGTGGCCTTTTGTTTAAATATCGCTGTTAATCGGAGCCCCTTCACAGGTGAATGTGATAAATTAGAGAAGCAGTTTGTTGAAGCCAAAAATACCTCTACAATGTTAACCTTTCAGAATAATTATTGCAAGATAAGTTCGAAACCTACCAGACTGTAGCAGAAAAAGCCGCAGTTCGTATCGCTCAATAGAAGTATAAGAACAGGAGAGGAAGAGTTAACAAGAGGAAAGTGCGTTTATCTATTTCAAAGGTTGGAATTGACTGGGACCCTGAAACGTGGGATGGAAATATTTGGGATTCCTCAGAGTTTTCAGACTCTAGTGGCAAATGTGATAAAGTTGACAAGCGTAACCAGGCTGAAAGGCAGGGTGAGTCAGTGGGATGCAAAGTGATTCGGGTGCAACCCATTTATCGTCAAAAAATACAACAAGGTCCAAATTACCCACAGGGGGTTTCGATGGACAGTATGGAGGATTTTACTCAGCAGGAGATTAATTACATTTCAGACAGATTCCAACAGAGACCTGGAGAATCTCTGCTTATGTGGATGGTTCGGTTGTTTGATCTGGGTGCTGCTGGTGTGATGTTAGACCACGGGGATGCAGTGAAATTTTGTACGCTCAGTTCAGATTCTACCATGCAGGAACAGCTTAGGAATTACAGTGACGATAATCAAATCAGCTTGTTCCAGGTGGCTGTGGTTGGATGTAGTCATAAATACCCGACAGAGTCAGATTGGCCAGTGAATGATAAACCTTGGTATACATTGAGAGATGCAAAATAGAGGCTTAAAGAGGAGGTGATGAAAACTGCTATTTTTCTGGACACCGCACATAGGCTGATGAATGCGTCTGTGCGAAATAGGATAATTCGTACAACTCCTCCTGCATACAAACAAGTGATGATGACTTTACTGATCAATCAAACTGGTAATAATTTGGCTCAGGTGGTTGAGGCAGTTCGTGAGTTAGGAGAATTGGGTAATGGATAAAAACTAAGAGAGCTTCTAGGTCTGAGACTTGTACAGACAATAACAGGCTATCTAGAAGAGAAATATTTATGGCTCTGTTAAAAGATGGTGTGGGAAAAAAGAAAAGATAGATGGAATAACTACTAAAAGTCTGTGGGAAATGTACCGAAAAAGAGGTCTGGATAAGAAGGAAGGAAGCAGGAGACTGAATAAACAGAATAAAACGCAAAAATAGTCAGACGAGGGTGAGAGCGAAGAGCAGGAAAAGGAGGGGGAGAGACCTGCCTACTCAAGCAGGAAGGTAGAGAGAGACTTAGAAAGTGAATGGCTCACTGAGAACCGAAAGGAGGAGCAATTCCTCCCTAAAAGATATAAAAGATTATACCCGGATTTGACTCGGGCAAAGACTAACAGATAGAAGGAAAATTAGGAAATAGGTCAAGCTGGGGTGCAGAGATGGACTCACAATGACACTAGACCTTATGTTGATATAGAAATTTATTGGAAATACCGTAATGTTTAGAGTAGATACTGGAGCGGAGGCCACTTTGATATATGGAAATCCCAGAAAATGTAAAGGATAGTATTTCATAATTACAGGCTTAGGCTTTGGATCAAAGAAGTACATTTCAGTTGGCGCTATAAGGGTGGGTCACTTGAAGATTCCCCCAGTGAAGGTGCCCCAGGCTACAAAGGTAATTCATTTGAAGCAGTCCAGTATCCAAGTGGGCATGAAGAGATCAGTGCTACCATACAGGACTCAATAGAGGCAGGGGTGGTGACGCCAATTACTACAGCTTGGAATAATCCTATGTGGCTCGTGCGCAAAAGTGATAATTCTTGACGCATGACAGTTGATTATCGTGAATTGAATTAGTATACACCTCCTTTGACTGCTGCTGTCCCAGACACTGTTACTTTAATTGAGAAAATACAGAGGCATCCTGGGACTTGGTATGTGACTGTTGACATTGCCAATGCTTTCTTATCGATACCAATTGCCCCTGAATGTCAAGAGCAGTTCAGTTTCTCATGGAATGGTAGACAAATGACATTTAAAAATTTGCCTCAAGGGTAACTGCATAGTCCTACGATCGGTCACCGGCTGGTGGCAAAGCATTTAGATGAGGTGTCAATTATTCCTGGAGTACAGCTTTGTCATTACATTGATGATGTGATGATACAGGGAGAGACACAAGAACAAGTGCAAACTCAGTTAGACAGGATTGTGGAGCATTTGCAGAGCAAGGGATGCAAGATAAATCCGGCCAAATTACAAGGACCCTCTCAGAGTGTGAAGTGTTTGGGTATTCAGTGGCATCAGGGACACAGAGAGGTGGTACCCCAAGTGAAACAAAAGATCAGAGAATTTGCAGTGCCCCGAAAACAGAAAGGAAGCTCAGAGGTTCATTTGATTGTTTGGTTTTTGGATACAGCATATCCCTCACTTGAGTCAGATTTTGGCCCCTTTGTACAAAGTTACGCAAAAGAAAAATGCATTTGAGTGGGGTTAGCAGCAGCAAACTGCATTTGAACTAGCAAACGAGGCTATACAGCATGCTTTGGATTTATGGCCAGTACAAGAGGAAGATGTTAAACTGAATGCTACAGCGCAAGGATCGTACGCTAGTTGGAGTTTGTGACAGAAGCAGGAAAGAACGAAAGTACCTTTAGGGTTCTGGACAAAGAAATTGCCAGACACTGGAGAGCGGTACACTCCCTTTGAAAAACAGTTACTTGCATGCTATTGGGCTCTAGTTGATACTGAGCAATTGACCCTAGGTCATGATAGAGCGGTACACTCCCATTGAAAAACAGTTACTTGCATGCTATTGGGCTCTGGTGAATACTGAGGAATTGACCCTAGGGCATGGTGTGACTTTGAGACCTGAAATTCCAATAATGCAGTGGGTGATAAGTTCCCCCAAAACTCATAGAATAGGACATGTGCAGGAAGCCAGCATAATTAAATGGAAGTGGTATATACAGGATAGGGCTCGAGTAGGTCCCAAAGGCACCGCAGTGTTACATGAGCAGGTGGCACAGGCACCAATGGAAGAGACAGAAGTGTAGCATGATGTACCTGAGAAGTAGGAATCTCCTGTAAAGTGGGGAAAGCCATTTGGTGCATTGTCCGTGGAGGACAAGAAGCATGTGTGGTTTACTGATAGTGCAGCCAGGTATGTAGGAGTTAGGAGGCACTGGAAGGCGGTGTCATACAATCCTGTGGCCTAAAAATTGTTGCCTACTACTGGAGAAGGAAAGAGTAGTCAGTTCGCAGAACTATATGCTGTGTATAAAGCTTTGAAACAAGAATTGCCAGGAACATGTCCTATTTACACTGATTCATGGTCCACTGCCAATGGGTTAGCAACTTGGCTTCACATGTGGCATGCTCATAATTGGATGATAAATGCAAAAGAGGTGTGGGGCAAGGAATTATGGAAAGAGATTTGGACCATGTTGACACAAAGTACAGTTACCGTGTATCATATGGATGCTCATTGTTCCAACGACTCACTTGACCGCTGGTTTAATTCTCTCACAGATGAAAAAGCTAAGATTTCAGAGGCCGAAGTGGCATTGCAGGATTCTGACCTAGTTGGGATTGCGAAGTGGGCGCATCAGAAGTGCGGACACTTTGGCGAGCAGATTACTAGCAGGTAGGCAGAGAATAGAGGTATACACATTCCCCTAGATTTGATTAAAACTGTCATTTTGCAGTGTCATGTTTGTCAGCATACACAACATAGATCAGTCCCACAGATAGTGAGAGGTGCTCTCTGCAGCATTTTCGGACCTTTCTGCCCGCCTACCTGGGACCTCGGATTTACTGTTTCCCGCCATCTCGCCAGCAATCTTCCTCCGGTCTCCCCCGCCGCTGATGCACTTTCCCATCTGTGCGCAGCGGCCGAGAGGGGAGACCACAACAACCAGCAGGCACAGCGGCTAACTCCGCCCACCACACGATTTGGCGCCAGGCGGCGCATCTTAAGGGGCGCAGAGCTGCTGTGGAGCGGGTGCTCTCTGCAGCATTTTCGGACCTTTCTGCCCGCCTACCTGGGACCTCGGATTTACTGTTTCCCGCCATCTCGCCAGCAATCTTCCTCCGGTCTCCCCCGCCGCTGATGCACTTTCCCATCTGTGCGCAGCGGCCGAGAGGGGAGACCACAACAACCAGCAGGCACAGCGGCTAACTCCGCCCACCACACGATTTGGCGCCAGGCGGCGCATCTTAAGGGGCGCAGAGATCCCGCGTTGCGGGACACGCGCGGGCTAAGCCCGGGCAAAGGGCGGGCCCTCTGTGGCCCTCAGAGGCACGAGGAGGACGGGACGGGGCCACCCCATTTCGCCATTATTCTAAGGTACTTTTCATTGACGCATTGGGCAGCCTTCATTCGGGAACTGTGGCTACAGAAATCATTGTTGGGACTATCTGCCTTTTTGCTAGGTGTTAACGACATTTGTGTCTGTTGTTCCGCGTAGCAACCCATATTGTAGAACAAGGGCTAGCAACTGCCAGCATGTCACCAAGGGGCACTCGCAGCAGAACAGCTGCCGCTGTGACTGGCCCCATCGACCTTTTTATAACGAAGGCCAATGACGCCATCAATCAGGGCATTAGCCTCCTAGAACGCAGGGTATCACAAGATCTGGCGCATGCCAAACGTTCCTCACTTGGCCTTATTGCTACCGCCACTACACCTGCACAAGCTATGCCTAATAACATCAGACCCCTACTTGACGTTTGTGCTGACATTCACACCATCCCCAGCGAGGTTAACCTTTCAGCCTCCATTCCCCTGTTAGATTCAGACACTGATACTAGCACAGACTTGGAAAAAACCCCTGATCTACCCATTAACCTCTCTCCCAAAGTAAAATCTGCTGATAACACCAGGCAAGTGAGAGGTAGGCGAGAGGGGGCAGTTCAAAAACTGAAGTCACACGCACCTAAGCCCCGGGTCACCATGGTCAGGAAATATGGCCGGGCACAAAGGAAATCTGGGAAAAATACCAACCCTGTCCCTAACCACAACACGACTAGGGTTACGGTAATATCTCAGGGGGATGAAAGCGAAATGGTCCAGCAGGGTAGAACAATGGATACTAATGATAACACAGATAAGGCATACGATCCCCTGCTGGAAAGACTGGGGGAACTATTAAGCATTTATCTATCCCCAATCGAAAATAGGCTTACTCGAATAGAAAAACAACTAGTTGAATTGAGTAGCCCTCTTAAGAATTTCCTAAAGGAAGGTCCTGCAACAAGTACAAATAACAGCAACACCACCAAAATAGCAGGCTCCAAAACAAATATTTCACAAGCACCTCCAACTATCCCAAATAACGCACACAAAGCTGCACCTGTCGCACTGGCCAATGGCCCAACTACCAAACAAAAAGCAGTAACTTCGCACACTTATAGCGAACCCACAGATAAAAGGAAGGACCCTGGTACCAATACCATCACTAATACTAAACCTCCAAATGTGAGCACCACAGGTCTCCCTCCAACTTCTACAAGCAATCCTGTCTCGACCCAACCCATTCCAAAAACACCCAGACAAGTTCCTGCCCGCATTAACCTCCCACCGGAATGCGGTGCATATGTACTAGTGTTAGTAAATGTCACCAAATTAAGAAAGGATCAGGATGAAAATCCCACATCACTCAAAAACAAAACCCTGCACTGGCTAATTGCTAATTGCAATTACCCTATTGATGGTGCAAGGGAGATTATTAACACACAGCGAGTGGGTTGGATTGGACCACTTAGGAAAAAATTTGAGGGCGACTGTGTCACCATAAGCTTTAGAAATCCACAATGGGCAGAGAAAACACTAGCCAATGCCCCTCTACCATCGCCCCGGGAATTCAATACCACGCTGCTCCCTTTAGGATATTTCTACCGACACCTGATACCCCCGGAACAAGCCACTGCTAATTTCCCCAACACTTTCCCCACTAAATTTCATCAGGATACGAATTTTGGAGCTAGGATTAGATCACCCCTTTTTGTCCAAAATCAGAACCCAAATGCCGCCTACTCCAACAATCATAACTGGCATCCACAACCCCCAATGCCAATTCTAACCCCCAACCCTCCGCATCACTTTCAAGCCCCAACAATGCATCAGAGTAATTATAGGGATAGGCCTTACCCAATCCCTAATCCGTTCCAGTTTGCACAGATGACTGAAGTTAGGCCAATGTATAATATTCCTACTTTCAACCGGTTCGATTATTTATCATCTCTAGACGAACAGGATTGACTGAGTATACCCCTCAATAAAGAAATGTGTAACGATGCAAAAGCCTGTAACTTAGAGGGTGCTACAACTCCAGCTGCATTGCACCACGTCAAAACTGCTGTTACAGAAATTATATTGTTGGATAGTATCCCGGCCATTTCTAACGAATCACTCAACCATGATAATGGGAATACTGGGAGCACATCCATCAAACATGGGTTCAAACATGGCCTATCAATTCTAAGCTGGAATGTTGCAGGTTTAGAATCTAAGCTCTCGGACCCTGCTTGGATCGAATTAATCAATGATGTAGACATACTTATGTTCCAAGAAACTTGGGCTGCCGATAACCTGTATATTGAAGGCTACCACTGCTTCAGCCTGACATCAGTAAAACCTAGCTTTGGCCGAGCAGTGGGTGGTCTCTTTATGGGGATCAGAATTTTGGCAGGCGGTACAATTAGTGATCTGAAGCTAGATAACCTTGCCAATCCCAATATTCAAATTTTGGAATATAAATTGAAATCAAAGACCACAATTTATTTAATTAATTTTTATAATAATGATTTTTATGGTGTACCGAACAAAAACTTTGCTGCATTATCTAAGGTTTTAAACATGATTGATTGTTCCCTGTCAGTAGACACTAAGACTAGCATTCTGATCGGGGGTGATTTTAATGTGAAACTTATAGAGAACTATGGATCTTCTAATTTTGATCACTGTAATGACCGCAGGGGTTTGGAACTGATCAGCATACTTTCTGATTTTAACCTTGTAGATGTAATGAGTGTAGGGCATGATATGAATTTTCCCTACGCCCCCACGTTTAAGGGCAGGGATAACGGTTCAATTATCGATTACATATTTGCATCACCTCTGTTAACGGACCGTTTAATCAAATCTTCTGTGGTGCAAACGTCTTTCAGTGATCACAATCCATTGTTAGCTATTTTTAATTTCGCACCCAGTCCGATTTTTATGAATTTAAATGGGGCAAGGGATATCACACCCTCAATTGACGGCCTTCGCCTTAAATGGAGGGGAATCGACTGTGGGGCCATTATAGACACGATTCAGGAGGCATATCCTGATTTACTGAAATGCCTCTCCTTCCCAAACACAAACAATGAAAAACTGATTACAGACTTTGAAGCTTTATGCTCAAATAAAAAAATTCTCCTGTCAGTCCCACTCCCTACCGAACATAAAGAGCCACGGTGGTTTGATACATCTTGCTCCGTGGCCAATAGAGAGTTAAGAAAGGCCCTCTCTGCTAAACCCAGATGTAAAGATGTAGTTCGAGCTGCCAGGAAAAACTACAAAGACAAAATATCGATAAGGAAGGCAAATTTGCTTTCCGACCACTGGGATAAGCTGGTCATTAGCGTCAATCTGGGTGGCAGCGCCCCATTTTGGTCGGCTGTCAGGAGAACGAGGGAAATGGGCAAAGAGCTTACACAAACTAGCTGCAATATAACTAGTGCAGCCTGGGAGACCCATTTTTCTAATATTTATGCCGCCCCCTCTGATGAGGAACCTCTCCCCAACATGGACCAAACAGAAGGCTTAGAGATCTCGGACCCAGAAGTCAGAAAAGCCATTAAAGAGAGCCTAGGTAACAAGGCGCCCGGGCCGGACGGCCTCCCTATTGATATTATTAAATTTAATGCCGCTCTTTGGACGCCAATACTCTTAAACATCTTTAACAGTCTCCCACATGTAGCCATGCCTGCCACCTGGGCTACTAGTATCATCGTTCCCATTTACAAAAAGGGAGACAGATCAGACCCAGCAAATTATCGTCCCATTTCCCTCCTGGATAATACTCTAAAAATACTAGGACGAATAATTTATAACAGGGTACTGGAATGGGCGTCTGATTCTGACTTTTTAGATCCCTGCCAGATGGGGTTCAGGAGCGGGGTAGGAACAGTCGAGCAATGCTTAAATTTAAAACTGATAATCGACAAATACTGCATTGCTCGCTCATCCCCCGCCTACCTAGCTTTTATGGATCTTTCGTCCGCATTCGATCTTGTGAATAGATCTAAGCTTTGGTTAACTCTCCTGTCCAATGGTCTTGATGCCACTCTTGTTAGATTCTTAGCCTATCTCCATACTGACCTGAAAGCACGGGTATTTATTGGGATGGGCGGAGAGGTATCGGGAGCCATTAAGATAGGGAGGGGGGTGAGACAGGGGTGCGTTTTAGCACCCCTGCTGTTTATCATTTATATCAATGGTTTGTCCAACTGTTTAAAGAAAGCTACCCCTGATGTCCCAACTATTTTAGGTAACCCCCTACCCGTGCTTTTATATGCAGACGACGCTGTCCTTATGGCACGTACACCTAACGCTCTTCGTCTGCTTGTACATAGTTTTGTAAATTTTATTGAGGGACTGGATCTGAAAGTTAATTTTAAAAAGTCTTTTATTATGTCCTGTGGGCCGGGCAAAAGGAAACTCAGCACAATTCGAATTGGAACAGATAAACTAGAATCTGTCCATAAGTTCCCTTATCTGGGGTTGGTTTTCGCTGCGAACGGCTCGTGGAGTGGGCATGTGGCCCACGCCACGAGCAAGTTCTCGAAAGCCAACAATTCTGTCCTGAGTCTCCCCCGCCCAAAGAAAATCGGCGCCACAAAAGCCATCGTAAACATTTTTAAACTACAGTGTTCCCCTGTTGCCACGTATGGAGCCGAAGTTTGGGGATCGGCCAGCAGCATTAGCATTCAAAGAGAGGAAAATCGTTTTTGCAGAAAATTGCTGGGAGCACCGATCTCCTCTTCTAATTTCATCTGCCATAACGAACTCAACCTCCCCTTCATAAATGACTTCATTAAAGCAAGACCAGCACTCTTCTGGATCAGAATCTGGAGGAATGAGGCTGCTGTCCTTACGCAAAACATCATTAAGGACTGCCTTAATTGTGAAAATGGCATGCAGATCCCCTGGTTTAAAGAAGTTTTTAAAACATTCAACCAAATTGGTAGAGGCAGTTTGTTTACTGAGCCAAGGGCTATCGAATTAAAGGACAAATTTGAGGTCCAAAAGGCACTTTATGCACTTTACCGCAATGAACGGCTTGGAATTGAATCACAGAAATCAGGGGTCAAGAAATACATTAGTAATGGTCTTTGTATGCAAATCATGCCACCCTACCTCTTACTCCCTATGTCAAATTGGGAGCGATCCCTACTGTTTCGTCTAAGGGCAGGAACTGTGAAATTTTTGCTGTCTTTTCCTCTGGGGTATCAACATCATACAGATCTTACCCCCTGCCCTTGTGACGGTATAAGCACTCAAGATGATTTGCACTTTCTGTTTTTCTGTAAATTTTATGTGAGATATACCAAATGGCTTTTAACCCCATATTTTAGAAAATTCAGACCTCTTACACTTCAGGAATCCTATATGCTGTTGCTCACCTTGGACACTGATGAACTGACATTTCGCACTAGCACTTTTTTAAGACTAGCCATACGTGCACGTAAGACTATGGAAAGCCCCTGAAATCAGAATCAGTCATAAAGATACTACTGCTAGAACTTTATAAGATAATGAAATCTATTGCTTAACCACTGTATGAATTGTCTTGTTACTATGGAATTCTATTTATTTAACTGTTTTGTATTATATGTATATATGTGCTTTGGTGTGTTCGGTACTTTTATGAATTTTATCAAATTCGAATAAAGGTCTTTTGAACTTGAACTTGAACTAGTGAGAGGTCAGCTAGGAAGAGGAAAATTACCAGCACAGATTTGGCAAATTGATTATGTTGGGCCCTGCCACTTAGTCGAGGATGTCAATATGTGTGCACGGCTGTGGACACATACTCGGGATATTTGATTGCTTTTCCATGTAAACGTGCTACTCAGGTGAATACATTGATAACATTAGACTTGCTGATTTTGTATTATGGAATTCCATTACAGATTCAAAATGACAATGGGTCTAATTTCAAAGGCAGATTGGCGCAGGAATATATTGAGTGGGTCTTCAACATCCCATATTACCCACAGGCTGCGGGTTTGATTGAGCGCATGAGTGGATTGTTAAAAGATCAATTGAGAAAGTTGTCTGATGGCTCTTTGAAAAACTGGAGAGATTGTTTGAGTGAAGCCTTGCAGATTTTGAATAATAGACCTTTAGCAAATGCAGAAACACCTTTAATGCGAATGTTAACTCCAGCTTTGCAGATTCAGCCTCATGTGGCCACTAATACCATTCTTTATTGGGAGACAGTTCCTGGAGCTTCTGCTCCATTCAAAGCCACACCCGAAGCTACAGGTCTTGACCTGCATGCTTTGAAACTGTACAGATTGAAACCAAGAGACATTACACTCATTGAGACAGGAGTGGGAATTATGATTCCCCCAGAGCACTTTGGTTTAATTGCCCCTCAATCTGGATTGGCTCTAAAGGGCATCCAAGTGCTGGGAGGAGTCATTGATGCAGATTACCACGGTGAAATTAAAGTCATCCTACTTAATAGTGGAGATGCTGATTTGATGATACAATTTGGAGACAGAGTTGCTCAAATGGTGATCATGCCAGTGTATGGAGGGGTAGTTAAGAAGGGGACTGCCCCAGCCCTCCTCACCGTACGTGGGGAAGGAGGGTTTGGCTCAACTGATAAAAACCCAGGCGCCAAAGTGTGGATAGTCCCCAAATAGACCCTCCAAACAGGCAGAAATCATTGCAACAGGAAAAAACAATGTCCTGTTAATAATGAAGCTAGGGCAGGAGAAATGTTAGCATGTGCCTGCTGACAAATGTTATTTGCGAGAATAAGTAATACCTGTTTTGTTTCTGTTCTTTTAGATCACAGTATGGAGTGTCTGAATCTGCTTGCGCTTGCTGGACTCCTTTCGGTCGCGTACGGGTGGATCCGGGGGAGGGACGAGGAGCCCCTCACCCTGAAGTGGCCAGCCGACCGCGCAGACTGACATTGATGCTGGCCCAACGCGATAATGTTTGGGCGTACCTAGCACAGACCGTTCACGACAGATTATATCTCTGCATGTCAAATATGAAAAGTACTTTGGATGTTGTTTCCACATGCTCATAACTGTGCCTACCCCTGTTAATGTACTTCTGCAAACTTTTAATATCACAAATGCAGACGGGGCAGTAGAGGAACATGATGTGAGATCTCATCTATCCCTTTATGAATTCTGCCGGAAACTACTGATAATGATTGGAAAAACATGACTCAGGTGATAACGTTTAATATCACTGAAGGTGGCATTTGTTACAATTTAACATGCGACCCAACTATCATCGGGAAATGTGCTCAGATTCGACTTGACAGAAATACATCCACAATGTCTTGGCAGGCAAAAGTTTTATGTCAACATAGACACGACAATGTTTGTGCAAATGTGCAAAACAACATGGTGTGCAAAAATGTGGTATCTGTTGCCAGTCATTTCAGGCATGTCAAGTTGCCTGTGGGGTGGCTATTCTCATGTGGGAATGTGACTTATACGTATATTCCAGTGAATATCACAGGTGAACCGTGTGCACTTACTAGGTAAAGTCTGATGATGTTCCCGTTAGATCCATCATTTCATGCTCGAAATACGAGAGAAGCTGTTCAGCTAGATGAACATTGTAATTCTGAAGTGCATTAATTATCCAAGTCTGAATATATTAATTTGGCTGCTTCAACAGTAGGTGTTCCAGGCCTAGCAATTTATAATTCTAGAGCTGTTAGTGAATTAGCATGTCTTATGGCGAAAAATATTAATCATACATCAATTGCCTTAACAGAATTTGTATAGACGTTTGGGGGCACAAAAAGCAATATTGCAGAACAGAGCTCCTATGGATTATTTACTCTTGAAACCTTCATGGATGTTCAGACTCTGAGGGAATGTGTTGCTTCAATCTTTCAGATCATTCTAAGTCAATTCAATCCCACATTGATGCTTTACACAAATTAGCTAAAGATGTCAAGCATGATGTTTAGAAAGGGTGGCGGGATTGGTTGTTTGAAAAGTTGGTGGCCAGATTTTGGTAAACTTCGCTCTGTTCTAGGTGGTACAGTGTTAGCGATATGTATTCTAGTATCTTTATGTTTCTGCATTCAGTGTGTGCCTAATCTCTTATCTATGCTTCGTCCCCAGGTAGCTGATTTTAGGCCAATATGTTATAATAGTCATTGGTCGAGGGATGGGCCATTTTAAATCCATGTTATGTTCTTTCATTCATGTTTCCACCATATTATATTTGTGCTTTCATATGAGTTATCGCTTAAATGCAGTTTTCTGTTTGTAGTTATTTCTTTAGTTGAAGGTTCAATTTCTTGATATATGTCAATGGTCATGGGATGGAATGTAGTAAAAAAGCCACTCTTGTGGTTGAGCACCCCATGATGACCGTCGACTACCACCATCTTAGACTGACTTTAGTGTGTTATTTTATCCTAACCCTAATGTAGGACATCCTTGTATCAGTGGGAGCTGTCATGGAGTAGAACAGTACATTATATTATGAGTTCTTAATATTGGCTTTGACATGGTCTCATATCATCTTGCTCTTTGACTTTACTTTGCTTCACGGCAGTTCTTACTATTGGCTTTGACATGGCCTCGTGTCATCTTACTTCCTAATTCTACCTTGCTTTAAGCTTCTCTTTTCTCATGGCAGCGTTTGCATAACTGACTCCATTTTTATAACTGATGCCATGTTCTGTGCTCACACGTAGCTGCAAAGTGGGGAGGGAATGTTTTTCTCCTCCTCACTTGTTTTTCGCTCCTCACCGACCAGAGTGAACTGAAAATTATCTGTAGAATGTGCAACTCTGCCTCGAAGTCAAAATACAGAGGCTTGGCCAGCCACTGTCTTGGCCTTGACGCAGACTGGTACCAGCCATCTTGTTTTTTTCCAATGAGAAAGGGGCAGGGTTTACTAGAAGCTTCGTCCCACGTTGAATAATGGTATTAAAGCTGGAAGCTTTCGTGGGCCAGGTCGAAGTTCACCACAGAATAGATGTATTGCTGTGGATTGGTGCTGAAACTTGGGTCCCGACCGAACTCCTTCTAGAGTTGGCAAGGATATTGCAGAATCAGTCAGTGAGGTGTTCCTAACCGCACTCTCTTTTCTCTCTCATATATATTTTCTATTCTTTGCAACCTGTTCCATGATTGATAAATTCGGACTGCCTTTCTAAAATATTGCATTAATAAACGTGCATGTGTTATTTTACCTACATTTGGGTGTGTTTTTTTACCCCGCCTTAACCCCTTCTGTGCTGCGCGGATTTTCCCCCGGTGCTGAACATTCCATTGGGCCTATGGAACCATGTCGGAACGGTTCCGTCATAAGCACAGGCCACCTTATGCTCATGATGGAACCGTTCCGTCATGAGCATGGAAGGGGTTAAGGAAGTGCTGAGTCTTGCCTTGGCTTTTGGGGGTGTTGGGTTAGGGTCTGTTCCTTTAGCGAAAAGCACATTCATTACACTAATACACAAAACAGGCAGAGGCACATTGATGGTCAGACAAGGGAAAACCCACTTTCTAAAAGAGGCATTTCCAAACACAAAATAAAAAAAAATGTCTTTACTAATTTTAAATCCTGAGTTCAGGCATACTAAACTCCACTTTTCTACCAGCTCCTCTTCACCAGCTACATTTCAAAAACTGTTACAAAGCAGCCCACAATTTACCCTATGGGGAGACAGCCTTTCAACTGTAAAAACGAAGTGCACAGTATTTCACTATCAGGGCATGTGCAACACACCAGTACATCTCTCATCTTTCACATATACTGCACCCTGCCCACAGGGGTACCTTGGGCTTACCTGAGGGGTGTCTTACATACTAGAAAAGGGAAGGTTAGGTGCACTTGCCAGGTCAACATGGCAGTAAAACCTGCGTGCAGACACTGCAGTGGCAGGTTCGAGAACCCTTTGAAAGGTTATTTGTGGGGGTGGCACAATCTGTGCTGCAGGCCCCTAGCAGCATTTGATTTACAGGCCCTGGGCACACACAGTGCACTGTACAAGGGACATAGTAGTAAATCAAATAAGCCATTCAAGAAAACCAACCATAACACAGAGCCCGATTACAATGTCATCAGGAAGGCTATCCCAGAACTGTCCGGAATCAGACCTTCCAGCCGACTCATACTGGAATCTGTTTCTACCAAACGATGCAGTACGATCTACAAAACCCTTTACTTATCGAAGGACTCGGTCACTTCAAATCCGTCTTCATTTTACTCTTTTAAAAAAAAAAATTTATGACAGCAGACAGACCCCAAAAAAACTTACATATCAGTAGGCATACCCCCAGCTTTGCTTTGAGACATTCGTAAACTTGCATCAAAAGGCCACTTTAAGCAGGAACAGATCTCCATAACCACATTGACAAAGCTAATAACAGACAAAAAACGGAAAAATAGGATGCCCGAATACAGTAACAGAGATATATAGCAGTTTTCCTTAAGATCCTATCCAATTGGTAATAGGAAACCATAATTTATACCCAAAAGTTTTCTTCCTAATACCCTTAATTTTATACAGTGCAGTCTCAAGATGGTAAATAGACAGTAGTTTGGTTTGCCACTTGATAAAATTTGGTGATTCCACATCGAGCCATTGAGACGTGATGCATGAGCGATATACAGACATACATATAAAAATAAAGCCTTCCTCTACAGCTGAGACCTTGTACGCCTTACTCTCTTCACATCCAAAAATAACCAATGGTGCCGTTAACTTTGCTTGGATGCCCAAGCTATTCTTTAGATAAAACTCTACATCTGAAATAAACGGAGACAATTTAGGACAAAAGAAAAACATATGGGCAGCATCTGCTGCGTATAGGCCACACCGATTACAATTTGTCCCCCGCCCTGAATTCCATTTGGCCAGTTTACCTGGCGTATAGTACAACTCAAAAACTGACATGAAATGTTGGCTTATCAATGATCCGTTCGCAACCAAGATGGCCGCGTGAGCACAGGGCTCCCGAGACCCTCGTAACCTCCCGCATATATCCTGTTGATTATCCTGATTCCTATTTACATCTTCGTGAAGACGAACCACTGGGGAGGCAAAAACTGCAACCAGAATCCAGATCGGACTTTGGCGCTTGGAAGATTGCGGCCTACACCTCCGTGATGCCCTGCTGTGGCGTTTGCATGGTGCCCGAGGTGTAATTGAATAACATCGGCCTCAAATGGCGGAGACGGACGGTCCGGTCCACTTTCACTTTCGGTTTTGCCTACTGGAGAGATCCGAAATTGGAAGCGCCTCCCTCTCGCCGAAGGCAACTATCAGGCTTGGTACTCGAGTGTGTGTATTTCATTGATTGACCTGCTCTGGAGAGACGCTCGAGCCGTGTTCTCGGGCGGATTCTGAACTTCCGCTCGAGGGACCTTTGAGGCCTCCATCTTTGCACTCAGTGTGACTGTTCCAAGTCGACCGACGTCGATTGCTGCAGGGCATAGCCTACAACTCTTCCGCTGCTTTGTTTGCGCTCTGTCCCCCCACCTCCATTTGGGACCATACCTACTACTTCCCGCAATGGCGGGGAAACCGGAGGGGGACAAACAGAAGTCTAAGACCACTCGGCGGGGTGGCTATACCCAAACTAACATCATGGATCGCTATGCCCAGGCTAAGGTGTCGCCCAGTGGACCGGGTAGGTCGCTGGAGGGAACGAGAGATCCACTGACTTCAGCAGCCGAGTCGACCCTACAAGATGTTATGGCCGCCATCGATGGGATCAGATCGTCCCTCAGGAAAGAAATGGAGACTCTCGCCCACAAACTCGACACGGTGGCGATTGATGTGAATCTGATCCGCACGGACTAACGAAAACCAATAAAAAAGTTAAATTGTTGGACATTAAGACTTCCAGTCTGACGGAGGACGTTGTTGAGATACAGACGGAGGTTCGCAACTTAAGGGCCTCCAATGACCTCTTTGCGAGTCGTCTGGAGGATTTTGAAGGAAGGGCTAGGCGGAACAATGTCCGTATCATTGTGGAGAACCTCATCGATAATCACCTTGCACCCAAGGGACTGAGTAATTTTTTCACTGTGGAACGAGCTCACAGGGTTCCGGGTGGTAAACCCAAGACGGGTGCCCCACCGCAGCCTATGATAGCAAGGATTTTAAACTTCCGTGATAGAGACGCCATCCTGCAGGCCTCGCGGGCGGGGGTCCCATAAAGTTTGAAAACTCTACCATCAGTTTTTATCCGGACTTTACCCAATCTGTCCAGAAACAGAGACTTGGTTTTCTTGGGGTAAAAAAGAGACTCCATGAGATGGGCCTCAAGTACGCCATGCTATTTTTCGAATTGAACATGCAGGGCGGACCTATTTTTTCGATAGACCGGAAGTGGTGGCCGACTGGCTGGATACTCTGACGACCACTTCTCCACAGGACGAACAGACTGGCGGTGCGGAGGGCGGATCGATGGACCAGGAATAAGCGCTATCTTTGTCTGGTTCCTGGGGTCTTTAAGGGGCTTCGAAATGTGGTGCACTAATTATGTTGTATGATTCTGTGAGACATTTGGGGGGTTGCAGGGCTATCGGTGGGTCTTTTCCTCCTCTGCTCGACTTTTTGTAGCTTAGTTTAGATGTGGGGGTGACAGGCACACTGCAAGTTGGGGTGGCTTTCTAGTCTTACGCAGGGGTGCACCGTGGGGGGGTTTGTAAAGGGTTGTTGGTGGGGGGATAGGGGATTTGTTGGTATTCCAGTTTGTTTTTCTGCAACGCACAGTATTGCAAGACTTTCTGATTGAAGTGCTGGTTTCTTCTCGGGTTGGATCTTCTTTTTCTTGTGGGATGGGGGTAGAGTGTTGAGGCTTATGAGCTGGAATGTGAATGAGTTGGAATTTGATGCAATGGTCCTCGATGATAGAGGGCGTTATGTCGTTCTTACTGGTCGATGGGAGGGCAGGACCCGTTCCCTGGTCTCCGTCTATGTCCCTCCTGGCCTACAGTCAACTACCTTTGCGGACTTGGGACGGGTTATCCTTGCTCTCCCCGAGGGGTCATTGCTACTGGGTGGTGATTTCAATGCGGTCGTATCTGGTGTTTCTGATAGACACCCACCTAGGGATCTCAAGGGGGCACAGAATTGGCTTCATGACTTCATCGACACTCTAGGCCTGGGGGATTGCTGGAGACTGTTGCACCCCTCTCAGCGGCAATACACATTCCATTCTGGCGCTCATGGTAGCCTCTCGAGGATCGATTACGTTTTGGTGCCTGCTGCACAGGCGCCCTTTGTCACTGAGGTTAAACATATGGCTCGGGGAATCTCTGATCGTTCTCCTTTATGGCTTTGGATTGAACTGTCTTTGGGACCGAGGGGCGGGTAGCCCCGATCAACCCTTGGTATCTCCGAAACCCTAAAACTCGTCATGATTTGATAAAGTCACTTGATCAATATTTTTCAGTGAATGAGGGCTTTGTTTCGTCCGCAGTGTCGCTTTGGGAGGCCTCTAAAACAGTTCTCAGGGGCCAAGCCCTGTCGCTGATTGCGGGCGTTAAGAAACGGAGAGATGAGGATGTAGTGAAGGTCGAGACTGAAATAGCAGACCTGGAGTTAGATCTGGAACAGGAGATCATCCGCGCTAAGACACATGTATTGCGATTAAAACAGTTGGAATACAGGGCGTTGGTTACGGATGCAGCTAAGGCCATGAGTCGAGAGCAACAGGGACGTCTGTATGATGTGGGAGATAAAGCAGGTAAACTGATAGCATGGTTGGATAAGAGGGACAGAGCTAGTCGTGTGGTGTCTAAGATTGGGATGGTGAGTGGTGCGCGGGTCGCAGACCCGGTGGAGATTGTTGAGTGCTTTGCGGATCATTTTCAGACGGGGTACTCCCCTGTGTCGGATAGGCCCGAGGAGGACTCTCATTTATTGCTGCGGGACATTGCTCTGCCGAGTCTTTCAGATGCAGATAGAGACCAAATGGATAGTGCAATAACTGTTGATGAGGTAGCCCTTGAGATCCACTCCTTGCGGTCTGGTAAAGCCATGGATCCTAACGGTCTGCCGATAGAGCTATACAAGTTGCGGCCTGACAAGATAGCTCCCAACTTGAGAGATATGTTTCTAGAGTCTCGTGAACGTGGTTCTCTCCCCCTGGATCAGCGACTTACGGTGATTGTTGTTATACATAAGGAGAGGAAACCGAGGGATAAGTGTGGGTCGTACCGACCTATATCTCTTTTGAACGCCGAGCCTAAGATTCTTGCAAAGGTACTGGCCAATCGATTGATCACTGTTATTAGCGATCTGATCCATCCGGATCAATCCGGTTTTATTCCCCATAGAAACACTGCGCTGAATCTTAGGCGTCTGCACGGAGTTCTCGCGAGGGCTGCGACGCTACCTGAGCAGGCCATTTTGGCTTTGTTGGATGCCACGATGGCTTTTGATACTATTGAATGGCCACATCTGTGAGCTTCGTTGGCTAAATTTGGGTTTGGTCCCGGTTTTATTGGCTGGGTGCGGCTTCTTTACGAGGACCCCCTTGCACAAATCGTGGTTAACGGTCGCGTCTCAGTTCCGTTTGGTATCGGGCGCGGTACTCGTCAGGAGTGTCCCCTATCACCTCTGCTGTTTGCCCTAGCCCTCGAGCCCCTCGCTGCATGGATCCGCTGGGAGCCTTCGATGAGGGGTATTCGGTGGTCCTCTGAGTATGAAGATCCCATCTCGCTCTACGCAGATGACATTTTGCTATATCTGACCTCGCCCAGGAAATCGTTGGTAGTTTTATGCGATGTCCTGGCCTCTTTTGGTAGAAACTCGGGCTTGATTATCAATTGGACAAAATCCTATTTGTACGTTCTTTCTGGCGACGTCCCCCTCCTTCCGCATAACTGCCCCATCCAGGTGACACAGATGGGATTTCCATATCTCGGTATCTGGGTCTCCATGGACCCTGTGACTCAGTAGGAGCGGAATCCTCCCCCACCTCTGACCAGATTGAAGCAGGACGTCGCGGGTTGGCATAGGCTTCCGTTCTCGCCGCTGGGACGCGCGGCCCTCTTTAAGATGATATCTCTGCCTCATTTTCTTTATGCCCTCCAAAACACTCATGATATAGTCCCTGCTAGTTATTTTCGTAAAGTTGAAAAGGGAACTGATATGGTACGGTAGACCTCGCATTGCGCTGGCCAAACTAACGCTCCCCTTGTACGACGGGGGTATTGCCCTCCCGGACATCAAACGATATTATTGGGCGTCGCAGTTGGGGGCCATTAATCACGGTATGTATGGTCCCGAATTGAACCCTGCTTTCGCTATGGATAGATGGCTGCTGCCTGGGGGTAACTACTAAAGGGCACTATACTCAAAATCAGTGGTCAAGTCATTGTCGGGGCCTACGAAGACGGCAGTTCGCATATGGCAAGACGCAACTAATTCGATGGGATGAAAGGACCGCTTGACTTTAGTGACCCCACTTTTCGACTCTGATAGAAATGGTAAACTGTGGAAGACTAAGGGGTTTGATAAGTGGGACCTCGTTGGTATTAGCAAGGTGGGAGACCTCTGGGTTAAGGGACAAGTGAAATTGTTTGATACTTTAAGGACGGAGTTTGAATTAGGGAACTCGGAGTATTTCCGCTATGTCCAAGTTCGCCATGCCTTGATGTCAGTATTTTCGATAGGGGAGGCGGTCCCAGAGTCGTCCCCGCTTGAAGATAGATTGCTGGATGGTCATGTTCCAGACAGTACTATTTCCCTTGTCTATAAAAAGTTGATCAATGATAGGCCGGACCTCCTGCTGCCCTTACGTGATCTCTGGGTCCGTGACGGCCTCGAATTGGATGACGAAGACTGGCAATCGGCGATCTCCCCTCCCAAGGAGGTCGCGATTCCAGCGAGACTTCGGCTGGTTCAGCTTAAGATTCTTCACAGGGTGTACATCACAGGCCCCCATCTGGTTTGGATGGGCTTTTCTGAGGAGGGTCTGTGTAAGCGGGGATGTGGACAGGTGGGGACATTTCTTCATATTATTTGGGAATGTCATGAAATCACGGCTTATTGGAATGGGGTGTATGATGTAACGAAAGAGGTTACGGGTATTGCTCTCTTACCGGAGGCCAGGCGCTGGTTGTAAAATGTCTGGGAGCCTACAGAATACAACGTAGCCCAGACCCAGTGGGCAACCCTGGGGGCCATGATTTCTAAGCGTAATATTGCACAATTGTGGGGGTCCCAAAGGCCACCTACAGTTGAAGTATGGAAGTAAAACATGGACTGGTGCATGTTTAGGGAAAAAACTGTATATCTGGCCCGGGGCAACCCCCGGAAATGGCATAGAGTGTGGGGGCCATGGAACAGGTATCGTGGAGACATATGTACACCACCTGCAGTAGATAACATCGATATCCCATTCTCCCCCTGACCCCACATTAATGTTTGCATTATTGTCTTTTTACTGCTTCGCCCCTGTTCCCCTCCCTTCCTTATAGTGATTACTGATTATTTGATGTACTGTTTATCCAGCCTCGTTTGAACAAAGCACTCTGTATATTGCTTTCTTGCCTTGCTTGTTATACTTAATAAAAATAAATATAAAAAATAATACATTAGTAGCCATTTCTATACTTCTCTCCAAATCAACACGCTCAATGCTCAATTTATTTTGCCATTTTACTTCCCTAACCTCTAAATCATCCTCTACCTTCTCCAACAGTTTTTGATATAAAGGCCCCATTTTTGCCTATCCTTAATCGCTTCGATGATCGCAATTTTTCCTAATACAATCAAATTCTTTGATATTTTCTGAGCACAAAAACTACGTACTTGAAGGTATTTTAAAAAATCCGTACGTTGCAGTTTATACACCTCCCTTAAATGGTCAAAAGAAACAAATTAATTCCCCTGAAACAAATCCCCAAGCTTGCAAATCCCCAAGTTATGCCACCTTAACATCACCCGGTCATTAAATATATCTGGAAGAAGAGAACGGATTTGGAGTATATAAATTAATATGTGGGCTTATTCCTAATCTCTTTTTAATTGTCCTCCATGTAACATAAGCAGTATGAAGGATCTTGAATTTGGTTTTCTTATAATAACTTGGCTCAATAATGCGATTTAAACATTGTTTTGCCCCGGCACCCAAAAGCATCTCATAGATAGATCGAGCAGAAAAATCCTCAGTTGGATCTTCTGGTAATATAAGCACACCCATATGCTGTAATATCGCTATCCAGTGATACATCTGGAAATTCGGAATACCCCATCCGAGCCCGATGGTACCCCCAGAGAAATTGCAAACACATTCTCTCCATTCGGGAAAAGTAAAAAGTAGGTATGAGAAAGGGGATAGCCCGAAATAAATACAAAAACTTGGGAAAGATGAGCATTTTTAATACATTACTGCGGCCAAAAAGTGAAAGATTTAAATTATTTATTCTATCTAATATTTTATTAGAAGAAGTTATGATAGGATCCAAGTTTACAGGAATAATATCCTCCATATTAGCGGTAATCTTTATGCCTAAATAGATAGCCTCCTTTTCAAACTTAATATTCTCTGGACGGCCGGCCTCCGAATGAATAGGCTGTGTCTTTTCAACGTTTAATTTATAACCGGAAAACCGTCCGAACGCCTCAGCTTAGCTATAATGTTAGGTAATGCAGTGCTAATATCTGACGTCAATACCGCGATGTCATCTGCGTACGCACAAACTTTAAAATCCCGATTGTATATCTGCGCGGGTTTAATTGCAATATTCCTCTCCAGGGTAACAATAAACGGGTCAATATATAATGCAAACAGCAAGGGGGAACAGGGACAACCCTGTCTCGTCCCCCTTGCTATCAATACCTTCCCTGATGTTTTTCCGGAGACCCTAATAACAGCAGACGGATCTGAGTACAATGTCTGAATGGCTCTGACAAATTCCACGGGAACCCCTTCCTAGCGAGGACAGACCACATAAAACTCCATGAGACCCTGTTGAACGCTTTTTCAGCGTCCAACAGGGCCACACCAACAGGGGAATGAGTAGCATGCGACCAGTCCAATAGAGATATAATCCGCCTTATATGATCTGTAGTGCCTCTATGCTGTATGAATTCGTGTTGTCTCAAAGAGACTAAATCTGGCATCATGTCGTTTAGCCTATTAGCGATAAGTTTAGAATACATTTTACTATCTGAGTTTAATAGTGAAATGGGCCTATAAGAACCCATTCAGTATCTTTTTTGCCTTTCTTTTTGAACACCACAATCGTAGCATTGGACCATGACTGAGGAGCCTTCCCGAAAAAGGCTTGCTGACATACTTCTACCAATTCCCTTTTCATCATATTCCTAAAGGTCCTGTAAAATTCCAGTGGAATGTTATCCGGGCCCATGGCCTTGCCCATGGCCAAGCCTAATGTTGCTAATTCAATTTCACCCCAATCTGGGGATACCAACAAAATCATTCTTTGAGCTTCCGACAATGTTACAGGGATCACATCCTTTAAGTATTCACCTGCTTCAACCCTACCGATCTCATCACTATATAACAATTGATAGAACTCTTGAAAGGAAGTCAACACGCCTTCCTTAGTCTCTTGCAAAACCCCCTTTAGATCCCTTTGGACCGCGTATACTGCGTCTAATTCTGCACCTAGCCTTATTGTCTCTGCCAGCTTCTTCTCGGCTATGGGACCTGATCGAAATCATGTCGATGTTTAAGCCAGATCCTTTTACGCTTAAATTTAGAGAAACTGAGGGTTTCCCCACATACTACTGATTTAAACGCGTCTCAGACTATCTCCTGTGCGGCCGTACCTTTATTAATAGCAAAAAATTCCTGAATTATTTTATCCATGAACTGACAATACTCCTCGTCCAGAAGCAATTTTCAATCAAAAGACCACTGTTGGAACTCAACTTTTTCGTCCAAGCCTATGGCCAGGTCTAGTATAATCGGATAGTGGTCCGAAACTAATTTGGGGTGAATCTCAATTTTGGTTTTGGCCAACAATGCAGATGAAGTAAAAAAGTAGTCTAAATGAACACATTTTGATTGAGGAGCAGAGAAAAATGTAAAACCAGGATCCTCGGAATGTTTTGATTTCCACATATCATAAAGGCCATGATCCAAGACCAGGCCCCGTAGGGCATTAAAAACAAACCTCTTTCTTCCTGTATATACATGATTAGATCTAACATTCACTCCTGCATCAATGTTAATATTAAGATCACCGCACATTAACACTGGCAGCGTCCACTGTGCTAATTCCAAATTCAGAAAATTTAAGAGTTCCGCATCATCCAAATTTGGCCCATAAATATTACAAAGTGTAAATTTATATTGTCCAACCTTGAACTCAATCAATTAATCAATCAATCATGACACTTGTATAGCGCGCTACTCACCTGGAAGGGTCTCAAGGCGCTGGGGGGGGGGGGAGGGGTATGTTACTGCTCGAAAAGGCAGGTCTTGAGTTGCTTCCTGAAGGAGAGATGGTCCTGGGTTAGCCTGAGGTGGATGGGGAGGGAGTTCCATCTCTTGGCTGCCAGGTAGGAGAAGGATCTTCCACCGGCGGTGGCTCTGCGGATGCGTGGAACGGCGGCAAGGGCAAGGCTGGTCGACCATAGCTGGTGGGTGGGCATGTAGAAGGTCAGGCCATTGTTGAGGTACTTGGGGCCCAGGTCGTGGAGAGCCTTGTGTGTGTGGGTGAGGAGTCTGAACGTGATCCTCTTGCTGACAGGGAGCCAGTGCAGGTCTCTCAGGTGGCTGGAGATTTGGCTGTGTCGGGGGATGTCCAGGACGAGTCGTGCGGAGGCGTTCTGGATGCGTTGGAGTCTTTTCTGAAGTTTGGCTGTGGTTCCGGCGTAGAGGGTGTTTCCGTAGTCCAGTCGGCTGGTGACGAGCGCCTGGGTGACCGTCTTCCTGGTTTCGGTGGGGATCCATCGGAAGATCTTTCGGAGCATGCGCAGGGTGTTGAAGCACGATGATGAGACGGCGTTGACTTGTCGGGTCATCGAGAGGGAGGAGTCCAGGATGAAGCCCAGGTTACGTGCGTGGTCCGTTGGCCTGGGAGTGGTGCCCAGGGCAGGGGGCCACCAGGAGTGGTCCCAGGCGGAGGGAGATGATCCTAGGATGAGAACTTCCGTCTTGTCTGAGTTCAGTTTCAGGCAGCTGTTCTTCATCCACTCGGCGACGTCTTTCATCCCTTCGTGCAGGCTGGCTCTGGCGGTGTCTGGGTATTTGGTGAGGGAGAGGATCAGCTGTGTGTCATCGGCGTAGGAGATGATGTTGAGGTTGTGTTTGTGTGCGATAGCTGCGAGGGGGCTCATGTAGACGTTGAAGAGGGTAGGGCTGAGTGATGATCCCTGAGGTATGCCGCAGATGACTTTGGTGGCCTTGGATCTGAACGGGGGGAGGCGGACTCTCTGGGTTCTTCCGGCGAGGAACGAGATGATCCACTCCAGTGCCTTCTCTTGGATTCCGATGTTGCTGAGGCGTTGCACTAGGGTGCGGTGGCAGATAGTGTCGAACGCTGCGGAGAGGTCCAGGAGGATGAGGGCCGCTGTTTCCCCGTTGTCGAGCAGGGATCTGATGTCGTCAGTGGCTGCGATGATGGCGGTCTCTGTGCTGTGGTTGGCGCGGAAGCCGGATTGCGAGTGGTCGAGGGATCCGTTCATCTTGAGGAAGGCGGCAAGCTGTCTGTTGACGGTCTTCTCGATGACTTTGGCAGGAAAAGGGAGGAGCGAGATGAGGCGGAAGTTCTTGAGGTCGGTGGGGTCCGCTGTTGGTTTCTTCAGGAGGGCGCTGAGCTCGGCGTGCTTCCAGCTTTCCGGGAAGGTGGCGGTGTTGAAGGAGGCGTTGATGATGTCCCGGAGTTAGGGTGCGATGATGGAGTCGGCCTTGTTGAAGACGTGGTGGGGGCAGGGATCGGTTGGGGATCCGGAGTCGGATGGTGTTCATCGTGCGGGTGGTGTCTTCAGTGCTGACCGGGGTCCAGGCGCAGAGGGTGGTGGTGGGGGGTGTAGGTTCGGTGCGTGGTTGTTGCGCTAAAGCTGTTGTGTATTTCGGCGATCTTGCGGTGGAAGAACGAGGCGAGAGAGTCGCAGAGGTCTTGCGAGGGAGTGATGTTGTTGTTTCCGCTGCTAGGGTTTGGATAGCTCTTTGACGATGCTGAAGAGTTCCTTGCTGTTGTGGGTGTTGTTGTCCAGTCGTTCTTTGAATGCTGTTTTCTTAGTGGTGCAGATCATTTGGTGGTGTTTGCAGGTGGTGTGCTTGAGGGCAGTCATGTTGTCTGTGGTCTGGTTGTTGTGCCAGGCTTTCTCAAGGGTGCAGCAGTTCTTCTTGGAGTTCTTTAGTTCGTCGGTGAACCAAGAGGCTTTATTGCTGCTGTTTTCTGCTGGGAGGGGTCTTCAGTGGTGCGAGGTCGTCTGTGCAGTTGGTGATCCACTGTGTGAGGTTGCTGGCTGCTTCGTTGGGGTCCGTTGTGCTGGCAGGAGGGTTCTGGCTGAGGGAGATGGTGAGCTGGTCGGTGGTGATCTTATTCCAGTTTCTACGAGGAGCCTGTTGCGGGTTGTGGTGGGTCATGGTTTTTCTGAAGCTGAAGTGGAAGCAGCTGTTGTCAGTCCAATGAAGTCCGGTGGAGTGGCTGAAGGAGATGTACTTGCTGGAGGAGAAGAATGGGTCCAGCGTGTGGCCGGCGTCGTGGGTGGGGGTGTTCACCAGTTGCTTGAGACCGAGGTTGGCGAGGTTGTCCAGCAGGGTGGTGGTGTTGCTGTCCTTGTTGTTCTCCAGGTGGAAGTTGAGGCCCCCTAGGAGGATGTAGTCAGCGGAGGGGAGGGCGTGCGGGCTGATGAAGTCTGTGATGTCTTCGCTGTTTTGTGTGTGGTCCCGGGGGTCTGTAGATGAGGGTGCCTCTGAGTGTGGTCTTGGGGTCGGTGTGTATCTGGAAGTGGAGGTGTTTGGCGGTGGTGAAGGTGTCGTTGGAGCTGGTTGTGATGCGGATGGTGTTCTTGTGTATGATGGCAATGCCTCCACCAGTCTGGTTGACGGGGTCCCTCCGGGTGATCTTGTATCCGTCCGGGATGGCGATGGCGATGTCGGGCGCTGAGGAGGTTTCCGTGAGGAAGGCGACGTCTGGTGATGTTGTGTCGAGCAGGTTCCAGAGTTCGACGGAGTGTCTGTGGACGGAGAGGGTGTTGAGCAGGATGCACTTGAGGTGGTTGCTGCTGGTGCTCGTCTTGGTGGGTGCGGTGCAGGTCTGGAGGCAGGAGTATTTGCAGGCTTGGCAGGTAAAGGGTCTGTGGATGCGCCTCGGGGTGGCTTGGTAGCAGGCGGGGGTTCGGCCGGGGTTGCGTGCGTTGAGGGTGGCGGCGTCGTAGGTCCGTCATGTGGCCTGGCGTCGGCAGGATAGCCCAACGCCCCCATTTGTCAGCTACAGTCTTTACGCACTCACCGACTCCCCTTTTTTTAAGTATCGCGACCCCTCTTTTCACACCAGTCTGTTTGGAGAAGACTACCAACTCCATACCCATAAGATACCCTCTATTGGCCCACGCAACATGCGTTTCCTGCAAACACAATATATCACTATGTAGTATTTGGACAATTTTAGCTAAGACGTGTCGTTTCTTGGGATCATTAAGGCCACATATATTTAATGTACAAATCTTTATTTTCCTATCCATGAGCATTATTGAAAAAAAAAACAAATAAAAAATGAGGCGACCAATTTTCTTAAATACGAATGCCTTGCAACCACTTTCATGACTTTTCATTTTTACATTGTTTGCCTGTTTAAACCCATTCCTGTCTGCTGCTGTCTTTTCCCCCCTTCCACCAGAACCCCGTGCCCAACCCATTCCCCACCCACCATGCCACCCACACCCCCTCTCCCATCCCCCACCCATCCTACCCAACTTATGAGGCCCAGGGACCATTAGTCCCTGCAATATATGGAGTGCTGTTTCCCCCCCCCCCGGCCACGGACATCAAAAAGTAAACCATTATCAACATATCAGGGAGAAGATCCAGACGCCTGAAAAAGAAAAGGAAGAAGAAGAAGAGAAAGAAGAACATTTGTTCAATCAATAAAGGAGACCTCCACCCGGTTTTTCCCAGTTTTTTAGTACATTATATCTTGCAACACCGTCCCCCTATATGGTGTCCAAATACTCTTTTGCCTGGATTTCTGACCAGAAAAATTTAGTTTGACCTTTAACCGTAACCTTAAGTTTTGCCGGGTTCTGTAAATAAACCACAGCCCCCTTTTTTTGAAAGTCTGGTATCAATTGTCGTAAATGCCACCGTTTCAAGACTGTGGCTTGACAGAAATCCAGTCTCACGAAAAAACTGCAGTCCTTGGCAGTTGCTTTCATGTCTGGTCGTGCCAAAGCATATATGTCCTCTCGAGCTAAAAAAATTATTGAAGCAAACCAAAATTGCTCTAGAGAGGGTCTCTTCTCCTTGACGAGGTTTCTTTACTGTGAACGGGAACCGGTGTGCCCTTTGAATTCCCCTGGACCAGTCCCAAGATGTCAATTCGGGGAAAGCTTCCTTCAGCAGTTCCGCAACAAATTTACGCACATCCGAACCCTCCTTCTTCTCTGGAACCCCCCAAAAACGTAGATTATTTCTACGGGCCTGATTTTCAAGCTCCGACATTTTATAACTCAAATCATCACGGTGAGCCTTCATAGCATCTAGCTCCACTTTTTGTGCAACAGTATAGTCCTCTAGAGCTGAGATTCGGGCTTCTGCTTCCATGAATCTTTCTGCTGTTTCCACACCAATTTTTATTGCACGCCGCACAGCATTCTTTACCTTGCTACATGTAGCCTGCATTCTGGTGTTCCCCCCTTTGCTCTCTGTTCTATGGCCCATCATTGTTTTGTAGATAGTTGCCAGAGTAATCTCCTGTGGGGGTGATTTATCTAACACGTTTTTTCCACCTTCTGGGTCGGCTAGATTTAGCCCACTAGCTCCTTCTGCAATTTCACTGGGTGTTAAAGCACTTTCCGGTGTTGCCAGCCGTGACCCTTTTTTCGTTCGCCTCTTAACTGTAGTAACACTAGAATTAGGAGAGGCCATGCTTCGTCTTAAGTCCTCATCGAAACTACTGCCTTCACTATAGTCCGCCCAATCCTTGCTTACATTCAAGCCCTCGTCTGAAGATGCCTCAGATAGTGAATAAAATAAAAATTTTCCGCAGATTCAGATGTCCCTGTTCCCCCTTGCACCCCCTCACTTATAGCAGGTAAGTCTGTTTCAGTTACTAGGCTGTCCCGGTTGCCCTTTGTTAATTCATCTGCATTTCCGAGGACTCCATCTCCCACAATGCAGCTAACAACGCCAATCTGTCCTGCTTGTCACTGCCCCCCATTTAGATCTACCTCAAGGGCTACTTCTACATGGCTTGATGCTTCTTTTAGGGGCAGCTGGTCACTATTATAAGCCAAAGAAACAGCTTCATCACCCGCTTCCATCAAACCTAGCGGAGGTTCCAGATTACGCGCATTCTGCTTCTCGAACATAGCGGGGAGAGTCTGCGTTCCTTGATTAAGTGCGCGTAAAGCGGCAACATTTTTCCCCGACTTTCGTCTCCCTTTTTCAAATACGCTCTGACACTGCTGGGGGTACTAGGAGTGCAAGGGATTTCAAGAACACTCTCACCTTCTGTTCCTAAGCCACCGGTTGGTTTCCCTCCTGTTTTTTCAGTGATCACTTCTGTGGCTTGCTCCTTGGTTTTATCACTACGGGTAGTAACCTTTGCCGCCTCCTTTACCTTGACGGGGGCTTTCGGTGGCATTCTTTATTTCCACGTGGCTCCTCCTCGACCACGAATTACTCCAAACCGATACCCCAGAAGGAAGAGAGGAAGCTGCTAAAGTGGAGCCCTATATCGAGTCAATAGCACACTGCCCAGCATCTGTATCTGTACAGGCTTTCCGCGTTCACTTTTCCACAAAATGATCACTGCCGCTCCTGCTGCTAGTTTTCCTACTGCCTTGAACCACGTCCGGTCCTTGCTCACTCTCTGCGCCACCACCGCTGTTACTCCACATTTTTCAGTGTCCCGATGTCTCCTCGCACAAACAAAAACCAGGTTAGAGCCAAATCCACAGAACAGGTTTTTTTTTTTTTTTTTTTTAAATAATCGCAGACTTTCCTTCTTTTGCTCAGCTTTCTCGGTGTCTCCTCACCATAAAAGCCGGTTTACAGTCACATTCACATTTCAGCAGGGGATGTTGATAGCGCCGGCAATGTAGAAGCAAACCTGGGGTTGGGGGGTTAATACCCCAGCATTGTTGATGCAAACCTGGGGTTGGGAAGCTAATACCCTCAGCAATGTTGATGCAAATCTGGGATTGGGTGGCTAATACCCCCAGCAATGTTGAGGCAAACCTGAGGGTGGGGGTTAATACCCCCAGCAATGTAGAGGCAATCCTGGGGTTTGGGGGTTAAGACCCCCAGCAATATAGAGGCAAACCTTGGGTTGAGGAGTTAATACCCCAGCAATGTTGAGGCAAACCTGGGGTTTGGGGGTTAAGACCCCCAGCAATATAGAGGCAAACCTGGGGTTGGGGGGCTAATACCCCCAGCAATGTAGAGGCAAACCTGGGGTTTGAGGGTTAATACCCCCAGTAATGTTGATGCAAACCTGGGGTTGGGGAGCTAATACCCCCAGCAATATTGAGGCAAACCTGGGATTGGGTGGCTAATACCCCCATCAATGCTGAAGCAAGCCTCTGGGTGGGGGTTAATACCCCCAGCAATGTAGAGGCAACTTGGGTTTGGGGAGCTAATACCCCCAGCAATATAGAGGCAAACCTGGGGTTGGCTGACTAATACCCCCAGCAATGTTGAGGCAATCCTGGGGGTGGGGGTTAATACCCCCAGCAATGTAGAGGCACACCTGGGCTTTGGGGGTTAAGACCCCCAGCAATATAGAGGCAAACCTGGGGTTGGGGGCTTATACCCCCAGCGATGTAGAGGCAAACCTGGGGTTGGGGGCTAATACCCCCATCAATGTAGAGGCAAACCTGGGGTTTGAGGGATAATACCCCTAGTAATGTAGAGGCAAATCAGGGGTTGGGGTTAAGACCCCCAGCATTTTAGAGGCAAACCTGGGGTTGGGGCTAATACCCCCAGTAATGTTGAGGCAAACTCGGGTTTGAGGGTTATTACCCCCAGTAATGTTGAGGCAAATCTGAGGTTGGGGGTCCAGACCCCCAGCCATTTAGAGGCAAACCTGGGGTTGGGGGATTAATACCCCCAGTACTGTTGATGAAAACCCGGGGTTGGGGGCTAATACCCCCTGTAATGTTGAGGCAAATCTGGGGTTGGGTGGCTAATACCCCCAGCAATGCTGACGCAAACCTGGGGTTGGGGATTAATACCCCCAGCAATGCTGATGCAAGCCTGGGGTTTGGGGTTAATACCCCCAGCATTGTTGAGGCAAACCTGAGGTTGGGGGCTAATACCCTCAGCAATGTTGAGGCAAACCTGGGGTTGGGTGGCCAATACCCCCAGCAATGTAGAGGCAAGCCTGTGGTGGTTGGGGGGCTAATACCTTCAGCAATGTAGATGCAAACCTGGGTTATTGTGTGTTAATACCCCAGCAATGTTGAGGCAAACCTGGGGTTGAGGGGATAATACCCCCAGCAATGTAGAGGCAAACCTGGGGTTGGTGGGTTAATACCCCCAGCAACGTGTACTTGAACAATGTACCTGGTGCTCATGCAAAGTGCCTCCATACCTACAGGTGGAGTACATGCTGCAGGAATTCTTTAAAAAAACAAACCCAAAGGTAATTTTGCTGGAAATACATTCCCACACTGTGGTAGCAAAAGTAACTGGCAACTTTGAGGAATGCGGAGAAAGGAGATGCTTGTGCTCCAGGGACTGCTGAAAAAGAAATAAAACCTCATCATCTAGTAAATGGTCCCTACAAATCATGTGAAATACTCAAGTGCTGATGCAAAACATGACAGACCAGCCAGGCACAGCAGCTCAAGGACTGTATGTGTGTGTGTGGAAGCTATCTCAGCCTGGGACAACACACACGACAGGGGGCTGAAGCCCATAGAGCCCTATGGATGTTGACCTTGATCATAAAGTGTTTTGCATAGGGTTGGATTGGCTATGTGTGAAATGTGACCTTGGTCGATGTGCTGGTGCGCCAGGGTCACCTGTGGGCCATGGTTTTGGGGTCTGTGTAAAACACACCAAGAGATTGACTTACTTCACTAGTCCCCACCAGGCCACTGCAATTTGGGGCAAGTATGTTGTCCGCTCACCAGATGTGCTATAAATTGAGGTTGGGGGACAGCCTTTGGAGCATACTCACCTTGGCGCACTCCCTTGCAGGCCTTGAAAAAAGCAGTGTCACCCCCCTCCCTCCCACACATCACTTTAAGGCCATGGCAGGTGCAGGGAGTTTGCGTTGTATGTAGGGGCCTTGCAGGGAGGCAGATCTCATTTGGACAGTGTGAGAAGTTGGCCTGGTATATAATGCTCACTAATTCTAGTGATCACTTTGTACCATGCCAAGCAACCCTTATGATGATGGTTGTAATTCAACCTTGTAGACCAGTTATCCTAGTGGTAACGTGGACAAAGCAGTCTTAGGCTAAACTCTGAAAGGCATGTGAAGCCAGCTGTTATACCATACACAACCCCCTTGAATACCACATGAAAGGGACACCACACAGATATATATTGAAAATATATATTGATTTATTAACTATTAAAATCCCCTGGACTCTTTATGAGCACAGAAGCACAAGCGTTAAATCACAAGACAGTTTAAAATACACAAAAGTTGCACAATATGGATGAGCCCTAGGGGCCACCTAAACCATATACTAAGAAAGTGGTATAAGAGATACCAATAGGAAAGTGAAGAGGCCTAGGGCCTTGGGAATCGCTGGAGCTATTCGAGACTGGAGTTAACTAAGTCGGGAAAGGCCCACGGGACTCGGGTGCAGTGTTCAAAGTGCACGCACTTCTCAATACAAAGTCTATGGTGCGTAAAAAGCACAAAGTTAGGAAGTTAGGAACCTTCCGCGTGACCTACGGAGCTGAAACTTAAAACACAGGCCCTTGGGATGTGTACCAGTGCAGGAGCACCGGCGGAGCTGAGTTACCTCACCCACAGGAAGCGGGTGCACAGGGTCGAAGTAGTGTCGGGTTTCGTCACGCTGGTCGATGGTGCCTGGAGCTGAAGATGCTGCAGGCGGCTCGATGAGAAGAGTTCCGGTGGATCCAAGGGTGGATCTGAAGATGTGAAGACCTGAAAGCAGAGGGGACAATGTTCAAAGTCACTAGCCAGTGACTACCGTGGAACCAGATTGGAACCAGGCGATGTCGGGTGCAAACAGGCGTTGTCGGGTAGCTTCTTTCTGCAGCCACGTGGATACCCGGGGTCGAGGACGTCCAGGAGTCGGTCACGAGCTGTCCCACGCAGGCTTCTCGCTGTTGGCGGTGTCGGCACCTCGTTCGGAGCAAACAGGCCTTGGCAAAGGCAAGCCAGGCAGAAGGTGAAAGATGCTTATCACTCGGACCAGCAAGGTCAGAGCGGGTGCTCCTTTTTACAGGAGCTTGGGTAGGTCTGGAGCAACCAGACCTGCTGTGTAAATCTTCGGGTTCGTCGCCAAGATGGCCGCTGACCACGTGGCTAGTGGCCGGGATGGCGCGTCGAGTGGCACAATGCAAAAGGGCCCCACGCAGATCGTGGAGATGCTGGAGGGCTGATCTTCGGTGCAAGGGCTGCTCGGTGGTGGGGGTTCTCAATCCCCAAAGCACAACGTCGAGGATGCCTCAGAAGCTGCGCAGTCAGCTGTTCGAGTGTCTTCCAAGAGGTCCGGTCTCACGTCACTCGGTGCCTCCACGGGTCCCTTCTTTGCAGGGACTGTGGATCGGGCTCTGAGAGGTCTGGGAGTCTGGTTCTTGTTGGGCTCTGGGCTCGGTCTCCGGCGGGAGGCGGCGGCAAAGCAGACGTCGGGTCGCTGGTTGGTACCTGTGTTCACAGGGTGGCCACTCCTAGGCCACAAGGGAGATTCTCTTCAGTCTTCTGTGCAGCAGAATGTCGAAGTCCAGTCTTCTTCTTTGTTTAAAGTTGATTTCAGGATGATCTGCTGTGCAATGGCACTGCTCCCTCTCTTATTCCCATCTGAGGGGTGGATCTCCTGCTAGGTCCCTCCCCTATGGGTGGGACCAGGAAGGGGGGTGGTTACACCCCCTCTCCTTTGTCCAGCTCCTCGCCAGGACTGGGGCTGGAAAGCCCCAGAACCGGTTTGGGCTGGCTTATGCACAGGGACACCTTGTGTGCCCCAGGCATGTCTCAATCTATTCAGCCCTGTCCTACCCAATACACAAAATCCTGTCTGGGGTGGTGCTCGCACCTCCCAAGGCAGGAAACCCTTTGTCCAGGCCACCATCTGCCAAGTTTCGGTCAGCAGCAGGAGGCCAGACTTGTGTCTGTGGTGGCAGCGTCCATTTTGTGAAGCTGAGGCTCTGTTTAACTTTAACCGGGGTTGAGGTTACACACATGTCGTATCCCTCTAGAAGGGTGGAATGCTATCCCCGTCACCAGAATTGGCGAGGGGATAGTATTCCAATTCGTATGACACCTTACTCGACATGTTTTGATAAAGCCAAACCAAAGATAGCATTTAACCGCGAGGATTATAATGCACTTAAGAGTATATGGTATGGCAATATCCCGGAAAGCTTAGGGAGTGGTTCCCGACAGCTGCAGACAGGCTCAGCTCATGCTAGAGCACCATCTCACATATTTCCAAGCACTCTGCCTCCAGGATTGATGAGGCCTTCCATAGGAGTGGCTGATAGGAACATATGTGTCCAGTTTAGGGTTAGGCACAGACATACTGTACCTAAGTAAGAGGTGATTACACCAACTTACCCCAGCTGAGTGATCAGCCAGTTGTGTCAAATATGGAGGCCAGGCCAGGGGTGGCACAATACATGCTGCAGCCCCTGGCAGGCCTTGGCTACACCTATGCCCTGGGTACCTATGGTACACTGTTACAGGGGCCTATAAGGTGAACCAATTGCAATTGTGTTATGCACCTAAGGTACATGGAGTCCATTTTAAGGAGAGAGCAATCAGCCTGGGGCCCTGAATAGCAGGATCCCAGGCCAACTAAGTCAAAAACCAGCTAAACACTAGGCAAAAAGTTTGGGGGTAACCATAGTCAGATATCCACCTTCCTACATAACCCCCCCCCCCAAACGAAAGGAGATAAGGCTATCCTTGACCAGGTAAGCCTATATTGCCTAAGTGGCCATATAAGGAAGTACCAGCTCTGGCTTGGTAACCCCCTGTCTCATGGTCCACTAAGCAATCCCTCACCCTAAGGGTATCTGAGGGTCTCCACCATAGGGAATCTCTACCTGTGGTGTGTCTTTGCAAAGTCAAAGGCTGGTGTTGAGATGGAGTACTGAAGTGAGTTTCCTCTGTAGGGCTCAGCTTCCTCCAATCACTCTCCACCATGTGTGCCTTTCTTTCTCTGACTGAGTTGCACTGTGCTCTCAGGGTCAACCTCTGGCTACCTAAAGCTGGAGGCTGAGTCCCTCTGTTTGGCTTACTGGAGGGACAGTTCAGGTTTGGGCCCTTAGGGTCCCAGGTTTGGCTGTGCCCAACAATATCCATCTGGGGGAGGTCTCTAACTACTTTTAAGGGGGATCCCTCAGGAGTTTTTAAAGTTTGCACCTCACTAGGGCTACTAGTTTTGGTGCCCCTAATCTGTTGATGGGGGTGCTTTATTTGACAGGGGGCCCTTTGGGTCTCACTGTCCTTCTTGTCCTCTGCAGCCCTGGGCTGAGTAAGGCAAGTTAGAGAGGGGCAGGTTACCTGCTCCAGACTGGGTCCCTCCTGAGAAGGGTCCACTGCCCTCAGAGGCTCTGTCAGGCCAGGCCTAACAACCTCTGGGACAGTTCCTTCATCAGGGGTAAGATCAGTTCCCTGAGGAGGCTGATCCTTTCCTAAAGTCTGGTGGGAGGGAGATTTCTCTTCCTCCTCAATGCTCTCTGTTTGGGTGGAGTGATCCATCATTTCAGGCTTCACTACCCATGTATCAGTTTGAGTTTGGGCTGTGGCCATCACAGCCCCACCAACCTTTTCAGGAGGAGACTCAGTTTGGGTATGGGCTGTTACTAGTACAGCCCTGCTACTCTTTTCAGGAGGGAGGTTATCTAAAGATGGGGCTGAGGTTTGCTCAGCCCTCCCAACCTTTTCAGGAAGGACATCTTGGATTGGGGCTGTAGCCATCACAGCCCCACTAACCTTTCCATGGAGATTTACCATTCTAGAATGGGTTTGCTGTTCAACCTCAGCCCAGGCTGAGATTTCCAAATCATTACCCAGTAGGCAATCTACAGGCAAGTTGGCTGACACTGCCACTCTCTTTGGGCCAGTGACACCTCCCCAGCTAAGATTGACTACTGCCCTGGGATGATTGGTTTCTATGCCATCAATGTTTGTCACCTGATATCTGGCATCAGGTAAACGTTGCCTTGAGGGGACTAGACATTCAGCCACCATGGTGATGCTAGCCCCTGTGTCTCTGAAGGCCTCAACTTTCAAACCATTGATGAGGGGCTCCTGTCTATACTTGCTCAAAGTGTTTGGGCAAGCAGTGAAATTGGCAAACCCCATGCCAGTCTCATAGACAAGAGTATCTGAGTTAGGGGACCTGGATAGGCCAGAGTCCACCTGTCCTCCAAAAGTAAACCCACCCAAATTCTTGGGGGTGCTCCCACCACCTGGGGGACCACTGCTAACAGTGACAGGAGGTGTTGGAGCCTTACCTGGAGGTATATTCTCTTTATTGCCATTCTTGGGACAACAGCTATCTGTTTTGTAATGCCCCACCTGTTTACAGGTATGACAATAAGGCTTTTTCTGGGTTGTAGAAGTGTCTTGGGACCCACCCCCATTCTTGGAGTTTTGGGGCCCTGGGGAAGTCTTTTCCTTACTTTTATCCCCACCCTTCTCTTGAGGCTTGGTAGTCTCTTTCTTTTGGTCACCACCCTGGTTCTTAGGCCTGATCCTGGTTCTGACCCATTTGTCTGCCCTCCTACCCAATTCTTGTGGGGAGGTCAGATCAGAGTCAACCAAGTGCTGATGTAGAAGCTGATTTTGACAATTACTTAAGATTTGCTCTCTCATAATTAAATTATACAATCCTGTATAGTCAGTAACCTTACTTCCCAGCAACCAGCCCTCCAGAGCCTTAGTGGCACATTCAACAAATTCAGACCAGTCCTGAGTCTGTGTCTTCTGGGTATCTCTGAACATTAACCTGTACTGTTCAGTGGTTAAGCCTAACCCATCAATCAGAGCACTCTTCAGGACCATGTAGTTTCTAGAATCCTCATCACTAACTGTGAGGAGTCTGTCTCTGCCTCTACCTTCAAAGGAGAGCCACAAGATTGCTGCCCACTGCTCCTGAGGGATCTGCTGTACCATGCAGGCTCTCTCAAGTGCAGTCATCCATTTGTGGATATCATCCCCAGCTTTGTAGGGGGGCACAATCTTACTCAGGTTTCTTGTATCAAAGGACCTGTCTTTATCCTTCTGGATAGTGCTGCCACCAGTGGATCCTAATCCACTCTCTCTAGGCTGTCTTGCTCTAGCAAGTTTCTCTTGGGCCAGGGCAACCTCTAGTTCTTGCCTCTGAATCCTAAGCTCAGCCTCTCTCATCTTGGCCTCATGTTCCCTTCTCTGAGGGCTAGTCATCTCCTTCCTGGAGTGACCATGAGAGCCTCTAGAGACATGGGAGGTATTGGATTCACCTGAGTGACTCCTCCTCCTCCTATGTCCCTGGTTAAGTCCACCTGGGGGTCTGAATGGGTTGTTACCTGATTCAGTCCCAAATAGGCTTAAGTTAGCCTGGTTCAGTCTACTGACCAGCACCTGACTATCTCTGTCATCATCTGACTCACTGCTTTCCACCTCCTCCTCCTCTTCTTCTTCCTCTACATCTACCTGAGGAGCTCCAGTGGTGGAGGCTTCCTCATCTACCAGGATGATAGGGGCAGGGGTGTCTACAGTGTCATCCTCTGAAGGATGGCCTCCTTCAGCTTCCCCTGTGGGGTTTGCCTTAGAGGGCTTTAGAGTCTCAGACTGGTCTAAGAGCTTTCTTAGGTGATCTGTAGTAGGGGAAGGCCCTGTCTTCAGACCCCTTAAGACACAAAGCTGTCTTAATTCCTTAAAGGAAAAAATAGCAAATTTGGATGGTGCCCTTGGAGGGTCACTCTCAACAGGAGTAAGTCCACTGGACCCCTCTGCTCCAGACATTGCTCTAGTGTGGGTGGATGTGTTGCAATCTACCTACACTGGTGTTTACCTACTAAACCTATCTAGTTAGTTGTAGCTAGGGTGTGCTACTCCCTTTGCTCTACAACAACTAAGTTCAGTAGAACTTAAGTATACTAGTCTTGTTTTATATGTACCTAGCAGGTACCTGTATGATCTTTCAAGTGATAATCTCAAAGATTGTAATGGTAAAACAACAGCAAGCTCAGATCCCAATCCGCTGCTCACCAATGTGAGAAGTTGGCCTGGTATATAATGCTCACTAATTCTAGTGATCACTTTGTACCATGCCAAGCAACCCTTATGATGATGGTTGTAATTCAACCTTGTAGACCAGTTATCCTAGTGGTAACGTGGACAAAGCAGTCTTAGGCTAAACTCTGAAAGGCATGTGAAGCCAGCTGTTATACCATACACAACCCCCTTGAATACCACATGAAAGGGACACCACACAGATATATATTGAAAATATATATTGATTTATTAACTATTAAAATCCCCTGGACTCTTTATGAGCACAGAAGCACAAGCGTTAAATCACAAGACAGTTTAAAATACACAAAAGTTGCACAATATGGATGAGCCCTAGGGGCCACCTAAACCATATACTAAGAAAGTGGTATAAGAGATACCAATAGGAAAGTGAAGAGGCCTAGGGCCTTGGGAATCGCTGGAGCTATTCGAGACTGGAGTTAACTAAGTCGGGAAAGGCCCACGGGACTCGGGTGCAGTGTTCAAAGTGCACGCACTTCTCAATACAAAGTCTATGGTGCGTAAAAAGCACAAAGTTAGGAAGTTAGGAACCTTCCGAGTGACCTACGGAGCTGAAACTTAAAACACAGGCCCTTGGGATGTGTACCAGTGCAGGAGCACCGGCGGAGCTGAGTTACCTCACCCACAGGAAGCGGGTGCACAGGGTCGAAGTAGTGTCGGGTTTCGTCACGCTGGTCGATGGTGCCTGGAGCTGAAGATGCTGCAGGCGGCTCGATGAGAAGAGTTCCGGTGGATCCAAGGGTGGATCTGAAGATGTGAAGACCTGAAAGCAGAGGGGACAATGTTCAAAGTCACTAGCCAGTGACTACCGTGGAACCAGATTGGAACCAGGCGATGTCGGGTGCAAACAGGCGTTGTCGGGTAGCTTCTTTCTGCAGCCACGTGGATACCCGGGGTCGAGGACATCCAGGAGTCGGTCACGAGCTGTCCCACGCAGGCTTCTCGCTGTTGGCGGTGTCGGCACCTCGTTCGGAGCAAACAGGCCTGGCAAAGGCAAGCCAGGCAGAAGGTGAAAGATGCTTATCACTCGAACCAGCAAGGTCAGAGCGGGTGCTCCTTTTTACAGGAGCTTGGGTAGGTCTGGAGCAACCTCTGTGTACATTAGAGCCCAGAGGATATTGGCCCAGACAACACACTACTTCACAGACCCAGCCACTCTACTGATTTCAGTGCCTCCCAATACAACAACTAATAGTGGTTTTGTTACATTCGTCTTTGAATTATTTGTAGACAAAAACCATCTTGGTTTTGAAAGTAGCATTGGCCAACAATAAGGTGGGATACAGTCATCAGGTGTGGACTGTGGGCGCTGCACACAACTCCCAATCTGTATGTATACACGGTCATCTTTGGAGAATGTCACTCACAGCAATTCTACATCGAGCTCCTCAGGCTGTAGTGTGTGTGCCTCAAAAGAAAATACCAAGTTGAATGTGCAGATTGTGTCCTGCAGAGTAGTAGAAGTATGCATGAGTCTCGGGATGCAGAATCCACCAACAGTGTAAGAGGGTCTAGTGCATATCCCATTGTGTAAGATAATCTGCCAGTACTGGTGAGGATGCCAGGGGTTGTGGTTCAATCTGTGGCTCCCAAACACAATCCACATAGCCATCCTCAAGCCAGGGAATATGGGTACATCTTGTGAGGATGAGGGATATGTGCAGAATGAAGTCTGCTATGTCCACATTTGGCACTGAAAAACTTTCTCCAAATCTATGAAAATATCAAGGAGACCTTGCACAAAGACACATTGCCACCTCGCTCTAAGGCAGTGTTTAATGGGTCAAATGAGAGCACCCATGGACACACACAAGGGCTACCCTTACCAAACCAGATTCGAGGTTACAAAATATTGACAATGAAAACACCCATTGGAACTGGGTGTAATGTACCAGTGTCACATGTGTGTTTGCATACACTGCATTGTATTTTCCTCAGCACAACCAGATATATCATCACTATGAATCCATCTCCCTTGGTGTCCCCATTCCTTGAACATTCAAAGAATACCAATAATAACCATACGTGTGTAGTTTACTGTGAAGTGTGGGGATGCGTTTCTGGAGTAGTCTGACACCAGGCGGCACAACACACGTCATTGACTTCTCACTTGAGGGGGGCTATAGCCCTCTAAGCAATAATGTAAATAAAATGTAAAAATGTAAATCCGTATTTGTAAAGCGCGAACTACTCACCCTTACGGGTCTCAAGGTGCTGGGGGTCATTTTGGAAATTAAGTGAGCTATTGCTCAGAGTTACATGGTGGCGAGCTGAGCTGCTGCCGTAGCCGGGGATCAAACCATGAACCCTGTGCTCCGAAGTCAGCTGCACTGGCCGCTGCACCACACCTCTCCATAAGCAATGTACTGTCATCCAATGTTCCAACATCATGACATTACAATTAAAGCAATCACCACCTCCATCAAAAGGCAGTAAGCAAGGGCAATAATGAACAATCAGTGGCTACAACTACCTACAAAGGTTAATTCTACACTGCTACCCACACACAACTCAGAAAAGGCAAGGATTGGTGGAGGGAAATTGTCCTGTGAGGAAAATAGGTTTTGCATATATCAGTGTACTCAGAGGGGCCTTTACAACAATCAGTCATGAACATTCAGTGGCAGACAGCAAGCTGCAGCAAACACATTCCACAGCTTCATATTCACACTGGCTACTGTGTTTGCCTACTTACATACACCTAATTATACATTTGTACATTTCACCATTACCTCATCCGGCATGATCTCAACTTGTGTGGCTATGACTCTTCTCACATCCACCTCAAAGTACGTGCTTATCTCTCAAAACTATCATACACACACGAGCATGTCATAAGCATCCTCTACTTCATATAAACGGAAAAGTATGTATGCCCCACATGCTCAAGCATTGTACTCAAACTCTTCCAAACTGATTCTTACAATTTCACACTTGCACTGCCTGACTTACATTTACACCAACATTCACAAACCTCTTCATCACTATGTACACAACACCTCTCACATATATGACATGTACACAATGTACTGTACTCAACTCCTCAGCGGATGTCAAAAGTAACATGTCAAATGGACCACTCTCATCACCAGTTTCACCCTCAGGAATGTCTTGAACTGCACTCATATCACAGTTTGCAACATCAAAGCCCACGCTGACATGCTCTCTTAACAGATCAACATATCTCACAACAAGACACTTACATTGTTCAATGAATGTCATCAGCTATTTACATATAAAAATACACCCACCATACTCTGCTTATGTTCTACAGATTGTCATTTATAAAACAAATGCATCCACAGATTCAAACACAACATACATAAACTATACAACACCTCATATGTCAGCGTTCAGCACCATATTTTTCACAACTGGTGTACACCCTTGACATACACCAGTCCACTTTGTTACAAATGGCAAGTTTAACCTTGACTCACAGTGGCCCTGTCACATATAAATCCCAGGATCCATACCAACATTGGCTTATGCACATTAAAAAATCTCTTCACTCATTGAAACTGCCCTGTTACAGTCATCTCTCACTGTAGTGACACAGACCAAAGCTATCATCTCCTTCCAGAATCCAACCTTGTCTACCTGATCATACCTCTATCATATCTACCTGTTCCAACCATACCTTGCACAGGATGTAACCATTCTAACAAGCTTGCATACTCTGATTCACACCCTCAGATGTTTAACCACTCACATCTCCTACACAGGAATGCCTATGAACTTGACTCATACTTTACACTCTCTAACAATCACTAAATTTGTCCTGCCACCATGGCATATGCATCTCCACTCCATCTAAACATTTGAAAGACTAGTCACTCTCACCTTTACCCTTGTTTAAGCAAGCTCAGAACATGCTACATGAATCTTGGATAACACATCTGCAGCTAAGCCTCACATTAAACACACATCAGCACGGTGCAGAGAGGCCTTCTGAGGTCAGATTTCATCTTACCCGGCCACTTGCAGTTGGGGGGATCTTCATACAGAGGCTGCAGACTACGTCTTGGAGTCCTGGAGGGGTCAACCCACGGTGGAGTTGGACTCTGGAACCCTGGATGACCTTGCTGGTGATGAAGCGAGTTTCAGAAATTAAATACGTTTTGACTCGCGAAGTTAAACTTCCATAATGAATTAATTATATTAATGAGTTTTTTGCACGATTTTGTACTAATCAACCTAGAATAAAATGCATTCATGAACATAAGGGTTTAACATTATGTGCTTTTTGTTGCAATCGCGTGTACGTTGAAAAATAATAAACTAACTTTGTCTATTTGTCTTTTCAACATTAATTGCGGCTGTTTAAATAATGGCATGTGCTTATTTTTAATGTGCTTTTGTCTATGTTGTGTCTTTTATGTGGCAAAGGCTCGTGGAGAATCTTGAGGCCCATGTGAAGAAGGTTTTTATAAACGCTGCTTTTATGTGCTTAAAGCTAGATAACATAAACTAATGGGTTAACATTAGTAAAGGGGTGGGTAACAGAATGACTTTCATTACTCAAATTAATTAATGTTTTGTGTTTCTTTGCATACTAGTTATCGAGAAAGAGGCCTGAGGCCTAGCTTTTTAATGGGTGTTTGGAATCCTGTCGTGATGAGCCGAAGAATCGAAAAGTTTGTCACATTTGTGTTCATCAGTAAACAAATAAATAGAACTGTGCAAGATGTGCTCTGTGTTGAATAACTCCAAGGACAGGAAGTGGCAGAACAGCCAAGCTGAGGAAGCAGCGAACTGTTATTTAATAAGATGTTGCAAAATCCTCGGAAGCTAATGTCGCTTGTCGACAAAGGACAAAGACATTTTAGAAAGCCACAATTTTGGATTGAAAAGGCAATGAGCTCACATGACTGACGGCTGTCAGCCAATCAAAACGCTGAATGTCAGAGAAAAAGTATTCTTTTAGTTAGTTTTGGATATAGAAAAGGTATAAAACTTGGCCCCTTGGGAGGAGGGCTGCTGGCTCGTTCCTGAATCCTGAAGGGCGTGAGATGCTGTCGGACCTTTGACTCACTTAAGGAAAACTGAACTAATTACTTTTCTTTTTAGGATTTAATAAGTTTAGTCAGGGAAATAGAATTTAGGGAATGAGACCTTTTCAGCTTTAATACTTCTCATGCTGACTCGTTTTGAAATGAAATTCTAATGTCATTTACTTAATAAAATGATACTTTCTTAATGCTAATAAAAAGATGTCTTTACTAAGATGCTCTTTATTTGAAAATACAATTAATAAAATAGATTTTGAAATGACAAGCTGGTCTTGTTTATTCTGAGTCTAGTTACCATCAGTTGATCCATTGCCTAGGTGACTTAATTAAATGTTCTAATATGATAATGACAAACTGCAGTTGTTTATAAAGTGTAAATAGTTTGTGAATAGTTCTGATTAATTAGGTCACATGATTCAGTTGGACAATATTTGTCTCAGTTATTTATGGGCCTTGTGAAGAGTTTATGATTAATGGTGAGTATCTTGGTGTTGGGTAGTGCTATTGAGACAGATTTTCTATAGGGCCGCTGGATCAATCTCTGGTAGCAGAGTTATGGTTACTATGGTAACTGACATGCTACATGTAGATACATAGGATACATGTCTAAAACATGTTAAGTTTGTCCAGTTGTTACATGTAGTCGAAAGGTTTTTTCCAGCAGTGTGAAAATTCCTGGTTGGTTGCCGGCAGAGTAGTGTAACAGGTGAAGTTACACAGTTCATTTGTTCTGTTTCAGAATAGTGATATTGACATATCGCTAGTGTTGTGGACGTACAGCACAAGTTTAGGGATTTTAGGTGTGACAGGTTGAATGCATAGTGAGGATTGCTTATGAAATCGTAGCTTTGAGTTTAGGGACTAGGGGCCAGATGTAGGTGGCCGTTTCAGGCCATTTACCGACCGGTAACGGCCGATTTTGGCCGTTAGCGATCGGTAAATGGGTGACAGGTATGTAGGGGGCATTTTTTTACGTATTCGGTAAAATTACCGATTCAGTAATTTTACCGAATTGGTAAAATAAAAATTCTGTAAATATACCTAATCTGAGGCACCCAGATGTAGGTGGGACTCTTCTGAGTCCCAGAGGCCTTACCGAATCGGTATTTTACCATCAAATCCAATTTGATGGTAAAAAACCGATTCCGGTGTGCATGCACATGTGTGCATGCCACCTATGCCATGTGACAGGCAGACCTGCCCTTAGGGCATGTATGCCTGCCACATGGCACCCGAGCCTGTCAAAGTGACACCCCCTGCACCCTTGTGAAAATCGGTATTTACCGATTCGTTAAATACCGAATCGGTAATGCCCATTCATTCCTATGGGCTTCAAAGCCCATCGGAATGAATGGGCATTACCGATTCGGTATTTACCGAATCGGTAATACCGGATTTTTCCGATTCGTTATTCCAGCACATTTGGAATACCTACATATCCACCCCTCAGATTTACCGATTCTCAATTACCTAATCGGTAAAATTCGGTAATTTTCGGTAATTAAGAATCGGTAAATCTATTTTACCTACATCTGTCCCCTAGGAGCCTGTTTTTAAAATTCGCTGTGAAAAGACTAATAGGATTTATCCAAGCTTAAGTGAAGGGTAAGGAAGCGTTGTCTATTCTTACTGGCGAATGAAGATTTTCTATTGGCAGGTTAAAGTCCTACCAAAGTTAATTATGCATACATGGTCAGGGTTTTCCGTTTGAATGTGTATAAAGGATTTTGTGAGAATAGCGTTGTCTATTTCACGATAGAGAGAACTCGAATGATTGATAAAAACTATTACTTTATTTAGCGAAACAGACAAATGGTTTGTTTTTCTGTAGTTACTAATTTAATTTCATTGAAAAGAATTGTTTTAAAATGGCGTTGTGAAAATATTTTGTAAAGGAGGGGTGAGTTTGCGGAGCGGAGACAGTGAAGCTGCAGTGGCAGCATACGTCACAGGGTTTGCGCTGCGATTGGTTAATATACGTCAAAGCGAGCGCACTGATTGGATCATGTGACTAATACGAGCTGATAGCTGATTGGTCCTTTCTGAAAACAGTACTTCTATTGGTTGAGCAAGGTAGTGACGTGGCTTAACCTGATTGGCTTGTTGGTGAGTTTTGCGCACGGATTGGCTAGAGTAGCGGAATAACAAAGAAATACTTACGATCTTTTCCAAATTAAGCGAAATAGTTTTAAAACATGAGTTATTGGTATGCAAAAGAGGAAAAGAAGCCTTCATGGTTTCAGAAATTTAAAAATATATTCCGCCCCGACAAGAAAATTGAAACGCGTGGTGGAAAATTACTTCATAAGTGCAAAACACCCGCAGCATATATGGAAGGCGAATATGGTTATCATACTGTCCTTTGGTTTGAAAATTGGATGCAATATACCAAAGATGATGATGTATTAGCATGGCCGGAAGATGGGTCATTTAATGTTAAAGTTTTGAAAAACCTGAGAGAAAAAATGATGGCTCTTGTGCCAAAGCCTAGACCTACTCAATTTGAGGCCTTAGTTGAATGGGAGGTTGAAATGATGGAACTTGAACGAGAAAACAGAGGAAAAACAAGAGGCCCAAAATTAGACATTAATAGGGAAACTCATCAAGATAGAGTACGTCGTTGGAGAAAAGCAGACATGTATGATGGTTTGTACCCAGTAAGAGAGATGGTTACTGAAACACCAGGTCAAAAGAATACCCGAAAGAAAAATAATCTTGATGAAGAATTAGATGATGCGGTTTTAGAAGAATTTTATATTACAAAACGTAAACCACCACCTCATCAACCAGAATGTTCACAGTCTACCCCGAGAGATTCTTCAGGAACCTCTCCTAGTGCACCTCCTAGAGAAGCTGATGAAAATTCACCCAGATTTTTAAGATTACCTGAAAGAGTAGGGTCAAGAAGTAATTCTAATACTCCAAGAGAAAATAAAAATTACCCTGAGATCCCAGAACAGAGAAATGAATTCCAGAGGAATGTAATGAGAACAGAGGGACTTGGGAATATACCAGATATTTCAGAATATTTAAGAGCAAAAGAGGAATTAATACAGCAATTAACAAAAGGGATGGAAGCAGTAACAGTACCAGTAACAATTGGTCCTGTTGCACCGGTTTTTGAACAAGGAGAAAATAGACACTCAGCTCTGACTGTTCCATTAAATGCGGAAATTCAGAAAGTGGCTGAAAAATTCTATTCAGAATTATCAGAAATACATCGAGAAAAAACAATGCCAGATTTAACTTTTAATCAAAGTTTGTCAAATGGTCAGACACCATCTGTTGCAGGATATGATTCTGGGTCTCCAGAAAAGAGCATGAATAAAACAGATTTAACTCAGACTCCATTAACCCCACAAGTCCCTGAATTGGATCACTGACATAATATAGAGGGACAGAATATCGACCATCAAGAATATTGTTGACAAAATATCGACAGTCAAAATATCGAGTTTCTATCTACAAACAGGTAAGTACAAAAATATCGAGTTAAAAATATTGTTTACTAAAATATAGTTTTAAAAAATATCGACTTTACTAAAAACAATGTTCGATTAAATTAATATTAAAAATTAATTACTAAAATATACTTAAAAATACTTAAATTAACTTATAATAATTAAATAATTATTGAAAGTAAAAAAAATGTATTCATATTTGTTAAAACATATATATATAGTAACAAAATATAATTAAATAATAGCCAATATTATTAACGTACAATAACAAAAGTGTAAAAATTACTATTCCCACTCCAAAGAGTGCAACAGTAGGGAAAGCGTTGGATAGCGTAGGGGTTAAAATTACTATTCCCACTCCAGGGGGTGCAACGGTAGGGAAAGCGTTGGATAGCGTAGGGGTTAAAATTACTATTCCCACTCCAAAGAGTGCAACAGTAGGGAAAGCGTTGGATAGCGTAGGGGTTAAAATTACTATTCCCACTCCAAAGAGTGCAACAGTAGGGAAAGCGTTGGATAGCGTAGGGGTTAAAATTACTATTCCCACTCCAGTGGGTGCAACAGTAGGGAAAGCGTTGGATAGCGTAGGGGTTAAAATGAATATTCCCACTCCAAAGAGTGCAACAGTAGGGAAAGTGTTGGATAGCGTAGGGGTTAAAATTACTATTCCCACTCCAGTGGGTGCAACAGTAGGGAAATCGTTGGATAGCGTAGGGGTTAAAATTACAATTCCCACTACAGTGGGTGCAACAGTAGGGAAAACGTTGGATAGCGTAAGGGTTAAAATTCCTATTCCCACTCCAGAGAATACAACATTAGGTAAAGTAAATACTTCATATATTATTTCAAAATTAAAAAATTAATATCTATTAATAATTAATTAAAAATAATTAATAATGTTATATAATATAATAATTAATATATTACAATTACTAATTAACAATAATTATTTCAATTGATCACCTATTAATACAAATTAATTAAAAATTAACAATTGATTATTTAATTATTGACAATTATTTAACAATTATTTCCAAATAAATAAATTTAAGTAAATTTAATTATTTTATTAATTATTAATAAATTACTTCCCACCCTATTCCCCTATAAACCCACATCCCGCTACAGAAAATACATTATTAAAATTAACATAATTAACAATTAATCAATTAAATTCCATTAATTGGCAAATACATTTTTTATAATTACCCATCAATACTTAATTAATAATTAATTCTAAATAAATACCAATTAATAACTTTACATATTTAATTAATTATACTTTAATTACTTCCCACCCAATTCCCCTATAAACCCACAACCCGCTACAGGAAATAAATTCATAAAATTTACATAATTACCAATTAAAAAAATAAATTAAAATGAATTGCCAATTAAAATGTAATTAATTACCAAATAAACATTAATTAACAATTAATTAAAAATTACTATCAATAAATAAATTTACATATTTAATTAATTATAATTAAATTACTTCCCACCCTATTCCCCTATAAACCCACAACCCGCTACAGAATTAAATTAAGCAATAATTATAAAAACAACATTCATTAATTAAAATTAATTCTAACATAAATACACACTTTTCACACATATTATAACATAAAAATACACTATAAAAAATGTTATATTATTAAAAAATCGATATTCTTAACTATCTATATTATATACTTCGATATTTTAACTTTCTATATTTTTAACAGTCGATATTAAATCACTTACCTTAAAAACGATATTTTGGCTATCTATATTCTGTCCTGTCGATATTTTGTCCAGTCTATATTTAATACTCGATATTATGTCCAATCGATATTTTGGAGTCGATATTATGTCTGTGCACCCCCTGAATTTAAACAACTTGATGTTGCAAAATTGAAGGCAGATTTGGAAGAATTAATTATTGGCACAATTGGAACTGGCAGTTTAAAACAATATCAGGATGATGAATTGTTGTTTATCTGTAAGAGTATACAATGGAAAACGAAAAACAAATATGATCAATTTGAAGAAGTGGCTGCTGAATTAGACATAGAATTGAGTAGACAGAAACAATTGCAAAAACATTACAGAGTGGAAAAGAAAGAAAAGAGAAGAAGAAAAAAGAGAAAGAGGGGAAGTTGCAAATTAGTTTCCTATGCGGGAAATAGCTGGCGGAGGTTACGTTCATGTCCCTTGGACAAGGCAGGACATTTTACTCTTTACAAATGATTTCCCTCGGCTGAGAGAAAAGCCAGTAGAATGGTATTGTCAGATAGACAGATTCATTAAGGTTTCAAAAGTTCTGTGGATTGATCTTGATGGATTCTTTGACATTGTTGTCCCATCAGATCTTTGGACAGAATGTAAAATTTCTGTAGGTTGGCCTAAAGAAGAACCAGCTCGAGATAAAATAACAGGTGCTCCTTCAGCAGATGTCATGGATTTTTATGACAAGGTAATTGTGTGGCTGAAAAACAAAATTGCTCCAAAAGAAGTAGATTGGGATAAAATTGACAGAACAAATCAAGAACCAAAAGAGTCAGTACATTCATTTTATGAAAGATTACTGCTGGTATTTAAACAATACAGTGGTTACGAAAAATTAAGTGAAAAAGACATGAGCCATTTTATATACAGGTTTGTTTATGGCTTGAAACCTGAAATTGGTGAGATGATTAGAAACGGTATTGTCGGCTGGCAATCACTTACAGTTGATGACATTCTGAGAAAAGCAAAATACTGCAGTGATCAGATAGATGCAAGAAAAAGAAGCTTAAGGAAAAAGCAATGTGGGCACAGGCGAAGGTAGCTGAACAGCAAATAGCGACCTTAGAAAATAAAAATGTTCAGAAGAATCAAGGCAAATTTAAAGGGAATTTTAACAAACCAAAATGTAATGTAAATATTGAAGAGCTTAAGCAGAAGCTCCCATGTTTTAATTGCGGTGAAATTGGACACTGGAAGTGTGAATGTAAGAATCCGCCCAGAAATTTCAAAAATACATCATTAAATCCACAGATGCAGAGTGAGATAAATCAGCAGCAACAGCTACAGCGACAGTTAAATGAAATAAGTCAGCAGCTACAGTTAGTGAATCATCAGAGCCAATTGAATCAGCAGAGCCAAATTCTACAACCGCCACTTCCAAACTGTGTGAATGCGCAAAGATTCAGTCCTGAAACAGGATTCTGCGGAGGTGAACAGGTAAATAGATCGCCAAGAGTGAATTTGTCAAATGTTTCTCAGCAATTTTGGTTGAAAGAAAACGAAGGGAGTGATTCGGAGGATTACTCATGACGGTGCCTGAGAGTGGAAGAAGAGTGTGTGCTTGGAGGCACTCTTGAGGTAGATCAGTCAGGTACTTTTGTAAATGGTAAAGTGAATGATGTAGAAATCACTTTTCTTGTGGAAACTGGTGCTACCCGTTCTTCTGTTAGATCAGTGGAAATTGAAAACCTTCCTCTCTCTGGTGAGTCCATCCAAGTAGTTGGTGTGGCAAATCAACAGATTAAAACAGATTTAACAGAACCAGTTAAAATTGAAATTGAAAATTACAAAGATAAACACAGATTTGTAGTCTGTAACAGCAGTCCTGTTAACCTATTAGGGAGGGACATTTTGTACAAGATGAATTGCAAGATATATTGCTCACCAGATGGTATTGAGCTCCAAACTTTAGAAGAAGATGGTTTGTACTAATTAACAATGCTAATGGTTGAAGAAGAAAATAAACTGTTTCCTGCTTTTGATAAAAACAATTTACCTGAAGAATTGAAAGAGACAGTTAATCCGAAAATTTGGGATTTAACTGGAGATGAAATGGGTTTAATGAAACATGTGGACCCAGTAAAAATTACTGTAAAACAAGGAATAGATTTTCCAAACATTCCTCAGTATAAAATGAAAGCTGAAACTATTGAAGGTGTCATTCCTGTGACTGAGAAATTCATAAAACAAGGTGTTTTAAAAGAAATCGAGAGCAGCCCATGTAATTCACCGATTATGGGAATCATAAAGCCAAACGGAACTTACAGAATAGTTCAGGACCTGAGAAAGGTTAATCAAATAGTTGTTCCATGTTGCCCAGTTGTACCAAACCCAGCGGTAATTCTATATCAGATTCCGCATGATGCAGAATGGTACACGGTCATAGACCTGTGTAATGCCTTCTTTACAGTTCCACTGTATCCAGAGAGCCAAAAAATCTTTGCGTTCAGATTCCAAGATCGTATCTTAGCATGGTGTTGTATCCCTCAAGGGTATACTGAGAGTCCATCTATTTTTAATCAGTTGCTAAAGAAATCTTCAGAAGATCTAGATTTGCCTGGAAAGTCAACATTGGTCCAGTACATAGATGATCTTCTAGTGGCTGCAAAAACACGAGAAAATTGTGTAACAGACACCATTACACTTTTGAATCGTTTGGCAGATGAGGGACATAAAGTGTCACCTGCAAAATTAAAGTTTTGCAAACAAGAAGTAAAATATCTTGGTCACAGAATTGCAAAGGGACTCAGACAAGGCACAGTTGAGAGAATAAAAATGATTCGAGCAATACAACCTCCAACAACACAGAGACAAGTCAGAATGTTTCTAGGAATGGTAGGTTATTGTCGTCAATGGATTAGTGGATTTTCAGTAATTGCAAAACCACTGCAGAGACTGACAAAAGCAGACATAAAAGGCCCGATTACCTTAACAAAAACAGAGTTAGAGGCTTTTGAGCAGCTAAAGAAATGTTTGTGTGAAGCTCCAGCATTGGGAATGCCAGACTATGATAAAGAATTTGAGCTGTACTGCAGTGAAAGGGAAGGTTGTGCATTATCAGTTCTGATTCAGAGACATGGAAAACTGAGAAAGCCAATAGCTTACTTCTCAGCTGTTCTTGATCCTGTTGCAAAAGCATTGCCAGGTTGCTTAAAAGCAGTGGCTGCAACAAGTGTAAGCCTTGAGCAGAGTGAAGGAATCATAATGGGGTTTCCTGTAAAAGTGTATGTACCTCATTCAGTTGAAACTCTTCTTACCAGAAGCAAGACACAACACTTATCGAGTAACAGACTGACCAAATATGAAAAAGTTATTCTGGGATCAGATAATGTTTCGATTGCGAGATGTGTGAATCTAAACCCTTCCACATTGTTGCCCGATGGTGTTATCACTGAAATCAAAAACGAGACGGATGTTGACCATGAGTGCTTGGATGTTTTGGATTACTGCACCAAACCTAGGAAAGACATAAAAGATGTGCCCTTGCCAGAATCAGACTTTGTTTATTTTGTTGATGGCTCCTGCCTAAGAACAGATGAGGGCATTCTGAGAGCAGCATATTCAGTCTGCACAGTTGCAAGAGTAGTTGAAGGTTCCTCTCTTGAGGGAATTCGTTCAGCTCAAGTGGCAGAATTAATTGCTTTAATTCGTGCATGTGAAAGAGCTAAAGGAAAAAAGGTTACCATAGTGACTGATAGTCAGTATGGATATGGCGTAGTCCATGACTATGGCCAGCTTTGGTCTCAAAGAGGTTATTTGACTTCTGCGGGAACACCGATCAGGAATGCAAAATTAATCAAGAGATTGATTGATGGCATTCAGTTACCAGAGAAAATTGCTATTGTAAAATGTGCAGCACATAAAAAGGGCGAGGATTATATTACTAAAGGTAATTCTTTTGCTGATGAGATTGCACGTTACTGTGCGAAAAACAATTTTTTAATTAATCGTGAAAAAGACAATGAACATGTTCTGAACTCTCTCATGCTAATATCTGTAGTTGAAACATGGCAAGGAGTAAAAGATCTACAAGATGAGGCAGATGATGAGGAAAAAGACACATGGCTAAAAGCAGGTTGCAGACAGAGGGAAGAAGATGAGGTTTGGGTTTACAAAGATGACAGACCTGTAATGCCAAATTGCATGATTGCTGACATGGCACGGATGTACCATGGTCCAGGACATTTAGGAAGAGACTCTATGATCAGGCTATTTAGACAGACATGATAACATCCAAAATTTAGGATTATTGCAGAGTCACTTTGCCAGAGATGTTTGATCTGCCAACAAATCAATCCAAACAGAAAAACAGTTGTGAGCATGGGAACCATAGGACAGGAGGGTGGTCTTTTTACCAGGTTGCAAATGGATTTCATTGACATGCCACCCCACAATAAATTAAGATATGTCCTAGTGATTATCTGTCTGTTTTCAAGATGGGTGGAAGCATTCCCAACACGTCACAATGACTCAGTTACTGTGGCAAAATTACTTTTGAGAGAAATCATACCGAGGTATGGATTTCCAGTTACAGTTGAAAGTGATCGTGGCACACATTTTGAAAACAGATTGCTACAATTGATTTGTGAAGCCCTGCATATAAAACAAAAGCTACACTGTGCATACAGACCAGAAGCAACAGGTGTTGTGGAGCAAATTAATGGGACAATTAAAAATAGAATCGCAAAAATGTGCCTAGCTACAGGAATGAAGTGGACAGATGCACTTCCACTTGTCTTAATGTCTTTGAGAAGCACACCAGATAAAAAGACAGGTTTAAGTCCTCATGAAATTATTATGGGGAGAGTAATGAGACAAGCATTTATACCAGTTGGAAAAGTCCTTAGCATAAATGAAAGTGCAATTAAGGAGTTCTGCAAGAACTTGTCTGATGTGGTAACTTCTGTATTCCATCAGGTGGGAACTGATGTAATTTCAAAAGAAAAGTAGCAAGCTCATGATCTGTTACCAGGAGACTGGGTGAGAACAAAAGTACATCGGAGAAGAAACTGTTTAGTACCCAGTGGCAAAAAGCAAGACAGGTGATTTTAGTCACAACAAATGCAGTTAAATGCAAAGATTTGAAAAGGTGGGTGCATGCAAGTCATACCATTCATGTACCACCTCCTGATAATCCTGATGAGGATAGTGACACAACAACAGATTCAGACTCTGAAGAAGAACCTGAAGAGAATCCAGATTCTGAAAATCGACAAGAAGGTCGACATCTGGAAGATTCAGATGCGGAACAGGCATCAAATGAAAAAGATCTAGAGATTGTTATCATTATTATTATTTGTACATTTATAGAGCGCAAACAGCTACCCACAAAGGGTTTCCCGGCGCATTCATGCGGTGGTACTTTGATGCTACAGTGCAAGTGCTGCTTAGATGTGATTCTAGATTCAGAAAATAATGAAGATCTGCTAGACAAAGAAGCAGAAAAAGAATTTGAGTCAGAAGAGAATCAAGATCAGGAGAGTATTGAAAAGCAGACTGAAAGCTCTGAAAGCAGGAACAAGAATTCTAAAACTGGGAAGTTAGAAGTAATTCCAGAAGAAGAAGAAGACAAATTACCAAGTACCACCTACAAGGATGATGTTCCTAACGGAGTGAAGCTGCCGAGTAAAGAAGATCCTAAATATAAGTTCGAGATCTCTGAGACTGATTCAGATGAAAGTGATGAAGAATCTGAAATAAGAAAATTCTGAAAAACAGCTTGGAAAGCTGAATGTAATGAAACTGAGCCAAAGAAGAAATTTATAAGAAAAGGAGATAATTGGCAAAAAGAAAATTTGAAATTCAAATTGGTGAATAAGTCAAAGGAGCAAGTTAATGAGATATCAAGTCAAAAGGGTGACTCTAATAAGAAAAATCAAGCAGGAAAGAAAATTGAAGTGATTAGCAGTAGGGGAAAAAGACCATTAAAGCCAAACCAAAAGTACAAGTCCCCTGAATGGACTTACATTATAATACCACCAGTAGTGGAAATCGGTAGTAGTAGTCAGGAGGATTTGGAAGAAACCAGTGACAATGATTAGGGTCATTTTCTTTTAGGTTGAGATTTATTTTTGGCATAAGGCTGAAGAAATTGTGTAAGGTGACACAAGGTCGAAGAAATTGTGTTAGCCGGAAAAACACATTGATGTGAGACGCAAGGTCGAAGAAAAGCTGTTAGTGGGTTACTAAAAAACAAAAATTAAAAGGGGAGGTGTATATATAAGTACTACTTAAAATTTTTGTTTTTGATTTAAGTAAAAGAAAAACTGTTGTAAAAAAACAAAAGATGCCTAATACTGACAATTCAAGGTGTGGTATTTTTATAAGATGCTGTAAAATGTCTTCTATTTGTGTGATCCTAAGAATTTTGGTCATTTTTCCTTTTGGCATAGACAAAGAGGATTACAAAACTAACATGCCAAGTAAAGCTGAAACTAAATAAGCTGTTCATGAGGTAGCAGGCAAAACTAATAGAATCATTGAGCACAAACCAGAGATCCATCACAATAGATCTGTTGGTGATTTTTCTACTAATTCTTTCTCAAGACTCTTGTCAGAATATGTAAAAGTCATGGATGTGAAGGACTGTTATGTTTGTGTGAAGCTTCCTGCTTCTGTTTCAGAGGGGTTTAAGTATAACATGCTTCCCCTTACTTATGGCATTACATGCAGTGTTATAGCTACCTTGTTCTATCAAACAGGTCGTCTGGTGTACTATTACTCGGATTATGATGACATGTTTGCTAACCTGAAAGTTGTAAATAGCTTGAACAAAGTTAGACCTGCTAAACAGACGAGGGAATTCTTTTTGGTGACTAATGAACTTACCTATGAATATGCTTATAAGAACAATTTAACATGCAAAATAAGGGATGAAGAAAAATCATTTCTGAAATTGGTTGAGGAGAGAAGGGCGATTTACAAGAGAAATGAGATGCTGAAACAAACTAAATCCAAATGTTGGCAACTCGAGGATGAGAAGCTCAATGGTGGAAATAGATACGCTGCTATTCACATAGATGATCCTGTTAGTGGAAAATTCTGTATTAGGAGAGACAACACATTATATGACAATTATTTTGAGGGTGCTAGTCAATGTGAGGATACTTATCGTATCATAGGGGGATGGGGATTTAAAGGTGACAAAGACCCAATTTTCCCTGGAATGTATTTTGTCTGTGGGAACAAAGCTTACTTTAGCCTCCCAGACCATTGGTATGGGACGTGCTATCTTGGTTTGGTTTTTCTAAAAAAAAATCATGTGGACAGAAATGCAGAAGGTTCATTCAAAATTGGCAAACACCTGAACAGGTACAGGAGGGAAAGTTTTTCAGAAATTATGGGTGACATATTTGGTGCAATAATTCCTATGGTGGGAATAACCCTGAATGCAATCAAAATCAGAAAGGTTTACACAATTGTAGATAGGTTGTCCACAGACACCGCAAGTGGTTTCCAATTAGTTAACACAGAACTTGTTGCCACAAGAAGCATGGTTATGCAGAACCGTCTTGCATTAGACATTCTGCTAGCAAAAGAAGGAGGAGTTTGTGGGATTTTGCATGTCCAGCATTGCTGTACTTATATCCCAGAATATAGAGATGCTTATCAAAAATATAATTGAATTTCACTCAGAAATAGAACCCACGGCAAATGACAATTTTTCAGAACGTCTGAGCAAAAGATTTGCAGCAATTGGAAATTGGTTTCGAGAGATTGGCAGTTCAATCATTGGCAAAATACTTTATCCTGTAATAATCATAGTTATAGTGACTCTTTTGTTAAAAATTAGTTGCATGATACACAAGAGGAAAAAGCATGTGAGGGAAAAGAGAAGGATTTACAAACTCAGAAAGGAACAGGAGAAGGAGATAGAAATGGAAGAGTTTTGTAGAGCACAATATGAGAGTTGCAGACAAACTGCTGAGACAGGAGTTTAGAAAATACTAACACAAAGAGTGTTCAAAACATGTTGTCTTCAAAAGTTAAATTTTTTGGCACTGTTGGTGATTTTAAAATCACCAGATGAGGGAGTTGATGAAGTGAGTTTCAGAAATTAAATACGTTTTGACTCGCGAAGCTAAACTTCCATAATGAATTAATTATATTAATGAGTTTTTTGCACGATTTTGTACTAATCAACCTAGAATAAAATGCATTCATGAACATAAGGGTTTAACATTATATGCTCTTTGTTGCAATCGCGAGTACGTTGAAAAATAATAAACTAACTTTGTGTATTTGTCTTGTCAACATTAATTGCGGCTGTTTAAATAATGGCATGTGCTTATTTTTAATGTGCTTTTGTCTGTGTTGTGTCTTTTATGTGGCAAAGGCTCGTGGAGAATCCTGAGGCCCATGTGAAGAAGGTATTTATAAACGCTGCTTTTATGTGCTTAAAGCTAGATAACATAAACTAATGGGTTAACATTAGTAAAGGGGGTGGGTAACAGAATGACTTTCATTACTCAAATTAATTAATATTTTGTGTTTCTTTGCATACTAGTTATCGAGAAAGAGGCCTGAGGCCTAGCTTTTTAATGGGTGTTTGGAATCCTGTCATGAAGAGCCAAGCACAGCCAAAGAATGGAAAAGATCAGTAAACAAATAAATTGAACGGTGCAAGATGCGCTCTGTATTGAATAACTCCAAGGACAGGAAGCAGCAGAACAGCCAAGCTGAGGAAGCAGCGATCTGTTATTTAATAAGATGTTGCTAAATCCTCGGAAGCTAATGTCGCTTGTGGACAAAGGACAGAGACGTTTTAGAAACGCACAATTTTGGATTGAAAAGGCAATGAGCTCAAATGGACTGACGGCTGTCAGCCAATCAAAACGCTGAATGTCAAAGAAAAATTATTCTTTTAGTTAGTTTTAGATAGAGAAAAGGTATAAAACTTGGCCCCTTGGGAGGAGGGCTGCTGGCTCGTTCCTGAATCCTGAAGGGTGTGAGATGCTGTCGGACTTTTGACTCAAGAAAGGAAAACTGGACTAATGACTTTTCTTTTTAGGATTGAATAAGTTTAGTCAGGGAAATAGAATTTAGGGAATGAGAGCTTTTCAGCTTTAATACTTCTCATGCTGACTCATTTTGAAATGACAGTCTAATGTGCCTTTTCTTAACAAAATGATGCTTTCTTAATGCTAATAAAAAGATTTCTTTACTAAGATGCTCTTTATTTGAAAATAAAATTAATAAAATAGATTTAATAAAATAGATTTTGAAATGACAAGCTGGTCTTGTTTATTCTGAGTCTAGTTACCATCAGTTGATCCATTGCCTAGGTGACTTAATTAAATGTTCTAATATGATAATGACAAACTGCAGTTGTTTATAAAGTATAAATAGTTTGTGAATAGTTCTGATTAATTAGGTCACATGATTCAGTTGGCCAATATTTGTCTCAGTAATTTATGGGCCTTGTGAAGAGTTTATGATTAATGGTGAGTATCATGGTGTTGGGTAGTGCTGTTGAGACAGATTTTCTATAGGGCCGCTGGATCACTGAAACCGGTGGGCTACTTGGACTGGGGCCCCAGGAGACGAGTGCAGTGGTGGTTCTACGTGTCGGGTTTCTTCATCCTCAGCAGGCTCAAAGTCTGTCTTTAGAGTTTCTTTCGAACAGAGCTGCTGTTCGCAGGAGATCCAGTCTTTGTTGAAGGCAGTCAGTCCTCCCAGGGCTTTTGGCGGTCGCTGGCTGCAAGAGAGATCAACTTTCGAGGCAGGATCTTTCAGAAACTGCAGACGTATAGGTAGGGATGGGGCCAGCCAGTTCTTCTCTGTAGTCTCCTCTGCTGCCCAACGTCTTCCATCATTCTTCTTCATTGGTTGCAGGATTCTGCCTTCTGGGTTCAGGGCTGCCCCCTAATTACTGTATTTATGTGGTGTTTTAGGGGTCTCGAGGTAGTAGCCAAGGATCTACTGACCTTAGGGTGACCACAGTCTTGGTGTGCTCACCCCACGTGGGGGAGTGGGCACAATCCCTAATCCTGATTAGAGAGTGCCTGCCATCTGCAAAATGGCGAGCAATGAAAAGTGGGCTTCACCTCGCCTCCCCCACCTGAGGGCTGGGTTTGGCAGAGGTGGCCATACCTTCGGGTTGTTCTAATTTTTCCTGCCTTCCCACCGACAAGAGAGTGAGACATAAAGGGGGCCTGTTCCTGATGACAGGAGAGGCTGGGGGTCACGTTGCAAAGCCGACTAGGCCTTTGAAGTTGCAAGACCACAGATGGCTCTTCCTGACCTGTAGTGAGGGCTGGGCCTTATTTGCACACATTGCTATGTTAGCATAGGAGTATTACAAGTTTAAATACCATTTTAACTTTTTGCTGCTTTTGCACACAACACTATATTTAACTGTTGTTGTATATTAGGCTGCGTGAATTGCTTCACATTGAATGGCTTGTTTTCAACGACCCTAGACTTACAGCTCGACCTCAGTCTGCACAGTGAGTGATGAAGCCTCCAAGGTTATCAAAGCAATGTTCGGTGTTGTTCGGGCAGATCGACTCATGGACTAGACATAACATGCACGCAGCTGCAGCTAGCTTAAATCCTGGCATCTTTACTATCACACTGCATGCATGATTTAGACTCTCTGAAGAAAGCCTGTTTCCAGAGAGACAGAGAGCTACTGCAGATCCTGATGTGATTCACTGCTGCTGATCTTGGAGGTATGGGGTCCCCTATTCAAGCCTAAGAGACCTTCTTTATTTTATAAACATAGTTCCTAGATAGGGTGAGTAGCATACTAGGTGCTATACAACCTGTTCCCACCATCATTATAATATGATTTCTCCTTTTGTGTTTTATGGAGTTGTAACAATGCTGATCGTATTATTTTTATTTATATGTCTGCTTATGCTCGCAAAAATACTGCACCTCAGAGCACGGTGTTAAAATAAATATTTTAAACTTTATCGTGTCTCTTTCTTTACCCATGTCGTGGACTGGTATGAGAATATAATGAAAGAGTGTTCTTTATTCCCACCATTCCTGAAAGTAACCTTAATCGCATGTTCTGGGTTGTCTAATCATTGGTACCTTTGCTATCGGATGAAGGGCTAATGTGACACTGATGCTGGTTGGTTAGGGGTTCTAGCTACTGATGTGAGTTTTTTGGTCCACCACAATTCACTGATGTCCTGGGTCTCTGTGCACAGTTCTGTGTCTGAGCAGAATCCCTGCAACATGGCGCACCCAACGTAGTGGTCTTATTTTTGAGACACTCAAGTAGTGCTTATCACGGTAAGTGTTGGGGGGCGCTAGAGGGCGCGCTTGCGGAATGGCTGCCTAGACCTGCAGCTCCCGCTCCTTGGTCACTGATCCTACCTGAATCCTTCGCCACGGGGTGCCGCGGTGCCCCCAGGAGACCGGATCCCGCATCCGGGGGGTGCTTTCTACAGTCGTTCCAAGTTTGGAGTGGCTGTGATCCCCAGAGCCGAAGATACGGGCTCCTGAAACCTGCCCGGCACTTGCTCTGGAGCTGCCTGAGGCGGGCGCTCGGCCGCTACAACTACGAGATCCCGGGGCCTGCCACGAGGCTCCCAGGCCGCATCGGAATCTCGCCTTCCCGATAAGTTTTGGGACGGCATGTGGAGAAGACTGTGCAGGTAGGCGACTGCTAAATACTCGCCTTGGGTCTCCCCCCAGCCGTCACCTCGCTAGCACAGAGGGTGGGCTGCTCCTGCTGCGACGCCTGCTACCGCGGCTCTACCAGGTCGCCGTGCCTGTCTCCCCTGGCGCTGAAGGCTCGAACTTGCGCGGCGCTGTCCGCCGGAATCCTCGACCGGGGCTGCCCCATTGTGCGGAATCCCCCTGTTGCTTCCCGCATTTCTGGACTGAGGGCTGTTGCACGACTTCGAGCGCCGGGTGCGCTGGGGGCTATACACGCAATACACGGCTGCCATACTGAGAGGCGCCAACCAGCGGACCACGTTACCCCCGACATTGACTGATATAGCCTGCTTCCCTGGATCTGACCCTGCAGCCCATCGGGGTGGCCGATGCTTTGGCCTTTACACTACCTGGCTTCCACGCAGCGAGTGCCTGATACTGCGGCCGAGTGCCCAGGACTGGACAAGCAGCCACTGCCACTGGGCGGTCGGTAGCCACATAGCGCTACTGGTGGTACCGGCCATATTGCGGTATATTGCAACACACCGAGCCCGAGACCCTTCTGCCTGCTACTGGCTGTTTTCTACCCGCAGTGCTCTGCCATCCTTCTTTTTTCTTTTTGACCTCCCACTTGCCTCCGGTCACTACCATGGGACGGCCTGAGACTCGCCAGCCTAAGCTGAGCTTCGACAACACACGCAAAAGCAACACATCGATGCAGATGAACCCGGGGCCCAGCGTGCCGCCTCCACAGCCTGCCCCACCCATCGCTCCTGCTGCGGACCTTACCAACCTGATACAGGAGATGCGTCAAGGCTTCGCTACCGTTGTGGAGAAAGTGGACGGCGTCACGGCTCGACTGGACGCCCTGGTCCATAAGGTGGATCGCCATGAGGAACGCCTCACAACTGCGGAACAGAGAATCTCCGACAACACTGATGCCGCCGCGTCCCACACGACGCAGCTAGCGAGAATGGACAATCTCCGCCGCATCATAGCGGCAAAGAACGAGGACTTGGAAGCACGAAGCCGCCGGAACAACATTCGCATTACGAACGTGCCGGAGTCCACTGCCACGGGCAGGATGGAGCTCTATGTGGAGAAATTGCTCAAGGGCTCAATCGGAGAGGAAGCTTTCTCGTCCCAGTTCATCGTGGAGAGGGCCCACCGATCCCTGGCGCCTATGCCCCAACCTGGCCTGCCACCGAGACCTATAATTGCTCGTCTTCTGAATTATCGTGATCGTGACACGGCCCTCAGGGCTGCCCGGACACAAAGATCACTGAGGTTTGAGGGCATTACATTCTCCATCTACCCTGACTTCACGCCGATGGTTCAGGATGAGCGGCGCAAATTCCTCCCAGTGAAGAAAAAACTGCGGTAGGCCCAAATAGACTATGCCCTCTTGTACCCAGCGAAGCTTAGAGTTACCCTCCAGGGCAAGCAACGCTTTTTCACCAACCCGCAGAAAGCTGAGGATTTCCTTAAGACGATCCGAAGAGCGCGCAGGGATGAACAAGACCCTGCGGACGAACAAGAGAATGATGACCTGCCTCCAGAGCACCATGAAGACTAACGGATCTTACATACTCCGACTCATATATGCATCATACCGGACCACTAGCTGGCACCGCTTCACCATCTGAGAGCTGGGGAGATACGTAAGCGGCGACCTTCTGGACATTGCACCCCAGTGGTAACGTATACCAAGGACCACTCTCTCAGCCCTGGACTCCACCAAGGGCGGTACAGTCTGGAGCTATGGGCCGGATAGTGGCAGCGCGTACTTTCTGATGTACTCCTGTCGGGTGTTCCCCACTGACTTATTGTTTGTTTGGCTGTTTGCCTCTCTGAAGTTGGGGGGGAGGGCGAAGGGGGGGTTCACGTTGGGGGGATCCATGGCTACTGGCATGTTTGGGATGCTGGGGTGGGTGGGGGGGGGGGCTGGATTTTGTGAGGTTAGCATTGCATGGACTGTGTATATATTTCTTAGCCTGGTGTATGACTTGGTCCTTCGGGGTGGATGTGGGTTCATTGTTTGGCCCTCTTGGGCACTTTCGTCTTTACTGTCGCCATGTCAATGGCTGCTGTGAACACAACTGCGCGACTGACATGTCTATCATGGAATGTCCGGGGGTTGAACGATGCTAAAAAATGCAGGAATGTTATTGCCTACTTGAATAGACATCATGTACAAGTTGCCATGCTGCAAGAGACACACATGCCCATACGCAGGGACAACTCCTTTGGACTCAAATGGGCGGGTACCCGTGCTTTCTCCTCCTATTCGTCTTATGCAAGGGGTGTGGCGATTCTCATTGCCCGTGGCGTGCCTTTCCACCGCTTTGGAGAGGAGGTGGACAGGGAGGGGCGGTATGTTTTGCTGTGGGGTAGGGTAGGACATGACACCTATTTATTTGTCTCAATGTATGCACCGAATATTGACTCACCTGTCTTTTTTTCCTCACTGTGGGGTAAAATTGTTTCCATTGGGGCACGACATGTCATCTGGGGTGGTGATTTTAATCTGGCGCTGGCGCCCCCCCTTGACAGGGCGGATGGTGTTAGTTCCTACAAGCCCCGAGCCAGAGAGGTTTTGGAGGGAGTGGTGGAGGAGGGTGGTCTGTTTGATGCCTGGAGACACCTACATCCCCTCGGACGGGAGGGCACACACTTCACGCCTCACACCGGGACATGGGCTCGCTTGGATTACTTTCTGGTAACCCGAGACATTACTAAGGAGCTGATAGGAGTTGACCACTTGCCCAGAACCTATTCAGATCACAGCCCTGTGAGATTGCAGTTCCGGACTCCTGGATGGGACAGTCCGAGACCACAGTGGAGGCTAGGCCCCGATGTGCTTCTTGACGAACTCTTTCGCACAGAGCTGGGTGAGGAGATTAGGGATTTTTTCCCTAGGAACAGGGGTTCAGTGGAGTCAGTAGAGCACATATGGGAGGCTTTCAAAGTCACTATAAGGGGGTTCTGCATTTCCAAAAGCCACGGGGTCCTACGTGATATCCTGCGTACCATCACCACACTAGAGGGAGAGCTACGGACTCTTGAGCTCCGAATGGCGGCGGATGATGACCCACGCCTACAGGTAACCTTTAGGGACACACTATCCAAATATGAGGAAGAGGCTGCCAGGGAGGCGAAATATTGGGGTAAACACTGGGTAGCCCGGAGATACTGCGAAGGGGAGAGGCCTGGGAAAGTGCTGGCTTCACTCACACGTACGCCACGAGAACACAACACTATCTTAGAGCTTACAGATGAGACTGGCGCCACCATTAGAGAAACAGATGCGATACTCACTACATTCACGACACATTACTCGACACTATATACATCCACGGCAGAGGCGGACGCTCCATACGCTGAATACTTGAACGAAGTGGCGCTCTGCTGGCTTAGTGATGGAGATAGGGAATTTCTTGCGGCGCCTTTCGAGCTCGATGAGGTTCGTGAGGCCATCATGTCCCTCAAAAACGGTAAGGCCCCGGGGCTCAATGGCATCCCAGCTGAATTCTACAAAGCCTATATTGATATCATGGCGCCCGTGCTTAGTGAAGTATTTACCGAATCATTAGCTGACGGGAAACTACCCTGCTCTATGCGTGAGGTGGTTATCACCTCTCTTCTGAAACCAGATAAGGATCCCACCTCCTGTGACTCTTACCGTCCACTCTCCCTTCTGAACTGTGACGTCAAGATCCTTGCCAAGGTCCTGGCCACACGACTTTCGCTGCTCATGACCAGAATTGTCCTACCTGACCAATCTGGCTTCGTGGCGGGCAGGTCTACATCCCATAATCTCCGCACCCTTTTCTCCCTGCTTCGCACGGTCCATCCTGACGTCCCTGTGGCGGCTGTGTTCCTGGACGCCACCAAGGCGTTCGACTCTGTCGAATGGCCCTACCTCTTCTCGGTCCTGGCCAGCATGGGTTTCCCTAAAATGTTCTTGGCCTGGGTGCGCCTCCTGTACACAGATCCCACGGCAAAAGCGCTGATAAATGGAAAACTGTTGCCACCCATCAACCTTACGAGAGGCACCCGCCAGGGATGCCCGCTCTCGCCTCTATTATTCGCTATTGCGGTTGAACCTCTAGCTTGCCGCCTGCGCCAATTACACCGAGCGGGAGCAGTACAATGTCTGCAGCGGCAAATCGATGTATCCCTCTATGCGGATGACATCACGCTGTACGTTAAATACCCGGATCTACACCTTAATCCCCTGCTACGTGAGTTCGTCCTTTTCGGAGGAATGTCAGGTGTTCACATCAATTGGTCTAAAGCGCAATTTTTTCCTCTCACTGATGCTGTACACGACTTCCCACTAGATTACCCATTGGTATGGTGCCGTGATGATCTTAGATATCTGGGGATCCGTGTCGCTCGTGATAAGGACGAGACACTCCGCTCCAATTATGGAGTAGCCATCACCAAACTAACTGCATCCGTTGATAGGTGGATCACGTTGCCACTCTCCATGGCTGGCCGAGCCTCCCTCATAAAAATGGTAATACTGCCCCGATTCCTGTACCTTTTCCTCAATATTCCCTACTACCCTGGTGCCTTCTTTTTCAAGACACTCCGCACGGAGCTGCGCAGACTGTTTTGGGGTGGCAAGTCTCCCCGATTGAAATGGTCAACATTGACCCTGCCCTATGACCAGGGGGGGTTCGATGTCCCCGATTTCGAAACATACTATCTGTGCGCACAGGCGCATTTTGCCTATCATTGGATGGCTCCTACTCCCTTCATGCCACATATAGCAGTGGAAGACTGGATAGTACACCCTCTCCCGCTGAATGGCCTGCTACACTGTCCCGAGACTTCCATCGCCACTTCGAATACCTCGGTTTCTTGCACACTGGATGCATGGCGCCGCATCGCTCGGCGGCTGCTCTGCACACTGCCCTACTCCCCCAGACTACCTCTTACCTATCTAAATAGAAAAGGAGAGTACCCTGCCTCAGGATATACAGGCCCTAGCTAAAGGGTCCAACAGATATATATGAAGGGGTGATTAACCTAGGGGTTGACACTACACATGACAATCACATGGTCAAATCAAATAGACTGTACAGTTCATGTTAGAAAATATATATATTTGTTATTGTTTTCTGATAACAGGGATATAAAAGAATTTTTTTTATGAAATATTTTTTTTGGATCATAAGTACATATAAGTCATAAATAAGACAAACATAGATATAAGGACAACAACATCAAGGAAGCTCGTCCTACCCAGTAACAGCCGCACTTAACACACACAATAACATTCACTTCAATCCCTACTCACTCTTTCTCATCTAGTACCATTCACCATTCATTCTACCATTCATTCTTCTAATCCTTGCGAGTACAGCACATGGGTGGTAAATGTGCTGTATAAATCGGGGTGTTAGTCCAGGTAGATGGTTTTAGCTACGGGTCCTGGTGTAGTGAGGACAATAACCATATTCCTGGAGACATACGCCGACGCGCGTTTCGGTGACAGGCCAGTTAGGCCGCACCTTCGTCAGGGCAAGGGGCAGTATACTGGGAAGGGCACAGGGGTAAAACTCTGGTTGCGTATTTAGCTCTATTATTCAAGTATATCAGGCAGTCCGTTTGTATCCGTTTGTGGGCCGGCAGACCTGGTCGGCGGAATCCCAGTTTGACGAAGACAGCCCGTGGGACGAAGGCTTTGTATCAGCCAGCCCCCCACAGAGGCAACCCTGGACAGTAAGATGGCATCGCATCCACCTGCTATTTATTGAGAGAATTGACAGAACAAAGAACTATTGGAACCCCCGTCTAGGAACGGCTACTCTATCTATTAAAGGCTCGTCAGACGCCCAATACAATTGTGTACCTCTGCGCCCCCTGAATATTGGAAAGAAAAACTCAGCCCTACGAGCCGGCATCTCCGGCCCTATTGTTGCCAACCATTGTTTAGAACCTAGATGACCGCCAAAACACTAAAGGGGAAAAAAAGCACAACGCTGAGGTACCGACCTATACTGGATTTGAATTAGCCTGAAGTCTGGCCTATGAAATACCAGCAGCATCGGCGCCCCTGTATTCTAATGACGCCATCAGATGCCTGATATACTTGAATAATAGAGCTAAATACGCAACCAGAGTTTTACCCCTGTGCCCTTCCCAGTATACTGCCCCTTGCCCTGACGAAGGTGCGGCCTAACTGGCCTGTCACCGAAACGCGCGTCGGCGTATGTCTCCAGGAATACGGTTATTGTCCTCACTACACCAGGACCCGTAGCTAAAACCATCTACCTGGACTAACACCCCGATTTATACAGCACATTTACCACCCATGTGCTGTACTTGCAAGGATTAGAAGAATGAATGGTAGAATGAATGGTGAATGGTACTAGATGAGAAAGAGTGTGTGGAATTTTGATTTGCGATCTGAACATCATCTGCGCCAGCTTGTCACCTATGTATTACATGCACGGCAGCTATTCTAGGTCACCTATGTATTACGTGCATGGCAGCCATTTTAGGTATCATGGTCTCCCTGTCCACGATCGATCGCCAGCACGTCCCTCTGACCCAGCAAGCATCCTCCGCGCACCCTGGCTCCCCCTCCCTCCTCCTCCTTACGAGCAGGACCCTTCTGCATGATCCTGTCCTTGGGAGTCACGCTAGCGCCTGACCAACACCTCCTCTCCTCCCATGAATGCCCCTCTGTTGACAAACCTCCCTCCTACGCTGGATTGTCCACGCGGCATGAATACCACTCCATTGATAGCCCCTCACCCCGTGTCCGACTGTCCACACAGGTCCGAGGCCATTGCCTAAGCCGGGAGATATCATTTACTGCCCTTTATTGTATGAGGTCGCTCTCCTTCAAAGGGCCCTCTATTGATCCAGGCCTCCCCACCCCCTGTGATATGATCAGGCGCACACATCCTAAGACTCGACGGAACACTCAGCTGCGTGATGGTCCCCTCCTCTTATCAGCAGGTTGAGAACCTCTATTGTGAAGGTATATGGGGGTGGGATTGACACTAGGATTACGGGGATGTCTTCTCTTGCCTCACAAAGATCTGATTGTATTAAAAGAAGGTCACATGCCATAAACCAGTGTATAAGAGGCCAGGCCTCCGAGAGGCTGTTAGAGCACCTCGACATGATACCTTGTTGTCTGATCTGATGTGTTCTGCTCCGTCGGAATAAACTTCTGTTTCCTGCCTTCTGGTCTCCGGCGCCTGCCTCATTGCTTGGTAAACTTGAATGGTACAAGGGCGGTTAGCGCCGGGCAAATCTTGAGAAAGGTCCTAGCCCTACCTTTTTCTACAAATTGGCGTCCCAAAGCGTGGGGCCCATCAGCGACACGTGGATCCAGTGGGAGAGGTCCCGATGACAGAGTGAACGACTGCAACGATCGGGAAGAGCTCGTGTCCGATAGACCCTCGTCTGACAGCCGATCATCCGACCTTCACTAGTTCTGAACAGACCTCTCTCGAGTGATCCACGGTCCTGACTGGGAACCATCAGGAGTGCCGCGAACAACACGAAGGAGAGAGGACGATCGGGCGCTGGATCCAGAGGACAGGAAACCGTCCATGCGGTCCGGGTAAGGTCGTGTAAACACGACGAATTGAGGAAATTGTTTTTGTTTGGATAATACTAGTATTACGCTTTGTTGAAACCCTCTGGAGATTCACTGTCTGCAAACGGGGAAAAACAAACAGGCTCTCTCTTTGCAAGCAGTGAAGGATAGGTAACGCAGACTTTTGTCCCCATTGTAATCCGTCGTACCTATCTTCCTCCCCCACTGTTTCCCGAACTATCGTTCGTGGATTATTGTCTGGAGATTCTTTGTCTGCAAACAGGGAAGAACAAGGCCTCTCTTTGCAGGTAGAGAAAGAGTGGGTAACGATAATTTTTCGTGCCCACTTATTCTCCCCACTGGATTGTTTGATTGGCCGATTATTCGGTATTGGTTCTTTTGAGGTATTCACGGCCTCCAAACAACGTAGAATAGAAATATTCTGTCTAGTCTTTGTCCGCCGTGATAAGATAGGTAGTGCAGACTTTTGTCCCCGTTGTAATCCGTCATGCCTGTCTTCTCCCCACTGGTTGGTAGCCTGTTTAGCCCGGACCGCTTATTAGAGATGAACCATCCAGCTCCACTGGAGGGCACCCCTAATAAGGACATGTTCACTAAGTATGGACTAGTCGCTATAGCTTACACTAAACTATGGCATAAATATACGAAAAAGAACCTTGAAAATCAGTGGCCACTGATAGGTTCCTTTGACGAAAATAAAATAAAAACATTAGAAATAGCGCTCCAGAAGAATAAGACCACGCCCACTATGCTCGACAGTATCGGCATGTGGCGCAAAGAAACGGAACAACGAAAGAAAAGAGAAGAAGCAAAAATAGGGAAAGAATTACGAAAGGCAGCCCACCTAGCCGCAAAGCAACTAGAAGAAGAAATAAAAGAAAGAAAGGAAACTATGCAAAACCAAGAATCAGGGTCGACAGGCCAATGTCCTGTTAGGACCCCCTCTGCGCTCTACCCTGAATTGCCCTCCAAACAACGAGCGAACGACGAGCTACTACTAGGTCCCCCAACCATCTACATGCCCCCTCCATATGCCCCCTGCCGACAAAGCTTCCACGCTCCGAGTGTGAGCGAAAGCGATCTCAGCGCTAGTGCACCAGCCCTCACGGCCTTTGCACCAGCCACATTAACAACCTCATCAGACGACCCCGAGTCTAGCAAACAATCATCGGCCAGATTAAATAGATTAAGCAAAGATGAGCGGGACGGGATCGACAAAATAGCAAAGACCTTGGTAGAACGAAGGGAGAGCGAAGAGTACACAATGAACATATATAATTCACATGCCGAAAGCCACAGACGGCATTTTATTTTGCGATTCAGCTACCACACCCTGAACGCGTACGAAGATAGGTATCAGAGCAAGGGTCCCGCTAAATTAACAACGCTGTATAGGAAAATTGATGTTGGAGATGGGACTGAACGTGAGGCGACGGAGCTCTTCATGCAAATGCTTGAGGTCTTCCGCCACCTCACAGAACAGAAACCAGAAGCCAAGGTTACGGTCCCTGAAACAACCTCGGCAGAAGTAGCCAATACTATGATGCCTATTAGAGAAGCGGCTCCTTACTGGATCCCGCCACGGGGCCAGGGAACGAGCGATGATATTAATAATGAAAATGCAAAAGGAAGGGTTGTGTACAATTGGGTTTACCAACCATGGGACCGACAAGATATCCTAACCTTCAAGCAAACCCTGCCCGACTTAAGAAAGAACCCGACAGCATTTTATACCGAATTGGGTACAGCCTTGGGTTCGACAATAATGACTATAGCAGATATTGACTTGTTCTTTGGGCTATGTCTGCCAGCTGACGTGTGGAAGCAAATCCGGAAGGCTGACCACACGGATCTGTTTGGACATACCTGGGACCAACTCGGTAAACTAGACAGACAGCGAGAGCCAGGGAGTAAACCAGTGAAGGACATACTGGAACTCCCAGATAAAATAGTTCAGAAATTAAAAACACTGGTCCCGGAAAGAAAAGTAGACTGGTCGATAGTCACGGCCTGTCGACAGAAACCCCAGGAAGATGTGTCAGAATACTTCTCCCGATTTGAGACAGTGTTCTCCGACTACAGTGGCCAGGACATGACCACCGCAACCGGACAGCACCTGTTTGTGCAAAATTATGTAAAAGGACTAACTCAAGAAGTCTCCCAAAAACTACAGACAAGTGAGAGTAGTTGGGGGGCCTCCAAACCCGCAGCTATCCTTCAGATGGCTCAGTATTACGAGCACCAAAAGAATGAGAATGATAGGGCGTCCGAGAAAAAGAAGAAAGATTTGAAGGAAAGGGTAATGATAGCCCAGATACAGGGTATAGCGCTAGGACGGGAACATCAAAGGGGGAACTACCAATCAAACGCCCCCAGAGATCTACCTCCTAAGGATCACACCCCGACATCTCACACTGGACGGAGAGATATTAGCAATGACCAATGCGCCTTCTGCAAAGGGTTCGGCCATTGGAAAACCCAGTGTCCGGTTTTGCTAGAGATGAATAGAAATAGGGATTCCAGGGATGTGGCAGGTGGTCCGAGGAATAGAGTACAGGGACGAGGGAACTCCAACGACACTAACAATGACAGATCAGGAAGACTGAATACATTTGACCGTCCCCGACAGAATCAATATCAGCTATCCGAAGGTGAAAATGCCCCCGATTTTGCATAGGACTGCCAGGGGCAAGGGAGGGATCCAGTCGAGCTCTGTGTTGACCAGCAAGGTCCTTATGTCACCGCTAAGGTCTTGGGTACAGAGTCTCCATTCTTGGTAGACACTGGGGCGACACGTAGTGTGTTATCAAAACGACTGATTCCAAGGGCACCCTTGTCTGGCTCACACATAACGTCGATAGGTTTCGATGGGACGCCCTCCACTAACCCCCTGTCCGTACCTATTACCTTTGACCTAGAAAGCAACACTGCTGACGCGACATTTCTACTCTCCTCCAACTCCCCTGACGCCATTATGGGCATTGACTTACTGAAACATTTTCGAGCTACCATTAGGTGTTCCCCAGATGGAATACGAGTCATTCTGTACGACAACCCAGACATGCCCAGATCCCGTCCCCCACGACACATGTGCTGCATAACTAACGCTGACCTGTCCCTGCTTGACACCCTGCCTCCGTACTTGTGGGCCAAAAATGACTCTGATGTGGGGCGAATGATGATTGACCCTATTCACGTAACTGTACGACAGGACGCTATGCTCCCGAAACTCCCGCAATATCGGATATCCCCAGAGGGTGAGAAGGCACTGGTAGCGATCATTCAGTCTCTGGTAGATGCAGGAGTGGTTGAAGAAGTGGTTAGCAACGTCTGCAACAGCCCAATCCTACCTATTGTTAAGAAACAAGGTGAAGGAGATGAGAAAGCGTACCGCTTCATCATCGACTTACGAGAGATTAACAAAGTGGTTGTACCCCAATATCCTGTGGTCTCTGATATCACCACCATTCTGACCCTCATCCCGTCCACTGCCACCACCTTCTCTGTTATCGACCTTAAAAACGCATTTTTCTCTATCCCCATCCATCCAGACAGCCGTTATCTTTTCGGCTTCACTTTAAAATCTCGCTCGTACCGATTTTGTAGAGCTCCCCAGGGGTACACTGAAAGTCCCAGCATTTACAGCCAGGCTCTCAAAAGACAGCTGGATGCCTTCCAGCTACCAGAGGGAGTGGTGTTGATCCAATATGTCGATGATATCCTTTTGGCAGCCGACACCACCCCGCTTGCAACGACAGCCACCGTCCAACTCCTACACTTCCTTGCAGAAAATGGCCATAAAGTCTCCAAAAAGAAACTACAGTTCTGCCAGCCACAAGTAACTTACCTAGGCCATCTTCTGTCCAAGGAAGGGAGGAAACTTACCCCTGACCGAATCCAAACTATCCTAGACACCCCCATCCCAAAAACGCAAAAGCAGGTCCGCTCTTTGGTTGGCCTAACCTCTTTTTGCAGACAGTGGTTGCCTAATTACAGCCTCATTGTGAAACCATTACTTGCCCTGCTGACCAAAGATGTCCCCTCCCCGCTTCCTTGGACCACTGAGTGTCAAGCCTCCTTTAAGGAATTACGGGATGCACTCTGCTCAGCACCCGTCCTCGGAACGCCGGATTACTCCAAACACTTCTCCCTCTTCACCCACGAAAGGGAGGGATGCGCATTGTCTGTCCTGACTCAATCAATTGGCTCTAAGCAGCGCCCTTGTGCCTACTTCTCCGCCACTCTTGATCCTGTAGCCAGAGCCTTACCTGCCTGCCTCCGAGCGGTAGCTGCCGCTGCTGTCTCCATCCGTCAGAGCGAGGGAATTGTACTTTCCAACTCCCTCACTGTATTAGTGCCCCATGCAGTAGACACCCTTTTGAACCAAACAAAGACCCAACACCTGACTAGCGCACGACTGACAGGGTACGAGTTGACTCTGCTTGCACCCCACATCACACTTAAGAGATGCACGACTTTGAATCCTGCCACATTGTTACCCCTGCCTGAAAACGACCCCGACGTTCCTCCCATACACGACTGTGTGACCCTCACAGACGAACAGACTAGGAGTAGGGTTGACCTCCGAGACACTGCTTTTCCTGACCCCGATGGAGAGCTATGGGTAGATGGCTCATGCATCAAACTCCCAGATGGCACCACTTCAGCTGCCTATGCAGTAACGACAGCCCAAACAGTAGTTGAGACAGCCTGCATCACACAACGATCTGCCCAGGCAGCAGAGCTGATAGCCCTCACCCGAGCATGCATCATAGCCGCAGGGACCACCGCGAACGTATATACGGACAGCCAGTATGCCTTCGGAGTGGTCCACCATTTTGGGCTCCTGTGGAGGGAGAGGGGATTCCTGACGTCCCACGGTACCCCAATCCTCCACGGAGATTTAGTGTCCGCTCTGATTGAGGCAGTTCTCCTCCCCAAACGATTAGCGGTGATCAAATGTCAGGCACACAAAAGAGTGACAGACTTAGTCGGACAAGGGAATGCATTAGCCGACATCACTGCACGAACCACAGCTGAAAATAGGACAGTGACACGCATATATGTGACTAGGTCGCAAGCAGAAAAATGGAGTGACACAAGGGAAATGATCAGAGACATACAGTCGGCCAGCACCCCTCACGAATTGACTAAATGGGCAAGGGTGGGTTTGAAGGACGAAGAGGGTTGCTGGCGAACAAAAGATGCAAACAAATGGTTGCTGCCCGACTCATATCTGATTCCCACACTGACAATGGCTCACTCCCCCGCACACATAGGATCTGCACCCATGATCGAACTCATTTCCAAAGTCTGGCATAACGACAAAATCCCCGACTCAGCCAGACGCCTAGTTCAGCAGTGCCTCATCTGTCTGCAACACAACCCCGGGAAAGGGACTGTAGTACCCCGGGGAGGGTTCGGGACCCCCAATCACCCCTTTGAGGTCCTTCAGATGGATTACATCCAACTAGAGAGATGCCAAAACCTGAAGTATGTACTAGTCATTGTGTGTGCCTTCAGCAAATGGGTGGAAGCCTATCCAACCCGTGACAACACTGCCATGACTACTGCCAAAGTACTACTGAAGGAATTCTTCCCTCGCTATGGCCTTTGTCGGATTTTATGGAGCGACAATGGCCCCCATTTCATAGCTGAGGTTATCCAATTAATCCTAAAAGGGTTGGGGGTGAAGCAACGATTTCATGCGGTCTTCCACCCCCAATCCGCTGGTCTAGTGGAACGCCATAATGCCACCCTGAAGCTGAAACTGGCAAAAATAGTGGCCACCACTGGACTTAACTGGCCGGATGCCCTCCCACTGGCCTTGTTATCGATGCGCTCCACTCCCACCAAGCACCATTTGACCCCCTACGAGGTCGTGTTTGGGCGTCCGATGAATCTCTGGACTGCTCCCAAACCGACCTCCATTCATGACGTCCCAGACGTCCTACTATCTGATTATTTGTGCAAGTTAACTAAAACGTTGTCTGTCATCCATCAACAGGTGCAGCAGGCTATCCCCGATGCTTCCAGGGGCCCCGGCCATGACATCCAACCGGGAGATTTCGTGCTGATACGAAATTTCCAGCGAACCAAGAGTCTGGAACCTCGGTGGACGGGCCCCTGGCAAGTGCTGATCACCACCCGAACGGCACTCCGAGTGGAGGGGAAGAGGCACTGGCTGCACGCGCATCATTGCCGAAAAGTCTCTGCAAACCTGGCCACGACAGAAAACGTCAGCACCCAAGAAGAGCTCCTGAGCAAAGACCGACCGATATTGGACTGTTATCCCGATACTGGGGCACTCGAACTTGCAAAATTCTCCGATCCCACTGTGCCGTCCAGAGAAGGGTATTTCCTGCGTCGAAAGGGGGGAGTTTCGGCTAAGTAGGCCACGGACTAAGTTAAATCTCAGAACGGTGACCTAAACACAATCAAAGGTTGCCGGGAGAGAAGCTAAACGAAGTCTGTGGTTCTGCCCGCTACTGAGCTCCCTTGAAGGTGATGGAAGCGCCAGATAAGAAGATGATGGAAGCGCCAGATAAGAAGATGATGGAAGCAACAGGAAATACCCAGTATAGAAATCCAAAGACTGACAACTTGCACAAATCAAAGACAATCGCACTCTTCATTGTCTTCCTCTTCTGCCTCCTCCTCATGACCTCCTTCTGGATTCTGGAGGAAAGCACACCGGCTCATGAGGCATTGCTACCTACTGTGCAGCCGACCCCCCTGAAAGAGCATCACCTAATCTCTCTGTCGCCTCAGCTCCGAGAAAGGCGCAGGGAATTCTGGAACAATTCCTTTGTGCAACTGTTGCACCAACACAACATTGCTGCCAATGCCACGAACTGTTGGATCTGCGGGTTGCTCCCGCATGCCACCGGACACTCTATTCCCTTCATCCCTTCACCCTTCTCAGTTCACGGCTCTTGCCTCGCCTGGCTGATCCTCATGCAAGAGAGCCACAAGGACAACGCCACCTCTGGCCGGACAGTGTCACACTTCTACTCTGGGTTCTGGCTGAACAGAACCGGAAAGACTCCTGCTGCTTTGTGCCCTGCGCTCGCAGGCGCCACCTTCATCAAAGACATTCCAGCCAAAGAACGAGTCGAAGTACAGGTGCTCCACAATCCAGCCAGAACCACCTTCTCTCATCTGCAAAAACAAACTACCGCCACACTGACTGTGGCTCTGTCTGTTATTAATGTCACCGGCCTTGTGTGCCTAGAAGGCCAGGGAACGCAACCGGTGGGTCACAGCGCCTGCCGAATCACCAGAACATTGGACACAGCTGACCCCCCTTCCTTTGTTGCTTCTCCAAACATGTACTTTGTGTGTGGCACCAAAGCTTACACCTGGCTCCCGAGAGGTTGGAAGGGTACCTGTTACATTGCCTTCGTCCTCCCACCCACATATGTAGCCCCAGCCAACCATCACCGGCAGAGGCGTGCAGACGACCTTGGACAAGCCGACTCCACCGGAGCACAGTTCCTAGATGCAGCAAAGGGACTTGTTCCTCTGTGGGGCCCAATGGCAAACAGCCGTGCTATCCGGCACCTGACCCAGGCAGTAGAAACAACGATCAACATCACTGCTGGTATCCTCGCCAACAACACTGCAGAACTTCAGGCGGTCCGCCTCGTGACCCTCCAAAATAGACTTGTCCTAGACGTGGTCCTAGCCGACCGAGGAGGAGCATGCCGCATCATCGGATCCAGCTGCTGCACATACGTGCCTGACAACTCGCCTTCAGTCTACAAAGCCATTGAACACCTCCACAGACTTTCCTCAGAGGTTCACCAAGAACAAGAAGGATGGTCACTTGGGAACTGGTTTTGGGACACTTTGAAGAATTGGGGTTGGAAGTTGTTTTCCTTTGTGTTGATACCTGTTGTGATCTTATGTGGGTGTTGTTTAGGTATCCAATGTCTGCCACCTTTGTGCGGCCTTGTTTCTAACTGTATGTGCCCAAAGACTTTGGACTTCCGAAACGAGCACATGAGTCCCCTCTATGAAGTAGAAATACGTGGCCTTATGGGGATAAATTCAAACTGACAAGTTGGCGAGATATGTTAAAAGGGAGGACTGTGGAATTTTGATTTGCGATCTGAACATCATCTGCGCCAGCTTGTCACCTATGTATTACATGCACGGCAGCTATTCTAGGTCACCTATGTATTACGTGCATGGCAGCCATTTTAGGTATCATGGTCTCCCTGTCCACGATCGATCGCCAGCACGTCCCTCTGACCCAGCAAGCATCCTCCGCGCACCCTGGCTCCCCCTCCCTCCTCCTCCTTACGAGCAGGACCCTTCTGCATGATCCTGTCCTTGGGAGTCACGCTAGCGCCTGACCAACACCTCCTCTCCTCCCATGAATGCCCCTCTGTTGACAAACCTCCCTCCTACGCTGGATTGTCCACGCGGCATGAATACCACTCCATTGATAGCCCCTCACCCCGTGTCCGACTTTCCACACAGGTCCGAGGCCATTGCCTAAGCCGGGAGATATCATTTACTGCCCTTTATTGTATGAGGTCGCTCTCCTTCAAAGGGCCCTCTATTGATCCAGGCCTCCCCACCCCCTGTGATATGATCAGGCGCACACATCCTAAGACTCGACGGAACACTCAGCTGCGTGATGGTCCCCTCCTCTTATCAGCAGGTTGAGAACCTCTATTGTGAAGGTATATGGGGGTGGGATTGACACTAGGATTACGGGGATGTCTTCTCTTGCCTCACAAAGATCTGATTGTATTAAAAGAAGGTCACATGCCATAAACCAGTGTATAAGAGGCCAGGCCTCCGAGAGGCTGTTAGAGCACCTCGACATGATACCTTGTTGTCTGATCTGATGTGTTCTGCTCCGTCGGAATAAACTTCTGTTTCCTGCCTTCTGGTCTCCGGCGCCTGCCTCATTGCTTGGTAAACTTGAATGGTACAAGGGCGGTTAGCGCCGGGCAAATCTTGAGAAAGGTCCTAGCCCTACCTTTTTCTACAAGTGAGTAGGGATTGAAGTGAATGTTATTGTGTGTGTTAAGTGCGGCTGTTACTGGGTAGGACGAGCTTCCTTGATGTTGTTGTCCTTATATCTATGTTTGTCTTATTTATGACTTATATGTACTTATGATCCAAAAATAATATTTCATAAAAAAAATTCTTTTATATCCCTGTTATCAGAAAACAATAAAAAATATATATATTTTCTAACATGAACTGTACAGTCTATTTGATTTGACCATGTGATTGTCATGTGTAGTGTCAACCCCTAGGTTAATCACCCCTTCATATATATCTGTTGGACCCTTTAGCTAGGGCCTGTATATCCTGAGGCAGGGTACTCTCCTTTTCTATTTAAATTGGGTTTTTCCCCCCTACTACCTGCCCATATCCTAAAGCTACCCACGGGGAACCCCCTTCTTTGTCTACCTCTTACCTATCACCCACGGCTTGACTTGTTATCGGAAATAGGGTTCCGGCAGCTTTGTGGCAAGCTTCTTATCACCTGCTGGGGAGATCTGTTTCACGACGGACTTTTTAAAGCGGCTGATCAATTTTTTGGCACGCATGAACACACGCCCCTTGAACTCTTTTACTATATTCAACTACGCGCTGGGATGCGAGACATCCTACCCGACTACCCTGATGAGCCTGCGACCCTGCCACCGCTGCACTACCTTTTAGGGTCACAAGATGGGACCCATTTGGTCTCTGGGCTCTACCGCCAGTTTCGCGGAGCTGCTCCTTTACAAGTCTCTGCTGCCCGTTTGCACTGGTCAGCGGAACTCGGAACAGATATCTCGGACGACCAATAGAAACACTGCTGCGCATTGACCTCCCGCATCTCTGCCAGCTGCAGATTGAAAATAATACATTATAAATTCCTTCAGAGGATATATTACACACCGGTCCGGAAATACAGATTTGGGCTGGCCGATAATGATCGCTGTGAACGATGCCGTGCTGAACATGCTGATTTTCTCCACCTGGCGTGGTCCTGCCCCCAGATTGCTGACTACTGGTGACAGGTCATCGAGGCCGTTGCGGAGATGGTGGATGAGGAGGTTCCTGCGGACCCTCTGGTAGCCATCCTTGGATATACCAAGCAATTATCTAGGGAATGCAGAAAATTCACCGACATAGCATTGCTCTTGGCCAAGCGACCTGTTGCTTGCCGTTGGAGCAGGGGCAGAGCGCCCAAGTTCAAGGACTGGCTAACTGACTTAACATACTGCCAAGACCAGCACACCACCTTTGCTGAACTGTTGCCTCTCTCATGCCGACCTGGGAACATCTGGGATCCACTGGTACACTACTTGCTTAAACGCTCAAATGACGACGTGCAGTCGGGCGATGAACCTGACACTCCCCAGCTACAGTGACACTTTTCCAGAATTCGATCTGTGATCTTGGATAAGCAGTGCTGCCCTCTTACCCCTTTCTGTGCCTATGCTTCCTCCTTGCCATGAAGACGAAGGATCCCCCCTCTGGAAAAGTGTATCCTTCATACCCTGCAGATCCTGAAACTGACGCCCCACGAACTTCCAATCACACTAGAAATTAAGCCTGGGACAGTCAATTCCCCGCGCAGCGCCACCTGCTAGGACAGCCACGATACACCATTGCCATACATTACCACAACACAGTCATGTACTACCTCTTAGTTGTAACCTCGTTGGGATGTTCCTTGGTTCTTGTTTCACGAACTACAAAACAGCAGTGAGACTCATCTCTCGCTCAAAAAAACCTGTTCGACTGCTGCTCATCCTTGCTTGGCCTGCTCCACCGGATACTGATGTGATGCTGTAATATGCCGCCGGGCCCCCGGGATGCCGGCCTCCAGGCTGTGTATTGTTACTCTTCTATTGCTGCCGGCCTCCGGGTTGTAGGCGACCCAAGCTGTGTATCCTACTATGTTTTTCTCAATAAAGCAGATTTGAACCCCCCAAAAAAAAAAAAGTAGTGCTTATCACAGTCCATGACACCCTCACTGTTGTTTCTGGTTGACAGTGGTGACAGATTAACCTACCTATAGTTACGTAGGTTCTTTCAAGCTCAATGATTTTAAGAGGTTCTATTTGAGTTACTATTCTTAGTGCTAAATTTATCTTGCATTGTATTTTTATCTCCTGTGTCGCTATGGGTGATGTCGAGATTCCCCAAAATAGTAGAATGGCTGTCCGCACTCACTTGCAGAGGTATGGCGTCACTGTAGATGGCATGGCGATAGTTTTCGTGGTGAGTGCTGAAGCGGCATACCTGTTTGAGTTATTCTACTCATGGGTTACCTTTCCTGCAGTAAATGCGGACTCTGGTCTGTTTCACGTTTATACTCCCACAGCTGTGCATCTAGTCTGCGTCCCATATAGGACACTGACGATTCCTTTTTCTGCGTGGCAGGATCGCATTTGGTTTAATGGCGCCCTTCCCCAATTGGTGACGGTGGTTCGGTTGGACCCTTTGTCCATTCCCGGGGCCCTGTGGCCTGTTTTGGCCGGTTACACGCCACATCCGCGTCACAATCAAGTCACTATAGATGAGTTGCCTGTGCTCTATACCTCTTTGGTCACAGTGTACCGGGCTCTAGTGCAATATGTTTTCCACCACGTCCAGGCAGGGCTGCCTGGCGCTGCGGGGCAACCAGCTGGACCGGCCGGGATGAAAATGAATCCTGTCATGGTAAATTTGGTTATGGGCAAGTGGCCCCAAGAAAAGGATGATTAACCTTTTTGGCTTGCTGAGAAATTTGACCAGCTGGAAGCAGTATTTCCTAATGCGTCTCCTGTTGAGAAGCACAGGATTCTAATGATTAGTTTGCAGAAAGACTTAATACCAGAGGTTGCTGATTGTGAGACCTAGGGTAAGATATTTGCGACGGTCTATACTAAGTTCTTTGGCACTCCGTCTATGGCTTTCTTGCCCTCAGTCATTAAGCGTGTCCAAGATGAACACAGGACGGAGGCAGCTGTTGAATTGGGAATGAGACTCGTTGCAGCATTTGAGGTTTTTCCGATCTCGTCCTTGCTAATGTTAAGGGAGATGCAGTGAACCTCCAAGTGTCTAATGCTTTGCGCGCAGTCCCCGATGCCGATAAGCCCCGGCAGTTACTGAAAATCATTGCTGATGCTTATAAAACCATTGGCCGCAATAGTTTGGGTGTTAAGCCTTTTGCTAAAACAGCAGCGCAGAAGCAAACTAAGGTAGCGTCTTCTGATAAAGATGAACGCCCCTCTTTTCCAAAACAGATTTGGAATAAGAATAAAAAACAGGGAAAAAAGCAACAGAAACAGGTGTCACGCCCTGCTTTGCCAATACCTGAGTCTACTGAATGCACATATGATTTGCGCGACCGCGTTGGTATTAGGTCACCTGATCGTTTTCAGGTTCCTGATCAACGTTCTCCTCACTCTTTACAGGATACATTGGTCTCACCCACCAGTGGAGAAGACAGCTGGAGAGGCTGAGTGCCCAACAAAGCCATGAGCAGCCCCGCAAGACCGAGGGTAAAGGCAAGCAAGACGACTCTCCGCGTCAAAGACCCCAGTTTCAGAAGAAGAAAGTTGCCGCTTTAACAGAAAGGTATGCCACGAATAGAGAGAACGCAGCTTCGGAATCTGACATGGGCGCTGACGCTGCTAGACAGCGTGGTGGAAATTACAGTAGTATGGGAAGCATTGCGTCCATTTCTGAAGGTGACAGCAACTGACACGTTCGTTCCTGTTGGGACAGCAGACACTAGAGTGGCTCCCCCTGAAAGACTTTATGAAATCGTCCTTTTAATTGAAGGTGACATACAGCGGACTATATAAGGGGTATTTTGGGAGAATCTGACTACTAAATATGATATTTTGTTAGCTGAGGCTGACTGGCCCCCACGCTTCGTTCTGACCGCTCTGCAAGGGGAGGAGGTAATCCTCCCTGCTTTTGCACACACCGTGCAGAAGGAGCACTTGCTGAATTTTGCAGAAGAGTGGGCTAAGGTGCTTGCACCGGCATTGTACAGTACTCAATGTGGATGGGCCAAATTTTCCCCCAGACATGTGATACCATTGCGGTCTATGCCACAGCCTCAACCCCAATATCCCATGTGACATGAAGCGAAAGCTCACGTGGCTGAAATCCTTGAACAATTGGAGTATGGAGGTGTAATTGAAACGTGTGTGTCTCCGATGAATAATCCTCTTTTTACTGTGACCAAGCCTAATGGCTCGTACCGCTTGGTATTGGATTACCGGAATTTGACCTCTCATTGTCGGACCTGCGCGGTACAGAATACTCACCATTGTGCCTTTTTGGATAGTCTTGTGCGTAAACGTTTTAAGACCACACTTGACATATCCAATGGCTTTTTTAGCCATAACCTGTCCTCTCGTAGTAGTCAATGGACAGCTTTTACCTGTGGCGGTAAACAAAAACAGTTCAGAAGATTAGCTATGGGCTATAAGAACAGTCCTGGAGTCTTTGCCGCCTGCATTGTCTCTCTTTTGGAGAGACTCAACCCTGATGCGTGTTCATATGTGGATGGCATTTATTCCACAGACGACGAATTATGGCCGCATCTGTGTCGAGTTGACCGCATCATTTGCATGTTTGCGGACTTCGGTTACAAATTTAACTTTGCAAAATCACACATTGCAGAGTACACAGTGTTGTTCTTGGGCTATGAGCTCAACAATGAAGATCGAGGTTTGGCACCTCACTTCCTGGAGAAATGAGCACAGCGGCGCACTCTGACAACTCTGAAAAAACTACAATCTCTGCTGGGTTTTTGGAATTTTGGGCGTACATGCATTCCCAAATATGCCCAGCGTATCAAGCTGCGTTATGCCTCGGTACAACCTACTTTTACCAAATCTTGCTGGCTGCCGGAACATTCTGCAATTTTGCGATCTTTGCAGTCTGATCTTCTTGCATCTAAATTCTTACTGACTCGTGACAAACACACAAACCTGGTGATAAGAATTGTGCCAGGCGCAGGATGTTTCACGTACCTGACTTTTAATGAGGGTGACACAGTCCCTATAGCTTACAAGTCACACTTGTACACTTCAGCTAAAATGCGTTTTTCCACTGTGGAAAAAGTTTTGACTGCAGTGCAGATGGCGATTCTGAAAGAACGGGCACTGTCGCAGGGGAAGCGCATGTTGGTTGTTACACCGTATCCTGCCTTGGAGGCAGTGACGAAAGCCAGTGTACCGAATTCAAAGGCTTTGCACCTGAGGTGGATAGAATGGGCCACGTCCTTGACATCTCCGGATGTCACGTTCATCTTTGACTCCTCTTTGCAAACTCAAGAGTACTTGCAGTATAAATTTGTTCATCCTGCTCCTCTGACTATGCGCCCTCTGGAGGATTTCCATTACATCTTATACACAGACGGATCGGCACAGCCGGCGATGATTTCATAACATGCTTATTCTGTGGCCTGCGCAATAGTGGTTGGTTCTATGGTGAATGGAGAGTTCAAGTCGGATGTCGTACATACACAGACATTAGGGGACTGTATCACCCAATTGGCAGAGCTACATATTCTGGTGCTTGAACTGGAGTACGCAGACCCTTGTGTGACTATTATTGTGAGCGACTCTTACTACTGTGTTCAGTCTTACAATGACAATCTGTTCTTTTGGACTCAGAATGACTATCGCAATTCCAAAGGTAGGATGATTAAACACAAAATGCTTTTGGTTCGAGTGGCTGAGCTTAAAGAACGGCTCCCACTCGTGTTCGTAATTCATACTCTTGGTCTTCAATGCGTGGGGGTACACGCTGTTGGTAGCTGTCTTGCTGATGAAGCAGCGAAGACCGCAGTTGCGACGTACTTAGTAGCAGCAGTTACACGTTCCAAAAGTACGATTGATGAGGACACCTTGGCAGCTATTGCCGCAACAAAGAAAGGAGGTAATTACCCTAGAGGTTTCCCTTCAAAATACATTTATCTTTTAAGTCCTGATGAAGTTCCCTATGTGAGAATTAACGACGTTGGGAACAGGTTAATTCCCAAAGCGGACCGTAGGCATTCTTTGATAACAGCGGCTCACAAGGGCATGGCCTCGGCTCACGCCGGCGTGTCAGCTACTGTATCTCTTCTACAACAACGTTACTGGGGGCGCGGATTGTACAAACAGATGCATGATTATGTCATTCATTGTGACATATGCCAGCAGATTAAACCTTCAACTGCTGCATGCCCACCCAGACACAGTTGTACATATCTAATAAACAGCTTGGGTGTGTTTATTTAGATCACTTTCTCCTCTGATACTGAGTATAAGTACATCTTGCAGTTGATTCGTGCACACTCTATGTTTGGGTGTGGCCACAAATGAGTACTGATGCCCGCACTGTCATCAGGAATTTGCGTGTCTTTGTGGGAATTTTTGCATGTGCCACCTTTCATTCGGACCAGGGTCCAGCGCTCGCCTCTAAGGTGTACAAGGATGCCATGGGTTCATTGGGTATCCAAGTAATATTTTCGACTCCATACAGGCCTGAGGGCAATTCAGTTGTGCAGCGGATAAACAGTGACTTAAAGCAATCCTTGACAGCTAAGGTTTTAGGTACAAGCCGGAACTGGCTAGCCCATCTCTATCTATAGCGTGCAACGTGCACTTAATAATCTCCCTAGAAGGTCTCTGGGTGGGCGGACCCCATACGAAATGCTCTTTGGCATCAAAATGTTTGTTCCGGACCTTGAGGGTCTGGACATGGCGGCGTCAGCCGCATCCTTTGACATAAATGAACATTGTACTGTGTTACAGAACCTACAAAAGACCAGAGACAGTTATGCAAAGGAGCATTTGCCCTCCATATCTGATGCTGCTCTTCAGATTCCGGTAGTTGGCTGGCTACCCCGAGTTGGTGATCTGGTCCGAGAGAAGGTGGAGAACAGGAAGATGTTCGGCCCCTCATATCGTGCACCAGTTCCTGTGCTTGGAGTACAAGAGCAGTCATTTTACCACCACTTCCCGGTCGCAAAGAAAACAGGTACATCTCCATTGACAATGTCAAATTACAGCGAGTGGCAGATTCTTCTTAGTATGACTCCAGCTGTCTCTTGTCCAGCAACGCTGAGAAAGCCTGTTTTGGCTCCGGCAAGTTTCACCAGGTCTGACATTGCCGTTGAGATGACTATTGTTACTGATTCCTTATTGAATCCACCGGCTGTTGATCCCCTTAATGAGACAGAGTATACCTACCCTACAGACTTATCAATGCCTAATTTTCAAACATCTGCAGTTAGCCAGACACGTTTTTCATTTGACACTGACTCCGTTGCATCAAAGTTCCCATCAAAAATTTCGATTTTTGCTGTTTGGTTTAAGAAACACTTTTTGATACCCCCATGGACTTACATTTGGCTGGTGCCTTTTTCAATGTTTTTGTTCATGTCGATTGGATTCGTGGTGTATTTTTTCCGTTTTGTAAATGGACACTATGCTAAAGAAAGAACTTCAATTAGACTAATTGATGGAACTTTGGCACCCCACTCCTCATCACACATCATGAAGAGGGACCAGACTTTTGTTAACATCACTGCTTGGCCTATTTCAGGCGGGATTGTATGGGATGCTGTAAAATTTCAAATCCACGGCCCCACAGAGGTTACTCATATTCCCAATGTACTACGTGTTTCAATGGGGGATGTAGTTAAACAAAATATACGCTCTGATGATTGGGATGTACAGGCCATAGAGGCTCTGTTTTCTGATTTGTAATATTATGCTGTTTTTGATGCTGAAGATTTGTATTTGGACTCTGTCAATTATGCTGATTTATTTTATTACCAACACAATGGCAATCACTTTCTGCACAAAGCAAACACATTCAGAAATGTGGTTAATTATACACAACGGGAACATAGTCCTGCTTCCGTAGAGGGCAGCTCAAAAACTCTTTTGGAAAAGTTTACATATTTTACCGATTTTAATCAATCTAATCCTGATGCATTTTATTTTAAGATGACTGGAAAGTCCTCTTCCAAAGTTAGACTTACCCACACTAAATTACTATATTCTAAGTCCTTTCTTGACCAAGTAGCAGTTGGGGGCTATGAACTGTGGAAAGATACTGTTTATCTTAAATCTGTTTGGGGTTCTAAAGGCTGGCAGGTACCAGGTACTGAAGCTTTGCATCGTGCATGTCTCATCCCGGACCATATGTTGTTTTTAAATTTGAGAATTTCACAAACAGCCTGCTTTGGATTGGCTTCATCTAAAAAATTAAATGCTCCCTCTCTTCCTGATTTAGGAGAATACCCTTTATGGAACAATCACATTGATCTGTCTTTTAGTGAATTACATTCCCTGTTGCTGGATTCCAGTTTTGACTCCCAAAGTTGGTTGTTATGGCAAAAAAGTTCTGATTCGTGCCAACATCGTTTTCTGGGTCTGTCTCCTGGCTTTCACACAGGTGAGGGTGGATCCTCGTTTTCAAAGTATCATTCTGTTGCTATCTATTCAGTGGGCAAATTATGCCAGAACTGGCTCAAACATTCCACCTTAGAGTCAGTTAAAGTCAATCTGTCCAAATTCAATGAAGATGTTGATCTGAATGATTTTGCTAAAGGCCGTGTGGGAGACAGATCGAAATGATGGGTATATGCTGTTTACAATGAAGTTTGGAAACTGTCTCAGATTGAAGCAGCTTCTAGGATGCGTGAAATAGATCAGGCCAATTTGGAAAAAGTGCTTACAGTGGTTGATAACAGGATTAACACCCTTTCTTCCCGAATTTATACATTGGATAATATTGTTTCATCTGTGGTTGATATAGTACAGGATGAGGTGTCTGTTTTGTACCATGGTCAGAATCAATTGCGTTTTTTTGCGTGGACATTACAGACTCTGAAGGCTGGTAAAGTGCCTTGGGACTACATGAATACTTCTTCATTATTTTTACAGTTAATTTGACTGTGAAACAACAATTCATGTCATGAAAGATGCTGCATATTCACTTTTGCATATTGAAAAGTTGGAACCATTGCCTTTTTCTGTTGCCAAATTTAATTCTGCTGTGTGGCTAAGTCATGGGTTAATAACGTTGCTTTTTCCCCTTTTCAAATTCGATTCAAGCATTATGCCATAGGCAGATTGAACCTTTGGGCAGAGCTTTTCTCCATGAAGTCTGGTCTCTGCCATTCACCTATGGCCTGAGGGAGGGTAAAGAAGTTTATCTGAAAGGTGAAGATTGCACTTCCACACCTAATCACTCATTAGGTTGCAGGAACATCCAATTTGCACGGCTCCGGTAATTTAGCCACCCCGAATTTAACATGCAAATCCTGTCCCGGCCATAACTCCGACATTCATGTTGCTGGCAAACGGTAGTTATTTGCTTTTAGAAAATGAAGACTGCTGTGGAATGCTGGCAGGGATATCATACATTGTGACTGTTTCCCAACATGTAGTCTGTTGCAAAAATGTGCTGTTTCCTCCTCCACATGGGATGTATCCATCTGGCCTTCCATTCCGACCTTGAAAGCTGAGTTCAATAAGATGAATCGAATAAGTGCTCTTTTGTCTCAAAAAGAAGTCACCCTTATATCTTCAGTGAAACATTCGTCCTTCACGTGGCTAACACTCGCACTGAGGTGCATGCCTTTTGAATTCTGATCTCCCCCTGCATTTTGGGGCCTTGATTCATACTATCTTTAATGCCACATCGACCATAGGCTTGGCGTACTTTTATAAAATTGAACGTTCAAGCCTTGTAACTTCATTCCAAACTAAATTTGGTGTGATACTGGCATTTTTTCATTCTATTTTTTCCAACGTCTTCGGCGGTTTACCATTGATTCTTGCTTTGGCTGCCGGTATACTGCTGTTGATGTGCTTTCTAAAAAATGGCTGCGCAATCTGTGCCCCACAACAATCTGCCCCGGCTGCTTCAGCTTCGTAACTGGATGCTTGATTACTATGGCGCGCTACCGCTGGCTACCTTAAGTGTAGCATATGGATTGTCTTTCCGGTTCTCATATTTTACATGCGTGCAGCTTGTCTTCCATTGCCTGGATTGTGATTTTGAATGGGCTCTGTATTTGTGTCTCTGCAAAACGGTGTCTCCTAACCCAGATTATGATCTACTAATGAGTCCCTTTGTTGCTCATGAGTTAGACTGTTCTGGTATTGGAATACTGGCATGCACATCAGCACATGGAGTCCTAGGTAATTGGAATATATGGACTGCAGCACATGACGTTCTGTCTCGCAGTTATCTCAAAGAACACCAGAGTTGTCCTCTGATGGTGCTAGAGGCTCTGGCTGTTAAGGAACATGTATGTTCTTTTCCACTATTGAATTGGATGGCTACAATGTTCTCTTGAGATAACAACGACTTCCTATTGGAGGCTGTTGCAAAGTACTGTGCCTACACGCTTTTGGATTGAAATAGCATAGCTTTGGCTTCCAATGCGTACTGGGCTCGTGACTTTTTTCTGTCATTTTTTACTCTGTTTACATTTCGTGCCTCAGAGACTATGCAACCTCTGCTTGTTTTGAGCAAAAAAAAGTGTTGGTTACTAATTCGGAATTTTACTCCCAATTGTACAGTTTGGCAAATTTTGAACTTGATTCTGTCTCACTCGAACTTGAACTCTGCGTTTCAAATTGCCCCCCGTTCTGTGCGTGTTCTGATGAAGGGAGGGTGTAGTGAGGGCTGGGCCTTACTTGCGCACATTGCTATATTAGCAAAGGCTTATTACAAGTTTAAACCCCATTTTAACTTTTTGCTGCTTTTGCACACAACACTATATGTAACTGTTGTTGTATTTTAGGCTGCGTGAATTGCTTCACATGAGAATGACTTGTTTTCAACGTCTCTAGACTTGTAGCTCGACCTTAGTCTGCACAGTGAGTGCTGAAGCCTCCAAGGTTATCAAAACAATGTTCAGTGTTGTTCGGGCTGATCGACTCATGCACTAGACATAACATGCACGCAGCTGCAGCTAGCTGAAATCCTGGCATCTTTAATATCACAATGCATGCATGATTTGGACTATCTGAAGGAAGCCCGTTTCCAGAGAAACAGGAAGCTATTGCAGATCCTGATGTGATTCACTTCTGCTGATTTTGGAGGTATGGGGTCCCCTATTCAACACTAAAATAAGCCCCCAATAATAAAATCACAGCAAATGTAAAATCGCTCTAAAGTGCAATGAGTATTCGTTACAAGTATCAAGAATGTCACCACGTTATAGCAACATGCAGCTCGCAGCCCCAGTTACCCTCACTAGGGAGAGCTCCGTTAGGCCACCCTTGGTACCCGTGGTTCCTATTATAATGGACTTATGTGTCACCAGAGAGGTTCCAATTGTGGGTACAAATGTACATTTTTGGGAAAGAACAAATGCCCTGGGAATCTGATTGGCATGGGCCCAAGTCAAAGTGCATTAGAAATCTGGCAGAAAGTGATGGGAGGTTACTGTAACAGAAACCCACTTTCCTACAGGTCGTCTTTGCAGGGAAGATATTCCACCAGCACCATAATCTTCTGAGAGAGGCAAAAGTGCCAACATTACCTTGCAGGTTCGCTAGGAGGCGGGACCTGGTACCTCCCAATCGATTGATATAGTGAACTGTTAAAACACTGTGCATACAAAGAAGAATGCAGCAGTTGCTGTTCATGGGTGAGAGGGACTTTAGCACATCTGAAATATCTATTATTTATTTTTGCTTTATTTTTGGGTTAGATAGGCTCTTTAAATTATTTATTAATGGACGAGGTGGAAGCGAGCGTTCTTAGGAATAAGGATCAGACTTTCCAATATGGTCCACTCTTGCTCCATGCACGGGGGCTTCAGGTCAGTGTCCCAGTGACGCCTTAAGGGCATAAAAGACTGCAGCCGTGCCGTGATGCATGGAGTCTGCAAACCATTTCGTGAGGTACCTTCCCATTCCCATGACATGCAGGTATTGGACAGTGAGGTGTCTGACATGACTTCCATTGTGAATCCCAGCACTATAATCAGTCGTTTGTGTAAAAGGAACTGACCCAGTGATGGTCCGTCTTTCTCTACTATTGGGTGCTAAGACACCATCAAAAGTAAGATTGGCATATGAAGGGGTAAACGGGAGCAAGCAGGACTTGGCCCAGTTAACCTTCAGGCCGGAACAAGCAGCAAAATTGTTGAGAGTCCGGGCCATTGTGTCAGGTGCCACCCGCATGTCTTGAATGTTAAAGAGCAGGTTGTCAGCATATAGTAAGATTGTCTGACTTACAGTGGCTAAGGAAAACAGCGACTGTAACTCATCGGGATGGGGTCCGAAATGTCAGAGTCTGTCTTAACTCTGGTTGATAACGAGGTGTATAGTAGCCTGATCAGGTGGAAAAAGCAGGTACTGATTCCGTAGCGGGACGGAGCATCAAACAGGAACCCCCACTCAAATGAATTGAAGGCCTGGTGGTGAGTGAGTGGTGTGCGACCCCACCCCCTTTTTGAAATATTTAAGCGGGCTGACGAGCCTGGGACCCCGCACCCGCGCGCCCGTGTGGTACTAGACCTGGCAATATTTGGCAGCCACCAGCAACCCCAGAAGATAAGAAGATGGCCTATTCTCTGCTGATGAGTGAGTGGTGTGCGACCCCACCCCCTTTTTGAAATATTTAAGCGGGCTGACGAGCCTGGGACCCCGCACCCGCGCACCCGTGTGGTACTAGACCTGGCAATATTTGGCAGCCACCGGCAACCCCAGAAGATAAGAAGATGGCCTATTCCCTGCTGATGAGGGGTAAATACCCCGAAACACGTGTCCAGGGATGGCGAAGAAAGATACATCGCGGAATACAAAACGACACTGACCATAGTCCTTAGGGGCGATCCCGCTGGTGAGTGAGTGGTGTGCGACCCCACCCCCTTTTTGAAATATTTAAGCGGGCTGACGAGCCTGGGACCCCGCACCCGCGCGCCCGTGTGGTACTAGACCTGGCAATATTTGGCAGCCACCGGCAACCCCAGAAGATAAGAAGATGGCCTATTCCCTGCTGATGAGGGGTAAATACCCCGAAACACGTGTCCAGGTATGGCGAAGAAAGATACATTGCGGAATACAAAACTACACTGACCATAGTCCTTAGGGGCGATCCCGCTGGTGAGTGAGTGGTGTGCGACCCCACCCCCTTTTTGAAATATTTAAGCGGGCTGACGAGCCTGGGACCCCGCACCCGCGCGCCCGTGTGGTACTAGACCTGGCAATATTTGGCAGCCACCGGCAACCCCAGAAGATAAGAAGATGGCCTATTCCCTGCTGATGAGGGGTAAATACCCCGAAACATGTGTCCAGGGATGGCGAAGAAAGATACATCGCGGAATACAAAACTACACTGACCATAGTCCTTAGGGGCGATCCCGCTGGTGAGTGAGTGGTGTGCGACCCCACCCCCTTTTTGAAATATTTAAGCGGGCTGACGAGCCTGGGACCCCGCACCCGCGCGCCCGTGTGGTACTAGACCTGGCAATATTTGGCAGCCACCGGCAACCCCAGAAGATAAGAAGATGGCCTATTCCCTGCTGATGAGGGGTAAATACCCCGAAACACGTGTCCAGGGATGGCGTAGAAAGATACATTGCGGAATACAAAACTACACTGACCATAGTCCTTAGGGGCGATCCCGCTGGTGAGTGAGTGGTGTGCGACCCCACCCCCTTTTTGAAATATTTAAGCGGGCTGACGAGCCTGGGACCCCGCACCCGCGTGCCCGTGTGGTACTAGACCTGGCAATATTTGGCAGCCACCGGCAACCCCAGAAGATAAGAAGATGGCCTATTCCCTGCTGATGAGGGGTAAATACCCCGAAACACGTGTCCAGGGATGGCGAAGAAAGATACATCGCGGAATACAAAACTACACTGACCATAGTCCTTAGGGGCGATCCCGCTGGTGAGTGAGTGGTGTGCGACCCCACCCCCTTTTTGAAATATTTAAGCGGGCTGACGAGCCTGGGACCCCGCACCCGCGCGCCCGTGTGGTACTAGACCTGGCAATATTTGGCAGCCACCGGCAACCCCAGAAGATAAGAAGATGGCCTATTCCCTGCTGATGAGGGGTAAATACCCCGAAACACGTGTCCAGGGATGGCGAAGAAAGATACATCGCGGAATACAAAACTACACTGACCATAGTCCTTAGGGGCGATCCCGCTGGTGAGTGAGTGGTGTGCGACCCCACCCCCTTTTTGAAATATTTAAGCGGGCTGACGAGCCTGGGACCCCGCACCCGCGCGCCCGTGTGGTACTAGACCTGGCAATATTTGGCAGCCACCGGCAACCCCAGAAGATAAGAAGATGGCCTATTCCCTGCTGATGAGGGGTAAATACCCCGAAACACGTGTCCAGGGATGGCGAAGAAAGATACATCGCGGAATACAAAACTACACTGACCATAGTCCTTAGGGGCGATCCCGCTGGTGAGTGAGTGGTGTGCGACCCCACCCCCTTTTTGAAATATTTAAGCGGGCTGACGAGCCTGGGACCCCGCACCCGCGCGCCCGTGTGGTACTAGACCTGGCAATATTTGGCAGTCACCGGCAACCCCAGAAGATAAGAAGATGGCCTATTCCCTGCTGATGAGGGGTAAATACCCCGAAACACGTGTCCAGGGATGGCGAAGAAAGATACATTGCGGAATACAAAACTACACTGACCATAGTCCTTAGGGGCGATCCCGCTGGTGAGTGAGTGGTGTGCGACCCCACCCCCTTTTTGAAATATTTAACCACATGACTGCTGGTCATTTTCCCCCCCTGTGCTGGAAAATGCCATTTTGCTGTTTCCATGACGAGCTCAGCTCGTCATCAGCACACGACACCTGTGGGTGATGACGAGCTGAGCTCGTCATCAGCATCGAAAGGGTTAAGCGGGCTGACGAGCCTGGGACCCCACACCCGCGTGCCCGTGTGGTACTAGACCTGGCAATATTTGGCAGCCACCGGCAACCCCAGAAGATAAGAAGATGGCCTATTCCCTGCTGATGAGGGGTAAATACCCCGAAACACGTGTCCAGGGATGGCGAAGAAAGATACATCGCGGAATACAAAACTACACTGACCATAGTCCGTAGGGGCGATCCCGCTGGTGAGTGAGTGGTGTGCGACCCCACCCCCTTTTTGAAATATTTAAGCGGGCTGACGAGCCTGGGACCCCGCACCCGCGCGCCCGTGTGGTACTAGACCTGGCAATATTTGGCAGCCACCGGCAACCCCAGAAGATAAGAAGATGACCTATTCCCTGCTGATGAGGGGTAAATACCCCGAAACACGTGTCCAGGGATGGCGAAGAAAGATACATCGCGGAATACAAAACTACACTGACCATAGTCCTTAGGGGCGATCCCGCTGGTGAGTGAGTGGTGTGCGACCCCACCCCCTTTTTGAAATATTTAAGCGGGCTGACGAGCCTGGGACCCCGCACCCGCGCGCCCGTGTGGTACCAGAACTGGCAATATTTGGCAGCCACCGGCAACCCCAGAAGATAAGAAGATGGCCTATTCCCTGCTGATGAGGGGTAAATACCCCGAAACACGTGTCCAGGGATGGCGAAGAAAGATACATCGCGGAATACAAAACTACACTGACCATAGTCCTTAGGGGCGATCCCGCTGGTGAGTGAGTGGTGTGCGACCCCACCCCCTTTTTGAAATATTTAAGCGGGCTGACGAGCCTGGGACCCCGCACCCGCGCGCCCGTGTGGTACTAGACCTGGCAATATTTGGCAGCCACCAGCAACCCCAGAAGATAAGAAGATGGCCTATTCCCTGCTGATGAGGGGTAAATACCCCGAAACACGTGTCCAGGGATGACGAAGAAAGATACATCGCGGAATACAAAACTACACTGACCATAGTCCTTAGGGGCGATCCCGCTGGTGAGTGAGTGGTGTGCGACCCCACCCCCTTTTTGAAATATTTAAGCGGGCTGATGAGCCTGGGACCCCGCACCCGCGCGCCCGTGTGGTACTAGACCTGGCAATATTTGGCAGCCACCGGCAACCCCAGAAGATAAGAAGATGGCCTATTCCCTGCTGATGAGGGGTAAATACCCCGAAACACGTGTCCAGGGATGGCGAAGAAAGATACATCGCGGAATACAAAACTACACTCAGTCAAGTCATAAAATTTATATAGCGCACTACATACCCAGAGGGTTTCAAGGCGCTTAGGGAGGGGAGGAGGATTATTTGTCAAATATCCACGTTTTAAGTTGCTTTCTGAACGCTAGGTGATTCTGGGTGAGGCGAAGGTAAGCGGGAAGTGAGTTCCATGTTTTGGCAGCCAGGTATGAGAAGGATCTGCCTCCCATGGAGGTTTTGTTGATGCGAGGGACAGTGGCGAAGGCTTGGCTGGAAGAGCGAAGTTGGCGGGAGGGGGTGTAGAAGGACAATCGAGAGTTGAGGCAATCTGGTCCGATGTCGTAGAGTGATTTGTGTGCGTGGGTTAGCAGTCGGAAAGTGATTCTCTTATTGACGGGTAGCCAGTGGAGGTCTTTCAGGTGACCAGAGATGTGTTCGTTGCGTGGGATGTCTAATATGAGCCTGGCTGAGGCGTTTTGGATTCGTTGTAGTTTCTTCTGGAGTTTAGCGGTGGTACCTGCGTAGAGGGTGTTTCCGTAGTCCAGTCGGCTCGTGACTAGAGCGTGGGTGACTGTTTTCCTTGTTTCGGAGGGGATCCAGCGAAATGTTTTTCTGAGCATGCGAAGGATGTTAAAGCAGGAAGAGGATACGGCGCTGACTTGTCTGTTCATTGAGAGTGAAGAATCCAGGATGACGCCAAGGTTCCGTGCGTGGTCTGTCGGGATGGGTGCATTTCCGAGGGCATCCGGCCACCAGGAGTCGTCCCATGCAGAGGGGGATTTACCTAAGATGAGGACTTCTGTTTTGTCTGAGTTCAGTTTCAGACGGCTTTGTTTCATCCATTCGGCGACTTCTTTCACACTTTAAGGACACTGACCATAGTCCTTAGGGGCGATCCCGCTGGTGAGTGAGTGGTGTGCGACCCCACCCCCTTTTTGAAATATTTAAGCGGGCTGACGAGCCTGGGACCCCGCACCCGCGCGCCCGTGTGCTACTAGACCTGGCAATATTTGGCAGCCACCGGCAACCCCAGAAGATAAGAAGATGGCCTATTCCCTGCTGATGAGGGGTAAATACGCCCGTGTGCTACTAGACCTGGCAATATTTGGCAGCCACCGGCAACCCCAGAAGATAAGAAGATGGCCTATTCCCTGCTGATGAGGGGTAAATACCCCGAAACACGTGTCCAGGGATGGCGAAGAAAGATACATCGCGGAATACAAAACTACACTGACCATAGTCCGTAGGGGCGATCCCGCTGGTGAGTGAGTGGTGTGCGACCCCACCCCCTTTTTGAAATATTTAAGCGGGCTGACGAGCCTGGGACCCCGCACCCGCGCGCCCGTGTGGTACTAGACCTGGCAATATTTGGCAGCCACCGGCAACCCCAGAAGATAAGAAGATGGCCTATTCCCTGCTGATGAGGGGTAAATACCCCGAAACACGTGTCCAGGGATTTGTCTGAGTTCAGTTTCAGACGGCTTTGTTTCATCCATTCGGCGACTTCTTTCACACTTTAAGGACACTGACCATAGTCCTTAGGGGCGATCCCGCTGGTGAGTGAGTGGTGTGCAACCCAACCCCCTTTTTGAAATATTTAAGCGGGCTGACGAGCCTGGGACCCCGCACCCGCGCGCCCGTGTGCTACTAGACCTGGCAATATTTGGCAGCCACCGGCAACCCCAGAAGATAAGAAGATGGCCTATTCCCTGCTGATGAGGGGTAAATACCCCGAAACACGTGTCCAGGGATGGCGAAGAAAGATACATCGCGGAATACAAAACTACACTGACCATAGTCCGTAGGGGCGATCCCGCTGGTGAGTGAGTGGTGTGCGACCCCACCCCCTTTTTGAAATATTTAAGCAGGCTGACGAGCCTGGGACCCCGCACCCGCGCGCCCGTGTGGTACTAGACCTGGCAATATTTGGCAGCCACCGGCAACCCCAGAAGATAAGAAGATGGCCTATTCCCTGCTGATGAGGGGTAAATACCCCGAAACACGTGTCCAGGGATGGCGAAGAAAGATACATCGCGGAATACAAAACTACACTGACCATAGTCCTTAGGGGCGATCCCGCTGGTGAGTGAGTGGTGTGTGACCCACCCCCTTTTTGAAATATTTAAGCGGGCTGACGAGCCTGGGACCCCGCACCCGCGCGCCCGTGTGGTACTAGACCTGGCAATATTTGGCAGCCACCGGCAACCCCAGAAGATAAGAAGATGGCCTATTCCCTGCTGATGAGGGGTAAATACCCCGAAGCACGTGTCCAGGGATGGCGAAGAAAGATACATCGCGGAATACAAAACTACACTGACCATAGTCCTTAGGGGCGATCCCGCTGGTGAGTGAGTGGTGTGCGACCCCACCCCCTTTTTGAAAGGCTCATCCAGATGGTGTGTTGAGCATTTATTGTATTAACTCACTGGCACACACTCAACAGAATCCAGACCAACTAGATAAGTATAAAAAAGATATACTTATGTTTCATTTTAGAACCAAGCAGGACTTGGTACAGGTGAGTAAAATATACTTACAAAAGCAAGACTCAACAAGGAATTGCAGTTGTGCTTGAAATTTCAGTAGTTATAGGTTTTTAGATGATTTGGTAACAGTTTAAATTACACAGTACACAGTAATTACTTTTCACTACTCTCTGATTACTTTGAGTACTGGGGTGGAATGCCTAGATACCACACCTTAGGATTCCTAAATACAAGCGAAGTATGAATTTGTATACTGTGCAATAGAAATCTCTTTTCTTCATACAACACAGTTCAACATTTAGACATTTTTTGGCCCAAAATCTCTTTACATGGGTTCCTATGGGGGTAAAGTGTTGGTGGTTTCAAAGGTAAGTACACGACTTTCAAGGGTGAATTTGGGGGGGGGGTGAGGACCAAGGTTCCTCAAGGTCTAGATGGGCACTCAGGTTGCACCACCAGCAGCACTGGGGCAGCCGGGTGCCAGTGCAGGGGCCCAATGTCAGCTAATGGGACCTTCAGCAGGCTTTGGCGTAGTTCGCGTAGTTTCCCTACGTGGAACTCTGCAAAGTGGCAAAAAACACTCCACAGAGTTCCGCAAGTGGCAGAGTGCCAAGTGAGAAAAAAACTCTGCTGCACTACCCGGAGGAGAGTTTTCTGCACTCTGCCAGCTCCGCAGAGCGCAAAGTGCAGAAAACTCTGCGAACAGAGCGGAGTTCAAGCCCAGAACTAGCCTTTGGTCTTTTGACTGGGTGTGAGTGTTCAGATGCTCCGTCCATTACCACCCCCTTTTGTAACCCCAGATCTTTTGACTGGGTGTGAGTGTTTGATTGGTTCAGATGCTCCGTCCATTACCACCCCCTTTTGTAAACCCAGATCTTTTGACTGGGTGTGAGTGTTTGATTGGTTCAGATACTCCGTCCATTACCACCCCCTTTTGTAACCCAGATCTTTTGACTGGGTGTGAGTGTTTGATTGGTTCAGATGCTCCGTCCATTACCACCCCCTTTTGTAACCCAGGTCTTTTGACTGGGTGTGAGTGTTTGATTGGTTCAGATGCTCCGTCGATTACCACCCCCTTTTGTAATCCCAGATCTCTTGACTGGGTGTGAGTGTTTGATTGGTTCAGATGCTCTGTCCGTTACCACCCCCTTTTGTAACCCAGATCTTTTGACTGGGTGTGAGTGTTTGATTGGTTCAGATGCTCCGTCCATTACCATCCCCTTTTGTATCACTTTTGGCTGCCATATGTGTGGCAGGGTATGCTCAGACGTGAGTCCCTTGCTCACTTTGCCACTGGATTCAAGCAAGCCGGGCTGAAGACGGCTGGAATGCCAGAAACCGGTCCTCAGAAGCTTGGTTCCGGTACAGGGAAGGCATGGCTTGGCAGTTCAGGCTGGACTGTTCCCATGAGGCACAGGGTCAGACTGATTTGCATATAGCCATGTCTGAACTGGGGTGGCAGAGTGGGCTAAAGAACGGTGATGGATTAAACCCAGATCTTTTGACTGGGTGTGAGTGTTTGATTGGTTCAGATGCTCCGTCCATTACCACCCCCTTTTGTACCGCCTTTGGTCAGGGACAGCAGACGGGCAGGCTATTTGTGTGTGGGAGCAAAGCTCCTGGGGTTAAGGTCAGCACTACAGGGGCCAACGACCAGCACAGGAGCTGCGCCACCAGCGGCACTCGGGCGGCCGGGTGCAGGGTACAAAATGGATTTGGAGGACCCTTTGCTTTCCAATAGAGACCTTTGCTTTTGAAAAGATGCTGCAGGCTCAGGCAGGGACACTTCCTGAAAGCGACCACTGGTTGGAGAGGTAAGTTGGGATCTGGGAAAATGCCTGGACACCGTGGGTTGGGCCACCCAAGGCCTTGGGGCGTCAGGTGCAGAGGTGTCTTCTGGCGTCCGGTTTTCTTACCAGCTTCGGTCGCTGTCAGGGGGACTCTTTAGGTTGAGGCTGCAGGCATCGTCAGGAGGCTTGAGGGAGGTCTGAGATCACCAGATCCCAGGTTAGAATTGCTGGGGAGACCTCATTAGGGTGTTGGGCCACATAACCTCGGGCCGTGGGCATCGGGTGCAGAATTGCGGAGTTGCCAGAATCTGGATTCTGCAGGTGAGTCTTTGCTTGATCAAATCCGGTGCTCACAGAAGACAGAGTCTGTAAGAGGGTCGCAGGGCAGGTCTTCCGGGCACTGGGGGTTGCTGGCTGCTGATTTCACTGAGTTTCTTGCTGTAGGCAGGTCGTAGTCAGGACAGGGCTGGGGCCAAGGAAGTTGGTGTCTTCTTCTTCTTCCTGGGTCAGCACGGCTCTTCGTCCTACTTCTTTCTTCCTCGAATCTGAGGAGGCAAGGTTCAGGGTCGCCCCAAAATACTACATTTTAGAGCATTAAAGGTGTGTTCGGTTGGGACCAATGGGTCCCTTTCTTGGGGTGAGTACACTCCCTATTATAACATTATCCAGTGGGAGGGGGCATGAGCATCTTCCTAATTGGCTGAGTCCCCACATCTTCAAGATGGAGGGGACTGAGATGTGTATTTCTCCTTGCTTCCCTCACCTGAGGGGTTGGTTTGGCAAAGGTGGGTACACCTCTCTTACTAGGTTGGATGGGGGGCCAGACCAATGGGAGCTAGTGCTGGGGGCAGCAAAAGGCAGGGACAATGTCCAAAGGCGGCAGTCCTTGAAAGCGTCTCCTTTTGTTGACCCAGCCCATCCTGGGGAAAGAGGCATCTCTGCCCAGTATGGGCTTTGTTTCTGGACCTAGAGAGCAGAGATTCTCTACCCAGGGGCCCAGAAACTTGTCAGGTGGTGGCAATTTGTGGGTAGCCATTCAGGAACCACAGCAGGGCTTGTCTATTTTCAGTGGGCATCTCTAAGATGCCCTCTGAGTGCATTTTACATCAAACCTAACACTGGCATCGGTGTGGGTTTAATGTGCTGAGAAGTTTGCTTCCTTACTTTCCAGTTTTTAGTAAAGCCATTATGGAGTTGAAAAGTTCATAATGACCAACTCCCAGACCATATACTCGATATGGCTTTACTACACTTACAATGTCTAAGAATGGGCTTAGACACTGTAGGGGTACAGGGCTCATGCCACTGTACCCTCACCTTAGGGCTAGTGCACTCAGCTTGAAGGGTGACTTGCCTAGGCCTTATGCATGGGTTGCAGGCATGGCACACAGAGATCTCTGCCATGTCAACTCTTTACTTTTCTCTGCATCAAAACACACAGCCTGCAAAGGCAGCATTTGTGTGTTAAGGTACAGGGCCTTTATGGGTGGCACAATAGGTCCTGCAGCCTTTAGAGGCCTTCCGAGGTCACAGTGCCCTTGGTACCCATGGTACCTTTTACCAGGGGCTTACCTGTGGTCAGAGACGCGCCAATTGTAGGTACAAAGGTACAGTCTTGGGAAAGAACACAGGCCCTGGGAACCGGACTGGTAGGGACCAAGAGCACATCAAGTCAGGATGCATCAGATGTAAGGCAAAAAGAAGGGGGTAACCATGCAAAAAGGTGCACTTTCCTATATGTTCTGATTGGTGTAAACCAGGGATGGTACTAAGGGTGCCAGGCAGTTTGCTAGCACTCTGGCTCAGATCTTGTAATCAGTGTTGAGCAGTGCCAAAATCCTGTAGGAACCCATGGTGGTGGGGTCTCTATCAGGTTTGGGCAGTGAAATCAGCAGAGCCTCACCTAAGGATCTCGGGAGGGAGGAGGCCGATAAGTGATGTCTCATAGAGAGCGAGTAGGTGGGGGCCAGTACAGGGGCATAGGCTTTGTAATATTCAGCCAGTAAGCCATCCCGCCTCGGGGACTTGCCTGTAGCTAGGGATCTAATAGGCTCACAGATTTCAAAGAGTGTGATTAGCACATTTAGTTCCGTGCACTGTTCAGGTGTGATGGTGGGTATGTGAATTGTGGAATAGAAGACTTCAAAATAATCAGGGTTGATGTTAGCGACCGACTTGTATAGTAAGTTGTAGTATTTTATCAGTTCCTCATGTATTTCATGTTGATTGTGTAGAAGGTGCCCCGTTAAGGAGTGTAAAGAAAAGGTAGGGTGCAGAGGCTAATCCTGATGTATCAGCCATGCTAGTAGGCAGCCGGCTGGTCCGTCGTCGCATGAGTGTGCAATGTAGTTCAGGTATTGCAGTCTTTCCAACAGTGAAGTGCATTTGTGGCGCACCTCCGCCAGATGGCGGAAATATGCAGAGCCAGTTACTGAACCCATCTCCAGTCTCAGGAGCCTGTGCTCAATGCGTGTGATGTTGTCATCCAGTTGTTTTTGAATGTTCCAGCTCAGGCCCAAACAATGTCCCCTAATGCTCACTTTAAAAGCTTTCCATTCAAGCCGCTTGTCATTGGCAGTGTTAGTGTTGATCTCAAAATAGTCTGCTGTATCGGCACCCAGGGATGCGTAAAAAGGTGGAACTTCTAGCTATGTGGTTTGTAGATGGCATGTGGATATTGCAGGTGTATTATTGTCCCATGCCAGTTGCAAGAATTGAGGACTGTGATCGGAATGTGTACATCCCAGGAAATCTGTTTGCTGGACCGCGGGTAGCAGACAGGCCAACCCCACGATTCGGTCAAGTTGAACATGCAAGGTATGTGGCGATGAACATGAGGAGTATACTCGCGTGGTGGGGTTGCACGCGTGCCAGATATCTTCAAGTTGCCAGTGTAGAAGCTTAGCCTCTGGACATTGGATGTGGCTAACGTGTCCAGGTAGGGGAGGGAAATATTGCTCTATGGCAGTGTTCAGTACAGATTAGAAAATCCCACACCCCCCTCCCCCGGACCCATGGAACCGCACTCCAATGGGACACCTTGCCTGACAATGTGCACATAAATGATGTTTGATCTGTGTTGGGGGCATATATTCTCCCTAGCAGCAAGTGGCGGCAATCAAGTCCGCTGTAAATCAACACATACTGACCATCAGACTTGACCTTCTCTGCTATGAAGGGGACTCCTGGCCTCACCCAGATCAGTACCCCCCTGGTATAAGAGGAGTAGTCAGTGGCAAATTCTTGTCCACAACACCACTGCTAGAGTTTGAGGCTTTAGTCTGTGTCAGGTCTGTGTCCTGTAACAGCATGATCTGTGCTGACCTGTGTTTAAAATAAGAGTATAGGGCATAGTGGTGCAAGGGTGTCTGCACATCCCTCACATTCCAGGTGACAATGTTATTGTGTGACATGCAATGGCTAAGTCAAGACCACGTCCGTAGCTCTGCAGCGTAGGCCGGGGGCATGTTCTGTGTGCTCACCTCAGGAGCCGTCCCTGTGGGACAATCTGCAAGGTAATGTGGTGCGCCAACAGGGGACAGCTGTGGGAGGCAAATGGAGTAGCTCTAGGTAGTGGATGACATGGTTGGCCAAGATAAAAGGTGGATAACGGGGTAGGTGTGTGGAGCCTCTTTAGAATGCGTCCACAATCTTGGCCCTGCTAGTCACGCCCCCTCTGGGCCCCGTTCAACTGAAGTCAGTGTGACTAACTGGGGTCAATTTTCATCAGCAAGATTTGCCACTTTTGGAGGCCAGGGCACAGTTTGCACTGGCCAGCAGACAGATTGCACACTATGACAACCCCACAAGCACTTCCAGATGAATGGAGGCACCAGTGTCTTATGTGTGGAGGGTCAAATCTACAAATGTTGCCAGGAAGCCAGAAATATCTAGCAATTTATCTCGACAAACTTTTAGGGCTTTTTCTATTCCCTTTTTGAGGTTCTTAGTGAATTTCTGAAGGAAGGTGAGAATAGTGGAGTCAACTTCAGGAGTTTTATGAGGAAGGTCAGGTCCAGGGTACCCTGCTCTGAGACTGGATTGAACCTCCTTCTCAAAGGTCTTGTGGAGGGGGTGTTGCATATAATCCGCCACTGCTGGTGTCGGAACCCAGTCAGAGGACCTGGGATGAATGATGTTGAAGGGCTCAAATTTGAAATGGTTGGGGGGAGGGGCTTGGACAGGAAGTATGTTTACATTTCTTAGAATGTTTAAAAACTTGTGACAGGTGAGAGGAAAAAGTACCAGTATCAGTATCGGGGGATGTCAGAGGACCGGGAGAACTTGAGCACTTCATGGAGATATTAGTATGCTCACCTAAAGGGGGTGCTGGAGGGCACACATGCAAGATGGCCACACCACTGTGAGGCTCCGGAGGCCCAGGACTTATAATCCGACATTATCCTGCTCAAACACAGGGTTAGATGCCAGCAGTCACAGAAACTGAAACTGGAGAGTGCCGTGACCAATCATATCTATTTTGGAGCGACTCACTGTCTGTGGACACAGTCAAACAGGCAAGTATCTACCTGGTCCGGAGCTAAGACGACGGGGCCTGCAGAGGCCTATGCACAAACTATGCAAACAAGACTCTGTGTGCGGGAACGGAGCCCATCGCAACTGGCCTGAACACTGCCCCGGTCCGCGGCAAGGAATTGAAGGGAGCCGGCCCCCCTCCTACCAACGGGGGCTGGAAATACACCTATACGCACATGCCTAGATGCAGCAGTGACTCGCAATAGCCCTCATCCTCTGTCCGGCCCCTGAGAGCTTGAAACGACAGACATGGAAGCATCAGCCGAGCAGACAGAGCGACACAGCCTACCGAATAACATAGCACGGACGAGCTAGACAACAATCTCCCTGCAACTCAGACAGTGACCAAAAGGTACTAAATGCAGCACTATTGTCTGATCACATAGAAGGTGAGGAGTTATGCGGCAGGGGGTTGGCCCCACACCCCCTCTAGGGAACGTTCGGTGACAAGACTTCAAGGAAGTGCCACTCAGCCTCTAAGACACAAGTGACCTACCCGGCGGTGCACAAATGAGCCACTAGCGAGGGGCAGAAAGCTCAATTGACCCGGACGAGTCCTCCGCACTAGCAACTAAAGGCCTAACCTGGTTGGCAGCGGTTTCGAAAGCCAACCTTTGCTCAGATTCCGAATGAACTGCAAGCGTGGAGCTTCAGGTACCGCGCTATCGCCACTCACGCGCCTGGAGCACAAATGGCGAGAGGTAGTGCAACACCTTGCACTTGCATTAAACCGCCTCTGACCTATAGTCACACCGTTGCGAGTTGCAGGGGCTGAAATAGACAGCCATAAAAGATCCAATAACAGGCATGCAGCAACTTTGTCAATATCGCTCATAAAGCGCCTGCAGCGAAACTCAAATAGACCCCAGCACTAACCCGTCACAGCCGACATCTAGAAAGTTTTACGGGATTCTGGCAATTGAGCTAACAAAAGGACACATTAATACAAGTAAACTGAGCACAGCTCTAAAGATAAATATTGTGGGCATTGCGCAATCAAACGAGATAACAGCTCCAGATGCAGCCATTGGGCAAAGATGGGCAGAACATAGACCAAAGAAACCAAGCTGCCATTTGAACCCCGGGGAATATGCCCCAAACTAAAGGAGACAATGAACACCAAGTCACTGACCAACCAACTGACACCTTGCAATCCATGGATGTTGACCTAAAAACAATCCTCACCACCATGAAACACAGCCTCACCTCAATAGAAGCTAAGATGGACACCATGTGCAATCGAATAACTTCATTGTGCAAAAACTGGAAAAACACGATGCTCGCATTGGGGGGGCAGAGCAACGCATCTCCGACCTAGAGGATACTGCAGAGGCATGGAAGACACAACTAACGCAAATCGATGGCCTGTTAAATGAGGATCCTGAAGAACCCTCAAGGCGCAATAATATACGCATCCTGGGGGTGACGGAAAGTACACACACAGGAAAAATGGAAGACTATGTTGAACAAATGCTAGGCAATGTCTTTGGCGCTGAAGTATTCGCCGCCCAATTGGTGGTAGAGAGGGCCCATCGCTCCCTTGGTCCCAGAACCTACCTCGTGGAACCATCCAGATCCATTATAGCCAAACTGCTCAATTACAGGGATCACGATACAGCACTATGTTTGGCAAGAAAAAAGCAGCACATCATGTTTGATGGACATAATATTGCCCTGTACCCTAACTTCAGACTCGCAATCCAAGAAGCCAGGAGGAAATTTATACCAGTCAAGAAGAAACTAATCCAGGCGCAAATTGACTATGTGATGATGTATCCAGCAAGCTTCTGAGTCACCCATCAGGGGAAGCAGTAATTTTTCATCAACCCACAACAAGTACAGGATTTCCTCAAAAGTCTAAAAAACAACAGGCAAACCGAGAAAGAGATGAGCTGGACGACCGCTCACCATCAGTGCTGTCAGAAAATGATTAACATTAAAATGATTAACAGAACTGTATGGGACTTGTTATGAGTATAATAATGAGATGAGTAGTTGTACAATGCCCCTGAGGCACCCGGCATAGTGTAAGACTTAATACTGACAGTGCTGAATGCTGGCATAATTAACAATGGCTTTTGTTTATTTATTTAAGCCCATGTGGTCCAGTGAGCACAATACTCCTTCTCTACCCTCTTTCTCTCTCCCTCTAAACTTGGGGGAGGTACGAGTGGGTTGTTGTGCCCTCTGCTATAGCCCCAAAGGGGATCCCTCCACTCATCTTAAAAATCCCTTGGGCAACTTCAGCCCTATCTCATCTCCATCCCCCCTTTTTTTACCTTTCTTCCCCTCTATCCCCTACCCTTCTATCTCTATACTGTTGATTATTGCATTACTGTTTGAAACAACTATGGTGATCATTCATGGTGACCACAAGCGAAATGTATTCTCTGCTGGGATAGTTGTTAGTTAATTATTGGCTTTGTACGGGTGGGAATAATGACCTCGACAAGTTGAGGCTGTTGTTGTGGGTGGGGAGTGGCACAAAGGGATGTTCGATCAGATGCATGATGCATAATTTTGGGAATCATGACTTGCAATCATTAGATAGCACATATAAAAGTATGACTAGCCATATATATAATGAGAATGCTTGGATGACAGAACCTACCAAAACACTGGAGATACGCTTTATGACCTGGAACATAAGGGGTTTGGGAAACCCACGTAAATGCAGACAAATACCTTGATAGAAATGGTATTCACATATTAATTATACAAGAAACCCACCTCGACCCCAAAGGGCCCCAACGCGTCGCTACACGATGGGCAGAAAAAGAGATGCTTTGCATCCTTCTGTGGTACTGAAAATTCTGGACCCTGCTATTGTGTGGTACTGAAGCTCTGCACTTGTGTCATAAATATCATCGTATCATGACGATTTTGGTACTAGCAGACCAGAAATGGCTTAAATACTATACATAAGCATTTTCGTCATGTTCGAGTGATGAAATCACCCTGAAATCGTAGTTTTCGTCTTGAACCCTCGGGTTCCATTTTGTGAGCGGCATCCATCTTGTGATTGCCCTTACATAGTCAAATAACTAAGGCCAAATTCGATCTGAAAGGACACGTACATCTCTGCTGACTCCTCTGTGACCTGGGCAAGCTGACTCCACTGCCTCAAGCCAAACCTGTTCGGGCAGTTCCTTTCCCAGTGGCCGAATGAGATTAGCATCCAGGTGCACATGTCGTAAACCTTTTCATCACATACAAACTATGTCTAATCTTACACACACCTGTCTCTGTTTCTTTCTTTATGACCTGTTTTACAAGGAGGAGGTGCCCGTTTTTATTAGGGGTCCGTCGATATCTGATGAAAGTTCTGGGCCTTGCCGGGTAATCTATCATGAACTGGACAAATTGAAATCTGGGCTTGTCATCATGACTCTGCTTTTCCTTTGTAGTAAAAATATGTGTATGGTAAACTGTAAAATAAGGAATGTTTGCCTAGGGCATAAAAAATGATATAAAAGGTCTGTGCGGAGACCATTCAGCAGGCTACCTCATTCAGTTGCTTTAGGTGTGACTGGGCGATGTAGCCTCACAATTAATTGTAATAAAGATGTCTTTTCATATTTCAGATTCTCTGTTGATTTCTTTGCTGCCTTTGAATGGACTACTTATTGGTAAGATCCCTGAGAAGAAGTGATGAAGTATTTTAGGTACTTCAGTTGACGCGACAACGGGGGCCTCATCAAGAAGTGACTATCTGGAGGAGTAATCTTGTCAGAGGACAGAAATCTACTGGGGAAGGCAAGACAGAAATCTACTAAAAGAGGTACTCTGTGCACAGAGGTTCTGGGGGATTCTTTGTCTCTGCGGCCCAGTATATTTTTGATTTTTCTGACTTAAAGTCTCCAAAAGATGTCACTCCTGACTGAGGAACCTTTTTGGCGTAACTTTTAAAAAAAAGAGACTGTTAGTGCAGTTAGAACTTGGCAGTTAGAATTTGGGCAAGGTTTGTATAGGTTTGTATATGCAAATTGCAATTTGTGTAGGCAGGTAATGAAGGGATTTTTTTTTCTCTATCTGCTGTAGTTGAAGTATAAGTTGGTCGCTCCCAGTCCTTTGTTCTGTGGTTCTTTGCTTGGTTTATTTAGTCCTTAGTACTATTTGAAGATTGCAATTTTCAATAACCGAGGGTCTTGTATATTTACAAGTGTATCGATAGAGGTAGCCCCTTGAAGTTTGAAGCTAGATTAGTGAGCTATAAGATGCCTGATCTTAGCAAATTTGAAGGTTTGTGTTGGCCAACTTTGTATACGTTTGGATTAGCCGGTTTACTAACATATTTCTTCCTCGGTGATTTTGTATCCCCAGGGAATTAAAATATGACATGATACAAAACAAGGATCCTTTGGTCTGTGCAATTTTATGAATGGAGATATGCAGAACGATTTTTGGTGTTCTGCCAGCTACAGCTAGTGAATTGAGTGTATTTTTGGTTTCCTGCACATACGGTGGTCTGTTGGGCTGTTTCTGCAGTCTTTTGGAACACTATTGAGAAGTGTTTCTTGTAAATATGACTTACAGCTACTATTTACAAATGGTTTGGTTTACGTACAGTCTGGACTGTCCTGTTTTCGTCCTGAGTGTTGATTTGTGGGTTTAAATGTGTGTTTAAATGTTCATGTGGTTTTTCTCATTAGTGTAACTTCGGTATGTAAATAGCGTTTGCGCAATTTATGAAAGCGCTGTATTGTGTGTCCTGAATGTTTCAACACTTTCTATTTATGTTTGAAATGAGCTCAATGTGTGTGTGTGGGTCACATTTAATGGATATAAATAAGGCCCCAAACAAAAAACGAAATTACCTATTTTTGCAAAAATAAATAAATTTACAGCATTTTCCTTAGATGCACTGTATTAGATGTTCACAGGCAAACCTTTCAGCTGCAGTATATTTGATTGGAACATTCATTCAGCCAGCACTTTTCCAGTTAAACATGGGTGGAATTTTGCATAACCGTCCTTTTAAATAAATGTGGCGCAAAAATGTGACGCAGGAATGTGATGCGTTTTAAGTTAGGCATATGCGCTTAGGTTTGTGAGTTAATGCATCTAAATGATAGGCAAAGGGATGCAGCGGACTCTTATATGTAGAACAATCACAAAAAGGAATAATTGGTTTTATTAGAAAAAATTATTAATTATGAAAAATAATTATTAAAAAGAAGTGCTACAAAAATCGTTTTTTAATATTCATAAAGCTTAACACTCATACTATGGCCTCCTAGCATTAAAATTTGATTTAAGTTATGTTGCATCACTAAAATGACAAGCATTCGTGTGTATAATTTCCCCTTGGCATAGGCGCAAGCAAGAGCATTTTTATAAAGTATAAGTTATTATTTTCAAATGCCTGACTCGTGGGTTATGTAATAGACATTCTAGTAATGTATATTATGCAAGAAAATTGTAGGATATTCATTTTTTAATGCCCAAAATATGAAAGTCGATTTTGAGTAAAAGCACTGTTTAAACTGCATTTTGCTTTCATTCAGAGTACTTTTTAAAGTGTCTCAGGCTTAAGCAAATGCATACATTTAGGTTTTGATATATATTTGCAGGTTGTGCCTTCTTATGGTTCAGTGGGTTAATGTGCCAGTACAAAGGCTTGTTTTAATATCACGGTTGAAGGTTCTAGCTTCAGCTAGGCCTACGGAAAGTTTGTTCATTTAAGACTGATGAAGTGTGTACCATAGGATTGCAACAAGCATTTATTCTAAAAAAGTGGTCTGTGTGTCTTTAGGTTTTGAGAAACATTGACAGTTAATGTAGTTTAATGATCTGGGAATACAGATAATTTTAGCGCCTAAAAAAAAAGAAATTATTTTTCAAAATAGAGTGAATTATTGCAAGTTAGAGCCTTCTGGCTTTGACAGCTTCAATGTGGCAGAGGCCGGGGGCCGGGAGAATTGCAGAGGCTGGATCCAGTGCGCTGCTGAGATGTTATCTTTTAGTTTCCCTGTAAACAATGGAGAAGGTTGTCATGTTGACATTTGTGACACTTTAATTAGGACTTTGCCTCTGAGGAATGCAGAATGATCTCTCTGAACGGGCCTCTAAAGGTGAGGTTTCTGGTTTCTCCGTGAGAACATCAATAAAATGAAAGAACTTAATTTAAAAGGGAAAATAAAAAGGGTTTATTTGGAAGTCCCAAACATCGTGTTACATGCTCTGTAGAACTGATACATTTGTGTCTCCACGCTAAGAAAAATAATGTTTGCTAGCTGCGTTTATTTTACAGAAAACGAAGTGTTGCATTAAGTCTTAGATAAAAAAATAAGATGCAGCCCTTTTCCAAAATTTGGAAGGCTACAGGCTACAGGCCTAAGTAAAAAACTATTTGCTCATTAGGTATTATTTTTCAGTGCACATTATAGGTGCCAAATTAATATGGAGTGTCAGTATAACCATTTCTTCTAGAACGGTAAAAATAAGGTGGCGTGATGTTGCGAGGTGCACTGACAAGAGAGTAACAGTTAAGTAATGAAAATTTATTTTTGTGTATGTTAAAATGTGTTTTTTTTTGTGTTGTGTATTTTTCTGTTTCTGCCTACAGATTATTCATGGATTGTTCTAAGGCCGACAAGACACGTGAGTTTGGTTAGTTGAAAGGAGATGTGTTTTTGCGTAATTTCTTTGGGAAAAAAATGTTCATGTTTTCATTTGTGTATTTGGCCCCATCGTGAAATATTTTAGTTGGTCCTGTATGTTAGGAGAGAGACAGTAAAGTTATATTTGACAGAAGACTCCAACTGCGTTGTGTTCTACTGTCAAAAGGAGGGTACAGGCCCAAATATTGGGCTTTTGGCTGCAGGTTTACAGTGCATAAAGTACATATGCCATGGCGCTGTGTGTCACCGCTTATCCACTTGCTATTGTTTTGTCTGTGCTGCTTTTTTGTGCTTGATATACAGCGAGTATATCTGATGGCTTGACATGTGCATTTTTTATTTTTGTGTATGTTTTGTTTTATGTTGTTACTATTACAAGTTCCCCAGTCTTGTGAAGGGATCCGTATGATGATACGTATCGTTGCACAACAGTTGGGTGGATTCGGTATAATGATAAATTTCACAGATATGGTTTTCATACTGTGAGGAAGACAGGCAGCACTTTTACCAGTGCATGCCTAAATTTGGCCATATTGATATTGAAGAAAACTAAAAAGATATACAGGTTCAAAGTGTGTCATCTGATGTTAGTCACTTACTGCACATTCCCTTAAAGGAACATGCAACCCTGCATTCATGTACCCTTGATTGGACATAAGGATGGAATTATAGATCTGTGACTCAAGGTGGCCTAATTTATATATTGCATTACTTAATCATGTTCTGTTTCCCAAATAGCATATGGCTTTGTCCCTTGAAAGGAAACCAGGTTTCATTTTTCTCTCCCTGAAGAGAGAACAGTAACATTAGTTAGGATTACCGTATATGGTGTAGTTGCCAGCGGTAGAGTTTAAATGTGTGTAACTTTGGCCTTTTGTGTATTCCCCGTACTCTTGGTGCTGTGTCACATGCCTGAGGCACCCAAGCAAACTCTTGTTCTTCCTATAGATTTTTCTTTTGTTGCTTCTCCCCTGACCAATGTCGCATCATGCTCAGTTATTAGGGATTTTAGTTGTGTCCTAGTTTTCCATCTCAATAGGAGACATCTTAAGTTTACCTTTTTGAACATGACGAATTTTCAATGTCTATTTTTAATTTTTCAGTTCTCTTTTGTTCCTGCTGCTTTAATTTTTGGTGGGATCAGATGTGTTCTAATCATGCAAATACCAGGACTTTCGAGTGCTTGTCCTTTTTTGTCTGCACATTTGATCATTAGCTTTTGTATTGCATAGTGCACTTAATGCACATTTTTTAAGGGGACTTTTCTTCATGTCCTTGATAATCTGTATCATGTTATTTCTCTATTTGAGATGTTCTAGATAAGGAATTTAGGAACACCTAGGCTTAATCATTGAGGAAAATATGTATTTACCCCATTAGACAATGCCACTGTGTGAGAACATCCATTTAGATTCCTATGGCGTATTGCCACTCCCTTGCAGATTGCAGGCCACCTGCTTGCAGTCCCCTTGTTAAAACCCATAAACAGTTTTTTGTGCTTGATTTGAAGGAAACTAACAATTGTGTTACATTTCCTATATCACTAGGTTCTGCTGGATCTTCCAGAGTCAAAGGAAGAGTGATACCCTGCAGACCTTTGATCGAGACTAAGCCCACTCCACATCAGTGACCGCTACAAATGAATGACAGATTCCTTGACTCTACAATTTCTGCAACCAGGAAGTCGCGAGGCGGGATAGCAATCATCAGCGTGACATCAATGGTACCTCCCAAGCAAGGCATTTGCTTCATCGGACAGCGTTGCAGAAGGAGCTGGTTCTTTGTTGGCCACAAAATGAGAGCTTCTGTTTGTTCGAGCTTTGTACCTGTTATGTGCTGGAAACCTCTGTCAATGTACAGTCCCTTGAGCTCTTGGCCCGAGTTTTGGCCATACACACACCTCTTTTCCCTTTGCTCCAACGGAAAGGCACTACATTTTGGCGTCCATGGGAGAGCAGCTTGAGCGTCCTCTGACACTAAATAATGAGTGTTGGAGTCTGAAGTGCTGCTGATCTTGAAAGGTTGTTTCTCAGTAGTGCTTGGATCTGCACAAGATGCTTTGTGCCCTTGATCAATGAAGAGCACATCATTTGCAGTGTCTGCCACAAAGAAGAGACACTGGTGCATTGTTTTGAGACATTGAGACTTTCAAGTGAGCTGTGGGTGTTTGCCAGGAGGGCACTCCAACTAAACAGTACTTTTTTCGCATGAAAAGGCCTGAATTGAAGAGGCCCAACGAAGAAAACCATGGAAGCAGATTTGTAGGCCTAGAACTATGACTATGGACAAATTATATTTTCTTTTTACTTTTTATTGTGCAGCTCTCTCATCCAAGAAACTTGCTCATTTTTGATTTTCGAACCGCCATCCGGTTCTGCTGCAAGGGTCGCGGCTGCCCAAAGTCTTTGGGGTGCAGCCGAAGATGGTTAGGTCGACGGTTCTGGTTGGTCTAAGGGAGTTGCCCTGGACTGACAGAAGCACCCCTTAGCAGAATCAACCTCCCGCCGCGGGCAGCAACTTAGAGGATGGAGTTTCCCAAGGTGGAGAGACCTGCCAGATCAACGAACTTTGAAACCAGAATATGCACTGTGATGGCAAAAACACGATTTTTAATAATATGCATTTTTATGTTGTGTAGTATAATGATGTTTTTAATTGGCTATGCTTTATTCACCTTTCGAGTTTCATTTGCACCCACTACACAACCCATACCTCCTCCTACTGTTTCCTCGCACTCTTTTCACCCTCTCCCTGAACACGAGTCTGCCAGATTAGAATTCATAAATAACTCATTCGTTCAGCTCTTACACCAACACCAGTTTGTAATGAACACAACAAATAAAGGTATTCCATATTTTGTTTTGCCATTCAGCTACTATGGTTCTTTATGGGCATTTCAAACAGTGTTCATGTTTGCCATCGAACCTTATCCCCCATGTTCCACGGGAAGGAATTCCAGCAACAAAGCATTGGTAGTAGGAATTGCAAATAAGAGCAGAACAATTGACTCGTAAAGAACGATTCCTAGAGATAAGTTGCAAGCTTATGTTAGATGGAATATAACAAAATATGGAGTTGCTTTGATTGAGAACCAGCGAGCAAAAAGCCAATCAAGTTGCTGCATTTTTCATCCCAGACAACGCTCTGACAGTATACCAGGCCATCTCCAAACTGCATAAGATCTCTGAATCCATTCACGTGGATGAAGGAGACTGGTCCTTGATGGGGTGGTTCTGGGAACTGATATCTGCCTGGGGATGGAAGATTCTGATAGTCATTGGGATGATCTCAGCCATTCTTTTCCTGTTCTGTCTGTGTGTACAGTGTGCTCTGCAATATGTGGCCTCTGGGCTACATCATGTGTAAGGAAACCTTTATCAAGAGATGAACTAAGTAATAGGATGGTGCTACAGCAACATCTCAATGACTTCATGAATATAGACCTGGACTCAGATTAGCATGAGTATAGGTTATTGCCTATATAAGGGCAAAAGGAGGGTCTGTGGTACTGAAAATTCTGGACCCTGCTATTGTGTGGTACTGAAGCTCTGCACTCGTGTCATAAATATCATCGTATCATGACGATTTTGATACTAGCAGACCGGAAATAGCTTAAATACTATACATAAGCATTTTCGTCATGTTCGAGTGATGAAATCACCCTGAAATCGTAGTTTTCGTCTTGAACCCTCGGGTTCCATTTTGTGAGCGGCATCCATCTTGTGATTGCCCTTACATAGTCAAATAACTAAGGCTAAATTCGATCTGAAAGGACACGTACACCTCTGCTGACTCCTCTGTGACCTGGGCAAGCTGACTCCACTGCCTCAAGCCAAACCTGTTCGGGCAGTTCCTTTCCCAGTGGCAGAATGAGATTAGCATCCAGGTGCACATGTCGTAAACCTTTTCATCACATACAAACTATGTCTAATCTTACACACACCTGTCTCTGTTTCTTTCTTTATGACCTGTTTTACAAGGAGGAGGTGCCCGTTTTTATTAGGGGTCCATCGATATCTGATGAAAGTTCTGGGCCTTGCCGGGTAATCTATCATGAACTGGACAAACTGAAATGTGGGCTTGTCATCATGACTCTGCTTTTCCTTTGTAGTAAAAATATGTGTATGGTAAACTGTAAAATAAGGAATGTTTGCCTAGGGCATAAAAAATTATATAAAAGGTCTGTGCGGAGACCATTCTGCAGGCTACCTAATTCAGTTGCTTTAAGTGTGACTGGGCGACGTAGCCTCACAATTAATTGTAATAAAGATGTCTTTTCATATTTCAGATTTTCTGTTGATTTCTTTGCTGCCTTTGAATGGACTACTTATTGGTAAGATCCCTGAGAAGAAGTGATGAAGTATTTTAGGTACTTCACTTCTCCACCTACTCGCATGGCACAGCGATCCTAGTTAAAAATAATATACCATACACACATATAGGAACACTCCAAGACCCTCAGGGCCGCCTCAGCATTATGTGGGGTGAACTTGCTTCTCATTCGTTGACATTAGTCAGCTGCTACGGCCCAATAAAGACGACCCAATGTTTTTCGACAACTTATGGGGAAAGATAATGGGCATTGGATCCACCCATATCATTTGGGGGGTAGACTTTAACACATCTCTTGAACCAACGCTAGACTGATCACACCCACAGCCACATCACTATACCCATACCCAACAGCAAGTATGCAATATTGTTACAGAGAATTGTCTATTAGATACTTGGCGTAATCTACACCTAGGACGGAAAGAGGGCACTTACTATGCCATGGCACAGGTTGTATAGTCAAGACTGGACTACTGGATAGTCTCCAAGGGGCTTGGTCTATGGTTTACGCGGGTAGAACTTCTCACACATATTTACTCCGACCACTCTCCAGTGGTAATGAGACTTACTCCTCCCGTGGAATACGTCCCACACATATCATGGCGCTCAAACCCCACAATGTTAATGGACACGGTGTTCCGAATGGAAACAGGTCAAGAAATAGACAATTACTTTCAATGCAACATTGGTACGGCTGAGCACATGACAACGGTATGGGAGGCTTTTAAAGCCACCATAAGGGGGACTTACATTGCCAAATGGAGGGTGTATTGAAAGATATGCGAACAACTCTTAATCGATTAGAAATTTAAATAAAGCGAATGGAGCAGGAACTTGGCCACTCACCTTCTGCAGTGGGACAAATAGCACTTTGAGACAAAATAACTGAATATCGAGACGCAGCAAATCGGGAGTGCTTATTTCGTGGTAAATATTTCAAAGCCCGTAGATATGGGAGAGGGGAGAGACCAGGTAAGGCGCTGGCTGAAGTTTCGTACACCCCGCTTCTCAAACTACATAAATGAAATTCTGACACCAGAGGGCGCAACAGTCAGAGATACACCAGGTATCTTCCATACATTCCAGACTTTTTACTCCTCACTCTATAACACAACGAGACAACACCTACTCACATTAAAGTGCTATATGGAACAAGTTGCCCCCGTCTGGCTGGGCGATGCACATAAGGAATTCCTCTCTGCTGAGATTGAAGATGACGAAATTCGAGCAGGCATTATGCAACCCAGATCAGGCCGAGCCCCTGGCCTGGGCCAAACGGCCTACCGGCTGATTTTTACTAGGCATACATATGGCATCTAGTCCCCATTCTAAAAAAGTATATGAAGAAGCTGTGGAAGAGGGGATACTCCCTCCCACGAAGTGCGAAGCATCTATTATTTCCCTGCTTAAACCCGGGAACCCAGCCAATAAATGTGAATCTTACAGACCGCTCTCCATGATAAATTGCAACGTAAACATGTTGGCCAACATACTCTCCAATAGATTAAGTATCCTTAAGGGAACACTAGTATTACCAGACCAAGCTGGCTTTGTGCCAGGCCGGGTCACCTCACACAATCGATGCACCCTATTCACGGCCATGCAAGATATCGATTCAGAACTTGCAGCGGTCGCTGTATTTTTTTTTTTTTTTAAAACCTTTATTCAAAAAAATAAGGAGATACATGCGCAGGCCCACAACCACCATGGCCGGCCGCAAAGACAGCAAATAGGAACAGGAGAAACGTAGGCCAATCAACAATCAGGATAATTCAAGTTATTCCAAACGTGGCTGTGAGGTTCGCAACACAGGATAGGAGGTTTTCATTTTTAAATTTTAGGAGAAGAGTAGGGGCTGTAACAACAAGGACATCACACCTTACATGAGAAATACACAAAAGAGACGAGGGGAACGTACCCCATTTACAGTCGGAGATAGGCTATGACTACAGCAACTATGTAATCTAGGCAGCCGCGGCGGTAAAACTGGGCAGTAAGCAATACTACAGAAAGCAACATTACTAAGTATCATCCCAGAAAGCCCACCCCCCAAGAGCAGAGAAACAGAGGCTTGTTGAGATGCCAGAAAAAGAAAAAAGGTGTAAGACCAAGAGACAGCCAACCCTACTAAAGAGGAAGAGCCCTCCCAAAGCCGGAAAAGAGCGATAGGGACCATAGAACAAAACAAACTAAAATAACAAACCCCCCCCCCACACCCGCCACCCTGCACCCCTGTAATGGCTACAACCTAACCCACTAACAGCGTGCCTGTCGCCCCGGAACTGCCCCACAGAAGGGGAAAAGTAAAAGAAGTGGAGGAGGAGAGAAACAGACACACTCCCGGACACCCGGTACCCCCCGCCGGCAGTGACCTCCCCAAGGCACAATCATCGTCAATCAAAGCAAACATTCGGCATAATCACGGGGAGGACAGCCACCAATAAGAAACCCCCCCACCCCACCCCAGGCCCGGTGAGATACTCGGTGCAATCCCGGCAAAAATGAACTGAGCAATCCCAGGAAAGTAGAAGTCAACCCTGCAAGTATCACAGGGAGACCTATCGCCAAAGTCACAACAAATGCGATCAGGAAGAGCGTCTCAGGTAGTCGAAAGCAGTGGCGAGGAGCAAGAACAACTCAAAGTCGGAATCAGCCCTGACCAGTGCGAATCCTTTCCGAAGCACGCGCCAATCAAGCCACAGCCGACCAGAGGCAGACAAAACGTCCACGGCAGTCCGAGGCGCTAAAGATGGAACAAAGTCCGGACACAAAATGGCGGCCTCCGTTATACAGACGGGCCGGGACGAAGAAAAATGGCAGTCCCCTTCGACAGGACCCTGAGACTCGGCATTGACGATCAGAACCTCCAACGACGATACTCCATCGGATAGGAAACGTGAAGGGAAGACCAGGCACTGTAACGGGTGAAGGAGAAGTGGGGCCGACTCCCAAATGAGCGAAGTCGGGCTGCCGCTCGGGCACCTTAAGATGGCGGGCCAAATCGCTCGACTGGACCACAAACTGCTGTTCAGGTGTCGCGGCGTCAGTGGCCGGTCGCGAGCAAAAATCATCCAGCTTTGCCGCCAGGGAGACATATGTGACGGTGAATTGTGAGCGGAGCGCCCCAATCGCTGCCATTACGGAACTCAATGAATGTGCGCTATCCGTCCCCTCCATCCCGGGGCCCAGAGGACGGAGGGGGACACAATCTCCAGCCCACATCGCCGGGCTCCGGGCACACATTCAGGCGATATCAACAACAGGGGCGCCCCGGACTGGCACGCTCAACACAGTCACCGGCCGTGTGTGCAGCCCGTCAGTCCCCGAACCGGGAAACGAGGGTCAGGCACACAGCCCCCAGCTACGGTTCAGGAGGATCACAGCACGTCACAATGTCTCTTCTCCGGCACTCTCCATCAACGAGGTCACAAGTCGAAAGTGCAAAGAATTATTCGAATCCGGAAGACCGGCCACAATCTTGGTCCCACAGTCGATGTTGATCAGTTCCCACTTGGACAGTTCAGGAATCGAGGTCCCGGTGGCAGCCCTGGAGTAGGCCGAAAATGGGACACAACATAACTCCGTCGCCGAATAAGGTAGGAAGTCCGGGACGACACCGTTGGCATCAGGTGACCTTCATACAACCAGGCATAGGGCGTGGGTAGAGGATAGAAAACAGGATAGACTAGCCGCCAGCGGAGGTCGGCGGAGCCGGGAGCTTATGCGGCCATCTTGGTTCGCAGCGTAGCTCCTCCCCCGTCGCTGTATTTCTTGATGCGTCCACGGATTTCGATTTGGTGGAACAGGACTACTTCTTTGAAATACTTCAGAGAATGGGAGTTAGACATGGCTTTCTGTCTTGGGTGCGGTTGTCATATCAACGGCCACAGGCAAAAGTATTGGTGAATGGGGTCTACTTGTCCCCCTTCCCTATCACAAGAGGCACAAGACAGGGATGCCCGCTCTCTCCTCTCTTATTGGCACTAGCCAATGAACCGTTGGTGGCCAAACTCCAGCAACATCATCAGGAATGGACCCTCCACTATCCTACTAGACACGTTCTGGTTTCATTATACGCAGATGATGTTACACTATATGTACGGGAGCCTTAGGTCAACCTCAACCAGATACTGAGGGAATTCATAACCTTCGGTGACATGTCGGGGTCAAACATCAATTGGGAAAAATCCCAGATCTTCCCACTCACTGCCACCGCCCAGCCTTACTCACTAGACCACCCCATCGAATGATACCTGGATGAAGTTAAATATTTGGGGATAATTATCTCGAGAGACAAGCTGGAGTTGCTCAGGGCTAATTATGGGAGAACGCTAGAACACTTAACAGAATCAGTTACTAGGTGGATCGTCCTACCTTCATCCATTGCAGGAAGGATATCCCTGATGAAAATGATTATCCTTCTGAAATTATTACAGTTATTTGTCAATATGCCCTTCGCTTCAGGGCACACTTTTTTAAAAACCCTGAAAACTCGACTAAAAGGGAAGACCCTGCCCTTTGCACAAGGGGAGGTTCCAGGCTCCCGACTTTGATTTATACTACCATAGTGCACAAGCACACTTTGTGACATACTATTTCACACATTCCCATACATGCCACATCTAGCGGTAGAACAATGTTATATGGAACCGACGCTGCTGTTGGGATTCATAGCAAGACACACGCGAGCGAGAGATACAGATCCTACTACAGTGGAATGCACTGTGACAGCAAATAGTGAAAAGTCCAGACATAGAAAGGATATACTCGCCCCTGCTTCTGATAGCCAGGCATCCCGACCTAGAAGTGACTCAGGAACTAAGATGTTGCCAACTACTAGATAAGGTCCAAATTACGAAATGGGGGACCTCTATGTAAACGAGGTCTCCCGCATAAAGGAACAATTCTTCCAAAACACAAACCCCACAACAATGAATTGGTTCATGTATGTCAGGCTGAGACAGAGTGTGAAGGCTGCCACACCTCTCACATAGAGAATTACCAACTCCTTGACTAGCATCAATCTGGCTTTCGAAAGGGGCACAGCACTGAATCGGCGCTCACTCACGTCATGGACGATATTTTAAAAATGCTTGACCAAAACGAATCCTGCCTCCTGATCCTCCTCGACCTTTCCTCTGCATTAAACACGGTTAATCACGACAACCTCTTGCCATTTTCAAAAACAGGATGGGCTTCTCTGGTCTGGTGTTACAATGGTTCTCATCCTTCCTTCACCATAGCTCTCAAAGAGTCAAGGCAAATCACTCTCTCTCCCAGCCCTCTCCAGTACTCATAGGGGTTCTCCAAGGGTCCGCCCTATCTCCTATCCTCTTAAACCTGTTTTTGGAACCTTTAGCAAACTCATTAAACTCCACTAACATTCTCTTCCACATGTATGCAGATGATACGCAACTCTATTTGAAAATCTCTTCCCCGGAAAATATCATCTCACTCAACACTACCCTAACGTCTATTCAAAATTGGTTAACTGAGAACCATCTCCTGCTCAACACCTCCACAGCGGAATTCCTGCTCCTCTCCCCTCCCAACCACATCCCCAAGCTAGACATGTGGCGGAGTCACCTCACTGCTTTCAACTGCATTCCTCTCATCATAGACTCAGCCAAATCGCTCGAAGTCACCATGGACAAGCACCTAAATATGAAAAATCATATCAGCAAAGTGTGTAAGGGATCAAACCACTTGATGAGAACACTCAGAAATATCAATCCTTTCCTTCCCCAAAACGATTTCAAGCAGTGGTCCAAGCTCTTGTTTTGCCGAGGCTTGACTACGGTAGTGATATCCTCTGTGGCCTTCCCAAATATACCCTGGCTCCACTAAGGGCATCACTGAACACAGCAGCTAGACTGGTTACAGGCACCAAACGAAATGAGCACATATCCCAAGTCCTAAAATCTCTTAAATGGTTGCCCAACGAAGCACGAATTCAGTTGAAGATTGCCGTTCTGGTGCACAAAGCCCTTCACTTCAATACTCCCAGGTACCTTGCACAACAATTTGAGCTATCTTGTGGAGCAAGAGTCTCAAGAAGCGGCAATACTTTCCTCTTGAAACCACCCATCCTTAGTGGTTTCAAGAGGAAAGTGAGAACTTGTAACAGAGCCTTCTCTGGTGCTGCCCCAAAGATATGGAACTCTCTTCCACCGGAAGTAGGCAGAATCTCCTCAACTACAGGACTAATTGGAAGCCAAAAGATTCTTTATGAATAAATTCCTACCCTAATTGGGCTAGGCTCATCTGTTCGAAGACACTGTCTCCTACGTCCATTGTGCCATCATTTGCTACTGCTCCTCTTTACCACAGACTGTGACCCCATGTTGTATGTCGTTTTAGATTCCGAATGAATGTTCCCGATTCATGCCCTTATATAGGTACAATTCACGTTGCCATTATATAGGCATAGGAATCCAGCCCTTATTTAGGCATAGCCCATGCTACCCAAATACAGGCATGGCTACTTCCATCCGTTCATCTACATCACAACGATTTCTTGGAAAACCAGACTCTTAAGATGCAAGGGACTTCCCATAGCCTGGATATTGATTTCTCCAAGAAACTGATTATTATGCATAAACAACTATTCCTTAGGGGTTCATCCATGAAGTTCATATGCCCGACTTTACGTCAAAGCTGGCATTCCTAAAGACCTTCAAGGTATAAATATACCTTCACTTACTATGGCAAAGCACAGTGTGGTTCGGTGCAGTACGACTACCTACTTGCCCGATGCAGCTTGCTACAGCAAGTGCCCAAGGAAGCTGACTCTCCAGATGATGCACTGACAAAGAAGCTGACATCCTCTGGAGAGAATCCAGCTTGAGTGTTTCTGACTCCCCTTGCGGGGTGTTGGGAAATCGAATCCAGAGACAGAGATACCAACCTCTCACATTCTACGGTATGGAGCTGATTAGAATCTAGAGAAACCTTTGGCAATTCTTGGCAAAACTAAACTTAGCTAAATGACAGCACCTACTTCTTCCCTGGTACTAGACCTAGCTTAGGTACATTGGGGTAGGCATATTTTAGAAGCACCAGTTGAGTATTTTAGCCTGTGTTATTTATGTATGTATTTTTACATGTCACGGCAACAGACAATGCTATTGCTGTATTATTTTATACTATTCTTGCTGTACGCGTTATACTTTACATTCTGTCTAACGATTGTAGCAGTTCACCTCTCTTGCAAGAGAAAGAAGACTGTTCAATAAATCCTTTTATTGAAAACGCCCGTCTCACTATTTCTCTGCAACTCTGTAGAAATGAAGCATGCACGATTGACTGAGTGAAATAGTTATCTATTGTTTCCACGACTCTGAAGAAATTTGTTCCAGTCCTAGGGAAACAAAGTTGTCATGTCTATGCAGTTGTCAGAAACTAATCCCTTCTTGTTTATTCGAGAAAGTTTCTAGTGACATCTGAGTTAGTTGGCACACACAACAAATTTATAGTGTATATTATTCCCATGCGCAGAGCCTATTGGGAATATAGGAACTACACTACATGCCACCCAACGGTTTGGTAAGGCACTAATTTAACGATAGATACTGAAGTAACTCAGTCGTGCTTTTCTCAGAGACCCCATACTCATAATACTTCAATAGACTTCTGGAGTGGGTAAGGGATAATATCCGCCGTAGCTGAGTAGGATGAAAATCCTATGTATTCGCTTTTTGGTTTGTTTAACTTTGAAGGATACAGTGTCACAAAATATTGTGCACCTTATCTTTGTTTCCTTGAAACTTGCTCTGCAATTTTCATTAAACAATGTCGAATAACGGCAACAACACCGAAACCGGTAGAGCAGCGGCTGATTCAGTCGATCCAGCCCTTAACTTTTCAGGTTTCCAAGAAACCGACGTGGATGCTATAGCAATCTCTCTAAATTTTAAGGAAAGCCACCACTATAAAATGTATAAAACATGGCCTAACATCGAGAGGTGGTAGGGATGTTTTTGTGATAGGGGCACATGAATATCACCAGACTATTCATGGATAGTCTTCCCTGAAGCAAATCCAGAAACACATGTGTTTCACTTCTACAAAGAAGATGAACCACCAGAGGAATACATTCCTTTCGAGGATATTGAAATTCCACTCAAATACCAGGAGCATGAGCTCTGGTTTAAAGGCGTTCTAAAACATTTAAAACTCATTACCAGGTTTGGTCCACTAGGTAGACCAGGAGCCACATAGCCAGTTTTAGCTGGCTATACACCACATCCTGACATTAATGACATGACAGTTGTGGCATTACTAGCTCAACTCAAAGAGTTAATCAAATTCTATAGACAATTGGTTCGATATGTCTTGCAGACTCTTATAGTCCAGCCTGCAATAATGATTCCACAACATACCCCTCACCAGGGGAATAAACTGAAAATAACACCACAGACTCTACACTCAGTCATTGGTAAATTACCTGCAAAAGGGGAACAAATTCCATTATGGATAGCTCAAATAATTACTCAGATCAAAGCGGTATTTCCTTATACTATCCCTCATGAGAAACACAGGATTTTAACAATCTGTTTAGTAATGGGTATCACACCAAATTTGGAGGACTGCAACACTTGGGGTACAGTCTTCGCTGCTATCTATAGTAAAACACATGGTGTGCCGTCTGTGGCACACCATGTCCTGACCTGATGTCCTGAAACAGATTCAAAATGAATACGGCGCATAGCCTGCCTTAAATTTGTGTATGAAACTACTAAAAGATTTCAAACAGGTCTCAGCAATAATATCAGCTAATATTAAAGGAGAATCAGCATCAGTGGCGATCCTCCAGAAGTTGAGGGAATTTGACGTAACAGAGCAACCTCAAGAACTAGCAAGAATAATTGAAACATCCTAAGAAGAATTAGGCAGAGACAGTCTGGGTGGGAAAACAGTGAAACCCCAACTGTCTGAAAGTCCTGAAAAGGTCTTTACTATAAACACTCCTACTCCTTCTAAAAAGAAGTGAGAAAATAGCAAACAAACTTCTAAAGAGAAGAGTTCTCATTCCGAGGTAGGTCTCCTCAAAAGGAGCCCTCCGAAAGGAGGTATAACCTCAGGAATATGGATAATTTGAGAAAACCTGATAGATATCAAGATACTGATACACGTTCCTCTCGTACCTTTCAGACAGAAATCCGAAAGACGGTCAGAAAACATGGAAGAGCGTGTGAAGTCCAAAAACGATCAACACGTTCAGAAGACAAGAAACCTAAATTCACCAAGAAGAATGTAGCAAGTCTAAAACTCAGACATGCCGAGGATCTTGAGGACACAACTCAAGAACGGAGAATGGACTCAGACAATGTTGGACAGCGCAGCAGAAGTCACCATAGCTCGCCAGAAATTGAAGGATTATCTGGAGACAGTGGACTTGAATGAGTTCATTCAAGTTGAAACTGCAGATACCAGGGTTAGTTCTCCACATAGGTTGTATGAAATAACACTCCGGATGGAGGGAGACATACCAAGAAAAATAAAAGCACTTTTTGGGAGCGACTTTCTAAGGGTTATGACATTCTTCTAGCTGAACAAGACTGGCCACCATAATTTGTCAGGGAGTGCCCACTTGGCGAGGACATCATTATGCCAGCCTTCTCTAATCATATTGAAATTCATTTAAAGTATACACATGCCAGGAAATGGGCAGTCGCCCAAGCTCCTGCATTATACAAAAATCATGTAGGATGGGATGAGGACTCTCCTCACCATAAAATCCAGTTGAAAAATCAACCAACTGCACAAAGGCAGTAACCAGTTAAGCAAGAAGCTGAAAAACAGGTCAGGAGATATTAGATCAACTTGAATACCAAGGGGTGATTTAAACATGCACTTGTCAATGAACAATCCATTGTTTCCTGTCTCCAAACCAGACAATACATATTGTCTAGTATTGGATTACAGACATCTTAAAATCTTGTTGCAAAACATTTGCAGTACAGAGTGTACACAGTACAGCACTAATGAATAACATTGTGCGTAAAAAATATAAAACCACATTAGATATTTCTAACGGTTTCTTTTGTCAAAACATTGCACCAGAAAGTAGGTATTTGGCCGCTTTCTCAATTATGGAGACACAGCGTCATTTCTGTTGCCTCCCACAGGGATTCAAGAACAGTCCTGGGTTATTCTCAGCAAGAGTAACAGAGTTACTACAAACATATGATGATGAAGCATTATCATATGTAGTGACATCTATTTAACAGATGACGACTTGGATAGGCAGTTGAACAAAGTGAACACCATTATACTTGGATTCGCATCTGAGGGTTACAAATTCAATTTAAAAAAATCTAGGATTGCCCATCTCAACGTCCTATTCTAGGATATGAATTATCAAGTGAAGGCAAAAGCCTGGCAGCAAACTTTCTAGAGAAATGTGCGCTGCTCCAACCTCCAAAAACGCTGAAAAACCTACAGTCGATTCTAGGATTCTTAAATTTGGCAAGAACTTACATTCTGAATTACGCAGAAAGGGTTTAACCTCTCTACGAATTAATCAAACCTGATTTCAAAACAGTAAATCGGACATAAAAACACACAGAAATTTTGCGTTTATTGCAAACAGACATGTTAGCAACTAAACATTTACAAACACGCCTAAATGTACGCAACTTAGTTATCCGAATCATTCTGGGTCAATGCGGATTCACCTACTTAACTTTTAACGAAGATGAAAAAGTACCAATCGCATACAAATCATATTTGTATTCACAAGCAGAAATGAAATTCACTGCAACATAAAAAATTCTGACAGCTGTCCAAACTGCTGTAGAGAAAGAAAGAGCCCTCCACAGGGGAAACGCATTATGGTCGTAACTCCTGTACCTGCCTTAGAGGCAGTGACAAAGGCAAGCATTCTAAATGCTAAAGCTTTACATCCGAGATGGATACAATGGGTTAATTCTCTTGCTGCAACAGAGGTTGAATACGTTTTTGATCCTTATTTAAAAACACAAGCATTTCTACAATACGAACATGAATGTCCTTTGCCTACTGAAATTCTGCCTCTAGAGAAGTATGAATATATAATTTATACTGACAGATCAGCTTATCCCAATACGGGGGGTAAACAAGCCTATAGTGCTGCATGCACAATCGTTAAAGGTCGTTGGCGCGATGGCAAATTTAGACCAATGGTCACTAAAATTCAATCCATAGGAGATTATACAGCTCAGCGAGCTGAACTACAAGCATTCAATATGGAACTTGAAAACACGGATCGCAAATTCCCCACACTCATAGTGTGCGATTCTTATTGTTCAATCTTACAATGAATACTTGCACAACTGGCTTCAAAACGGTTTCAAAGATGCAAAAGGTGGCACAATCAAGCATAAAATGCTCTGGGAACAAGTAGTTCAATTACGAGAAGTATTACAAACACTCACGTGATACATACACTGAGTCATCAACGTGATGGCGTTCACGTTGAAGGGAATTCATTGGCTGATGAAGCTGCGAAAGGGGTTGTGCAATCAGCTTCTGTAGCTGCAATCACTCGTTCAAAAACAAAAATAGACAGTGAAATAATGCTAGCTGTCAATGCAACATGCAAAGGCAGCGGTGCAGCGTTACCTCAAAATCTTCCACTCATATATAATTGATGCAAACAGCATTCCTTTTGCTTGATTTCCTGGACTGGGGGACAGAGTAATTCCAAACAGGAAACGCAGGGTAGCTTTGATACACGAAGCGCATCTGGGAGAGGGTCTGATACATCGGGGATCTCTAATACTGTATTAGAATTAAAAGAGATGTACTGGTGGCCAGGAATGAATGCAGACATTCACACATTTCCAATTAACTGCCATGACTGCAATAGAGAAAGCAGCACAGAATGCCGCCAGATTCCTGACTACAGCATAGCCAGCCCTGTACAGACACCATTGTTAGACAGCATTAGACTGTCTACATGCAGCCGTCCCTGTGGACAGATGCAGTCCCACAAAAGTTAAGACAAGGTTCATTTGGATGTGGCCTCAGCGCTCTGCTGACGCTCGAACTGTTATAAAAGATTTGCAAGTCTTTATCGGCACATACGCAGTTGACACGCTACATTCTGACCAGGGTCCTGCCTTTAGCTCACGAGCTTACAAGGAGGCCATGGGCAAATTGGGCGTTGCATTGCGGCAGTCTAGTCCATTCCATCCTGAGGGAAATTTGGTTGTGGAGAGGAAAAAACGGGACATAAAGCAATCAATACCAGCTAGGGTGACGGGTGGGTTAAACATCTAATAAGTGTCCAATGTAGTCTTAACAATTTGGCAAGAAGTTCTCTAGGGGGGTATCACTCCATATGAAGTTCTTTTTGGGACCATAATGTTAGTAGCGGACCTCGATTGTCAGACTTCAGTAGTAGACCAAAAAACATTTGATATCAAAGACCGTTTGGATGTTTTACAGGACTTAAATGAAATAAGAACGAAACAAAGCAACATGTTCCTGAAGCCAACCACCACTGAAGAAAAACGACCATCCCAGCAAGGCCTGTCTGGGTCCCAAAGCTTGGTGATCTAGTCAGAGAAAAGATCGCGGACAAGAAGAAATTTGGGCCTTCTTACAGACAACCAGTACCTGTCCTAGCAATCTACGGATCAAGAACAGTTTTACTGCCGCCCCTTGCTGGTAAAAAGAAGAACAGGTTTGTGTCCACCGACCTGGTCAAACCACACTATGTGGCCAATACTAAGCAGTAGGCCAAGTGGACTCCGCCAAGGTAGCAGATGCCCCAACCTAGCTACTATCCAAGAGGTTCAAACTGAGAGACTCATCACCTTTGAAGAATCTGCAGTGTGAAATGAAAGACTAAGCAACAAAGCTATGGAACTTGTCCCTCTTAAAACTCAAATAACAGTTCCTCAAGAAACACCTGTCTACAATGAAGTAACAAGTGATCAAGTGGTTCCAGCGATTTCAACAAATCCTGATGCAATCCCAACAATTGACAGAACTGCCTCTGGCTATTTCATTAACTTTGATACGTTTTCTGAGGATTTCAGTGAACCTGAAACAACATCAGCAAAAAGTACTTTCAAAGAACAAGCAAATACCTTTTTCATCACCTGGAAAAGACTTATCTGGTTTCAGCATGGATTGAACTTTGGATTGTGTTGGTTGTATTTATTCTTCTACTACTTTTGTTGACTCTAGTAATAAATCTGGGTATGCTGATAAATGGAAGATATGTCAAAATGGACACAGCAAGTAAGAACATCAATTTACTACTCAAGCCACACAAATCATCTCCTTGTGAACAAAGAGACTTGTCATCAGTGAACATCACTGCCGTTCCTATACCTGGGGGTATAGCTTGGGACAGAACTGATTATTATATTTTTAGCCCGTCTGAGCTGTTTAAGATTCCACACTTATTTAAGATTTCATTAAGTGACTTGTTTCATCTAGTACCTTTCCTGATGATTAGGACTTCAAGACTGTTAATAATATGATGTCAGACTTAGAAATGTCTGCAGTATTCACAAATCATGAATATTTAGAAGGTTCGTCAGACTATGAACAAATGTATTGTCATAATCATTAGGGTCACCATTTTTTGCACAAATTAAAGATGTAGAGAAATGTTTTGATGTATAACCAATGGGAACATTGTCCTACGCCACCAAAGGGTAGCTCAAAAACATTTGCAATGACATTTCTGTACTTGTCAGGGTTCAATGTATCCAATCCAGAATCATTTTACTTGAAAAGTATGTTGACCAATACAAAACAGATTTATTCTGCTGCCTTTTATGCCCAACTGTCTAGTCATGGTTTCGACTTTTGGAAAGACAACATTGAGACGAAATCTGTCTGGGGTACTAAACATTGGCAAGTGGAGGGGTTAGAAGCTTTATTCAGAGCCTGTATAATACCTGAGCAAATCATGTTTTTGAATGAGACTATCAAACAGACGTCTTGCCTTGGGTTAGCCAAGATAACAGACCTGAACAATCCGTCCATACCTACACCTACACCTGATAGCAGTAACACTTCAGAGGGGGAGGTCGACGGACATACTATTTTGTAGCGTTCTAATCTAGGACCCTGATCGATACTGTGACCTTATGCCCCTATACGGCTATAAATCCATTTATTCCCTATATTGGCATAACCGATCAAATGCAATATTCAGAAACTCGTCTCTGGCCTCACGCGAACAGAGACACATTTCAGAATCGCTTTCTCTGCCACTTCCTTTGCAGCCAATTAGTGCAATGACATAGCAGAAGTTACTATCTAAGATTCCGAGATTAACACTCCGAGTTCTTCAACAAGATAAAAACTCAGCAACCTGGGAAAGCCCCGCTTGCTATGTTTTGATTAGTAATAGAACTCTAATGAGCACTGATAGACGATCACTTCCTAGTGACATCTTTATTGACGTCTTATGTCCAAAAACTTACGTCAAACAAGGCACCTTTCAGGTATAAATATTACCAACGTTGCCTTAAGCAAACGCTGAAGCTGCTGCTGAAGTTGCTGTTATGCTGATGATACCATAGCTGCTATCGCTACTGCTATCGCTGCTAACTAGTGAACGATGGTGTGGTGAACTTAGGAGCTGAACAGCCGTCCCCCTGCAAGAGCCCAGCAGATGCAAGCTGCCCGCGGACGCTGCCCCTCCTCTTCCTCGACGCGCTGAGAGAGACGCTGTCTTTTCTCCTGCAGAGAAATCCAGCTCCGGCGTTTCCAGGCTACCCTTGCGGGTGACTGGGATATCGACCCCCTGAAGGAGATACCAGACCTCCATCATTCTATTCCAGAGGTATGGTGTTGACTAAACCCTTAGAGAGAATTCTTGAAGCAAACCTTGGCAAAACCAACTTAACTAAAGCTACTTACTTACTCCCCTCCCAAGTATTAGGCTTAGGTCAGGTACACTGGGGTAGGCGTACTTAGAAGCAACAGTTGAGTATTTTACCCTAATGTATATATGAATGTATATATGTTTTATTCATTTTAAACCATTGTATGGCTAAGAAACCATATCAATGCTTTTACAGTATTATTTCGCAATACTCATCTTACTGTACGTACCTTTTATAATAACAAGTCTTGCAATTGTGGCAATTCATTTCTCTTGTACGAGAAGAAAGACTGTTCAATAAATGTTACCCTTTATTGAAAACGCCCGTCTCTCTAGTCTCTACATATGGTGAAAGTAAACTGCACAACCACTGACTGAGTAAAATAACTGTCTATTGTTCACACGACTCTAGAGATTGACTCTTATCTGAGGAGCAAAGTTGTCATGTTGCACGGTTGTTGGAAAACTGAATCCCTTCTTGTCTGTACCAGGGAAGCTGATCACTTCCTATTCAGAGAAGAAAGTTTCCAGTGACCTCTGAGCTAGTTGGTAACAAACCCAATTTAGTTTAGCATAGTCAGTAGAGGCCTGGAAGATCCGCACTTCTACGTTGATACTACTGTTTATGTTATTCCAATGCGCATGGCCTATTGGGAAAATAGGAACTACACTACATGGCGCCCAACGTTTGGTAAGGCGATAAACTAACGCAAGACGTTAGAGTAACTCAGTCGTGCATTTTTCACACAGACCCCTTTGTCCCGTAAATACTCCAATAGACGTCTGGAGTGGGTGAAAGGTTAAAATCCGCCCGAACTCAGTAGGAAGAGATTCCTATGTAAAGCTCTGGTTTATTCAACGTTGAAGGATACAGTGTTCCAAAATATTGTGCACCTAATCTTTGTCTCCTTGGAGACCTACTCTGCAAAAACCTTTCTGACAATAAAATGTCAGACAGTGAAGAAGAAAGGGAAGCAGCTAGACTGGCAACCCTACTAATAGAGGAAGACACGAGTCTCCTACAGACTGAACCGGATGCAATAATCATCCCGGTACATTTAAGAAAATCTATAACTTTAAAACTTATATAAAAAACGGACTGACACCACAAGGTGGTACAGTGATTTTCGTGATAGAGGCACACGAATATCGGCAGACAGAGGTATTCTATTCATGGATAAACTTTCCAGCGGAAAACGCTAGAACAAAAGAGTTCCACTATTATAAAATAGAGGAACCACCGGATGAGTACGCTCCTTTCGAGGAGACTGAAATCCCACTAAAATACCAAGAACATTTACTTTGGTTTAAAGGCGCCCTAAAACATAATGATCATATTACCAGGCTCGGTCCACTAGGTAGACCAGGAGCAACGTGGCCGGTTCTAGCCAGCTACACACCACATCCGGACATTGAAAAAATGTCTAAAGAAGAGCTGTTAGTGCAGCTAAAAACATTAATTAAAATACATAGGCAATTAGTCCAATATGTAATGCGGACTGCAACAGTCCAACCAGCTGTTAATGTACCACAGCTGACCCCTCATCAGGGGAACACTAATAAAATTACACCACAGAACATACAGTCATGTCTGGGTAAAACACCCGTAAAACGGGAACAAATTCCGTTCTGGTTAGCGCAAAAAATCACTCAAATAGAGGCAGTATTTCCGGATACTACCCCTATCGAGAAACACAAAATCTTGACCATCTGCCTTCCTATGGGAATCGCACCACACGTGGAGGACTGTGACACTTGGGGTACAGTCTTTGCTTCCATTTACACAAAAACACATGGTGTTCCGTCTATGGCGGTAATACCAGATGTACTAAGACAGATTCAAAATGAATACGGTCCAGAACCTGCTTTAACTCTTGGTATGAAATTACTGAAAGACTTCAAGCAGGTCTCGGCTATATTATTAGCCAACATAAAAGGAGAAGCAGCATCTGTGGCGATCCGCCAGAAGTTGAAGGAAACAGATATAACAGATCAGCCAATTGAGCTTGCCAGAATCATAGAAAAATGCTATGAAGAATTAGGTAGAGACAGCTTGGGTGGAAAACCAGTAAAGCCCCAACTGCTCGAAAATCCTGAAAAATTATTTATTAAAAATAATTCAAACACTCCTAAAAAGAGCTGGGATGGAAATAAACAATCCACTCCCAAGGAAAAAGTTTTCCAGTCCAGAGGAAGGTCTCCTCGACGGAGGGAAAGAACTCCGACTCGAGAACACTAGTCTCCCCAGAGGGAGCCCTCTGAGAAAAGATATAACCTTAGAAATAGGGATAATTTGAAAAAAACCTGATAGATATCAAAGTATTGATACACGTCCCTCTCAATCTTTTTCGCAGAAATCGGAAATAAGAGGACGGTCAGACCCTGGAGAGCACACCAAGTCCAAAGACAAGGAACCTGCTCAGAGTAAAAAATCTCAATTTCCGAAAAAGAAGGTAGCCAGTATTAGAGTAATCAACCATGCCGAGAATACTGAGGACACAGTTGAAAAACGGGGAGTGGGCACAGACAATGCTAGACAGTGCAGCAGAAATCTGTATAGCCCGCAAGATCTTGATGAGTCATCTGGAGACAGTAGACACAAATAAATACATTCAGGTTGAAACTGCCGACACCAGACTTAGCGAGCCCCATAAGATATACGAAATACCATTGAGTATAGAGGGTGATAAGACTAGGAAAATAAAGGGTCTATTTTGGGAAAAACTCTCAAAAGGGTACGATATTCTGTTAGCTGAAAAAGATTGGCCCCCGGAGTTTGTCAGGGAGTGCCCTCGTGGCGAAGAAATGATTATGCCTGCCTTCTCGAATCACATTCCGATTCACAAAAAATATACTTATGCAAGGAAATGGGCAGTGGCCCAGGCACCGGCATTATATAAAAATCATGTAGGATGGGATGAGGACTCACCTCCCCACAAAATCCAATTAAAAAGTGAACCAACTGCGCAAAGGCAGTATCCCATTAAGCAAGAAGCTAAAAAACAAGTCAGGGAGAACTTAGATCAACTTGAATACCAGGGGGTGATTGAAACGTGCACCTCTCAAATGAACAATCCTTTGTTTCATGTCTCCAAGCCAGACAAATCATATTGTCTAGTTTTGGACTACAGACACCTTAATGCATGTTGCAAAACATTTGCAGTACAAAACTCGCATAGTGCTGCACTAATGAACAACATAGTTAGGAAAAAATATAAAACGACATTAGACATATCTAATGGTTTCTTTTGTCAAAACATTGCACCAGAAAGCAGGTATTTGACCGCTTTCTCCGTAATGGGGTCTCAGAAAAATTTCTGTAGGCTCCCACAGGGGTTCAAGAACAGCCCAGGACTATTCTCAGCTAGAGTAACAGAGTTACTACAAATATATGATGATGAGGCATTATCTTAAGTAGATGGTATCTATCTCACAGACGACGACTTGGATACTCACTTGAAAAGAGTGAACACCATTATACTTGGGTTCGCAGCAGAGGGTTACAAATTCAACTTTAAAAAGTCTCGAATTGCCCGTCTGACAGTATTATTTTTAGGATACGAATTATCAAGTGAAGGAAAAAGCCTAGCGGACAACTTCTTAGAGAAGTGCGCTGTACTCCAAGCTCCAAAAACGCTGAAGAATTTACAATCCATACTAGGTTTTCTGAATTTCGGAAGAACTTACATTCTAAATTACGCAGAGAGGGTTAAACCGCTCTACGAACTAATAAAACCTGATTTTAAACAAATCAATTGGACTCAAAAACACACAGAATCACTGCAAACAGACATGTTAGCAAAAACAAAATTAGATACACGTGACAACACACGCGATCTTGTAATCCGAGTCATCCCAGGAAGGTGCGGATTCACGTACCTGACCTCTAATGAGGGAGAAAAGATACCAATTTCAATTAAATCTCACTTGTACACGCAAGCAGAAAAAACATTCAGTCAAACAGAAAGAACTGTGAAAGCAGTGCAAATTGCATTAGCAAATGAACGAGAATTAGCACATGGTAAACGGATTAATATCCTCACAGCAGAATCCGCCTTCGAGGCGCTATTCAGCCCAGTAAACCTGCCTACAGTGTCACTGGATCCGAAATGGATACAGTATGTAGATTCTCTAGGAGCGGAAGATGTGAAATACTATTTCGCCCCGCAATTCGAAGAACTGAATGATTTAGAATATGAAGAAGAATATCCTCTGCCAATCGAACTTCTGCCTCTCCCACAGTACGCCTGTATAATCTATACAGATAGATTTGTACAGCATTTCAACATAGAGAGCAAATCCTACGATGCAGCTTGTGCGATTGTTAAAGGTTGTTGGCTGTGCGGTAAATTCAGACCGAAAATAACAAAAACTGAATCAGTAAGAAACTGTTCGGCTCAGAGAGCTGAAATCAGATCTTTAAAGATGGCGCTTGAAAATGCAGAACGCGGGGAGGAGCCAAGATGGCGGCGGAGACGGACGTGTAGTCGCCCGGCTCCCCGAGCCTTTGTTTCCCGCATGATTATCCTAACTAATATCCTGCCGTCTCGTACCAACGGGATGCTGGGGAAATTGTGCCGATGCTGTGGGTGTTCCTCCGGTGTCACTACCTGCCTGCTACCCTGAGCATTAATCGAACTGACCCGCCGGCGTCTGCCCTGGCCCTGGAACCGAGACCTGCGCTACCACGCACCGCCTGTGATTACTGAAGCTGCGGGGGTCGCCTGAGCTGAGCGGAGCGGAGCGGACGACCGGCAATGGGCTGTGTGGCCGTTTGCATCGGACACCTGCGTGGAGGGTGAATATTGGCCGGCTGTGATTTTGATTTACTGCTTTCCGTCGAAGGGACGCTGAAGGTGAGCCGCGCTTTGTTTCCTCCAGCTCGGAGGTGCACCGGCTGCCGGAGCCCCTCTGCTAGCTCATCTCTGCCCTGACCGAACGTAAGGGGGTCTCTCGCTGTGGACGTATGCTATCACTGTTCCGTACTGTCCCTGGGTACTTGACCCCTGCCATATAGCGCTACCCTCGCCTGGCAACCCATGCTACCCCCTGACGACAGGACTATGGAGGCCGGCTCCTCAGTGGTGATGGCGGATGGCGCCTCGACTCTTGGCCGGTGTGCCCAGCGCGAACCCGAGTGTGATGCTGGCCAGTCTGCCGCGCCTCGCACAGCGGAAGTGGTGGAAGAGCAATCGCCATTAACCTGCGCCTCAGTCCTTATTGTTCTTGCTCAACTGAGGACAGAGTGGTGTGAGGGTTCAAAATTGCTGGGGGAGAAACTGGACGGACTTGCAGCCGGATCGGGCTACTCTTTGCCAGTCCACCTTTTTCGCCGCATTGATCAGCCTCTGCTGATCCCTGGTTGTGAAACTTTGTTGCCACGACAAGGTGTGATGCAACAGCTTCCTGGCAGTGATACTATGTGTTGGCTGCGAGTCGACCACACCAGTGCTGTTACAATGTCTCTCTCCCTGGTGCAGACTACGACCTCGCCCACGGCATCCATGGAGCTGCTGATACAAGACCGGATTAGTTTGGCTGACTGCCCTTATCTCGTAGTGACACTGTCAAACTGTGTTTTTCATCGTAATGCCGCTTTGACAATGCAGCTCCTGTTGGTTGTCGGCTTTGTTTGGGACTGGCGACGTCCATCTTGTCTTTGGTCACTTCTTCTTCACCATGTGCGGCCATTTTGTCTTTGTGTCCTAGTGAGGGCGGATCTTCCGAGGTACCCGTGTGCTGAGACATCTCTGCGAACTGGCCAGGGCTAAGACAATTCTTCGCTACTGGAAATCGCTGGTTTGGCGGGTGGGGTCCTGAGACGGAGCTCTTCTTTATTATGTTCTATCGCTCTATGGGATTATTCTCCCCAATCTTTCCTATGACTGTTGATTACTGTGGGGGTTTCTCTACCACATGGGGTGTGGGTGTGCTTAATGGCTGGGTGCCCGGTAGACTCGGGCTTTGTCCGCGGCCATCTTACTTCTTTGTTCTGTCTGGGGCGGGTCCCCTTCCGGGACCGGGTTTGGGGGACGCTTGAAATCTGGCCAGGGCTAGGAAAGTCCTTATTCCAACGGAACGTGAATGGTGGGCGGGCGGGGACCCGGGGGGAGGCGCTTCCTTAACATGTACTGCAATGATCTATGATGTCTCTCCCTATTCCACATCGTGCATGAAAGTCCTGATTCTGGTGTTATGTTGGAGATGGGGGGTATTCCATGGCCGAGAAGTTCGGGAGACTTACAAATGTGTCCTCATCGGGTATCGGTGACTTTCTGACATGGGCAGACCCGCATTTTTGCTATGCTGATTGTTTACTATACTGCTTCTCCCCACTTAAAATTGTACTTGCTATGCTCTGGTTCTTATTCCACCTGATGGGGATGCGTGTTCGGTGCTGTCCCGGGTACCTGGGTGTGACTGATTTCGTTTCTATCCTTGGTTCTGTGTCTTCCGACTTTACTATTGGACATGGTGTGGAAGTTGTGGATGGCCGGGGACTCCGGGTGACTTGATACCGTGTGGGCTCCTCCCCACCTTCTTCTTTTTTGGGAGTTTAGATTAGTTTATTCTTTTCTCACTCCCTATATTACAAGTGTTAAGGTTTTTCTTTTTTCCTCTTCTCATTCTTCTCTTTCTTCCTCTTTCTTGTCTATATTTCGGGTTCTTTAAAGGGCGACAGGCACTCTGCTGGGGGGGGTAGGCCGTAGCCTCCGCATTGGTGTAGGGTGGGGGGGTAATTTAGTTTTCTTATTAGTTTCTATGGGCCTTATTTTTCTGTTTTCTGCGCTTTCTTCACCTGGTTCGATTCTGGGTCCGGGATTTGGGATGGTAGGGAGGGGGCGGCGCTGAATGGGGTGCGTAAATGCTGGATGATGATTTTGCTGTTTGTTCGCACCGCCATGTTGCCCGTGGTGTTAACTTCCACTGTTGTTTTCAGCTATGACGCCGCTTGCCCATGTCGTGAAGCTATTGTGCGGACTCGAATCTCCTTAGTTCTTATTCTTCACTGATTTATCTTATGATGAAAACACATAAAAAACTTTAAAAATTAACCTTAAATTCTCCTACTCCCCGGCGACATGAGTCTTCCCAGTGTAACGCTCATTGATTGTTGATATTTCACCTGTTGCTGCTGGGGAACTGTAATGCTTGCACCTGTGCTGACAAAGTATCGTGGCCGGCCTGACGGTTGTAGGCCCGTATTTGTTCTTTTATTCATGCACAATAAAGGTTTTCAAAAATTTAAAAAAAAAAAAAAAAGAAAATGCAGAACGTGAATTCCCGACACTTATCGTGTGTGATTCTCATTTATTCGTCAACTCTTACAATAATAAGCTGCAGAGCTGGATTGAAAACAATTACAAAGATGGCACAGGTGCCACAATAAAGCATAAATTGCTCAGAACCAAGTAGCTCTTTTACAGAAAGAACTAAAAAAGACTCACGTGATACACGCACAGAGTCTTCAACGTGATGGCGTTCACGTTGCAGGGAATTAATTGGCTAACACAGCCACGGCGGAAGCAACTAAATCGGCTTCCGTAGCCACAAAAAATCGTGCAGAAAAATACATAGACGGGGAAACCATGCTGGCAGTAAAAACGACCGTAAAAGGCGACTGTGCAGCACTACCCGTGAACTATCCACTCAATTATGCATACGTAATCGATGCAAACTCCGTTCCTTTTGCTCGAATCCCTGGAATGGGGGATAGGGTAATTCCAAACATGAACAGGAGAATATTTTTAATAGCAGACGCACACATGGGTTTGGGTCCTAGGCACAGAAAGATCAAGGAATCCCTGACTGAATTACAATCAGTATACTGGTGGCCGGGAATGAGTGTGCAACACCAAATATATGCAAACAACTGTGAAAACTGCAACAGGGATCGCAGTAGTGAACTATGCTACCGGCTACCAATCAGAACCAGCGTAACGCTGTCTACATCCCATCCTGCGTCCTATTAATCATTAAGGCTAAACACACTTAAAAAATGTGGCCTCCAGCGCTCGGCTGACGCCAGAACGGTTATAAAAGATCTGCGAGTCTTTATCGGCATATACGCAATTGCCATGTTCCATTCTGACCAGGGTCCTGCTTTTAGTTCTCGAGCTTATAAGGAGGCCATGGGTAGCATGGGAGTTGGGTTGCGGTATTCTTGTCCGTCACACCCCGAAGGGAATAGTGTGGTAGAAAGGAAAAAACGGGACATAAAGCGATCTATAACAGCGAAGGTATTAGGTTCAGGCGCTGGGTGGGTCAAACATCTAATAAGTGTCCAAATCAGTCTTAATAATTTGCCAAGAAATTCTCTAAAAGGTTTCAGCCCATACGAACTATTGTTCGGAACTAGAATGAGAGTTCAGGACTAGGGGCCCGATGTAGGTAGCCCTTTACCGATCGGAATCGGCCGAAAATACCGATTTTTGGCCATTTCCGATCGGTAAAGGGCTATCGAGATGTAGGGGCACATTTTCGGTAATTTTACCGTATCGTTATCATTACCGAATCGGTTACCGATTCGGTAATGATAACGATTCGGTAAAATTACCGAAAATGCAATGTAGGTAGCCAATGTTCCATCAGCACATGGCTTACAGAATCGGTATTTTACCATGGAATACAAATCCATGGTAAAATACCGATTCCTGTGTACATGCACATATGTGCATGTACACATGTGCCATGTGACAGACAGACGTGCCCTTAGGGCATGTCTGTGTGCCACATTGCACACATGCCCGTTTTGGGGGTGCTAGAGGGTGTCAAAGTGACACCCCCTGCACCCTTGCCAAATTCGGTATTTACCGATTCGGTAAATACCAATTCGGTATTTGAATTTAATCCTATGGGCTTCAAAGGCCCATAGGATTCAATAGCAAATACCGATTCGGTATTTACCGAATCGGTAAATACCGAATTTGTAAGGAATCGGTAACGATTCCAGATGTTGGGACCTACATCCCATTTACCGATTTTGAAATACCGAATCGGTAAAATTCGGTATTTCAAAATCGGTAAATGGGATTTACCTACATCGGGCCCTTAGATAGTTAAGTATCAGTGGTACAAGATAAGAAAACAGACTTTGACATCAAAGATCGTTTGGCTGTTTTACAGGACTTGAATAAAACAAGAAAATCCTTAAGCAACATAAAGTTAAAGCAACAGCCAACTACCACTGACGAGGCACCACCAGCAACAGCCCCAGCAAGGCCTGTCTGGATTCCAAAGATTGGGGATCCAGTCACAGAAAAAATAGCGGTGAAGAAGGAATTTGGGCCTTCTTACAGAAAAGCAGTACCTGTCTTGGCAGTCACCGGAACAAGATCAGTAGTACTACCGCCCCTTGCTGGTAAAAAGGAGAACAGAGTTGTATCAATCGACCTGGTAAAACCACAAGCATGTGGCCTATAATCAACAGTAGGCCCAGTGGACTCCCAAGAAACAACAGAATACCCAAACTTGCAACAATCCAAGAGGTTCAAACTGAAAGACTAATCACATTCGATCAGCCTGCAGTGCACAGAGAAGGACTATGCAATAATGCCATGGAACTCATGCCTTTTGAGACACAGATTGAAACAGTTCGTCAAGAAACACCAGTCTACAATAATGTGGCATCAGAAAGTGCTACCGAAAGACAGATTGAAAGAACAATCCCAACAATTGACAGAACTGCCTCTGGTTATTTCATCGACTTCGACAACTTTTCCGAGGATCAAAGCAACCCCGAAGTGATGCCAGAAATAAAAAAGACTTTTAAAGAAAAAGCAACGGAACTCTTTCATCAACTGAAGGAAATCTACCTTATTTCCCCTTGGTTAGAGTTCTGGTTCGGTCTAGGCGTATTTTTCCTCCTGCTTTGGCTCATCATGGTACTTTGTTTGGGAAAATTCATTGAGGGAAAATATAGTACAATGGACACAGCAAGTCAGAACATCAACTTAGTCCTCAAACCACACAGATCATCCCACGTGAAGAAAAGAGAACTGTCAACAGTAAATGTCAGAGCCATTCCAATACCCGGTGGAGTAGTATGGGAAAAAACTGACTATGAGATCTATGGTCCGGTCGAGATCCTGAAGTATCCTCATCAACTGAAGGTTTCCTTAAGTGACTTTGTAAAACCTAGTACATTCTCTAATGATTGGGACTTTGATAGTATTAATAATATGATGTCCGATTTAGTAATGTCAGCTAGATTCACAGAACATGATTATTTACAAGGTTCGTCTAGTTATGAACAGATGTTCTGTTTTACACATTATGGCGATCATTATTTGCATAAATCTGCACAACCTAGAAATGTTTTTAAGTATAATCAATGGGAACATTGTGCTACACCATCTAAAAGCTGTTCTAAAACATTCTGTGAGAAATTCAAGTACTTCTCATGGTTTAATACCAGTGATGCAGAAACATTATATTACAAACTGTTAGATAAAACAGGAATGAAAACAATGCTGACAAACACTAAATTAATATATTCTGAGGCATTTTATGAAAAAATGATGACATTTGGTTTTGATTATTGGAAAAATAACATTGAAACAAAAACCATTTGGGGTACGAAAGATTGGCAGGTACTAGGCCTAGAAGCATTATTCAGAACCTGCATGATACCAGAACAAATGATGTTTTTAAATGACACAATTCATCAAACATCCTGTCTTGGCCTAGCTAAGATCAAAGACCTAAACAACCCGTCTATTCCAAAACCAATACCTGAAAATGCAACAACAGATATTGAGATAGACGTAACTAAAATTTAACATTTTAACAGAACACATCCTGATTGGAAAAAGTGGTTAATCTGGCCTACTGACACAAACAATTGTCAAGATAAATTCCTGAACAAAACACAGGGGTTAAAAATGACCATACAAGACCCTAGATACTCCCAGAGACAACATCCAGGGATAGTAACAACATACAGTGTAGGGAAACTCTGCCTCGAATGGCTAGGATCATCCACACTGGCTGAAATTAAGCAACACTTATGTTTACTTAAAGATGGTGCTGAATTGCGCGATTTTATTATGGGACCACGCAAACAGCGTCAAAAGCGTTTCATAGCGACCAGTATCTATGCTGCATACAACAAGGCTTGGAAAGTCACAACAATTTGAAACAGCAGAAAAAATACGAGAAATTGATCGTATTCATTTGGAAAAATCACTTTCTGTAGTGGACAATGGGTTAATGACTCTGTCCTCCAGAATATATTCGTTGGACAATATTGTATCCTCTGCCTTTGATATAATAGACAGAGACTTGCTAATGTTACAGCATGGCCAGTCACAATTACGTTCTATTGTACAATTAGGCTCGACGCTGCTAAATCTTCGTTCAGGCTATGTGCCTTGGCGTTTAATCAACACAACGGCATTGTTTTCCATTTTTAACCTTACTGATAAACAAATCAGCTTGGCACAGAAAGGAGCAGACTATACAATTCTGAGCATCAAAAACCTGAGAGATTAACATTGACAATGTCAGAAAGTCCTGTCATTGAATGGATAATACACGGAATTATCACTATTCCGATAACAACTTTCCGATTTAAAAAGTGCCTTGAATACATACCTACTGGCCAGTATGAACGATTGGGTAAAGGATATATAAAATCAGCATGGAAATTACCATACACACATTCATGCGACAGTGACAGCGACAAAAATATATTTCTTAGTAGTGAAAACTGTAAACGTTCACTAAGCGGTATACTTTTGTGCCAGGGTATTAATTTACACGGAGCCTGTGAAGGTAATTCTAACAACCTTTCATGCCACCAGCTTGTCACACCTGCAACGCAGATAGAGCCCTTCTTTATGCAACTCGCAAATGGGAGTTACATTCTAAGAACGGATCACAGATGTTGTGGCCTTTTGCCAGGAAAAGCGTATCTCGTAAGCGTAACTTCCATGGTCAAATGCTGTATGCAAGCATTGTTCCCGAGCGGGCCTGGAGACATAGAGACTCCCATCTGGCCTCGTCTGCATTTCTCTTCTATACGAATTGATACTTTAAGCAAAATGAAGTCTGTGCTTTTGCAGACAACAGTGCCCATCACGTCATCAAAAGAGACGTATGATCTCCTAGTTGCAAGGACAGCTACGGAGGTTCATGACCTTTTATCAACAAATTGCCCCATGCATTTCGTAGAAATGTTGAGCCAACTCCTTAACATGTCTAGTGCCACAGGCATCCCAGGCATATTTAAGACGATTTTTACGGGACTGCTAACACCATTTCAAGCAATTCTGGGAATCGTTCCAAATTTTGTCCACTCCGTTTTTGGCGGCATACCCCTATTTTTGGGACTTGTAGCAGGGATTTTGTTTTTGACCCTCCTGCTTCGATATGGCAAGCCACAGCTCAGACTTGACTCCTATGGGAATGGAAGAAATCCGCTACTGGGACAGAATAACTAGAGTCCTTGGATTGGCCAGGCTGAGAGATCTAAACATGGCCTGGTTCCTTTCATTCAACCCGATATGGCAAAACTGCATCTTACCTGTACTTCGATGTATGCTATGCGAAGATGAGTGCGTGTTGGACACCTGTCTTGCACTTCCATCAGCAGTACCAATGGATATCGATACTTTGCTAAGTCCGATAACGGCTCACGTATTGTGTTGTCCCCAGCGGCTACCAATCCTGATGACGGCATTCGTTGAGACTCCTGTGCTACGACTAGGTGGTAACAGTGGAGCGAGTGACAAAAGCAACATCACCCAGGTACGACCTTCTGTGAGCATTGCTGATCCAGCCTTTGATGACAGCAATCATTCTCACACCTGCCAAGTTACAGCACTATCGAATTTGGTCGAACTGTCACCTGATTTTGTAGACCAATTCTTTGAGAGCCTGTCTGATATGATGTTCTCACCCGAACAGAAACAATAACTTTAGAGAAGCATTCCGACACACAGCGTTCCCATGAACTCTGAATTCGGCCTTCAGTTTTGAACAACAAAAACTGCTAAAAGCGTTGGAACTCTTTCCCCGTTCAAGCAATAATTCTTTTGAATTGAACACTTTTTAATATTCACCCTTTTTCTGGCACGAAAAATTCTTTGCTTAAAGTAGAACTATTCATAGAGAACAGAAGCTTCTACTTCTATTTTTAAATACATCTAGAGACATGATAATTTTACACCAGCCTCTAGCACATTTTACTGCAATGCATTTATATGTGATGAAATTATCTCGCCCTTCCTTTCTGTATTCAGAGATATTTTCATGTGTAATTCTTTTTGCAAAATCGTTCATTGATTTCATATGCTATAATTTTTGAATGATTTCTATGCTTCAAAAACGTACAGTACCTATATTTTCACGTATTACAAATACGCCTATTTCAAATGCATATATGTATTTTGGGGTGGGCAATGTTACACATGCATCTTATTGCTCTAGTTTTAGTAATTTGATGGACATGAATTCGTGGAGTGGGTGTAGCGTTCTAATCTAGGACCCTGATCGATACTGTGACCTTATGCCCCTATACCGCTATAAATCCATTTATTCCCTATATTGGCATAACCGATCAAATGCAATATTCAGAAACTCGTCTCTGGCCTCACACGAACAGAGCCACATTTCAGAATCGCTTTCTCTGCCACTTCCTTTGCAGCCAATTAGTGCAATGACATAGCAGAAGTTACTATCTAAGATTCCTAGATTAACACTCCGAGTTCTTCAACAAGATAAAAACTCAGCAACCTGGGAAAGCCCCGCTTGCTATGTTTTGATTAGTAATAGAACTCTAATGAGCACTGATAGACGATCACTTCCTAGTGACATCTTTATTGATGTCTTATGTCCAAAAACTTACGTCAAACAAGGCACCTTTCAGGTATAAATATTACCAACGTTGCCTTAAGCAAACGCTGAAGCTGCTGCTGAAGTTGCTGTTATGCTGACGATACCATAGCTGCTATCGCTACTGCTATCGCTGCTAACTAGCGAACGATGGTGTGGTGAACTTAGGAGCTGAACAGCCGTCCCCCTGCAAGAGCCCAGCAGATGCAAGCTGCCTGCGGACGCTGCCCCTCCTCTTCCTCGACTCGCTGAGAGAGACGCTGTCTTTTCTCCTGCAGAGAAATCCAGCTCCGGCGTTTCCAGGCTACCCTTGCGGGTGACTGGGATATCGACCCCCTGAAGGAGATATCAGACCTCCATCATTCTATTCCAGAGGTATGGTGTTGACTAAACCCTTAGAGAGAATTCTTGAAGCAAACCTTGGCAAAACCAACTTAACTAAAGCTACTTACTTACTCCCCTCCCAAGTATTAGGCTTAGGTCAGGTACACTGGGGTAGGCATAGTTAGAAGCACCAGTTGAGTATTTTAGCCTAATGTATATATGAATGTATATATGTTTTATTCATTTTAAACCATTGTATGGCTAAGAAACCATATCAATGCTTTTACAGTATTATTTCGCAATACTCATCTTACTGTACGTACTTTTTATAATAACAAGTCTTGCAATTGTGGCAATTCATTTCTCTTGTACGAGAAGAAAGACTGTTCAATAAATGTTACCTTTTATTGAAAACGCCCGTCTCTCTATTCTCTACATATTGTGAAAGTAAACTGCACAACCACTGACTGAGTAAAATAACTGTCTATTGTTCACACGACTCTAGAGATTGACTCTTATCTGAGGAGCAAAGTTGTCATGTTGCACGGTTGTTGGAAAACTGAATCCCTTCTTGTCTGTACCAGGGAAGCTGATCACTTCCTATTCAGAGAAGAAAGTTTCCAGTGACCTCTGAGCTAGTTGGTAACAAACCCAATTAAGTTTAGCATAGTCAGTAGAGGCCTGGAAGATCCGCACTTCTACGTCAATACTACTGTTTATGTTATTCCAATGCGCAGGGCCTATTGGGAAAATAGGAACTATACTACAATTTTGCTTCACAACAGAACAGATCCAGATTGGAAAGAATGGTTGATCTGGCCCACAAACAACTGTCAAGATAGATTTCTGAACAAAACACAGGATTTCACATTCAATAGGCCAGACGCAAGATATGTTCAAAGACAGCATCCTAGAATAGTAACAACATACTGTGTAGGGAAACTCTGCCTTGAAAGATCTACACTTAAAGTTGTAAAACAACACTTATCTTTACTTAAAGATGGCACGGACCTTAAAGAATTCTTGCTAGGACCAAGAAACCTGTATCATAAAAGTTTTAACAAATTTTTTGAGAAGCTTATAACAGCACTCCTGTGGGCTAGTAATTCTAACAGTTAGGGCATAAGTTGTAGACCCTCAATATATCAGAACTCTACTACTCGTAGAGTATTTTAGAAAGGAAACAAGTGACAAGGTTGCATCCAGTAAGAGATATCAAAACAAAAGGGTTTCACGATATAGTCCACTTATTTTGTTTTCTTCAATCTTTATTCTTTCAATTCCATAAAACAGATGTTCCCAGCAAAAATAGATATCACCAACACGTGTTTCGTACTACACAAGGACTTTTTCAAGGCTGGAAAAATTACAAACAATATACAATGTGATAACCAGTTAAAAAAACATATATACAATATGATAACAACTTTTGTTTAAAAAAAACACATATATACACAGTGCATTTACATATACTAACATTGCCTCCAATATACGTGACACCATACCACACCAGATGTTGTATTTTATCTTGTGATACATTGTATCACACAAAGGCATGTATGGTAGTATAAGCAATATTTAAAATATAACACAGAAATATCCCTAAATGCTAAAGGGATATCTTTACATTAGAAAAGGATCCCTATGGGGCAAAAGACATTGCTTGTAACAGGTATAATCCATATATACAGTTTAAAACATATACGTGTATGTACACACCCACCATGAACACGGCGAACTGAGATGTATATTGAGCATCACGTTTTGAACAGAATGAACCGTGACTTGGGGATGAGACTTAATATCTGAGGAGATAGAGCACAAGAAAAATCCAGATTAGGAATCTCAACCCACCGATACATGTGTCCAAATGAACAAATAACCTGAGATATTGGGGCCATTAAGAAGCTGTATTAAGGTTACACAGTATTGGTAAAGCTTGATAACTGAATATAAGAGTAAAACCACTGCGTTTGTATCAAAGAACAAATCTTTCGTGCCTAAGCGGATATACATGGCACACGTACAGGATATTTAATAGGTATATGTATAATATACACTTGTACTTCCAGATATGGTGCTATCAGTGCGCATATTAAAAATTGAAAACCACCTATAACTTAAGTAATAGCGATACCAATCAACTCACCCAAAATATATGTGGCAGAGAGCGAGGTAAAGCAGAAATGCGAAATGAGGACAGTTATCCGGTCAGTAGCAACAGTTCCAGTAATCAAATACGATCCAGCTCATCAGCTGTTATCAAACCAGTCGGGAAGAGAAAAATAAATGTATCACACAATGCCCAAAGGTGATTTAGACCTCCTGTAAGCTAAACAAGCACGAAAGAAACGACCGAAGGAAGTTAGATGCAAAATTTATGCGCATAGTTCTAACCTCCAGGTCCATACTGTTTTATTAATAATACTCTGCCCTGCTCTTTTCTTGGTGGTAAATGCTTACATATAAAAGCCCTAATATGTTCTCACATCTGACTGAAGCCTACGTTAACATGTCTGTCACGGAGTGATCAAAACTATAACTTAATCTAAACATTCTAAACCTTTTTGGGAACTTAACGTAACTGGTGCTTGTGTCCAAAGGATACAATTCCATTGCTGTATTCTATACTTTCAGGCCAGAACTATGCGCATAAATTTTGCATCTAACTTCCTTCGGTCGTTTCTTTCGTGCTTCCTTGACACTCCAAAATGGATGCCATTCTCACTCGGGTATTTTGTTATTGTATGGACTAGTCCTTTTTCAGTTTCCCCTACTAAGTGGCCCATGTGGGTGGCGGCGTATTCAATCCAGCGGCCAGAGCATAAAATGCCGCTTTTCGACTCGCATCGCTTCGCGTCACGAAGACCGTTTGAGTGAAGAAATGCGATAACTATACTTATGGTAAGCGTCCGCCAGTCATTGCGATACATGGTACCGTTTGGCAAATAGGAATAGTCCGGTTATTTACTTAGTATTTTACTCTTGTCGTTTCAGTGCACCAACTTATCATGGTTGTAAATTTTACTTCTTTGAGAACACCGGCTTACCTTCGAAGTGTTCGTCATTAAGAACCTAACTTTATCAGACGTGTACTGACCTATCGTTTACTATATTGCTAGGTGAGTTGAGCTAATTCAATTATTTTTGGTGTTTTAATAGACACTTTATGTGAGTTTTACCGTCTTACATCGTACATAATGTACGGGTATTCTTAGGCTAAATGTGATATTTTGACGTTTCAGAGAGGGACTTGCATATTTGTTTCTATAATATAACAAGCTTGCTCCACCAAGTAAAACATCCCCCAATAGTTGGACTCATTGTTCATTTACTTGTTTAGCTTACAGGAGGTCTAAATCACCTTTGGGCATTGTGTGATACATTTATTTTTCTCTTCCCGACTGGTTTGATAACAGCTGATGAGCTGGATCGTATTTGATTACTGGAACTGTTGCTACTGACCGGATAACTGTCCTCATTTCGCATTTCTGCTTTACCTCGCTCTCTGCCACATATATTTTGGGTGAGTTGATTGGTATCGCTATTACTTAAGTTATAGGTGGTTTTCAATTTTTAATATGCGCACTGATAGCACCATCTCTGGAAGTACAAGTGTATATTATACATATACCTATTAAATATCCTGTACGTGTGCCATGTATATCCGCTTAGGCACGAAAGATTTGTTCTTTGATACAAACGCAGTGGTTTTACTCTTATATTCAGTTATCAAGCTTTACCAATACTGTGTAACCTTAATACAGCTTCTTAATGGCCCCAATATCTCAGGTTATTTGTTCATTTGGACACATGTATCGGTGGGTTGAGATTCCTAATCTGAATTTTTCTTGTGCTCTATCTCCTCAGATATTAAGTCTCATCCCCAAGTCACGGTTCATTCTGTTCAAAACGTGATGCTCAATATACATCTCAGTTTGCCGTGTTCATGGTGGGTATGTACATACACGTATATGTTTTAAACTGTATATATGGATTATACCTGTTACAAGCAATATCTTTTGCCCCATAGGGATCCTTTTCTAATGTAAAGATATCCCTTTAGCATTTAGGGATATTTCTGTGTTATATTTTAAATATTGCTTATACTACCATACATGCCTTTGTGTGATACAATGTATCACAAGATAAAATACAACATCTGGTGTGGTATGGTGTCACGTATATTGGAGGCAATGTTAGTATATGTAAATGCACTGTGTATATATGTGTTTTTTTTAAACAAAAGTTGTTATCATATTGTATATATGTTTTTTTAACTGGTTATCACATTGTATATTGTTTGTAATTTTTCCAGCCTTGAAAAAGTCCTTGTGTAGGACGAAACACGTGTTGGTGATATCTATTTTTGCTGGGAACATCTGTTTTATGGAATTGAAAGAATAAAGATTGAAGAAAACAAAATAAGTGGACTATATTGTGAAACCCTTTTGTTTTGATATCTCTTACTGGATGCAACCTTGTCACTTGTTTCCTTTCTAAAATACTCTACGAGTAGTAGAGTTCTGATATATTGAGGGTCTACAACTTATGCCCTAACTGTTAGAATTACTAGCCCACAGGAGTGCTGTTATAAGCTTCTCAAAAAATTTGTTTGAATTTATGTGACACACTTTCAGTGTGTAACTAACGACACCTTCAGGTGGTAGGTGTCCTGAGTTTCTGTAGCACCCTACTGACTATTATTTTTCTTATAAGAAATAGATCATTTGAAGTGTACCAAATATAGAAATAATAAGATTGTTTTGCAGAGTGTGTGCGGACGTTTCCCTTTGGGAACACTACCACCTATCTTTTTGTGATCATAAAAGTTTTATATATGCCGGATTCTATGCTGCTTATAATGGATGGCATGGAAGATTACGCAAGCAGAGACTGCAGAAAGAATATGAGAAATTGATTGTATTCATTTAGAGAAAACTCTCTCTGTAGTTGACAATGGGTTAACAACTCTGTTGTCCAGGCTATATTCATTGGACAGCATAGTGTCTTCTGCCATAGACATCATGGAACAGGACTTGGTCATGTTGCAACATGGTCAATCACAATTACCTTCTATCATGCTATTAGGCTGGACGTTGCAAAATCTTCATTCAGGCTATGTGCCTTGGCATTTAATCAATACCACATCACTGTTTTCAGAATTCAATTTCACTGATAAACAGATCAAACTGGCACAGAGGGGAGCAGACTATACGGTGCTAAGCATTGAAAAACTGGGAAGATTGCCATTTACGGTAGAAGAAAAGCCAGCTACTGAATGGATAATACATGGAACCATCACTCTGCCTGTTACAAGTTTCCATTTTCAGTATTGCCTAAAACACATACCAGCAGGCACATATGAAAGGTTGGGTGAAGAATACACCAAGACATCCTTGGAATTACCATACACACACAGATGTTGGAGTGGGGGAAGGGAAGTGTTTCTTAGTGGTAAAAACTGTGAAAACGCACCAAGCGGTTCTCTCCTTTGTCAGGGTATAAACTTACACGGGCCTGCGATGGTTCCTCTAACAATTTATCCTGCCACCTGCAAGGTTCACCAGCTGCAGTGATTGATCCAATATTTGGACATCTTTCAAATGGAAGTTACCTCATGTTGAACGATCACAGCTGCTGTGGCATGTTGCCAGGCATACCATATCTAGTAACTGTGTCAGCCAGGGTCACTTGCTGTATGCAAGTATTGTTTCCTAAAGCAGACAGGGAGCCGCCTTTATGGCCTTCACTGAACATCTCTCCTATACGATTTGATACTTGAAGCAGAATGAAAGCCATTCTTTTGCAAAAAACTGTGACACTGACCTCAGCCAAAGAGACCTATGATCTGCAAGTCGCAAGGACTTCTGCCGAGATACATGCCCCCTTAACTACAAACTGCTCTATACATTTCTCAGAAATGTTAAGTCGTATCTTAAACATGTCTTGTACGAGCGGTATTGTACATGTATTTAAGACCATATTTCCTGGACTGTTAGCACCTTTTGAAGCAGTCCAAGGAATATTTCCAAACTTTGTGCACTCTGTGTTTGCAAATTGCTTCTCATTTTGGGACTCGGTGCGGGGATACTATTTTTGCTCCTCCTGCTACGATATAGCAAGCCAAATCACCAGCGCCACTCCAAGCACCATAGAGAGAGCTCTATTGGAGATGAAGTGTTGTGAGCGCATCGTCCAAATTTTGGGATTAACTCGTTTACGAGAATTGAATACCACATGGTTTCTGTCATTCAGACCAATCTGGCAAGATTGCATCTTACCTGTTCTACGCTGCCTGCTATGCGAAGAAGAGTACGTGCTAAACATCTGTCTAACACTCCCATCAGTCATGCCAACGGATGTTGACACTTTCCTGGACCCGGTAACGGCCCATGCGCAGTGTTGTCCCCAGCGGCTACCAATTCTGATTACGGCATTCATTGAGATCTCACAGACGCAAAATGCTGATGGTGAGGTATGAGAGGAGACTTCAGGCACACATGTACCATCCAATTTGAACATTGCTAATGTGACCAATGCTGAAGGCGATGCTTCACATCTATGTGCGGTTAATCTTATAAACAAGGTAATCCAACTGTCACCTACAATGATAGACAACTTTTTTGCAGACTTAGAAGATTTGATGTTTTCTCCAAGCACTAACACTGACTTTTGAGCACACAACGTCCTGAGAGACTTTGAATTTGACCTTCATTAAAAAAAAAAAACATTTTCCTATGATTACTTTTTTTTCTCCAAATTTGTATTTTTCATTTTTTGGCACAAGTAATCTGCTTAAAGTAGAACTATTCATAGAGAACAAGAATTCTTTTGAATACTTCCAGAGACAATATTTGACCTTGTCCACATTCAAACAGTTCATGTAATCTGACATGAAATCGTTTCGGCATTTTTTCTTCTGTATTTACGAGCCATTTCATAAATGTATATTTTTCATAATTCATTCGTTTTAGCATCCAAATGTCAACATATATGCTTCGAATGAAACATTGCTTAAATGCGTACAGCACCAATGCATATTTTATGTATACAACCAGTTCAAATGCATTTTTATGTATTTCGGGTGGGTTATTAACACTTCACCTGTTGATATGTTTTAGATATGTTAAACATGTTTAGGATTTTAGTAATGTCGTACATAAGAAAGTGGAGTGGGTGTTGTATGTCGTTTTAGATTCCGAATGAATTTTCCCGAATCATACCCTTATATAGGTACAATTCACGTTGCCACTATATAGGCATAGAAATCCAGCCCTTATTTAGGCATAGCCCATGCTACCCAAATACAGGCACGGCTACTTCCATCCGTTCATCTACATCATGATTTCTTGGAAAACCAGACTCTTAAGCTGTAAGGGACTTCCCCTAGCCTGGATATTGATTTCTCCAAGAAACTCATTATTATGCATGAACAACTATTCCTTAGGGTTTCATCCATGACGTTCACATGCCCGACTTTACGTCAAAGCTGGCATTCCTAAACACCTTCAAGGTATAAATATACCTTCACTTGCTATGGCAAAGCACTGTGTGGTTCGGTGCAGTTCGACTACCTACTTGCCCGACGCAGCTCGCTACAGCAAGTGCCGAAGGAAGCCTACTCTCCAGCTTACGCACTGACAAAGAAGCTGACATCCTCCTGCCGAGAATCCAGCTCCAGTGTTTCTGACTCCCCTTGCGGAGTGTTGGGAAATCGAGTCTCGAGACTGAGATACCAACCTCTCTCATTCTAAGGTATGGAGCTGATTAGATCCTAAAGAAACCTTTGGCAATTCTTGGCAAAACTAAACTTAGCTAAAAGACAGCACCTACTTCTTCCCTGGTACTAGACCTAGGTTAGGTACATTGGGGTAGGCGTATTTTAGAAGCACCAGTTGAGTATTTTTGCCTGTGTTTATTTATGCATGTATTTTTACATGTCATAGCAACAGACAATGATATTACAGTATTATTTTATAATACTATTCTTGCTGTACGCTTTATACTTTGCATTCTGTCTAACGATTTAGCAGTTCACCTCTCTTGCACAAGAAAGACGACTGTTCAATAAATCATTTTATTGAAAACGCCGTCTCACTATTTCTCTGCAAATCTGTAGAAATGAAGCATGCACGATTGTGAAGAACCGCAATAACCCACTTACTGGGTCTCGGCGTCGGGGGAACCGCCCAAGTCTTCCATACCTTCCATACTTAGTAAAAGGAGACACAGGAGCCTTCGTCTGCAGGAGGAACCCAGATTTATTTCAATAGCCCGGGCTATGGAACAGAGCCCCAAGCTAGTCAGAGACAAGACAGAGGAGGCTGCTACTTCATTCTGTAGCTTACAAGCCTTTTATACATTTTTCATCCCATTCTTTTGGTTGTTAGTCCATTGTTCAATCAGGGCAGTGTTTGCAGTTGATAACCAGATCCAGATGATGTTTGTAGTTGGTGACCTGGTCAAGGCTTGGCACACAGATCATTGTTCACTCTGCTTGATCAAAGCCGGTCTTTCAAGTCATTGTTTAATCATCCTGATCAGGGCCCAACAGTCAGACCATTGTTCAGATAACCTGATCACGGTGTCAAGGATGTTTACCAGGCTGGGAGCAGGAGATGGAAAACAAGCTTGTTTACACAGGGCATGGTAGTCTCATAGCTTTCTGTTGAACTGCAAAGAACAGGGGGTTGTGTGTGCGACAGTTCCTGGACAGAAATGCAGGCTGCAAGATGGTTTTAGATTTTCCTCATGCATCAGCAGAAATGACCAGGTGGGTCGTGTGGAAGTGTTTGACACGAGATGGCAATGAAAAAACAATGGAGTCCCGGTACAACTGATGCTGATCAGAAAACAACACTTTTCCCCAATCGACTGAGTGAAATAGTTATCTATTGTTCCACAACTCTGCAGATATTTGTTCCAGTCCTAGGGAAACAAAGTTGTCATGTTTATGAGGTTGTCAGAAACGAATCCCTTCTTGTTTATTCGTGAAAGTTTCTAGTGACCTCTGAGTTAGTCGGCACACACAATTAAGTTTAATATACTCGATAGAGACAAACTGACCTCAGTCCTATGTCAAATCTATAGTGCATATTATTCCAATGTGCAGAGCCTATTGGGAATATAGGAACTACACTACACCCCTTCATTGCCCGCTTATACCGGTTTTATTGTATCACCCTCCATGGTGCAATTGTTCTTGAATCTGCGATTAATGCTGTTTTTTGTGTCTTTTTTACTCCTACTTGATGACAATTTTGCATTTATGTCCTTCCATCCTATTGTAAAGTGCTCTGATATTCCTCTGGATCTTGTTTGCGCTATATAAAACATTATAAATAAATAACCCTGTCATTTCCTAATGAACCACCTACACTGCTCCCACTCCATCGTCTGCTACAGAGCACAAGTCCTGTGCATGCAATCCCTTATATATCATAACATGCAAACTGCAACACAGAGAGACAAAATGACATCCCAGGTACAATGGGAGGAAGAACTAGGTGAACCTCTTAGTGATAAACAATGGAATTATTGCTGCCAACAGACTGGATGTATATCTGCGAATAGACGACTGTGATCGATGTGGGCAAGAAAAGGCAGGTTTTTTACATGTCGCTTGGGAATGTACGCCAGTCAAACAATACTGGAGGCAGGTATTCGAGGCCCTAGGTCTTATGACCTTGACCACACTGACGGCGTCACCCACTATCGTGCTCTTAGGGTACACAGGAGAGATCCCTCCAACGTACAAACGTAATGTAGCATTTGTGCTATTGCTATTGTTGGCCAAGCGCAGAGTAGCGTGCAGATGGATCAGGGGGGGGCGGGCATCTAAATTCAAAGAATGGCTTCAGGATTTCCTCTTTTGGCAGGAGCAAACATTGAACTACGTGGAATAACTCCCTATATCCTCCAGGCAAAGGGACATCTGAGACCTCTTACACACACACCTGTTTACTAACCTAGACGTAATAGACAGGCAGAGAGGCACACCTAGCGGCCGGGAATGAAAGCACTAACACAATCGAAAGACAAAGCAAGCCTATTGGGAAACTAAACTGACACCTTACCACACTTTAAATTCAGAGCACTATACACAGGTGAATGACACGAATATCAAAGGCATTCAGGAATAAGCAAGTAATCCGATTGTCTTCTGAGCAACTGAACTGACGTTACTAAATTACATGTTATAAATGGCTCTGATATGCGACTCATTTTCTATATGTTACAAGATTTTGTAGATGTGCCCATGCTATTGTACCTATATATTTGTTTGAAACTGACAATCAAAACTTTTTTTATGCTCACCTAAAACCCCTTGGAGCAACTTAGCATAGCCATCAGAATGTGTCCTGGTGGGCTCTGTATCAGGGGACGGTGAGGGTTGGTAGGGGACTAATGGAGGGGTAGGAGGGGGCAGTAAACCGTTCAGAAGGCTCTTCTAGACATTTGGAAATGGGCTGGAAGATTGAGGTAAGGCCTTTATCCAGAGAGCGTTGGCACGAATGGTCAATCGCCACCACAAGCCCCTCTTCATAATAGTAATCCTCATCTTCATAGGGCCCATAAGCCTCAAGGTCTTGTTCAAAGGTCTCATAATAAGACATGTCAACACAGAGGGGAAAGCCTCACAATCTACAATCCACAGTTGGAAGCAAGGGTTGCAGGGCATAGTCAGCAAGGTAGGATCAACCTCAAAGTAAGATTCATGCCAGCCCTGGAGGACTCTGCCAATCAGGATGTAAGTGGGAGCTGAAGGCTGGTCACCGGCCACAAGAAACAGGACCACGTACGCAAACCCAATTAAGAAGGTAAAAAAGTTGGATCAGCTGATTGGAGTTAAACCATCACTGCAGGAAACAACAAATTTGATGTAAGAACACCAATTTCTTCAATGCCTGTAGAAGAAATCCACTTTTATTGCAGCCCTGGGGAGGCGGCACCAGCGCAATGTTTTCAGGAGGCTCCTGACAGCGGGGGGAGGCGTGCCGGCTAACTTCCAAGGTGGTACATGTGCAGCCCTTATGTAGCCCAATTGGGCTACACATGCATCGTCACTCTCTTAGGACATCACTTCAGCAGCTACGAGTCCTCGCACAAGAAGGGGAAGGAAACTGGAATACGGGGAGAAAAACAGTCACTACGCACGCCGAACTTGCAGCGGAGGGATGCAAACCAGAGGCAGTGGTGGACCCTCTATAGGAAAGTAAGATCTGCTTATATGATTACCCCCACTTTTTAATTGATGTAATGCTGTTACTGGACTAGTCTGAATGGGATCCTGCCAATCAGGACCCCAGTCTGTCTGCTTTCTCCCCTAACTTGTTATGGTAAGTACCTAGGTACATACCAGATTAGATACTGGCGTACCCTTATCGGTCCGTAGTATATGGTACCCAGGGCATAGGTACCCCATAGGCTGAAGCATGTATTATGCATGTATCATGCCACCTATGGGAGATCATTCAAACTATCTATATAGGCCTGTCATTGCAGCCCGTGTAAGCTGGTGTTAGCACCACTCACAAAAGATTTAGGTTTTCCTATATCTAAGATCGCTGCACTTAAAACCTATAAGTCACCCCTACAGCAGGCCTTTTCAAACTTGAAGGCAGGGTGATTGGTTCTAAGGCAGAACAATAGGCATCCTGTCACAGGGAGGTGTGACCACTTCCTAGACAGGGTTTAGTGTATTGGGGCAGGGTGGCAGCAACGATGGCAAGGGATGGAAGCAAGTCAGGTCGCAGAGGCTGCGGGAAAAAGGAAAGAAGGAGAAGGAAGGGGAGGAAAAGAAGCAGATCAGGTCCAGAGGGAAGACAGGAGCCGCACCACCACCAGCGGACATCGAAGCCGACCCCGAAAACAATGTGGAAGGAAAGGGAGACCAGGCCCCCCTTGCCCTGCATGAAGAGAGGAAGGCCTAAGAAGGATGACTTCTACACTCCGAAGAAGATCATCAAGGATCAAGACTAAAAGAACACAGAGGACGACTGCATCACAGTGCACTCTGGGACGGAGGACAGAGACATAGAAGATGAAGAAAACACACAGGAGGACCCCTTAGAAGCTGTCTGAGAGGACCTGCAGAGGCTGCACCAGATGGTCAATGAAGCCTCTGAGACAAGAGCAGAAAAGAATGAGGAGGACAACATTGTGTGGACAGACGTTGCAGAAGCCACCATGGAGATCTCCATGGAGAACCCCGATGGGACAGCACCAGTGACAGAGGGCCTACAGACTGTTCAGTACCCAACGGTCTAACAGCCCTCCCACAGAAAGGTTCAGAAACCAGACACTGACTGCTAGAGCTGAGACAATGGAAATATCATTGTTCACCCTAAACGTCAGAAGTGTGAAGGATCAGGTTAGGCGGGTCGGCACGTTGCTCTTCCTGGCCACTCAGAACCAAGATATCTGCTTTCTGCAGGAATGCAGGATTCCGTACGCCCAGTTGTACAGCCAGCTCGGACCGCAGTGGATGCACAGGCCATCTTTTTGGTCTGGAGGTAACGATTCCAAATGGTATGCGGTGGCCATTCTAATCAAGGGGAGGCATTTCGAGCAGGTCAATGGCAGGGTGCTGGTTGTGGACTGGTCGTTGGCCGGTGAGCCCGTTAGGCTCATCAATGTGTATGCTCCCCAGAGAAGAATGAGCAACTCGAGATGTTCAGGGTGCTCAGGATGCAACTTGTGACCTCCAGAACCATTCTGATGGGTGGTGAGTTCAACTGCATAGTATAGTTGTACATACTGGGTCAGGCTTTGCAGGGATGGATGGGACGTCCAGGATGTTGGTGGAGAGGATAGGTGAGGAGTCCCTCCGGAATGTCATTGGGAGCATGGGCCAGAATGCAAGGAACTTTTCCAGGAGTAGGCCAGATGGATCTGTGCGTTCTCAGATCGACTTCCCATTCAACTCCCCAACTGTAAAGCCTGGGCGAAGCTCCATGGTTGCCGTCCACTTCTCTGACCACAGAGCAGTCAGTTTTGAGGGGGGACGTACTGGGAAGTTCCCAGCTGGCCCAGGATTGTGGAAGCGGAGCTGCTAATTGCTGTTAAATGAGGAGTTGGTGGCGAACCTCAGAACCACGTATATAGAGTGGAGGGACATGAAGGACTTCTTTCACTCCACCAGCGAGTGGTGGGAATGGGTGAAGGACAGTTTCTGGGGCTTTTTCCAGAATGCAAGCAGAGCTGCTGCACGGGAAAAGAAGAGGTTGTTCAGGAAGCTGCAGAGAAAACTGCAGCAACTGTACAAACTCGAGCTCAGGGGATGGGACGTGGATGACGACCTGGAGGAAACCCGAAAAGGATTCACAGAGCACTTTAAGGAAGAATCCAAGAAAATCATCATACTGACCAGAACCGAGAACCTTGAGAAGGGCGAGAAATGCAACTCTTTCTTCTTTAAAAAACTTCACTCAGCCCCCAAACCGCTGGTAGAGCTTTGGGACTTGGAGGGCAACCTCCAAAGTGAGATGGAGGGAGTCATGAGAGTCATAACTGACTTTTATGGTGAACTCCACACACCAAAGTTGTCGGAGAGAATCCAGGCAGACTGTTCCCTGGAATGCATCTCAAAGACACTGGTTCTGGAAGAGAGAGAAGGCCTGAACGCGCCCTTCATCCTTGCAGAGCTGCACTTGGCCGCCACAACTTCCAAGAGAGGCAAGACACCTGGAAATGATGGTTTCCCAATGGAACTGTATGTCGAACTGTGGGACCTGATCGGGCCGGACTTGCAGGACCTCTATGAGGAAATGGTGGGCAAGGGCAGTATACCGCAATCTCTGCTAGAGGGTATGATAACACTCTCGTACAAACAGAAGGGAGAGAGAGAAGACCTCAAGAACTGGAGGCCCATCTCTCTCCTTAATGTGGACTACAAGATTCTGATGAAGGTGATGGCCAACTGCCTAAAGAAAGTGATAGCGAAGATAGTTCACCCTGACCAGTCCTGTGGGATACCAGGTTCGCAAATCGCAGACAGTATGGCCCTGGTCCAGGACACAATCGAGTACATCAAGGGCAGCAAGGTCCCGATGGCCTTGGTCAGCCTGGATCAGGAAAAAGTGTTAGACTGCGTTTACCATAAGTTCATTGTCCAGACACTCAGAGAACTGGGGGATTTCTTCTGTGATGTGGTGACGACAATGTATAGAGACATCTCCAGCACGGAGTTGGTAAATGGCTGGAGAACCGACCCCTTCCCCGTCCTGTCGGGGTGAGGCAGGGTTGCCCTTTTTTCCCCCTCCTGTTCATCTGTGTGTGAGCTCCTCACTGAACGCATCTGGCAGAACAAGAACATCAGAGGAGTAAAGGCACCAGGAAGTAAGGGACAGGGTGAAGAGAAGTGCTCCCTCTACATGGACGACATCTCAGTCTTCTGTGCGGACGGACCATCTGTGAAAGAGATGGAGAGGACTTGTATCTAGTTTGAGAAAGCATCAGGAGCAAAGATCAACAGCGCCAAGTCGGAAACCCTACTCTTCGGACACTGGACCCCCACCGAGACCCACTGCCATTCCCCACCAAGAAGGACTTCCTGATGATCCTTGGAGCCTGGTTCGGCGGTGAGGGTGCAGTGGAGAAGACATGGGAAGAGAGGCTGGTGAAGACGAGGCGGAAGCTGATACTCTGGAGCCTTCGGAAGTTGCTGATCGAAGGGAAGTCTTTGGTCCTGCGGAACGAGATCCTGCCAGTACTCCAGTACATTGCTCAAGTATGGCCTGTGCAAACCCGAACGGCCAAGGCCATCAGAAGAATGATCTTCTTCATATGCATCTCAAAGATGGACAGAGTGAAGAGGGCAGTGATGTTCAAGACCCACGACTAGGGAGGCAAGGGAGTACCACATATCTGCACCATCCTGAGGGGAGTCTTTGTGTGCCACTGCCTGAGAAGAACCCTGAAGACCGAAGATGAGAGGCCTGACGGCTTTCCAATGGAACGCTTCTTCCTGTTGCCAACGTGGAGGCACCTCGGATGATCAGATTGGGTCAGCCACATCCAGTACAACTGGGAGACCCCTTGGTTCGACAAGGAAATGGAGAAGTTCGTGAAGGAGTTCGGGCTGGAGGCTGACACCCCCGCCACATTACCCCAAAGCTTGTCCAATGTCAGATACAAGCAAAGGACATCAGCAAACCAACTGGCGCCCTCCCCTCTGCCACAGCAGACCATGTGTGGGGAAATGTGACATCCAAGCGCCTGACAAACCAGCACAAAGACATCACCTGGATGGCTAGCCAAGGAAGACTTCTTGTGAGAGCCTTCATGCACACAAGAGGACTCAACCAATAAAAGTCCTGCCCAAGAGGGTGCACCGCAGATGAGATGACATACCATCTCTTCTGGGAGTGCACGTATGCACAAGACCTGCTGAAGGCCCTAGGCACGGAGCTTAGGGCCTGGATACCTACTTCATTCATCACCACAGACTCTGTGATGTATGGTTTGTTCCCAGGGACACATGCACTAGGTGACCACCAGGGCTGCTGGAAACTCCTGTGCTGTTTTAAAGAGGTTCTTCTGTTTTCCAGAAACCACCTGGTTGTAGGGAAGGAGACATCAACCCTGGTGTGCTGTAAGAAGATCCACAGCCTCCTGTATCACTACGTCGCACTGGGCGGATCAGATGAAGACGACGACGACTGAGGACCCAAAGGGGTCCCCTTGCACGGGGGAACCCTGGAGGAGCCACTAACCTGTTTTGTCCTTTTTTCTTTAACCCAGGAACCAGTTGGCGAGAGGAAAAGGCAGATGGAGTAAATTTAGTTCTTTACTGTATGTTTTTGACTAACGTGACCTTTTTCCTTCACAGGTAATAGGTCAATGGGATAGCTTGTGCACTTGTGCCAAGTTTGTTACCAATGACTGACCAATACATAGGGTGTTGTGGAAGGTGACGATTGACGTATCTGAACCAGAAACAACACCCTGACCAAAGTAAAACAAGCATTTGCAAAGCAACAGGTCTCGCATTTGCAGAGGTTGAGCTATTGGAACTGTAAATGACAAAGGGCCCGATGTAGGTCGGTCGGTAACGGCCGAAAATCGGTATTTTTGGCCGTTACCGATCGGTAAGTAGGTGATTGGTATGTAGGGGGCATTATTTTACCGAATCGGTAAAATTACCGATTCGGTAATTTTACCGATTCGGTAAAATAAAAAAATCGGTAAATTTACCGAATCTGATCCACCCATATGTAGGTGGGACTCTTCAGAGTCCCAGGAGCCTTACCGAATCGGTATTTTACCATCAAATCCAATTTGATGGTAAAATACCGATTCCGGTGTGCATGCACATGTGTGCATGCACACCTATGCCATGTGACAGGCAGACCTGCCCTTAGGGCATGTATGCCTGCCACATGGCACCCGAGCCTGTTTTGGGGGTGCCAGAGGGTGTCAAAGTGACACCCCCTGCACCCTTGTGAAAATCGGTATTTACCGATTCGGTAAATACCGATTCGGTAATGCCCATTCATTCCTATGGGCTTCAAAGCCCATAGAAATGAATGGGCATTACCGATTTGGTATTTACCGAATCGGTAAATACCGAAATCATCCGATTCGGTATTCCAGCACATCTGGAATACCTACATACCAACCCCTTAGATTTACCGATTATTCATTACCGAATCGGTAAAATTCGGTAATTAAAAATCGGTAAATCTATTCTACCTACATCTAGCCCAAAGTCTTTTATTTGTGTGCTTTGAAAACCTGAAAGTGGTACGTAAACACGCACTCTAAACTTATAGTTCTAGCTTATGACTAGCAAGGCTGGCAGTAACTACGCCTCTTTTACTGGCAGCCTTACTTCTCCAAAGCAAGGCCTATAATTACAAAGTGCATGTTTATGCACCGCTTGCAGGTTTTCAAAACACATAATTAAAAGGCATTGTAATTTACAATGCAAATAACCAAAACTCTTGCAAATGTGAGACATATTGCAGTAGTGTTTCCATTTTTTTCCCCTGGAAAGGAAACGGAAGCATTTGTTACACGTGTTACAGTGTCACCAGTTATTTCCTGTGAAGAGATGTTATCAGGTTTCCTAAAACTGACTACGGGCTGCATAGTGAATAGCTTGTAAACAGTGTGAAGTACTGTGAATTAACATATGTTGAAGTGACGCCCACAGTAAATTACTGTCTGAGACTTTGAAATGAAGGAGCTATGTGCTTTAAAAAAGTAGTTTTGTTACATCCTATTACCAGACGTACTTGTTAGCAATGTAAATATAGTGGGGGAAGCAGTATTATGCATTATGTAAAGAACGAACGATGTGCAAAAGCCAGCTGCTATTTGAAGGTTTTAAATATAAAGTAGTAAGCAACTAAAGGTAGGTTAGAGTACTGCACAGACTAATTTCAAATATGTCTTCAAATATAATTTGCGGATAGTGTTTATAGATGCGCTTTTCCAAAATAACAGCTAAACTGCGAGTCCTCCGTAAACAACGTGCACAGGCCCTCTGTGTTATGCTGATGATAAAAGATCTGCTTTCCCTGCCAATTTAACATGGAAAGAGAACACCAGTTTACAGCTGTATTGTATCTGAAATTCGTAAAGGGAGCTTGTCTTTCTATATTTTTGTGCTGTTGCTTTATATGGGTACTGTAATGCAGCTGGGCACCATGCTTAAAATATGTGTTGAGAGAAATTGACCTAAGAAAGAAAGTTTACAATAAAGAAAGAAGTATAACTGTTTATATTGGCGTAAATAAATGTGCTGAAATCTGTTGAAGTGCCTGGCAATATTTTAAATACAAAGTGGGAAGTAGTTCTGGGAAGGGTGGAGTACCGCACAGAGTAATTTCTTTTATGGTTTCAGATATAATGTGCAAACGGCCAAAAGTACATGTAGATGCGCATTTCCGAAACAACCCAAGGAGAGCGAGTCCTGCATAAACAATGTGCCTCAGCCCTTTGTGTTATGCGGATTACAAGACAGCCACTTCTGATGGACAGAGAACCCCAGCGTCCATCTGTCCACACTTGCACACCTGTGCAAGTGTTTATTACATTTGTTTTATTATTTTTCACAGGCTGTGTTAGACGCTTAGAAAGACAGCGCCTCAAAAAGCCACTTTCCCACAAAAGTAGCATATAAAGGGAGCCCCACTGTCCATTTGTGCACACTTGCACATCACTGCAAGTGTTTGTTTTTCTATATTGTTATTTTGTTATTTTCTATACACTGGCTTGTAGGCTTCAAAGGGCAGCGTCTGGACAAAACATATCTAAAATCAAATGCATCCAATATTTTAGCAGTAGAGGCTAAGGCAATACACCAAAGATAAATGTTCCAGGACTAAACTTTTCCATCTATGTAACAAAAGAAAGAAAGGTGCCTTAGTAATGTGAAGGTTTTCCAATAACAAATTAGACTGTTGTGTACGTGAGGAATTAAAATACCGGTGGTAGGACAACTTTTTACAAAATCATGCTGCAAAAAAAAGTAAAGTTGTATAGTGTTGTTCACATATTGTAAAATAGCATATGAATCCTTAATGTTTGTGAATTTTGTGTTTTTTTACAAATGGTGAAGAAAGGAATTTACTAAATGTTAACAAATGTTGGCTACAAAACGTCCTCTAAATTCACTTTAGCATAGAGAGCTCTTAGCACACGTTTAAAGTCTTAAGGATTTATGGGGCAGTACAATGTCGTAAACAATAATTAAAGAAACAGTGTTAAAAGCAGGAACGCTTTTCCGTGGAAACAGATCTTATCGTAGAGTTTATCAGTGCTTGAAGTCTAGACTGGCATTTGTCATTCAACTGAGCAAATTGTGCTAAAGCAACATTAGCTAGATTAAGCCTAAAAAATGGTTTAAAAAAGTACGCAAAATAATAATAACAATCTAGCTGTGCGTGGTGCCTGAAAAAGAATTAAGGGCCATATGTATCAAGCCTTTTGCGATTCGTTAAGGCTGAAATTCGCAGAATCGCAAATGGCCTTTTTAACGATTTTGAAATGTAAGAAAAATTAGCAAAATAAGGAATCGCAAAAAATTGTGATTCCTTATTTTGCTTAAGCATTTAAGGAATCGCAATTTTGCGATTCCTTAAATGCTATGTATGAAGCATTTCAAAATTGCGAATTCAGGTTTAGAAATCGTAAATTACCACCTGTGAGAAGTTGGCCTGGTATATAATGCTCACTAATTCTAGTGATCACTTTGTACCATGCCAAGCAACCCTTATGATGATGGTTGTAATTCAACCTTGTAGACCAGTTATCCTAGTGGTAACGTGGACAAAGCAGTCTTAGGCTAAACTCTGAAAGGCATGTGAAGCCAGCTGTTATACCATACACAACCCCCTTGAATACCAAATGAAAGGGACACCACACAGATATATATTGAAAATATATATTGATTTATTAACTATAAAATCCCCTGGACTCTTTATGAGCACAGAAGCACAAGCGTAAAATCACAAGACAGTTTAAAATACACAAAAGTTGCACAATATGGATGAGCCCTAGGGGCCACCTAAACCATATACTAAATAAGTGGTATAAGAGATACCAGGAGGAAAGTGAAGAGGCCTAGGGCCTTGGGAATCGCTGGAGCTATTCGAGACTGGAAATAACTAAGTCGGGAAAGGCCCACGGGACTCGGGTGCAGTGTTCAAAGTGCACGCACTTCTCAATACAAAGTCTATGGTGCGTAAAAAGCACAAAGTTAGAAAGTTAGGAACCTTCCGAGTGACCTACGGAGCTGAAACTTAAAACACAGGCCCTTGGGATGTGTACCAGTGCAGGAGCACCGGCGGAGCTGAGTTACCTCACCCACAGGAAGCGGGTGCACAGGGTCGAAGATGTGTCGGGTTTCGTCACGCTGGTCGATGGTGCTTGGAGCAGGAGATGCTGCAGGCGGCTCGATGAGAAGAGTTCCGGTGGATCCAAGGGTGGATCTGTAGATGTGAAGACCTGAAAGCAGAGGGGACAGTGTTCAAAGTCACTAGCCAGTGACTGCCGTGGAACCAGAGTGGAACCAGGTGATGTCGGGTGCAAACAGGCGTTGTCGGGTAGCTTCTTTCTGCAGCCACGTGGATACCCGGGGTCGAGGACGTCCAGGAGTCGGTCACGAGCTGTCCCACGTAGGCTTCTCGCTGTTGGCGGTGTCGGCGACCTGATCGGAGCAAACAGGCCTTGGCAAATGCAAGCCACGCAGAAGTTGAAAGATGCTGTTCACTCGGACCAGCAAGGTCAGAGCGGGTGCTCCTTTTCACAGGAGCTTGGGTAGGTCTGGAGCAACCAGACCTGCTGTTTAAATCTTCGGGTTCGTCGCCAAGATGGCCGCTGGCCGCGTGGCTAGTGGCCGGGATGGCGCGTCGAGTGGCACAGTGCAAAAGGGCCCCACGCAGATCGTGGAGATGCTGGGGGGCTGATCTTCGGTGCAAGGGCTGCTCGGTGGTGGGGGTTCTCAGTCCCCAAAGCACAACGTCGAGGATGCCTCAGAAGCTGCGCAGTCAGCTTTACGAGTGTCTTCCAAGAGGTCCGGTCCCACGTCACTCGGTGCCTCCACGGGTCCCTTCTTTGCAGGGACTGTGGATCGGGCTCTGAGAGGTCTGGGAATCTGGTTCTTGTCGGGCTCTGGGCTCGGGCTCCGGCGGGAGGCGGCGGCAAAGCAGACGTCGAGTTGCTGGTTGGTACCTGTGTTCACAGGGTGGTCACTCCTTGGCCACAAGGGAGATTCTTCTTCAGTCTTCTGTGCAGCAGAATGTCGAAGTCCAGTCTTCTTCTTAGTTTAAGTTGATTTCGGGATGATCTGCTGTGCAATGGCACTGCTCCCTCTCTTATTCCAATCTGAGGGGTGGATCTCCTGCTAGGTCCCTCCCCTATGGGTGGGACCAGGAAGGGGGGTGGTTACACCCCCTCTCCTTTGTCCAGCTCCTCGCCAGGACTGGGGCTGGAAAGCCCCAGAACCGGTTTGGGCTGGCTTATGCACAGGGACACCTTGTGTGCCCCAGGCATGTCTCAATCTATTCAGCCCTGTCCTACCCAATACACAAAACCCTGTCTGGGGTGGTGCTCGCACCTCCCCAGGCAGGAAACCCTTTGTCCAGGCCCTCCTCGCTGGAAGGACTCCCAGCAGCAGGAGGTCAGACATGTGTCTGTGGTGGCAGCATCCATTTTGTGATGCTGAGGCTCTGTTTAACTTTAACCGGGGTTAAGGCTACACACATGTCGTGTCCCTCTAGAAGGGTGGAATGCTATCCCCGTCGCCAGAACTGGCGAGGGGATAGTATTCCAATTCGTATGACACCTTACTCGACATGTTTTGATAAAGCCAAACCAAAGATAGCATTTAACCGCGAGGGTTATAATGCACTTAAGAGTATATGGTATGGCAATATCCCGGAACAGCTTAGGGAGTGGTTCCCGACAGCTGCAGACAGGCTCAGCTCATGCTAGAGCACCATCTCACATATTTCCAAGCACTCTGCCTCCAGGATTGATGAGGCCTTCCATAGGAGTGGCTGATAGGAACATATGTGTCCAGTTTAGGGTTAGGCACAGACATACTGTACCTAAGTAAGAGGTGATTACACCAACTTACCCCAGCTGAGTGATCAGCCAGTTGTGTCAAATATGGAGGCCAGGCCAGGGGTGGCACAATACATGCTGCAGCCCCTGGCAGGCCTTGGCTACACCTATGCCCTGGGTACCTATGGTACACTGTTACAGGGGCCTATAAGGTGAACCAATTCCAATTGTGTTATGCACCTAAGGTACATGGAGTCCATTTTAAGGAGAGAGCAATCAGCCTGGGGCCCTGAATAGCAGGATCCCAGGCCAACTAAGTCAAAAACCAGCTAAACACCAGGCAAAAAGTTTGGGGGTAACCATAGTCAGATATCCACCTTCCTACATAACCCCCCCCCAAACGAAAGGAGATAAGGCTATCCTTGACCAGGTAAGCCTATATTGCCTAAGTGGCCATATAAGGAAGTACCAGCTCTGGCTTGGTAACCCCCTGTTTCATGGTCCACTAAGCAATCCCTCACCCTAAGGGTATCTGAGGGTCTCCACCATAGGGAATCTCTACCTGTGGTGTGTCTTTGCAAAGTCAAAGGCTGGTGTTGGGATGGAGTACTGAAGTGAGTTTCCTCTGTAGGGCTCAGCTTCCTCCAATCACTCTCCACCATGTGTGCCTTTCTTTCTTTGACTGAGTTGCACTGTGCTCTCAGGGTCAACCTCTGGCTACCTAAAGCTGGAGGCTGAGTCCCTCTGTTTGGCTTCCTGGAGGGACAGTTCAGGTTTGGGCCCTTAGGGTCCCAGGTTTGGCTGTGCCCAACAATATCCATCTGGGGGAGGTCCCTAACTACTTTTAAGGGGGATCCCTCAGGAGTTTTTAAAGTTTGCACCTCACTAGGGCTACTAGTTTCGGTGCCCCTAATCTGTTGATGGGGGTGCTTTATTTGACAGGGGGCCCTTTGGGTCTCACTGTCCTTCTTGTCCTCTGCAGCCCTGGGCTGAGTAAGGCAAGGTAGAGAGGGGCAGGTTACCTGCTCCAGACTGGGTCCCTCCTGAGAAGGGTCCACTGCCATCAGAGGCTCTGTCAGGCCAGGCCTAACAGCCTCTGGGTCAGTTCCTTCATCAGGGGTAAGATCAGTTCCCTGAGGAGGCTGATCCTTTCCTAAAGTCTGGTGGGAGGGAGATTTCTCTTCCTCCTCAATGCTCTCTGTTTGGGTGGAGTGATCCATCATTTCAGGCTTCACTACCCAGGTATCAGTTTGAGTTTGGGCTGTGGCCATCACAGCCCCACCAACCTTTTCAGGAGGAGACTCAGTTTGGGTATGGGCTGTTACTAGTACAGCCCTGCTACTCTTTTCAGGAGGGAAGTTATCTAAAGATGGGGCTGAGGTTTGCTCAGCCCTCCCAACCTTTTCAGGAAGGACATCTTGAATTGGGGCTGTAGCCATTACAGCCCCACTAACCTTTCCATGGAGATTTACCATTCTAGAATGGGTTTGCTGTTCAACCTCAGCCCAGGCTGAGATTTCCAAATCATTTCCCAGTAGGCAATCTACAGGCAAGTTTGCTGACACTGCCACTCTCTTTGGGCCAGTGACACCTCCCCAGCTAAGATTGACTACTGCCATGGGATGATTGGATTCTATACCATCAATGTTTGTCACCTGATATTTGGCATCAGGTAAAAGTTGCCTTGAGGGGACTAGACATTCAGCCACCATGGTGACGCTAGCCCCTGTGTCTCTGAAGGCCTCAACTTTCAAGCCATTGATGAGGGGCTCCTGTCTATACTTGCTCAAAGTGTTTGGGCAAGCTGTGAAATTGGCAAACCCCATGCCAGTCTCATAGACAAGAGTATCTGAGTTAGGGGACCTGGATAGGCCAGAGTCCACCTGTCCTCCAAAAGTAAACCCACCCAAATTCTTGGGGGTGCTCCCACCACCTGGGGGACCACTGCTAACAGTGACAGGAGGTGTTGGAGCCTTACCTGGAGGTATATTCTCCTTATTGCCATTCTTGGGACAACAGCTATCTGTTTTGTAATGCCCCACCTGTTTACAGGTATGACAATAAGGCTTTTTCTGGGATGTAGAAGTGTCTTGGGACCCACCCCCATTCTTGGAGTTTTGGGGCCCTGGGGAAGTCTTTTCCTTACTTTTATCCCCACCCTTCTCTTGAGGCTTGGTAGTCTCTTTCTTTTGGTCACCACCCTGGTTCTTAGGCCTGATCCTGGTTCTGACCCATTTGTCTGCCCTCCTACCCAATTCTTGTGGGGAGGTCAGATCAGAGTCAACCAGGTGCTGATGTAGAAGCTGATTTTGACAATTACTTAAGATTTGCTCTCTCATAATTAAATTATACAATCCTGTATAGTCAGTAACCTTACTTCCCAGCAACCAGCCCTCCAGAGCCTTAGTGGCACACTCAACAAATTCAGACCAGTCCTGAGTCTGTGTCTTCTGGGTATCTCTGAACATTAACCTGTACTGTTCAGTGGTTAAGCCTAACCCATCAATCAGAGCACTCTTCAGGACCATGTAGTTTCTAGAATCCTCATCACTAACTGTGAGGAGTCTGTCTCTGCCTCTACCTTCAAAGGAGAGCCACAAGATTGCTGCCCACTGCTCCTGAGGGATCTGCTGTACTCTGCAGGCTCTCTCCATTGCAGTGATCCATTTATGGATATCATCCCCAGCTTTGTAGGGGGGCACAATCTTACTCAGGTTTCTTGTATCAAAGGACCTGTCTTTATCCTTGTGGATATTGCTGCCACCAGTGGGTTCTATTACCCCACTCTCTCTAGGCTGTCTTGCTCTAGCAAGTTTCTCCTTAGCCAGGGCAACCTCTAACTCTTGCCTCTGGATCCTAAGCTCAGCCTCTCTCATCTTGGCCTCATGTTCCCTTCTCTGAGGGCTAGTCATCTCCTTTCTGGAGTGACCATGAGAGCCTCTAGAGACATGGGAGGTGTTGGATTCACCTGAGTGATGCCTTCTCCTCCTATGGCCCTGGTTAAGTCCACCTGGGGGTCTGAATGGGTTGTTACCTGATTCATTCCCAAGTTGACTTAAGTTAGCCTGGTTCAGTCTACTGACCAGCACCTGACTATCTCTGTCATCATCTGACTCACTGCTTTCCACCTCCTCCTCCTCTTCTTCTTCTTCCTCTTCATCTACCTGAGGAGCTCCAGTGGTGGAGGCTTCCTCATCTACTAGGATGATAGGGGTAGGGGTGTCTACAGTGTCATCCTCTGAAGGATGGCCTCCTTCAGCATTCCCTGTGGGGTTTGCTTTAGAGGTCTTTAGAGCCTCAGACTGATCCAAGAGCTCTCTTAGGTGGTCTGTAGTAGGGGTAGGCCCTGTCTTCAGACCCCTTAAGACACAAAGCTGTCTTAATTCCTTAAAGGGAAAAATAGCAAACTGGGATGGTGCCCTTGGAGGGTCACTCTCAACAGGAGTAAGTCCACTGGACCCCTCTGTTCCAGACATTGCTCTAGTGTGGGTGGATGTGTTGCAATCTACCTACACTGGTGTTTTCCTACTAAACCTATCTAGTAGTTGTAGCTAGGGTGTGCTACTCCCTTTGCTCTACAACAACTAAGTTCAGTAGAACTTAAGTATACTAGTCTTGTTTTATATGTACCTAGCAGGTACCTGTATGATCTTTCAAATGATAATCTCAAAGATTGTAATGGTAAAACAACAGCAAGCTCAGATCCCAATCCGCTGCTCACCAATGTGAGAAGTTGGCCTGGTATATAATGCTCACTAATTCTAGTGATCACTTTGTACCATGCCAAGCAACCCTTATGATGATGGTTGTAATTCAACCTTGTAGACCAGTTATCCTAGTGGTAACGTGGACAAAGCAGTCTTAGGCTAAACTCTGAAAGGCATGTGAAGCCAGCTGTTATACCATACACAACCCCCTTGAATACCAAATGAAAGGGACACCACACAGATATATATTGAAAATATATATTGATTTATTAACTATAAAATCCCCTGGACTCTTTATGAGCACAGAAGCACAAGCGTAAAATCACAAGACAGTTTAAAATACACAAAAGTTGCACAATATGGATGAGCCCTAGGGGCCACCTAAACCATATACTAAATAAGTGGTATAAGAGATACCAGGAGGAAAGTGAAGAGGCCTAGGGCCTTGGGAATCGCTGGAGCTATTCGAGACTGGAAATAACTAAGTCGGGAAAGGCCCACGGGACTCGGGTGCAGTGTTCAAAGTGCACGCACTTCTCAATACAAAGTCTATGGTGCGTAAAAAGCACAAAGTTAGAAAGTTAGGAACCTTCCGAGTGACCTACGGAGCTGAAACTTAAAACACAGGCCCTTGGGATGTGTACCAGTGCAGGAGCACCGGCGGAGCTGAGTTACCTCACCCACAGGAAGCGGGTGCACAGGGTCGAAGATGTGTCGGGTTTCGTCACGCTGGTCGATGGTGCTTGGAGCAGGAGATGCTGCAGGCGGCTCGATGAGAAGAGTTCCGGTGGATCCAAGGGTGGATCTGTAGATGTGAAGACCTGAAAGCAGAGGGGACAGTGTTCAAAGTCACTAGCCAGTGACTGCCGTGGAACCAGAGTGGAACCAGGTGATGTCGGGTGCAAACAGGCGTTGTCGGGTAGCTTCTTTCTGCAGCCACGTGGATACCCGGGGTCGAGGACGTCCAGGAGTCGGTCACGAGCTGTCCCACGTAGGCTTCTCGCTGTTGGCGGTGTCGGCGACCTGATCGGAGCAAACAGGCCTTGGCAAATGCAAGCCACGCAGAAGTTGAAAGATGCTGTTCACTCGGACCAGCAAGGTCAGAGCGGGTGCTCCTTTTCACAGGAGCTTGGGTAGGTCTGGAGCAACCAGACCTGCTGTTTAAATCTTCGGGTTCGTCGCCAAGATGGCCGCTGGCCGCGTGGCTAGTGGCCGGGATGGCGCGTCGAGTGGCACAGTGCAAAAGGGCCCCACGCAGATCGTGGAGATGCTGGGGGGCTGATCTTCGGTGCAAGGGCTGCTCGGTGGTGGGGGTTCTCAGTCCCCAAAGCACAACGTCGAGGATGCCTCAGAAGCTGCGCAGTCAGCTTTACGAGTGTCTTCCAAGAGGTCCGGTCCCACGTCACTCGGTGCCTCCACGGGTCCCTTCTTTGCAGGGACTGTGGATCGGGCTCTGAGAGGTCTGGGAATCTGGTTCTTGTCGGGCTCTGGGCTCGGGCTCCGGCGGGAGGCGGCGGCAAAGCAGACGTCGAGTTGCTGGTTGGTACCTGTGTTCACAGGGTGGTCACTCCTTGGCCACAAGGGAGATTCTTCTTCAGTCTTCTGTGCAGCAGAATGTCGAAGTCCAGTCTTCTTCTTAGTTTAAGTTGATTTCGGGATGATCTGCTGTGCAATGGCACTGCTCCCTCTCTTATTCCAATCTGAGGGGTGGATCTCCTGCTAGGTCCCTCCCCTATGGGTGGGACCAGGAAGGGGGGTGGTTACACCCCCTCTCCTTTGTCCAGCTCCTCGCCAGGACTGGGGCTGGAAAGCCCCAGAACCGGTTTGGGCTGGCTTATGCACAGGGACACCTTGTGTGCCCCAGGCATGTCTCAATCTATTCAGCCCTGTCCTACCCAATACACAAAACCCTGTCTGGGGTGGTGCTCGCACCTCCCCAGGCAGGAAACCCTTTGTCCAGGCCCTCCTCGCTGGAAGGACTCCCAGCAGCAGGAGGTCAGACATGTGTCTGTGGTGGCAGCATCCATTTTGTGATGCTGAGGCTCTGTTTAACTTTAACCGGGGTTAAGGCTACACACATGTCGTGTCCCTCTAGAAGGGTGGAATGCTATCCCCGTCGCCAGAACTGGCGAGGGGATAGTATTCCAATTCGTATGACACCTTACTCGACATGTTTTGATAAAGCCAAACCAAAGATAGCATTTAACCGCGAGGGTTATAATGCACTTAAGAGTATATGGTATGGCAATATCCCGGAACAGCTTAGGGAGTGGTTCCCGACAGCTGCAGACAGGCTCAGCTCATGCTAGAGCACCATCTCACATATTTCCAAGCACTCTGCCTCCAGGATTGATGAGGCCTTCCATAGGAGTGGCTGATAGGAACATATGTGTCCAGTTTAGGGTTAGGCACAGACATACTGTACCTAAGTAAGAGGTGATTACACCAACTTACCCCAGCTGAGTGATCAGCCAGTTGTGTCAAATATGGAGGCCAGGCCAGGGGTGGCACAATACATGCTGCAGCCCCTGGCAGGCCTTGGCTACACCTATGCCCTGGGTACCTATGGTACACTGTTACAGGGGCCTATAAGGTGAACCAATTCCAATTGTGTTATGCACCTAAGGTACATGGAGTCCATTTTAAGGAGAGAGCAATCAGCCTGGGGCCCTGAATAGCAGGATCCCAGGCCAACTAAGTCAAAAACCAGCTAAACACCAGGCAAAAAGTTTGGGGGTAACCATAGTCAGATATCCACCTTCCTACACCACCAACTTGTAGTTGGTGGTAATTTGCGATTTCTTGTATATATGCACAATTGTGCATTTGTAAGGGTGGCATATGACGCACATACATGCCCATTGAGCATGTATGTGCTCCATATGCACACACATTTAATTTTCAGGGGTGCAGCAGGGTGTCCTTGAGACACCCCTGTACCCTTGAAATAATTCTCAAATTGCGATTAGCTAATTGCGAATTCGCAAATTGAGAATTAATTACAGTCATTTCTATGGGCCTCCTGGCCCATAGAAATGAATGGGAACTTGTTCCTTATTTGCGAATTCGCCAGTTGCGAATTCGCAAATAAGGAATATTTGGAAATCGTAAAAAAATAGTGATTTTCTACATACATACCATTCTGCGATTTCTAAATAGCGATTCCTTAAAAATCCCTATTTAGAAATCGCAAATGGTGATTATGATACATATGGCCCAAAGTATGAAAAAGAGTTAAGTACATGCACTTGGGGAAATGTTTGAAAATAAGCGTGTAACTAATGAAAGTGTACAAAAATAGGTAAAGGCACAATTAAAAATGAAATCAGGAAAAACATGTTTACAATAGTTGACATGTATATTTTTTTAAATTGGGAAAAGTTCATTAAAAGCGCATTTTTCCATGCTTGCTGCCACGAAAACAATTCAGCCTATATTAAATATATAGAGATAGAGTAATATTAGAAAATGTGCATATAAATTATAAAATTCCATGGGTGGTGTTAAAAAAAAGCAGTGCAAGCGTTAAGTTTGTGTAGTTAGGGAAAAGTTCAAAAAAAGGCACGTGTAAAGGTAGAAATTGCAAAAATGTACTTAAAGGCGCTATTAAACAATCCTTGCAATACATCTGTTTCAATGTGTGCAACTAAGCAATTAATTAAAATAGAAATACAAATGTAAGTGATTTAATGCCAATGGTTTTGGTCACATCACCATTTAGGTATTGTAGACAGCCTAAGAGATAGAGACCAGTTTCCTCATGGATTATTATATGTCATACAGAATTGATATCCCTGACGAAGGGCCATGGCTAGAAATGCATTGGGATAGGATAAAGCAACATAAGTTTTCATGGATGAAATTCTTTATGAAAAGAATATTATTTGTTGAATAAATATGATTTGTGACAAGGTGGATAGAAAATTAATAATGCCTTGGAATAATTAACACATCATACCTGAATTGAACTGAAGGTTGAATTATTTTGAACAACCCCTCTGCATAGGTGCATCTGCTGAGCTCAGGGGGATGGACCCTAATAGGGAACGTGGTTATCTAAAGTTTTCAGTACGTAACCATGTTAATTGGCGAGTGCACTTTGCCTTCCTTATATTTTTGCACCTTAAAAGGTGCTTAAAGAGGTTTTAGCCATCTTGTTCTTGTAAGAGTGGAGAGAGAGTTCCACTCAGCACAGATGTTCAGTCATAAGCATTTATGGAGCAGAACAAGGTTGTACACAATAATTAAATAAACCGTGTTAGAAGCAGGAATGCTTTTCCGTGGAAAAAGATCATATTTCAGAGATTATCAGTGCTTAAAGTCTAGACTGGCATTTGTAATTTAACTGATTTTGCCATGCGTGCTACCACAAAAACGATTCAGCTTCAAGAAGTAATGGGGTTAAAAGGTCCAAAAACCCTTAATGGCCAAAAGAATGAGCATAAGGTTTGTTCTTGTAGTTTTGCCTTAGACAGGGGGTGCAACCACTGACCCCCTAAGGTGAGTATGAAGCAACTAGTTTTTGCTAAGACAGGATGTATACTTCAATGATAATTTCCGGGAACAAATTCCAATAGTTCACGTGAAAATGTTTGAAAATGTATTCGCACTCTGTTTGCCAGAGTGGGTGAGATAAGTGAACAGCCAACACGTGTTTCGCTCCTTGCACGACCATCCAGCCTGGGGCTTCCTCAGCGCTGTAAGTACATTGCACACATTGGAGTGGTATTCAGATGTTGTGTTAAAGAAAATTAGTGGTGATGCGTGTGAAAGGAGGGTTGTGTGTGAAGAAGGGTTGGGGAATGATAGGTGCATGGAGAGAGAGGGAGAGGTTAGATCAAACGTGGGGGGGGTTTGATGGCGTGCAGAATAAGGGTTAGTTGGTTATAGTTATAGTTACGATCAGTAAGCACAAGGATGGGAAAGAAAGGTAAGTGGTTAGGGAAGGAGAAAGGGGAGGATAAGTGGGGATTAGTTGGCAGAGTGTTAGGGTAAGGGATTATCCATTTAGGACAAGTGAACATAGATTTAGCCATACATTATAGGAGGTATATATAATATACGATTCATAGCATGTAGTCCATTGATAATGCACACATTTTGACCAGATAGAGGATGGCAATTGGTGGAAGAAATGAAATAAAATCACCCAATTTCAGTTTAGATCGCACATTAATAGTTATAAAACATCGTTTTAGGATAGTGAGGCGGTGGTATTGGTAATTCAAAAAGCACATTAGTGAAGAAGTATTTGACATTTGGACATAACATTTGTTAGAGAGCAGTGCAGTGGGACAAGGTATTCAAATTATATTAAATCCACATGAAGTTTGTGTGTTCATCATTTAGGCAAGTTGTTGATGACAGAGGGGCGCAATGGTGTCAGGATTCGTAATCATATATTCAAATAATCACAAGTCATCCGACAATTAGAAGTAGTACGAGAAAGTTCAGAAAATAGTGGGTATACGAAGAATATTGACATTTAGTGACATTTTCATAATTACAGTAACCCGTTCGGCCAGTTTTCCAAAAACATAGGGTGACAAAAATTCACATTGGTAATTTGAAATCGCATGACAGGTTAGGCGATCAAGGAATGTAAGGTATTGGAGAGATAGTGCGATAGTGGGAAAGAGTGAAACTATATTATTTGTATCACATATCATAGTTACAATGCAATCGGTATCCAGATCATCGAAATTCCGGGATGATGCAGCAGGAGAGAATGAAAGGGAAAAGAGAAGAAAAGAAAAGAGCCTGCAGTTAGTCACGAAATCCCCACCAGTTTGGAATTGTAAATCTCTATCCGTGTAGGCGGAGTGCTTAGGGTCTAACATACTTCTATAATAGTCCGGCCCGGTGCCACGGGGTGGGTTTTAAGGTATGTGTTTTCCAAAGCGATCCCGTATAAGTGGTGGTCGGTAGATATATCTTAGAAAATGTTAATCGGTTTGTTAGCGTTATTGGCGCAAATACATAAGGCTCGACGATTCAAGCGTGATGTGAGCGTACGAGGTGAGGTGAGAGTGTTCGGCACATGTAGCGTGAAAAAGGTGAATCGGTTTATTTGCAATAATTGAGCATTGAAAGTGGGCTAGAAAATTAAAGAGTGGTGAGAACGTCCGGGGTGAGGGGAGAGTGTGATAGCATCTCGAGATTATCTCGTGGAGAAATTAAATGATAAATTATACTAAAATATATCTACAAGAGGGGCGCAGGGGGAAAAAAGGTTCTCCGTGGCGTAATTAAGGGATCGTGGATGACAGGTGCTAATCTATTTGGTACAGGGGAGTGCAGGTCAGGTTGGTAGATGGCAAGCGGCATGCTTACCGGGTTTGAATATTAGGGTATTCCGTCAGTGTTGTTGAAGTGTCAATTTCTAGTTAATCCTGAAGGGAGAAAGGTAGGGACTAAGCTTGGAGCAAGGAGGCCAGCATCCACTCAAATATAAGCGACGCTAAAATCCCGGTGCACTTACCTAATTCTCGGCGTAATTCCCGGCGTGTCAATCCGATCCGGTCTCTTCTAAGTGTGTGAATGCACTCCCGGCGTTGGCATATTTGAAGCTCTTGTCGTAAGGAGTGGTTCCGGTAAATAGAACCAGAAGTGAAAGATCCCCGATTGAAGGCACCATCTTTGAATGGTACAATGATGGCTCAAAAGCTATGTATAAGTACAGTATAGTGCAGGCTGAGGGATCGGGCTGATGTTATGTGGTGAGAGTTTGCTACTAAATCAGGCAGAAGAGTAAGTAGTGCAGCAGAGAGTGTATTAGAATACCTGACAATGATGCCGATGTGGGCGGTATTAATGAGATTAGTATGGAGAAAAAAGAAAGAAAGTTGGCACGGGCGGATGGTTCTTGCTATTTTTAGTGAAATGATAATGGTAAGAGACAGAGAAAGGGGAAACTCTAGCAAAAAAGAAAGATAATAGTGCTAAATCAAACATTAGTGCTAATGCAGGCGGTAAAAACTGGATCAGTTTAGCCAGCGTACTCTTTAGATACATTGATGTTCCCATGTTTACACAAAGATAATCATAGTAAAATCCCCCTGCTGGTATAGCTGTATTATTTCGAGGGGCAATCTTCTTGGATTCTGTATTCTTGTCATTCTGATGTTTATGTTGCAGACCTATATGTTTAGGACACTTATTTACAGTAATTCCTCCATGGAGAATCCGCAGTGTACAGTAATTCCTTCTTGGAAAATCCGCAGTCACTTGGTCTCGGAATTCTGGAGTTTGTGACTGGTTTGTACGATGGAGTCAAAATGGATGATGGAAGAGAGATTTGGTGGTTAGTCATCTCCCAGCCATACATGCAATTCTGCGTCTTTATTCAGGCCTTGGTCGACTGTTTTGTACTTCATGATTAGCAGACTCTCACGTCTTCGTAGTCTTAGTTCACGGTTTCACCCTCTTTTAGTTTGGTGTATAATTTCCAATCCAAAAAATGTGAAGTCTTTTTTGTGTTCATGTTTCTCATGGAAGTGTTCCGTGAGTGGATGTCCAGAGTTGTGTTTATGTATGTTACGGTAGTGTTCCTGAATCCGGATGCGAAGGGGTCTTATTGTGCTACCAATGTACGGGAGATTGCATGGGCTAATGATAACATAGATGCAGAATTTACTGTTGCAGTCAATCCATTCCTAGATAGTAAAGTCATCGCCTTGTGACATTGGTACTTGCGTTGTTTTGCTGCAGTTCAATTTGCAGATACTACAGTTTTTACAAGTGTGGAATCCTGGTGGTCTGTCCAGAAATGTCGAGTGTTGGTGTCTTTTATCCTCAAATTCTGATTTACATAGGATACTTTTGAGGTTAGGTGCTCGCCTAAAGGTCATTTCTGGGTATGTTTTCAAGTGTTCTGTTAGATTTGACGTTTGCTGTAGCAGGTGTCAATGTTTCTTTAGGCTATGTCTTATTTGTTGATGTCCAGTATTGTAGTCAGTGATGAATCGTATCGTTGTGTTGTTCTTGGGTTTTTCTTTGGGTTTGAAAACTTGAAATCATACCCAGAAATGACCTTTAGGCGAGCACCTAACCTCAAAAGTATCCTATGTTAATCAGAATTTGAGGATAAATGACTTGTGAAAACTGTGGTATCTGCAAATTGAGCCGCAGCAAAACAACGCAAGTACCAATGTCACAAGGCGATGACTTTACTATCAAGGAATGGATTGACTGCAACAGTAAATTCTGCATCTATGTAATCATATGCAATCTCCCGTACATTGGTAGCACAATAAGACCCCTTCGCATCCGGATCCAGGAACACTACTGCAACATACATAAACACAACTCTGGACATCCACTCACTGAACACTTCCATTAGAAACATGAACATAAAAAAGACTTCACATTTTTTGGATTGGAAATTGTACACCAAACTAAAAGAGGGGGAAACCGTGAACTAAGACTACGAAGACGTGAGAGTCTGCTAATCATGAAGTACAAAACAATTGACCAAGGCCTGAATGAAGACGCAGAAATGCATGTATGGCTGGGAGATGACTAACCACCAAATATCCCTTCCATCATCCATTTTGACTCCAACGTACAAACCTGTCACGGGGCGTGGCTTGGATGCCGAGGCGGATGGCAGGGTAAGCGCCGAGCTCCGCTCGTGAACCCCGCAATTAACCTGTAAATCGACCACCTGGACCCCCTGAGTGGCCACGGGGGACATGAATGCGAAGGGTAGTTGCCCTGGAGGGAATCAGTGACTTTGGACGGCAAAATCCGGAGATACGGAGTGATTTTCGACTCCGTGCCAGTCGTAGATAGACGACCTAAGATGGCGGCGTTGCCCTCGTAGGCGCCCACTGAACTGGCGGAGTGGTGAGCGAAGGTGCTGGCCTGGAGTGTGGGGCGGATCTCTTCAAGGACCAACTAGGGGCACGCGATAACTGGAGAGAGTGCTCGTGCGGTCACTGGGTCTGCGACATCCGGAAGCCTGAGGTGCTGGAACGGTGTGACCTACGATCGGCGGACCGGGCAGCCATTTTGAGGGCCAGCTACGCATTAACTTGTCCTGCGTCCCGATCGGCTGCGGAGGGCCCTGGAGGCCGCTGATGTGGGCAGCCCAGAGGGAGGAAAGATGGGGACACGCCACCCTCAGATGCATAGGGCCCAGCCCGAGACGAACAAGACGCATTCGGGCCACCGCAAGACCAGGGTCTGCAACTACAACTCGATAAAATCCTGACCGTCATATCGGAATCTCACACTGCTCTAGAACAGGACATTGCACAGGTGGCGACTGGACTGGGCCTTCTACGGGCAGATCACTCGAAGTTGGCAGACAGGGTGAAACAGACGGAGATCAAGATTCAGGAGATCAAACCTGCTCAAGCCGCACTAACCAAAGGCATGGCGAGTGTTCTGGAACGGATCGCAGTGCTGGAAAAGCGGGCGAAGGATGCGGAAGGGAAGAATAGACGGAATAACATCCGAGTGGTGGGCTTGCCGGAAAAGATTGAGGGATCTGACATGGTGAATTACTTGGAAACCTGGCTGCGAACAGTGGTGGCCCTACACCTTGGAGGGTGAGCATCGAGTCCCCGCTAGACCACCACAGCAGGGGCGCCCGCCTCGGCCTGTGGTGGCGCACGTGTTGCACTTTAGGGACAGGGACTTGCTGCTACGGAAGGCCCGGGCGGATGGCCCATTCCAGGTAGACAACAGCAGAGTTACTCTGTTCCCAGATTACACGATTGAAACGCAGCGGCGCCGTATGTCCTTCCAGTCCATCAAGAAGGAACTTCGCGCGGAGGGGATTCAGTACTCCTTGCTATTCCCGGCCAAACTGCGCATCGCTTTGGAGGGGAAAACTCATTTCTATGAAACTCCGGAGGAGGCATGGACATGGCTGGAATCTTATAAGGCAGGTACAGATGGACAGATAGCGGAAGCATGAGAACTGGCTAGAGATTCTTTGCCCAGTCAATCCCGGCGATTGAGGCGCCGCAGGAGGGACCTGCAAAGACCATCAACCTCGCAGACTGAGCTGGAGCGCAGGGGAGCACTGCAAGCGGTGACGGAGATCTCCGTGGACTTGTTGCAGTCTTCCCTGGAAGGATCGGACTTGGACACTGCTAAGGGGCAATCGGAGGCGGACTTGGCTGCATCGGACAGTGCACATCTGCCACTGGTTACTCCCGGGACGGCGGGTGGTCTGTTAGATGAGTAGACTTGATAACTCTAACGTGATGTGGGGAGATTGGCACTAGTTAGGGGCGATACAGGGCCCGGCAGTACCTCTCAAGAACAGTTGGATGCGTGACACGATGGGATTCCATAATGATTTGCTATACGAACTACTGAGTGGGGGGCATGGAGGGGGGAGTTCGTTTCAGGGGGATTTTGAGCTGGAAATAGGGCGATGTGTTGATTTACTACAGAGTACTTGCTAGGCTCTATCCAGCCCCACTGGATGGTCCAAGTTTATTTGCCTTAGCTTAGTGGAGGCAATTGTTGGGTTGGTTTGGATGGGATTCACTATGTTGGTGCCTGTACTGGGTGGGGCGGGCCTGTTGGGGGAAGGGTTTGTTCTGGTTACAGGAAAGAGCCTGCCGGCGCGGCAGCAGAGGAAGGAGGTGTGCTGGGGGATTTCACACCTATAACATGGGGCCATTGCCTGACGTGAAACGTTCCTGCAAGAAACACATTTGACCAAGGAAGAGGGGGCAGCACTGCAGCGAAGATGGCGAGGGCAACTTTACTACACTACTGATTCTGCTTTTTGCGCGAGGGGTCTTGATTTGGGTTAGAGCGAGGGTTCCGTTTCAGATGACCGCGCAGTTAGTTGACCCGAAAGGACGAGATGTGGCGGTTGAAGGCCGCCTGAATGGACGGGAGGTAACCCTTTGTAGTGTCTATGCCCCCAATGTGGAGCAGATACCGTTCTTTGAGCGCTTGTCTGACGCTCTGGCGGGCTATTTTACGAAGCCGGTGTTGCTAGGGGGAGACTTCAACTCCATTACAGACGTGGACATGGATAGATCGCACCCGCCGTTGCCTGGTGCTCCAATCCACAGATTAGCTAAATTTAGAACCCAATGGCAAGATCATTGGGGGTTTGTGGACATTTGGAGAGCACAGCACTTGGCTGAACGTGATTATTCCTTTTTCTCGGCGCTCCATGATCTGCATGTACGACTCAATGCGATCTTGTGTAGTCCTGGTCTGGCTACTATGGCAGCAAGCAGCGAATATTTATCCTGCACGATCTCGGACCACAACCCCCTGTTGGTGGGGTTTTGCTGGACTGAGCCGCGCCCGCCTATCCCGACCTGGAGACTGCACCCGGAAGTATTGGAGGGTTCTGCCTTCCGTATGGAGCTGGGCACGGGTATTACACAATACTTTGCGGAGAACGAGGGCACGCCTGGGACGGTTGCTTTCGAGTGGGATGCCTTTAAGGTGGTGACCCGGGGGTTCTGCATCGCCAAATGGGTCGAGGTGCGGAAGCAGATATTGCAGGATGTTGAGGCTGCGGAGAGAGCCCTCAGGGAGGCTGAACGTGTCTTTTCGGTGAACTCTGATGAGCGTGACACGGTCCAAACTAGGAAGGAAGCGGTGGCGGTTGTAGTGGAGCGTTTAAGGTCTTTTGACCACAGAGCATATCTGACCCGTGCGCATGCTGAGAGAGATAAGGTTTAAACAAAACAGGATGCCAGTACTGCGAAATAATTTCACAAATCTCAGCAAACGAGAGATAAGGTTGGCACTTTGTTGGCGTGGATGGCTAATCCTATACCTAGATGAATCCCAGTCTTGGCGTTGGCGTCCTCATCGGGGAACCTAGTTTATACGCAGCATCAAATTAATGATCGGTTCCGCTCTTTCTATGCGGATCTATATACGAGTCGCCTACAAGCTGCGGAGACTGACATTCAGGCGTTTCTGACGGGTCTGGAACTGCCTATGATAGAGGAGTTGCAGGCGGACTCCCTGGGACGGGATATTTTGCTCGCCGAAATCTGCTGTGCGATTAAACAGCTCGCGCAGGAGACGGGCTGCCTGTGGAATTTTACTCGACTTACATTGACGAGCTGGCTCCTAGACTGCTTTCGGTGTATGGCGAGGCCAAGTTGCTGGGGGTGTTGCCGGCGTCCACTAGGGAGGCGATTATCGTTCCCCTCCTCAAACCTGGGAAGGATCCCACAGATTCAGCGGTGTATCGTCCTTTGTCAATGCTCACTACGGATTATAAGATCCTAAGTCGGGTGCTGGCTACTCGGCTCCTTCCTTTTATGACACAGTTGGTTCACCCCGATCAAGCTGGGTTTATCCCTACCCGTAACACTGCTGGCAGTATTCGCAGGCTTATACGAGTGCTGGGGGGTGAGCGTGGCGACGCTGACCAGGCAGTGGTCCTCTCTGTGGACATTGCAAAAGCATTTGATAGCTTAGAATGGCCCTATTTGTTTTCGGCTATGAGGGCGTTTGGTCTTGGAGAAGGGTTTATCCGCTGGACAGAAATATTGCATTCCGCTGCTAGCGCTAGGAGAAAGGTAGGCCGGGTCATTTCCGCTTCGTGCCCAGTGGGGCGAGGCACCAGGCAGGGCTGCCCGCGCTCTCCGTTGCCGTTTGCTCTGGCTAAAGAGCAGTTGGCAGGGCGTGCTAGAGTGGGGAGTGCAAACCGGGGAATACAGCTTCGTGGGCGGACGCATTATATTTCATTGTACGCGGACAACATGGTGCTCTTCTTGAATGATGCGAATGAGGCATTGGTAGGAGCGCGGGAACTGCTAGGCCGCTTCGGAGAAGTTTCGGGCCTGCGAGTCAATTGGGCAAAAATTTGCATGTTTCCAGTAACCGGGGCTCGCGATCCACCTTTGCACCTGCCTGATGTAACGTGGGAACCCCGGTGCCTTCCCTATCTGGGGACGCACAATTACCATAATCAGGACGATCTGCTCGAGGGTAACATTGGTAGGGCACTCAGGGGGCTGAAGGTCAGCATGCACTTCTGGGGTACTCTACCACTTTCGGTGGCAGGACGGGTGGCACTATTAAAGATGGTGGCGCTCCCACGATTGCTGTATTTTTCCGCACCCTGCCTATACGAATACCTGTCGCACTGTTTCGTCAACTCCGTTCTGCGATGAGTGGCTTTATCTGGGGGACGGGGAGGGGCCGAGTGGCATTGGACACGCTAATACGGCCTAGGGCGGAGGGGGGCCTCGCGGTCCCTGACCTCGAACTGTACTATCTAGCTGCGCAGTTGCAGAGCTTCCCCAGGCAGTGGCGCAGGAATTTTGTGGTCCAGGTCGGGAATTTGAACCTGATGTACCGCAGCATGTCTTGTCATTTGTGGTATTGCAGCAAAGGTTGAGAGTTGATGGACTGTCGGTTGAATAAGGTGCCTTAAGGCACTGTTGGAAATGCTATCACAACAGGATAGGGGTACAAAGACCTTTTGCTCCAGAGATACTGTTAGGTATGTGCACAGCTCTGCCACATGGAGGGGATTGGTCAGCCCTAGCGGAGTGGGAGATGCTTGGATTGCAAATGGTTGGGGACCTATTCGCTGGCGTCGCACTGCTGCCTTACGGTGCTTTACAGTAGACTTTCGGACTCCCAAGGGGGCATTTCCTAATTCATGCAGCCCTAGTTACCGCCATTCAGAAACACTGGGGGGGCAGGCCTATCGGGGCCACCGGTAAATGCAGCGTGTCAATACGTAGTGATGGCAGCGGGCACCTTCAAGGCAGTAACTTGTTTATATAGACGCATGCCGGGGGAAGGGTTGACCCCATTGCAGAGGCTGCAGGCGCAGTGGAGGGCGGATATACGCAGGGAGATCCCGGACTCAGCCTGGTCACACGTGTTGAGGAGGGCATGGAAAGGTACTAGGAACGCCAGATTCCAGTTAATTCAATTTTACATTTTACACAGAGCATACCTCACACCAGAAAAGATCAATCTGTATTTTCACACGGACTCTGCGCAATGCCCCAGATGTAGACTGAGAAATGCAGATTTAGTGCACATGCTTTGGGATTGCCCACAACTAGGTACCTATTGGGAGGAAGTCCTCACTACGCTTTGCAAGGCGACGGAGAGGCAGATTGACCTGGAAAAAGGGGCCTGTCTCTTGCATTGGTTTCCACACACAAGCAAAACAAAGGCGACAAACAAGTTCTTGGATTTGGGGCTGCTGCTTGCCAAACATGAAATCATGTCCCACTGGAAAGATAAGGTAGGGCCTAGCTATCTTAGATGGAGGGCGGAGATGCTTAAGTGGGCCAGCAGTGAGGGTGCGGTGCGATTGCAACAGGCTCATAGGTCTCACAATGATAGGGCTTTGGAAGCAGCTCGGGCATGGGAGGCATTGGTGACGGACTTGAGGAAGGAGGATGAGGATACAGACTCAGAGATGAATGATATGACCGTGGAGGGGCACTAGTGGGCCACACACCTAGCTGATTGGGATAGGAACAACGTTATGATTCCCCGATACCGTAATTTGTCACTCTGAACTACTTGGATGCCCTGATGGTGTCAACAACGATCCCTTGGTACAAATAGATCTTTATTATGGCTTTGATTACTATCTTAGTTAGAGCCGGCAGGAGTGAGGGTAGGGGAGGGTTACCAGGATGGGAGGTGGACGGATTGTTGCATGGAATATTCTATCAAGAACACTTGTTACTTTCTATTTTGCGATGACCTGGAAGTTATATTGATGACTATATAGGTTGCTTGAGATGTATACTCTTGCTGAGTACTCCTGGATAATGGACTTGAATGGATCGTAACTGGTCAGCTATACAAGACAATTATGCTTTATAAGTCCGTGCTCAACCTTACATGTTTGTTGATGTTAATGAAAATTATAAAGAGATTTAAAAAAAAACGTGCAAACCTGTCACAAACTCCAGAATTCCAGGACCAAGTGACTGCGGATTCTCCAAGAAGGAATTACTGTACACTGCGGATTCTCCATGGAGGAATTACTGTAAATAAGGGTCTTAAACATATAGGTTTGTAACATAAACATCAGAATGACAAGAATACAGAATCCAAGAAGATTGCCCCTCGAAATAATACAGCTATACCAGCAGGGGGATTTTACTATGATTATCTTTGTGTAAACATAGGAACATCAGTGTATGTAAGGAGTACGCAGGCTAAACTGATCCCGTTTTTACCGCCTGCATAAGCACTAATGTTTGATTTATTACTATTGTCTTTCTTTTTTGCTAGAGTTTCTCCTTTCTCTGTCTCTTACCATTATCATTTCACTAAAAATAGCAAGAACCGTCCGCCCTAGCCAACTTTCTTTCTTTTTTCTCCATACTAATCCCATTAATACCGCCCACATCGGCATCATTATAAGGTATTCTAATACACTCTCTGCTGCACCTACTTGCTCTTCCGCCTGATTTATTAGCAAACTCTCACCACATAACATGCACTACACTGTACTTATACATAGCTTTTGAGCCATCATTGTACCATTCAAAGATGGCGCCTCCAATCGCGGATATTTCACTTCCGGTTCTATTTACCGGAACCACTCCTTACGACACGAGCTTCAAATATGCAGACGTCGGGAGTGCATTCACACACTTAGAAGAGACCGGATCGGATTGACACGCCGGGCATTACGCCGAGAATTAGGTAAGTGCACCGGAATTTTAGCACCGCTTATATTTGAGTGGATGCTGGCCTAGTTTGATCCAAGCTTAGTCCCTGCCTTTCTCCCTTCAGGATTAACTAGAAATTGACACGTCAACGACGCTGACGGAATACCGTAATATTCAAACCCGGTAAGCATGCCGCTTGCCATCTACCGACCTGACCTGCACTCCCCTGTACCAAATAGATTAGCACCCGTCATCCACGATTCCTTAATTACGTCACGGAGAACCTTCCCCCCCCCCCTCCCGCGCCCCTCTTGTAATTATACTTTAGTATAATTATTATTTATTTTCTCCACGAGATAACCTCGAGAGGCTATTACACTCTCCCCTCACCCCGGACGTGTAATTATGAAAATGTCACTAAATGTCAATATTCTTCGTATACCCACTTTTTTCTGAACTTTCTCTTACTACTTCTAATTGTCGGATGCCTTGTGATTATTTGAATATATGATTGCGAATCTTGACACAATTGTGCCCCTCTGTCATCTACAACTTGCCTAAATGATGAAAACACAAACTTCATGTGGACTTAATATCATTTGAATACCTTGTCCCACTGAACTTCTCTATAACGAATGTTATGTCCAAATGTCAAATACTTCTTCACTAATGTGCTTTTTGAATTACCAATACCACCACCTCACTATCCTAAAACGATGTTTTATAACTAATAATGTACGACCTAAACTGAAAATGGGTTATTTTATTTCATTTCTTCCGCCAAGTGCCATCCTCTATCTGGTCAAAATGCGTGAATTATCAATGGACAACATGCTATGAATCGTATATTATATATACCTCCTATAATGTATGGCTAAATCTATGTTCACTTGTCCTAAATGGATAATCCGTCACCCTAACACTCTCCCAACGAATTCCCACTTATCCTCCCCTTTCTCCTTCCCTAACCACTTACCTTTCTTTCCCATCCTTGTGCTTCCTGATCGTAACTAGAACTATAACGAACTAACCCTTATTCTGCATGCCATCAAAACCCCCCCACTTTTGATCTAACCTCTCCCTCCATGCACCTTTCAATCCCCAACCCTTTTTCACACAGAACCCTCCTTTCAACCGCATCACCACTAATTTTCTTTAAGGAGCGAAACACGTGTTGGCTGTTCACTCATCTCACCCACTCTGGCAAACAGAGTGCGAATAAATTTTCAAACATTTTCACGTGAACTATTGGAATTTTTTCTGGGAATTATCATTGAAGCATACATCCTGCCTTAGCAAAAACTAGTTGCACTAAAACGATTCAGCACACATTAAATATATGAAAGCAGGAACATGTTTGCAAATACATATATACTTGTTAGAAATGGGATCCCTGGCTGGCCAGGGCTTGCGCCAAAGTCAGTCAGAGACCACCACTCCCAAGTCAGGGCAAGGGAATAACACGCCAGATAACCCCTGCTCACCCTCTAGGTAACGTGGCGCGAGCAGCAAGGCTAAACTTGGAGGCGATTTGAGTTAAGTATTTGCGCACGCACCCCAGCAACAACACCCAAGGCCCACCACAAAGGAAACTCCACACAAGGTTATATATAAAAATAGCCTTTGTATTACACCAAAACACATAAGATAAACACACACTTTACAATCTGCCAACAGGCACGGGCAGAATTTACAGGGGATATGTACAAGACAGGGCCACCTGGACCACTGTCAGGAATCAGCACTTTTAGAAGTTAGAATATAAAATTACTGTAGCACAAAATATATAACTTGTACCACACAACCAGCCACTACTGGTACCAGGTGAGCACCACCTATGCAATCCTCACTATCCGAGGAGATCACACAAGGAACCTGGGCCTCGCTTTTACCACCTGTACTAGCAAGAAGGAAACCACCTAAGTATCGCTATACCTGTAGGGGTCTAAGGAAGGAAACACATGATGCATCACAATACATTCAGAGGTGTAAAAGCAACAACACACATGATGAATAAACTACCCATTCAGAGGTGTAAAGGAAAGAAAACACATGATGCATCAACAATACATTCAGAGGTGTAGAAACCACAATAGCGCAAAATCCACATTAGCCACCACCTGTGGCAGTCCCTGTGTCCAAATGTCAGGGGCCTAAACGTGGCAGCTGCCCACGAAGTGCTGGGCAGCTGTGTAGCAAAGTTGGGCCACCGCTGGAGCCTCGCAGGCCCTGGCCAAACAATGTGGGCAAGGAGGGAGCCTCTCAGGGCTCTAAAACATCAAGGGGCGCAGGGAGCCTCTCTCAGGCTTTAAACAAAGGAATGGCCCCAGAGCCTCTCGGGGCCCAAAACACAACTGCGGCGCTTCGAGGAGTACCCCCCCTGGGGACTCAGGAAGACAAATGGCAGCAAGAGCCTCTCTGGGCTCTAAAATAAGTGGGGCTGAGAGCCTCTCTGGCTCTGGTTGGAGTCCCCCTCCTGGGGACTCGAGATACACAGAAATTACCCCTTTCGCTGGAGTCACTCTTGGGGGACTCGGGAGATACTGGCCACCTAGAGCCTCTCAGGCTCTCAACAATTACAGGCGCGAGGTCGCGCTACGGGGGAGGGGCGGACACTGACAATGTGTCCCGATGCCCTTCACTGCCACTCACCGGGTCCATTGCCGGAGGTCCGGGGCTCTTCTCTCGCTCGGGGAGCCTCGGTCAGGGACGCAGGCTGCTTCCTGCTTCTCCTGCCTGGCCCTCCGTCACACCGCAATCCGCCTGACTTCCTCTGGGGCCGCCAATGGCAGCGCGGCCCTGGGGGTATGGAGGCGGGACTTCCGGGTCGCACTTGGCAGCGGCCCGGCAACCTTTTCAGAACACTCCGGGCTGCGGCGGTGAAACACGGGGCAATGCCGGGTGGGCACCGGCCTCCAATTAAATTAAGAAGCGAGGTGGCACTCGCAAATTCAAATAAAGGGGCACAGCCAAAAAAGAGCAATAACAACAGCTACAGGTGCGGCGTGGGCAGCCGCGAACCGGCGGCAACACGCAGGGCGGCCACTGCTTTCCCCACGCAAAATGCGGGGCGGGGAAGCGCGATCGGCAAACGAACAGGCAAATGCCAGGTGGGCACCGGCCTCCAGCAGGCCACGCGCTCCCAAGCGCCAGGGGCATCAATAAAGCGCTCTCAGCGCTAGGAACAGGGTCACAGCGCTCCCAAGCGCTACAAGGGGAAAGTAAAGCGCTCCCAGCGCTATAAGCAAAAGAAAAGCGCTCTCAAGCGCTAGGGGGCACTCAGTTCAGCAACAAAGTCCTTGTAGACAGGCAGGGGGCACGGCTGGGCCCAGAGCCAGCTCACTGGGTCTCCAGGCAGGGAGACAGTCCAAGTGGCGGTCCTCTGGCCCAGCAGCAGCAGCAGCCCCCCCTCAGGCAGAATCCTGGAAGAGAACAATTTCTGTGGGGACACAGCCCCATTTTTATACACCTAAATCCTTTGTCTAAGGGTGCAGGGTGGGGGAGAAACCAGTCGCAGCTGGTTCTTGAGTACTCTGTTTACCTCAACCACCCTCTCTATTCACTGGCAGGGCTAGGGACATCAGTCGCACCACAGGGGGCGGAGCCAGCATTGTCTGGGGAAAACCCAGCCTCATTCAGGCCACAGGTACACTCCTCCCCAGCCATCAGCATGCTAATCTCCCACTCACCACCGGGCAGACCCATCCAGCCTTCCTGGAGCCAGGCTCACCAGCCAGCTCCAGCCAATCACACGGCAGGCATATTTTACATTAATATGCCAAGTCCTAGAAGTGGCATTTCTACATATGACACACTCATGCAACACACACCATTGCGAAGCATTCACTCTCACGAGTTCGCACATATCAGATTCGAACCTGTACACCCCAAGCATCAGGAACTACCAGGGACACATACATTCCCCATTCCCCTTATGGGCATTCCCCATTCCCCTTATGGGCGGGCAGGCCTATCTCATCACATGCACTCAGAGTGCGCACGCACTTTCCACTGGGACACAGTGAAAGTGCGCAGAGCCCAAAAATCACCATTACCAGGTCACCATTACAAGCAAAAAGTCTAGGGGTGAACCTGCCATAAGGGCCAAGTCCAACAATACTTCTTAAACTTCGAAAAAGTTAGCTAAAAACACATTTTGCCATATGTGTTTCCAAGAAAATAGGCATGTGTGCAGGCTTGGAAATGTTAAAATAGGTGTGCGCAAACATAAACACTGCAATAACGTTGGAGGTTCTCCCATAGGGGCGTGGGAGCGTTGCACCACTGCTTTCTCGCAGTGCAAGAAGGTAGAAACATAAATGGTAATAACTACCAATTTATGTTTCTGCCTTCTCGCACAGCAGCCCTCTGATTCAGGGCACACACAATCCAGACTGGTGCATCTAAAAATACCAAAAGCAGTTTTCTCATCTGCCAGGATATTCCTGTGTTAAACGAAGAAACCCTCCTTCTGCGATCCCTCGAAAACAAGCAATTAACCTGGTAGTGTAACGTGAAACCTGGGACTAATTTGTTCTCTTTCCACCTGCTCAACTAGTGAATAGCGCCTGCCTCACCTTACACTGTAGGCTCTTTTCGTCTCTGACCGACTCTTTATTGATATTGTCCTTCTCTGTCATATTGTTATGAGCAAGTATAGTCAATGTAGAGCACGCCAATAACCATTACCTGAGCTCTCTTCCTTAAATACTTCAGAAGAGAATTAAATAAATAAACACATCTGCGTTGCTTGACAATGCGTGTCTTTAAGTCAGAGATGTGAATTCTGAAGGCAAGTTTATTATGTAATGTAATGGCCTGATTTAGTGTTGTTCTGATGAGCACAGGTCCTGATACAGCGCTATTTAGCAGTTGAGCGCTATTGTCACCTATGCGGCCCCCCCTGAGAGTGATTTGGGTGCTATCTGCAACTTCCACAAAGGTTACACATATTACGCATGCAAAAATGACGCAATGTTACCCATCCCGAATCCTGGTCATTGTTTGTACCTGTTATCTTTTGAAGCTAGGAATCCACGCACAGCCGGGTCACACCATATTGCATGACCAGCTGATGTGTCACTGCACGGATGTGTTTGTGCTGTTCCAAGTCCTAGGGGGGTGTTTGTGCTGTTCCTGGGGGTGTTTGTGCTGTTCGTAGGAGTGTTTGTGCTGTTCGTGGGTGTGTTTTAGCTGTTCCTAGAGATGTTTGTGCTGTTCCTACGAGTGTTTGTGTTGTTCGTGGGTGTGTTTTAGCTGTTCCTAGAGATGTTTGTGCTGTTCCTGGGGGAGTTTGTGCTGCTCCTAGGAGTGTTTGTGCTGGTCACTAGAAAGCAATTGCAGTTTTTAAATCGGTCAATGATCTGTGTTTTCTGGATTCATCCCCGGGGTGAAGCCCTGGAATCCCTGTAGGTGGTTCAGGGTCGCTCGCTCGCCGCAGTGAAGTACGACAATTGTTTTACGCATGCCACTTTCAAATGTCACCAGCCGCCACTGTGTAAAAAGGTACTTAAAGGCATGCTTAAACTATCCTTGAAATACATCTTTAAAAGCACAGTTTCAATGCGTGCAACGGTGGAATTAATCAAAGTACAATTACAAACACGTTTGCGTGCAGCACAGCAATTCATCAAAATACAAATAGAAACACAAAATACAAATAGAAACACAAAATACAAATAGAAACACAATCCTTCCCCCAAAAAACGTCACCAACACAGACACAAATGTCCAAATTGCATACTTAAGTTAACAAATGCAAACACATTCTTAAAAACAACAAATATCGCCATTGCACAAACAAATGCTCAATAGCAGACCGAAACAAAAGAACAACAAAAAAAAGCTGCATGCACGTTCAACATAAACACAAACAAAATAGTTCCACGCCAAATGCAAGTCTCGGAGAGACCGCGCATGCCTCATCGGTCATTCAGGTATTTTTTTTTCTCAGGTAGAACTATGTAGCCAGTCAGAAAACGCAGACGAAAGTGTGACTCATTGGGACCATAGAGACGAAAACAGACAGTACAAAACACAATGCTCTTCCCTTAAGTCACCTTTTAAAAATGAAGGACCCTATTATGGTGGTATATTTCTTGTTCTGCATGCAAGGCTTGACATAATGTCCCTACAACGGAAAAGGAGCGCAGTGATGTTGGCTATTGGTTTATTTTTACTTAAACTATTGAATTATCTCAAAACAATGTCCAATTTAACATTTTATAACTCCCGTATTCCGAAATCACTAATTTAAATCACATATTATCAATTCATATCGATCAAAACCAAAGTCAAACATGTCCGATGCTTTTACACGTTTACTAGCAGAAGTCACCAGTATCTCTTCCCTCGTCATTAATGGTATTCTATTGGCTTACATCCCCAAACCGTTACTACGGTTGGTCGAGCGCCATCGTCATCTGCTTCGTCTCACCTTGCCGACAGGATAGTGATTGGTCAGCATTGGTGGGCGTTCCCGGAGAGGATCTCAGCGCTATAGGTACTAAGCGTAGTGGGCGGGACGGTGTGGACTGCCAATCGGTGGTGAGCTGCCTGGTTCAAATCGGGATTTCCAGAAAAAGTGTAAAAAAAAAAAAAAAAAAAGTTCACTACTCTCAGAGACGTTTCTTGAGCCGCGGAAAGCACCAGCCGCCCGTCCCCGGAGGCATCGCACAGAGAGCAGCCCCGCTCCACCGGCACCATGTCCCACAAGAACATCTACTATTCCGACAAGTACACGGATGAGCGCTTCGAGTACAGGTAGTTAGATTCGCGCGTGGTTCCTGGGAAGGGCGGGCGATTGGTTCACTGGCACGCAGGCCTCGTGTTTGCCCAACAGCCTTGCGGTTGTCTACTCGGCCCAATGGGAATCCCAAGCACTTTAACAGTCAACTTTTATTTACTAGTGGTATGTGAGTGTCATCTACCCAGGGCGCGGTACTAGACCTAATGAGGCCCGTAGAATTGTATGAGGGGAGGGGGTCGCCGTACGCCGCGATAGAACGTCGTCGTAGCACCGCTACCGGCGGAGGGAGACCGTTGGCTAGAGCGGCTTACGGTGCCAGAAGGAAACAAAATCCGTACACCTTCGCGTGCCCTGGCTTGGCGTACTCCGCTTGTATGTGTTGGTGTCATCCGTGTCCGTCCAAAACCTAGTCTTGCGGTGTTTGCCAAGTGGCTAAGATTCAAATCCATTGGAAAGCTGAGCGGAAGCCCGCTTAATTTGACACTCCAGCTATTCATTTTCAGATTAGTATTCTCCTGTGTAGTTTGCTGTTTTATGAGAATTCTAATTATTACAAATCTAAAGAGAAGCTACCAATCGAATTTACCCTCGTGACGTCGCGACATATTGTAACGAATTGGACAACGCCAAACTATGTAAAGTTTGCAGCAACCTATTTTTTTGTTCGCTCTGCAATCCATAATGGATATGAGTAAATTGGGAGACCATTCAATGTTTTGGAGGTTTCGTGAGGTAATAAATGACTGCCTTCCATGCTGAAATTGGTGCTTGTGATTCTTGATGGTCTCCTAAAGTGATAGCTTTATTAAACAAGCATTGGCAAAGCTAGTAGGTTTCGCCTATGCTTGAGGTATTGGCAGTGGCAATGCGCATAAGCCACTATGTACACCAGTGAAGCTGTTAAGCATAGTTAGCAGTTCGTTGGGTAGAGTGGGGTAGAATGGGGTGGGTTAGATAGGAGTGAAGTTGAGTACAGAAGGTTAAAGTGGGGAGGGATTATAGTACATTGTATTGGATGTTGACTGTGGTAGATTTGAATTGCATGTGGATTGGAGTGGGGTAATTTAGGTGGACTACAGGAGGGTACATTGGGACGAAGTGGGGTGTGCCTAGATTGAATTGGAGTGGAGTAGAGTGGCACGTCTAAGTGGGAGGCATGTCGAAGAGTGGAAGGACGTGGAGTATGTGTGGGGTGGCTTCGCACTACCATTACAAAGACCTTTTAATTTGAAATGAGCCTTCAATTTGCACCAGAAAATTGTTTTACTGCACGCAAATGATTTGCGTGAATGTTGTCACCTAGTATATTTGTGTTTTGATACAATCCAAATGTTTCTGCCACACTAAAGAAATACAGAACAAAGTGCTTAATTTGTACTACTCCTAATATTGTGAAACCTCAGCACTAACAGTTTTTTTTGTGCAAAAAAATCATACTCTTACCATGGGTACTCAGTTGGATTGTCACATACATTTTCTTACTTTGAAGTCCGAGAAAGAAAAGTAAACACTAAACTCCCTCGGGAGGAAGTGCTTGGTATTTGATATCTTTCAATACACTACAAATGTAGCAAGGTAAGAACAAGATGTGAAGGTCTGTTCACAGAAAGGGATTTCATGGAACACTATAGTAAACAAGGTTTGGGCAACTGGACGGATGAATTCAAACTGGACATTCTTAACCCCTTCCATGCTGGTGACGAACCCCAGCCGTCATGCACTAAAGTGCTCGTGTGCTGATGACGGCTGGGGTTCGTCATGACCCGCCCCTGTTCATTTGTTTACCGCACAGGGGCGGGTCATGAGTGAGTTGCAGTCCATAACACCAATGGTAAGCAACAGGCAAAATGCATTCCTAAGTCCGCTTTCAGAAGGTTCCCAAGATGTCTTTGGCAGAGGGGTTTCTGAAAGGTAAGCAAATGAGAAGGTTTTGCTAGTGTCAAAAAGGGAAGAAAAATGGACAGACCAGTTAGTTGTCTGGGTCTTGGCCTCTGACTTTTTAGCCATGCCAATGTTTATATAGGTGACTGTTTGTTTTTGTAGAAATGCTCAAATTTTATGAAAACAAGCATTGTCTAAATGTTGTAAAATCACATATTTCATCAGTTGTGTGGATCTCTACAGGGTACTTGTGTAACTGTACACATTGAGGGAAGAGCAGGGTACTGTCTGGTAACTCACTGGCTGAAGTTGCCTATCTCTGTGCGCCATGGGAAAAGGGCTGACTTTATTCTTAGTGCATACATTTTTATTAAAAATAAAAGGTCTTGGCCAACATCAGATCTACGATTTGCCGGAGTTGCGGACTAAATAATTGTCTGTTACGTTCAGATATCACTGTTGAAACATCAGCATTGTAAATGTCCAAGGGGACTATAGAAAAACATACATGGCTGTGGCCAGTACATTTCTTATCATATCCCACTATTAAGATTCCTTAGTGTTTCTTCTAGAGCTGTTTATTGTGGAGGTAGCTATTATGAAGTCTGTGTACTGCAGTACCGTCCGTGGTTTGTCACATCAATGAAAATATTTGGCTGATGAATTGCATCAATATGTGCCAGATTTGAGGTATCTTTTATAATCTGACAATGAAGGAGATGTTTTAATTTCTTGCACTCCACACCACTGGATTCAAGCAAGCCGGGCTGAAGACAGCTGGAATGCCAGAAACCGGTCCTCTGAAGCTTTTTTCCGGTCCAGGGAAGGCATGGCTTGGCAGTTCGGGCTGGACGGTTCCCATGAGGCACAGGGTCAAACGGATTTGCATATGGCCAAAATGTTTGAATTTGGGTGGTGTGGAGTGCAAAAAAACGATGGATTTAGGCCCAGATCTCTGTACTGGGGTGAATGTATGACCTTGTTCTGCATTCTGTCCAACTGGTTTTTGCATTAATTTCATGTGTTGTCACATGATGCAACTGTTTGTGGCGCTACCTTCTTTTGTTGTTGAATTTTGGAGTTGTGCTGGCTTCTGGCTAAAAGGTATGCATGTAACTTGACCATAGTAGTCGGACAGCGAGACTCGTTTAGGAACAACATGCCCACGTTGAGCTAGAAAGATCACAGGCGCAAAATCACTTTGGTAATTGGGAAGGGCACTAGACTGACCTTACACAACAGCACTGCCAGTCAATTTAGGCTATCAATGTTATTTTATCACGGAAGGGTTCAACGTTCCCCCCCCCCCCCCTTTTTAAAAGCTCGTCAATTGCTGATCCAGACTACTCGGTGTTCTCACCTCATCCTTGACAAATTTCTTTATTACTTTTGCAGGATAGTTTTCGTCCCATCTTTTGTCATGGTTTTCTTGTTTCACTTCCTCTGGGTCTATCTGATGCAAAATATGCCCCAGGGATCAGTGCTGGTGCCTATTACCTTCAACCACCTCTAAAATTTAGCACTGGCTTGAATGCTTGTTCTGAATTTTGTAGTGACTAGAAAAAATGGTTTGGGGTTCTGCCCACCTTACCCTCCCGTACCTGAGCAGGGGACATCCAAGGATGAAAAAGTAGAAACAAAGGGTACTGAAAGGATCAATCCACTTTTAATTTTCAAACAAGAAACAATTAATTGTCTTGTGAATAACGAATTATACACTGAAAAAATATATATTAATTCATATACACATATATGAGCGGACATCCAGGGAGGCACAACAAATAACAATCTATATACAAAACATCACATGTACATTATATACAAATATACAAAACATTTACAGTATCAACAAACACTTTTCTGTACCCTAAATACAAGGAATATATAAAAATATATATACATACACCAATTTACATATGTACCTCCTCTTAATTTAGAGTGGAGTATACGACAAAATGGTAGTCCCAAAAGCAAAGCACCAGGGGGTTAACACATCAACCCAGTCTACATTTGCGTTGGTGCACCTAAGAAAAAATCAAATCTTTCTTGAATTTTAACAGGGGACTCAGTTCAAAGCAAGAGGTGAATTTTGTAGTGGACATACGACCTTGTAAAACTGTGAAAATCTGGCAATTTTTAGGTTGTGAAGCCCCTTGATCAAAAGTGGAAACCGGTTACTCTTGATGCCATATCGAACAGGAAGACTACTTGACCGTCCACAAATCATGCTGGGGTCTTAACTAGGGCATATACCTCTTCTGTGCCGCCAACACTAAGCTGCAATTTTATAATGCAGTTGGGTACCTTAAACCATAGAAATCCACATAATGTAGGAAGGCAACAGTATACTATAGCCTGAATAATTTCCTCCTTTTTGCATTTGCCAAAGTTTACTAATGTGTGTGCAATCTGTATATGTGACATCTTCCCAAAGCTAAATTACTAGATTTCTAACTGTTGAACCTGTAGGCAATCAAGCCTTTGCAATTTGATTAAGGCATGGAGTGCAATTTTTAGATTTAGCCTACTGGACAATGCGTTGTGAGGCATATTGTAGCTAACTACTTTTTTTCTACCTCCCATAGGCATGTCATGTTGCCCAAAGACCTGGCAAAGCAAGTACCAAAGACCCATCTTATGACTGAAGAAGAATGGAGGAGGCTTGGTGTTCAGCAGAGTCTTGGTTGGGTTCATTACATGATCCATGAGCCAGGTAAAGATGGCCCTTCTCAGATAAAGTATATTCATTAGTAGATGCTTAATGGATTATGGGGGTGCCCATCTGCTGACAGTTGGGTGAGGGAGAATCTCCCAGCTGCTGACAGTTGTGGGGTGAGGGAGAATCTCCCAGCTGCTGACAGTTGTGGGGTGGGAGACTCTCCCAACTGCCGACAGGTGTGTGAGGGAGACTCTGCCGACAGGTGTGTGAGGGAGACTCTGCCGACAGGTGTGTGAGGGAGACTCTCCCAACTGCCGACAGGTGTGTGGGGGGAGACTCTCCCAACTGCCGGCAGGGGTGTGGGGGAGACTTTCCCAACTGTGGTTTGGGGGGAGTGGGTAAAGGTCACCAACTGCTGACAGCTGTGCTGGGGATTTCTGCAGGCACAAAGTAACTTCCTAGAGATCTTAGTATTGGTGCAACAGTCGGGGGGGGGGGGTGCTGCTACTGCTCTTGAGGAGCCTCCTGAATGTGAGCAGGTGTTGGGTCTGCCGTAGGTGGGTGGGGAGGGTGTTCCAGGTCGTGGCGGCGAGGAAGGAGAAGGATCTGCCGCCGGCGGTTTCTCGGATGCGCGGGACGGTGGCAAGGGAGAGGCGGGCGGGCGTGTAGAAGTTGAGTCTGTTGTTCAAGTAGGCTGGTCTGGTGTTGTGAAGAGCATTGTGTGAATGGGTGAGGAGCATAGTGCCTAAGACTCTTGGCGACTCTAGCTCTTGTGTATAACAGTGCATCTAGCTTTCGCCTATAGTGACTTCCATCTTAATCAAGTGCTAGAAATGAGTTTTCTTCTAACTCGACCGGTGGATGTCTGTATACGTGCTGGAATAGCATCAGCCCCTCTTGCTTTAATGGATCAAAGTTTTTTTTTTTTTTAAATGAGGAGGGTGGCCCAATGGACAGGAGTGGGGTAGGGCCAGAAATCCTTATACAAAAAGAGAAACCCACACTACCAGTTTTTTTCAAATAGTCTTATTCTAAATGAAAAGATAAACAAAACCTGATATGTTTATCACGGCAATTAATTGCGCCTTTTATTCATTTGCATTTTTAGAAAAAGAATACTGTTTTTGACAAGAGAAGACAATGTTCTTCACATAGCCAAATAATCTTGTTGTCCTAATTGTACAAAAATATTCATCAAACATACATGAAAAGTGAAAACAATCAATTTTTACAAAACATCACAAAAGTGAATAAAAACAGATGTCAAACTATTTCAAACAACATCAAAACATCATTAAATGTTCAATAATATATACATTTCATTACTACGTATTGAAATATCATAAATGATACGTAGTAATGAAATGTATATATTCTTGAACATTTAATGATGTTGTTTTGATGTTTGAAATAGTTTGACATCTGTTTTTTTATTCACTTTTGTGATGTTTTGTAAAAATTGATTGTTTTCACTTTTCATGTATGTTTGATGAATATTTTTGTACAATTAGGACAACAAGATTATTTGGCTATGTGAAGAACATTGTCTTCTCTTGTCAAAAATAGTATTCTTTTTCTAAAAAAGCAAATGAATAAAAGGCGCAATTAATTGCCGTGATAAACATATCAGGTTTTGTTTATCTTTTCATTTAGAATAAGACTATTTGAAAAAAACTGGTAGTGTGGGTTTCTCTTTTTGTATAAGAATTAATGGATCAAAGTGTCACATCTGTTCGAAATGATGAGTCCCACCATATAACATTGAGGGCTAAGATTCACAAGGGAACTTTCAGTTGTCTGTTTGCCTTATTGAAGGCAGCAGCATTCGCCGGGCTCTTATTCCAGCCTCCCATTTGTGCCTAATAGGGTCTTCTCTGCGCCCGCCCCCTGCCTACTTTACTGTTTATTGGGACTTTTTGATATCTTGTCAGATACTTGAGGTAGTTGGACTACATGTTGTGAAGTCGTGGGGCTATTTAAACTGTTTTTAAATATACCAATGGCTTCCAGTAGGTCTTTATGTACAACTTAATCATTGGCAGCACTTGTAATTAAAGCATCAACATGTGGGGGGTTGAAATTCAGGCAAAATAGTATCCCAGTTAGTTGAAAATAGATTTTCGGAGCCCCAGATTGTTTTATCTGTGGATTGTAACGCTGTCTGCTAGGACCCAAGTGATGATAGAATTTCACCAGGCCTGCCATGTTGGAGGCTCAAGTGATTTCCACCAGCAAGTAATTAGGTGCTTAGCCACCAATAACCCCAGGTCCAAAAAATGGGAGGTAGCTTTGTGTTTTTTATCCCTGTGGTAAAGTCCCACCAAGCAGGCTTTGCTTGTACGTAAAGCAGGTTTTCTTGTACAAATGGAAGGATGTTTTCTTTTGCCAGTAATGTTGTATGGCTAGGCAGGCCCACACACAGCCTTTGGAGAATGTCAGGATTGAGCTGGTAACATTGAGGGCAGGTGCAATCTGTTTTGTTAAAATAGCAGTCAATCTTGGCTGGAGTTAAATGAGGTTGGTGTTCTCTACAGAATTGTATGCCCTAAAATCTAGCATTATGGAGTACGTTTGAGCTGGCTAGTATTGCAGACCAGTCTTTCTGTCAATGCTCTTTCCCAGTAAGGCGTTTGATACATGGGGTGTTGCAGAGTGGTGCCCAGTACATGTTAATATTGCCAGGGCGTGGGAGTTGTGTGTTCTTGTGTTTCACCCCATTTACTACTCATTTTCACCATTGATAAATTTTTTTCTTAGGGGACTTTAATTCGCACCTGTATATAAATCTCTTTTTACCAAACAAATTGAGTTCTTGAATTGTTTCATCCTACCTTCTTCAGGACACCATTTCAAATCGTATACTATATTTTTATCTGCCAGGACACTTTTCTTCCATGCAGTGGTAGCAAGCTCAGTACACCTGGTTTAACATATTCAGGAGTTGTGATCTGTTGTGGAGATGTACCACACCCTTATTATCCCCATGGCTCACCTCACAATCCAGATCCTAGTTTTTTGCGAAGCTGTAATGTAGTTATTCGTGTGGTTCACTAAACATGCATCTCGTCTGACCACTCTATTGTGTTCTTGTTTTTGGAATAATTGAGCTCCCTCATTTTTCCTCTCAAATTCCTAAGGGAACTATGCACCCCAAATTTCAATTAAGCTCATGTATTTGTGGTTGCTCTCCTCGATCGGATTTGCGGTCCCCTGCCCCCTTTACTGTTGGGACTGTATGATATCTTGTCAGATACTTGAGGTAATTAGACTTTAACTGTTGTGAAGTGAGCTAGATAAACTATTTTTAAATATACTGATGGCTTCCAGTCAGTCTGTTTATATTGTTGATTATACTTTTAATTTGTAATAGTAATTCTGACAGCATGGTTAAAACTAATTTGCATGCATCTATATATCCTGCAAGAAACATTTCTTGGACTTGCTCAATAAACGCCCACTTGCAATGTTACTGTTGACTTATTTCAGCTTTGTACTGATCATTGTTTTACTTTGTTTTACAGAGCCGCATATACTGCTATTTAGACGACCCCTTCCAAAAGAACAATAAACCGCCTTCTGGAATCTTCACATGAATATTTTGGGACTGTAACTGTATATATAGTAGTATTCAATGAATACTTGATTACTGTGTAAAATTCTCATTCAGACCTGCGCATGAGCTGTATTCTTCACAGCAAGAGCTCAGTAACCTGCAGTTAAGTTGACTGCTTTGATCTAAAAAAAAAAGTTTGCCTTCTGTCTTCTAAGTTCCGTGATTTCTTCTAAGTCCTTGTTAATAAAGTTTACATGTTGCATGTATCCCCATATCAGTAGTGTAGTACGTTTTGGATTGACATTTTACTTATACTTAATTTATGGCCTAAATATTTTGTTGTATGTTTTCAGTTCACGTGGTCAGACTTTCTGCAGTCTTACCTGTCCCCATGAAAATAATTGTCCATATTTCCACTGGGCCCCAATTTTAATAAATGTTTATCTCCATCTTAAACTGTTATATTTTGGCTTTTTAAATCTACATGTTTGTGTGGGTTTATATAAATTTTTTTCCCCAATGCCTAAAACCAGAACAAAACCTGCGAGTGCCTTTTACTTTTCTGAACCACATGTAGTTTAATTTTGCCTCTTTGCTTTCAGAAGTACGGCATCAACTGACTTATCTTAAAGCAGTTTTGATCCCTTGGGTAAATCGTGCACAGATACTCGGAATTAATTTGCTAGATTGCGTAATAACAATATGGGTGATCCTCTGTTACTCTGATCCCAAGATACTGTATCCAATTAAGACGGATGTCTGTCAAACCCACCCCGTTTTTGTATACTCCACAGAACACTTGCTTTCATCCATAGGCATTCAAGTGTTTTTCCTCCCTTTCCAAAAACACCCCACTGTCACCCTGGAAGCCCACACAAGTTCATTCTGAAATTGCATAGTGGGGTCCCCAAACTGGTGCAGCTGTATATGGGCAGGGTCACTGGAATTATGTGGCCTTGCTAGACCAGATTTGGCTACATAATACAGCACATGCAGCACACCAATTTTAATGAGTTTCAGTAATATATACTTCCAGTAGATCGTATTCAAAATGTTGTTCACAATGGGCAAGAAAGCCCAGAAAAAGCCCCTAAGACTGGTTAAAGTTTATAAGACTAAACCTGGGAAAAGAGGTAATTTTTCAAATTTTTGAACCGAATACAATGAAACTAAAGTTTCTTTAATGTAGCTGTTTTTCATTTGTCTCCTTGTATCTGTACCATCCTGAAGCACATAGGACTTTTAACGAGAGCTCATGATTTTCTGGTACTATAGCCCCATTACACACACATCTCGATTATTGGCCATTCTCCATGGTGGTCTAAAGCGTTTAGTGTTTCTGGTGGATATATCTTCCTGCAGATGGCTCACCTTAGAAATATTACTCCAGGCTTCAATCAATCAATCAGAGCATTTATATAGCGCACTACTCACCCAGAGGGTCTCAAGGCGCTAGGGGAGGGGGGTCCGCTACTGCTCGAACAGCCAGGTCTTGAGTTGCTTCCTGAAGGCGAGGTGGTCCTGGGTCAGGCGGAGGTGGGACTGTTCTTGAAAACATTTCCTCTTAAGTGGCTGCCAGGTGGCATAAGTTGACCATTCCTTGCTGCAAAATTCCAGTGGCCCTGTGTATGGACAATGGGTGGCCATGGTTGAATTTAGAAAAGCCCCAACCCGCCCATTACATTTTTTGAAAAACTTGTTTATCAATTGGCTTACGCGTTGTATCATTAGTTTGAATGCTTGTCTCTGTATTTTTGTGTATTGTTTTGCTGTTCAAAGCATAACAATTGCTTAAGTGGTGGTCACCAGATTCCAGTAATGATTTAATGGGGATTCCTTGATTCCAGTAATGATTCAATGGGGGTTCACAAAGTATAAAGGTTAAGCTCCAACGCCTGTTGCACAAGTTTCTGGCCCTGATCCTCCACAGCCAGACATAGGCCACATCCAATCTTTCGGCAGCAAAGCAGTTGAAGCAACTTCTACCATAAGTGAGCTCCCCATCTCCTATATCTGAGAAGACCACTCTGGGTGGGTCTGTGGAAGAGGGGCTGCAGATATATTCAGCGGAAGGGATTGAAAGCGTTCATTAGCCACCTGAGAGAACATCTCTTAATCAGACGTTCCGAAACGCAGGAGGAGGATTTTATTATTTACCTCCGTTATCGATGCAGTGAGTCAGATTTCCCTCGATTAGTGAAATTAGGGGACTAAACCAGACAGTGAGCAGACGTGTAGAAACCGGACGTTCCAAGATTTTTCTCTGGATGCTTACCCCTGCAGAAATTTCAATAATGTTCGTCGAACGAAGGTTATCTGGTGGCTGGCCTAGCTTAAAGTGTGACCATTTCGGAGGATGCTTCTGTCACTGAGAAGATCGAAGCAGCCATTTAAAAGGGTGTATTCTGCATACAGCTTTACACTAAGAGCAGGAACTTAAGCAACCTTTGTTATACTGTCTCTTCTTGAAAATCTTGGACAGCCTGTGACTCCAAGCCAAGGCTTATATTGCCAGGCTGTCAACGATGGAACAGACTAGGTTACTAGCAGGTATTTTATCTGATAGTCTGTGTGTGGCCACAACTGCTTCCTGATCAGCAGTCAACTCGGAGGCACATTTGGGTGAGCTTGTGGAGAATTGTCCAGTAAACCGTCAATAGGCAGGTTTGTGGTAGGGGCTTCGCCAGGGTTACTCTTGAACAGTGATCATTGTATAGCGCCCCCACCCCTCTGTTTTAATTTTTTTTTTTTTTAGGTAGGGATACAGGAGATCACCTGTGAAGATCTCCAGCATACCGCTGGGCTCTATAGGGTATGATAGTTATCGAGAAATTTGAACCCCAACCTGGATGTATGTAGCACAGCAAACATGCAGAGTCAACTTGCCCAAAGAGGCCATCTCACTAGGTCTGACACATTATGCAAATAGCATATGGCAACACAGCAGTATTACATACTTATCTAGTGCCTAGCACTCTTCTCGTATTGATTTAATATTTGTTCCAGTAGTAGATGCCACCACCATTATACAGGTTCAAATCCTCCAGAGGGAACTCTCCCGACTACTCCCTGATTGAGCTACGATTTAAAAAAGTGTCTTGGTTTGGGGCAAATGGTAGTGTGGAGACTGAACGCTTCTTGGCTGCAGGATTAACTGATACTGGATTTACTGTGGGATTACGTAGCTGAATACTTTGAGTTAATCTGAGTTCAGCTTATACCCAAACCACCCTGTAGGAATCCTTTAATACATTGATTTTGCCGGTTGAATAGTTTCCGGATTCACATATTGCATGTGTGTTGTCCTGCAAGTTGGAGGTTGTTTCCGTAATTTGCTATTATTCCTTTCGTATTTTTTCTTTATGGTGTTGACAATTTGACTAGTCCTTCCTTGATATTGTCAGGTGCTGCTCTGTGCGTGATTGCCATCTTAAGAATTTTTTTTGTTCCCTCTTTTCGGTCAGGGTGCACTGAAAGGATCTCCAGATCACATGCATTGCTGGTACACCTAGCAGCCATTGTGACTCACTGTAGGGTCGTAATAGGCAAAAGTTGCATCCAAACACTGGTCCTAAAGATTCCTAGAGGGCTTGGACAGCAGAGCTGATGGCTGCCGATCCTCTTTGCTCGACGTGGAGACATCCATGCGGCCTGCACTACGGAGGCTAAATCAAGACCTGTAGCCAGAATCTGGGACCTCGTGCTGCGTGGCGCCTCTCGGGCTCTCCAAACAGTTAAACACATCGATTCCAACGAGGATTCAACCAGAACGTAGCAGGCAGGAATGCGCACATCGTGAGCAAGATGGTGGAGACCCAGAGGTACCCGTTCGCAGAGTCTTCGGTCTAGCGGAGCCCCGGACTCCTGCGTAGTGTGGCTGTACTTTGAAGGATAATGGACTCTCCGATCAATGGGCAATTAAGGTACCTTTTAATTCAGGCTGTTAACGCCAATTCGATTTGCACAAGGATCGTTCCTTCAATGCTGCCTTTCCTTAAGATGGCGACCATGTCTTGACAGATCAGTGCATTCTACACAGTGTCCTGAATGTAATGCGGAACTCCTCTCATGCCAGCAAACTAACTTTGTTGACTCTCGGGCATAAAATTCCACAAGAACCTGGAACTGGGTCGTGCGCACAGAATACATACCTATAATTCAGCAGCAAGGAAAATGACACGTCCAATCATTTGCAAGCCTCCGAGATATCAGCACATAGATGCCATTCTCCACTTTGCTCGCAAGAATCGCCAAATCACATGGAATGGCCAAAAAATAACTTTCACACAGGACTACTCAGTCAAATACACTTTATTCGATTTATGCCTTTCATGATTTTATAAAAATATTTATATGCACTTAAAAAATGTTGATACATTTTCAACATGTGCAATACAATGAGTCAGGAAAAAAGAATTACATAAATTACATGATTAAAGGTTCATTATGTCACAAACAGTGGTGCATTATATATTTTTTTCCTAGATGCCGCCACTAAGAAATCAGCCACACAAAGTATGATGCTGTCGGTACTCAAAGACTGGAGGAAAACTAATGCCGGCCTCACTTGCGTAAAGCCAGCCTCCTTCAAAATAGGCAGCAGATATTTTTTTCTAATATCCGAGAAGAGCCCGCAAAACATAACAAAATGCATTGCGTCTTGGGTTGAAAATTGGTCACAAATGCAAGGAGTGGCTAAATCTGGTTTGACCCAGGATGGATAATTGCCCAAATATAAATGAATCAAGTTAAATCTAAACTTGACCAATAAAAACCTATGAAATGGCTTTGTAACATACATGAGGTATTGCTAGAGTGAGGTAGAACCTAAGCATTTAATGAGATCGCACTGTGGGTTTCAACACCTCCCTTTCCCCCTGGACTAGTCTGGCCCTTTCCATAGTGTTTTTTAACCAGATTCACATCCACCTTCCTAATGCTAGATGGTAATAGGAAGAGGTCTGGGCGTCCCAGATGTTCAAAGGACTTTCTCAGATAAGCCAACCAGGGCACTTTATAGGAGTGGTCTAAGGACATTACATCTGCTAAAATCGCGTGGTTACGGGTTAGTTCCTTGTTAAGCCAAATCTTAAGCCAGAATATTAACGGCGCCAGGTTAAGCCTGTCGGTGACATAGTCCAAGCCCATCTCCGCGTGAGTCGAAAAGGTCGGAGTCGACTGGGGCACAGACAGCAAGGAACGCAAAAACCTGTTTTATACCCTTTGGATTGTCTCTAGATGTACATAGCCCCATATGGCTGACCATACATCGCGATTGAGATGCATTTAGCATTACAGACCTTTAGCAGGGCCTCCATTGGCCTGGCCCCCAACCTTTTTGTGAACCCCATGAGTGCTGCAGTTGATCTAGCCACGGATACGTTCTTTGCCCTTACCTGAGGGCCCCAAGATACCCTCTCGCCTCTCGTCAAAGAGCACCCCAGGTATGGGAACACTGCCACTCTGGTAACCACATCACCCTTGCATTAAAAAAAATTTGGTTTGCCCCTATTCCTATGGAATCCAACCACCATGGTGTGTGATTTGTTAGCATTCACCTTTAGGTCTAGCCTATCCATAAATGCCCCAAAGGCATCAAGTAAACCATTGCCAGTGCGGGCTATGAGGACAGCGTAATCCGTGTATCGGAGAGCAAGAATCTTTGCACCTCCTGTACGTGGGACGTCCCCATCCACCTCCTCCAGATAGCGACTCAGGCCATTAATGTAGATGGTAAAAAGGAGGGGGGCCAAAATACAGCCCTGGCGCGCTCCACGCATCGATTTAAAGCGGATAGTACACCATCCCTCGTTAGTGACCTGAATTTGAGAAAACAATTCTTGATGAAGGGATGCTATACATTTAACCAATGCCCCGTCTATGCCAAGTTCCAGAAGGATTGCCCACAATTTGGCCCTATTCACTAGGTCGAAGGCTGAGGAGAGGTCCATGAAGGCTAGAAATAGTGACCCCCTCCTTTGCTACCGTGTACTTGGCAATCCACATGTGCAAATTGGAACACTGCTCCAGGGTGCGTCTTTTCTCCCTAACCCATTTTGGATGTTAGATAGACCCCCCCCCCCACATCCCTCAACACTGTCCCTCAACTTCACCAGGAGGACTCTGCCTAATATTTTAATTGCACAATCTAGAAGGGATATGGGTCTAGAACACCCTGGGTCATCGCGCTGGCCTTTTATTTTTAAATCGGCACTATTATTGAAGTGGCCCAAGAAGTAGGGAACAGATTACCATTAGCGGCATTAAATAGATTAGACAAGATTCTGGCCCAAAGCTTCGGGGAATGTTTAAAAAAATCTGCTGGCGCCCCATCCGGCCCTGGGGCTTTGTTTTTAGTTGACTCTAAAATTGCTAACTCCACTTCTGCTTCATTGAAGATTACTGGTCCGGCCTCAGGGACTGTTCGTGGACAGCCAGAGGCTTCAGTCAGTCACCATATACTGCTCTAAAGTGGCTCACCATTTGTCATAGGGGATGACGCAGTCCGTGACATTAGTGACCAGATCCGAGAAAGAAGGCTTGTTAATAATAGCACAGAATTTGCTGCTGTTACGCAGAACATCAACTGAAAGTAGATTATCCCAAGCCGCACCCTTTGTCGTCCTTCCGTTGTTTAATAGCTAGCTTGTACTCTCTCCTTAACAGTGTGACTACCTTGTCTCTCGGATTGTGTTTAAAGCTGACATAAGTGCTCTGTGTGCTTTCGAGCACTTGGTGTCGAACCATCGACTGTGATAATTTGCTCCCTGCCCTAGTTTGGCCGTCAGTTCTATTGAAATTTGAGTGCATATGGATTCAAATGCCCCCATTATTTCGTAATTTACCGCCCTAGGGTCCTCACAGATTGCCATATAACCCTCTATTTTTGGGAGGAGGTCTGCATAAAAGTTTTCCGGGACCACGTTTGCCCACTTTAACCTTCTCCCCTGATCCACAGGGCGTAGGGCTGGCCTTATCTTAACGGGGCAAAACATAGGTCCCATAGAGTTCCCCCCCCCCCATATTTCACCTTGAGTAAGACAGGATTGTGGTCACTAAATGGGGAAGCAATGGTTGCATAGCATAGGAAACAACCCCGTGTAGGATACCTGAGGTCACAAATATATAGTCTATCATAGAACCAGGGTCTGAGCCCTTATAGGTAATAAGTCTCATCAAGTACATTAAAGTTAGCTAACATCTCTTCCAATGCCTCTCCGGCCTTGGTGTGCTCAAAATGGGGGGCTTCCAACCTAGGATGGCCCATAGGGTCACCTGTGCTACACATATAATTACAGGGGTGAATATTAAAATCACCTAATAGGACGAACTCCTCATTAGTGTTTTTATCTTGACCAAACTCATCTTTAGTGTTTTTATCTTGACGGAATGAAAATAAAAGATTCTAGGGTGGCGATATGATCATTACCATTTTCCCTATTCCAGGAAGTATAAAAATTAATAAAGGTTTTCCTGCTGAGGGAAACCTCCCTTTCCACGATAAGATTTGGTGGACAGCTATTAATCATTTTTAATGCCCCCTTAAGTTTTAAAGGAGAATAAGGCCTCCCTTGGCTCTATCGGTGATACTAGGGACTGCCGGGATGGCAAAGCTTGTTAAACCATCCAGCCACAACCCATGTGAGGTGTCCCATGTTTCCTGAAGTGCTATGATGTCTGACGACAAAACTAACCGATGCATCAACTCCCCTTTTGGCTCTGACACCAGCCACGTTCCAGCTAGGAATTTTACAAGCCGCAACCTCATTGGAAATTGAGGCCCCATCCATAGGCGCAAGCCTAGTGTCCACCAGTCAATCAATCTCTTCTAGGCCCGACGGAGGGGCAAAACGATTACTCGGGGCTGGCCCGCACCCCACAGCGGCACTAGATACTTGATGGGTATTAGGTGTCGGGCTACTGTGTCTGTCCTTGGGTTATAGGTGCGGCCATGCACAGTTGAAATTGCTCCTCCCGGTGCTGGGGTCAACCCCCCCCCCACCTCCTTGTTGGTAGTCGTTGGTCTTTACTGAGGGGGGATAGAAATAACCCAAGGGGACAGGTCTCAGTTGGTCACTTTCTGATCATACTTATCTGCCAAGTTGGCCCTGTCAAAATTAATTGACACAGTCCCCCTGGACGGACTTCGGGCGCCTCCCTATCCAACCCACCCTCCTCTCAAGATGATCCTGTTGGAGATATTAGCCACGCTGCAAGCATCATCACACCAGGAACGGGCCCTTACCATGAGGTCTGGGGCAGATTTAAGCTCTCCCGCTTTAAGTGGGGGGACCCCGATGAGAATGGCAACAAGTGGGGCAGCTTTTGGGGTGTAGATCCAAGTTGACCTGACTGGCCCTTGCCCTCTTGTAAGTAGGTGCATTAGATTGTTCAAAGGGGCGGGCGGGAATGCTAAGGTGTGTTTAGGTTACCTCCGGGCCATTCTGGGAGGTGATGGAATCCCTCGACCTGACGTTAGCTTGCTCCACCTCGCTACAAAGTGAACCCAATTGCCTTGTTTTACCCCCTCATTACCACTTTTTCCATGCCCCTCAGGCCCCTACTTAAAATCTACTGTTGACACAAGGAAAGGTTTCCTCGTGCACCATTTGGGAAAATGTACAGTGAAATCAGGATGAAAGACACCTATGTGTTTCTGAAATCAGAACAAACTATAGAGTTTAGAAACGGTAGGTGTTTTCACAGTTCCGAACTTGAGTACCCATACTAGCATGAGAAGTCTAGGACATTTTTCAAATGGAATTCTTTTTTACACATTGTCTTTTATTTGGAAGGCAGAAATGCATTGAAAGTCAATAGGTAATAACAGTTGCTCTACAATTCTGTTACCCTACGTCTCCCGATAAAAATGGTACCTCACTTGTGTGGGTAGGCCTAGTGCCTGTGACAGGAAACGGCCCAAAATGCTACTTGGACACACCGCATTTTCACACAGTGAAAACGGACACATTTTTTTTAGGTTTCGACCTGGCTGTAGCACCTGCGAAGCAGGTGCTCCGCCCAGGGCGAAATCTTATGATCCTACACTATGGGGCTTAGTCCCGCCTCTGTCTTCCATTGGCTAGCTCCGTAAATGGAGGCTAGCCATTGGAAGAGATTGGCTGTCGATCACACTTTCCTCGTGAAAACGTGATTCGGGGGCGTTTCTGGGTCTTTTTTAAGCCCCGCCCCTTGTTGCCATGTGTCCCGGGCCGCGCTGTGATTGGCTGCCGGCCCGGGACACCCCTGCGACGCCATTCCCCGGGCCGCGCTGTGATTGGCTGCCGGCCCTGGACCTGACTTGTTGAAAAAGAAACTGGCACGGCGCGTTGGGGGTAAAGCGGAGCAGCGAAGAGGATAATCTGGTTGTTTTGGAGGTGTGCCGACTGGCTCATTCTTCCTCCGCACAGACACACATACAGGGATTGCGCGGCCTCCGTGTCTTCCCCTCGCAGAGACGCTCTCCTTCCTCCTATGGCGGCGCAATGCACATTCGGGCCAATGCCGCCGCTCTGCCTCAATTACTGACCAGGCCCGGTCCAAAGCGAGGGGAGTCTGCGCCCCGGAGAGCGGCGCGCCTCCTGACCGGGCTGGGGCGCCCTCCGCCGGGTCCCTGCACAAGCAGTGCAAGCCGGGACATGTCTAACCAGGGAGTCCGGAGGAACAGCCCAGTGAAGCTGCGCCTGACCGGTAGGAAGCGATGCGGCGTGTCCTGCCTAAACTTCAGTTTCTGCGAGTGCCCGGGCGCAGGGGGCTCTTTCGTTTTCTAATTTGTTTGTTTTCACAACACTTTACTTCCAAAACGTACCAGTAGGGCAGTCCGTTCTGTCCAGTCCTCAGTGAACTCCTTATATTAGGTAAGTGCTTGTTCTGTGAGGAAACCATTCGCACTTTCCAACTGCATACGAAAGTGACGTCAAACTCCCTTTTTGAGGTGCAGCTGGAGAGAAGCACACGCGGTTGCTGAGTGCGTGAGCGATAGGGAGTCGAATACGGGTTCTAAAGCGGCGCGCGGGGCTAAGAGCCCCGGGCGGTAATTTCTGTGGGGCGAAACTGCACCAGACAGAAGCCCACGTTCTCCAAAGGGCTCCGTAATAGTTATACGGAAGCCCCAGTTCTCTCTGAATCCCCACGGTACCGTCTCCGCCATGTTGGTGCTATTCGAAACGGCGGCAGGGTACGCCATCTTCAAGGTAAGGAAGGGGTGGGTCAGTGGGGAAAGTGTAGGATACATCGTGAGCACCCCGTGCTCAGAAGCCGGGATTGCTGTCTTAAATATCGGCTTTTTCTCATACACTGGTCATGCAGTGCTATTTTCTTCTAGCTCCACGTGTTTGTTTGGCGAGGGCATATATATCTTCTCTTCCCCCTTAAAGTAAGAAAGGACTGTGGTTGAAGTTTTTGATATCCTGAAACTCTAACGTGGTCTTCTAAACATTTAAGCAATCGAAATTGAGGTTAATTCACTAAAAAGTTGGTCACAAGCCCTTGAAGTTGTTCCCGGAGTGGACCGATCGCCAGTTTGGCCCAGGGGCAGCGGTGTCAGCAGCTCACTTTAGTGCCCTTCAAGACTACACCGGGGCCTGCAGCGGAACGCACCGACCGGGCGAGCCCTGGGTCTGAAGTGCTCATCCGCGGAGCCCAGACTGCGGCTGCTGCACTCTATGGTACCGGAAGAGCTGTGGCCTAACTTGCTGCATAGGCCGATGCAGACTGGGCCAGATGCTCGCCTGGGGGCGCGTCGGACCTCCATTGTGTGCTGCGCCTGAAGACCGGAGAGCCGGTGGAGCCGACTGCAGGCTGTGGGGAGTGGCCGGGCTCCTAGCCTTCAGCTGCGGTGGTGGGTGGGGGCTGGAGCATATGGCGGATCGGTAGCAGAGGTGGGGGGAGGGGGTGTGTGTGTGTGTGCCAACTTGATCATTTCTGGGTGCGTTAAGGCAGGACAGAGAGATCCAGATTCATGTCTGTCCATATGCTTTGTATAGCGCTTTATGTATGATACTAATGGCGATTCGCGGATTGGTAGCGATGTGTCCACGATCACACGGTTGTCAAGAATTAGATATTGCTTTTCCCCGTTAAGTCTGTGGTCCAGCAGTACCAGTTGTTGCTGACATCAATAAAATGGTCACATGCTGCATTGTTTAACTTTTCACTGTTCGTTACTTGTCTTGTGTTGTTGCTGGTCTGCACTGGTATAGTGTTCCAAGCTACATGTGTTGGTAACTTGTTTTCCGACGAGGCTGTGTCTTCGGTGCAGAAGGCACTGTAATGTTTTCAATGTGAATGAACAATCCCGTGCTGCCACAGCTGTATTCAGGGCAGAGCCCAATTCTGTTCTCAGTCCTGAGCAGCCAGACGTCAGTGGTAGTACACAGTTGTGAGCAGTCATTGTGCGTGTTTAGAGCGCAACATGAAAAATCAACCATTTGTGTTCCGTGCATGATACTGAGCAGTAAGTACCATGTACAGTGCACAATCAAGGAAACCACCCATGTTTTGTGAAAAATACAGAATGCACAGTGAGCAGCTTCTCCCTAGCAAATTTTGCCCGATCTTGAGCAGTCGTCTACCTACTTAAGTGTGCACAATCAAGAGCAGGCTTCTTTCTCCCTACCAAATTGTGCGAAATTCTGAATAGTCTTCACCAATCTAATTGTGCGCAATCCAAAGCAATCTTCTCCCTACCTGTGTACAACCTGGGTGTGGGTGGCTCTGGGTGTGTGTTTGTGTGGCTGTGTGTGTGGTGTGGTAATTGCTGTCTGCTGAGCTCGTCTGTAGGGTACAATAAGTCTCACAGTTGTGAGAGATTAAGCTAATCGCAATGTAAATGACAATGCCATTTATTTATCTGTTTTCAAAAGCAACACATAAATACAAAATTTGTCATTTACAATGCCAATAGCTCTAACTTTTCCAAAGGTGAAACCATTACATTGTAAATGATTGTTTGCAAAGTGCCTAGCTGTAGATTTTGAACCCTACCTCTGCCGGCACCTAGGGAAACCTAGCAAACCTATACCTTTTTGAAAACTACACACCTGTGGAATTCCAGGATGGTGTGACTTGGCTGGCTCTCACCAGGTTCGGTTACCCAGAATCCCTTGCAAACCTCTAACTTGGTAAAAAAAAACAACAACAAAATTCCCTACAATTGGGCTCTTCCAGTCACAGGCCTTTGGCCCACCCACACAAGTGAGGTATCGTTTTACTCGGGAGAACAAGGGGAATACTGGATTTTAGGACATTTGTGCCGGCACGGTGATCCCATGCAAAAATGTAAGGAAAAGGTTGTTTTTTGATGGGTAATTTTGATGTCGCCTCAATAGGTTTTGGGCCCTTGCCTGTCGCGGGTACTTGACCGACCTATGCCAGTGAGGTACCAATTGTGTGTTTTATGACCTCAGAATATTACGACAGTAATGCAAGGAAAATGCGTGACTATAGTCCCATTTTGAGGTTTGCATATGGCATTGTGAGTAAAAAATATTATTTTTACTTTACAGAAATGTCTAAAGTTTACAGATTTTCCCTAGAGACAGACTACACATTAGCACAAAATGACAGATGAGACAAATGATTGCCTATCCATCTGTTCCTCAAGTACACACACATGCTGGTAGGATTTGGCACGAGGGTGAGTGAAAGGTTCAAAGTTTATATTTTATTAACAAGAGATTTCACAAAAAAGAAATGCACCAATGACTCGCAGCTCGTGAGCTGTAAAGCCACGACAAGGCACCAATCTCTTTACAGGCCATTCACACACCTTTCATACGTGACGCACAAGACCAGTTACACCGCCAGCCGCGGAAACCAGGACAACATTCACATCAACAGACCGCCATTCAAGGGCCCATCACTTTCATACTCCCATATGACTTGACAGCAATCACACGAGCTGGTGGTTGACATTGTGTATTCAGTGGTGTTTGGCTAGCAGTGTGTGTAATGACCAGCAGCAGCAAGTCACTACTCACACACTGCCAGCCCACACACACACCACCAACCATGTGCATTCCATGCACACTGCCAGCCAAGCACCATCCCACGCACACTGCCAGCCAAGCACCATCCCACGCACACTGCCAGCCAAGTGCCAGCCCACGCACACTGCCGGCCAAGCACCAGCACCGCCAGTCCACGCACACCACCAGCAAAGCGCCGGCCCACGCACACTGCCAGCCAAGCGCAACCCACCCACACCGCCAACCAAGCGCCAGCCCACGCACACTGCCAGCCAAGCGCCAGCCCAAGCACTCTGCCAGCCAAGCGCCAGTCCACGCACAGTCATTAATTTTATTTTAAACCAAAATGAAAACACAATCCAATTGCAACTAGATACTGCTGTTTTTGTAGCTGTAGTTTTGTAACTAAAGACATTCTAATGCCAACCATGAAACTACAACAACTATATAAGACCTTACAGACCAGGCAGTACACAATTAGACTCACGGTTGCTCCCAAAAACTCTTTAGTGTGATACAATCTGAAACGTGGGCACACAGCCCAGGATTAGAAGGACAATCTTCAAAGTGCATATGACTCTCCATCATGCATACATCTCTTACGGGGATAGTTTTTTTGGGTGTGAGGAATTACATCAGGAAGGTGGCAATCTTTCAATCTAGCCACATTCACCACCACTCCAACTCTAGGAACGCTTGCCTGTTCCACTACAAGGCTGCCTAGCTCAGGCTCCTGACACTGAACAAAAGTCATCTTTGATGCAAGAAAAGTCCCCTTGAACACAACAAATATATTAAAAGTTGCTAAATTGAAGAGATGGATGGCCCACTTCTTATACCAAATGTAAGCCTTAGGAACAGCAGTGTAAGGTCCCAACCGCTTATCTATTCTATTGACACCACTCATGTGCTTATTGTAGTCTACTATGCACACAGGTTTGCGCACTTCAGCAACCTGACCTCAAACAGGCACAAGTGAAGTACTCGTGGATGGCAGTCAGCATGTACACATCCCTCCTATCCACAAATTTCACAGCTAGCAGTTGCTCACTACACAAGGCACTGCACTGTCCCCTCTGAAGCTTTTTTTGCAAACAAGCTCTTTTGGGTAACCTTTACAGTTAGAGTGGATTGTGCCTCAAGCAAAAGCGTCCGCTTTGAACTATTCCTTAAGCAATTGCACAGCAGTGTAGAAGTTACCAAGGTACAAATGGTGACCTCTGTTAAACAGTCCTCTAGCAAGATCCCACACAATTTTCTCTGCAACTCCAAAAGTGGACAGACAACCGCGGGGGGGTCAATAGTGGAATCCCTACCAGTGTACACCTGGAAATTATAGACATATCCTGACCTACTCTCAGACAACATATACATCTTAATTAAATAATGTGCCTTCTTGCTAGGAATGTACTGCCTAAAAACCAAACAGCCCTTGAACAGGGCCAAAGACTAATCAACAGCTATTTCTTTCCCTTGAGTATAGATCTCTGAAAATCGATCTAAAAAGTGATCAAGAACAGGCTGAATCTTAAAAAGACAGTAGGAATGATCTCAAAATGAAGCATCCGAAGCAAAAGCAAATACCGATTACGACTCATAATTGCAGGAAATATGGCTGTTGCCATCAAGGGATGGGTAGACCAATATGAAGCCTGGGACGGCTTCCTTATCAAGCCAATCAAAAAAAGACAAACACCCAAACTTCTTCCTTTCATCCACCATGGAGAGAGAGCGGTGCCTCACGCCCTGAGCTGGTGCCAGGTGAGGTGGGGTGTTCACCCGTAAACTCACGGGTGACATAAACACAACTGCGAGGCTCGCGTATTCTAGACCATTGGTTCCCGTAGGTTATATTTATTCCTACCATACGTTTGTCACCCATTTTACATTATTTTTCACTTTTTTGCAGTAGCTCTTTATATCTGGGTCCTGAGGAAGGCTGCGATCAGAACTTGATCATGATGGCTGGAACATGTAGACTTGTTTGTCGGACTAGTGCAGTCATTAATTCTTAAACTGCACATGCACTGTTTAACCATGACACCAAGAGTTAACTAATTAAATATTTTTTTGCTTGGTAGCCAATTTTAGATCACTCTTCACCGTTCTTTGCACTGCAACCATCACACATTGTTTCATGTTCTTTGCACCTAGCGGATTTTAGGAGATCCAATCAAGTATTCTATAAAACATCCCTGAGCTCCTCTCACACAGTGAGGGGGTTGTAGCCCTTGGTTGTACTAGGAATTGCAGTCGAGATCCTAGATGATAAAGCATTCCACCCCCAATGTACGCAAGCCGCCCAGTTTTTGATTATAATACTAGGTCTCCAAGTGAATTATACTCGACTGCCTCTTCTGTTATAAAGTTGATGCTGCTGTAATTTGAATCACTCTGGATGTTCCATCTGCTTTTAATCTTTTAAGATGCCATCATCACCCATGCCTTACTCCCCACCACGAGAAACACGATCCTATGTTGGGAGGTTACATCGAGGCACATTGGCTGTCAGGACAAACTCACAGCTGAAACCCATAGGTGGCATGGGATACCAAGAGACGAAGCTTCATTGACATGGGACCTCATAGGTGTTTCGAAGGGGGGGGGGGCACAGAGTGGTATCTAATCATTTGAGAAATTGACTAGCTTTTGTGTTTTTTGGGGGATATCTTCGATATGCACTAGGATGCCTTGGAACTACCAGGAAGGGGAGGGGTATGTTGTGGGTTTATAGGTCCTTGATACTAATGCCCCAGATCTCTTCTAAAATTTAAGAAAGAAGTGGGAATTAGAACTAGGGGGCCTGGAAGACGAGGAAAAAACTGCACCATACACCCTGTCCATCTCTGAATGCTTCGATTATTTCAACTCAAATACCATTATATTGTCTGTTTTTGTACCTTCAGACTGTGGCATATGGGTAGGACGCCAACCCACCATTATCTAGGTTGTAAAAATGCTCGGGTTACATTCCTGCACATCATTTGGAGTCGTTTGGTCATAACCTAATACTGGATCGGAGTACATATGATTTAGAGGGAGTGGTGGTTGGCCATGCAATCCCCCTGGACTCTTAAATAGCTGTGCTGGGAATAATAGATCGCTAGGAGGAGTTCGCAATAATTTTTGTGGGTGTGGGAGGGGGAGCGCAGATAGATCGGCCTTCTGATCGCATCTGTTTAGAGAATGGTGAGGGAATCGGTGCATTAGTAGCAGAAAGAATTTATAAAGCTAGATGCTGCTAAAAAAATATCAAAAGATCTTATCCTGCTGGAGTCGAAAGAAGGAATTATGAATGGGTGAGTTAATTTATTCAAAAGTGTGCTGTCTTGTGGCAGGGGCTGGTGTCTTCATGCCACCTGAAATGCTGCATTTCTTGCCCACATACGCTGCCTGTGACTGAGAACAGCTCTTGCAGCTATTGATAAGAGCCCAGCGCACCTAATGAATGCCCTTGACAGTGGGGCTGGCTACTGGGAGTCTTTTTTATTTTTCACGGCGGAGCAGCACAAACTCAGCCCAGTGTCCTTGTAGATACAATAGCAATGTTGTTACGCTCGCTCTTGTATTCGATGTACCACTGGGTGGTGTCTTTACCAACTGCTGGGTGGTGCGGGTGAACCGCCCAAACAATGCTGCAGCTCAGCACATTGAGGAAATCAGGTTCCTCATATGTGCTTTTTTAACCAGTGTGGGTCAATAGAGTGAAAGAAAGAGGATTGTCCATGTCAATATGGGATGCAGGTGATGTGAAAGGACAAGGAGGGGCATGGTACTGTGATGTGTCCTCTCAGTATGTAGTGCAGGGAGCATATGGGGTGTTGCTGGGCAATGTGGGAACTGATGACAGTGCACTTGCTTTGAAACACTGGTTCAACTGGTGTGTACATTTTAGTTCTTCCTGGTGTAAATGTGGACTAATCGTGAATAACGGGCATTCTTGGCAACTATTGTATTGCTCGGGGGCATAATGGGAGCCTGACCTCCATACTATGGGCATTTTTTGCACGCTTCTGGCTACCTTGAACGAACAGTGACAAGAAATTCACATAAATGTGGTTATCATTGGGTAACGGTGGCACTCCGTGTTGTAACCCTCCACTTACTATGGTTGTTCTTGACAAAAGTATAGCCCAATGCTGGTGAAAATCTGTGTTTTCATCAGCGAAGGGGAATCAATGTCCCAGGGAGCATCGTGAGCCTGTGAGGAGGGACTTTTCCAACACAGCAGCACTGATGCTCACAAAGCGCTCCCTAGTCTCCTGCACCATGGTTGGTTCAGCAGCGTGGGGACTCCGATGTCCCAGGGAGCATTGAGAATCCTGGTCTTTACCAGCACTGCAGCACCAACGTGCATAAAGCGGTCACTAGTCTCCAACGGCACAGGATGCGGAGGGCCCGTCCAGCGCCAGGAAGAGGCAGGGTCACCCCATGGCCCTGTGGCTAGATGCTGTCTGTTGCCCTTGGAAGATTCAACGTTTCATTCAGACACTTTTACATATGGATCCCTGCTTGCACTTCCCTATTGGGCCCTTTGTTGTGCTCGTGCCGCATATAAAACGCTTCGACATCTTGTGCGGCAGATGCTGGGTTGGGCCTTTCTTGTCAGTGGCCTGAACTTATTTTTGTTGTAACTTGGGTACCAACTCATGTTAACCTGCCTCTATTGAATTCTGCTCGCGTAAAATGGGGGAAGAGGAAACCTATAGGGGCAAAACCAACTATAGTGGGTACTGTGGTTGTGAAATCGACTGAGACAATCGCAAATTATCTTACTGTCGTTATGGGTGTGCTGACTTCATAGATATAGTCTGTGGAAGAAAGGATGGGGGTTGCACAGCGCCAGTCGCTTGTACCCCCTGTGGATCCTAGAACCATCACTGGTACAGTGGAACCCTGCTGTACTATCTATTTTTCTGAATTAAGGGCCAGCAGTGGTAACTCTTCAACTGTCTATACACACAGGTATAATCCTTTCCATCACGATACATGAACCTCAACGGATACCATCAGTGTGACAAAGGTTAGTCTCCTCAGTTTAATTACCCCACCCCCAAAGAGGAAAAAGAAAAAGGGTCTGGGACGAAGCAGAAAGAGAGTCATGGCTGGGCCTCCGAGTCCACAGCATTTCTTTTACAAGATTAGGGATTACTGACACCGACAATGGACTCTCAGCCAAAGTCTATGGCAGTGCGGAGGCCTTAAATAATGTCCAGAGACAAGCCTGGGATCTATGTTCGGAGTTCTTCTGCAAGGTGGAATTAATTATGACAGATATTTGCCAGAAGGTAGATAATACATTGAGGATTATAGTTGAAAGTACCTGCCACTATCCAGGAACCTAGAGAAGCATGCTGTATGGAAACACTTGTGTGCCCCCAGGGACCTAACTATAACTGCAAGTCATGAAAGAATTACTCAACTGGCAGGAAAAAATAGCTCATCTTTAACTTCTGGAAACTCAAATCATCAAAATCACTCTGATGACTCTAAATTGGTACCCTGAAAATTGGAATGTAGCTTTGATATTCTAAACCTCCCCCTGACTGTACACCATAGGTCATCGTTTTAGAAAATGTACCGCCCTTATCTTTGAAACATAAAGTGATACATTGGATAAACACAAAATTAGGCTCTGAGGATGATTTTCACACCCAGATTCAGCTAGTAAGAAGGATGGGTTGGATTCAGCCACACAAGAACAATTTGACTGGTGACTGTGTGATAGTACATTTTAGACACCCTTCACTAGTGAGATCTTTGTTACATAACCTGTGCGGCTTGAATCCAGTGAAAGCAGGTATTCAAGTACTCCCCTTGGTAATTTCTACAGACGTTTAACCCTCGTTGTCTAGTCCTTGAATACCTGATAGGGGATGTGATACCCAGGGGAACAAGAGAACATGTACACCATTCCTACATCAAATCATTTTATGCCGCGTGAGGGGTTAATCTTGAATAGCTGAGAAGCGTGCCCTACCCATGCTGTACAACAAATCCCATCTTCTGACGCTGTTTTAACGCCAGCCATCCAGACTAGAGCTAGTAGCAATAAATCTTGTGTTTCTACAGAGGGTGTGTTTTTTCACATCGTGGAAATCCTCACTGTAAACTACATAAAGATGACCGGTCATCTTTTATTTCATAAAAAGTTTAATACCATTTTTTGTCAGGAGACTTGGATGAAGGAAGAATTTTACATTGATGGTTATCATGGTTTCTGGGTTAGAGGAACATAAGGTGAAGACAGGAAGCCTGGGAGGATCTGTAGGTTTTGGGTGGGACAAGAGACACTTCAAAATTCTGGGAGGTAATAAACCATCAATTTTTTTGCAGACCATGACACCCCAGTAATGAAGTCCTTAATACCTGCAGATACCTGGGTACAGCATTATGCAGACGTTTTTCACATTGTTTACTCAGAACCTGTTTGACTGTCTGTTTGTGGGGATGCCTGTAGATCCAGACATGCAAGCTTTTAGTAACTCAGTAAGTGTGGAAGAAGTTTCTATGGCCATACTGAGGAGCTCTGCAGGGAAGGTTCCCAGGCCAGACGGGGTTTCTGTTGACATTTATAGGTCTAATATACCACTCTGGGGCTCACTCTTAACAAATCTAGTCAAAATTCCATTATAGGCCAGCTTCCAGAATCGTGGAGTAAAACCATATTTGCTTCTATATTTAATAAGGGCAGCAGAAGATGTACGAAATCAGCACCTTGTGCTTGGCAGCAAGGGCACTGTGAAAAGGCACCAGTGCATATCTTCTGAATTACAAGTGAGGTTGTGTATGTGCTACGAAGAGCAATGAATTGTATATACTTAAAACATGTGTAAGGGGGAAAACCTTGTTGGGGTTTTGGATTAATGTGTTTAGTGGCAGTGAGGGCATTGTGAAGAGGCACCAGTATGAAGTTGTATATTCTCTATGAAGAGCAATGAATTATATTGACTTAAAACATGTTACGGGAAAGCCTTGTTGGGGTATTGGATTATATTTTTCCCATTCTGTATCATTCAACACACAACCTATGTTCCTGTTCCATTTCACTCTACGAGGAACCAGTGTAACTTCCGTGGGCTCTCTAATGCCATCTGATCAATTTCATACCATTTGCTCATCGTGTGTAGGACTATTATTAGTTCATGTGTTTGTGGCCATGCCAAATATTCTGCCATTGTTCAGAGGCACTGATGTAGCCTCACTAATTATGCCATGGCTCATATCGTAGTAGGTTTTGAATACTAGCAATTCCATTATGTTGCAGCGTTTCTGCAAATCTACGTACTGGCGCTGAAGATAGCGGTGAGCAATAGTTCCAGGGTTGGAAAACCATTTTGAGTCTGTGCAAAGACTCCTAGGGGCATTCGCTGCACTTTACAAATCCATAAATCAATCAATCAGTCAATCAACCCTACTAATTTGCGTGTTTAAGGGTTTTCGCCAGCTCTTCTCTAATCTTTTTCCATACTAAGAAAGGTTGGAAATTTCCTCTGGACAATGGCAGACGTAAAACTTCTACCAGGGTTGGGTAAAAAATGATTGGAGAGAAAGTGAATTTGCAACTTGAACTTTTGCATGAGCAAATTTGCACGTGTATATTTGCTCTTGTTAAAATGACTTCCAGAAATATTTCCTAGGAGTACAATTTCTTTGTCTACTTCTGTAAATTCTTGTGAATTCATGAAAGCTGTATATCTGCACTTAACGCAAGGCCATATACCATAGGTGCACTTTTGAGACTTTCTTTAATAATTGGGCCCCTAATTAGGTCTGGCATTAACCATGACCTTTCGTGTTTATTAAAATTCTGTCTCTCTATCCTAGTCTATCGGTTGCCTTCACTGAGAGTGAAAGTATTCTGCTCTTTCACAAGGAGCATATCAGCACACAAAGTAGTTTTGTTCAGTGCCAGGTACTACTGTGGCAATATGTGCTTTTTGAGACCGAAAACTGTTTTTGGTTTTGCCAATGTTTGTTATAATTGTGAGGGCCCAGGAACTCCCACACCAATAAGGCTTTACAAAAACCATGCTAAAACCAACAAGCATTAAAAAGGTAATAGGTCTCATCTTTCATTCAGTTAAAGCCATTTGCTTTGTTATACAATAAGATTAGCAAAGCAAATGGCTTTAACTTAATCAATGGCGAGATCTTTTGCATTTTCAATGCTTGTTTTATTTACAATTGGAAGGAGAGGGAACAAGACAATTAGAGGGAGAGAAGAAGGAATACAGGAACTGATAGGAGATGAGGGTATAAGGGAAGCAGAGAGGGAGCATGAAGTAAAAAAGGCAGGACAGAGGTAGGGTAAGAAGGCAAAGTCGGAGAGAGGGGTGGGCGGAGTACTTCACATGACAGAAATGAGCGCATGCAGAATGAAGAAATTAAGGAGGAAACCGGGAGGAAGGAAATAACTGAGAAATGTAGCGGCGGGGATTAGGAGAGCAGGATGCGGTAATGAACAGATTTCAGAAAGTTAATGAGCCAAATTAACAAATAAGGAGATTGAAGAGAAAAGAATGAATAAAACCGAAACAAGTAAACAATTAAGACATACAAGTAACGCAAGGAAGGCCGAATAAAAACAATATGACAATAGTATGAGAAGTTTAATCAATGAAGGTGATAAAGGAGAAATGTAGAGACAGAGATGTGAGAAGGATGCTGGAATGAACAGATTTCAGAAAGAAAGGAGCAAAAAGTAAATACATAAAGAGAGTAAAGCAAAAAGGGAAATTAATAAAACCAAATGAAGTAGCCAGTTAAAACCTACAATGATCGAAAGGAAGGCAGAAAAAACAAAAAAAACAAGCAACATGTTGAAGGACGCGCCTTATGTGTTCACTGCTCGTAAAGCATTAACCCATTTGAAAGCCGATTTAAGGACAGTGTTCACAAAACTAGTCTTTACCTGGGTGATTTCAACATACAAGTAATTCTGCCTAGTTTAACTAGGTGACTGGTGCAACAGGAAAGAGCAATGGCGAGACAAGCCACTGCAAAGTTTTGTGTACGGAAGGCCGGGTAGGATAAACACTGAAGAGAGACCTCATATTTTCCCCTAACAGCTAAACGAAATGTCCCCGCAGTGAACCAATGGGACGGGGCCTGCTTGTACAGAAGGAGTTGTTAAACCCAGACAGGTCCCAAAGCAGGAAGAATAGACGGTGTTCTAGGTACCTGTGTAGAAAAAGGGTAGGGCTATGGCCTTTTCCAAGATTTGCCCGGCGCTAACCGCCTTTATACCATTCAAATTACCAAGCAATGAGGCAGGCGCCGGAGACCAGAAGGCAGGAAACAGAAGTTTTATTCCGACGGAGCAGAACACATCAGATCAGACAACAAGGTATCGTCTCGAGGTGCTCTAACAGCCTCTCTGAGGCCTGGCCTCTTATACCCTGGTTTATGACATGTGAGCATTCTTTATTGCATAAAAAGACTCTTTAAACTTATGAAATGACGTCCCCATAATCCTCGTGTCAAACCCACCCCCACATACATCCACAATAGAGGTCCTCACCCTGCTGATAACAGGAGGGGGGCTATCACGCGGCTGAGTGTTCCGCCGATTCTTAGGATGTGTGCGCCTGATCGTATCCCATGGGGTGGGGAGGCCATGATCAATAGTGGCTCCTTTGAAAAGGAGCGACTCCATACAATAAGGGGCAGTAAACAGTATCTCCCGGCTTAGGCGATGGCCTCGGACCTGTGTGGACAGTCGGACTCGGGGGAAGGGGTCATCAAAGGAGTGGTATTCATGTCGCGTGGACAATCAAGCGCGGAGGGATGGTTTATCAACAGAGGGGTATTCATGGAAGGAGAGGAGGTGCTGGTCAGGCGCGGGCATGACTCCCAAGGACAGGGTCATGCAGGAGGAGAAGGGTTATGCTCATGTGAGGGAGGGAGGGGGAGCCAGGGTGCGCGGAGGATGCTTGCAGGGTCGGAGGAGCGCGCTGGCGATCGATCGTGGACAGGGAGACCATGATACCTAAAATGGCTGTCGTGCACGTTGTACGTGGGTGACAAGCTGGCGCAGATGATGTTCAGCTCGTAAACTAAAATTCCACAGTCCTCCCTTTCAACATGTCTCGCCAACTTGTCAGTTCGGATTTATCCCCATAAGGCCACGTATTTCTACTTCATAGAGGGGACTCATGTGCTCATTTCGGAAGTCCAAAGTCTTTGGGCACATACAGTTAGAAACAAGGCTGAATAAAGATGGCAGACATTGGATACCTAAACAACACCCACATAATATCACAACTGGTATCAGTACGAAGGAAAACAACCTCCAACCCCAGTCCTTCAAAGTGTCCCAAAACCAGCTCCCAAGCGACCATCCTTCTTGTTCTTGGTGAACCTCTGAGGAAAGTCTGTGGAGGTGTTCAATTGCTTTGTAGACTGAGGGCGAGTTATCTGGCACATAGGTGCAACAGCTAGATCCGATGATGCGGCATGCTCCTCCTCGATCGGCTAGAACCACATCTAGAACAAGGCGGTTTTGAAGGGCCACAAGGCGGACCGCCTGAAGCTCAGCCATGTTGTTAGCGAGGATGCCAGCCGTGATGTTGATTGTTGTTTCTACTGCCTGGGTCAGGTGTCGGATAGCGCGGCTGTTTGCCATTGGGCCCCACAGGGGAACGAGTCCCTTTGCTGCATCCAGGAACTGTGCTCCAGTGGAGTCGGCTTGTCCAATTTCATCTGCACGCCTCTGCCGGTGATGGTTAGCAGGGGCTACATACGTGGGGGGGAGAATGAAGGCAATGTAGCAGATACCCTTCCAACCTTTCGGGAGCCAGGTGTAAGCTTTGGTGCCACACACAAAGTACATGTTTGGGGAAGCAACAAAGGAAGGGGGATCAACTGAGTCCAATGTTCTGATGATTCGGCAGGAACTGTGACCCACCAGCTGTGTTCCCTGGCCTTCGAGACACACAAGACCTGTGACATTGATAACAGACAGAGCCACAGTCAGAGTGGCGGTAGTTTGTTTTCGCAGATGAGAGAAGGTGGATCTAGCTGGATTGTGGAGCACCTGTACTTCGACACGTTCTTTGGCTGGAATGTCTTTAAGGAAGGTGGCGCCCGTGAGCGCAGGACACAGGGGAGCAGAGGTCTTTCCGGTTTCGTTCAGCCAAAACCCAGAGTAGAAGTGCGACACTGTCCGGCCGGAAGTGGCGTTATCCTTGTGGCTCTCTTGCATGAGGATCAACCAGGCGAGGCAGGAGCCGTGAACTGAGAAAGGAGAAGGGATGAAGGGGATGGAGTGTCCAGTGGCATGCGGGAGCAGCCCGCAGATCCAGCAGTTCGTGGCATTTGCAGCAAGGTTGTGCTGGTGCAACAGTTGCACGAAGGAATTGTTCCAGAACTCCCTGCGTCTCTCTCGGAGCTGAGGTGACAGGGAGATCAGGTGGTGCTCTTTCATGGGGGTTGGTTGTGCAGTGGGCAGCAATGCCTGATGAGCCGGTGTGCTTTCCTCCAGGATCCAGAAGGAGGTCATGAGGAGGAGGCAAAAGAGGAAGAAAATGAAGAAGGCGATTGTCTTTGATTTGTGCAGGTTGTCAGTCTTTGGGTTCCTGTAGTGGGTATTTCCGGTTGCTTCCATCATCTTCTCAACTGGCGCTTCCATCATCTTCTTATCTGGCGCTTCCATCATCTTCAAGGTGCTCGGTGGTGGGCAGAACCACAGACTTCGTTTAGCTTCTCTCCCGGTAACCCTTGGTTGTGTTTAGGTTACCGTTCTGAGATTCAACTTAGTCCGTGGCCTACTTAGCCGAAGCTCCCTCCTTTCGACGCAGGAAATACCCTTCTCTGGTGGGCACAGTGGGATCAGAGAATTTTGTAAGTTCAAGTGCCTCAGTATCGGGATAACAGTTCAATGTTGGTCGGTCTTTGTTCAGGAGCTCTTCTTGGGTGTTGACGTTTTCTGTCGTGGCCAGGGTCGTGGAGACCTTCCGGCAGTGGTGTGCGTGCAGCCAGTGCCTCTTCCCCTCCACTCGAAGCGCCGTCCGTTTGGTGATCAGCACTTGCCAGGGGCCCGTCCACCGGGGTTCCAGACTCTTGGTCCGTTGGAAGTTTCGGATTAGAACGAAGTCCCCCAGTTGGATGTCGTGGCCTGGGCCCCTGGAAGCATCGGGGATGGCCTGCTGCACCTGTTGATGAATGACAGACAACGTTTTAGTTAACTTGCACAAATAATCAGACAGTAGGACATCCGGGACGTCATGAATGGAGGTCGGTTTGGGAGCAGTCCAGAGGTTCATCGGTCGCCCGAATACAACCTCGTAGGGGGTCAAATGGTGTTTGGTGGGAGTGGAGCGCATCGATAGCAAAGCCAGTGGGAGGGCATCTGGCCATTTAAGTCCGGTGGTGGCCACTATTTTTGACAATTTCAACTTCAGTGTGGCATTATGGCGCTCCACCAGGCCGGCGGATTGGGGGTGGAAGACCGCATGAAACCTTTGCTTCACCTCCAATCCTTTTAAGATTAGTTGGATAACCTCAGCTATGAAGTGGGGGCCATTGTCGCTCCATAAAATTCGACAAAGGCCATAGCGAGGAAAAAATTCTTTCAGTAGTACTTTGGCAGTAGTCATGGCAGTGTTGTCACGGGTTGGATAGGCCTCTACCCATTTGCTGAAGGCACATACAATGACTAGTACATACTTCAAGCCTTGGCATCTCTCTAGCTGGATGTAGTCCATCTGAAGGACCTCAAAGGGATGATTGGGGGTCCCAAACCCTCCCCGGGGTACCACAGTTCCTTTCCCGGGGTTGTGTTGCAGACAGATAAGGCACTGCTGGACTAGGCGTCTGGCTGAGTCGGGGATTTTGTCGTTGTGCCAGACTTTGGAAATGAGTTCGATCATGGGTGCAGATCCTATGTGTGCGGGGGAATGAGCCATCGTCAGTACGGGGATCAGGTATGAGTCAGGCAGTAACCATTTGTTTGCATCTTTTGTTCGCCAGCAACCCTCATCATCCTTCAAACCCACCCCTGCCCACTTAGTCAGTTCGTGAGGGGTGCTGGCCGACTGGATGTCTCTGATCATTTCCCTTGCGTCAGTCCATTTCTCTGCTTGTGACCTGGTCACATACATGCGTGTCACCGTCCTATTCTCAGCTGTGGTTCGTGCAGTGATGTCAGCCAGTGCATTCCCTTGTCCGACTAAGTCTGTCACCTTCTTGTGTGCCTGGCATTTGATCACTGCTAGTCGTTTGGGGAGGAGAACTGCTTCAATCAGGGCAGAAACCAGATCTCCGTGAAGGATGGGGGTGCCGTGGGACGTCAGGAATCCCCTTTCCCTCCACAGGAGCCCAAAATGGTGAACCACCCCGAAGGCATACTGGCTGTCTGTATATACGTTCGCGGTGGTCCCTGTGGCTATGATGCATGCTCGTGTGAGGCCTATCAGCTCTGCTGCCTGGGCAGATCGTTGTGTGATGCGGGCTGTCTCAACTACTGTTCGGGCTGTCGTTACTGCATAGGCAGCTGAAGTGGTGCCATCTGGGAGTTTGATGCATGAGCCGTCTATCCATAGCTCTCCATCGGGGTCTGTGAAAGCGGTGTCTCGGAGGTCAACTCTACTCCTAGTTTGTTCGTCCGTGAGGGTCACACAGTCGTGTATGGGAGGAACGTCGGGGTCATTTTCAGGCAGGGGCAACAATGTGGCAGGATTCAAAGTCGTGCATCTCTTTAGTGTGATGTGGGGTGCAAGTAGCGTCAATTCGTACCCTGTCAGTCGTGCACTAGTCAGATGTTGAGTCTTGGTTTGGTTCAGAAGGGTGTCGACTGCATGGGGTACTAACACAGTGAGGGAGTTTGAAAGTACGATTCCCTCGCTCTGACGGATAGAGACAGCAGCGGCAGCTACTGCTCGAAGGCAGGCAGGCAAAGCTCTGGCTACAGGATCAAGAGTGGCGGAGAAGTAGGCACAAGGGCGCTGCTTTGGACCTATAGACTGAGTCAGGACAGACAATGCACACCCCTCCCTTTCGTGGGTGAAGAGGGAGAAGGGTTTGGAGTAATCCGGGGTTCCCAGGACGGGCGCTGAACAGAGGGCATCTCGTAATTCCTTAAAGAATGCTTGACACTCAGGGGTCCAAGGGAGCAGGAAGGGGGCATCTTTGGTCAACAGGGCAAGTAGGGGTTTCACAATGAGGCTGAAATTAGGTAACCACTGTCTGCAAAAAGAGGTAAGGCCAACCAAAGAGCGGACTTGCTTTTGTGTTTTTGGGACGGGGGTGTCTAGGATGGTTTGGATTCGGTCGGGTGTGAGTTTCCTCCCTTCTTTGGACAGGAGATGGCCTAGGTATGTCACTTGTGGCTGGCAGAACTGCAATTTCTTTTTGGAAACTTTGTGGCCATTTTCTGCAATAAAGTGTAGGAGTTGAACAGTGGCTGTGATTGCAAGTGGGGTGGTGTCGGCGCCAAAAGGATATCATCGACATATTGGATCAACACCACTCCATCCGGTAGCTGGATGGCGTCCAGCTGTCTTTTGAGGGCCTGGCTGTAGATACTGGGACTTTCAGTGTACCCCTGGGGAGCTCTACAAAATCGGTACGAGCGGGATTTCAGGGTGAAGCCGAAGAGATAACGGCTGTCTGGATGGATGGGGATAGAGAAAAACGCATTCTTGAGGTCGATAACAGTGAAGGTGGTGGCAGTGGACGGGATGAGGGTCAGAATGGTGGTGATATCTGAGACTACGGGGTATTGGGGTACAACCACTTTGTTGATCTCTCGCAGGTCGATGATGAAGCGGTACGCTTTCTCATCTCCCTCGCCTTGCTTCTTGACAATGGGTAGGATAGGGCTGTTGCAGACATTGCTAACCACTTCTTCGACCACTCCTGCATCTACCAGAGACTGAATGATCACTACCAGTGCCTTCTCACCCTCGGGCGATATCCGATACTGCGGGAGTTTCGGGAGCATAGCGTCCTGTCTCACAGTTATATGAATAGGGTCAATCATCATTCGTCCCACATCAGAGTCATTTTTGGCCCATAGGTACGGAGGCAGGGTATCAAGCAAGGACAGGTCAGCATCAGTTATGGAGCACATGTGTCGTGCAGGGCAGGATTTGGGTATGTCTGGGTTGTCGTACAGGATGACTCGGACTCCATCCGGGGAACACCTAATGGTAGCTCGAAAATGCTTCAGTAAGTCAATGCCCATAATGGCGTCAGGGGAGTTGGAGGAGAGCAGAAATGTTGTGTCAGTGGTGTTGCTTTCTAGGTCAAAGGTGACAGGTACGGACAGGGGGTTAGTGGAGGGCGACCCATCGAAACCTATCGATGTAATGTGTGAGCCAGACAAGGGTGCCCTTGGAATCAGTCGTTTCGATAACACACTACGTGTCGCCCCAGTGTCTACCAAAAATGGAGACTCTACCCAGGACCTTAGCAGTGACATAAGGACCTTGCTGGTCAACACAGAGCTCGACTGGATCCCTCCCTTGCCCCTGGCAGTCCTATGCAAAATCGGGGGCATTCTCACCGTCGGATAGTTGATACTGGTTCTGTCGGGGGCGGTCAAATGTGTTCGATCTCCCTGATCTGTCATTGTTGGTGTCGTTTGTGTGCCCTCGTCCTTGTCCCCTATTTCTCGGTCTGCCCGCTACATCCTTGGGGTCCCTATTTCTGTTCATCTCTAACAGAACCGGACACTGGGATTTCCAATGGCCGAATCCTTTGCAGAAGGCACATTGGTCATCGCTAATGTCTCCACGTCCAGTGTGGGGTGTTGGGGTGTGATCTTTAGGAGGTGGATTTCTAGGGATGGTCGATTGGTAGTTCCCCCTGTGGGGTTCCCGTCCGACCGCTATACCTTGTATCTGGGCTATCATCACTCTTTCTTTCAAATCTTTCTTCTTTTTCTCGGATGCCCTATCATTCTCATTCTTCTGGTGCTCGTAATACTGAGCCATCTGAAGGATAGCTGCGGGTTTGGAGGCCCCCCAACTACTCTCACTCGTCTGCAGTTTTTGGGAGACCTCTTGTGATAGGCCCTTCACATAGTTTTGTACAAACAGGTGTTGTCCGGTTGCGGTGGTCATGTCTTGGCCACTGTAGTCGGAGAACACTGTCTCAAATCGGGAGAAGTATTCTGATACATCTTCCTGGGGTTTCTGACGACAGGCCGTGACTATCGACCAATCTACCTTTATCTCTGGGATCAGTGTCTATAACTTCTGAACTAATTTGTCTGGGAGTTCTAATATGTCCTTTACTGGTTTCCTTCCAGGCTCTCGCTGTCTATCTAGTTCGCTGAGTCGGTTCCAGGTATGTCCAAACAGATCTGTGTGGTCAGCCTTCCGGATTTGCTTCCACACGTCAGCTGGCAGGCATAACCCGAAAAACAAGTCAATGTCCGCTAAAGTCATTATCGTCGAACCCAAGGCTGTGCCCAATTCGGTATAGAATGCTGTCGGGTTCTTTCTTAAATCAGGCAGAGTTTGTCTAAAAGTTAGGATATCTTGTCGGTCCCATGGTTGGTAAACCCAATTGTACACAACCCTCCCTTTTGCATCTGCGTGATTAATGTCATCGTTTGTTCCCAGACCACGTGGCGGAATCCAGTAAGGGACCGCCTCTCTGATGGGCATCATAGTGTTGGCTACTTCTACTGAGGTCGTTTCGGGGACTGTAACCTTGGCTTCTGGTTTTTGTTCCGTGAGGTGGCGGAAGACCTCAAGCATCTGCATGAAGAGCTCCGTCGCCTCACATTCAGTCCCATCTCCAACATCAATCTTCCTATACAGCGTTGTCAGTTTAGCGGGGCCCTTACTTTGATACCTATCCTCATATGCGTTCAGGGTGTGGTAGCTGAATCGCAAAATGAAATGCCGTCTGTGGCTGTCGGCATGCGAATTATACATGTTCATTGTGTATTCTTCGCTCTCCCTTCGTTCTACTAATGTCTTTGCTATTTTGTCAATCCCATCCCGCTCATCTTTGCTCAACCTATTTGGTCTGGTTGGTGGGTGCTTGCTAGCCTCGGGGTCATCTGGTGGTGCTGCTAATGTGGCTGGTGCGGAGGCCGTGAGGGCTGGTGCACTAGCGCTAAGGTCGTTCTCGTTCGCACTCAGGGCCTGCAGGTGTTGTTGGCAGGGGGCATATGGAGGGGGCATGTAGATGATTGGGGGACCTAGCAGTAACTCATCGTTCGCCCGTTGTTTGGAGGGCAATTCAGGGTAGAGCGCAGAGGGGGTCCTAACAGGACATTGACCTGTCGACCCTGATTCTTGGTTTTGTGTAGCTTCCTTTCTTTCTTTTATTTCTTCTTCTAGTTGCTTAGCGGCTAGGTGGGCTGCCTTTCGTAATTCTTTCCTATCTTTGCTTCTTCTCTTTTTCTTCGTTGTTCCGTTTCTTTGCGCCACATGCCGATACTATCGAGCATAGTGGGCGTAGTCTTATTTTTCTGGAGCGCTATTTCTAATGTTTTTATTTTATGATCATCAAAGGAACCTATCAGTGGCCACTGACTTTTGGGGTCCGTTTTTGTGTATTTATGCCATAACCTAGTATAGGCAATAGCGACTAGTCCATGCTTGGTGAACATGTCCTTATTAGGGGTGCCTTCCAGTGGAGCTGGATGGTTCATCTCTAATAAGCGGTCCGGGATGAACAGGCTACCAATCAGTGGGGAGAAGATAGGCATAACGGGTTACAACGGGGACAAAGGTCTGCACTACCTATCTTATCACGGCGGGCAAAGACTAGACAGAATATTTCTATTCTCCGTTGTTTGCAGGCGGTGAATACCTCAAAAGAACCAATATCGAACAATCAATGTTCGGTCAATCAAACAATCAGTGGGGAGAATAAGTGGGTACGACGTGTTAAAGGTTTGCGTTACCCACTCTTTCTCTACCTGCAAAGAGAGACCTTGTTCTTCCCTGTTTGCAGACAGAGAATCTCCAGACAACAATCCACGAACGACAGTTCGGGAAAACAGTGGGGGAGGAAGATAGGCACGACGGATTACAATGGGGACAAAAGTCTGCGTTACCTATCCTTCACTGCATGCAAAGAGAGAGCCTGTTGTTTCTCCGTTTGCAGACGGTGAATCTCCAGAGGGATCAACAAAAGAGTAATACTAGTATTATCCAAATCAAACAATCATTTCTCAATTTGTCGTGTTTACACGACCTTACCCGGACCGCATGGACGGTTTCCTGTCTTCCGAATCCAGCGCCCGATCGTCCTCTATTCTTCGTGATGTTCGTGGCACTCCTGATGGTTCCCAGTCAGGACCGTAGATCACTCGAGAGAGGTCTGTTCGGAACTAGTGAAGGTCAGATGATCGGCTGTCAGACGAGGGTCTATCGGACACGAGCTCTCCCGATCGTTGCAGTCGTTCACTCTGTCGTCAGGACCTCTCCCACTGGATCCACGTGTCGCTGATGGGCCCCACGCTTTGGGACGCCAATTGTAGAAAAAGGGTAGGGCTATGGCCTTTTCCAAGATTTGCCCGGCGCTAACCGCCTTTATACCATTCAAATTACCAAGCAATGAGGCAGGCGCCGGAGACCAGAAGGCAGGAAACAGAAGTTTTATTCCGACGGAGCAGAACACATCAGATCAGACAACAAGGTATCGTCTCGAGGTGCTCTAACAGCCTCTCTGATGCCTGGCCTCTTATACCCTGGTTTATGACATGTGAGCATTCTTTATTGCATAAAAAGACTCTTTAAACTTATGAAATGACGTCCCCATAATCCTCGTGTCAAACCCACCCCCACATACATCCACAATAGAGGTCCTCACCCTGCTGATAACAGGAGGGGGGCTATCACGCGGCTGAGTGTTCCGCCGATTCTTAGGATGTGTGCGCCTGATCGTATCCCATGGGGTGGGGAGGCCATGATCAATAGTGGGTCCTTTGAAGAGGAGCGACTCCATACAATAAGGGGCAGTAAACGGTATCTCCCGGCTTAGGCGATGGCCTCGGACCTGTGTGGACAGTCGGACTCGGGGGAAGGGGTCATCAAAGGAGTGGTATTCATGTCGCATGGACAATCAAGCGCGGAGGGATGGTTTATCAACAGAGGGGTATTCATGGAAGGAGAGGAGGTGCTGGTCAGGCGCGGGCATGACTCCCAAGGACAGGGTCATGCAGGAGGAGAAGGGTTATGCTCATGTGAGGGAGGGAGGGGGAGCCAGGGTGCGCAGAGGATGCTTGCAGGGTCGGAGGAGCGCGCTGGCGATCGATCGTGGACAGGGAGACCATGATACCTAAAATGGCTGTCGTGCACGTTGTACGTGGGTGACAAGCTGGCGCAGATGATGTTCAGCTCGTAAACTAAAATTCCACACCTGTCTCGAGCCGGGTAAGAGTTCCATTAGTTAAACGTAGATAGCCAGGATTTGCAGATTTCCCCCTAAGTTGCATAACATTTTCTCCTAAATGCAAACTTTAAGAATTAACCGAATGTTGGTTGGTTGCTTGCTTTGGTTTTTAGGAAACATTGTTGGCAGTTTAGGTTTAAGACACCGTGAGATACCAAAAGGCTTACAATTCAAAAATAGGATATGATCATTAAATACCGCTCCTAATTTTCAAGGTCATCATACACAGTCTGCAATGGCAGTGGCATCCCTTTTCTTGATGCACTTTGGTTAATGTAAATTAAATGCAATTAAAGAAAACCGCGCAAAATAGATTGCCCCTGCGCGCGCCGCTAAATGTAAACAAGCGTGCGCTTCAAAACTCATTAGAACAAGCGGTCTGCTCCTTTTCAAGCACACTCGTGCTTGTGGCAGCATCCGCCTTGCGGGAGCGAGCAGCGGCGTGGCCACATTAATTACAAACATATTGCCCATGCGTGCCGCTGTTCGCTCCCGCAAGATGGATGCCGCCACAAGCACGAAAAGACTGCTTAAGAGGGAGCAGACCGATTTCTAAAGGTCATCTCCTAGAGCAGGGCATGCGCGCTGCTCAGGCGAGACCTAAAAAGCAGATCCCCAATTTGAGACCTATGGATTTGCCAATGCCTGTTAAATTTTATGTTTTCTATAATCATATTGAAAATGCTTACACTTTTTTTTCCATAATGAATATTTTTGGGCATACTGGCATACATCAACACATTTTACTAAAGGATGCTGGAAAGAAATGGTACCTAAACTTTTACAGTACTTTAGCTTAATGTTTTTTTTTCTTACTTGTATTTTTTGTGAACATTTTATTTTGAAAGCAAAGAATCATCTATCTTGCTTTAAAGCTTCTGCAAATATTTGTATCTTACCAAAGAGCATTCTGGGAGCATGATACATAGCCTCATATTGCTAAACTTTGAAAAAGTGTGTACACATTATAATACTGGAACCAGTCAGTAGTTCAGTCGACCTAACAACATTAACTTAGAGCGCTCACTCTAATAATAAAGGCGTTGCATTAGTGAACCATAAATACAATGCTGAACAGCATTAACACATGGATACAAATATTACTGTAACCACATCCATGCTTATGACGAGCCCAGCTCGTCATGAGGCACAATAGAGCTGTGCTCATGACGAGCTGGGCTCGTCATAACGGCCACGGTATCCCCACGCGGCTAATTCCAAGCTGGGCAGCATGACGAGCTGGAGTCGTCATGAGCGCCGCACGCAGACCCTCCCCCCATCACCGCGATGGAATTACCCCCGCTGCGAAAGGGTTAACTGCAGACAATGCCCTTCCCTGATCCATAATGTGCTACTGTAAACTAGCTGCCTAAGGGCATGTGCTGTAGGGATTGCGCCTACTTGCACATGAAAACTTGATCCCTTTACCCCAAACAATATGTCCTGAACGTGGGCTATAGCAGTTCCACATCCCTGATTGCTTCCATAGGGCTGTGGCAATTTGTCTAAACAATAGGAATTGCCCTCTTGGAAGACCGTAATCCTAAATTAGAAATTGACAGCTGGTCAATGTGCTGTCCTGGAATAAATCTCCTATCTTAGTCATGCCTATTTCTGTCCAGGGGTTGAGATGAAGTGTTTTGATCCACCCTGTTTTTGTGCGGAGTCAACACTGCCAAGCAGCAGGGGCGCAGTGGAAGAGCTGGGGGATCAAGATAAGCCAAAGTTGCTGTTGATGGGGGACACAATAGATGAGGTTGTGGGAGAGCAAAACTGAAAGTGTGGGTCAGGGATATGAAAGAAAATCAGCATATAAGGGAGAGATAGCATGAAAATCCATGCACTCCCCTGGAGTGTGGGGAAAAATGGTAGCTCTCTAATGTAAAAAAAAAATGGGCTCGGACACAAACGATCTGAGCAACTTCAAACCCATCTCCAACCTCCCTCTCCTAGCGAAAATCCTGGAAAGATGTGGTCTCCTCCAACTTACTCAACACCTGGACAGCACCAACCTTCTTGACCCCCACCAATCGGGTTTCATGAAAGGATGCAGCACAGAGACAGCAATCCTAAATATTTTAGACAATATGCACAAATCTCTTGACACAGGTCAATGTTGCCTACTCATATTCCTGGACCTATCGGCAGCCTTCGACGCGGTTGACCACAAACTTCTCATTAAGACACTTAAAGAAAGAGTTGGAGCAGAAGAGGTGGTCTTACAATGGTTCAACTCTTTTCTACAAAACGGCACCCAATGAATAAAAATAAAAAACCTTACTAAAGACCATACTTAATTAATCTCGCCAAGAGTCACGGTCGCCTCTACAACGACATTTATGTGAAGCGTCATGAGACACCGTACACCCTACAATGTTAAGATATCTTATGAAGGACAATGTGCTCTCTTACGAAGATACTCTGCGATGCGTCCTGACTCACTGTACATATTATTGTGTAATTTTATCTTACGTGTGACTATGCTGTAAAGCGCTCTGATATCCTTTGGTGTAGCCAGCGCTATTTACAACTTAAATAAATAAATAAATGTCAGCCTTGGAAGCATATAAGCCAAACAATCATCAGTGGTAAATAATCTATGCTTAATTGGATAGACAAACAAAAGAAGAGGAAAGGAAGCAAATCAGATTAACAAAAAAAGCCAACTGATGAGAAGAAAAGGATTGGTCCAAACCCTATGGTCTTTCAAAAACAAACAGCCAAAAGTTGCCAGTAGATGAGAATTATTAGGGCTCGCTTGGGACCAGGCGTGTGTCAGTGTGCAGCCAAGACTGAAATATACAAACTACTGTTCTAGAGCTTAGTGTTGCAAACATTTCTCTAGCAAGCTGCCTTTTAAGAAAATGATGAGAGATTGAAACCACACATTACGCAATTACAAATATACCCTGTGCCCCCTTCCAGTTTGTATGGGAGGGAGCTGGCAGTGCAACATGCACTGCACATGGAAAGCAATAAAGAACCAGCACGGTCTCACGTTACAACCTAGTGAATGCTCACCACAGGCCATGTAACCAGTTACCACGCACAAGTTAAAACTCATTGTATTAAAGAAAGGTGAAGACCTACATTAAAAACATGTATTTCATGGCATACATATCCTGTAAAAATCTATGGAGAGAGAGAGAGCTGAGAAAGCCAGAGGAGGGGAAAGAGAGCCAGGGGAGGAGAAATCAAGAGGAGACGATGAGTCACCACCTGGCATTAGGCAAATTCTGAGCAGTGACTTTAAAAATTCAGAACACAGGGTCAAAATTCAGGTAACAAGTTGAGAACAAAACGGTCAAATTTATGGACTCATCTGAGGTCAGTCATTAGAATAATAGTAATTAAACATATGGCTGACACTAGTACCCATCAAAATAGGTTTATGTGTTTTTAGGACTCTTCTAGGAAGCTCATGCGTTGTCACAAAGGAACATGCTGTATCTAGGATATGGGTTTTAAAAAAAACATCTTTTTCATTGGTTACTCTTACTGTCCTTTAGAAAGGCTTGCTTTTCATTGATGAATGCATGTAGTAGTCCCTCCTTAGGGAATTTCGTATCCTCCCATGAGGAATGCCCCTTTTACATGTGCCATTACTCGTTATGTTATTTATTTATTTTATAATGTTTTAATCGCAGGAACTGCACGCACCCATGATTGCTCCCCGGCTGCAGCTGACTCTTCCTCCCACCTGTTCGCTCCCTCTCTATGGCTACAGCTACCTCCTCCTCCCACCCTGCCTTCATATGGCTGCTGCTGCCTCCGTGTCAGAGCTCAATTGATATATGAGCTCTCCTGCTGCGAAGCATGAACAAACTGGCTCACGCCCAATGCATACATAAAATAACGCAGTACAAAAGGGGGTGGTGATGGAAGGAGCATCTGAACCAATCAAACACTCGCACCCAGTCAACAGATCTGGGTTTAATCCATCACCGTTCTTTAGCCCACTCTGCCATCCCAGTTCAGACATGGCCATATGCAAATCAGTCTGATCCTGTGTCTCATGGGAACAGTCCAGCCCGAACTGCCAAGCCATGCCTTCCCTGGACCGGAAACAAGCTTCCTAGGACCGGTTTCCGGCATTACAGCTGTCTTCAGCCAGGCTTGCTTGAATCCAGTGGCAAGTGAGCAAGGGACTCACGTCTGAGCATACCCTGCCAACCTATGGCGAACAAAGCGGTACAAAATGGGGTGGTGATGGACGGAGCATCTGAACCAATCAAACACTCACACCCAGTCAACAGATCTGTGTTTAATCCATCACCGTTCTTTAGCCCACTCTGCCACCCCAGTTCAGACATGGCCATATGCAAATCAGTCTGACCCTGTGCCTCATGGGAACAGTCCAGCCCCAAATGCCAAGCCACACCTTCCCTGGACCGGAAACACGCTTCCTAGGACCGGTTTCTGGCATTCCAGCCATCTTCAGCCAGGCTTGCTTGAATCCAGTGGCAAAGTGAGCAAGGGACTCACGTCTGAACATACCCAGCCAACTGGGTATGCTCAGACGTGAGTTGGCAGAGTGGGCTAAAGAACGGCGATGGATTAAACCCAGATCTGTTTACTGGGTGTGAGCTTTTATTGCTTTGACTGACGTCTGTTTGCCAGTAACTGGTTTATAGAACATTAACATGTATATAGATGTACAACTGCCGTTTTAACTGAAATACGAATTAGAAGAATGTAAAGAGATAGGATTTTTAACCGTGAGCACGAGCAGATCTCTGTTTTTGTCGGACTCTTTAAAGGCAGAGTGAAAATATGGAAAGGGTCATTTTCTTGGGCAGCAAGGCTCAGCATATCGGTGGGTAGCTTACATACACAGAAGAACATCTCCACATCATCTATCTAGCACCGAAGCTGCTGCATCTTAAGAAAGGGCTGAACTCTACATCAAAAAGCATTCACCGTCCACAACCCAGCTACCAATTCAGTCACTGGTTAACGTTATGCGTGTGTTTGATCAAGCACAGCGCTCTGTGGCCTTTTAGCTAGGTTGGCGCTATGGTAACACCGTGACAGTTTTAAAAAAATCTTTCCACTAAGATTAATAAGTGATTTAGGGAAAGTGGGAACGTGAAAGCTGAAAGATCAACTGCATCAAGTGCACCACTCTTGCACAAACGTACAAACTGGTCGGTGCTTTCTCCGTTTGGACCACCTTGCTCACGTTTCGGGGTCACTTAGCTCTGTCCAGGCACAGAAGAGAGGCCGCAGGGCTAGTGTAACTCGATGCTCAGCAAAGACGAGTACACTCTTCTGAAATATAACCCCTCGGTCACCAAGGTGGTTTAAGGAGAGGAAAGTCCGGCCTGCTTATAAACTAAAGTTTGTAAAAAAAAAAAAGCCACCCCCCTGGGACCTGACTTTCAAGCACACACAGCTCCAGGAAAAGTCCCACAATGGTCGTCGCTGTCACTGGGGAATGCACAGCGATTTCCCCCTTTGTGCAAGAAGGAGCTTGATTCTACTCTTCGGTGGATGCTGGGATATCTCCTGCAAATCCTCAACGACTCTGAATAAGCTTTAGCCTTGGGATTGGTTGATGTGCTAACCAGAAGTGCTAAATGATCAGCACGATGTGCCAGATATTAAGTTGTTTTCATGGGCGATCTGTGTAAGTAGCAAACGTTTGGTCACCTTTATGATTAGCATTCGTATTTTTTTATTTTCTGTAATTGTTGACAGCGATAGTAAGAGCCTGGTCGAGTTCATCATGTGGTTCCCCTGAAGCTTGTGCACCCCCACTCCAGATGTCCTGATTTCGCACAGACCTGTCCCACTGTGCTCCACTAAATTGCATCGAGGCCCGAAGCACATGGCCGTGCAAATCTCTTAGTGCACGAGACGTTCCTATTATGAAATGACTCAATGGCACACATCTCTCAGCCTGGGTCTGACTCTATGGTAAATGTGCATTCACCAGAAATAGCGATAAGACTCCGTAATGTCTACAAAGAAGATTCTGACTTTCGCTGAAGATTAGGCACCACATTTACACAATTTCTGCCGTTATTCAGTAGATAGCTTAATGATTGGTCTAGGGGGCCTCCTGTATGGGATGAAAGTAACTCACTGTCAGACTAATAGTTCAGATTTACCATTGAACCTAATGCAAGTCGTATAATTTTGGAAAACATTATATATGGTATGCCACTGACATGAGTATTATCTGCTCCTGAGTATTCTACCCCACACCACCATTCAATACCTCCAACAGTCAGCATCGAGGGCTCGTATTTCCTGCAACTAGACAGCCATAGTCTAAAAGGAGGCATTTGCTTCTTACACGGATTGCCCAGCCGGTAGTGGCCTGACAAGATAGTTCATATCTGCCTTGTGTGAAGACGCAGATACCCTACGTGCAGAGGGCCGCACTGCCACAGACGCCGCTATTGCTGCAGCTGTTCTCAGTATTCAGGGAAACTCTCTGCCCCCAGACATAGCAGAGCTCCCCCTTCCATTCCAGCATGGGTTTGAGTCCCCCCCCACACCACACCTGAACTGCCTACACAGAAACAACGGCTGCACACCAGCTGGCTCTAGTAGCCCACTGAACAGAACATCTGAAGACAGGATACATATTTTTCAATTAACCTACTCCTCACCAGAAACACAGTTCGCAGTACAGCAGTCAGGTAGCCACATCCACATAATTACACACTACTGAATACCACATAAATACACCCCACATAAAACCACTCTATGCCACATAGCAACAATCCATATAAATAAACTCCACAGCATGCCACATAATTCCATCAGTATATTTTCACTTAACACCTCACAGTTCCATGCGACATAATTCAGCTCCACACATTTTCATTTCACACCACATAATTTGGCAGCAAACCACATAATCTAACTCAACAACACAATTCTATGTCAGGACCGAGGTGAGGATAATGCTATTTTTTCTTCACTTTATTCCATAGCAGCAATTTCACAACTTTACCAATACAAACTACCATCCCCATGAAACCTTGGGAATGAAAGAAAGAGCAACAACAGCCAATGGGAGAACAGCTCCCTACAACAGCCATTACCTCATGTCCCTCCTTCGCCTTCCTGCAGTACAATTGAGGCCCCGCCTCCCACCCAGACCCACCGCAGCATAAAAACTCTGCCCGCCCCACCTCCTGTTTTTTCTGTCTCCCTAGTGAGACTTACCTTTTCAGCTCCTCCCTGTGGCGGTGCCGGGGAGTCTTCGGTCTGGTTCTCTGCTATGGCGATGCCCTTTGCAGCGTTCTCCAGGCGGTGCATCCTCTCCTCATCTCGTTCGTGGTGTGGGGGCGGAGCGGTGGCTCAGGAATACGCTGCGGTGTCGGGCGGTCCTCCTGTGGCTGGGGTTGCGTCTCCAGGTCGGGCTGCGCGGCTGGCACCTCCCGGTGTGCTTTCTTCCCGGAGGCCAGGTAGGACGGGTTTGTGCCCTTTTTTGATTGTTTGTCCCCTTCCTGCTTGGGCGTTTCTCTTGCCCTGTGGTACCTTCCTTGGTGCTGTGCCTCGGTGGGTATTCTTGTGCCTTTGGTGGTGCTGCGTTTCGCTGGATGAGGTTTGTGTCCTGCCTGTGCTCATGATTCTTTGGTGGTGGCCTTGGCGGTTGTCTGCCACTGGGTCGCATGGGGTTGGTGGGGGCTTGCTGATGTCCTCTTCCTCTGCGGCTGGGACTCCGGTCCCCCTGGGCCGCCCTGGTCGCCTGGGCTCCGTGGGGGGGGGGGTTCCTCCTCTCATGTCTGGGATGGTGCTGGACTTGATTGTGGCTGCTCTGTCCTGTGCTATGGGGTTCGGTTGGGGCCTTCTACGTCCCCTCCTCATCCTGCGGGTCCTGTGGGCGACTGGTTCCCGTTTGGGCCCTTGGATGTTGTGGTTCCTTCTCCCGCCACTTGCGCTGTGTGTGGTTCCAGGGTGGATGGCGTTCGAGACGTGGGTCACTGGGCTCCTGTGTTGGTTGGCAGGGTTTTCCTCTTTCCTGCTAGGCAGGGTCTGTGGGTTTCTTTCCTTGATGTTCCCGGCCCTCCCTGTTGGGCTTGCCCTTTGGTCCCGGGAGGGGGTTGGTGCTGTGGGAGCGGTGTACGTTTCCCGTACTGGTTGTATGTGCTTTGTGCTTGTGGCTTTGTCCGCTGTGGTATTGGCCAGCTGACGGTTGCTGTGGGTTGCCTGTGGGGCCTGCCGTGTGCGATCTCTCCTCAGCCTTCCGTATTCCTTCTGCACTGTGTTGGTCCTGAATGGTTTCAGGCTTCTCTACACCCTCAGTTTGCGTCAGGAGATTTCACTTCTGTTCTGCACGTCCCTCTCTTCCTCCAGTGGCTTTGCTTCTTGGTGGGGGTCGCCCCTTTCCTCCCGTTGTACTGTTGGACCCTGTCCTGGCCACGCTGCTTGGTGGGTCAAATGTTCTGCTTGGAAACTGCAGTGGCGCTGGGGGATGGCCTGTTCTCCGCTTCTTTTGTGCCCTCCTTGGTGTAGGGTTTCATGGAGTTGACGGAGGAAGTTCGTGGTGGCTGGGTGTCGCCACCTTGGGCCCTCTGCATGCCTTGCCTTGAATTGGGCGTCCTGCCTTTCTCACGTGCCTTGCACTGGGTCCTCTCCATCGTCCCTGCTGTGGGTGTCTCTTCCGTCTTTCGGGTGGGCGCGGTTTTGACAGTTTTTTTCGCCCTGGCTTGCTGCCTCCTTGTTTGAGTGCCCGGCCCTGTTGGGTCCCAGTCACTGTTGTCCGGTCGGTTCCCTGACTGTAGGTGGTCGTCTTTGGCATTTCCTCCTCAGTGGCTGCAGAACGTTTTTGTTGAAAACAGGGTCCTGGGTGCTGTGGGTCATGAGTTCTGGTTCGGCTTGATGCGGTTTCCTCTGGATCAGGGGGTTCGGCTGCATCCAGTGCCTGTCTCCGGTTCCTGCTGGGTGGCTCTGATGGACTGGGTGTCCTGTTTGCTTGCCATCTGCAGGGTTCCTGTCGGTGGGACTAGGGTCTGGGGACCGCTCCATTCTGTTGCTAGGGCTGGGGTGTCCGTCGGCTTTGTGCCCGTCGGCTTTGTGCCCGTCCTGGTTCTCCTGGGGGTCTGCTCCTGGATTCGGCCCATTCCCTTCTGTGTGCTGGCCCTTTGGGCCGTCTTTCCGCGGGCCCTGCCTGGCATTTTTTTGGCGTGCCCTGGGTTTTGGGGAGGCTCTCTCCCCTTCCTGGTCGCTGCTTCTTTTCTGCCGTTCCTGGGGTTCTCTGTTGCGTCCTTCCCATTCGGCCTCAGGCCTTCGCCCTGGGTCTTCCCGCGTGTCCGGCCACTCTCGTGGCTTTCCTTTATGCTGCAGGGGTTTTCCTTCTTCTCTGGTCAACCTCTTGCGGCATGCGACTGGAGTGTCTTTTTGCTCGGTCTGTTCGGGAGGTCCTTGGTGCTTCTTCGGGAGATGGTTTTTTGGTGACCCGGGGAGTGTTTTCTCTGGTCCCCTCTCAGGGCATGGTGTTTGTCGGGGCTCATCTTCGGACTGTGCTCAGCCCCGTTCCCTTGTCCGGCGGGGGCCTGGTCTAAGGCTCTTCCTTTGTGGGTTCGGGCCTTGTGGTCCCGGGGGCTCCTCAGGCGGTCCTGTGGCTGCAACTGCAGGGGCGCCTGGCTTCTGTGGTGTTTGTGGTTCCCTGGGCTTGTTCTCTTCTTCTCCGCCTGTCCATCTGGCTCCTTTTGGGTTGGTCTCCTGGGCCTGTTATCCCTGCTGCCCTTGTCGGTTCGTCCCCAGAGGGGGGCTCTCCTGGTGACTCGAACGCTGTTGTCTTCTGGCTAGGTGTTCTCTGGCTCCTCCGGCTCCACTTGTGGTGGCTTTGGTCACCGGCCTGTTCGGGGCTTGGCTGTGGTCCTTGCTGCTCTCCCGGGGGTCCTCTTGCTGGCGGCTGTTGAGGCGATTGGGCTTGCCCGGGGTCCCTTTCGGGGTTCTCTACAGGTGTTGGCTCCATCTGTCTTTCCCGTGACGTGGTCTCTGCCACGATCAGGGTGGGTCCAGGTTCTGGTGCTTGTTCCTTGGTTGCCTGTGTCCCTGTTTCTGTGAACTCTGGTCTAGACTTGGCTGTGTTGGGGGTTCCTGTCCCGTTGGCGGTGGCTTGCGGGCTTCCCGTCGGTCCCCCCTGGCTGTCCTGTGCTTGGTGTTTACGGGCCTTTTCAGCCTGGTGTTCTGCTCTGGGTGTTGTTCCCATGGTGCTTGCCTCCTTTTGGTGTGGCGGTTCCCTCCAGGTTGGGGCCCTTCTGGGGTTGTCGGTGGCCCCTCTGCTGGTGCAGTGGGCGGCTTTCCGGCTTCCTGGTGCTCCTGGCTTCCCTGCGTGTTGCCTGGGGTCTGGTGCCTGGTTGTTTTTCCGGGTCTGGGGTGTTTGTTTCCCCGCCCTGTCTGGTCCTTCCCTTTGGGGTCTTTGCTGCTGGTGTTGGATGTCCTCTCCGGTCCTCCCTTTGGACCCCTTGGTGGTCTTGGGTTGCGACTCTTGCCTTTTGGGCCTTGTTTTTGGTTGCCGCCGCCTCTGCAGGCGCTTGGGGGTTTAGTGGGCTTGAACATTTCCCTTCTGACTGGGCTGTTCAGATCTGTTGGTTTTGGGTCCGGTTCCATCCTTTGTCTCTCCGGTGGTTCAGCGTTTTGGCTCTGTCACTGGTTGGGTTTGCCTGTGTCCTGTCCTGCTCCTTCCTTGGATGTGGAGTCTCGTTTGCTCAGTTTGGCTGTCCGGCGGCTTTTGCTGTGGTGCCTGCTGGTTGTGGATTCCTTCCGGCTGAAGGTCTCTTTGTTTGTTCGCTTTGGTCCAACTCAGGTGTTGTTTGCCTTCCTCTGCTCCGTGGGGTTGTTGGTTTCGGTCCACGGTCTTGGTGGCTTTACCTCTTGTGGGGGTGGTTCCTCCTGTGGGGGTTCGGGCCACGGTCTCTTGTTCTCTTTGAGAGGCCAGGGATGTTGATCTGCTGTATTTGGGGCAATGTTTTGTGTTCTTTGTCACTCACATGTCTGTCTCTGTTTTCTTCTGCTTGCTATGTCCTCAATTGTACTGAAGGAAGGCGAGGGAGGGACGGGAGGTAATGCATCCATTTCTATCGATAATGGCATTACTCCTAGTCCTGCTCCCTCACCTTCCTTCAAGGACCCTCCCTCCCGGTGAGGTTCAACTGAGTGCTAGCTCGGCTTGTTAATGTACAGGTGGAGGTGGGGGCGGACAGAGTTATTAAGCTGGGGGTGGGTCTGGGTGGGAAGCGGGGCCTCAATTGTACTGAAGGAAGCCGAGGGAGTAGGACTAGGAGTAATGCCATTATCGTTAGAAATGGATGCATCCAGCTCTCAACAGTCCATATATAGTCCACAATCTGTGCCCCTCGTCTTCTTTCTTCGCTGCTCACAGCAAAGATAAGTGCCTTTCCCCTTCTTTACACATTGTGCTGTTTATATGCTTTGCTTGTGGTTGCTTTCCTGATTACTGTCGTTTATTGGTCTAAATCTAATCCTGCAGTAATTTATTCAAGCCGCAGAAATGCTTTGCACTGCTTTGCGGGCGTAATTGTTTGGTGTGACTCCCGCTGTGGGGTCATTCTGCCACTAGGTAAAGCTAGATAGGGGGAGTATCTGCCTGCAGTGAACAATTTGAATTCCCTCCCTGTGGGAGCAAATGTGCGCACCGATGGCTGACCGGAGCCTTGCCGTCTGGAGATGCCCCAGCAGGGTCTGTACTGCCCGATCGGGCAGTTTCTGCAATTGAATTGATGCCCTGCAGTCAGTATCTGGCAGGCATGTGCTTTATGCCCCCCTGGGGCACGTATTAGTGTTGAAGGCCTGTGGGGACACACTCCCAGGTGGGATCCCCCAAAAAAACGGAAAGGAGTTAACCTAACAGCATGGGCAGTCGACCTAAAATCTGGGGAATCGGGTTTGAGTCTCGGCAAGGACGCGCAACATCCTTTGATTCTGGGCAAATTACGTAATCTCCCGGTGCCTAACAAAAATGAATGTGTCCTCATGTAATGCAACTGGTGCTCGTGTAAAGCGCTCTGATACCCGATACCTTCGGGTCAAGTTTGCGCTATATAAAACTCTGTAAAAAAAAGTGCACCTGGGGTGAAGTGTCCCCGGGCCTGGACCCACCGGCAGTGCAACTCTGCCCACGTTGGAATTTTCAGAGACTAATACAATGCTTCCCCTGGCAGAGGGGAAGACTCCTCCGTGCACCGCTTTAAAGACTATGAGTCTTATTCTTTTTATCCAGAATTTGATAAAGTTTTCACAATGACTGTTAGTTCAAATTTTTTTTATTGTTCTTCATTAATTTCTTTGTATTTCTTTTGTTATATAACTCATTGTTTTCATGGTTATAACCAATGCATATGTATCCTCGTAATCTCAATGATGCCAAAACAATTTCATTTTTCCCAATGCATTTCGGGCTTTCTGGCAGCCTTTCGTCAGGGGCGACTCTACAAGTAAAGAAAAAAAACATCCATCAATGGTGATGTGCTGAACGGTTAAAGAGGCGCAATGCGAAGTTAGTGAGTGATTTTACGCTGCAGTATGCGGTGTTCATGCCTGTGTACAGCATGCTTCAAAAAGTCGGGTGTGTTCAGGTGCATGTGAGTGAATGAATCATTTAAATAATGCGCTAAACCCACATATACCCTTTTAATGTGGGTGATGTTACCGCGTGATTGCTAGTGCTCGGTTCTGCTAACAGTGTGAGGCAAACGGTGACACCAACTCAACCACACGGGTGGATAAAGTGTACTCACGGGAATCATTCAAAGCGTTGTAAAGCCTGGAATGAAAGACGAAATGTCAACGTTCTAATCACTGACCGTACTCTGTGGTTAAAAAATAAATAAACCGGTCCTCGTGCGAGGTACTTACTCGGGTTAAGGTGGTTCCGCGACGTGTCAGGGCTTCTGTCTGACTCGTGTTGTGGTGTGCGGTGCCCCAGTGAAACGAAGTGTGTCACCGACGTGTTGGGAATCAAACACTAAAAAAGGACTGGACGGCAGTTGGTGTTTACGGTTGCCATGTTGGAATGGGGTGTAAAACCAGTGGAGATAATCTATAGTGCCGGGAGTGTGTGTAAATAAACAGTGCTGGTGAAAGATTACCAGTGAGAATGAGACCCAGATGCACAACATATACTGGTATACTGTAAAGTAAAAAACAACAACATTGCAATCAAAATATACATGGACTATTTTTAAAGATAACATAGGAATTCCATCCTATCATTCAACCCGTTCACCAGGTTTGTTGAGCGATGGTACGCCATACTCAACAAATGCTCGCTGGATTTAATTCTCCTTATAATAGAGGAACTTTCTAAGACTTTAGATGATCTCGCTACAGAAATCAAGAATACACGCGCAGAGCTGACCAATACCATGGAAGCCACAGAACTGACCAAAATGCTGGAAGACATCAATATCCAGTTGGATAGACACATCCGTGAAACTCAGGAACGTAAGATACGTAAGTTCAAGCGTGATACCATCGACTACAAGCACGGCGAGGTGTACACTTGGGCAGACGTGTACGCCCGCCGACGCCCGAACCGGTCTTACAATCCTTATTCAGAACAGGAAACTTCATCCTCTGATGGGGATACCAGGTCAAAACCAGCCCGACAGACTACAAGTTCGGAACATCAACAACCCGGCACATCTAATGCTGCGGTGCATTTTTTGGAGCCAGGTCTAGAACAACCCACCGATCCAGGTGGGGAAAAATCCGTAGAGGTGGAAAAAACACCAGCAAAACCAAAAAACAAGAAGGGCACTCGCCAGAGATAAATGAGCACGACAACTTGGGGATCAATATGTCGTCGTACCAACTCACTGATGAGGAAACACGCACCTTACAAAAAGGCCAATCGTTCGTACCCACAACTAAGACTAACACATTGGAATTGGAAGTCAGTGCTTTTAAACTGGTACGCAACATTCGTTTGCGACATTACTTTCAAAATGTGGTACCCACACCCACACGAGCAGATGATGATTTGAGAGGTCTTCGTCCTCACAGCACTTTTTTGGCTCCACAAAGCCACAAGATCATAGACACCTTCGAAAATTTGATTAAACATGCTATAGCTACCCTTCCATTTCAACAGCCTGTGAAACGTGGGAACCTATCAAAGAAGGAACAAAACATTCTACACAAGCTAGCAAACAACAAATCTATTGTTTGCCAAACGGCCGACAAAGGGGGAGCCCTTGTAATTATGGATGCGACATATTATCAGGAACAAGTTGAAGCTCACACAGCAGACAAGAACACATATGCCCTTCTCCCTATGGATCCCACCAATGAGTTCACCAGTATTCTCAATGGAATTATCAAACTGGCATTTGACAATGGCAAAATCACGGATAGAGCCAGAAGATATCTTACGCCCAACAACCCATCTGCCCCTGTCTTGTACATGGTACCTAAGGTACATAAACATCCTACTCGTCCACCTCTAAGGCCGATAGTATCCACCAAAAGGAGCATACACGAAGCCACAGGCAAATTCCTTGACAAATACTTGCAACCGTTTGTACTTAATACCAATTCATACGTCAGGGACACCACCGATTTCTTGGTTAAACTGGAAGCTTGCACGAATCAGTTAGCAGATCAAGATCTAGTGTTATGCACCGTGGACGTGTGTTCTTTATATATGTCCATACCCCACAATCTGGGGATTGAAGCTGTAGAAAAAGAACTAGCAGGATCGACATTGGATTCAGACCTAAAAGTTTTACTCATGGAGCTAATGATATTTACACTGTACCACAGCTACTTTACAGTTAACCACAACTGGTTTCAGCAACTATGCGGAACTTCCATGGGCAATTGCTCAGCTCCTTCCTATGCGAACATTTTTATGAAATCTTTTGAGGAGACACACATACTCAATGACCCTAGTTGGCAGACTCATGGTAAACTTTACCTAAGATTTATAGACGATATATTTATCTTATGGTCAGGCCACACTAGTACCTTGCTTGAATTCTTGAATAACTGGAACAAGATTAATGAAAGAATTCAATTTACTTGGAATTGTGACAAGGATTGTATTCACTTTCTGGATGTGGAAATACACAAACAAGGATCTAAATTCAACACAACTATCTTCCGTAAACCAACGGATCACAATTCAATCTTACACTTCAACAGTTTTCACCGACCGGCTCTTAAACATAACTTACCATACTCACAACTGTTGAGGATCAAACGGATTGTGTCAGCAGACAAAGAGTGTGACAAAGAACTTCATGACACGCTAAAACAATTCAAGACACGAGGATATCTCCCAAAAATATTGAACGAAGCGGCCTCCCGCTGCAAGAAGAGTACACGCCAAGAATTTCTTCAGATCAAACCCAAGAAAGAAAACACGCGTATGGTGGTGGTATCTAAACAATTCATATATGGGCCTGTTTGTTTTCACAAAACGAGAACAAGAACAGATACCTCGAAATCGATCCTATTAATAAAATCTTCATGCATCTGCAGGGAACCCTATTGCAAGCATTTTAACATGCCAACTGAGGTGAAACCACAGTATATCCCTGTATGCCATCTTTATTATGAGTAGTGGACGGCTACCTGATGAAGGCTGTGTGCCGAAACGCGCGTTGTAAGACATCTGCCGCACTGCCCGAATCAACGCTTGCATCTATTGCGTGGATTTGTATATAGTTTCTGATAGTGTATGAATTTATTCACATGTAATTTATTTTTGATTTTCGAATGCACTTTTTGTATCATTGATTCGTCTATTTAAATAAGAACTTTTTATAAGTCAACAAAAAGAAAAAATATTTCAAATAAACTAATTAAAATAAGTATATAAAAAATCTTTTTGTCTATCAGGCTGTTATAGAGTGCTTATCTCATATATGTCTACAATTGAGACATAGAAGGGTATTCTTTCAGCTAACAACAGTTTAGTACCTTTTCTAGCTATAACTTCCTTCCACTAATTTCAGGTCAGCTCTGCACGTGTATTCTTGATTTCTGTAGCAAGATCATCTAAAGTCTTAGAAAGTTCCTCTATTATAAGGAGAATTAAATCCAGCGAGCATTTGTTGAGTATGGCGTACCATCGCTCAACAAACCTGGTGAACGGGTTGAATGATAGGATGGAATTCCTATGTTATCTTTAAAAATAGTCCATGTATATTTTGATTGCAATGTTGTTGTTTTTTACTTTGTAGTATACCAGTATATGTTGTGCTACTGGGTCTCATTCTCACTGATAATCTTTCACCAGCACTGTTTATTTACACACACTCCCAGCACTATAGATTATCTCCACTGGTTTTACACCCCATTCCAACATGTCGACCGTAAACACCAACTGCCGTCCAGTCCTTTTTTAGTGTTTGATTCCCAACACGTCGGTTACACACTTCGTTTCACTGGGGCACCGCACACCACAACACGAGTCAGACAGAAGCCCTGACACGTCGCGGAACCACCTTAACCTGAGTAAGTACCTCGCACGAGGACCGGTTTATTTATTTTTTAACCACATAGTACGGTCAGTGATTAGAACATTGACATTTCGTCTTTCATTCCAGGCTTTACAACGCTTTGAATGTTTCCCGTGAGTACACTATATCCACCTGTGTGGTTGAGTTGGTGTCACCATTTGCCTCACACTGTTAGCAGAACCGAGCACTAGCAATCACGCGGTTTGTAACATCACCCACATTAAAAGGGTATACGAGGGTTTAGCGCATTATTTAAATGATTCATTCACTCACATGCACCTGAACACACCCGACTTTTTGAAGCATGCTGTACACAAGCATGAACACCGCATACTGCAGCGTAAAATCACTCACTAACTTCGCATTGCGCCTCTTTAACCGTTCAGCACATCACCATTGATGGATGTTCACTTTCTTTACTTGTAGAGTAATCCCCTGACGAAGGGCTGCCAGAAAGCCCGAAATGCATTGGGAAAAATGAAATTGTTTTGGCATCATTGAGATTACGAGGATACATATGCATTGGTTATAACCATGAAAACAATGAGTTATATAACAAAAGAAATACAAAGAAATTAATGAAGAACAATAAAAAAATTTGAATAAACAGTCATTGTGAAAACTTTATCAAATTCTGGATAAAAAGAATAAGACTCATAGTCTTTAAAGCGGTGCACGGAGGAGTCTTCCCCTCTGCCAGGGGAAGCATTGTATTAGTCTCTGAAAGTATCTACGCTGTGAGGTTCAGACAGCGATTCCACTGGGGCACGCAAATGTACTAACAATTCGGATTACATTGGTAATCACCCAGCGGTGCCAGTCTCATCTACCATTTTTGTCTACACACGTTGGAATTTTGTCTGCCAGGTCCTCCCTGGACTGGAAACAAGCATCCTAGGACCGGTTTCTGGCTTTCAGCCCACATCAGCCAGGATAGTTTGATTCCAGTGGCATGGAGAGCACGGGACTCACGTCTGAGCAAACCCGTCCCACTCGGGGTGACAAATGCAAAAACAACAGTTGATGGACAGAATGCAGAACAATATCATACATTCACCCCAGTACAGAGATCTGGGCCTAAATCCATCATTTTGTTGCTCACCATGCCATTCCAGTTTGAACCCAACCATGTGTTAAGATATTCTAGCTGATGACGGCTGATAGACGGAAATTGGTCCTAGGATGCTTGATTCTGGTCCAGGGAAGACACGGCTTGGCAGTTCGGGCTGAACTGTTCCCATGAGGCACAGGGTCAAGACTGATTTGCATATGGCCATGTCTCAACTGGGGGTGGCGTGGTGAGCAAAATAACGATGGATTAAACCCAGATCTGTGACTGGGGGTGAATTTTTTGCCAATGTGCAACATTCCGTCCATCACCTTATGTGTGTTGCTGTTCGCCCTATGTGTAAAGGGTATGCCCAAACTTGGGTCCCATGCTTACTAGGCCACTGGAGTCAAGCTATCCTGGCTGATGATGGCTGATAGCCAGAAAATGGTCCTAGGATGCTTGATTCCGGTCCAGGGAAGACATGGCTTGGCAGTTCGGGCTGAAGTGTTCCCATAAGGTACAGGGTCAAGACGGATTTGCATATGGCCGTTTCTGAACTGACGTAGTGAGCAAAATAACGATGGATTAAACCCAGATCTGTGACTGGGGGTGAATGTTTTGCCAATAAGCAACATTCCGTCCATCACCTTGTATGTGTTGCTTCTCAAGATGGACAACATATTGGCGGTCCGAAATATCAACCGTCTAGGGGCTACCTGGTCCAAAGTCCTTTCAGACCTAGCGACCAGCTTTTAGCTGTATTGTTTGGATCAACAGATCTCAGTCACGGCGTAGTACTTGACAGGACAAACTAATCACGTGGCTGATTACCAATCCTGTAATTTCAGATTTCCACAGAGCCCACTAGGAGCCAGTAATCTCCAGATGGAAGTTTGTCCGCATTGTTTCTTGACCAAGGGAAACATCACCACAGACGACCATAGCGGCAGCCTCCAGTTAAAACGTGTAACAATTGGCGGTTACTATCAAGCAGTAAAGATTTAATCGTTCACGAATCAGGTTAAGAATCCCGAACATTCTGAATCAACCGCCCTTTCCTTCCTTTATGAATCTGAGAAGCTGGCTTTGCCATTCATCTAGATCTCCCACTCGAGGAGTCTCTTACATATTTTTTCATCGAAACAATTCATATATGGGCCTGTTTGTTTTCACAAAACGAGAACAAGAACAGATACCTCGAAATCGATCCTATTCATAAAATCTTCATGCATCTGCAGGGAACCCTATTACATGCATTTTAACATGCCAACTGAGGTGAAACCACAGTATATCCCTGTATGCCATCTTTATTATGAGTAGTGGACGGCTACCTGATGAAGGCTGTGTGCCGAAACGCGCGTTGTAAGACATCTGCCGCACTGCCCGAATGAACGCTTGCATCTATTGCATGGATTTGCATATAGTTTCTGATAGTGTATGAATTTATTCACATGTAATTTATTTTTGATTTTCGAATGCACTTTTTGTATCATTGATTCGTCTATTTAAATAAGAACTTTTTATAAGTCAACAAAAAGAAAAAATATTTCAAGTAAACTAATTAAAATAAGTATATAAAAAATCTTTTTGTCTATCAGGCTGTTATAGAGTGCTTATCTCATATATGTCTACAATTGAGACATAGAAGGGTATTCTTTCAGCTAACAACAGTTTAGTACCTTTTCTAGCTATAACTTCCTTCCACTAATTTCAGGGACTCCAGACTTTGGAGACTCTGTCCAGAGGTTTTTTCGACCCTCCAGGCACAGTGGGGTCCGTATTCAGTTGACCTTTTCGCGTTTAAGCTGGACCGCCAGCTACACAGATTTTTCAGCTGGAGGCCAGACCTTCTGGCCGCGGCCACAGATGTGTTTCTCCAGGACTGGAACCAGGAAAAAGGTTATGCCTTTCTGCCGTTCGCAATAATCACGAGGGCCTCTGTGCAGGTCAGGCATCAGAGGGCGGAAGTGGTCATAGTCACTCCCATGTGTAGGTAGTAAGTCTGGTTTTTGGTTCTTTTGGAACTTTCTTGGAGTTCTCCAATGCCTCTCCCCCTGTTTTTATCGCTTCTACTCAATCCAGATCAGCTTCCACACCTGTTTATCCGGGAGGGATATTTCTCGCTCATGGAGTGGAGGTTTACAGGGGACGCTGGTCGTCCCAGGCCTTTTGAACAAAGCTGCGGACTTCTTGTCCAAGCAGCCCAGTTAAGCAATACCAATCTGCTTGGCTAAGATGGACCAGTTGGTGTTTTTGACGGGGTCTCGATCCCATGGCTGCCGATTTAGTCCACGTCCTTAACTTCTTGGCTCATCTAGCCTCGGACAGCTTGGTTTATAGGTCGGTCAATACGTTTCATTCGGCCATTTTGGTGGGACACGTCCCGGGCAAAGGATGTGTTTGTTTTTTTTTTTATTTGTTTTTATTGCAGAATTAGAAACCACAGATTACAATTACTCAACCAGTCCACTCATGGTGTCCCCCCGCTTCAATCGTTCTCCTCCCGGGCAAAGTATGTGTATCGTCGGTTGCAAAGGATTAGGCTGTCCCTTCCCCTTGGACCTCAATATTCTGCACTTGGGGACATCAATCAAGTGCTTAATTTGTTTGCCAATCTAGCTGTTTTCTATTCAGAAAGGACCTCTCGGCTATACCAGTTATCTTGCAGGCAAGTTTTGGATGTAAGGGCCTTGGATATCACGGGCAGGATCTTCTCCTGCTCTGGGGTGACCTTTACGATCAGTAGAAGGACGAAGGGTAATAACAGAGTAATTTCTTACCCGGTGTTTCCGGAGTCTCCGAAGCTCTGTGTTATGCAATGCCTGAAGGCACGTGAGGAGATCTCGGGGGAGTTCTGGCCTCTGGGAGAGCCTCAGCTTCTCGTTGTTGTACAGAAGTCGCATAAGGCGATATCCTCTCCCACTATTGCCCTGTGGGTGATGCAGGAGGTTGGTATTGCCTGCAACTCTTTGGAGCCCATTCGGCACGCGGAGCAATGGCTTCGTAGACTTTTGGTTAAGGTGCCTGCTTGGAAGATATCCTAAATGTGGCTGATTGGTCTTCGGACTCTGCCTTTAAGAGGTTCTATTTTAAGCCGGTATTGGATATGGCTCACCTGGTTGGGAGCAAGCTTTGAAGTAGCATAATCCTTGCCTCCGGTCCTGACATAGAATGAAAAATTCCCTAGCTATCGTAACAGAAAGTTTCAATTCTATTAAGGACTCGGGCGTGAGGATTAGCCCACCCTGTGATTTTCTGTTTTGACTGAGCCTTCCTGTCACTAGTAAGTAGTGAATTTACTATGCTTATTGCTTTTATGCTTATTTGTTGCATGTTATAATTCTTGTCAGCTTCTGATGTTGCTGATACAATTGCTGTTTTTCTGCGAGTCTTGAACCATTTTGCTGATTTTTTTGCTAAAATTACCCCTTTGTTATAGGGACAGAGACAGGTAAACAGGATGTATGAGGACAGAGCAGGGGCTGGACTCATGCCACAAAAAAGAACAAGAGGTTTCAGGTGATGGACTATAATATGGAATGCTGATAGTTGATTGCTGTTGTAGAGAGCTGGTTTCCCATTGGCTGGTATTGTTCTTTCTTTCATTCCCAAGGTTTCATGGGAATGGTAGTTTGTATTGGTAAAGTTGTGAAATGGCTGCTAAGGAATAAAGTGAAGAAAGAATGGCACGATCCTCGCTTCTGTGTCCTTAATAGAATTTAAACTTTCCGTTACGATAGCTACAATTTTTTTTTTTTATTACAAAACACACCACATGCATCCAATTCACACCATAAAATTCCACATTATGCCACAAAATTCAACAGCATACCTCCCCTGCATATCGCTCCACAACACAAAATACAATACAAATAATCACACTCCATAACACACAACCCCACTCTACATAACTCCAGTACACTCTTTACAATCCACATAATTACACTACACATCATGCCTCATAATTCCACCAGAAGCAGCGACGAATAGGATTGCTGAGCTAGTAGAAGTTGTCCCACCATCTGACTCTCTCCTTCCATGCTACAGCACTGCTCCAGGGTCTCTACCTCCGCCGCGACGCTCTGCAAGTCTACTGTACGCTGTCGGCGCGTAGCCGCACACCATGCAATGTCCACTCCCTGCAGCATGGGCTTTGATGGAGCGGACTTTCAGAATCAATTCTGAATTAAAGTACGCAGTAATGAAACTCCCATAATTTTAATTTACTAATGAGTGTTGCATGATCTGCACGTTTTTGTACTGACATAACCTTGAATAATGTGCACCTACATAAACACGCAGGTTTAATCATTTGTGCTCTTGTCATGTTTGTCATTCTGTTCTAAATAATACATTTACTTTGTCTTTCGTTTTGTTGATCATTTTAACTGCAGCTGTTTCAAATAATAGCATGTGCGTTCTTTAAAATGTGCTTTTGTTTATGCTATATCGTCTCATGATGTTTGTGTTACGTTTATCTTTTGTATGCAAACTAGGTAACATAGATTAATGGGTTAAAATTAGTTAAGGGGATGGGTAACAGAGTAATTATCATTTCTTGAATTAATTATTGTCTTGTGTTTCCTTGCATACTAGACCCATGCTAAAAGAGGCCTGTGGCCTATTTCTAAAATGGATGTCCGAAGTTCTGTCAAAAGATGGGCCTTGCACAGCAACGTTTGAATGTGGAAATATTTTTCTACAATAATTCTTTGAAAGAGGCTCGTAAACAAGGCTGTGTGGAAACGAAGGACATTTGATTCAGCTTCCATGGTCAAGGACAGACAGGATGCTCAGCGGCGGAAAGGCGGAAAGGCGGAAAGGCTTGGACGAGGAAGTATTAGACGATTTTGTCTAATGTTGCAACTCTCGGGAAGCCTGTGACACGCATAGACTATGAACAATGCCGCTCTTGAAGAAACGTGACTTTTGCTATGCGAGAGTCGTATGACTTCATCGGATGATGTCCTAGACCAATCGTGTTTCGTCTTGCTCGAATATTTCTATTCTTTTAGTTAGTTTTAGATAGGAAAAAGGTATAAAAATTACCCCCTTGCTAAGAGCACTGTTCGTTCGTTCCTGTGCTCCAGAGATGCTGTTGGACTTTTATTTCACGTAAGATCCATTGAGACTTTACTTTTTCTCTTTAGGTTTCCCTTTAGCTAAGTTAGGGAAATAGGGTTTAGGGACTTTCCTAAATATTTGAGCATTTGATCATGCTGATTTGAATTCGAACTGACAGACAAATGTGCCTTTCTAATAAATAATTATGCTTAATAAAATTGCTAATAAAAGAGTTTTCGCTTAAAAATGCATTCTGCTTTATAATAAAGATAATAAATAGATTTTGAAATGACAGCTGGTCTTGTTTGTTTCTTTGAGTTACCATTAGTTAATCCATTGCCTATGATACTGACTTAATTAAATTTTTAATAACGTGTTTATGATTAAATAGGTCATATGATTCAGTTGGTCAATTTATGTCTCAGTCATTTATGGGCCTAGTGATACATTTATAAACTATGGTGAGTATCGTGGTGTAGAGTTGTACATAAGTTATGTTATGTTATGTTAGACTCATTTATTATGCGCTCAGATGCTCCAGCGAAGGAGCGTCCTGGCGCCCGACAAGGTAGCAACACAACACAAATGGACATAACAGAGCAGAGAGAAATTCAAGGAAACAAGAAAGTTTTTACCGAGACAGAATTTCTCTTGGCCCGCTGGATCAAATTCCTGGTTACAGAGGTAACTGTCATGTTACATGATAAATACATAGGATACATGTTTAACACATGTTAAGTTTTGTCTAGTTGTTATTTGTTGTCGAAAGGTTTTTCCAGCAGTGTGAAAAGCCTATGTGCCGGCAGAGTAGTGTGACAGGTGAAGTTACACAGTTCATTTGTTTCGTTTCAAATTAGTGGTACAGAAATATCACTAAGTGTTGTGGACGTACAACACAATTTTAGGGATTTAGGTATGACGGATTGCATGAATAGTGAGGTTTGCCTATGAAATCTTAGCTCTAAGTATAGGGACTAGGAGCCCGTTTTAAAACTTGTTGTGGAAAGAGTAGTAGGATTTTTACCGAGCTTGTGTGAAGGGTGAGGTAGCGTTGTCTATTCTTACTGGCGTTTCTGGATTTCTATTGGTTGGTTAAAGTCCTACCGAAGATTTCATGTTTGCATGAGTAGTAGCTTTCTCTTTCATGAAAGCTGTAAATTTGTTTTTGTGAAAATAGTGTTGTCTATTTCACGAGAGTGGATTCTTGAATGTTTGGTAAAACTATCACTTTGTTTAGCGAAACGGACAAATGGTTTGTTTTCCTGTAGTTATTAACAAAATTCATTGAAAAAGATTGTCTTAAAATGGCGCTGTGAAAATATTTTGTAAGGGATGGGTGAGTTTACGGAGTGACACTGACACGCGCAGTAGCGGAACAACAACTTCTGCAGTAGCGGAACAACAGAAAAATATTTACGATCTTTTCTAATTTATACGAATAGGTCTAAAAATATGAGTTATTAATGGAATAGAGAAGAGAAAAAGCCTTCATGGTTTCAGAAAATTAAAAATGTATTCAACCCTGACAAGAAAATTGAAGCACGTGGTGGAAAATTACTTCATAAGTATAAAACACCCGCAGCACATATGGAAGGAGAATATGGTTATCATACTGTTCTTTGGTTTGAAAATTGGATGCAATACACCAGGAATGATGGTGTTTTAGCTTGGCCGGAGGATGGGTCATTTAATGTTAAAGTTTTAAGAAACTTAAGAGATAAAATGATGGCTCTTTCACCAAGACCCAGACCCACTCAATTTGAAGCTTTAGTTGAATGGGAAGTTAAAATGATGGAACTTGAGCGAGAAAATTGGGGAGCACCGAGAAGCTTATATAGGGAAACCCACCAAGATAAAGTGGGTCGTTGGAGGAAAGGAGACATGCATGAAGGATTGTATCCGGTTCTAGAGATGGTTGTAGAATCGGGTCAAAAGAATTCTCAGAAAAGAGGTCATTTAGATCAAGAATTAGATGATGCAGTTTTAGAAGACATGTTGAATAGCCCTCCACCTTATCAGCCAGGTTGTTCACATTCCACTCCAAGGAGTCTTCCAGATATTTCTCCTAGTGCGCCTAGGGAAATTGAAGATTCACCCAGATTTATGAAATTACCTGATAGAGCGAGATCGAGAAGCAAAACAAATACCCCAAGAGAAAATTCTAACTCGAGAAATAATTTCCCGAGAAATGATAAGAGGACATTGCCTGAAGATATACCAAATATAACAGATTATTTTAAAGCAAAGGGATAATTAATTCAACAATTAACAAAAGGCATGGAAGCAGTGACAGTCCCTGTTACAATTGGTCCTGTTGTACCAGTTTTTGATCAGAGTGGGAACAGGCATTCTGTTATAGCAAATCCTTTAAATGCAGAAATTCAAAGGGTGGCTGAAAATGTTTATTCTGAATTAACAGAAATTCATAAAGATAAAACAATGCCAAATTTAACTTTAAATCAAGGTTTGTCAAATGTCACACCATCTGCTGCAGAATCAGATTCTGGCTCCATAAATAAAACAGATTTAACACAAGTTCCTGAGTCTAAACAACTTGATGTTGCAAAATTAAAAGCAGATTTAGAAGAATTAATTATTGGCACAATTGGTACTGACTGTTTGAAGCAATATCAGGATGATGAACTGCTTTTCATTTGTAAAAGCATTCAGTGGAAAACTAAAAATAAATATGAACAATTTGAAGAAGTGGCTGCTGAATTGGAAATAGATTTGACTCGCCAAAAACAATTACAAAAACATTACAGAGTGGACTTTTCTGAAAAGGATATAGAGAATCTAAATACTACAGGCAGAATAACCCATATAAAAGAATTGATTGTGTTTTTAAAAAGATTGGGTGATTTCAGTAAATGGAGAGTTAAATGGACAAAGAAGAGAGAAGAAGAAAAGAGAGACAGGGGAGAAGTTTTTGGTGAATTTCCGATGAGAGAAATAGCTGGTGGGGGTTATGTTCATGTTCCATGGACAAGAAAGGATATATTACTCTTCACAAATGATTTTCCTCGGCTGAGAGAAAAGCCAGTTGAATGGTCTCGTCAGGTTGACAGATTCATTAAAGTCTCAAAAGTTCTGTGGATTGATCTTGATGGTTTCTTTGACATAGTTGTCCCGTCAGATCTTTGGACAGAATGTAAAATTTCTGTTGGTTGGCCTGAAGAGGAACCACAGCGACATAAAGTAACAGGGGCTCCTTTAGACATTGTCATGGATTTCTATGACAAAGTAATTGTTTGGCTGAAAGACAAGATTCCTGCAAAAGAAGTAGATTGGGTTACAATTGACAGAACTAACCAGGAACCAAAAGAATCAGTTCATTCTTATTATGAAAGGTTACTCCTGGTATTTAAACAATGCAGTGGTTATGAAAAATTAAGTGAAAGTGATATGAGCCATTTCATTTACAGGTTTGTTTATGGCCTGAGACCTGAGATAGGGTATATGATTAGAACTGGAATTGTCGGTTGACAAGCACTCTCAGTTGATGACATCCTGAGAAAGGCAAAATATTACAGTGATGAGTTAGATGTTAAGCAGAAGAAACTCAAGGAAAAGGCAATGTGGGCACAAGTGAAGGTAGCTGAACAGCAGATAGCAGCATTAGAAAATAAAAAATTTCAGCAGAATCCAGGCAAGTTCAAAGGGAACTTTTCAAATAAGCCAAAATTTAATATAAATATTGAAGAGCTAAAACAAAAGCTACCTTGTTTTAATTGTGGCGAAATTGGACACTGGAAGCGTGAGTGTAAAAATCCGCCCAGAAATTTTAAAAAATCATCATTGAATCCACAGATGCAGAGTGCGGTAATGCAGCAGCAACAGCAACAGCTTCAGCGACAGTTAAATGAAATAAGTCAGCAGCAACAGCTACAGCAACAGTTAGCGAATCAGCAGAACCAATTGATTCAGCAAAACCAAATTCCACAGCCACCTTTGCCAAATTGCATGAATACACAGAGATACAGTCCAAAGACGGGTTTCTGCGGAGCTGAACAGGTAAAAAGATCACAAAAAGCAAATGTGTCAAATGTCTCTCAACATTTTTGGTTAAAAGAAAACGAGAGCAGTGACTCAGAGAATTACTCATGACGGTGCCTGAGGGAGGAAGAAGAGTGTGTGCTTGGAGCCACTCTTGAGGTAGATCAGTCAGGTCCATTTGTAAATGGTAAAGTGAATGACAAAGATATCACTTTTCTTGTGGACACTGGTGCTACCCGTTCTACTGTTAGATCAGTGGAAATTGAAAATCTTCCTCTCTCGGGTGATTCTATCCAGGTGGTTGGTGTAGCTAATCAGCAGATTAAAACGAATCTGACAAAACCTGTGGATGTAGAAATTGGAAATTACAAAGACGAACACAGATTTATTGTCTGTAACAGCAGTCCTGTTAATCTTTTAGGTCGGGATCTGCTATGCAAGATGAATTGTAAAATTTACTGTTCACCAGAGGGTATTGAGCTTCAAACTCTAGAAGAAGATGGTTTGTACAAATTGACACTATTAATGGTTGACGAAGAAAATAAAATGTTTCCTGCTTTTGATAAAAATAATTTACCTGAGGAACTGAAAGAGACAGTAAATCCGAAAATTTGGAATCTAACAGGTGATGAAATGGGTTTAATGAAACATGTGGACCCAGTAAAAATTACTGTGAGACAGGGAATAGATTTTCCAAACATTCCCCAGTACAAAATGAAACCTGAAACAATTGAAGGTGTAATTCCTGTAAGTGAAAAATTCATTAAGCAAGGTGTACAGAATAGTTCAGGACCTGAGAAAGATTAATAAAATAGTTGTCCCTTGCTGTCCAGTTGTACCAAATCCAGCGGTAATTCTATACCAGATTCCGCATGATGCAGAATGGTACACGGTCATTGACCTGTGTAATGCCTTCTTTACGGTTCCACTGCATCCAGATAGCCAGCAAATTTTTGCATTTCGGTTTCAGGATCGCATATTAGCATGGTGTCGTATCCCTCAAGGGTATACTGAGAGTCCGTCTATCTTTAATCAGTTATTGAAGAAATCCCTGGAAGATTTAAAATTACCTGGAGAGTCAACATTGGTCCAGTATATAGATGACCTTCTGATTGCAGGAAAAACAAAAGAAAATTGTGTGACTGACACCATTACACTTTTTAATCGCTTGACAGATGAAGGGCATACAGTGTCACCTGCAAAACTACAGTTTTGCAAACAAGAGGTTAAATACCTTGGTCATAGAATTGCAAAGGGAATTAGACAAGTGGCAATTGAGAGAATAAAAATGATTCTAGCAATACAACCACCAACAACTCAAAGACAAATCAGGATGTTTCTAGGAATGGTTGGTTATTGTCGTCAATGGATTTGTGGGTTTTCAGTAATTGCAAAACCTTTGCAAAGATTAACAAAGGCAGACATAAAAGTTCTCCAGTATTAGGGGTATCTTTCATAGATTCACATGCTTAAATATCCCCGTCATCGAAGTGGGAGTCCCACGGTACATAAAGATAGCAATAATGCTAATATATATATATATGTAATAACATAATACATAATAAAATAGAGATAATACAGACTGAAAAAAACCTCCACAATGGTTCCTCCATAGGAATGCATTATAAAGAGAAAAACTCATTTGTAACATATCAGAGTCATTATGTTAGTCCAAACTGCGGCCAATCAGGCTCAAGCACCCTCTAGAACCTTCTCCTCAGAAGCTCCTGTCCTCAGATTTTCTACCGCACGTCGTGTGAAGGGAGTCTCCCTGAGCTCTGCTCAGTTTTTTCTTCACAACTCTTCTACTTCTAATTCTCAAGATGTCAAGTAAGAAGTCTTTGTTTAGACCTTGCTCTTCCTGTGGGAAACTACGTTTGTTTGAGAAGGATCCCCACCAAAAGTGTATTTACTGTTTATATCCAGAACACAAGGTGGCTGACTGCAAGTTCTGTAGAACTTTCCCTGCTAAAACTCTCAGAGACAGGGAGGGTCGTCTCCTTCTTTGGTTGAAGCGCCTTCAGGACAAGGACGCAGTTTTGTCAGACGCAGAGAGTTTCCAGTCAGGTGCTTCAACTGCTGCTTCCAAGCGTGGCAGTGTTCAGGAGTTACCATCTCCTTTTTTGAAGAAGAAAAAGCTGGCCTTAACTGTAGCCCAAGTAAAACCTACGGCTACTATGACTTCTGTGTCTACGCCCTCGAGACCTGGCTCTCAGGCATCTTTTCCAGCCTCTAAAAGTGTTGTAACGCTTATGACACCGCGGTCGTCGATGAGCTCGTCGACGACCATTTCGTCGACGAAATTGGCTGCTGTGGCTTCGTCGACGATTACAGTGACGACGACGTCTGCTTCGTCGTCGTCGACGATTGTCTCGTCGACGGCTCTCACGTCGACGAGAGCTTCAATTTCTTCAATCTCGTCGACGATCCCTATTATCTCGTCGACGAAGAAGCTTCCGTCGACGAAGAAATCATCGTCGACGCTGCATACCCCGTCGACGAGTTCAGCGACGAAAATCCCGTCGACAATGAAAGTTCCGTCGACCAGCTCGTCGACAACGGCTTCGTCGACGAAGAAGATAACACCCAAGGATTCGTCGACGAAGTTCCCGTCGACGAAGGCTCCGTCGACGGTGGTGGGAAAACACTCGTCGTCGACGACGGTATCTAAAAAATCACCGTCTCCGACAGCTGTAATATCTAAGTCATCCTCGTGGACGGCTGCTCCAGGTAAAACATCTACGTCGACTAAGTCAACGACAGCAACGGCTATGTCGACGGCAGCTTTGACTTTACATGCTGAAGCGCAGCAGGAAGACGCAGCATCCACTTCAGGATCACTGTCTTTCGCCACTATGCCTCTAATGCCTTTGAACACTTCAAGTACTCCAGTCATAACAGAGCCTTCCATGGGCAATACCCAGGAACCTACTATCCAGTTGCCACCTCCTACCCTCCAGCCTCCCTCACCACTGTTGGCTAATGAACAGGAAACGGAGTCCGTTGCGGACGACAATGCTTTTGGTGATGCCCACAGTCCATCGGACTTGATTATCAAGTGTCGGGACACAAGTTCTGAAGAGGACGAGGAGGAGGACGATAACCAGCAGGAGGAACTATATGTACAGGTTCCCATGGCAACATTTCCTGTATCCCTGTTTTCTAACCTCCAGCATATGCTGGATGATTACAATAGAAGATTTCCTCCTACACCTCATGATACTCCGAGCCATGCAATACCTGAGGTAACGGAGCCTAATCAACATCAACAGCAGCCCTCAAAGCAGACTGCTCTTCAAGAAAGGCCCCATCTATCTATCCCCAATAATTCTCAACAAGAGGTGGAGGATGAGGCAGAGCCGGAAAGAGAGGAAGGAGAAGTTCCTCAGGATACGGATGATGAACAAGACCCGGATATGGCAGAATTCGATGACTATCGAATTCAAACGCCCTCTCCTCAGCCGGGCGACTCCGGTGATTCACCTCCGGTTGACATCGCTAGCTTCCATATATTGATGGATAAGGCGGCAGACCGCTTCAAATTACCGAGAGCGCAGCGACAGGAAGACTGCTTTCTCTATGACTTTAAGAACCAGCCTCACAAGCAGGTCCACACCATTCCTATTATCGAATTTGTGTGGAAGGAGGGAATAAAGATCATGCAGGCTACTAATTCCTTACCTGCTCAACTCCCGCGGCTGGAGAAGAAATATCGGGCCCGACATGTTCACCCGCTTGCTTGCTCTCGCATCCTAAGCCGGATTCAGTGGTGACCCAGGCAGCGCAATGACGGGCACGTAACCCTGCAACTCCTGTCACTACTCCACCGGATAGAGAGGGTCGACGTTTGGATGCGATTGGCAAGAAATTTTCAACCATGGCGTCTACATCAGTCCGTGTCGCAAATGCGTTGGCCATTTTAGGTCGTTTCAACCGTCAAATGTGGTCAGACATTTCTGCGCTAGTCTCCTTGATTTCGGAGGCATCCAGAGCGGAAGCGCACCAGATCTTTCAGGATGGCATGAGGGCATCAGAGGAGATAATTGACTGTGCTGTGGACGTTGCGAGTACTGGTTTTCGAATCCTTGCCAGTGCTGCGGCTCTCCGACGTCAGGGTTGGCTAAAATCCACGTCGTTTCGACAGGAGGTCCAGTCGAAGATACTTGACATGCCGTATGACGGTGAGTCTCTCTTCGGCTCTCACATCGATGAGGCACTAGAATCGATAAAGAAGGATACCGATACGGCTAATTCGCTTGGATCCTTACAGTTCAAAAAGCAGCCTTTTCGTGGCGCACGTGGACGAGGCACATCTTCAGGCACTTTTCGTGGAGGGCAGTCCCAGTACCGCCAGTACACTCAAGGAAACCAGCGTTACTCCAGCCAGCAGTCCATTCGTCAGCAACAGTCCAAGCCCTATAGAGGAAAGTCTAACTATAGGGGTGCCAACAACAAACGTCAGTGACTTTCTAGTTCCACAGACTCTTGGAGGGCGAATCTCGCAGTTTTATTCCCAGTGGTCTATGATAACATCGGACCAATGGGTATTAGACATTGTGCACAGGGGTCATGCCTTGGAGTTCACAGAGATTCCTCCACATTGTCCACCATCAGGCCCGCCACCTCCCCATCTCGAGGAATTACAACATCAGGTTCGTCTTCTGATAGAAAAGGGTGCAGTCAAAGTGGTTCCTGTATCTCAGCGAGGGAAAGGTTTCTACTCACAGTTTTTCCTCATCCTAAAGAAGACGGGAGAGTGGCGGTCCATTCTAGATTTGAGGGCTCTCAATTTATTCCTAAAGCAACAATCTTTCCGCATGCTAACGTTATCGGAAGTCTTGCGACTTCTCTGCAGCGGAGATTTTCTGACAACAATAGACCTGCAGGACGCCTATTTTCACGTGCCAATACTCCATCGGCATCGCCAGTTCCTGATGTTCAAAGTAGGTCAAAGACACTATCAGTTCAAGGTACTACCTTTTGGCCTACGATCGGCACCTCGTGTCTTCACGAAAGTTTTGGCTCCAGTCATGGCTCATCTGCGTGTTCAGGGAGTTCAGACTTTTCCTTATCTAGACGATTGTCTTCTAAAATCCCAATCTCCTCAACAGCTGGTTCACGACACACGTCTATGTCAGCAGACGTTCCAATCATTGGGGTTAACCATCAATATGGAGAAGTCACACTTTGCACCGCTGCAAAGAAGAAACTTCCTGGGAGCAATTCTGGACACGGACCTGTCAAAAGCCTTTATCTCCCTCGAACGTCTTCAAAAGATAGTTCGTCTGGTCTCTCTCATCCGGTCAAAGCAGTCAGTTTCTGTGCGGACGTTAAAGTCGTTTCTGGGGATGGCATCGTCCTGTATCGCACTGATCCCAAACTGCAGATTACGTACTCATCCTATACAGGAAGAGTTAGACCTCCAATGGCGCCAGGTGTCGGGGTCTTTCAACGACCCGGTGCGGGTAACGTCCCGCATGAAGAACAGTTTGCTTTGGTGGGAACAACCATCCAATCTGGATGAAGGAACTTCGTTTCTAGACCAGTCTCCGGATCTGACGTTGACTACAGATGCATCCATGGAGGGTTGGGGCGCTCATCTCCAGGACCTTTCCATCAAAGGCAAATGGACGGCGACACAACGAACCTGGCATATCAACCGGCTAGAGTTGATGGCGATCTTCCTAGCGCTCAGATCATTCTTGCCCGTAGTACAGGGGGAGTCGGTCCTGGTTCAGACAGACAACACCACCAGCATGCACTACATAAACAAACAGGGCGGCACAAGATCTCAGCCACTATCCCGACTGGCTCAAAGGATTTGGGACTGGGCTCTTCGTCATCAAATTTCATTAACGGCGGTCCATCTGCCGGGAGTATCCAACATCCTGGTGGATTCTCTGAGCAGGTCCAGGACATCCACTCACGAGTGGGAATTACATCAGCCTACTCTGGACCTGGTGTTCCGCCGTTGGGGTCATCCCACGATAGACCTCTTTGCAACCCCAGTAAATCGGAAGTGCCGATCCTTCGCAAGCTGGCATCCCCACCCAGAATCCAGCGGGAATGCCCTTCTCATGGATTGGAATGGACTGTTTGCTTATGCATTCCCACCAATCCCGTTGGTGTCGAGAACATTGTGGAAGATGCGCAGGCAACCCTGCCGTTTAATACTGATCGCCCCTCATTGGCCCAGACAGGCATGGTTCTCAGAACTGCTTCTGTTATCCCAATGCACACCCATTCATCTGCATCCACGTCCAGACCTCCTGACGATGGATGAAGGTCAAATTTACCATCCGAACCCATCCACGCTTCAATTGTCGGCATGGAACCTGAATACGTTGAATTTGCAAATTTAGATATGCCCCAAGAATGCAGAGACATTCTAGCGTCTGCTCGAGCTCCATCAACCATCAAAACGTGCAAGCTAAAATGGAAGCGTTTTTGTCACTGGTGTGCTGCATCCAATATCCATCCAATCAATTCCACTCCGGAACAGCTTTTGCCTTTCTTTCTGAGCCTCGCTCAGTCTGGTCTCTCTCATGCCACCTTGAGAGTTTTTCTAGCAGCTATTTCGCGCTTTCGGCACGATGGTTCAACGTCTCTCTGTTCATCCAGAATAATCCGACAGTTCTTTAAAGGTCTCTTCAGGAAATCTCATCCTGTTAGGCGCCCTCCTCCGGCATGGCACCTCAACGTGGTGTTATCGCAGCTTATGAAGCCTCCTTTTGAGCCAATTCACAGAGCAGACGTCAAGTATCTTACCTGGAAGGTTGCATTACTTTTGGCCTTAACATCTTCTCGTCGTGTAAGTGATCTTCACGCCTTTACAATCAAGCCTCCGTATTTGCAATTTAAGACCGATGGAGTATCACTTCGTACCAATCCTTCTTTTTTGCCGAAAGTACCTACTGATTTCCATTTGAACGAACCTGTCTTCTTAAAGACTTTTTTCCCGGATCCAAGATCTCCGGCGGAACAACGTTTGCATTCTTTAGACATCAAACGATGCCTGAAATTTTACATTTCAAGGACTACCCCTTTCCGTAAATCCGATCAACTGTTTGTAGCATATGGACGGATACGAAGGGGACATTCAGTGACAAAACAAACAGTTGCAAGATGGCTCTCAGCAGCCATATCCTTTTGTCACCAGCAGGCTGGCAAGCCTTTGCAGTGTTCAGTGAAGGCACATTCAACGAGAGCGATGGCATCTTCCACCGCTTTGTTTGCTGGGGTGCCTCTACACCAGATTTGCCGAGCAGCAACATGGTCCAGCAGGCATACCTTTACCAGACATTACTGTTTGGAGGCCATCAACGAAGCGGATACCGCAGTGGGGCAAGCAGTGCTTCGTCATCTTTTTAAATAAGGTGAGCCTCTGTTCCCTCCTCCATTTCTTTCTGTGATTGCTATCTGCTTTTAAGCTGTATATTATTGTCTTCAAATTTGGAGAATGTATTTGCAATCCCAGCTCTAAGGAGGTTACTGCTATCTATTCTATTCAAGCATGTGAATCTATGAAACACACCCCTAATACTGGAGAAGAACAATTGTTACTTACCTGTAAACAGGTGGTTCTCCAGTATTGGTGTCTTTCATAGATTCACATGCGACCCACCCGTCCTCCCCTCAGAGGCTCTTTTTCTCCTCATGCACTCTACTTCACTTTGGTGCTACGAAAATCTGAGGACAGGAGCTTCTGAGGAGAAGGTTCTAGAGGGTGCTTGAGCCTGATTGGCCGCAGTTTGGACTAACATAATGACTCTGATATGTTACAAATGAGTTTTTCTCTTTATAATGCATTCCTATGGAGGAACCATTGTGGAGGTTTTACAGTGTGTATTATCTCTATTTTATTATGTATTATGTTATTACATATATATATATTAGCATTATTGCTATCTTTATGTACCGTGGGACTCCCACTTCGACGACGGGGAATATTCAAGCATGTGAATCTATGAAAGACACCAATACTGGAGAACCACCTGTTTACAGGTAAGTAACAATTGTTCATCCGTTTGTTTTGACAAAAACAGAATTGGAGGCTTTTGAAAAGCTAAAGAAAAGTCTCTGTGAAGCACCAGCATTGGGTATGCCAGATTATGATAAGGAATTTGAGCTGTACTGCAGTGAAAGGGAAGGTTGTGCTTTGTAAGTTCTCATTCAGAAACATGGAAAAATTAGAAAACCTACAGCTTACTTTTCAGCTGTTCTTGATCCTGTTGCTAAAGCATTGCCAGGTTGCTTAAAAGCAGTGGCTGCAACATGTGTAAGCCTTGAGCAAAGTGAAGGAATCATAATGGGGTTTCCTGTAAAAGTATATGTACCTCATTCAATTGAAACACTTCTTACTAGAAGTAAAACACAACACCTGTCAAGCAACAGATTGACAAAATATGAGAAAGTTGTTCTGGGATCAGATAATGTATCCATTGCGAGATGTCTTAATCTCAATCCAGCTACACTTCTACCAGATAATGTGGCTTCAGAAAATAATGATGAAAACGATGATGTTGGTCATGAATGTTTGGATGTTTTGGAATACTGTACCAAACCAAGAAAAGACATTAAAGATGTGCCTTTGCCAGAGTCAGTAATTGTTTACTTTGTTGATGGCTCTTGTTTAAGAACATATGAAGGCATTCTGAGAGCAGCATATTCAGTCTGCACAATTTCTGAGGTAGTTGAAGGTTCAACTCTTGAAGGAATTCGTTCAGCACAAGTAGCAGAATTAGTTGCTTTAATTCGTGCCTGTGAAAAAGCTGCAGGGAAAAAAGTTACCATAGTGACTGACAGTCAGTATGGATATGGCGTAGTCCATGATTATGGTCAGCTCTGTTCTCAGAGAGGTTATTTAACGTCTGCAGGAACTCCAATCAGGAATGCAAAATTAATCAAAAGACTGATCGATGGCATTCAGTTACCAGAAAAAATAGCTGTGGTTAAATGCGGTGCGCATAAAAAGGGACAAGATTACATTACTAAAGGAAATGCCTTTGCAGATGAGACTTCACGATACTGTGCAAAGAATAATCTTTCACTTAATCGGGGAAAGGACAATGAACATATAATGAACTCTCTCATGCTAATATCTGTGGTAGAAACATGGCAGGGAGTAAAAGACTTACAAGATGAGGCAAATGATGAGGAGAAAAACACATGGCTCAAAGAAGGTTGTAGACAGCAGGAGGAAGATGGAATTTGGGTTTACAAAGATGGTAGACCTGTTATGCCCAATTGCATGATCGCTGACATGGCACGGATGTACCATGGACCAGGTCACTTAGGAAGAGACACAATGATCATACAGTTCAGAGATACTTGGTATAATCCAAAATTTAGGGTTATTGCAGAGTCACTTTGCCAACGTTGTTTGATCTGCCAGCAAATCAATCCTAACAGAAAAACAGTTGTAAGCATGGGAACCATAGGACGGGAGGGTGGTCCTTTTACTAGATTGCAAATGGATTTCATTGACATGCCACCACATAACAAACTTAGATATGTTCTAGTTATTGTCTGTTTGTTTTCAAGATGGGTGGAAGCGTTCCCAACTCGTCACAATGATTCAATTACTGTGGCAAATTTGCTTTTAAGGGAGATCATACCTAGATATGGTTTTCCAGTAACTATAGAAAGTGATCGTGGCACACACTTTGAAAACAGACTGATTGAATTAATTTGTGAAGCATTTGGCATTAAACAAAAGCTACACTGTGCTTACAGACCAGAAGCATCAGGTGTCGTAGAGCAAATTAATGGCACAATCAAAAACAGAATTTCAAAAATGTGTTTAGCTACAGGAATAAAATGGACTGGTGCACTTCCACTTGTTTTGATGTCTTTAAGAAGTACTCCAGATAAAAGGACAGGTCTTAGCCCTCATGATATTCTCATGGGAAGGGTAATGAGACAGGCCTATGTTCCAGTTGGAAAGTTGTTAGCAATAAATTACAGTGCAATCTTAGACTATTGTAAGCAGCTCAGATGTAGTAACCTCTGTATTCCATCAGGTGGGAACAGATGTGATTTCAAAAGAAAAGGAGCAGGCTCATGATCTATTGCCAGGAGATTGGGTCAGAACAAAGGTTTATCGGAGGAGGAACTGTTTGGTACCCAGGTGGCAGAAAGCAAGGCAAGTGATTTTAGTCACAACAAATGCTGTTAAGTGCTGAGGTCTGAAAAGGTGGGTGCATGCAAGTCATACCATTCGTGTACCTGCACCTGATAACCCTGACGAAGATAGTGAAGAGACTACAGCGGATTCAGATTCTGAAGAAGAAGAACCTGAAAATCCAGATTCTGAAGATCGACAAAGAAGTCGACATCTGGAAAACTCAGAACTAAATCAAGCATCAAATGAAAAAGATCTAGACATCGTTGTTGTTGATTCAGAAAATGATGAAGATGCTCTAGGAAAGGATACTGAAAAGGAAACTGTGTCAGAAGAGATTCAAGATCAGGAGAGTATTGAAAAGCAGATTGGAAGCTTTGAAAGCAGGAACAGAAAATCTGGATCTGGGAAGTTAGAAGTAATTCAAGAAGAGGAGGACGAATTGCCAAGTACCAGCTACAGAGATGTTGTTCCTAACCGAGTGAAGCTGCCGAGTAAAGAAGTTCCTAGATACAGTTTTGAAATCTCTGAAACTGATTCGGATGACAGTGATGAAGAATCTGAAATAAGAAGATTCAGAAAAAGAGCTTGGAAAGCTGAATGTAATGAAATTGAGCCTAAGAAGAAACTTTTGAGAAAGGGTGATTTCTGGCCAAAAGAAGACTTGAAATTCAAACTAGTCAACAGATCGATAGGACAGGTCAACGAGATATCAAGTCAAAAAGGTGAATTAGACAAAAAAGAACAAGTCGGAAAGAAAATTGAAGTTATTAACAGGAAAAGTAAAAGACCATTGACGCCTAATCAGAAGTACAAGTCTCCAGAGTGGGCCTATATAATTATACCACCAGTAGTTGAGGTTAGCAGTAGCAGTGAGGAAGATTTGGAAGAAAATAGTGACAATGATTAAGGTTTAGTTTTCTTTAAGTTGAGGTTTGCTTTTGGCATAAGGCTGAAAAAATTGTGTTAGGTGACACAAGGTCGAAAAAATTGTGTTAGCTGAATATTTTTGGACGCAAGGTCGAAGAAAAGCTGTTAGAGGGTTACTAAAAAAAATGTAAAAGAGGAGGATGTGTAGTTTGTTACATACTAATTTCAAATTTTAAATTTTTGTTTTAAATTTTTGTTTTTGCTGAGTAAAATGCCTAATACAAATAATTCTAGGTGTGCAATTCTTAGAAGATGTTGTAAAATGTCTTCTATTTGTGTGATTTTAATTATTCTAGTTTGGTTAGTTTTAGCAGTCATCTTTCCTTTTGGAATTAATAGAGAGGATTACAAGAAAAATATGACAAGCAAAGCTGAATCTAAACAAGCTGATCATGTTGTTGCAGGCAAAACTAATAGAGTTATTGAGCATAAACCAGATATCCATCAGGACAGATCTGTTGGAGATTTTTCTACTAATTCTTTTTCCAGACTCCTATCAGAGTATGTTAGAGTCATGGATGTTAAGGATTGCTATGTGTGTGTTAAGCTTCCTACTTCAGTTTCTGAAGGGGTCAAGTATAATATGCTTCCCCTTACTTATGGAATAACATGCAGTGTTATATCAAGCTTGTTCTATCAAACAGGTCGACTGGAATACTATTACTCGGATTTTGATGAGATTTTTTGCTAACTTAAAAATTGTGCATAGTCTTAACAAAGTTAGGCCTGCTAAGCTGATGAGGGAATTTTTCCTGGTGACAAATGAACTCACCTATGAATACGCTTACAAGAATAATTTAACTTGCAGGATGAGGGATTAAGAAAGATCTTTCCTTGATCAGGTTGAGGAGAGGAGAGCAATTTATAAAAGGAATGAAATGCTAAAACAAACTAAATCCAAGTTTTGGCAAATCGAGGATGAGAAGTTAATGGTGAAAATAGATATGCTGCTATTCACATAGATGATCCAGTTGCTGGAAAGCTTTGCATTAGAAGAGATAACACGCTTTACGACAATTATTTTGTCGGTGCAAGCCAGTGTGAGGATACTTATCGGATTGTAGGGGGATGGGGTTTTAAAGGTGGTAAAGACCCAATTTTCCCAGGAATTTATTTTGTTTGTGGAAACAAAGCATATTTCAGTCTTCCTGACCATTGGTATGGCACATGTTACCTTGGTCTTGTCTTTCCTAAGATTTTCCATGTTGACAGAAATGGAGAAGGGTCATTTGAAATTGGCAAACACCTGAATAGATTCAAAAGAGAAAGTTTTTCAGAAATCATGGGAAATATATTTGGTGCAATAATTCCCATGGTAGGAATTACCCTGAATGCAATTAAAATCAGAAAAGTTTCCACAATTGTTGACAGATTGTCCACTGATACTGCAGGTGGTTTCCAGTTGGTCAATACAGAGCTCATTGCTACCAGAAGCATGGTTATGCGAAACCGGCTTGCGTTAGACATCCTTCTAGCAAAAGAGGGAGGAGTCTGTGGGATTTTGCATGTTCAGCATTGCTGCACATATATCCCAGATAAGAGTCAGAACATAGAATTATTAATCAAGAATATTACAGAATTTTACTCAGAAATAAAACCTATGGAAAGTGACAGTTTTTCTGAACGTTTGGCAAAGAGATTTGGGGCAATAAAAGAGTGGTTTGCAGACATTGGCAGTTCAATCATTGGCAAAGTGCTTTACCCTGTAATAGTCATTGTTATAATGACACTTTTGTTAAAAATCAGTTGCATGATTCACAAGAGAAAGAAGCATGTGAGGGAGAAAAAGAGGATTTATAAACTCAGAAAGGCTCAGGAGAAGGAGATAGAAATGGATGAATTCCGCAGGGCTCAATAGGAGAGTTCCAGACAGACTGATGAAAACAGGAGTTTAGATTTACTAATACAGAGAGAGATCATTATATGACATTACTAAAAAATAAAAGTTAGTATACATTTTTGGGTTTATTTGGTGATTTTAAAATCACCAGATGAGGGAGTTGATGGAGCGGACTTTCAGAATAAATTCTGAATTAAAGTACGCAGTAATGAAACTCCCATAATTTTAATTTACTAATGAGTGTTGCATGATCTGCACGTTTTTGTACTGACATAACCTAGAATAATGTGCACCTACATAAACACGCGGGTTTAATCATTTGTGCTCTTGTCATGTTTGTCATTCTGTTCTAAATAATACATTTACTTTGTCTTTCGTTTTGTTGATCATTATAACTGCGGCTGTTTCAAATAATAGCATGTGCGTTCTTTAACCCCTTCTGTGCTCATGACGAGCCCAGGCTCGTCATGCAGCACGGCGCTCGTGTGCTCATGACGAGCCTGGACTCGTCATGAGCCGTGGAACGCTCACACGCGGGGCTAATTTCCCCGCTGTGCTGAGCGTGCCATTGCGCGGACGGGTTCATGACAAGCCCAGGCTCGTCATGAGCACACGAGCACCGTGCTGCATGACGAGTCTGGGCTCGTCATGAGCACAGCAGCGCCGTGCGCGGCCCCCCTCACCCCCGCACCGCGGGGAAATTAGCCCCGCAGCGAAGGGGTTAAAATGTGCTTTTGTTTATGTTATATCGTCTCATGATGTTTGTGTTACGTTTATCTTTTGTATGCAAAGCTAGGTAACATAGATTAATGGGTTAAAATTAGTTAAGGGGGTGGGTAACAGAGTAATTATCATTTCTTGAATTAATTATTGTCTTGTGTTTCCTTGCATACTAGACTCATGCTAAAAGAGGCCTGTGGCCTATTTCTAAAATGGATGTCCGAAGTTCTGTCAAAAGATGGGCCTTGCACAGCAACGTTTGAATGTGGAAATATTTTTCTACAATAATTCTTTGAAAGAGGCTCGTAAACAAGGCTGTGTGGAAACTAAGGACATTTGATTCAGCTTCCATGGTCAAGAACAGACAGGATGCTCAGCGGCGGAAAGGCTTGGACGAGGAAGTATTAGACGATTTTGTCTAATGTTGCAACTCTCGGGAAGCCTGTGACACGCATAGACTATGAACAATGCCGCTCTTGAAGAAACGTGACTTTTGCTATGCGAGAGTCGTATGACTTCATCGGATGATGTCCTAGACCAATCGTGTTTCGTCTTGCTCGAATATTTGTATTCTTTTAGTTAGTTTTAGATAGGAAAAAGGTATAACAATTGCCCCCTTGCTAAGAGCACTGTTCCTTTGTTCCAGTGCTCCAGAGATGCTGTTGGACTTTCATTTCACGTAAGATCCATTGAGACTTTACTTTTTCTCTTTAGGTTTCCCTTTAGCTAAGTTAGGGAAATAGGGTTTAGGGAATTTTCCTAAATGTTTGAGCATTTGATCATGCTGATTTGAATTCGAACTGACAGACAAATGTGCCTCTCTAATAAATAATTATGCTTAATAAAATTGCTAATAAAAGAGTTTTCGCTTAAAAATGCATTCTGCTTTATAATAAAGATAATAAATAGATTTTGAAATGACAAGCTGGTCTTGTTTGTTTCTTTGAGTTACCATTAGTTAATCCATTGCCTATGATACTGACTTAATTAAATGTTTAATAACGTGTTTATGATTAATTAGGTCATATGATTTAGTTGGTCAATTTATGTCTCAGTCATTTATGGGCCTAGTGATAAATTAATAAATTATGGTGAGTATCGTGGTGTAGAGTTGTACATAAGAGACATAATTTCTCTTGGCCCGCTGGATCAGCTTCAAGGACTCCCACACTGTCCCGGCCGCCGGCACGGATCCGACGTTGTCTGTCAAAAAGTGTGCAATGGCCTCCCCTATGTGTTTCTGATAATCTTCCTTGTGCAGGTGCCAGGTGGACAGGCGCCACCGGAACGGCTGCCTCGCCCTACCCAGCTGGAACTCCATACACACACCGGTGACTGGTCGGAGAGCCCCCGCGGCAAGATGGCCACCGATCCTACTCTGCCAATAACTGTTCTAGGGACAAAAATATAATCCAACCTGGAGACGGAGTTATGTACTGCCGAAACATAAGTGTATTCCCGCTGAGTCGCGTGCAGTTACCTGTATGTTTCTACCCAATCTAAATATGTAGCCATACCCCCCAACCCAGTAGCTACTGCAGGCCCCCGACTGCCTCCCGGCCTGCACCTGTCCACCAAACCATCCATGACATCATTCCAATCTCCTCCCGCCACTGCCAATGACTCGGGAATATCGGCCCAAAGTGTGAACAACTTTTCTATCAATGACCCCTGCAGAGGGGGGGCATACACACTGCCAAACACAAAAGTCTCCTCCCCAATCGTACCCCTAATGAATATGTATCTGCCCTGTGGATCTACCCACTGGGTGAGGTGGACGTACATGAGCCTGCGATGCACTAATATGGCCATCCCCCAGGAGCCTCTGGTAAAACCTGCATGAAAGACTTGCTGATAGCCAAAGCGCTGCAAACAAAGGGTTTTGTTACCTAGCAGGTGCGTTTCCTGCAGCAATAAAATATCTGCGTGCTCTCTTTTGGCCTGTCGCAACACAGCGCCCCTCTTAATTTGATCCAGCATACGCCGCACATTCCAGCTGAGGATTCGAAGATATGCTCTGACACCACTCACATTAGCTTCCGCACCCCCCCATCAATGAACCACAAAGGGGAATGCCCTCGCACTGAGCACCATACGTGCATGCAAAACAGCTAAGGAGATGCCTTTAGTGTCGTGTGACCCCCCTCAACCCACCCCCTTTGTGCAACAACAAACTGCCCCCCCCCCAACACCCGGTTCCCAGCCCCATACCCCAAGAACACTGAAGTACCTATTGCGGCGTAGGTAGCCCAGGGTCCAAAACAGAGGACCCAAGCCCAGCCCCACCAATGGTTCCCCCCCACACTACCCACCATCTAACCTCCGCCGTAACAAAACCCAACCAGGGGTAGAGCCCGCCCCCTACAATCCCCCCCACCCCACAAACCACAAATAATACTCCAAAACATACTTTCACAGTCCTTCTCAGCAAGGTACTCCACCAAAGCAACAGTAGTCTGGCCCCGGCAGAAGGAGCCGGAGCAGTGCACTACCCTGGCACAGCCATAAAGATGCGTCTTTTAGTGAAGGTGATTTTTACATTCTGGGTTTGAAAATACCACTTTTAGAAAGTGGGTATTTTCTTGCTCAGTCATCCTGTGTGCCTCTGCTGGAATGTGGATTGCCTGTCTAGGTTTTGGATGACAGAAGGCTGGGGAGCAGGAGGGCTCCAGATAGTCTAGGTAGGGTCAGGAAATGGCTGAATAGACCTGGGCTGCAATGGGGGAAGGGGGAGATTTCCTTGCACCTCAAAGGGCCCGACTAAGGCGCTTCAGCAACGACGACGCCGCTGCTTGCACCATGACGTGCACCGCCTTCATCTCGCATCGTGACCCTGGTCTCACCGGCGACGCCATCTGACGCCGCCAAGAGCCACTGCTTGCACCGCGACCTGAAGGCACCGCACTTCGCACCGCTGCACCTGACACCTGACACCTGCCGACGTCAGCGCACCTGACTTCATCAGAGAGGAAATCGGCCTGCAGCGCGTGTGACTTCAAGGGCCCGACGACTCCTGCACCGACCTCCGGAACCGATGCCTGCGGACACCGTGTTTTCGGAAACTCCACGAGAGGTTCTGGTGCCGGGCATTTCTAAGAGGTATTGTTTGTTGGTCTTCCCCACACCGTAGCTGGTCAGCGACACCTGTTTGGATTTGTTTGCTCAAGCCTCGGTGATAGCCTCGGACAGAGCTATCGAAATCAAGGAACTGTTTTTATAGCGTTTTTTGATAACTGTATACTTTTAAGTACTGTATTGTGTATTTTTATCGTTTTTGGTCTTGTATATAAATATTGGATATTTTTCTAAACTGGTGTGGTATCCTTATGGGTGTACAACTGTTACCACGCATTTTTTACCACGCACTACACTTACAACGCAGGCATTACCACGCATACCATTACAACGCATTGCGCTGGGGGGCGCTCTAGGATAGGGAATAAGTTTAATTTTATATCCAACACCTTCCCTAGTATCCACGGGGACTGGAGTTGTAATATAAAATTATACTTACCACTATCCAGCACCTTAAAGCGCTATGCGTTGTAATGGTATGCGTTGTAAATACCGCGTTGTAACGGTATGCGTGGTAATGGTATGCGTGGTAACGTCATACATCCATCCTTATGTAGTGCTTACACTGTATTACTGTTGGTTATGTGCAAATGCTTTACACACTGCCTCTAAGATAAGCCTTACTGCTCATGCCAAGCTACCAAGGGGGTGAGCAGGGGTTCTTTTAGGAGTGTAACTCCCTTATCCTGACTAGGAAGAAGGGTCCCTATTTGCACAAAGGTGCAAGCCCTTGCCAACTAGCGACCCCCATTGCTAACAAACTCACACTGCAGTTCACAATTTAAACGTTCTTTCTTCCTACATATAAAAGTTAAACGACGTTCCAACTTGTTTCAAACAACCCAGTATCTTTATTTATGCACTGCTATCTCGATACTGACTGCAATCTGTGATAATTTAATCTGGGGAACCGTATCACACATTTCAAAGGGGCCTAAACTGTTTTACATTTGAAGAAGGAAGGGGCTTCATATGTTCCTCCAGAGGGAGAAACACGCATGCACATATTTTAAGATTACCGCCATGGACGTTTGGAATGGCGAAACACCCCCTTCTTCCCACTTACACTTTCTTCAGTTGCTCAAAACAGTAGCAGTAGAGGCCTGGGCAGCAATTCCTACCCTTAAAAGGGCTTTTTTTTTTTTTTAAACTCAAGAAAAACTTCAGCATCATGCTTAACGTGTCTCCACTCGTCTGTCAAGCCGGCAAAAATAGTTAATAGCCTAATTGTGACAGGACGAGGCATCCTATGAGCCCAGTCAGAGATCATTTTCTTTGTAATGCTGAAAGTTACAAGTGGAATCCGTAACAGGTGACGCTAGACTTCACAGACACAGCACCATAATATTGGATAGTCCAACAGGTGGGCATCTTAGGAGAACATGGTTAAAGGAGAATGAGATAGTTTATCTGGCACGTAAGACTATGACTGAATGGGCCTGAAGTTTACATTCCACTTGCACCACACTGAGATATTTTCATGGGTACAACTGACAGGTTTTTGAAGCTGGCACTGGCATGCAGTGGAAGAAATTGTCTCGAGGAGGCAATGTAGAAAAAGAGGAACTGGGAAAAGCAGTCAGGTGTAAAAGATGCACGGGAAGTTTGTGTGGGACAAGCACCATTGATGGGCAGTGGAAGAAGCATGTACAGGTGGCCAGTAGAGCTGACATTGGTGAAGCAGTGTGAAAATCTAGTAGTGGTGGCCAGCGAGAAGCGACATTATCATGAGTAGCCACTGGCAGGAAGTGTGAGGAAACTGAAATGGATGGCAGAGCAATTCATTCTAGGGAGCAGATAAGCAGCTGACACTGCTTACGCTTCAAAGCACTTATTGGTGCATCAGCTATAACCCTTAACCCCATCTTTGGGCCTAGAGATGATTCAATTAAGAAATACAATAGAAACACACAACACTATTCACTAGAGTAAAGCCACACATAACACCACCTCCTGAGTGTTCATACATTTCAGAACCAAGGGTTTGGGCAGTCAGAGCTGTTCAGAAAGTTTGATAATGAATGGAGAACTTCTCTTTATACAACATCATGTACCCGGGTAAGCAAATACCAGTACTCTGAGATCTATTACATTTGTGAATCCTGACTGTACAGAACTGCAGCACCCTCTCCACAAGTGGAGCCAGGAGCTGCCAACACCTTGCAGAGACAGCATCTCCAGATTAGACATCCTGTGATTGGAATTACAGAATATCGTACTCATTTCCGAAGGCCTTAGGAGAGCCCACAAAAAATATATTTTCTTTGAAGTCAGGTAGTTGGACACATTCTTTAATTAGACTCCATGTTCCCTTCTTTTTCAGGAAAAATTAGGGGAATGTTTGGCAATTACAAAGAAATGTGTGGGTGCTGGTTGAATTGGCAAGGTGATACCACCGTTCTTCTGGGGGCCAACCCCTTTTACTCTTCAGGAAACATCATGTGTTTCGACAGCATTGTAGGCAGTGAAGCTCTCCTAAGCCATAAGAGCGCCTATTTGAAAATACTTTTCTCCCCTCAATGTACTGCCACCGTTATAAACCTGATCTGGGAAAGGAAGAACTCCAGCTATAGGGACTTAGAGGCCACATTTATGCCATTAACTGGGGTTGGGGAATGCTAGCAACAAGACAGGAAAGAGGGTCAGGGAACAACGTGGGGGCAAGGTACAACACAGAGTACTAAGGAAGGTAGCAAGCAATAAGAACGATACGGAGTGGGACAGTGGGTGGGGACAAGCATTCACATGGAGCAGAACGGGGCAAGGAACACCACAGAGCACAATGGACCAAGCAACAACACAGAACACAACAGAGAGTGGGTGGGGGTAAGCAATAATACAGAGCACAATGGGAGGTGGGCGGGCAAGTAACATCAGAGACAATGGGTGGGTGTAAGTTAAAAAACAGGGAGGGGTACAAATGTACATGGGAAGGAAAGCAGCATATGAGGAAAATAGTCTGCAAACACATGTACTCTTATGGATTGCTTCAACTAAAAGAAAAAAGTAGCACTGAAAGTGCAAGCAGTGGAAGGACACAAGTAATTGGGCCATGGTCCAAGACAGGGACAAACACACGAAGAGGAAATGAAGCCAGGATGCACTGACCAAAGAGAAGGAATGTAAATGTAAATGTAAATGTATAGGCATTTATATAGCGCACTACTTACCTGGAGGGTCCCTAGGCGCTTCGTCCGCTGCGAAACCCTTCCTGGCTTCCCTGAGAGATGGTCCCTTAATGGGTATCTCCAGGGTGAGACCAGGCATCCCCGGCGGTCTGGTGGGGCCGTTAGTGAAGATGAGGCAAGCTAATGCCCAGAGTTGCCGAGTGTGATCGCTGATCAGAGTGGGCACCGAGGCGAGAGAATTATCGAGTCCGCTGACCCTGGTCCAGAAACCTGCCGCGCCGGGAATCGAACCCTGGTCCCGGGCCGTCCTCTGCTCTCGGGTCTGCCGCCTCTAACCGGTGAGCCACACTACTTGAAGATGAAGCCAACCAATGGCAAGCTATGGTCGGGCTGTAAGCCCACAGTAACCTAACAAAATGTCTAACGAGCGACAGCACATGTTGTGTCTCAGACAAGACCTAAAAAGTAGATTCCTGAATGTGGGCAGTTGAATGATAAATCATCCATTCGAAAAGATTGTACAGACGTTTTGTTCAATTGTAGTGACAAACACAAGAAAAGGAAAGGAAGTCTTCTTCTTCAATAAGCTTTATTCGGTTGAAACAGAGCAACCATAAAAGCACAGTACAAAATTTAAAATACATTCATTACAATACATAGTACAAAATGAAATACTACATCAAAGAATAATAAAATTAGTACACCAAAAAGAAAACTAAATAAAAAACCTCATTCGTTGTAAAAGAGATGCAACCCTCAATGTCTCTTGATGAAAACAATCTATTCATAGTAGCTTTTCCACACTTAATACTGTCTCCTCCGCAGTTCTCCTAGTGTAGACAATAAATTCACCACAGTGTTACAAATGGGCTTCAGAATATGCGGGAATCCAAAGTGCGAAAAAACGTATTCAAGTAAAGACCAACCCCAGGCTTCGAGTCATTATTAACAGGCCATTCAGCAAAACGATTACGGATGGGTATGTTGAAGTTGCTGAATGTATGGCCTCTATTGCCTCTACAGTGGTTCTTTTCTACGTTTAAACTTACAGGGGGCAAGTATGCGGTTCTAAGGTAGAAGTCTCTCAGTTCCCTAGTAACTATAGGGCCGTCTCCCATTTGTGGCTGCCAGCCTTGCAGATATGGGATAACATGGGGATCCCTAAAGTTTACAATAATCAGGTCACCCACTATATCTTTAGGTAGAACTAACTGCCATGCTCTGGGTACCACTGGTACTATATACCAGGGACTTATAAGGGGTTAAAGACCTTGCCAATTGGGGTTACCAATTCACATGTATTAGTTTTAGGGAGAAAGCACTGGCACTGGGGTCTGGTTAGCAGGACCCTGTGCACTTTTAGAGACATAACCGTCAGCATGGGAGGAAAAAGTGGAAGGGGAGGGGAGCACTTGCAAAAATCCTGTTTCTTACAACACCAAAATACAGCAATAAACAACAGAAAGGAGACCAGTCAACCTTTGCAAAGGATATTCCAATTCATAGCTACAAATGAAGCTGCATTTTTTAGTAACTTTTGATCCATTTGAGCTAGAAATATTTTTTTTGTTAAAATCTGCAGCTTGTGTGGCAATGTTTAGTTATGCAGAAAATGTGGCGGCCCCAAAAAAGCACAATTCCTGTGGCCTTAATCAGAGTAAATCACATTTGACAGACATCAGTGCTGTGCGAGTCAGCTTCTGCAGTCTCTCTAAAGCTCTGTTTGAAAACAGAAGGCATACAAGAAGGAAAAAGCCAAGCAACCCATTCTTTCCCAGCCCTGCCAAGTACCATGCATCCAGCGTTAGACTAACGCATCTCAGTATGGTGGTCCGCATCGCTACACTGAAATGCAAAGTCACACATAACAGGCATAGCGCTTGCCTTGGCTGCTGACATGTAGCGTGCTGACTGGAACTAATTAAAGCTTGAGTGGCAGCGCACCGTCCCAGCAGGTTGGGGGATGGCTGACGCGTGGCACAATCGATGTGGTAGTAGGAGCTGTGCTACATTAGGTAAAGCAGCATGAGCCTGGTGCGCTGCTGGCAGAGTGCGCTGTCTGACCACAGCCTGCTGAAGCATTGCAAACTAATATCATTAATTAGAGTTGGTGCCGCACCCTGGTCTGGGGGCTGGCTGCATTCAATCAGTAGTCTCACTTTCAACCAGGGCCTTGAAGCAGCTTCACGTGACTTGGCTGCCACAGTTCCTACATCCGAAGTTATAAAAAAACAGCCAGTAGTGCGACTGCACTGAATGAATCTGGGATGTGTGCTGCCTACCATCAGTTTGTGTTGCGAATGGATTATTTTGGCCAATGAATGAGAGGCGAGCAAATTAAACTTTTGTTTCCATTTTCCACCGCCCACCACAGATAGAATGTAAGGCTGGATCCTCAGGTTCAAGTGGTACCTAATTGGCAATGCACTATCTTTGTGCTAACGTAAACAAGCCTTTACAGGGTCGTTGGTGCATGTGACTGGCAGGATGTTTTTATTTTGCTATCCTGCTTGCCCCTTGGAAGGCATCGCTGCCTGCTGCTCAAGGCGGGCCCACCAGAAGACATCATGCAGGGGATCCTCTAATCACCGAACACTGCCGCCAGCCAGAGCGGGACACTGTTGAGGAGAGCTGCCTGTGACTCGCTGTGTGCTCTGAGACAGCTTTTAACAGCAGCTTTATCTCGTGTTAGCCTCCTTCCCAGCTGAAGCCTCGAGACACCTCAGCTCAAGACTGTATTATTAAAGCCAGCTCTGGCGAAGTGCTCCCCCTAAAATGAGACACACTCCTGGCACCTGTGGAATGGCAGCACTCGGGTGAGTCATGCCTAGGGTTGACACCTTTCAAAGAGAAAATGATCCATCATTAGTTGTTATTAAGAGCTTACAAAGGCTTGGAGGTGACTGATAGTTAATACAACTGTAAAAAAAATCGTTTTTATTTATTTGTAACATGCAATTTCTGTATTTGTTTACTTTAAGTATTAGTAATGGATCATCTCTAGAGCACATTTAACCCCTTCCTTGCTGCCGTCGGCCATTGGCTGACGGCAGCACTACCTCCCTAGTGCTGCCGTCGGCCAATGGCCGACGCGGCCCCGCCCTTTTTGCGGAAGTGCCGCACTGCGGGAAAATCGGGGCAGCAGTAAACGGGTTAAATATGTTTTCTATTTATATTTGTTCTTTGAAGTATGTACAGATAAAGGATAAAAATATTTACCAGCTGTGATTTTGCTTATCGTTGCATTGGCTGAAACATCAAAATATCTGCCCTGTGTTTATTTGATATCTGCAGCACGTGCTTAACTGTGGTAGGGCACAATAAAGTCCAATGGCATAAGGGCGTGAGACGTTTTATGGTGACTGCTATGTTTTATATCTTCTGTTTACACAAATCTTTTGTCGGCGTGAGACGTTTTATGGTGACTGCTATGTTTTATATCTTCTGTTTACACAAATCTTTTGTCTGAGTATCTTAACCGTCCATTTCAGGGGTTTTGAAGAAATTGACAGATTTTTTAGGGCTTCTAATGATCAAAAGGGTAATTTCTAATATTTATCGCTTTCCATGCACTTCATTGCTTGGGTTTACTTGCAGGAAATGGTCACACCGAGTGTCACATTTGGCAGTTTAGTGTCACTTTTCAGTGCTCTGACAATATGGAAATGTCACACAATCTGAAAAGTGGCAGCTATGTGTATGAAGCTTTCTCACACCCCTCTACTTCCCTCAAAACCCCTTAATCCGGGGCGTAGCTGCAGCGATGCACAGTCTTACCTACATAAGGGCACTCATAGTTATTTAATGTCACTCATAATTACATTGAAATTGTGAATATGTCACACATAAGCAATCTGAAAACCTTGGCAGCTATGCTTCCCTACGTGGCCAGTGCCTTTGGGTTGATACGGGAGGCAAGACGCGGAGGCAGATTCACGTGCTTCTCGCGTGCAGTTTATTGTTGATAAGGACGCTGAGAAAATTCGATAGTGACATTATCGACCTGCAGCATTTAACTAAGAAGAACACGGAGCTTGCCAGCCACCATACACTATCGGCAATATTCACTTCCGGGTTATGAAGCGACTGGTGCGTTCAATTCCGGAAGGTTTTGTCATCGTATGGGGCGGGGCTTTCGCTTTCCGACCTATTGCACGGTTTAAAGGGGCAGTATTAACCACTCTGCGCTTCCTGTCACCATACTGATGTGCGACCGTCAGATTAAACTAGTTTTCTCATTGGTTGCCCCTGTGTAGTTGGTTTGAAGTATTTTTCAGACTCTTAAAGTACGACAGGGGCAATTATACTTTAAGAATTCTGACTGCCGGTAAGTCATAAGTTTGCTGTGTCCTCACGCCTGGAAATGGGTGGTCATCTGTTGATTACAGTGATGGGGATATTATGTAATGACAAGCACACTGTGGTCATGTGGTTCCTGATTGTCTGCTCTGTGACCGCCTTCCAACATTGTATTTCTAACTTTCATAGAAACACAACCTTCTATCCATCTTCCAGCCACTTCTCTTTTCCATTCTTGGCACCTTCTTTGTGGCGCAGACCAGTTTTCAGAATGGGGTTGCTGTCATTAGTTTTACGTCACAGACCTCACAGTGTTGTTGAAAAATTAAACCGCTGCATAAAGGACAAGTTTAGCACACGAACCTCGGCTATTTTGCGAGAGTGTTATAGTAATCGTCCACTGGTGCGTTTTGAATCACATTGTTCAAAAGATAGGAGTAATGTATGGAGTGGTAGGGTACTTTATTTACAGCGTGCTCATAGTTCATTGTAATGTCTTTTAGAAATGGGTATTACATTCGATGATCAGACATACACTTTTACTGGTAATCCTATAGGGTGCACAAACAATAATGAGCGGAAATTAGAATTATGTGCATATTTGTCACGCTAGTAAAGTACCTTGGATTGTTTCGATTCCATTAAAATCGTGTTTCATCACACTTCAGAATTAGAAAAAAATTATATGCCTCATTTGCAAACGTATATTTTTCCAGTATTTGACCATGTGAAATGATATCACCGCATCCTATAGGAAGGATTGCCACAAACTCATATCTCATTTGCAGTCATAGCTTAGGTAAACACTTTGCAATGTATTTTATATGTGCATGAAACATATTATTCCTATGTTTATTTTGATATATAAGCTACATGCAGAAATCTCAGAGGTTTGTGATCATATGCTTTTATTAGTGCCTTATAGATACAATTTGAAGACACAAGGGCACATTCAGTAGCACACTCTCGTTGTCTGAATTCCTTTCCAAACAGCAACCTGCACGTGTTATAGGGGTTTCTTATTTTTACGTTTCGTTTCAAAAACTTTTATTTCGGTCGTTAGGACCATAAAAAGTAAACCTAGAAATGGAATAACATACATTATTAATCAATGCATACATGTTTAAAAAAAAACTCCATAGGTAAACAATTCCATTTTAAATCAAATTCAAAGATTTTGCCAGACAGATAGGGAGAAAGGAAGGGGGGAAATAAGTTAGAGCAGCAGGAGGGGATTATATCAATTTATGTGGTACAATTGGCATATAACTAAAAAGGTAGCAACCATATTCCAATAAATAATTTAAAAAAGAAAATTGCACTATTAACATTAAAATCCAATTTATTGAGAATATGCACATGATAGTATAAAACTAAAACCATGATCTTGACTGAAGCTATGGGGGTCAGATATACAAATATACTGCCGATAAACATTTTATAATTTTTAACCCTTTTGTATAAAAGCCCATCTCCTTCGCCATATTGTGTTAAAATATCGTGAGACAGCAAACACAATGAGTTTAGATGTATCATATTTTAAGACCCGAAGAGCCTCCCTACAGTGCTCAAAATCCAGATTCCGACAAAGCTGTATAAACCAGTAGCGCCTCGCTTTTTGGTAACCAGGGCAAAAGAATAGAACATGCGTTTCTGTTTACTCTTGTGTAATGCATACAGGGTAACCCTCCTTTTTCTGCCCAGCCCATTTATTAATAAACTCATGTATGGGTAGAGTACTGTATCTGAACTGAAAATACAGGTTTTTTGCAACCTGGAGAAGGATATCATCCAAGAAAATTTCTAACTCGTAATTACCCTTCACTACAAGAAACTGTGTCGTGAGGGAACTCAGTTTGGAATTTGTATGCATGGCTTCGAGCTTTAGGGTGCAATAGGTCTTAGGTAATAAGGCTCGGGGAACTAGAGAGCTAGTAATGTCGGGAGTGCTCCACAGGGAGAGTTGACCAAGCTTTTCGCACTCATGCTTCACATGGGCAAACCAGGTAACCCTTTTCAACAAACCAGGGTAGGATAAAAGCTCAATTGTTTCTGCCTGATATGATGCTAATTCGGGAGTTGCCCAGAGTCTTCGGCAGAAGGTTAAAGGTTTTAGGGCAATCTCGTCTTCAATCGGCGAAATACCCAGGTCTAGTCATAGAGGAATTAACGGAGTACCCGCTGAGAGACCCGTTATTTGTCTTAAAAATCTATTCTCGACTACAGCTGGGGTAGAAGACGAACTGTGCCCCCATAGTTCTGCCCCATAAAGGGTGGCTCCATGCGCTTGCGCCCTATACATTTCTAGCACCGGAGCAATGGGTTTAAAAGATGATTCCCTGGCTAATTTGGCTATACTCCCGGCAATCTGGGATAGCTTGAGCTCAGCTTTGGCTATTTGGGGCGCCCACTGCATATCTTCTGAAAGGGTGACGCCAAGATATTCAAAGACAGGCACCCTTTCCAAACAACAGCCGTTCAGTTGTGGGTTGGGACGTGTTATCTTAAGGGGGTTGACAATCATGAATTTGGTTTTAGTAGTATTAATCGCCAAACCCCTACTGTTACAAAATGAGGCGAAACTGTCCAGTAACCTCTGAATACCCATCAGTGTTTTTGATAGGAGGAGGGTATCGTCAGCAAACATCAATGCTGCCACCTTGGTGTTTGCTAACTTTGGGGCATCGTTATTTACTACCTCAGCCAGAAGTGGAATCAATGCGTTGACATAGAGGCAATACAGGGTCGGTGCGACCACACAGCCCTGTCTTACACCTCTGCCAACTGAAAGCCTGCTGGTTAAATATCCTCCCCTTCCACATCTAACTTTAGCATAGGTGTCATCATGCAACTTAAACAAGGTGTCAAGTAGATAGGGAGGGATCCCCATATCTCTTAAAAACCCCCACAGTTTAGGTCTGGGGACGAGATCAAAAGCAGTTTTCAGGTCCACGAATATCAAGTAGAGGCTGCCACCCTCCATTATACTGTCTTCTAAGTGATTAGTTGGAATCTAAACACTTGGTCGAGTGTGGAGGTGTTTTTCCTGAATCCTGCTTGGTATGTGCTGATGATGTCGTTCTCTTCCAGCCAGCCTTAGATTCGATCCAGTATTACCCGAGCCAACAGTTTTTGTGTGACATGGCTCAGACTGATCAGTCTATAGTTTACTGGGTATAACGGGGAACCCTTTTTAAAGATTGGGACAATTTCGGCCCGGCCCAGGTGTCAAGAATGGGCATGCCATTCATGATGGCATTGAATAAGACTAGAAAATAAGGGCCCCAAATTGACGGTTCATCCCGAAACATATCCCCAGGGAGTTTGTCTAACCCAGGTGCTTTTCCGGCTGGTAGTCTTTCTATTGGTAAGGTAACCTCTCGAAGCGTTATTCCTTCGTGAATAGCATTTATCTGACTAATCAATGGTGCCGGTTGGACATCTGCCCAAGCAAAGCATACCTCTTGAATCTATATGGGGGTCCTGTTCTGGATCGTTCGCAAACAGAGCTGAAAAGTGCTCAGTCCACACTTCGGCAGACAGGTCAGGTTTACGGACAGGAGTACCCTCCTTACATCCCGTTCTTATTATTGACCAGAATGTTTTCATATCCCGGGTCAGTAGGGCAGTTTTAATATTTAGCCATTTGTTTTCTTCCCAGGCTAGTTTTGCACTAGAAACAACATCTTTATAGTCGGTTCGTCTGCATTTTATCAATAACTTTTCACCCCCTTTAATAGCCTCCAGCAACGCTGTCTTGGCCTTACGGCATTTATCATTATACCACAAATGTGGTAGATCATTGGTTCTCCTTGAGCGACTAATGGGATTGAAAATGTTAGCTAAGTTATCAATAAGCTGAATATGGAGTGATGCAACCGAGAGTAAATGGAGTGGGTTAGTTCCATCAGCCCGAGCACACTTAGTTCCTGCAATATCAGGATAACTATTCCATAGAGCTCTGACAATTTCTCCGGGGACTGTTTCATTGTCCCCCATTTTATCCTTCTCCTATCCTTGGTCAGGGTTACCCTGTCATCAATCGGAGTCTCACTAGGAGGGGATAATCCTGAGTCTGGAACCCCGAAGGATAGAGACAGAGCATTATGGTCACTATCCATCCGTGGGATAACCTCAAAGTTCTTCACCGGGTGCCAAGATCTGCACTCAACCATAATATAATCTATTTGGGAGGCCTGACCAATTCTGTTAAATGTCGGCCTACTCGGTCTATCCGAAGGGGTACCGCTGTTGCAGGCCCTCAAAGTGTGGGTTAGTGCAATGGCATTAATTCGTAAAACCAGAGGTGACCAGGATTTTGCTGGATACGTTTGGGGGTCAGGTATAGCCCACTGGAGGTCCTCCTCATTGATAATGGCCTTGTCTGTGCCTAAGAGGGGTTCGAAGTGACAATTTAGATCGCCACCAACTATCAGACCTGAGTTAGATGGCACCCTCGGGATAAGAAGATTTAATTCCTCCAAGGTTTTTGATTCCTGAGCAAGTGGTACGGGGCAGGAATAGATATTGATAATTGCTAGTTTCAATTTAGATGGAAAGGTGAGCAGGACAGTTTGGATATCTAGGGAGTGGGTATTCACGGGGGTAGGATAGCAACCCACATGGGAAGCTACCCATATAGATAGTCCACCCGACGGCCTTTCTATCCCCCCTGTACAAGCAGGTATATTGTAAGTAGCAAAACCCACCCTTGCACAATCATCTCTAGCCCATGTCTCCTGGAACAGGCAGACATCAAACTAGTCAACAAACGCACCCCATTTGGGGCAAGGTAACTTAGCCTTAATGCCTGCCAAGTTCCATGATAGAATCTTAAGATCTCCACATTGCCTTGATGTTTCATCAGGGTGACTAAGAGCAATTTCAGATGGCATTTGGGGGTTAGAGGAATTTAGGGCATCCGTGGGAGAGTTAGTGGGGGTAGTTGTTGTGCTAACCAATGGCAATATGAGAGATGAATATACCCCTTCCCCCTCCCCAGCCGTAGTCCCTTCAGATATATCCAATTCTGATTTCGCAACAGGCATGGATAATCCCTGGAGGTTCCCTGAATTTTTCATCACATTCCCTTTCTGTCTGTACTTGCCACTCTCACCACAACTCATGGCTCCTGTAGTTATTAGTCAATCCACTTCTTCTAAAGGGCTGTACCGATTGGTAACTGGCAAGTTATAGAACAGCGGCCTATTGGTGAAGTGGTTACGGGTCAACTGTTGTCCCTCCACCCTCTGGTTCTTATAACCTAAGAGCGACCTTGGCCGCTCCTGATCCGCGTAGTTGTAATAAAAGTAATCAAGGGGGAGCATTTTCATTCCTTTGTTGGACTCATTAGAGGGACTTCTTTGATTTAGTAAGGAACTTACTGTCTGGGGGGTTTTAAAGTTGATAATCACACATTAACCTCTGGTATTTTTCTTTATGGGTCTTACCCAATCTACCCTCCTTACCATCAAAATATCCCCTGCCCTCTCATAGGGTAAGTGCCTGTGTGTTGCCAGCCAAAACAGGCTCTTGTTCCTGAGATCCATCTGTGACTCTCTCTGGGATGCCGTTAGAGGTGGAACCCCAGTTAAAACCACTACATAAGGCAGTGATTGAGGGGGGAGATCTATTGTTGGCAACACAACATCACCCTCACCCCTCGTTTCTGTGTTCCTTGCATCTGTTTCTCCCCTAGAATTACAGGATTGACAGGGGAGGAGACCGATGGATAGATGCTTCCTGTCGCGTCAGGTGCTGGAGCCTGTAGACTATTTGTACACTGCACATGTTCGGATTGTGTGGGGAGCAGCTGTAAGTTATTATTAGAGCCTGGGGTGGCAGACTGTCTATTAATAGAGCTTGGTCTACTATTGCTCGTTTGGTTGTTAGTAGGGTTCCCAGGGCATGAACTAGAACTATTAGATCTATTAGAAGGGCCCTCCCCCCTTAGGCTGTTATTGTTACCAGAAGTGGTGGGTTGTATCTGTCTTGCTAATACCATATCTGTCCGCAGTCTCAGTTGGTCAGTTAGCGGGCGACCTCTTGCCTAATCAAATCACCAAGTTGGGTCAAGAGGTCAGTAATCCGAGACTGGGCCCAAACTGGGTATTTAGGTGCAGTGCCCACAGGTGGAGTTGGCTCTGCTCCAAAATCCTGAACAGTGAGAGCTTCCTCTCCCTGATCGCACCTCATCCTTGCCTTCTTATTTGAGGTCACCCTCCCAACTGCTAGTTTGTGCTTCCCCTTTTTGCGTGTGACCATACCCTTGTTGGGTGATATTATTACATTTAAGTCAGGATCCACAAGTACTGGGGGTAACAATGTGTCAACTGCAGATGGTGTCGGGGTACCAGATGGATTAATTTCAGCAGGGGGGACTGGTGAGGGGCAACAAAGCTCCGGGGTGATAGAAAGCCGCCTTTCAGTCCGTTGTATTTCAGAGGTAACAACACCCAAAACCCTTTGCAACATTTTATCAATTGAGGTCACTGGCAGCGGTGTTGCAACGGGTAACTGACCCCTGGTTGCATTTTACTTCGGGTTACAAGAGGGTTTCCCCATAGTTTTTATCTGACAGAGAATCTATAGGGAAAACACACCTTAACCTGGTTACTATATGATGCAGTTCTGCTTTCTGGAGCACCCCAGTTTTCAAAAAGTCCAGCAACACAGTCCATGATAGCCTGAATTTAATAAGACCAACTAGAATCCCCAAGGATAACCAACTCTCTACCCCTCTAAAAGTAACTAAAAGCAATATGCAATAGACAAAACACTATGAGTAAGTTCCACGTTTCCAAGGGTGGGATAATTACTTGCTGTTTTGAAGGGCAGTTCATAGGTGTCTTCCAATTGCGGCCCTTTCTGTAGATTATATCCTGTTGGGGAGCCAAGGGAAGTGGCCCTGCCCTGCCTCTTTCTGTCGCTGCGGGAGTGCAACGCTGCCTTTGTGGGCTTTTGCGCGCTCTGCTGACGCGCACAACCTGTGACCAGCAGGGCACCCTGGGAGCAGTAGTCCTTGTGGCGGCCGGCTCCCCTCTCGATGGTGGCAACAGCGGGGGTCAGACAAGCAGTGCAAGGGACAGTAGGTGAAGCCGTTTCCCTCACGGCAATGGCGAGCTGGCTTGGTGCGTCCCGCGCTGCTGGAGAGCAACGCTGCCTTTGTAGGCCTTCGGCACCCTCTGCTGATGCGCACAACCAGCGACCAGCAGGGCACCATGGGAGCAGTAGTCCTTGTGGCGGCCGGCTCCCCTCTCGATGGTGGCAACAGCGGGGGTCAGACAAGCAGTGCAAGGGACAGTAGGTGAAGCCGTTTCCCTCACGGCAATGGCGAGCTGGCTTGGTGCGTCCCGCGCTGCGGGAGAGCAATGCTGCCTTTGTGGGCCTTCGGCGCTCTCTGCTGACATGCACAACTAGCGACCAGCAGGGCACCCTGGGAGTTGTAGTCCTTGTGGCGGCCAGCTCCCCTTTCGATGGTGGCAACAGCGGGGGTCCGACAAGCAGGGCAAGGGACAGTAGGTGAAGCAGTTTCCCTCACGGCAATGGCGAGCTGGTTTTCATGTGTTATATTGAACAATAAAACGTGATTGAATACATTGGAGATTGAACATTGAGACTTTCTTGCAACCTTTAAATCCATTAGGGGTTTAACACCTGGTTCACGTGTGCCCGGGTCTTATCACCTTCGCTGCTAAGGCAATTCCCCTCCTGTGCTGGAGATTGTTCTATTTCATTGTTTTATGACGAGCTGGGCTCGTCATCAGCACACGACCACTGTGCACCATGACGAGCCCAGCTCGTCATCAGCATCGAAAGGGTTATATTGCATAGACCTTTGGGCATTGCCGATGCTGTTTTTAAATGTAATTCTTTTATAGCACACTGATCCCAATGTATGGTGTCACAGCAATTTACATTACATGCAAACAGCATACAGAGACAATAAATCATGAAAGTGCACCAATAAATGTCCAGGAAATTTTACATAAGACACTGAAGGTTACAAGGTGTAGAAGTTACACCATCCCCACTGGAGCCATTATATGTTAAGAGTGCATGGTTTTGAGAAATACAAAGTCGGGTTCTAAAAAATAACTCCATAGTTGGGGGTTGTTTGTACTAATAAGTATGTATTTCTACCCAAAGCAACCATTTTTAGCCACCTTAGAATAAAAATAGATTGAGGGGGGAAAAAGGTTCCAGACCCTTGTTTTGCAGCTCCTCAATGCCTGGTCATCACTTACTGTGCTATTTTAGAATTGCTTGCAACTTATGAACTGCAAGTAACATAAGGTTCTCTGTGTCAAATGTAGTATGCCCCTTACCTATCTACAGAAATCACAATTGTGTGATCTGCATGTTCCGCAATATGCTTTGCAGCAAGCACATTAACCCTCAATATTACTTTGAGTCAAAACTGTGACTAGACAAACATTGATATCTCTAGCAAGTGCATAAACTACCAAAGTTATCTTGCCATTAGTTTCCCCTTGAAAATTGCTTGGTATACAAAGATTTCTGCAGCAAGACCCTTACCCCCTTACTAGGCTACATGCACTTCAAAGAAGCCCTTTACTCATTTGAACCAGATTTTTATTTTGACAGTGGATGTTTTCTGCTTTTATTGTGAGAACAGATGTTACCTGCTTCCAAATGTATTTTCACTAAGACATGGGCGTAATTACTTTCTTTATGTGATGTTGTGCCAAATATCATATGTTTTTCATGTATGAGGAGATTAACTGATTTGCCCTGAATCACAGGAGTGTTGTGCAGAGACCTAACCGGCATTGGCAAAGCCAATGAGACTATTGGCCCAGCGATTCCTTTTTTTTCATGCTGTAAAGCATGGGCATTGACGACTTTGGCAATGATTTGTAGCTACGTTGTACAGCACAGCGGCTGCTGGGCAGCATAGCTAAAAATAATAATAAAACAAAACATTGCCAAAACCAAAGATCACATAGGCAAGACCTATTGGCTTTGCCATTGCTCATTCCTGTTGCAAAGAAGACTTTATTGCAGTGTCTATAACAGGTTATGTTACTACTAGACAGAATGCAGCTGGCTTTTATGCTGAAATGAGTACGTTGGAAGTTTGAATGCTGCTTGCAAGGTGTTTATCATCTATAAAATGTTTGTATTTCATATTGTATGTTGTTTTATGTTGTAGTTCTAATGTGTTCTTTTTTCTTTTACGAGTATTTTAAAGTTTTTTATTCATATGAAACAGAAAATAAATAAACAAAAACCTAATAAAGATGAAGTTTACAGGCACAGGTTTGTGCCATTTTGAAGCCAAAAATCTTTCCTATGACTTACAGCCAGATGTACTAACATGAGGAATTGTGATTTCCCGATTGCGAATCTTACCGATTCTCAATTAGGAAATAACAATTCCTAATGTATGAATCTTTTTATTTTAAATTGGCAAATCCTAATGGGTCACAAATTGACCAACCTCATGAATTTTAATGAGGTAGTTTGCAGTTTGCAACCCATTATGAATCGCAGCCATCACAAGGATGGAAATAAACGATGCATTAAACCCAGACCTGTGACTAGGCAGTGAATGTTTGTATTGTTCAGAATTCCGTCCATCATCTGTTCATTTTGCTTTTGTCGCCCTAAGTGGGAAGGGTATGTGCAGACGTGGGACCCGTGCTCACTGTGCCACTGGATTCAAGCTAGCCTGACTGATGAGGGGTGATACCTAGAAACCGGTCCCAGGATGCTTGTTTCCTGTCTGAGGAGGACCTGGCTTGGTAGTTCAGGCTAGACTGTTCCCATGAGGAGGTTCCTTGGACCACTGTTTGCTCTTAAAAAATATTTGTCTTAACATTCTTAAAGCGGAAAAGACCTTAACCCCTTGCCCACGGTGCGAATTCCGCCGCGGCGCTGGGGGTGGGGGGTGAGCGCAGCGCTGCTATGCTCGTGACGGAACCACGCCGTCATGAGCCACTGGCAGCGTGTGCTCATGACGGCGTGGTTCCGTCACGGCCCCGCCAGCTCATTAGGTCGCACGCACAGGCAGGGAATTAATGCCGCATGGGCGGAGCGGCCGCAGCATGACGGAACCACGCCGTCATGAGCACAAGCCGCCCATGGCTCATGATGGCGTGGTTCCGGCATAAGCAGGCAAGGGATTAAGAGGACCACTTCTCATTTGCAAATGGTGGAAAAGTATTGTTTTTTTGCAAATGGAATTCTGTTGCAAAACAGTAATACATACCATACAGATTAGTTTTTTTAAAGGAACCCCATAAACACACCTCTTCTAGATACCAAATGCAAACTACCAGTTATCAAATTGCACTGTGCCTTTTGTAAATTTGAAAATGCAATTTGTGATTGCAAATGTCTCGATTCTTGAATTGCGTCACTTGTGACCGCAAAAAGGCTTTGTACATCTGGCCTGTAAAATGATTCTTTCTACTCTGCTAGTATTTCAAGCCTGTCAACAGCACAAAGAGGTAATTTAAGTGGTGTATGAGTGCTCTGTGAAAGAACATTTGACATACAAGCACACTATCAAAGGAAACAAACTGCTAAAATCGTAAGCTTATACATTAAAATAAATAAACCTTTGAAATATTTGACACATAGAGTGACTTAAATGCTGGAATAAAAATAAATACTAGCTTTCTGTTCAGTTTATAGCACCAAAAGTTCATTACAGTTAACCAGTAACAAATTATTTTGCCAGTAAAAATACAGGATGTGACCGCCAGGGTGGCGGTCACATCCTAATTAGCACGGAGGGACCGCCGCTGCCCCTGCGGACAGTCCCTCCTCCTCTGGGGTGGCCATCCTAATCGGCCCCATAGTTGCTTCTCATGAAACTTGCCATATTTCGACATTTCTTAAAAACCCTTGTGTAAAAGCGTGTCATTCTACTTGGCAATTGTTTCCAAAAATGCCCATTGAGTTGGTCTTTAATTCATTCTTGTGAAACAGATTTGAAAACTATGGATGGCAAGATGACATCTTTATTGTTACACAACTGTGATAATTTGAAATATTTCAAAAACATAGCTAAAAAATGTATTAGGTCATTCTTGTTGTCTGGCTCATGTCTCTGAAAAGGGAATGAAGCTTTACATCTAAACTAGACCCCAGTCCTGCCAGCCTTTGTAGCCCCATTAAGAGTAATGGCTTTCTGCCCCTCTTCTTTTTTAGGTCTCGCCTAAGACAGTGCATGGCTGTCTCTTCGAGACATTTAGTAAGTGGCTTTTAAAAGTGCCACAGAGGCTTTTGCTGGCCTCCAGCCTGCGTTCACGAGCGCGCCCACATGCACAGCTGCCATCAGTGTTTTTTTTTATTGCTGTAATCCTGCTCTTCTGCTCGCACTCCCTCCCCCTCCCCCCCTTCTCCCCTTCCCTCTTCGTCACTTTCATTTGCTTCTTGGGTCCCTGTTATTATTAGCTTAAGCATTTACACACCACACGAATCGCCAGCAGTTAAACACGATGTGCAAAGTAAAGAACAGCAGGCTAATTATTAAAGGCAGAGCCCCCAAGTAACCAAGTAAGTTGAAAAACCTACGCTGCTTCTCTTTGAGCCGGTAACTGTGCCATTTGCTTACCTGGAAGCCACGCATCCATGACGCTGCACCCGGTTGCTGCTTCGAACGTTTTGCGCCAGTGCGAAACGTTCTATTAAGCGGGCGGGGCTGCGTCGGCCAACGGACGTGCGCAGCACTACTAAGGTAGTGCTTGCGACGGCCGTTGGCCGACACCCACTGCGAACATGTTAATTATCATTTATGACGAGTATTTATTAGTTTATAAACTACTCAGTGAGTCTGTGGTCTTCAATACTCAACATACTAAAATCTTTAGGTAGTTTGCATTCGCACTACCAGTTATGTATTATCAATTATGCTTTTGTTGAGGCTGTCCTTGCTGATCCGCCATCTGTCTTTCCTCCGTCTGGCCGTCATGGCTCATAAAGCACAGCGCTCTCCCACGCGCTGGCTCCAGATGACCCTTTCCATGGCCCTGGGCTGGCTTTAACACTTGTATCAAAACACTTGATGCGCTCTAGCCATCTGCATTGTTTAAGACATATTAAGAGCATAATATGTATTATGGATCCCAGAGTGTACCGGGCCATTAACCGTGTACCCGTTCGCCGCAAATTAACAAGCAATTTTTGCTTGTGGACTACTGTTGTATATGGCTATCGGGCCATGTAGTCTTGTATCCATTCGCCGCATCGTGTTAACACGCAATTTTACTTGTGGGCTTCTGCTGTATAAGGCTATATATAGTCCTCATGTGCATAAATTATAAAAGTGCCGCATTTACTCTCTGGTCAGGTCACAGGAGCTTAGAGGCATTAAAACTTTTTTTACCCTTTTCCTAAACTGCAGATTATTAGTATCGTATTTATCATGCCATTTCCTCAACTGGACACCACTCGTCCATGGTGATGCAGCCACGTCTTGATTATTATTTATGACAAGGCACTCCAGTAGGGCTCTGGGGTATTTATTCGTTTATAAACTACTCAGTGAGTCTCTGGTCTTCAATACTCAAAATACTAATATCGTTAGGTAGTTTGCATTCGCTCTACCAGTTATGTATTTCCAAGTATGCTTTGCTGAGGCTGTCCTTGCTGATTTGGCATATTTGTACTTCTTTTCTTGAATATGTGATGTTACATGTCTCCGATGTCGCCCATTTTTCTTCACCACTTTGCGGAGCAAGAGTTTTCATCTGTCTTCTTCACCGATTGTTGTATTCCGTTGCACCTCTGGATAATCCATGATTGGTCACTAAGCTATTCTTTAGATATTTCACTTTATGCTATTTAAGGATAACGGTGCAAGATCACAGTTCTTCTTTTTTTGTAAGCACAGTGAGCAGTTTTCAGTAAGACCAGCTACCTCATACAAAATTGTATATCGTCTTCTCTCTTTGCAGCAGTCAGATTTAGTAGTTCGCTCCTGGTCCATTTCCGTGTTTTTAAATAAGAATTCTTATGCTTGCTTGATCCCAAAATTTGGTGGCCATTGTACACAACACTACCTCTCTCTCTCAACCTCTCTACCCCTCTCTCTCTACCTCTCTCTATCTCTACCTCTCTACACCCCCTCTCTCTCTACCCCCCTCTCTCTACTCCCTCTCTCTACCCCCCTCTCTCTACCCCCCTCTCTCTACCCCCTCTCTCCTCTCTCTACCCTCCTCTCTCTACCCACCTCTCTCTACCCACCTCTCTCTACCCACCTCTCTCTACCCACCTCTCTCTACCCACCTCTCTCTACCCACCTCTCTTAACCCACCTCTCTCAACCCACCTCTCTCTACTCACCTTTCTACACACCTCTCTCTCTACACACCTCTCTCTCTCTCTCACTCTACACACCACACTTCCTCCACACCTCTCTCTCTCTCTCTCTCTCTCTCTCTCTCTCTCCACACCTCTCTCTCTCTACACATCTCTCTCTCTCTCTCTCTCTCTACACATCTCTCTCTCTCTCTCTACACATCTCTCTATCTCTCTCTCTCTCTCTCTCTCACTCACTCACTCTCTCTCTCACTCTCTCTCTCTCTCCACACCTCTCTCTCTATCTCTACCTCTAAATGGCAGCTGGAGCCTGATAGCACTGCTTGTCCTTTTAATTAAAAAACAAGCATTGGCATAGCCAATAGGTCTCGCCCTTGGGGCCTTATAAGTGTTTAACCATGCAAAAGTTAATGTTGTTGCACCAAGGATATTGTGCTGTATAACTAAATACTTATAAGGTCCCAAACGCGAGACCTATTGGCTATGCCAATGCTTGTTTCTTCTTCTTTTTCTGAGCAGGGGAGACGGGCTGTCATCATCCCCCATCCCACCAATTGGAAGGGGTGTTGCTGACCATTAGTGAGCACAACTGGTAGAATAAGCACACTTGACTAGTTAATGGGGGCACTGCTCTCGCATGAAATGTATCATGTAGGCAGTGTCCCAAGAATATGTCTGAAAGAACTGTTGTGACATTTGAGAGTGAGTGTCAGAATAGAAAGGAAATTCTACTCGGTAGGGACTGAGCAGTGTCTCTACATGTAAACTTAAGAATAACAGGGATAAAGGACTTTGTGCATACGTATAAGTAAAAGTAACTTACTTTTTATAGTGCTTTGTACTGTACCTCTGCAGTTTCTAAGAGCGGTAAGTAGCAGTTGCTATTACTGAGCGTACTGCAGTGTCATCCAGGGTTAGAAAAGACTTATTTGAACCAGTTTTGAAACAGGTTTTAACATACCCACCACTCACCACTATCAGGCAGTGTCAAGCAGACAGTAGTAGATCTTTAATTCTGCTCCCTGCTCAGAATTTGGTATCGTAGCGCTATACTGCCAGACTGCTCTTTGCCATTGAAATCAATAGCGCATTGCTCGCATTGCTCCTGCAATTATTTGTGCCTGATTGCTGATTATATTTATATCGTAGCGCTATACTGCTAAACTGCGTATTAATTATTATTCAATTGTGCATTGCTGCCTTTGCCTGCTTAATTTATTTGTGCCTGATTGTGCCGGTGCCACTGCCCATTTCATAGCCATTATTAAGGTTGTGCCCCAATCTCGTCCTGTTTGGCTTTTGGCTTGCTGCCATTTTGTTGTTTGTTGTTGTGCCTCCCAGCCCGGCTCTCCACCCCGCTCCCGCCTCCTAGCTGCTCCTCCCTCACTCCGCCCCTCCACTATCCACATATGACAGACGCATTTGCGCGCAGCGTTCACGCGCAGCGGACGGGCCCCATGCGCGCCGAAGGCGCGCCAAAGTTAAGCCCGTTTACGCCCGTCCGTGCCTGGACCGCGCCCAGCGCCAGACCCCCTGGCCCCCGCAAAATCCACTCCACCCGCATAACGTACGACGCCGCAACCCTCTCAGCACTTAACCCCGGCCGACTCCCAAACTGCTACCAAGCCGCCCCAGGACACACCCATGGACCCTTCACCTGCCACTCCTGCAAGTTCGACTGCATCAGGACCCACACCAAATCCACAGACTCCAAACAGAGCTCCGACACTAACCACCTGAAATGCATCCTGCTCAACACCCGCTCGGTCCACAGACAGTCCATTGAACTTTGGAACCTACTCGACACCACATCGCCGGACGTCGCCTTTCTTACAGAAACCTGGATGAACGCCTCATCAACGCCCGACATCGCCATAGCCATCCCGAACGGCTACAAGATCATCCGAAAGGACCGCATCATCCAAACAGGAGGAGGCATCGCCATCGTCCATAAGAACACCATCCGCATCACGACCAGTTTCGATGACAACCTCACAACCGCCGAACACCTTCACTTCCAGATTCACACCGACCCTAAGACCACACTCCGAAGCACCCTCATCTATAGACCACCCGGACCCCGCACACAATTCAGCGAAGACATCCCTGACTTCATCAGCCCACACGCCCTCCCCTCCGAGGACTACATTCTACTGGGAGACCTCAACTTCCACCTGGCAAAGAACAACGACAGCAACACCACCACCCTTCTGGACAACCTCGCCAATCTCGGACTCTAACAACTTGTTGACACCCCCACCCACTATGCCAGGCACACGCTCGACCCAATCTTCACCTCCAGCAAGCACATCTCCTTTAATCACACCACAGCTCTCCATTGGACGGACCACAGCTGCGTTCACTTCAACTACAAAAAGACTACGACCCACAACCACCCACAACCAATTCCCCAGAGAAACTGGAACAAAATTACCACCGACCAGCTCTTCACATCGCTTCACCAAAACCCTACTGCAAAATCATCGGACCCAAACCAAGCAGCCACCAACCTCACACAATGGATCACCCACAGCGCTGACAAATTAGCACCCTTGAAAAACCCTCAAATCAAGCAAGGCAGCAAAAAAGCCCCCTGGTTCAATGATGACCTTAAGAAATCCAAGAAGATCTGTCGCACCCTCGAGAAAGCCTGGCGAAAAAACCCAACCACTGACAACCTGGCCACCTTCAAGAACGCCACCCGCAAACACCACCAACTGATCCGATCCACCAAGAAATCAGCATTCGAGGATCGACTCAACAACAACGCCCACAACAGCAAGGACCTATTCAACATCGCCAAAGAGTTTACCAACCCCACCGCCGGCACCAACGACATCACTCCCTCCCAAGACCTCTGCAACTCTCTAGCCTCGTTCTTCCACAACAAAATCGCTGACATACATAACAGCTTTGGAGACGAGTCCACCCCACCCACCTCCGAACTAAAACCCCCCTCCAACAACCTTTGCGCCTGGAACCCAATCACCACTGAAGACACCATCCGCCCGATGAACACCATCCACTCAGGATTGCCAACCGACCCATGTCCCCACCACATTTTCAACAAAGCAGACTCCATTATCGCACCTCATCTCCGAGACGTCATCAACTGCTCCCTCAACTCCGCTACCTTCCCGGAAAGCTGGAAACATGCCGAACTCAGCGCCCTCTTGAAGAAACCCACAGCAGACCCCACTGAACTTAAGAACTACCGCCCCATTTCACTCCTCCCATTCCCTGCCAAAGTCATTGAGAAAGCCGTCAACAGTCAACTCGCCGCCTTCCTCGAATCCAACAAATCCCTCGACCCTTCACAGTCCGGCTTCCGAGCCAAACACAGCACCGAGACCGCCCTCATCGCAGCAACAGACGACATTCGAACTCTACTGGACAACGGAGAAACAGCTGCCCTCATCCTACTTGACCTCTCCGCAGCCTTCGACACAGTCTGTCATAGCACCCTTATACAACGCCTCAGCAACGTCGGAATACAAGGAAAAGCATTGGACTGGATCATCTCGTTTCTCACCGGAAGAACCCAGAGAGTCCGCCTCCCCCCTTTTAGATCAGAGGCCACCGAAGTCATCTGCGGCGTACCACAAGGATCTTCACTCAGTCCCACCCTCTTCAACGTATACATGAGTCCCCTCGCATCCATCGCACGCCAACACAACCTCAACATTATCTCCTACGCAGACGACACCCAGCTGATCCTCTCCCTCACCAAAGACCCAAACACCGCCAAAACCAACCTACATGAAGGGATGAAAGAAGTAGCCGAGTGGATGAAGAACAGCCGTTTAAAACTGAACTCGGACAAAACGGAAGTCCTCATCTTAGGATCATCCCCTTCCGCCTGGGACGACTCATGGTGACCACCGGCCCTGGGAACCGCACCCATACGAACGGACCACGCAGTAACCTTGGCTTCATCCTGGACTCCTCCCTCTCGATGACCAGACAAGTCAACGCCGTCTCATCATCATGCTTCAACATCCTACGTATGCTCAAAAAAATCTTCCGTTGGATCCCCACCGAAACAAGAAAGACGGTCACCCATGCACTGGTCACAAGCCGACTGGACTACGGAAACACCCTTTACGCCGGAACCACAGCCAAACTACAGAAAAAACTCCAACGCATCCAAAATGCCTCAGCCAGACTCATCCTAGACATCTCCCGCCAAGCTCACATTTCCGGTCACCTGAAAGACCTCCACTGGCTCCCCGTCAACAAGAGAATAACGTTCCGTCTCCTCACCCACGCACACAAAGCCCTCTACGACCTAGGACCCGAATACCTCAAGACGCGCCTGTCCTTTTGGATGTGGGGACAGCAGCGATAAGGAGATTGTATGAGCCCATTTTTCTGGTCATAGTGTGGAAGGTGATGTGGCCGTTCATGTAAGTGGGGCCTAGATTGTGCAATGCTTTGTATGTGCGTGTGAGTAATTTGAACTACGCATGCTTACGTATGGGGAGCCAGTTGAAGTCTTAGAAGTGAGTGGAAATGTGGAGTGTGGTTGAGTGTGAATCTGGCTTCTGCAATCGGAATGATCTGGGTCCACCAGATTAGGATCTCCCTGGAACCAATCACATAAAATCCAGGGGAAGAAGGCAGTCAGGCCCCCAAAAAGCACTGAGGCGCTTACCCCTCTCAATCCGCCCAATCAAGACTGCACCATTTTATGTACTTTAACTGAAGTGCCTTGGCGAACGGCTGATAGACTCGATAAGCAAATGTTTTTAGCGACTACTGAGGATCGCCGGTTGATTGAGCGTGCCTCGGGAGGGGTGGGGGGCTTCACATCGCCCAAACACAATCTGAAGTTTTTACTAATTTTAGTCTTGTTGACTTTTTTACTGTAAAGATTTTAATTAATTGTACAGTTAATAAATACATACAAAAGACATGGTGAGTTGGGCAAAGACTTTACTTGGGTTCTGGTGGTGTCTGAGAGGGAGAGAATGAGTTCTGTGTTTGCATAGGAGATTCATAGATTCACAGGATGATGGCAAGTGGAACCATGTAGATTAAAGAGCGGAAGACTGAGAGATGATCCCTTTGGGGCTCCACAGATCAGCTCAGTAGTATCAGTGATGTAAGGGGCTAGGCTGACTTTCTGCATGCGTCATGTGAGGTAGAACTGATCCACTGAAGAACTGTTCCTCAAATTCCTGTCTTGTGGAGGCGTCCCTAACATCCCTCATAAGCACCGTATGGCATTTTAACATGTTTCTCAGGCTTATCGCATGATCAAATTCCAAGCCTTTGTCCTCCCCACCATCTTAATGGGCAAGGTTAATTACTCTGTTCCCCTGGAGCGGGATCAAAGATGTCCCCACACTATAGATCAGTTAACAGTGCTTGATGAGTTCCTGGGAAAGGAAGGGGTGAGGAGGAAATCTGCATCTGATAATTAGCTTGTCACGCTGCATGCCGGCTGGGAAAGACCAGGCCCCCTGATACAGCACACTTCATCGGAAGAGAAATGAACAGTCAATACACACTCATGGAAATAATAAAAGAGAAAAGTTTATTTCCCAGGTGCAGCGGAAACACACGCACAGGGACCAACTTCCAAATGTTTCATTTCACTGGATTTACGTACCAGTTTTTAGGTCTCGCCTGGACATCGCATCCGAAGGATGCGTCCAGGCTGGAGACTTAAAGCTGTCTGACACGGGGGAATGAGGGACAAGAAACTGTGACGAGCTTATCCTGGCTGGATTGAGCTGCGTGCACGCGCGTCAACATTCACGCATGCGCACATCACAGCCACACGCATACACAGCACTCACGCATGCGCACATACACACGCATACACAGGCACACCCCCGTCACCTACACGCATACACAGAGACCCCTCCACACACACCAGCCCCTCTCCTCTCGGCTCCACACACACGCACACGCATTTACACTTACACAGACACGCAGGCACCCAGACAGGCAACCCCCCCCCCGTCACACACACGCATACACACAGACTCCAGGACACATACACATACACACACACATGCACGCTCACACACATACACAGTCCGCCGCCGCGCGCGCGCGCGCACAGATGCCCCCCCCCAACAAGGCGACGCCCCACTCACCGGCATCCTCAGTGCAGCGGCTCCCACCGGCAGCAAGACTCTTCTTCCCTTCTTCGGCACCGGGGCGCAGGGTAGGCTCCTGCCTGCTCCGGTGCGCCAAACAATCGCGGCTCTTCCGTGGGAGGCGGGGTAGGCTCCCGCCCTCCTACTTCCGGTTGTCCCGCCCGGCCTGCCTGACTTCCTGGTCGCAGGCCGGCGCAAAACGACGCTGCATAAAAAATGCTTAGAACAGTGGTTCCCAAACTGTGCGCCGCGGCGCCCCGGTGCGCCGTCATGAGCAGCCAGGGGCGCCGCGCTCACGTTGGGAAAATTGACCTTATTGCAGCTGCAGCGCAAAAAACTTGCTGCCTGCATAATCCGGGAAAATTATTTGGCCCAAGAGCGCACGTACGTACGAGTCGTGCTTTCACAGGCGTAGTAGTCGCCATTACTGGCATATGCAGCTCGCCTCTGACCGTTTGAGGCACGTTATTCTCGCCTCTGACCGTTTGAGGCACGTTATTGCTGCCCACCGTGGGATCCTCTTCGCAAGTAAGGTAAGGAACTGGCATGGGAGGGATTCCTGTTCAGTAGAACAGGAGAACAGGAGTACGGCAGTGATACACAAGCCAAGAAGCCAGACTGTAAAAAAGCGGGCTCCACGGAGCTTGTTAAAGCAGCCAGAGAGAAGGCTTTGCCTTGTCTTTTTATGTCTGATTTCTTTAACGAGCTCCGTGGACCCACCTTCTTACACTAAAACTAACGCAGGTGATACAGGTGTAAAACGGAGGTTGGGCAGAAGATCGGCATGGCATTTGATTATCATCAATTATTAATTAAATGACATGCCGATCTTCTGCCCAACCTCCGTTTTGCACCTGTATCACCTGCATTATTTTTAGTGTAAAAAGGTGGGCTCCACGGAGCTCGTTAAAGACTCAGAATGCGGGCATGATGTTCCCCCCAGATCCAAACAGCGTACAGATGCACATTTGGCTCCCCTCGGAAATGACATGGTAGAAGTAGTTTTGGCTGTCATGGTTGAGCAGCACATATTGGGAACATATTACTACGTGACAAACAGCACATTCAGGCCTAAAATTGGTATTTCCTTAGTATTCCCCCTCAGCGAAAAAGTTGCAAACCTTTGGTAATGTTTGGTGTAATGGATACGGTTTTCTTTCTGCAGACTCTTTTTGCGTTTCCTGACAGTCCTCAATTTAGGTTACTCTGCAAGATAATTTTAGGAACTAAAATAATTAGATGTTGTACAGAGTGCGTGCAGAAACAGTGAGTGCAGAGTGAGTGCAGAGTGACAGTGAGTGCAGAGTGACAGTGAGTGCAGAGTGACAGTGAGTGCAGAGTGACAGTGAGTGCGGAGTGACAGTGAGTGCAGAGTGCGTGCAGAAACAGTGAGTGCAGAGTGAGTGCAGAGTGACAGTGAGTGCAGAGTGACAGTGAGTGCAGAGTGACAGTGAGTGCAGAGTGACAGTGAGTGCAGAGTGACAGTGAGTGCAGAGTGAGTGCAGAGTGACAGTGAGTGCAGAGTGACAGTGAGTGCAGAGTGACAGTGAGTGCGGAGTGACAGTGAGTGCAGAGTGCGTGCAGAAACAGTGAGTGCAGAGTGAGTGCAGAGTGACAGTGAGTGCAGAGTGAGTGCAGAGTGACAGTGAGTGCAGAGTGACAGTGAGTGCAGAGTGACAGTGAGTGCAGAGTGACAGTGAGTGCAGAGTGACAGTGAGTGCAGAGTGCGTGCAGAGTGACAGTGAGTGCAGCGTGACAGTGAGTGCAGAGTGACAGTGAGTGCGGAGTGACAGTGAGTGCAGAGTGCGTGCAGAAACAGTGAGTGCAGAGTGAGTGCAGAGTGACAGTGAGTGCAGAGTGACAGTGAGTGCAGAGTGACAGTGAGTGCAGAGTGACAGTGAGTGCAGAGTGACAGTGAGTGCAGAGTGACAGTGAGTGCAGAGTGAGTGCAGAGTGACAGTGAGTGCAGAGTGACAGTGAGTGCAGAGTGACAGTGAGTGCAGAGTGACAGTGAGTGCAGAGTGACAGTGAGTGCAGAGTGCGTGCAGAGTGACAGTGCGTGCAGAGTGACAGTGAGTGCAGAGTGACAGTCAGTGCAGAGTGACAGTGAGTGCAGAGTGCGTGCAGAGTGACAGTGAGTGCAGAGTGACAGTGAGTGCAGAGTGACAGTGAGTGCAGAGTGACAGTGAGTGCAGAGTGCGTGCAGAGTGACAGTGAGTGCAGAGTGACAGTGAGTGCAGAGTGACAGTGAGTACAGTCACTCAGCACCACCACATTATCAGTCAGAACCACCACAGCATCACTCAGAACCACCACAGCACCACTCAGCACCACCACAACATCACTCAGCACCACCACAGCACCACCATAGCACCACTCAGCACCACCACTGCATCACTCAGCATCACCACTGCATCACTCAGCATCACCACAGCCCCATTCAGCACCACCACAGCATCACTCAGCACCACCACAGCACAAATATGTTCTCTCAATGTTTCAAGCTTTATTACAAATGTCACAAAAAGATGTTAATATTTCACTTCTGTTCTTGGATTTTGTTACAATAAAATACACTGAACATAATCTTCACAAAAGTTATTTACAAAAGTTTAAGCTATTGCCATTATAAATTACAATCACTTTTATTAAGTATTAAAAAACATTAAAAGCCATTGTTATTTGTAATATCAATACATCTAAGTCACGTAAATACAAATGTTGCATTACAAATGCTATAGGTGTCACATTTGCGAAAGTTATAACTATTGGCATTGTAAATGACAAAGCTATTAATTTAGCTATTTTCAAAACCAACACATAAATGAACATTTGGTGAATTTCCATTAAAATATTTGACTTTTTTACTAAGATATTATTATACTGTTTTATGCAAACAAAATTTAGATACTGCATAAATAACTTTAATAAAACATATTTTATATGAAGCTTTTTATGTAAAAAAAAAACTATAGCATAAAGCAAAAAACAATTGCCATTTACAATGCTAATAGCTCAAACTTAAATAATGCGAGACCTATTGCATTGCAAATGCTTGTTATACATGAGCCCTAATCATACATTTCTCAGACAAGGCCGCCTATCCGTGCCCTCCCTGAATTCTTTAGCGAAACACTGGAAACCTTTCTCTCGAGTAAGCATAACCCATGCTCTGTGTCTGCATTATCTCGGTTTGCGAGGACAAGTGGAACTTGCAAGCCTTCTCGTCAACACGCTTTCTATTTAACAAGCATATTACACACAATCAGTTTTTAGAAGACATAAAATGGAAGATGATTTCAAAATGATTGAACAGCGGTTCACAAATTTGTTCTGCTTTGACAAAACTGCTATTTGAACTCTCGTTCAACCATTAATTCTATGATTAGGTGATCAGTTTCTTTTCCGCACAGTTTTTATATGACAGCATCTTTCATAACTATTGCATTAGTTATAAATATTGTACAAACTTAAGTTAAGCATTCACTCTTCCATTGCAGTGTATTAGTCCTTTACAATTAACAGTATATGGAGAAAACTATTTGTGCCCAGTGGCTCATGGAAGGTTTCCAAGACTGTAACAATCTGCTACATTTAAACCCACACTTTTTCTCATGCAATACTTGTACAAATCTGTATGCTCATAAACATGGACATGTTCATGTACTATATTAACACATGAATCAGTATATGGTACAGAAATATGCAAGAAAGGCATTCCTTTTTAGGTCTCACCTAGGCAGCGTTTGCACTTTCTCTTTGAGACATGCTGTATTCAGGTATTGACTTTAAGCCCTGCCCATTTTCCGCCATGCTTTTCAACTGGCACCTATTACTGTCCTTTGTAAATGGTGGCTTTTGATTTTTGAAAAGGCTTGGTCGTCCCTCCTTAGTACCCTCTCTTCTGTTGTTACCACCCAGGAGGATACCCCCTCTTGCATGTTTCCCCCCTACTCACTAGCTTTTATTAACAGTTAGTGTGCACTATTTAGTTAATTAATGGCTTGTTGAAGCAGGCACAACATGCTGTCTGGCTTTTGCAAACCACCCTGGTATCCTGCTTAAGGTATCTGTGATACTGCAGAGGAGGTAATTTAAAGTGTGCTTTACTATTATAATAACAGAGTAATGCTTTTACATGACTAGTTTTTTATTTTATTCGCATTTGTGGCACGCTGCGCTTTAGCTCCAGACCTTCAAAGATAAAGGCAGCATGCAGCGATTGCTACAAAAGTAAATAAATAGAAAATAAAATGCGTATGGCCGTCGCGTTTGCTTTCCATTTATTTACTTTTGTAACAATCGCAGCAAGCTGTGCTTCATCTTGAAATGTTTCAAGCTACAATGCGAAGTGCCGCCATTACTACAAAAGTAAATAAATAGAAAAACAAAGGCTGCGTCGGCCCGCCTTTTTTGTTATATTTATTTACTTTTGAAGCAATGGCGACACGCCAGGCTGTAGCTTGAAACATCTTAAGCTAAAACCCGGCGTGCCACCATTGCTTCAAAAGTAAATAAATAGAACAAAAAGAGCGGGCAGATACTGCATGTCTTTTCATTTTTTTAAATTTTGTATCAGTCGAGGCACGCTGCACTTTAGATTCAAACATTTAAAGTTAAACTGTGGCGTGCTATCATTCCAATGAAAGTAAATAAATTTCAAAAATGCGGTGGACGAAATTGGGTTAGTTTCGGGCACAACGCCTTCAGCTTTAAAATGACTACTGCTCTGTAGTTTTGGTCTATGCAGCTCACTTTAAAGCCGAAGGCGCTGCTATTTTTTCCAAATTGTTGCGTCTGACTTACCGCCAGGGTGTGATGAGCAGAGGTACCACCTCAGGCACTCTCGTCCATTAACTGGGCCCAGCCGGATATATTTTTCTTACTTCAAGTATGGCTGCGTCGATTTCCTTTCTTTACTCAATATTATTGTTACATTTTGGCGTGGTGCTGCTTTATGAGAAACAGAGTGACAGTTCATCCCTCCAAAAAATAAACTGTATTGGCTAAAAGCAGTTCTATCAGAAATCACCACTTACACGTACATTTATTTAATTTGCATTTCGCGGAAGATAACGCCCTTCAGCGCAGTGGAATCAATTTGATTGTCCTCATTCACACCAACATTTGGGGATGGTTTGGGGGGAGATTGAGGGACTGAAATCTGTCAATTTTTAACATTTTTATTGTGATTGCGGGGGGGTTGGCGGGTAAGGAGAAAGCGCATTCTGCCGACACCCTTATCCAAATGATGATTTGCCTTGTTGGCATTTTATTGCTCACTGCTTCCCAAGTCTCCCAGGGCAGTGTACGAGTAGCTTATGCAGGTTCCGTTTTTGCTCTGCATTCTGAGGCATTTTGATTTTTTAATGTTATTAACATACATACAAGTTGAGAATGCAAAGCAAAAAAAAAGCACTTGCAATTGGCATATTGTAAATGACAATTACTTTTATTTATGAGTTTTGGAAATCTGCAAGCGGTGCGTAAACACTCACTTTGTACTTATAGTCCTTGCTTACAAGAAGCAAGGCTGTCAGTAAAAGAGGCACAGTTACTGCCAGCCTTGCTTCTCCTAAGCAACGATTATAAGTACAAAGTGCGTGTTTACGCACTGCCTGCAGGTTTTCAAAACGTACAAATAAAAGGTATTGTCATTTACAATGCCAATTGCTCAAACTCTCGCAAATGCATGACCTATTACATTGCAAATCCTTGTTTCTATTATCGCCGGGAATTTTTAAAGCACATCTAACAGTTTGAAAGATTAATTTCCCTATGATAGGCTTTCATAGTCTTCATTTAGACATTCTCATGATATTTGTGGGTGATGTGCTTGCAAGTCTTCACCATCACGATGGTTGGCAGAGGGTCAAGCACTTAACGAAGATGGAATTTTATCAGAATTTACTCTCTGTTAGTGTATCAATATTCAAACATATGACCAGTGTCCATTCGTTGTGTTCTTCAACTTCTGCTAACTTTACTCCAGCAGCAGCAAGTATAGTCCAGGTATGTACCTGCCCACCGCAAAAGTAGAATGTTACTTTTGGTATTGGTTGAGTTGGGCTGCACTCGTTTTAGCTGCTTGTTATTCTCCTGGCATGAACCCTAAAATGATATCCAATTCTTTTAGTTGTTCCTCAAAGTCTCTTAGTTTATTTATTTGAAGAGTTTTATAAAGCGCGAACATGACCCAGAAAAGGGTATCAGAACATTGTACAAAGGAGAGTTGTTTCTCTTTTTCTAACATCTCATATTGTATGGTGCTGTCTTGTTCCTCAGGGTTATGAGTGTTGATAAAATCCTTCCGTTGTGGTCATGATAGATAGTGGCAGTGCTGCTTGCAGCGACGCCCTCCTCAAGTGATGCAGACAAATCCAATTCCTTTTGGTGGTGCATCATGACTTACAGTTGTTTCATCCCCCGGGACTGGAGACAGTCAGATCTCTGGAAGCGGTCTACCTTGCAGAAACTCTGACTAGGCAACCTTCACCTGCTGGGTAATAGAAGCACAACATTTAGTCGGAGCAAAACAATAGTCGCACATTAGTTCATGTGATATTTCAGCTGTCATTTCTCTTCCCAAAACCCCCAAGTTGTCATTGATCTGGCAGTAATTATTCTGTGGGGCTAAATTTATGTTTTACATCAAGGGTGTTTCTTATGTTAGTAAGTGCAGTCCGCAAAGCATCCATCTGTGTAAATTATGTTTCTGCAGGTATTTGCAATTCTTAAATTCTGAGCACATCATTCTTCCTTCCCACCCCACCCACTGCTTCTGGCAGATAGGTCCAGTGAAATATTTGCTTATCCCTAGAGGTTTACTTACCATACAACTCTGATATACCTCCATTGCATATTTTCCCAATGAACACGTAAAATGAAAGCTCCAAAGATCCCCACCGGAACAAAGAGTTCCGAGCTTTCATTTTACGCGGCGTCCCAGGCTGCGAAAGATGCACCACCCTACTAAGGTTGGGGGCCACGGGCTCTGTAGTTCACAGAGCCATTATGTGGGACATTTGCTTGGGATATTGAACGGCAACCACATGCGGAGGCCCATCTGTGGGCTCGGAACTTTTTGGCAACAGCAATATTTACGTGCACCCATTAGGGTAGAGTTCGCTGATTCAGACTACAACACCCACAAGCCAATATGCTCAACAGAGCAGCCCATCGAAGGGTGACATTTTTCCTTGTGTGTGTGTGGGTCAGAACAGCACGAAAGACTGTCGAAGCCTCTGATGAAGTGCGGCAGCACAGAAACGTGCCAGGCATGCATAACTCGACACGAAAGCTGTTATTTGCATCGGCATGCCGGTTCAACTTCCAGCCGGATTCGCAAAAGAAGACGAGGCAGACCTAATTTGGTGCTTTTGAATTTATTTTCTCACGACGCGTTTCGGCAGATCCCTGCCTTGATCACATGACAACACGGTCGTGAAGCACACACCTTTTTAACACCTTTTTTGCAGTTATAACATAAAAGAAATATTTACATGTGCTTGGGTCTGTCTTTCTTTTTCAAATTACATCAACATTTCAGTTTCTTAATAGCTGTAAAATACAGTTGATAACACCAGTGACATAAAAGTAGATAATATTTGTAAAATACTGTTAAAACCAACTAATTGTAAAATACAATTTGGACGCTACGCGGCATATGAGTAAAAAAATAATAATAATTGTAAAATACATTTTTTCCACAATACTTGCATAAATGCATACTCATACAGGCAGCCTTATTAAATGTGGCCCACATTTTTCTATTGATGTGTGCGCCCTGCCACTCTTGTCTGTATCACCAGTGTTCATACTCCTTGTCAGAACACTTCATAACCATACCCATCTACAGCTAATATCACTGAATGATACCTCAAGTACATGTATATTCTCAAATATTTTTCTTGTGCTGTGCTTCTACAAAGGAAAACCCACTAATTCACCCTATTGGTGTCTTATATATGAAAAGTACTTAAAGTGCATAACTAAAAAAGTGCAAACAGAACAAACTGTCATGTTTTCTTCACCCTTATATGCTAGTATTAATTTATGAGTACGATCGCAATATGATGAATTCTTTATCAATAGGTTGCCTTATTTCGATATCAGCTAATAGTTTTCACAGTAACTTGGAACGCAGGCTATATGGACAAACCACTAATTTTACCTTAATCAAGAACATGATTCCCACAATTAGCTAAAAACATCTTTTGTGTTAAAAAATGCATTAAAAGCTAATTCATGTCTTAAATAAGTTACTCTAAAATCCATATATCATAAATATGTATATATAAATAGAAAAAATAAATAACCAATTGAAATCATTCTCTAAAATGTATCAATTAATATCATCTTCATCTATAATACATAACCTTCCTAAAATTTCATAGTTCAAATTGAGCAAATAAACCATTTCTGTAAACTTCATTCATATATATATATATATATATATATATATATTATACACACACCAGGAAAGCCCTTTGGAATGACGCCACAGGAAGGTGAGTGCGGCGCCATACAGGGTGGCGCTGCGCTGCAACACGCGATTTCACCGCAGCAAAGCGGGGCAGATGGAAGAAAGAAATTGCCTCTCTCCACTTGGAAGTCACCCCGAGCCTATCCAGAGGGAACTCAAGCCACCCCACATGGGGAAAACTACTGTTGCACTACAATGCCCAGACGGCTTTGCAATAAGCCACGCCCACTTGGACAGGACATTGAAATTTAAAACACGTGTGCAACAAACAGGGCTTTCATTCCTTGCTACAAGCCACTGATGAAAGGATGTTTTATCCAGAAACGCGTCTGGCTGTTCATTTGTAACCTTGAAGGCATTTTCTCTTGTACCGTCTGCTGGCATGCGGTGGAATAAATTAACAGTGCAACTCTGCCTTCCTGTGGCGTCATTCCAAAGGGCTTTCCTGGTGTGTGTATAATGAATTTACGGCTGTTGCCCAGTCGTGGAAGACGGCCCAACGCTGAAAGCGTGCCTGTGCAGGCTGATCCAAATTCCTGCAACTTTTGGGAGGAAGGTGAGTGCGGCGCCATACAGGGTGGCGCTGCGCTGCAACACGCGATTTCACCGCAGCAAAGCGGGGCAGATGGAAGAAAGAAATTGCCTCTCTCCACTTGGAAGTCACCCCGAGCCTATCCAGAGGGAACTCAAGCCACCCCACATGGGGAAAACTACTGTTGCACTACAATGCCCAGACGGCTTTGCAATAAGCCACGCCCACTTGGACAGGACATTGAAATTTAAAACACGTGTGCAACAAACAGGGCTTTCATTCCTTGCTACAAGCCACTGATGAAAGGATGTTTTATCCAGAAACGCGTCTGGCTGTTCATTTGTAACCTTGAAGGCATTTTCTCTTGTACCGTCTGCTGGCATGCGGTGGAATAAATTAACAGTGCAACTCTGCCTTCCTGTGGCGTCATTCCAAAGGGCTTTCCTGGTGTGTGTATAATGAATTTACGGCTGTTGCCCAGTCGTGGAAGACGGCCCAACGCTGAAAGCGTGCCTGTGCAGGCTGATCCAAATTCCTGCAACTTTTGGGAGGAAGGTGAGTGCGGCGCCATACAGGGTGGCGCTGCGCTGCAACACGCGATTTCACCGCAGCAAAGCGGGGCAGATGGAAGAAAGAAATTGCCTCTCTCCACTTGGAAGTCACCCCGAGCCTATCCAGAGGGAACTCAAGCCACCCCACATGGGGAAAACTACTGTTGCACTACAATGACCAGACGGCTTTGCAATAAGCCACGCCCACTTGGACAGGACATTGAAATTTAAAACACGTGTGCAACAAACAGGGCTTTCATTCCTTGCTACAAGCCACTGATGAAAGGATGTTTTATCCAGAAACGCGTCTGGCTGTTCATTTGTAACCTTGAAGGCATTTTCTCTTGTACCGTCTGCTGGCATGCGGTGGAATAAATTAACAGTGCAACTCTGCCTTCCTGTGGCGTCATTCCAAAGGGCTTTCCTGGTGTGTGTATAATGAATTTACGGCTGTTGCCCAGTCGTGGAAGACGGCCCAATGCTGAAAGCGTGCCTGTGCAGGCTGATCCAAATTCCTGCAACTTTTGGGAGGAAGGTGAGTGCGGCGCCATACAGGGTGGCGCTGCGCTGCAACACGCGATTTCACCGCAGCAAAGCGGGGCAGATGGAAGAAAGAAATTGCCTCTCTCCACTTGGAAGTCACCCCGAGCCTATCCAGAGGGAACTCAAGCCACCCCACATGGGGAAAACTACTGTTGCACTACAATGCCCAGACGGCTTTGCAATAAGCCACGCCCACTTGGACAGGACATTGAAATTTAAAACACGTGTGCAACAAACAGGGCTTTCATTCCTTGCTACAAGCCACTGATGAAAGGATGTTTTATCCAGAAACGCGTCTGGCTGTTCATTTGTAACCTTGAAGGCATTTTCTCTTGTACCGTCTGCTGGCATGCGGTGGAATAAATTAACAGTGCAACTCTGCCTTCCTGTGGCGTCATTCCAAAGGGATTTCCTGGTGTGTGTATAATATATATATATATATACACATATATACCTATTTTTAATCGGTTGTGACATGGCTAAACACCTCATTTTTCTTTCTCATTCTCGGTGTTTTGCTATATGCAACTAATATTCACTTAGTAAGATTTATTTGGAATATACACGTATTCATGTTATTGCTAGGCGCTAGTCTAGGTATGTGTGCAAATCCTCACCCATGTTCAGGGCGTTAGGCTGTTAACTATCTAATAGTAATATGTAATAAGTCTCTAGACGATGCAGCATTCCCTCCCTATCACCGCCACTTCTTTGGATTGGGACACTATCAATCAAATAGTATTTTAGGTCTTTTGTCTTTCCCCCATGGTGTTCCTTGAAGTGACGGGCTACCGGGTAACTAGGGTCACTGTTGGTAATTGCCCTAATATGTTGTAGTACCCGTTGGTGCCCAGGCAGCTTCGTGCTTCCAACATATCTGAGATTGCAGCTACATTCCAAGATGTATACTACACACTCACTTTTACAAGTTAAGTGCTGTTTGATGGGTTGGGGTTTTGAGCTGAAAGCAGTCAAATAAGATGTTTTATTAATGCCAAATGTGCATGCTTTACAGCTAATGCATTTAAAAAACCCTTTCCTTGCCTTGAGCCAATCTGTATTGTAGGAAGGTGGATATCTGACTATGGTTACCCCCAAACTTTTTGCCTGGTGTTTAGCTGGTTTTTGACATAGTTGGCCTGGGATCCTGCTATTCAGGGCCCCAGGCTAAATGCTCTCTCCTTAAAATGGACTCCACGTACCTTAGGTGCATACACAATTGGAACTAGTTCACCTTATTGGCCCCTGTAACAGTGTACCCTAGGTACCCAGGGCATAGGTGCATCCAAGGCCCACCAGGGGCTGCAGCATGTATTATGCCACCCCTGGCCTGGCCTCCATATTTGACACAACTGGCTGATCACTCAGCTGGGGTAAGTTGGTGTAATCACCTCTTACTTAGGTATAGTATCCCTATACCTGATCTTAAACTGGACACACATGTTTCTATCAGCCACTCCTATGGAAGGCCTCTTCAATCCTGGAGGCAGAGTGCTTGGAAATATGTGAGATGGTGCTCTAGCATGAGCTGAGCCTGTCTGCAGCTGTCGGGAACCACTCCCTAAGCTGTTCCGGGATATTTCCATACCAAATACTCTTAAGTGCATTATAATCCTCGCGGTTATTTGCTATCTTTGGTTTGGCTTTGTCAAAACATGTCGAGTAAGGTGTCATACGAATTGGAATACTATCCCCTCGACAGTTCTGTCGACGGGGATAGCATTCCACCCTTCTAGAGGGACACGACATGTGTGTAGCCTTAACCCCGGTTAAAGTTAACCAGAGCCTCAGCATCACAAAATGGATGCTGCCACCACAGACACGAGTCTGACCTCCTGCTGCTGGGAGTCCTTCCAGCAAGGGAGGCTTGGACAAAGGGTTTCCTGCCTTGGGAGGTGCGAGCACCACCCCAGACAGGGTTTTGTGTATTGGGTAGGACAGGGCTGAATAGATTCAGACATGCCCGGGGCACACAAGGTGTCCCCGTGCATAAGCCAGTCCAAACCAGTCCTGGGACTTTCCAGACCCAGGCCTGGCGAGGAGCTGGACAAAGGAAAGGGGGTGTAACCGCCCCCCTTCCTGGTTCCTCCCAGAGGAGGGACCTAGTAGGTGATCCACCCCTCAGATTGGGAATAAGAGTGGGAGCAGTGCCATTGCACAGCAGATCATCCTGAATCAACTTTAAACAAAGAAGAAGACTGGACTTCGACATTCTGCTGCACAGAAGACTGAAGAGAATCTCCCTTGTGGCCTAGGAGTGGCCACCCTGTGAACACAGGCACCAACCAGCAACTCGACGTCTGCTTTGCCGCCGCCTCCCGGCGGAGCCCGGGCCCAGAGCCTGACAAGACCTAGACTCCCAGACCTCTCACAGCCCGATCCACAGTCCCTGCAAAGAAGGGACCCGTGGAGGCACCGAGTGACGTGGGACCGGACCTCTTGGAAGACACTCGAAAAGCTGACTGCGCAGCAACCGAGGCATCCTCGACGTTGTGCTTTAGGGACTGAGAACCCCCACCACCGAGCAGCCCTTGCACCGAAGATCAGCCCCCCAGCATCTCCACGATCTGCGTGGGGCCCTTTTGCATTGTGCCACTCGACGCGCCATCCCGGCCACTAGCCACGTGGTCAGCGGCCATCTTGGCGACGAAACCGACGAACTACACTGCGGGTCTGGTTGCTCCAGACTTGCCCTAGCTCCTGCAGAAAGGAGCACCCGCTCTGACCTTGCTGGTCCGAGTGATAAGCATCTTTCGATTCCTGCGTGGCTTGCATTAGCCAAGGCCTGTTTGCTCCGATCAGGTCGCCGACACCGCCAACAGCGAGAAGCCTGCGTGGGACAGCTCGTGACCGACTCCTGGACGTCCTCGACGTCCTCGACCCCCGGTGTCCACGTGGCTGCAGAGAGAAGCTACACCTCAACGCCTGTTTGCACCCGACATCGCCTGGTTCCAATCTGGTTCCACGGTAGTCACTGGCTAGTGACTTTGAACATTGTCCCCTCTGCTTTCAGGTCTGCACATCTTCAGATCCACCCTTGGATCCACCGGAACTCTTCACATCGAGCCGCCTGCAGCATCTTCAGCTCCAAGCACCATCGACCAGCGTGACGAAACCCGACACTACTTCGACCCTGTGCACCTGCTTCCTGTGGGTGAGGTAACTCAGCTCCGCCGGTGTTCCTACACTGGTACACATCTCAAGGGCCTGTGTCTTAAGTTTCAGCGTTCTAGGTCACTCGGAAGGTTCCGAACTAACTAACTTTGTACTTTTTACGCACCATAGACTTTACATTGGTGAGTGCGTGCACTTTAAACACTGCACCCGAGTCCCGCGGGCCTTTCCCGACTTAGTCACTGCTAGTCTCGAATAGCTCCAGCGATTCCCAAGGCCCTAGGCCTGTTTCCTTTCCGATCGGTATCTCTTATACCACTTTCTTAGTATATGGTTTAGGTGGCCCCTAGGGCTCATCCATATTGTGCAACTTTTGTGTATTTTAAACTGTCTTGTGATTTAACGCTTGTGCTTCTGTGCTCATAAAGAATCCAGGGGATTTTATAGTTAATAAATCAATATATATTTTCAATATATATCTGTGTGGTGTCCTTTCATTTGGTATTCAAGGGGGTTGTGTATGGTAATACAGCTGGCTTCACATGCCTTTCAGAGTTTAGCCTAAGACTGCTTTGTCCACGTTACCACTAGGATAACTGGTCTACAAGGTTGAATTACAACCAATCATCATCAGGGTTGCTTGGCATGGTACAAAGTGATCACTAGAATTAGTGAGCATTATATACCAGGCCAACTTCTCACATTGGTGAGCAGCGGATTGGGATCTGAGCTTGCTGTTGTTTTACCATTACAATCTTTGAGATTATCATTTGAATGATCATACAGGTACCTGCTAGGTACATATAAAACAAGACTAGTATACTTAAGTTCTACTGAACTTAGTTGTTGTAGAGCAAAGGGAGTAGCACACCCTGACTACAACTACTAGATAGGTTTAGTAGGTAAACACCAGTGTAGGTAGATTGCAACACATCCACCCACACTAGAGCAATGTCTGGAGCAGAGGGTTCCACTGGGAACATCCCTGTTGAGAGTGACCCTCCAAGGGCACCATCCAAATTTGCTATTTTTTCCTTTAAGGAATTAAGACAGCTTTGTGTCTTAAGGGGTCTGAGGACAGGGCCTTCCCCTACCACAGACCACCTTAGAGAGATCTTGGATCAGTCTGAGACTCTAAAGACCTCTAAGGCAGACCCCACAGGGGATGCTGAAGGAGGCCATCCTTCAGAGGATGACACTGTAGACACCCCTGTCCCTATCATCCTGGTAGATGAGGAGGAGGAAGAGGAAGAAGAGACAGAAGGGGGAGCAGTGAGTCAGATGATGACAGAAATAGTCAGGTGCTGGTCAGTAGACTGAACCAGGCTAACTTAAGCCTATTTGGGACTGAATCTGGTAACAACCCATTCAGACCCCCAGGTGGACTTAACCAGAAGCCTAGGAGGAGAAGGACTCACTCAGGTGACTCTAACAACTCCCATGCTTCTAGAGGTTCTCATGGTCACTCCAGAAGGGAGATGACTAGCCCTCAGAGAAGGGAACATGAGGCCAAAATGAGAGAGGCTGAATTGAGGATCCAGAGACAAGAGTTAGAGGTTGCCCTGGCCCAAGAGAAACTTGCTAGAGCAAGACAGCCTAGAGAGAGTGGGGTAATAGAACCCACTGGTGGCAGCAATATCTACAAGGATAAAGACAGGTCTTTTGATAACAGAAACCTGAGTAAGATTGTGCCCCCCTACAAAGCTGGGGATGATATCCATAAATGGATCACTGCAATGGAGAGAGCCTGCAGAGTACAGCAGATCCCTCAGGGGCAGTGGGCAGCAATCTTGTGGCTCTCCTTTGAAGGTAGAGGCAGAGACAGACTCCTCACAGTTAGTGATGAGGATTCTAGAAACTACATGGTCCTGAAGAGTGCTCTGATTGATGGGTTAGGCTTAACCACTGAACAGTACAGGTTAATGTTCAGAGATACCCAGAAGACACAGACTCAGGACTGGTCTGAATTTGTTGAATGTGCCACTAAGGCTCTGGAAGGCTGGTTGCTGGGAAGTAAGGTTACTGACTATACAGGATTGTATAATTTAATTATGAGAGAGCAAATCTTAAGTAATTGTCAAAATCAGCTTCTACATCAGCACCTGGTTGACTCTGATCTGACCTCCCCACAAGAATTGGGTAGGAGGGCAGACAAATGGGTCAGAACCAGGATCAGGCCTAAGAACCAGGATGGTGACCAAAAGAAAGAGACTACCAAGCCTCAAGAGGAGGGTGGGGAAAAAAGTAAGGAAAAGACTTCCCCAGGGCCCCAAAACTCCAAGAATGGGGGTGGGTCCCAAGACACTTCTTCAACCCAGAAAAAGCCTTATTGTCATGCCTGTAAACAGGTTGGGCATTACAAAACAGAAAGCTGTTGTCCCAAGAATGGCAATAAAGAGAATATATCTCCAGGTAAGGCTCCAACACCTCCTGTCACTGTCAGCAGTGGTCCCCCAGGTGGTGGGAGCACCCCCAAGAATTTGGGTGGGTTTACTTTTGGAGGACAGGTGGACTCTGGCCTATCCAGGTCCCCTAACTCAGATACTCTTGTCTATGAGACTGGCATGGGGGTTGCCAATTTCACTGCTTGCCCAAACACTTTGAGCAAGTATAGACAGGAGCCCCTCATCAATGGCTTGAAAGTTGAGGCCTTCAGAGACACAGGGGCTAACATCACCATGGTGGCTGAATGTCTAGTCCCCTCAAGGCAACTTTTACCTGATGCCAAATATCAGGTGACAAACATTGATGGCATAGAAACCAATCATCCCATGGCAGTAGTCAATCTTAGCTGGGGAGGTGTCACTGGCCCAAAGAGAGTGGCAGTGTCAGCAAACTTGCCTGTAGATTGCCTACTGGGTAATGATTTGGAAATCTCAGCCTGGGCTGAGGTTGAACAGCAAACCGATTCTAGAATGGTAAATCTCCATGGAAAGGTTAGTGGGGCTGTGATGGCTACAGCCCCAATCCAAGATGTCCTTCCTGAAAAGGTTGGGAGGGCTGAGCAAACCTCAGCCCCATCTTTAGATAACTTCCCTCCTGAAAAGAGTAGCAGGGCTGTACTAGTAACAGCCCATACCCAAACTGAGTCTCCTCCTGAAAAGGTTGGTGGGGCTGTGATGGCCACAGCCCAAACTCAAACTGATACATGGGTAGTGAAGCCTGAAATGATGGATCACTCCACCCAAACAGAGAGCATTGAGGAGGAAGAGAAATCTCCCTCCCACCAGACTTTAGGAAAGGATCAGCCTCCTCAGGGAACTGATCTTACCCCCGATGAAGGAACTGTCCCAGAGGTTGTTAGGCCTGGCCTAACAGAGCCTTTGATGGCAGTGGACCCTTCTCAGGTGGGACCCAGTCTGGAGCAGGTAACCTGCCCCTCTCTACCTTGCCTTACTCAGCCCAGGGCTGCAGAGGACAAGGACAGTGAGACCCAAAGGGCCCCCTGTCAAATAAAGCACCCCCATCAACAGATTAGGGGCACCGAAACTAGTAGCCCTAGTGAGGTGCAAACTTTAAAAACTCCTGAGGGATCCCCCTTAAAAGTAGTTAGGGACCTCCCCCAGATGGATATTGTTGGGCACAGCCAAACCTGGGACCCTCAGGGCCCAAACCTGAACTGTCCCTCCAGTAAACCAAACAGAGGGACCCAGCCTCCAGCTTTAGGTAGCCAGAGGTTGACCCTGAGAGCACAGTGCAACTCAATTCAAAGAAAGAAAGGCACACATGGTGGAGAGTGATTGGAGGAAGCTGAGTCCTACAGAGGAATCTCACTTCAGTACTCCATCCCAACACCAGCCTTTAACTTTGCAAAGACACACCACAGGTAGATATTCCCTATGGTGGAGACCCTCAGATACCCTTAGGGTGAGGGATTGCTTAGTGGACCATGAGACAGGGGGTAACCAAGCCAGAGCTGGTACTTCCTTATATGGCCACTTAGGCAATATAGGCTTACCTGGTCAAGGATAGCCTTATCTCCTTTCGTTTGGTGGGGGGGGGGGTATGTAGGAAGGTGGATATCTGATTAAGGTTGCCCCCAAACTTTTTGCCTGGTGTTTAGCTGGTTTTTGACATAGTTGGCCTGGGATCCTGCTATTAAGGGCCCCAGGCTAAATGCTCTCTCCTTAAAATGGACTCCATGTACCTTAGGTGCATACACAATTGGAACTAGTTCACCTTATTGGCCCCTGTAACAGTGTACCCTAGGTACCCAGGGCATAGGTGCATCCAAGGCCTACCAGGGGCTGCAGCATGTATTATGCCACCCCTGGCCTGGCCTCCATATTTGACACAACTGGCTGATCACTCAGCTGGGGTAAGTTGGTGTAATCACCTCTTACTTAGGTATAGTATCCCTATACCTGACCTTAAACTGGACACATATGTTCCTATCAGCCACTCCTATGGAAGGCCTCTTCAATCCTGGAGGCAGAGTGCTTGGAAATATGTGAGATGGTGCTCTAGCATGTGCTGAGCCTGTCTGCAGCTGTCGGAAACCACTCCCTAAGCTGTTCCGGGATATTGCCATACCATATACTCTTAAGTGCATTATAATCCTCGCGGTTATTTGCTATCTTTGGTTTGGCTTTATCAAAACATGTCGAGTAAGGTGTCATACGAATTGGAATACTATCCCCTCGACAGTTCTGTCGACGGGGATAGCATTCCACCCTTCTAGAGGGACACGACATGTGTGTAGCCTTAACCACGGTTAAAGTTAACCAGAGCCTCAGCATCACAAAATGGATGCTGCCACCACAGACACGAGCCTGACCTCCTGCTGCTGGGAGTCCTTCCAGCGAGGGAGGCTTGGACAAAGGGTTTCCTGCCTTGGGAGGTGCGAGCACCACCCCAGACAGGGTTTTGTGTATTGGGTAGGACAGGGCTGAATAGATTCAGACATGCCCGGGGCACACAAGGTGTCCCCGTGCATAAGCCAGTCCAAACCGGTCCTGGGACTTTCCAGACCCAGGCCTGGTGAGGAGCTGGACAAAGGAAAGGGGGTGTAACCGCCCCCCTTCCTGGTTCCTCTCAGAGGAGGGACCTAGTAGGTGATCCACCCCTCAGATTGGGAATAAGAGTGGGAGCAGTGCCATTGCACAGCAGATCATCCTGAATCAACTTTAAACAAAGAAGAAGACTGGACTTCGACATTCTGCTGCACAGAAGACTGAAGAGAATCTCCCTTGTGGCCTAGGAGTGGCCACCCTGTGAACACAGGCACCAACCAGCAACTCGACGTCTGCTTTGCCGCCGCCTCCCGCCGGAGCCCGAGCCCAGAGCCTGACAAGACCTAGACTCCCAGACCTCTCACAGCCCGATCCACAGTCCCTGCAAAGAAGGGACCCGTGGAGGCACCGAGTGACGTGGGACCGGACCTCTTGGAAGACACTCGAAAAGCTGACTGCGCAGCAACCGAGGCATCCTCGACGTTGTGCTTTGGGGACTGAGAACCCCCACCACCGAGCAGCCCTTGCACCGAAGATCAGCCCCCCCAGCATCTCCACGATCTGCGTGGGGCCCTTTTGCATTGTGCCACTCGACGCGCCATCCCGGCCACTAGCCACGTGGTCAGCGGCCATCTTGGCGACGAAACCGACGAACTACACTGCGGGTCTGGTTGCTCCAGACTTGCCCTAGCTCCTGCAGAAAGGAGCACCCGCTCTGACCTTGCTGGTCCGAGTGATAAGCATCTTTTGATTCCTAAGGCCTGTTTGCTCCGATCAGGTCGCCGACACCGCCAACAGCGAGAAGCCTGCGTGGGACAGCTCGTGACCGACTCCTGGACGTCCTCTACCCCCGGTGTCCACGTGGCTGCAGAGAGAAGCTACACCTCAACGACTGTTTGCACCCGACATCGCCTGGTTCCAATCTGGTTCCACGGTAGTCACTGGCTAGTGACTTTGAACATTGTCCCCTCTGCTTTCAGGTCTTCACATCTTCAGATCCACCCTTGGATCCACTGGAACTCTTCACATTGAGCCGCCTGCAGCATCTTCAGCTCCAAGCACCATCGACCAGCGTGACGAAACCCGACACTACTTCGACCCTGTGCACCCGCTTCCTGTGGGTGAGGTAACTCGGCTCCGCCGGTGTTGCTACACTGGTACACATCTCAAGGGCCTGTGTCTTAAGTTTCAGCGTTCTAGGTCACTCGGAAGGTTCCGAACTAACTAACTTTGTACTTTTTACGCACCATAGACTTTACATTGGTGAGTGCGTGCACTTTAAACACTGCACCCAAGTCCCGCGGGCCTTTCCCGACTTAGTCACTGCTAGTCTCAAATAGCTCCAGCGATTCCCAAGGCCCTAGGCCTGTTTCCTTTCCGATTGGTATCTCTTATACCACTTTCTTAGTATATGGTTTAGGTGGCCCCTAGGGCTCATCCATATTGTGCAACTTTTGTGTATTTTAAACTGTCTTGTGATTTAACGCTTGTGCTTCTGTGCTCATAAAGAGTCCAGGGGATTTTAAAGTTAATAAATCAATATATATTTTCAATATATATCTGTGTGGTGTCCTTTCATTTGGTATTCAAGGGGGTTGTGTATGGTAATACAGCTGGCTTCACATGCCTTTCAGAGTTTAGCCTAAGACTGCTTTGTCCACGTTACCACTAGGATAACTGGTCTACAAGGTTGAATTACAACCAATCATCATAAGGGTTGCTTGGCATGGTACAAAGTGATCACTAGAATTAGTGAGCATTATATACCAGGCCAACTTCTCACATGTATTACTTTTACATTCAGGGCTGCTTGTTACCAGTATATCTGCCATGGATGTAGACTTTCTGAATATTATGACAGGGTACTCGGGAAGTGAATTGCCAATGACGGGGTCATCCTTAACTATGTGCCAATTACCTTGGACTATTTTGCGCAACATTTTATGTTGACGATTGTAGGTGAGTAGAAGTCTTGGGGCCCTATTCTTTTGTAGATGACATAACTTGTTGAGTTTTTGGGGATATACTAGCTGATTCCAAAAGGTCTTCCCTGGCCCTCAACCTAGATTTATGAATTGCGCTTTTAGTAGTTTTGGCACTATATCCCCGGTCCATGAATCTCAATTTACTTTCCTGTTGATTTTTGACAAGTTCAGCCTCGCTACTGCATATTCTGCGCAATCTCAACGTCTCCCCATAGGGGATACTGTGTATGAGATGTGATGGATGCGCGCTAGTCGCATGTAGTAATGTGTTTCCGGAGGTTTCTTTTTTAAACAATGTAGTACAAATCTTCAAATTTTCTATTTTAACTAGAACATCTAAGAATGAGATTTGTTCGCTGCTTATGTGTGATGTAAAGTTCAAGTTCATATTGTTCATATTCATGGTGGCAATGAACTCCTCTGCCTCTTCCTTAGTTCCATTCCATACAATCATTATATCGTCAATATATCGCAGCCACGATATCACCTTGTTGCTTCCTGAGTACCAGCTCCTCCCACCAGCCCATGAATAGACATGCGTAGCTGGGGGAGAAGCTGGCCCCCATGGCAACACCTTGTACTTGGCGGAACATTTGTTTCTTGAAAACGAAAAAATGATGTTCCAAACAGAAGACCAGCATATCCATAAGCATCCTGTTGTGTGATGTATACTCTATTGGTCTCCTGGCCAAAAAATAACTCACTGCCTTAATTCCATCTGGATTTTTTATGCGCGTATACAAAGATGTAACGTCAAGAGTAATAATTTGGTACCCCTCCTGCCAAAGGGGTTCCTGAAATATCAGCCGTGGTTGTCATATTGGGCTGCTGAGTGACAGCTTTAGTTTTAGGTTAAAGGGCGTAAAATGTACGTAATTTTAGCTTCTTCACTGCCTTGTAGAGGTCGCATCTGGTGGCAGGATAGTTGAAATTGCAGGGGGGTGCATAAGAAAGTCCCAGATTGAGAATCTTTTCGTCCTTGGTGGTAAGAACGAGGGGCGTCAGATTGATTATCGTCAGGTTCCGTCTACCGCTTTTCATTGATGATTCATTGTATATATATATATTCACTGAAAAAAACATAGGTTTTAGGGGTGTTATAGTTAGCTGGACATTTCACTCGTATAAAACGATTGAAATTCCCCCGTTATAGTTAGTTGTACTAACTATAACTCGCGTGCCCGCAATCCACTGCTGATGATGTCACATATTACATCATTCATGACATGGTCAGTGACATCACTGATGACATCACTGATGACATCATCCAGTGAATGTGGTTTGGTTCGATATTTAAATAAGTATTATATATATATATTTAGCAATCTGCCTTGAACACGGAGTGCATGTATAAGTGTCGGAATGGAGGATTTACTAGCAATGTGATTGAAGTGACAAATTTAATGTTTCTCACTAAATATATGGGATAGTGACTAAACTGTGTGAATACCTGTATCACTCTATCTCTAGTTGTGCAAACAACTACATACGTTGGTTACTAGCTATGTGAAAGTCTATATTAGTTATTAATTAGTTAAGTGAGTGTTTCTATGGGATAGTGAATGAATGTGTGTGGTTGGGTGGGACCTGTATGACTGTCCAAAGATGTGTAAATAGTTCATTTAGTAGGTATATGAGGTTAAGAGTGTATGTGGAAACAGTTGTTTGAGTCAGTGAATCTCTTTATGGGTGTAGTGATGAGTAAACCAATTTCTGAATGATATATGTCCAATAAACTAGAAAAATAAAAGGCAGTGTATGTGACAGTTGTTGTATATAAATAAGTATACCTAAGACTCAGCGATTATATGAGTGACTGTATGGATAACTGTATACTTGTAATAGTGATTTTATAACACACTAAGTATGACTTTCTAACTATATGAATAAATAAAGTTGTGTTTGTGTAAGTGTGTAGCTTAGTAAATATAAGTATGATCAATTGTTTGCATAAGTGAGTAGGATGTCTGCATACGTGAATAGGATGTGTGCTGGTGTCTAATGTTGATGTAGGTGTATAAGTATATTTAATAGTATTCTATTGATCTTTGTTAGCATGTATGACTGAATGTATACGTAAGTGTTTAGATGTGTGTGTAGATGTAGGAATCACTAAGTGGGTTTTTAGAAACTTTTATTGGTGTGTAAATGGTTTCAAACATGATACTCCATATTTTATAATGAGTGTTGAAAGGTTATGCTACTGTATGATGAGGTGTATCAGTTTGTCACATGGATGATGTCATCAGTGATGTCATTTGAGATGTCATCAGTGATAAACTCTTAAGTAGCAGACCCTGCTTAGGGTCAGTCCCCCAGGGCACAGCGTAAAAGCCTGGGTGAGCTTGTAGTTCTTCGTGCAAAGTTTATAAATAAAAGAGTTGATCTATAAGGTAAACAAAACTTCAAAAGTTTATTTTTACGAAGTCTGTGACTTCCAGACTCTCGAATAGATCGTAGATGTTACATCAATAATGTTCCAGTATAGGCAACACATATATTCCAATGCATTTCGGGCATCTCAGTGCCCTTCTTCATGGGATCATCTGTAACAGAGACCAAAAGAAAAGATGCGCTGTATCCTTCACATAATGAATAACAGTCAAAAAGTGATAACAAAAGTGCTGAATGTGCCACAAAGTTAATCAAGATCGTGATCTATGGAGTACTGCTCAGTGAGGTGAAAGGGTGAAATAGTGATGCACAAAGCTGAACCTGAAACGGTGACAAAGAAGACCAAATCCAACAACATGAAGAAGGAGCGAGTGAAAAGAAAAGTGCTCAAATTATGGCGGAGCGTGTGGTCGGGGTATGAAAGAAAGCGTGCATACGACAGCAAATAAACGTGGGAACCCAAAGGATAAAAGACATCGTCTTACTGCCGGGGACTATGAGATATCCAAGACTCACTTTACAGATAAGCAGAAAACATCTCAAAAGCACAATTCTGTGAACTGCCATCACTAAGCATCTGTGTAATACAAGTGACTTGAGTGGCTGAATTGTTACCCAGTTGTATTAGTCCTAGATTCCAACAGGGAACAATACAGTATTTACAATCTGGATGAGAATGGAAAAAGTGATTCAAATTAGGAAAAGAAAATGTTTCTACATCTACTCTTGACTTTGTACACCCTTTTCTACCTCCCATTATATTCCATCCTCGCCTAAATGTAGAAAAATGGGGTGCTACCTTACCAGAAACAGTCGATATCACAGAAGACAAATGAACTGCCAAACCTACTGGCATGGGTATTGCAGTGCATCAAAAAAGATCTTGCGCTAAAGGTGCAGCATAGCAGACTGATAGCTTTCCCCCAAAAAAGGTAGGACATCAACACAATGTTTATGAAACTACAATAGCTTCCTTCTCAACACAGCATACCTCACCTAAACATAAAACCGTGACCTCCACCCTATACACAAGCCAATGCCTGCTCTCATCAATGTCAACAGCATTAATTGCATGTTTGCATACACTTTTGCTGCCCTTGGGATCATTTTATTCTTAAAAGTCTTGAAACTCTGAAAAGAAAATTCAAGACTATCATCTTCAAATAGAAAAGAAGATGAAAGTAATCAGCACAACAAATCCAAACTAGCACATGTGCTCAACTCTCACTGTGCTTGTAACAACGAAAGAAATCCAGTCCGACTACCAGTTGACGTCAGACGAGGTACCAATATGGGAGGCATATTAATTTTTGCTTTAACATGTCTCAAAAAAGCAATACTATCAGTCTTACAATGAGAACAGCAAATTAATCACTGACTTTTGATAAGGAGGGGAAAAGAAAAAACACTTTAACTTTAAGCACTCAGAAACTATTAACTCAATTGATCAGTGGTCTAGCATTTTCTGACTCACAAAGATAAAATTCTAATACAGACATGCACTACTTGCAAGTGACTCCACAAGTCAAAGCAAGTGAACAAACATTTACACTTTCTGGGCAAGATGTGACATGCGCTGGTTTAGACAAGTATGGGGTGAGCAGGGTATTAAATATTTGCTAAATAACTATGTACAAATGCTTCTTGCTGAAGAGTGGACAATAAACCTGATAATTTCCAATAGCGCTGCACACTATACAACTGTTACTTAACATTTGAATAGTGTACAGTACAGTACACTACTTACTACAGTAATTGTTGGGAAAAGGTTAGTTTTGCGTTTTTTTCCTTCTACAAGTAACTAACATATAGGTACAATAAATAAAGATCAAAGTTCAGAGAAGTACTTTGGGGGTCTGGATTGTTTTACCAACCATGATCTTCGTGGTTTACAATATAGAAAATCATTATTCAATGTAACCTGTCTCAAAATTTCAAAGAGGTGCATACTTGTATACTTTTGAATGCCCTTCATGATCGGCAGTCCCTAAAATCGACCTACATTGTTGATTAATTTTTCTTCTTATCCCACTCTAGACATTTCAATAGAGGGTCTCTCCGAGATAAACAGAGCTACTAATTAACTATGTACTGCCAAGTGTTTGGAATGGATCGTATCATCCAAATCAACATGAATCTGGCCTGAGTACCCCATTGGTAAATGTGGGCAAGTTATTTATTTTGGATGGTCAGAGTAGAACACCGGCAGCTCTGTGGGATTGTACAAAAACGTTTCAACACCACGAACGAAAGAGGTTGGTTAAGAGCGATGTTTGAAGCTCAGTATAGTGCAAAATGAAAATGCGATAACAGAATATGTTAAGCAACCACAAACACTATCTGCTAAAGGCACAACCCACGAAGGCTAGAGAACATGAGCTAGCAGCAACGAAATTACATTAGTTGAAAAAGTAGCAAAAGTATTACGTTTAATTAGAAAAGGGGGCCGGACACTAGTATTTTACAAAAAAGTAAACAATTGTGACAAATAGCGATCCAACAGTCTTTTTCACCACTATTCAAATGTCACGCTGCACCAGTACATCTATGTCAAAGTACAACTGTTAACTTTGACAGAAGTGGAGCAGTGCTTGCTTCGTCGAACAAGTCGGTGGTTTTAGGAAGACCTTTAATCTGAGTGGAGAGAAGAGTTCCCCAGAGTCCTTGCACACCCGTCAGGGTTGCAGAGAGGAAGTAAACGGAGGGAAGCAAAAAAAAAAAAAGTGTTAGAAGGCCTATGATTGGAGCATTGTGAATGTAGCAACCAATTCACGGGCGCCATTTAGAATTCAGATGCACTTATTAGCTGCGGTGCTCGCGCTCGTTCCGCTGTTGAAACTGTTCTCTTTAAATTCGGCCGGTTCAGTAGTGCCAGGTTGGAGACAGCGGGGTTTAGCTAGTGCTGCAGATAATGTGAGTTAGTCACAGGTAGAATTACGACAGTGTTTCGGACAGATGTGAAAGGCTGGTATCTGTATAGGAAGAAGGCAGGGAGGGAGAGCAGCTCTGAGTAGAGACCCGGGCGATGAGAGTGAGCCATGGTTTAATCCAGTAACGATCGTAAAACCAGTTGCTGTGAATTGCTTTTAAAGGACAGGCAGCGCTGGGAGGAGGGCTGATTCTGCGGAGCGCGTGAAGTGCCAGAGGGGGGGCGGGGGAGAGCATTCCTTTGAAGTCTGAAGCTCTCGGCATTGCTGTGGTGGGTCTGATGCGATGATGCGAGGCGGCTGGGGTGGGGGGAGCAAATGGCAAGCGCGTGCACGGGAACATGCACTGTGAGTAATCCGCCTGTCAAAGCCCTTGGTCAAGAGCTTGTTTCAACTGCTATAAACTCTCCTAATAATCCCTGCAAATATAATAGGCGAGCCCTAAAAATCAACACTTAGAAACTTTTCTACTGAAAACCACACAATGGATTCCTATGGAAGGAAATACAAGTTACTGGTAAGTACGCTTAGAATTACTCTTCAGGGTCAGTGCTGGGCTAAAAGATTCTGCACTAGGGGCCATATGTATCATCATGACCATTTGCGATTTCTAAATAGCGATTTTTAAGGAATCGCTATTTAGAAATCGCAAAATGGTATGTATGTAGGAAATCGCTTCTTTTTAGCGATTCCTTAACATTCCTAAATTGCGATTAGCAAATTGCTAATCACTAATTTCCCATTCATTTCTATCGGCCAGGAGGCCCATGTGAATGAAGGGGAAATGTGCGATTAGCAATTTGCTAATCGCAATTTAGGAATATTTTCAAGGGTGCAGGGGTGTCACAAGAACACCCTGCTGCACCCCTGAAAATGACATGTGTGGGCATATGGCGCACATACATGCCCTAAGGGCATGTATGAGCGTCATATGGCACCTTTGGATTTTAAATAAATTGCTTTTTTAAAAGAATTCGCAACTTACCACCAACTAGAAGTTGGTGGTAATTTGCGAATCCTTATGGGCATTTTTGAATTAATTTTCCTTTGATACATTGCATTTAAGGAATCGCACAATTTGCGATTCCTTAAGTGCAATCGCAAAATAAGGAATAGCAAATTTTGCGATTCCTTATTTTGCTGCCAAAATGTTTCATACATACCATTTAGCAAATTGCGAATTTCTGCCTTTGCGAATGCTAATTTGCTTGATACATATGGCCCTAGGTTCTCTCCTGATAACAGGTGAGTAAATCGGAATTCGTAGTTCAGCTGATTTTAGAGGAATATTTGTACGTTTCAAAAATCAACACTTAAAAACTTTTCTACTGAAAACCACACAATAGATTCCTATGGAAGGAAATGCAAGTTACTGGTAAGTATGCTTAGAATTAATTTTAAGGGTCAGTGCTGGGCTAAAAGATGCAGCACTAGGTTCTCTTCTGATAACAGGTAGTAAATCGGAGTTCGTAGTTCGGCTAATTTTCAGAGGAATATTTGTACAATGGTGAAGGAAAGGGGCGGGGCCTGAGGTGACACCCTGTGGCATGTTCTAAGTTGCGGGATTAAGTGCCCTTGAATACTTTGGGACCAACTAGCCCACCAGGTACCTTTAGTACGCGCCAGGGGGCTGCGTTGCAGAGAGGTGTTCAGAGGCCACGCTCCTTTTTACAACACTCTGCAACGCAGCCCCGTGGCACTTACTACCCTCTGTGTTGACAAGGAATTAATTCCCCAACTTAAACCATGCCACAAGGCGTGTTTGCACACATGTGAACTCAGGGCCGCCCCCTCCCTTCACCACTGTGCAAACGCGCCCGTGGCGCTTTTTAACTTGGGGAATTAAGTCCTTTTGAATCCTGGGGGTCCCTGGGGCCCAACTAGCCCACCAGGTACGTCCAGTAAGCTCCACAAGGCTGCGTTACTCCCCATATGGAAAAGCAATTTGCTTTGCTTCATTGAAGCGAGAGCAGGTTTCCCTGCTCTCGCTTCAATGAAGTAAAGCGGTTTGCAATGGCAGGGTGGGGGCCGCAAGGCATGTTTGCTCTGTACAAGGCGTACAAGCCGGATTGCAGGAATGCCGTGTAGTGCCCATCTAGAGTGCAAGAGCTCATTGCAGATTAAAAATAAATATATATATATATATATATATATAGATTCACTTAAAAAACCATAGGTTTCAGGCCTTATATAATTAGGAATTAGCATTTAAAAAACCATTGAAATTGCTCCTATATAGTTAGTTGTACTAACTATATTTCGCGCACCCGCAATCCACTGCTGATGATGTCACATATTACATCATTGATGACATGGTCAGTGACATCACTGATGACATCTCAAATTACATCAATGAAAGCAGTGAAAGAAAGGTGCAAAACACGCAAAGGGGTGTTCTGACCGTGTTTTTGGCTCTATTTCTGAGTGATGGTGACTTTAAGCTTGCTACCATCCTGGATCCCTATTCTTAGCTTGTTTTGGTCCTTTTAGGCCCCTTTTCAGACCTAGAAGCATAAACTAGAGGATAGCTGCTTTATATGATGATAGATCCCTTATTCCTGACTCTAATCCATCTATTGCCTATTGGCTTTGACATAATTATGTGTCCTTTCATCATCCTACCTATAGTAGAGGGTGGATCCTGTAGTCCTGACTTTATATTATGGTTTGTGTATGTACTCTGACAGAGCTAAGTGTCTATTTCATCCTTTTCGGGCCTACAAGGCCCAGAACCAGAGAGACTCCATTTTGCTTTCTGTCCCTGCAGACTGAGATGCTTGCAGGGTAAAGGTGATATTTATAGTTAATCCTGTTATGTGCTAGGGGAAAACCAGCGGAAACTGGATCTTATCGAAAAGAATGTGTTTGTCTCTTGGGCCCAGACGTAACATGCAGATGGCCACTGCGTTTGCGCGGAGAGCCTTGGAGCTGGCACAGGAATTCGGTGGGAGGTAGTTTCTGCTGGAACTTTCCACTAGAGGAGAGCATTCTATATTAGTGAAGTGCAGAAGAGGAGGAGTGTCAGTTGGTGTTTGGAACAGAGAGCGGTCAGTTGGTCTTTGGAACAGTTCAGTTCAGTTGATTTTCTGGAATGGAGAGTGTGAGAAGTTGGCCCGATATGCAGCGTTCGCTATTCTAGCGACCACTATGCATCGGTCCAAACGACCCTTATGGTGATTGGTTGTAAGTCAACCTTAGACCAGCTATCCTAGTAGCGTGGATACGAGCAGTCTTCGGGCTAAACTCTAGAGGGCGTGTTAAGCCAGCTGTAATACCATCACATACCCCTTGAACACCAAGTGAAAGGACACCACACAAGTGTTATGAAAATAAACAGTGTATTTATTAGAATCACAACAGCCCTGGACTCTTTATGAGGACAGGGTACTAAGCACAGAACAAAACTCTTAGGAAAATACTTCAAGTGCACAATTAAAACAAGTGCCCGAGGGCACGGAAAATTCTAGTGGTCTCGGGGGGACCCGATAAGGCAAGTCGGAAGCGAGGGACTCGGGACCCTTAAGTAAGGAGGCTATGCAGACACCGTAGTGTCGGAGTTACCTAGCCACAAGGGCTGCGGCTGCACAAGTCTTACAGGCGTCGGGGGTCTTCGCTGACGAGCCAGGAGCCGGAAGGAAGTTGCTGGCCGGCGACCAGTGATGAATAGTTCGTATAGATCCAAGCCTGGATCAGAGATCGATGATACCTGAAAGCAGAGGGGACCAAGTTCGTACTACTAGCCAGTAGTCAGAGGGTACCAGGAAGGCACCGGATGGCCGTCACCTCGACTAGGTGAGTGGGCGACGCTAGGCTCTGCAGTCTCACGGACCAGGAGGCGTTGTCGGCGACCAGGATGGAGGTGCGAGCTGTCCCACGAAGATTGATGCTGTCGGCGTGGGCCTAAAATGGCGTCTTGAGTCGACCAGGAGGGTCCGCGGTGCTCCTCTCGTAAAAAGGAGCAGAAGGCTAGTCTGGAGCAACCAGACCAGCAGTGTTGGTTGTTGTTCGTCGTCAAAGGGTCACAAGCCAGCGGCTAGTGATCGGACAACGTGCTGAGCAGCGGCAGAAGGGCCCCACGCAGATCGTGGAGATGCTGGGAGACTGCACTTCGGTGCTGGAGCTGCTCAGGGTCGGGGCTTCTCGGACCCCAGAGCACTCACCAGAGAATTCCTTCGGTGGTCGTGCTGATTTAAGAAAGCGTGCAGGTTTTGATGATGGCCGGTCCCTCGAGGTCTCGTCGCACCCACAGATCTCAGCTGAGCTGACAACGTGGGTAGAGGTCAGAGGTGCCAGGGAGTCGGTTCTCGTCGAGCTGGGTCGTCGGATTCCTGAGGAAGGACTTGCAGCAAACCGCAGAGTTCTTAGATGGTGCCTGCTGGTGCAGGGTGACTACTCCTTAGCCACAAGGGAGAAATCTTGAGAAGAGTCTCGAATGTCCTTTCGTAGAAAGTAGTTCTTGATTCAAAGATGATCTAATTTGGAAGGGTCCCCGCTCCGGCCTTTATCCTAAAGAAAGGGGTGGGTACATGACTAGGTCCTGCCCTAGGGGTGGGACCAGGAAGGGGGGTAGTTACACCCCTCTCCCCTGCCAGACTTTCCCCAGGTCAGGGGCTGCGCGCCCCTGGAACTGGTTCTAACCGGCAGATGCGTAGTGAGCACCGGGGTGCCACTCCGCAGTCACCTTCCTGCAAAGCCCTACCTACCCAGAATACACAAACCCTGTCTGGGACGGTGCGAACACCGCCCCTGACAGGAAACCCTTTGTCCAAGCTCTCCTCGCTGGAAGGACTCCCAGCAGCAGGAGGTCAGACTCGTGTCTGTGGTGGCAGCATCCATTTTGTGGAGCTGAGGCTTCAGTTAACTTTAACCAGGGTTCACAGTTACGTACATGTCGTGTCCCTCTAGAAGGGTGGAATGCTAACCTCGTCGCCAGAATTGGTGAGGGGGCAGCATCCCGATTCGTATGACACCTTACTCGACATGTCTTGATAACGCTATACCGAAGTTACCGATATGATACGCGTTATCATGGAACAGCCATTGGGTCTTGGTTCCGCAAGCCGCAACCGGGCTCGGCTCGTGCCAGAGCCCAGTTCACACGATTCCACGCACTCTGCCTTCAGGATTGTTAAGGCCTGCCATAGGAGTGACTGATAGGAACTCGGGTGTCCATTTTGAGTTTAGATATAGGGATACTATACCTACAGCAACGGGCGAGTACGCCAAGTTGCCCCAGCTGTCGTGCAGCCAGTTGTGTCAGATTTGGGTGGCCAGCCAGGGGTGGCATAATACATGCTTCAGCCCCTGGTAGGCCCTGGGTTCACCGATGCCCTGAGTTACAGGGTCTGACAGGGTGGCCCAGTTCCAATTGGGTAATGCACCTAAGGTACACGCATCAATTTAGTGAGAGAACAGCTAGGCTGTGGGTCTGATTGGCAGGCCCACAGCCCGAGAAAGTCGTAAACCAGTGAAACAAAAGCAAAAAGTCCGGGTGATCATAGGATTGCAGACCCTACTCTCCTACATGACCCCCCCCCCCAAACGTTGGGACAATAAACTAACCTTGACCAGGTGAGTCTTCTTGTTCTAAGTGGAAATACCTGGAGAGCCCATCTGCATTGCCATGATCAGTGCCAGGTCTATGCTCCACTGTGAAGTCCATCCCCTGTAGGGAAATGGACCACCTAAGCAGTTTGGGGTTTTCACCCTTCATCTGATTTAGCCATAGGAGGGGCTTATGGTCGGTCTGAATCTTGAAATGAGTGCCAAACAAGTATGGCCTCAGTTTCTTCAGGGCCCACACCACAGCGAAGGCCTCCCTCTCTATAGCTGACCAATTTTTCTCTCTGGGGGTCAGCCGTCTGCTTATAAAAGCAATGGGCTGGTCGTTACCATCGAAATTCAGTTGAGATAGAACAGCTCCCACACCCAACTCAGACGCATCTGTTTGGACAATGAATGGTTTGGAGTAGTCTGGACTCTTGAGGATAGGTGCCGTGCACATGGCCTGTTTTAGGTCATCTAATGCTTTTTGACAGCTCACTGTCCACTGAACCTTTTTTGGCATTTTCTTGCTTGTCAGTTCATTAAGCGGAGTCACAATCGATCCGTAATTTCTGACGAATTTCCGGTAGTAACCAGTCAGGCCCAAGAAAGCTCGAACCTGAGTCTGGGTGGTTGGAGGAGCCCAGTCCCTGATTGACTGTATCTTGCTCTCCAGTGGTTGAACTTGGCCTCCACCGACAAGGTGGCCCAAGTACACAACCTGTGTCTGCCCTATCTGGCACTTGGTAGCCTTGATAGTGAGACCTGCTGCTTGCAGAGCCTCTAACACTTTCCGCAGGTGGACCAGGTGATCCTCCCAGGTGGAGCTAAAGACAGCAATATCGTCAAGATATGCCGCACGGAAGTCATCCAGCCCAGTGAGAACGTGATTCACCAACCGTTGGAAGGTGGCAGGTGCATTTTTCAAACCAAAAGGCATCGCCACGAACTGATAATGCCCACCAGGGGTAGAAAATGCGGTCTTAGGCTTGGCGTCCTCAGCTAACCTGATTTGCCAATACCCAGCTGTCAGGTCAAACGTACTTAAGTAGTTGGCCGAAGCCAATCTATCGATAAGCTCGTCTGCCCTTGGTATTGGGTGGGCATCAGTCTTAGTGACTGCATTGAGACCCCTGTAGTCTACGCAGAACCTCATCTCTTTCTTACCGCCCGGGGTGTGAGGTTTCGGCACTAGAACTACGGGACTAGCCCAAGGGCTATCCGAGGGTTCAATGACTCCCAGCTCCAACATTTTCTGCACTTCAGTTTTGATGCAGTCTCTAACGTGATCGGGCTGCCTGTATTTTTTACTCTTGACGGGCAGGCTGTCCCCAGTGTCGACCTCATGGGTGCACCAATTAGTCTGACTAGGTGTTAGAGAGAACATATGCCGGAAGGATTGAAGAACTTGTTTACAATCATCCTGTTGATGCTCGGAGAGGCTGCCGCAAAAGACAACACCATCTACCGATCCATCGTCAGGATTCTGAGTGAGCAGGTCGGGGAGAGGGTCACTCTCCTCCTCCTGTCCCTCATCTATGGCCATGAGCAAACTCATGTCCTTCCTGTCGACATATGCTTTGAGCCTGTTGACATGGAGCACCCGGTGGGGGCTCCGGGGAGTTTCAAGGTCTACCAGGTAGGTGACCTCTCCCTTTTTCTCCAGGATGGTGTAGGGCCCGGACCATTTGTCCTTGAGTGCTGCTGGGGCCACTGGCTCCAACACCCACACCTTCTGTCCGGGCTGGTAAACAGTCAAGACAGCCTTTTGGTCATGCCAAGCTTTCTGGAGTTCTTGGCTGGCCTTAAGGTTTTCGGATGCCTTCTCCATGTATTCAGCCATCCGCGAGCGGAGACCAAGCACATAGTCCACTATGCTGGTTGCAGGCTTTTTGAGAGGTCTCTCCCATCCTTCCTTCACCAAACATAGGGGTCCTCTTACAGGATGCCGTACAAAAGCTCAAAAGGGCTGTAGCCAACCCCCTTCTGTGGGACTTCTCTGTAAGCGAATAAAAGGCAGGGAATCAGGACGTCCCATCTACGCCGAAGCTTTTCAGGTAGTCCATGAATCATCCCTTTTAGGGTCCTGTTGAATCTCTCAACAAGCCCATTGCATTGTGGGTGATAGGGTGTAGTGAACTTGTAGTTGACACCACATTCCTTCCACATAGCAGTTAAGTAGCTCGACATGAAGTTTGCACCTCTGTCGGAGACGACCTCCTTAGGGAAGCCCACTCTGGAGAATACTCCAACTAGGGCTCTCGCCACCACAGGGGCTGTAGTGGTCCTAAGGGGAATAGCTTCAGGATACCTGGTGGCATGATCCACTACCACCAGTATAAACTTGTGCCCTGATGCTGTTGGTGGTTCCATGGGACCGACGATGTCAATCCCCACCCGTTCAAAGGGCACCCCCACCACAGGCATTGGTATAAGGGGGGGCCTTTGTAGCACCACCTGACTTACCACTGGCTTGGCAGGTGACACAGGAGCGACAAAACTCCTTGGTATCTTCGTTCATATGAGGCCAGTGAAAGTGCGAGACAAGCCTGTCCCACGTCTTCGTCTGGCCTAAGTGTCCTGCTAAGGGAATCTCGTGGGCCAAGGTAAGGAGGAAACCACGCTGAGATAAGGGGATAACCAGCCTCCTGGTCATGCCATGCTTGGGGTCTCTTGCCTCAGTGTACAGGAGTCCATCTTCCCAGTATACCTTGTGGGTACCTGTGGCGTTCCCAGCAGCCTCAGCAGCAGCCTGCTGTCTGAGGGGTTCAAGGGAAGGGCAGTCTAACTGGTCCTTTCCCAGGTCCTCTCGTGTGGGTCCCCCTGAGCCCAGAAACTCAACTTGATCAAGTTCGAGTTCTTTAGGTTCAGTTTCCCGCAATTCCTGGAGGTCAGCCTCCTCTGAGACCTGATCCTCAACCTGGGGCAAGGGGGAAGGCGAGGCCTTAACCCGACTGCTCTTCTTCTTGGGAGGTGTCTGGTCCGTTGTTCCAGGATCCAGCACCTGTTCAGTGGGGCATCGTCTGACCTGTGACCTAGTCACAGCAAGCACATGTGCTGGCAAGCCTAACATTTCCATGTGAGTCCGGTGCTCCACCTCTGTCCATTGCGATGACTCCAAATCATTGCCCAACAAACAATCCACTGGGAGGTCTGCACTAACAACAACCTTTTTCTGGCCATTTACCCCTCCCCAGGAGAAAGCAACAATCGCCATACTATGACTGGTAGTGACGTTGCTGGCATTGGTCACCAGGAAATCTGTACCTGGCATGATCTGTCCAGGGTTCACAAAGTTAGGTGTCACCATGGTGACACTGGCACACGTGTCCCTATAGGCTTGAGCCATTCTTCCATTAATTAAAGGCGTCTGTCGGTATTTGCCCAAAGTATTGGGACTGACATCGGGGAATATATCCACATCCCCCGTACAGACAAGGACAGCCTGAGTGAGCGTACCAACTAAGTTGTCACACCCCTCAGAACCCAAGGTTAACCCAACTAGTCCCTTGGGAGGCGCACTACTACTGCTGGCTGTACTAGGGGGCACAGGTGCCTTAGGGGCTACAGTAGCAGGAGTCTGCCCTCCTTTCTTGGTGCACTCACTAAACCAGTGAGTTTTACTTTTACAGTATTGGCACCACCTTTTCGATTGGCCTTCTTGATTCTTCTTTTTCTGGGAAGCCTGACCCCCCCCTCTTTGGGTTGTTGGGGACCTGTCGAAGACTTCTGGTCAGTTTGTTCCCCTTTCGAATCTTTACCCTTCTGGTCTGCTTTCTTCTGACCACCCTGGTTCTGGCCCTGGTTTTGCTTAACCCTTGTTCTGACCCATCTGTCTGCCTTCTTTCCCAATTCTTGGGGAGAGGTCAGATCCGAGTCGACAAGGTGCTGATGCAACAACTGGTTCTGACAATTGTTTAAAATCTGTTCTCGCATGATCAAATTATACAATCCTGTGTAATCAGTAACCTTACTGTCCAGCAACCAGCCCTCCAAAGCCTTAGTGGCACAATCAACGAAATCAGACCAGTCCTGAGACTGAGTTTTCTGGGTCTCCCTGAACAGCAACCTGTACTGCTCAGTGGTTAGGCCAAACCCATCAATCAGTGTGTTCTTCAGGACCTGGTAATTGTTAGCATCCTCGACTCTAGTAGTGAGGAGCTTATCTCTACCTTTACCTTCAAAGGAGAGCCACAAGATAGCTGCCCACTGACTCGGGGGGACGCACTGTACAGTGCAGGCCCGCTCCAAAGCAGTAATCCATTTGTGGATGTCGTCCCCTTGCTTAAAGGGGGGCACTATCTTATTCAGGTGCTTAGTGTCTAAACTCCTGGGTTCCCGTGGGGGAATGCTGCCACCAGTGGGAATGGTCCCACTCAATTCTTGCTCTCTAGCAAAGGCGAGTCTTTCTTTGGCTAGGGCAAGTTCTTCCCTTTCGATCCGCAGATTGACTTCCCGCTCCTTCGCTTCGTACACTCTTCTCTGAGGGGATGTCATCCCTCTTCGAGCGGAGCCTCGAGACCCATTGGTTCGAACTGATCTGTTAGAGCCTCTCGACAGAGACCTAACTCGTCCGTTCCCAATGTTAAGCTGGCCCGAGAGAGGCCCCAGGGGTCTCCTAGTACCAATCTCGTGCCGGCTTAAGTTGTCCTGAGTTCGCTGGCTAACTATGACTGGACCTTTGTCTGCCTCGTCCCCAGATGTCTCTGGCTCCTCGTCCTCCTCTTCGCCCTCTGCGGAGAGATGGATAAGGTCAGGGTCACCTCGGGTTCCCTCGAGGGGGGGCATATCCACTTCTGGATGAGAAGGGTCGGTGTTACCCGCCCTCCTTGCATCATAAGTCTCCAAGAGACCAATCAGAAACGGAATGGTAGGGTTTGCACCCTGTTTTAACTTCCGAGATGTACAGATCTGTCGCATCTCGTGGAAGCTAAGTGCAGCATATCTGGAGGTGACCTGTGGAAGGTCGACTGACACAAGGGGAGACTCAGAGTTTCCTCCTTTGTCTGACATGCTGCTTCTAGTGTGGTGTAAGTGATGCACCTACCTACACTATGGGTTTACCTACTGATCCCTTGCTAAGAGTTGTAGCCAAGGTGTGCTAAGCCTTGAGGAGCTACAACAGCTGGTTCAGTAGAACTCAGAGTATTCTAAGCTAAGTTATATGTACCTGGAGTACTTATGTGATCTTTCACAAGATATTCTTAGGATACGCGTGGTAAAACAACAGCAAGCTCAAATCCCAACCGCTGCTCACCAATGTGAGAAGTTGGCCCGATATGCAGCGTTCGCTATTCTAGCGACCACTATGCATCGGTCCAAACGACCCTTATGGTGATTGGTTGTAAGTCAACCTTAGACCAGCGATCCTAGTAGCGTGGATACGAGCAGTCTTCGGGCTAAACTCTAGAGGGCGTGTTAAGCCAGCTGTAATACCATCACATACCCCTTGAACACCAAGTGAAAGGACACCACACAAGTGTTATGAAAATAAACAGTGTATTTATTAGAATCACAACAGCCCTGGACTCTTTATGAGGACAGGGCACTAAGCACAGAACAAAACTCTTAGGAAAATACTTCAAGTGCACAATTAAAACAAGTGCCCGAGGGCACGGAAAGTTCTAGTGGTCTCGGGCGGACCCGATAAGGCAAGTCGGAAGCGAGGGACTCGGGACCCTTAAGTAAGGAGGCTATGCAGACACCGTAGTGTCGGAGTTACCTAGCCACAAGGGCTGCGGCTGCACAAGTCTTACAGGCGTCGGGGGTCTTCGCTGACGAGCCAGGAGCCGGAAGGAAGGAATTGCTGGCCGGCGACCAGTGATGAATAGTTCGTATAGATCCAAGCCTGGATCAGAGATCGATGATACCTGAAAGCAGAGGGGACCAAGTTCGTACTACTAGCCAGTAGTCAGAGGGTACCAGGAAGGCACCGGATGGCCGTCACCTCGACTAGGTGAGTGGGCGACGCTAGGCTCTGCAGTCTCACGGACCAGGAGGCGTTGTCGGCGACCAGGATGGAGGTGCGAGCTGTCCCACGAAGATTGATGCTGTCGGCGTCGCTGGGCCCAGGATTGGGGCAACAAGCCTTGGCAGATTTCAGGGCCACGTGGTGGGCCTAAAATGGCGTCTTGAGTGGACCAGGAGGGTCCGCGGTGCTCCTCTCGTAAAAAGGAGCAGAAGGCTAGTCTGGTGCAACCAGACCAGCAGCGTTGGTTGTTGTTCGTCGTCAAAGGGTCACAAGCCAGCGGCTAGTGATCGGACAACGTGCTGAGCAGCGGCAGAAGGGCCCCACGCAGATCGTGGAGATGCTGGGAGACTGCACTTCGGTGCTGGAGCTGCTCAGGGTCGGGGCTTCTCGGACCCCAGAGCACTCACCAGAGAATTCCTTCGGTGGTCGTGCTGATTTAAGAAAGCGTGCAGGTTTTGATGATGGCTGGTCCCTCGAGGTCTCGTCGCACCCACAGGTCTCAGCTGAGCTGACGACGTGGGTAGAGGTCAGAGGTGCCAGGGAGTCGGTTCTCGTCGAGCTGGGTCATCGGATTCCTGAGGAAGGAAAACCGCAGAGTTCTTAGATGGTGCCTGCTGGTGCAGGGTGACTACTCCTTAGCCACAAGGGAGAAATCTTGAGAAGAGTCTCGAATGTCCTTTCGTAGAAAGTAGTTCTTGATTCAAAGATGATCTAATTTGGAAGGGTCCCCGCTCCGGCCTTTATCCTAAAGAAAGGGGTGGGTACATGACTAGGTCCTGCCCTAGGGGTGGGACCAGGAAGGGGGGTAGTTACACCCCTCTCCCCTGCCGGACTTTCCCCAGGTCAGGGGCTGCGCGCCCCTGGAACTGGTTCTAACCGGCAGATGCGTAGTGAGCACCGGGGTGCCACTCCGCAGTCACCTTCCTGCAAAGCCCTACCTACCCAGAATACACAAACCCTGTCTGGGACGGTGCGAACACCGCCCCTGACAGGAAACCCTTTGTCCAAGCTCTCCTCGCTGGAAGGACTCCCAGCAGCAGGAGGTCAGACTCGTGTCTGTGGTGGCAGCATCCATTTTGTGGAGCTGAGGCTTCAGTTAACTTTAACCAGGGTTCACAGTTACGTACATGTCGTGTCCCTCTAGAAGGGTGGAATGCTAACCTCGTCGCCAGAATTGGTGAGGGGGCAGCATCCCGATTCGTATGACACCTTACTCGACATGTCTTGATAACGCTATACCGAAGTTACCGATATGATACGCGTTATCATGGAACAGCCATTGGGTCTTGGTTCCGCAAGCCGCAACCGGGCTCGGCTCGTGCCAGAGCCCAGTTCACACGATTCCACGCACTCTGCCTTCAGGATTGTTAAGGCCTGCCATAGGAGTGCCTGATAGGAACTCGGGTGTCCATTTTGAGTTTAGATATAGGGATACTATACCTACAGCAACGGGCGAGTACGCCACGTTGCCCCAGCTGTCGTGCAGCCAGTTGTGTCAGATTTGGGTGGCCAGCCAGGGGTGGCATAATACATGCTTCAGCCCCTGGTACGCCCTGGGTTCACCGATGCCCTGAGTTACAGGGTCTGACAGGGTGGCCCAGTTCCAATTGGGTAATGCACCTAAGGTACACGCATCAATTTAGTGAGAGAACAGCTAGGCTGTGGGTCTGATTGGCAGGCCCACAGCCCGAGAAAGTCGTAAACCAGTGAAACAAAAGCAAAAAGTCCGGGTGATCATAGGATTGCAGACCCTACTCTCCTACAGAGAGAGAAGGCAGATGATTGCTGGAGCTGGAGAGAGCAGTCAGATGAATCTTGGAACGAAGTTGGAACTGTCAGCTGGAGCTGCCAGTTTATCAGGATACATTAAAGCAGTTACCAGTCAGATGGAGGAGTTTAAGCTGCCAGCTGGAGCAGTTGAGCCAGTGGAGTGAAGCCGTGGTGACGGAGGGAGAGAGAGAGCCCTGATTCCACCAGAGAGAGAGAGAAACATTCCTTTCTAATAGGGTGAGGTATTCTAAACTAGTTTGCTTTACACTTAAACAGTAATCTTGTCTTTTATTTCCTAGGCTAGATTCCCTACTGTATTGCTAATCCTTTTTCTTTCAGCGGTGTGATAATCCATTCCTTATTAAGCTTTCTACAGTCCCTGTCAGTTACATGTGGATGTGTTATAGTAATAAAGCTTTCCATTATAATAAAAAGACCTCGCAGATCTGTGTATGTGTCTATTCCCCTTTTACTTTTCAGGCTATGTGTAATATTGTGATGTTATAATAATAAAGGAACCCCAGTTAACCTTTCTTCTAGTCAGATGCTGTTATGTGAACGGATGCAACTCCCGTCCAGGTAAATGGTAACTGAGCAAGTAGGGGGAGAGGAACACTCGAAATAGGGAATAACCTTTACACAGTGTGATTTGGCCATTCTTGTGTACCACATGAAATATAACAATTGCATATGAGACATCCGCAGTAGGTATTAGATGTATGAGAGAAACTTCCCAACAGAGAGAGAGAGAGCTGAAGGTATTCATAGGAAAGTGATCGTCGTTGTGTAGCAGCGTTAATGAGAGCATTGACTGCGGTCAATGTGCGTACCCACAGGATTGTGGCTTGAGTGAGCACCAGGAGCATACGGTGTGTAGTGAGATCGCCTCTAGGGAAAACGGCGTTAATGAGAGCATTGACTGCGGTCAATGTGTATGCCCACAGGATTGTGGCTTGTGTTTGTATGAAATAGTGAGAGCACTGGGAGGATACAGTGCATATACCCACAAGATTGTGGCTTGAGCGAGCACTGGGTGTAGTCAGTGTGTAATGGTAAGTTATCGGAACTGCCCCCTTCACTATGAGTAGGAGGGTAGCATAGTCTGGGTCTGAGTTGCTACGAGACTATAAGGTATGAGTGTGGTGTAGAGCATGGACGTCCTTAGTAATCAGTGAGTATTCCTAGTAATCCCTATAGATTTAGTGGTGTTTTTGATGATATGAGCTTGTATATTGCTAATTCCCCATCCTCAGGTAGGTACCCAGGTGCCTGGATAGATGGGTCCTGAGGAGGGAGGTGGTTACGTTTCGGCTGGGTTAGTGGTGTTCTAGTCTGATTCTATCTGGTCCGAAAAATCCGTCGTTACAAGGGGGCAGGGTAGAAGCACCCTGACCCGCTAGGCCTGCTCAGGGGGTCCCACAAGGACCCCCAGGGCCCCCCCCCCCAATTCTTTTTTGGATTTCTTTTTTTTTTTTTTAAATCGCGGGGTGCGCGCACCGTGCGCGGACCCTGCGATTTGAAACCAAAAAGGCCTAGGGGGTCAGGGTACTTCTACCCTGCCCCCTTTTTGAGTTCTACACGTTTGTTTTTCTGCTTTCCTGTGCCTCAGTCTACAGAGGCACAAGATGGCTGCCAACAATTTCTGTTTTGGTGTGTTGACAGACATTGGCAGCCAATCAGCATGCAGCTCGCGCACGCGCAAGAACAGTGCAAGGACGGTGCGCGCACGGGCGCGCACCGTGTCCCGCCCATAGATATATTTTGAAAAAAGTCGATTTTCTCAACAATTACTGGAGGGATTTTCACCAACTATACAAAAGGCACTTCTGTATACCAGGCTCTACCATTTTGCCAAGTTTGTAGTAATTCCATTCAGCCGTTCGGGCTGAAGCTGTGTCTAAAGGTCCTATGGAAAATTGCATTGGACTCCATTTCACATTCAATTTTCTCATAAACTACTGGAGGGATTTACACCAAAACATACAAAAGGCACTGCTCCATACCAGTCCCTACCATTTTGCCAAATCTGGTGTAATTCCGTTCAGCCGTTCGAGCTGTAGCCTTGTCAGAATGTCCCTATGGAAATTAACATGGGGAAAACACGTTTTGGGAGCCCCCTTTTTTTCTCGGCCCCCGCTTGACGAATCCCCCCGAAACTTTCAGGGAAGGAGCGGAGCGCAGCGAGGCAAATTTAAGGAAAATTACAGGCAGATCCCTCAATCGGCGCCAAAGTTATTCCCAATAGAATGTTCGGCATTTCCTATGGTAACTAGGTCCTAACTATATATACCTACTGGCTATCGCTATATATATATGTTCTGCTTAGCAAGGCGACTGGGTTCGCCGAAACGCGTCTGATTGAGGCACTTACGATTCACTTTATAATGCAATAAAAAGAATTCTGCTGCAAGCGAAATACCGACTGGAGTGTCCGTTTCTCCCTTGGGGCTACTGTTCAGTATCCTGTTGGAAGCAACTTCCCATCCGCAAGGACTAGCAAGCAGGTGACGGTCCACAGGATCTGATCGTAGGTCTTTATTCGGTCAGGTTTCTGGTATAAAAGACAGCAATGACGCGTTTCGGGCTCGAGAGCCCTTGATCACATGATATATACTATTTTTTAATTTTCTCCTTCTCTGGAGAACACTTTTTCCAGTGGATAAAATCCTCATGATAGACTCTATTGTTAACTTGCAAAACTTGTTAAATTTTACTGTTGATTCTTATGACTGAGGTATAATGTCTACTTAATTTTCATACCTCCACCCCCCCCCTGGAAATGACAATATTGTGTATATGATCGTATACTTTAATCAGTAAAAATATGAAACCACTATTACTTTCTGTTGCTTGATAAGCCAGCTGAATCCGTGAAATAATAAACTATGTATGTATGTATTGTTAGCCAGTTTTATCCCTCTAAATCTATTTGCAACCTGTCATATTTCCAACCTTGATTATTTATGTTGCTGTTGAATTCCTTCTAAAAACGATTTTCACCTTAATTCACATATAAAAAGCTCAGAATTTTGCTCCTAAGAATTCAGTCACCTCCTCTGATCTTCTGGTGGCTTTTTCCTTCCATGCTCATGAGAAATAGTATGGCATTATGAATGCATCTGTTTGAAACTTGCCACCCTGAATGTAAATTTAAATCACATCACAATTTCATTCACGTGGGCGCCGATGGTATAAGTGGCGTGAGCAGCTAGCTCCGTGCCTGACCCAGCCGATTATCCTGAAAACTGCCTGGGCTGCGGCGGTAATTGCCGAGACAGACGTCGGAAGGATTGCAGGGGCCCTCCCGCCCACCAAGGTGTCGTCCGGTGACTCAGGGCGCCCCTAAATTGAAGTTTTGTTCCCGGAGGTGCTGCAGGAGGAGCGGCAATAAAATGGTGGCCAGACTCGCCCGGGGGAGCTAGACTGGGACGCCCTGCTCGCCGTGTGTTGGAGCTAGAACCTGCAGCAAGATTGCGGAGGGGCGCAGCAAGCAGGCTGCTGCTCCGCATCATCGTCCGATATTATTGCGGGCTGTGGCAGTTCGCAAATCGACAAAGCAGATGGAACGATGAGGCAAGGGGAAAATTAAAATGGCGCCCTGACTATTAGCTGCCTTTGTCCCACGGCATCTGGAGTAGTACTGACTCGGCGACCATAGCGGCCCAGAGGTGAGGCACCGCTCATACCACTGACGGTGCCCAGAGCAAACAGAAGCGCTGGAGCTGGCTCGCGAGGTATCTCTGAGACGCTGCAGGGGCTGCAAAGGCGAAGTGTGCCCGTGGAGGTCCTGGCTGGGAGACTTGGTGGCCAGGAGAATATCGAGCAGCAGAGCGAGTGCAGCGGAACTCCAGTGCCGGACAAGTGGACGTGTGGCGGCTAGCGGACCCTTCCTGGGGCCACCGGTGAGTGAAGTGGTGCGGGCCTGGTCCTGGCGCTGCGGAGGTGGGGGCGGGAGCAGGCTCATAGCGCTGAGCAGCTGGGGGTCGCGGAAGATTGAATAGGGAGTCATGTGGTAGGAGTGCCTGAGATAACACCTGGAAGCGGGCAGCGGTGGACTGTGGGGCGCACCCTCCAATGTGTAATGACAGCGGCTGTGACAGGAGAGAGGGGAGCAGCCAGTGAACAGCTGGGAATTAACGCGCTACTACCCCGAGGGCAATGATGGGAGCACGGATCAGTGGGATCCCTTAAGTACCGGCCCGGAGATCTAGAGTCCTTCGCGGGAGTATCGGAAGTATTGACCAAGGAGGGGAGTGGCGGATGGTGCGGACCGTGATTGTGGGAAGAACACTGGGACCTAGGTGACCACTACGGAGAGAGGCTGGGAGCCGGAGTGCCTGGAGACACGTTGCAGGGGTTAAAGTTAAAGATTGAAGCAAGAAGATAGACGGTGGTCTGCGTTGTGGGTGCGAACAGTGAAGGGCTTCGGGCATGTGGAGCGATAAGCCGTGTGCTGTGAGGGCCCAATTGGTAGCGCACGACGCGACCCTGACATTAGTCCACGTGGTTGTTGGCGGAGGCACTGTTTCGCAGGACGGGGTCGGTTGGCGAGGAAGGGGGCCACTTATTCACCTGCGATGAAACCCAAAGGTAGAAAAGACGATGCCGTGGACCACGAAGGAGCCCATGGGGAAGGTGATGACGCTGAGAGCACGCTCTCGGAGCAGAGGCTGAACAAACGCCTGGATCAAATCCTAGAAGCCATAACGGCGACGAAGGAATCCCTCCATCAGGACATAACTGAGGGCGGACCATTCGAAGCTAACCGATAGGGTCAAAGAAACTGAATTGGTCATTCAGGACCTAAAACCAGCAGTGGTAACGGTGGAACGTAAACTAGAAGATGCACTGAGGCGCTTGGAGACTCTGGAGAAGAAGGCTGAGGACTCTGAAAGTCGTAATCGACATAACAACGTGCGGGTAGTAGGCCTGCCGGAAAAAATAGAGGGAACAGACATGATTGATTATCTGGAGAACTGGTTCAGGACGACTGTTGCCCCGGAGGGCCTCTCCACCTTCTTCACACTTGAAAGGGCGCATAGGGTCCCAGCCAAACCACCCTTGCCGGGCCGCCCTCCCCGTCCCGTGGTGGCCAGAGTCCTTCATTATAAAGATAAAGATATCTGCTGATTCAAAATGCACGCTCAACGGGGCCTTTCCAGGTGGACAATAGCACTGTAACGATCTTCCCGGATTACACTCAGGAGAAACAAAGGCGTAGGGCCTCGTACTTGTTAAAAAGGAGCTTGGGGATGAGGGCATCCAATATTCACTCCTATTCCCAGCCAAACTGAGGGTAATACTGGATGGGTCGACGCAGTTTTTCCTAACACCTGAGGACGCTTGGTCCTGGCTCGAAAGATACAGGGCAGGCACGGATCGTAGGGCTAAGGGAGAAGGAGGACAGTCCAGGCCACCGCAGATGCGCCAATCACAGCGCCTCCGCAAGAAAAACAAGATGCAACAGGCCTTCCAGCGCACAAAGATGGCAGCTGATAAACAGGGGGCTCTGGCGGCAACGGCAGCGATAACGGGTTCGCAGCAGGAAGACTCGACCAGAGGAACGGAATCCGATGAGGACAGGAGATGCTCTGGCACAGAGCTGTCGGATGATGATAGCATCAAGGGCCCGGAGGTGACACCCAGATCGGCTGATGACTTGTAGGTTGCTTCACTCTTCGTAGGAATCATTGCTGGAGAACTGAGCATGGTGGTGCCGGAGGGCCTGGTAACGACTGTGAACTTCATAGCTGTGCCATCTTACTGCAGGGCATTAAGGGCTGGGGCTGGGGCAAGGACCACCCACCCATTGCCTTTAAGGCAGACTGTAGTGGTTACTGCAGGGTAGCACTGTGTGATTTGTTAGGGTAGTTTGGATGGGAACTGATAATGCGTTATTGGGACCTGTTCTGGGGGGGAGGGCTATGGGTGTTTTTCTGGGTGTTAGGTGTTTGAGGTTCAGTGGGTTTGGTGTGGGCTGGCAAAATGTGAAGGAGGAGGCATGGTGGGACTGTTGCAATGGGGACATTACCTGAATTGAAATGTATCACATGGAACATACGTGGATTACATACAATGTCAAGGCATCACAAGGTGCATGCGTATTTGGTAAGGAGGGGAATCCAGATAGCGTTGCTTCAAGAAACCCATCTTAACAAACAGGAGTGTATTGCGTTACAGAAGAGATGGCGAGGTCAGGTGTTTGGCACTGCTTACTCTGCTTTCGCCAGGGGGCTATTGGTGTGGGTGAGGGCGGGGATTCCGTTCCAGGCCACAAATACTGTTATAGATCCAGAGGGCAGGTATGTGGCGGTAGAGGGGAGATTATATGGAAGAGATGTGGTATTATGCAGTATATATGCCCCAAATACGGATCAGCCCCGATTCTTTGACAACATTTTGGGGAAATTGGCACATTTTTTGGCAGGTCAGGTGATAGTGGGGGGAGATTTCAATTCGCTCACTGATGTAACACTAGATGGGTCGCACCCACCATTGGTTGATTCCCAGGTCCGCAAGATTGCGAAGAAGAGGGCGGAGTGGCAGAGCAGGTGGGGGTTAACTGACATATGGAGGGGGCACCACCCTGAGGATAGGGATTATTCCTTTTTTTCTGCGCTCCACGAGCTGCATGTTAGAATTGACACTATCTTATGTACCCAGTCACTAGCACCCTTGGCAACACACTCGGAGTACTTGGCTAGGACCATCTCCGATCATAATCCGCAGTTGGTATCCTTTCAATGGCCGCGCATGAGGGCAGTGGTCCCCACTTGGCGATTACGTCCATACACTCTGGAGGACCAAGCCGTTAGTTCCGAAATCCAGGATGGCATCGAACGTTATTTCACTTCAAATAGGGAATCTGCATCCACTAGAGGAATGGAACGCATTTAAGGTAGTGGTGAGAGGGTTGTGCATAAGTAAACATTCAGGAGAAAGGACAGTGTTGTTAGCTGATGTTAAAAAAACAGAGGAGGCGCTGCGGGAGATAGAGAAGCAGAGACCGGAACAAAGGGAACTACAAGAACGGCTTTTGGCGGCTAAGGAACTAGTGGCGACTGAAACGGAAAGGTTGCGCAGTTACGATTATAGACAGTATATGGTGAAGGTGCATGCTGAAGGGGATAAGTTGGGCTCGCTTCTGGCGAGAATGGCAAACCCGAGGTCGGGAGGGTGCCCGGTTCTAAGTGTACGAACTGAGTTGGGGGACATGCTCTACTTTCAATCTGCGATCCTTGCGCGCTTCCTGCGATACTACACAACACTTTACCAAAGTCACCTGGAGGCGGAAACGCTGGATATTGAGAGCTACCTGGCAGGGATTCAGCTCCCGCAGTTAGAGGAGGAGGATGCTGAGACTCTGGGTCAGGCTATCACAATAGCTGAAATTAGGGGAGCAATCAAGCAAATGGCCAGGAACAAGACCCCGGGGGTGGATGGCCTCTCCATAGAATTTTATGTGAAATACATTGATATCCTGGCGCCCCAGTTGCAGGAGGTATATAATGAGGTGGTAGAGCTGGGCCAACTGCCAGAATCCATGAGGGAGGCGCTGGTTGTCCCCTTGTTGAAACCTGGGAAGGAGGGTAGTGATGTGACCTCCTATAGACCGCTGTCTATGCTGACAGTGGACTATAAAATACTGAGTCGCATATTTAGCCACAAGACTGCTGCCCCACATGACTGCTTTGGTCCATGAAGATCAGACAGGGTTTATACCAACTAGGAACACCTCGAGCAATATCCGCCGCCTTATAAGAGTACTAGGGAGCGACCTGGATGCGGATGTGATGCCGGCTGTGTTGTCCGTAGATATAGAAAAGGCGTTTGACAGCCTAGAATGGGAGTATCTCTATAAGGTGCTAGAGAAATTTGGATTAGGCGAGCAATTTAGACGTTGGACGAAGGTCTTGTAATCCTTGGCTACTGCTAGAGTGCGACTGGGTTCAGTCGTATCATCAGAATATCCGGTACCGAGGGGAACGAGACAGGGGTGCTCCCTATCACCCCTACTGTTCGCGCTAGCAATTGTACCTTTGGCGGTCTACGCCAGGACAGGGATAGCGTATGGTGGCCTGGTGTGTGGTGAAATTCCGCACTACATTTCATTATATGCTGATGATTTGCTGTTGTTCTTAGAAGATGCGACAGTTGCACTGGAGGGGGCGGTGAGCATGTTATCGGACTTTGGGAAGTTATTGGGCCTTAGAGTGAATTGGACTAAAACATGTCTTTTCCCTTTGAGGGCAGATATGCCCCAGCCGCAACTGGCCGCTGATTTAATATGGGAACGATCATGCTTCAACTACCTGGAAGTTCGGATTTACCATGGGGCGGACGATATGTTAGAAGGGAACATAGGATGCTGCATAAGAGCTCTGAGGGGCTGTATGGCGTTTTGGGCAACCCTGCCCCTTTCGGTAGTGGGGAGAGTTGCGCTGCTCAAGATGGTAGCTCTGCCACGCTTGCTCTACTATTTCCGTACACTGCCAATATGGGTGCCGCCTCGGTTTTTTCGGGAATTGTGGACGCTCACCATTGATTTTTTGTGGGGGACCGGGAGGCGACGGGTGGCACTTGATACGCTGTTGAGGCCGAAGTCGGAAGGGGGACTAGCAGTTCCTAACTTCGAACTTTATTATTTGGCGGCGCAGCTGCAGATCCTTACACAGAATGTAGCGTGGGAGTTTAGGGGCCCGGACCAGACTCGTGGGTCGGGGATACAGAGGCATGTCCTCTCATATATTGTCATGCAGCAACAACTGGTGGTTCGGAACTTAACCCTAGAAGAGAGGACCCTGAGGATGTGCTGGAAAAAAAGCCAAAAGAGGGCAGGAGTAGCACACCGATATGCACCCGAAATCCCTCTGGGCATGTTGACGGCATTGCCGCACGGAGGGGACTGGTCCCAGCTCCCGGAATGGGAGGAGATAGGGCTGCAAATGGTGGGCGACTTATATGCTGATGGCGAGTTGTTGCCCTTTCAGGCAGTGCAGGACCAGTTTGGTCTTCCTGACGGAAGTTTCCTCTTGCACATGGCTGTAACGACAGCGATGCGGAAACATTGGAAGACAGGGCAGTCAGAACCACGAACCACGATGGCATGCCAATATGTGGTAATGGCGGCAGGTACGTTCAAGGCAATCACCTGCCTACATTCCCGAATGTTACACGAAGGTCTGGAGCCCCTGACGGGTCTCAAACAGAAGTGGGAGACGAATGTAGGGAAGCCCATCCCGGACACAACTTGGGGTCGTATCATGATGAGAACCTGGAAGGGGTGCATAAATGCACGGTTTCAGCAAGTACACTTTTTTATAGTGCACAGAGCTTACCTCACTCCGGGGAAGATCCGGAAATATTTCCAAGTGCAGGACGCGGCATGTCCTAGGTGCCTAACGCCTGATGTGGAACTAGACCACATGATGTGGGATTGTCCGAAATTAGGGCCCTACTGGTCTGAAGTGGAGGCGCTTCTTAATGAAGTTACTGATAGGCAAGTGGAATATGACATGGCGACTTGTTTGTTACTCTGGTTTCCTCACAGGAAAACAACCAAGATAACTAGTAAATTCATTGATCTAGGTCTCATTTTGGCCCAGAGGGAGATAACCTGGCATTGGAAATCGAAGGAGGGTCCCTCTAGTAGACGGTGGGCGAACGTATTACATAAATGGGCTCGTAGTGAGGGCACGGTCAGACTACGCCAGGCAGCCCGTACAGCTAATGAGAAGAGTTTAGAGATGGCACGTGCGTGGGAAGAACTAGTGCGAACACTGGGTAACAGTCTGGCACCAGTGGAGGACTAAGGAAGGAGGGTTCTGAAGGCAGTTCCATGTAAGGCAAGGAAATGATAAGTTGCGATCCTACAGGTTTCTTCTTTTTAGGAGCTGAGATACTGAACAAAGACCCACACCAGCAGCGGATTGGGGGGGAGGGTTTGGTTTGAGTAATCGGGGTTCCTACTGTTACTATAGGAGGGGTTGACCTCTAAGAGTTAAATATGTGGATCTTGGGGTGATACAATCGGACAAGTGTCTCCCTCCTGAGGGGGTGGTAAATAGAGTTGGTTTTAAAATGAGGATTATGCTAGGGAAATAGAGGGTTGGCACTAGGCCGCTATGGTACGCTAGTAGTACCTACCAGTACACACCATGTGCATTATAGGACTGGTTACCAGATGGGATTTGGAGATGGGGGAATAAAGAAAAGCAGATACTAGATAATCCTGCTGAGCAGTGATCGCTGTTTCATTTATGAATAATTGGGTTTGACACCGACTTGCTGTCGCCGCCCAGCCTCCGGGATGTGGGCTGAGTGGCTGTGTTATGCTTGATCCATGATAGCTACTGCACAATTTTTGATGGCGGGACGCCGGGAACAAATGGTTATATATTTTCTAACTCTTTATAAATATAGCAATTCCTTGGCAACTGTGGGGTCCTTAAGGATATCAGGTACAGTGGCACAATAATGTGTGAGCCCAACAAATATAGACTAATGCAGTGTACAGGAAAAATTAACAATAAAAGCATTTACATGAATATAATTCATGTATTATAGGATATACATAAGCATAAGTTTAAAAATACAAAACTCACAGGTGTTGTTACAATTAATCACAAAAATTTCAACATATACTGTCCATATTATTTAGATCAATTTGCATACATAAATAAAAGCAAATACAGTCATAAAAACAACCAAGTGGGTTAATTAATAGTCTCTACGCGCGTTTCGGCGTAACAAACGCCTTCTTCGGGAGAACAACTTGAAGATTGTAAAAGAAAATAATATACATATTACATAAAAAGATATATCCGGTCTGTTACACTGCAATGATTCACATAAGCTACATCGAGTGAGAAGAGGCTAAGATCAAATTGTGAAGCTGGTAAGTGCCAAGGAAAGGGAGATAATCCCATCACCAAGCTGTAAGGATATAGTGAAAATATAATAAAAACAAGAAATCATAAAGAATAAAAGAATCTGAAAGGTCAGGGATAAAGTTAAGTATATGTAAAATCCCAAGGTTTTCTTGTGATAGTGAAAATGTAGTAAAGATAAGAAATCGTATAGAATGCAAGAACCTGTAAGGACAGGGATAAAGTTAAGTATATGTAAAATCCCAAGGTTTTATTGTGATTTGACCTATAAATCAACAAATCAGAGTGGATCGAAGTCGAGAGGTAACTGACGGGCCCTTACCTAGAAATTCGTGGACAAATGCATTGAATACCAGGAAGCAGATAGCTTTAGGTATGGTGCCTGAAAGGATAATAAAAACACACGAGAATGTTATTACTGTGGGGATGGACAAGTGAGACGATATGCAGTGGCAGAAATTTGCATATCCTACTATATTACCTATCGGCAAGCTACTATTTGAAGAGCCGAGATTCATTCCCCGTCTGGTAGAACAAACATGTAATGGGTGGTCGCAGCACAGCGAAATTAATTGGATTGAAATTATTTTCACTTCGCCTTCAAAAACAAGTTTTAGTGGCAGACAAGTATAAATGGAAATGATGAGAGCATTACATCTCAATTTGAGAGGCTGAGGTAAAAAACATTTTACATCTATGCAAAATTAACAAGCATACTCTTGGTATTTTCAGGGAAAAGTGACCTGACAAAATAAAAGCCTACTAAATTGGCAGTTATACATTCTGCCCCTCTGTTCTGTAGATGCAGTTGCGATTATCAAAGTATTGCTTTGCACTTTTAACATGAGCTAGTCATGTTGCTGCATTAAAAATATTGAGTTTAAATCAGGTGTGGCAGAGAAACAAGCACATAGTTTTTGTTTATAATCCTCCCACATCAAGGCAAATAACACAAGAGCCCACAGGTCAGACCCATGAACAAAAGGATGAAAGTCTTTAGAGTGGTCATGCAGAAAAATCCTATGGTTAAACACTGAGCCAAGATATTCTCAGAGAGCTTGCGAAACGGCAAGGAAGCTATGTTCATGGTCTGCTGCCCAAGTCAATGGCTTAGGTGTGTTCTGCAAATAAAGGCCAATAATAATTTAACAAATAGTAAAAGTTTGGAATCCAGTGGCAGCAGTACCCAGCCGTTCCTAAAAATGTGCACTCCTGTTTTCGGCTGTTCAGAAGTGGTACAGCCAAAATGAATTTTATGCACTTAGTGTCCAATTGTCTCCACCCTTTCAACACAAGGTATCCTAAGTAGAAACCCACCTGTTGAACAAATTTGTTTTGTATCAAGGGACACCCTATGTCCCCAGGCAGCTAAGAAACTCAGTAATTTTTACAGTATCTGTGGTGTAGTGTTCTTTAATAGTGCTGACCTAAAACAAATAATTTATGTTCTGCATCAATGTCGTTCTTTATTGACATGTACGAGTATCATATTCTCCTTGCAATACAAAACCGTCAAAATACCCCTAGGAGCCTGCGTGAAACAATAATAAATATGTAGCGGATCTCAACATTAATCCTAATTCAGACCTTTCTTCTAGTTTATTGGAGAAATGTTGGTCTGTCTACACCTTCTGCATTTTGATTAGTATTTTGTTCTCCCTGTCCTCCTTTTAACTGTTCGTATTGTTGTGTCAAAAGTACTGCTTTGAATTCTGAATGAGGTGGTGTAATTGGACAGTGTATTAAAGCCGGTTTCATAAATTCGCCCTTTGCTGCCTTTGTATCTTGTGCTTGTTCCCTTATTAATAATATTGGTGATGAACAGTAATGAATGGACTTGAATATGGTTACTGTCCCTGTTGTGTTTAAAGGTGTTGCAGTATTGCTTAATGACGTGGTTCTTTTTAATGACGTGGTTCTTTGACTAATTTGGGGAAACACTGACAAAGCCGGTAGGCATGCCTTAATTAAAATGAACCCCCCTTATATTGTGATGCAGGACCCAGTAGGACTGTAATGTGATATGAGGGTGTCACCAAAGGTATTTCCACCTACCTGATGTACTTCTTTTTAATCTAATGCATGGTATTTAGAGTGTGTGTGTTTAATAAACACTCTTTTCCTTTTTATAAAGCAAAAACACTGACTGATTAATGATTTAAGGAGTTTTGTTGTGTTAATTGTACAATGATTACTGGCCCACACAACCTTCCTTTGTTAGACCTTGGACGGCTCCGCTTCGCTACTCAGAGAGAGTCAAGTAAAGAATGGGGTGCTTGGTTCCCAGTAAAAAGACAATAACAGAAGTATTACTTGTGAAGGACTTCAATTCTTTGCAACCAGAAACCTTTATATGTTTGATCAGAATGGGGCCTGCAATCAGTACCATATATAAATGATTTTGCATTTTTCATTCTGAGGCTTGAGTAAGTATGTTTTCCAATGGAGTTAGTTTCATGCACCCTCTGTGCATATAGTGTCGGTGCTCTCCCAATCGAGTGCTTGTAGTAATTAGTATTTGTCAGTTAGTTGCTCACATTCACTATTAGATTTGATTTCTGGTCCGTTAAAAACATCACTCAGCTTCTGTGGCCCTGCCCTGTTTTGTACACTGTGCATACTTAAAGTTTAAAATTCCCACTGCTCAAGAAGATCAGGCTTTCCACCTTCTGGGTAGAGGACGTCTTAATCTGTCCTGAGTATACACTGCAGTACTGATGGCTACATTCCAACACACAGTGGTGTAGTGCCTTGAGGACCGCTATGTTCGTAAAGGTGGATCCCATGCGGACAGTTCTCAGATAAAGAAGTAGACTATGGGCTGTCAATGTTGTTTGTTTGGTACCATCCATTTTGCATTCTCTATTTAAACCAAAAGATGTTTACCGTCATTCATGAGGATCCCCTGCATTAGCTGTACAGAGATGATTTCTATTATGTTCCATTAAAGATACAGCGTTTTAAGGGAAGGAATATGGCTTTGAAAGATGCATATCCTGCTTCGTATTCTCACTACTTGGTGTTTTGTTTTTGAAGGGTCTGTACACTGAAAGTTTCACCTGAAAACCTTGAAATCCAGTGAGAATGTACAAAATGTCACAATGGCTATAGAAAGTGTCACATGTCTTTCTTAAACATTGGAACCTTCTGATTATGGGTTCCCTTTCCTTAGAAAAATCATTGTTCTCCCACTAGAGAAGTAGAAACCTGAAAGACATTCTAGTCCATATGAGGGATAGCCCTAGAATAGTTGCCCAATATGACATGAGGACCATGTGGGGGTTCCCAAGAGTGACGGGGAATTTCTTTTGTGGACAGTGTAGATAGTGTTTGACCTCCAACAACATATATTATATCTTTAGACCAGTGATTGGAAAAAACTTGTAGTTTGAAAAGACACACAAACTGCAACTCTACACACATTTGTATTATCACATGCCATTTATGATACACAGGCATGACTTGTAGAAAGGTAAACATCCATATCCGGAAACATAGGAGGAATCTGAAGTGTAGAAAAATTACAACAAAAATGATCAGTCACTATCTAACAGTGGGCCGACTTGAAATAGGTAGTGTTGGAAAAACTGAACGTGGGCGCTAGGAACCCTGAAATGGTCTTTTTCTAGAAAGAACAATATTGGGTGTTCAGACTCAAAATACACATTAGAGGATTGAACAATGATATCCATGGGAGGGTGTGTTGAAGTGAATCCCATTGTAGTGCATTTTTAGCAGGTACCATTATTGACCTCATGGAGGACATTGGAGTAGAGAGTGTTGGAACCCTTGAACATGCCATTTCTGTTGAGTGGATCTCTAATACATACAGATGACTCGCACCAGGCTATCAGGATAGTGAGGGCTGATTATGGGAATATCCTTAATAATTTGGGGCTAGGGAAATCCATATTATGGTGAATACAAGTCTATCAATAGGCAACCAGTATCATAAATTAAAGAAGAAATTAGAAAAACGCCATCCCGTGGGGGGTGGGGTGTGTGTGTTGGAGTGTTTCTCCTTGTAGTGTGGTAGGAGCAGGAACCTTCTATGACCTTACTGAGGACATTAAAGTAGAGAGTAGAGGCTATCAAAGGCTATCCAGTATCATAACTGAAACAAATATTTTTTATAAATGGTTGGAAGTCATAATACATTACAGGTCTATTGTGACATAACAGTCTTCTAGGTCTGATAAATGGGCAAAGGATGCTTCACGTACGAGAACGACATCGATAGACTACAATTTGAATTCATACTCCGTCAAGGGACGCGTTGCATCCACAAATGTCATTAATTAACTGCTAATGTGGCTCTGCATTTGGTTAGATGTGTACGCAGGTTATTTGATCTATGGCATTTGAACCGGAAATAGCTTATAATAGTGTTACAGGGTGCAAGGCTGCAACTTCTTCAAGATGCAGATGCCAGGGGGCAAAAATAAGCAAATCGCCTGTCAGGTCCTTTGACGATGCAAGTACTTTTACCTAGGAGCAAGGCTAGTAGTAAATAGTACCACTATAAGACTTCTAACGTACACGGAATGTCTATAATGTTTCTACGTTGCTTCTGTTAGTGACAGCAAGGCTGACCACCCTTGAGCTGCCTATGGGACTAAAAGCAAATGTGAATTAACTCGCACAAATAGGCACGTTTAGACCATGTGAAACAATCACAAGATATTGTGCATTCTTTTTCAGAACGGCTACAAAATAACTACTATTGAATGTAGTCACATTTGTTGGCACAATATGTATTGCTGCATGGTGAATTGTCCACTTCGTTTTTGCCTCTGCACTGACAAACAGTCACGTAGGTAGATGTGCACTTGCGTGTAGGAGTTACAGTTGAGTCACTTAGGTGGAATACACTTACATATAGATTGTAGTGGAAGTAAATATAGTCACTACAAAGAATTGGGACTGACAGATATGTTCTTTTTCTTGCCCACAGGAACAAGCCTGGGGAAATACCTCTGAAGGTTGAGTAAGTGTGTGGCGTGCAAGGCTGAATGAGTGAAGGTGACTAATATTGTAACTGGATAGGTTGAATTGTTAGTAGGGACAGATATATATTGGTGGTGATGAAGAAAGCCAAAGTCTCCTGTTGAGAGCATGCTTGGGTTGAAGCATTTGGACCAGAGTTCATGTAGAGCACTTAATGAGACTTTTCAGGCATCAACAAATGCAATTTTAATCGAGCTTGGAGGCCGTGAGAAATAAAGATTAAAAAAGGTGCAACGTAAGGCAATTTTAATAAAGTAGAACCCCCTCCCTAAAAAATAGGTGTCACCATAAGTGCTCCATTGGATTCTCCAAGGTGTAGCCCACCCAGGTATGTTTAGAATATCTGTGGTATTTACTTGATGATGAAGCATGCCACTGGAGTGAAACCAAAGGGGTTGAAAGACCTTAAAATAAACGAATAGATTTTCTAGGGAGGACTAGTGAGACTCCACCATAAGTTGTGGATACCCCTTATGCTTTTGTGGTAGTAAGCTCAGAAGCAGGGTGCTCACAGCGATTAGCTTCTTTCTCCCTTCATTTGATTTAAGCTGTAGAAATTATACTCTCTTTGGCAGAAAGCGTGCACACATGGTGTTGGAGTACCTGGAAAAGCTTAGTCTGAATGTGATTTACTGCCTGTATTTTTTTGAGTCTAGTTGTGCCGGGTGGGTATGTAGTCAGAATCGTTGTGTCTATTGCTATATACTGCCATTCCAACATCTGCAGTTTTTCTTGTTTTTGTGCATGAGCTTATAAGATGTGTTTTGTGTGCACTCTGCCATGTTGTACCCTGTTCTTGCTTTATGTGGTGTTGTATTTATTTTGTTAAGAATGTGGGCCATGTGTCCTATATTTGTCTTTCTTTCATGTGTCTTTCAACGTGAGCCTGTGAGTGGCCATTCAGGGTCTATTAGTGAAACAATGATGGAGGTAGTATTTTATTGACTATGTGATTGAAATGACAGTTGAGAGAGTACACGTTGTTTTGAGGATGGTATGCACACTGTGTCTGTATGTACCTTGAAGGTTAACTTGAAAAAAGGACTTATGAGCATATCACCTACGTCTAAATACATTTACACAGCAGCTTGTTCTATAACTTAGTAGTGACTTATAAACTTAACCAAAAACAAGCAAAATCCACACAATGTGTTTACTTGTTTCAAACCTGACATTTTAACATTGGAACATATAATTCTTTTTTTAAAGAACTGTTTGAAACCGTGGTAAAGAGGTAACGAAATCTTGATTTTCTCTGTAAATCCAGGAAGACCTGGACTCAGTGTCCATGTGTTATAATTCCTACAAGCTATAACTGATGATTGCATGTTTTAACAATTTGGGATTTGAAAGAGACTAGGTTGAACTGGAGCACTGCAATTACATTCTGTGTGCTTCAGTGGGGGTGGGGCGGACCAGGAGGCCATTTAAGGATAGGCCATCTAGAGGCATAGGTGTTTGGTGAGTGTAGGTGTCTAGTGATTGTGCTAAAGGATGTGATAGTTGCATGTTTTAATAGCTTAAGGATTATGTAGTTAAAATGAGACTGAGGTAAACTAAATATGACAGCTGTGTGTTGTGGGAGTGGGGTGATGTGAATACGAAGAATGGATCAAGCTCAAGGAGGAGGGGGATCTGAGTAATGGAGACTAAGGTAAAGGGGAGTTGGGCAATTTCTTTTGACCAACTTTTGATCTTGACCAGTTCATGACAAGCTAAATATGCTTTATCCAGGCCACTGTGAAACCACAAAGTGCCATCAAGATAACATTTGGAGACTTGCCTTTAGGTTCTACATAGCATTGGCAGAAATTTAACAGGATTGGCGAGAGGCCCAAACCTAGCATACTCCGAATCCTGAAGATACGGTTGGATCATGCCCCCCTGATAGGGTCTGTGCCAAACCATGCACCACATCCATGTTTCCTGACTCTTAAAGTCTGTTGTGTCATATTCCTTAGATTATGAGATCTAAATGCGTTTCTGAAATTCAGCACCTAAAGGAGATGCCTTCTGGCACAAAGTCCTAATCAACCTTGACTGTGTTAGTCATGAAGAGATTGAAGCTCCTCATGAGCTTGCAGATTCTGTTTACATTTCTGCATTAGTTTGAAAAGGCCAAAAAGGTTAGGAATAGCATATATATATTAGATGGGTTTTAGGGGTTAAGAATGTTAATTTGTTAGGAGCTTGAATTTAGGTGGTCTATTCGATTCATTAGTGGCTGACACATCCTTATAGAGTGGTATTTAAGATAGATGTGAGCATAAGATTAGGAAAACAGATATTTTATATTTTTTTAGCATGAAGATAGCACTGCACAAATGTTGGTAGAGGTTATGACACCTTTGTATGTTACTCATCTGTTACACAGTAAATTCATCTGACTAGTAATAGGATGACCTTCCTACTTGCCCCCTTCCACACACCTGGCTAAAATGTTAGATCAAGCACAAACACAGCTGAGAAATACTGATGATTTCATGTTGGAGCAGGGAGACCCTGAAACATACACAAATCTCATTCATATACACATGTAGGTGGCAACAGAGCAACAATTCTTACTTTCTTACACCATAAACCAAGAAGATTCATATACCCTTAACTTGAAGTAAAACAAGAACGCACTACTTCTTCCTTCTTTCACAAGGAGGCCAGACAAGTTCAAGCACGACAGGTATATAGGATTGTATTTTAGGTGAAGAAGGCTCCTTTACTATAGCAATTAGAAATTTGGACCTTTGTCCTCATTGATGGGCCTTAGTCCTCGTTGATAGGCACTGGGCCTCCTCGATGGGCCTTAGTCCTCCTTGATAGGCCTTAGTCCTCGTTGATAGGCCTTGGTCCTCGTTGATAGGCCTTGGTCCTCGTTGATAGGCCTTGGTCCTCATTGATAGGCCTTGGTCATCCTCAATAGGCCTTGGTCCTCATTGATCGGCCTTAGTTCTCTTTGATAGGCCTTTCCTTCTAAGAATACCCTTTCTTTCCTATTGTATATTTGTGACTTCTGTAGCTAGTAATTTGCTAATGAAAAAACTTGGCCTCAGTTGGGAAACAGCTACTTGATGCAACCACATCTCTTTTGACACACAAGAATATTGAGACAAAAGGCAGTTTTTGTCTTTTTGTTGCTATTGCACCTGAGCCTAAATTACGTTTTGCATTTTATCTGCTCCCAGTCTGCTTTAACCCAATCTGGCCTGTTCATAGTTTATCCGAATTTACTGGTGGTTAAAATAGAGACCTGGCAAAAGTCGCATAAAATTGCAGTATTAGTCGGTTCTGGAACCTTGTTGATTTTCATTGTGTTTATAGCATTATTCACCATCTTTTTTCCCTGGTTTTCTTTCATAGAGACATCGTTTTAGTAGGCAACATTAATAAATTATCTATTGCTTAGTATTTGTATTGTATAGACAGTTAAGTACCTCCATGGGTTCTGTAGTGTAGTAAAACTAGATATGTGGCCTTTATTTAGAGGAATATTGGTTTAATAAGGGGGAAATCTCATTGTGTCATAAATGGACCACAATCAAAAGAAAATTGAGTGGCGCTGGAGTCATCTAAGATACACCCACAAGTTGTTTTGTATTTTTCTTTGACACTAAAGTTTGTTACTGTTTCTTTACATTCTTATTTGTTTCTTTTCAGTTGAGCTAATGCAGACCACAACCAATCACTCAGTTCAGCTAATGTCCTGGGCCAGTATAGCATCCCTGCCTCCAAAAAAGAGTGTTCCAGCTTCTACCCAAGGAATGCCTTCCTCCAACCATCCTCTCAATAAAAGAGAAGACATTCGAACACATAAGGTAGGTATTTTGGCTGTGAAAAAGTATTGTAAATGAAATGCAAAGAGCTGGTTTTAAGGCAACACAGTAGCAACTTTCTTAGCACACAGGAAATACCTGACACTTCCTCTAACTATTCATTTCTCCAAAGTGAAAAACAGGAAGAGAGGTAATAAAAGAAGTAGACGTAATAAACAGATCTCTGGGAGGGAAAAACTTGCAACTCAGAAAATACTGAATTCCATACAGGCCAAGGCATTAATAAAGGAATCTAGAAAAAAGTAATGATTTGAAATCCAGGAAATAGAAGTAGTACAAGGCAGCTCTTCCCGAGCAAGCAACAAGCTGAAAGAAGTGAAGCTGAGATGCGATGAAAACTAGCTTCAAGGGCTCCTCTTTTATAATAGAAGGTTAGGACCTGGAAGCAGTTTCACAGAAAGGACACAATATCATTGTCATCTTGGAAAGGGAAACACATTAGGAGGAATATCCTATCTGAGGAGTGTATCCTAATGTGAAATATATGTGCTGGAATCGCTTGTTTCATATGGTTCCGGAATGGAGTGCCAGAGACTGAGTAATATAGGACAGCAGTGAGGAACAAAAGACCGGGAAAAGTGCAGAGTTGGTAGTATACCTTCTGTGGCAACCCCAGAGAGGACCAAACCACTTAGCGCATCCACCACCCCACAATACGCTGCAGGGTGTTAACAAAAACAAGCAGCAGTCATGAGCACAAAGACCTAGAAGGCAATCAGCACATAGAACTTGATGTCAGCAGCCAGGGACACAGAACCAGAAGGCAACCACTGCAGAAAACACTGTGGAGCTGATTCTCAAACGCGTTAGAGCACAGGAGGTAGATCTGCAGGAGTGCTCTTTTACATACAGTTTGCATGCATTTGTGCCCGAAACATCCAATTTCCTTTTAGTATGATTGCTACGAAAGCCCAATGTTTCTATCTGTACTAATTGTATATAAATACTTATTTTATACTATCCCCATTTTATTGCCATTTTCGATGTTTTGGTGCCAATTCATAAAAGCACGTAAGATTGCTTAAAAGAGTACTACAGGAGTGTTGCTGTTTGTACTCCAAATTACCTTTGTGAATGGTCTCGAAAGAGCTGAGGAACGTCTGCCTCGTCACTGGGCATTTGACAACTACACAGGTATGTTTATCCTCAGTACCTTGACTTGGATCTCCGGTGTTTACAGGTGAGGCTGTTGGAGCGCTCGCTGATTTGGGTTTCGAGCGTCTGCATGGTTGGCTGGCGAGCCATCAACTTCGATCTTCCATGCATCCGCCGCCAGATGCCGAATGCCATGTCACAATAGTGGGTGGATTGGCTCTTTTCCAGTTCATAGTAATAGCACGTTTCGCTAAGAATAAAGCAAGACCTACAAATTCCCCAGGTTTTTGAAATTTTGAGGACGTGGTAAAAGACCCACTATGCAGGCCTCAAAAAACCCTGGATGATGCATCCTATAGCCCGAGATAATACATACACAACCCGGGGCAATAGGAAGGCAGCATTTGCAGGACCACACCATATGAGCAAAATCTGTGTCATCCATAGAGCAGTGGGGGCAACAAAAGGAAGCCCTCGGGTAGATTCTGACGATCCTGCTAGGTGTAAAATAGACTGTTCAATATATCAAATTGTATATATTCAAAACACATGTTGCACAATAGTTTTGATGAGTATGTGAACACCTTCCTCCATTCTGAATTATTCAAGGGTCGAGCTACATCTGTCTCCCACTGAGTGCAACGTTTAGATCGGGGCACATCCGTATACTGTATGAAGGCACTGTAAAGCCATCTAATCAAACGCCTAGCATCTCTCATTGTATGCAATGTTCAAATCACTTCATGGATGTGTACGTGATTGCTCGTATTAATGTGCCATTGGGTCTCTGTTGCATATTGTATTTAACCGTGGATGAGAAATTGCCCAACAGGAATGTCACAATCACCAACGAGCACAACAAAAATTCAACATTAAATAAGAGCATTATATTTAATTGTATTTTATTTCACACGAAGCAAAGGAACTGGCCTGAGATTCCAAGCTAAAAACTCTCAACCAGAGCAATGATGGTAAGCCCTATGCCAATACAAAACTGTCTTGGATTCTAGTCCAAACCTTATATACAGAAAATAGTAAACAAGATTTGTATTTACCGGAAGCATGGGGGAGGTCGGTTTGAACCATGCATTCTATTGCCTGTGCATGTTTCTTAAAATCATTTTTTGCTCCTAAAGTAAAAGTTTACAGAGCCATGGCTAGCACTTACAAACGTGTTTGTATTCCAAAAGCCAGATGGGAAATTATTAAATGCAAAATGCAAGCTGAGGCTCCTGAAGCTAAAGTCTGGCGGTGTTAAATGGTTAAAAGCAGTCAGTATTCAACTGCATAGGGAAGAATACACTGGTCTCAGGAAAATCTTTATAGCACATTTCTGGGACAGTTTGTTAAAAGCGCTAAAGGCATGTAATAATAAAAATTATGATTGCCCCCGTAGATTCCCCTTACTACAATTGTTCATTATAGTTTATGGAAAATTGGGTATTTTTTTTTTTTTTTTATCAAAGCAATTGGTAGAGGAATTCTATGATGACATGTTGATGAGGCCTCACTGATAAATAATCTATGGTTAAAATATTTAACGAGGATGCAGTGTTGCTTAGGAATATTTGCACAATAAATTAGTTTTAACTCTCTGGTAGTTATAGGGATGGCGAATGAGGATTCGGAAAAGGTTTAAGAACTGTTGTTACTATTTCTGGGAGAAAAGCATAAAACAAGCCAATAAAAAATACAACTTATTAGGCATTGTGGTTTGTGTTGATGTTTTATACTACCTTACTGTGGTAATCATGTGTTGACGAATGATGCTACAACATGCATACATTTTTATCATGTCTAATAATGGCTAATAAAAATTAGTTAAAATTTGTGTAAACAAAAACAAAGTCATGTCAATGGAATTTGCTGACGTGATAAGGGTGTCTCATCAAATGTGCAGAAGTTGATGACATGGTTTGAATTTTCTGTTCTTTTGATTTGTTTCTAAGTTTCTTCAAACTATGCGTTTTACTGTCTTTTCTGAATTGTGTAGTTTCTAACATCTTAGTATGTGCTACTGCTTGTTGTGCTGTGTACCAGTATTTAGGCTGTTATTGTACACAGACTTCTTTTTACTGGAGGCCCATCACTCACTGCTGTAACATTATAATCAGTTCAAGGGTCAATGATGTTCTTTCTTTGTTATTGAACATAGATGTTCCACAGTACATCCTTGTATCCAAAATGGCTGAATGGAAACACTGTGAGTTTTTGACTCCCGTAGGAACAGCTACTCTAGTAGCGGAAAATGAACACGTAAATAAAATACAATTGGGCTAGAGACAAAAGCACAAGAACCATAAACTTGCAAACCTTTAAGTAGTCCATCTTTCATATCTGACTTTGATCAGTCCTTTGACAAATGCTTGTAAAAATGTATTAAGTTCTGGGAAAATCTCTTCAGTGACATCCTTAGACCAATTAACCCTGTAGATTGTTTGGTGGATACTGGCATCTCAATGGTTATTCCCAAGGTTGTTCATTGAGTGCTAAATGCCACAAGTGGGTTTGTAAATATAAGAAAAGGAAACACAAGGTGAAACTGATTTATCCTTGACTCTCCCTCAGTCCAGGACTGTCCCAAAACTGCTCCACAGCAGCACAGTCAAAGGCGAGAACATGTAGGCTAAAGCAATGATTGCAACTTCTTTGTGTCTTCAGTCTTCCCCTCATCATACCTTATTGGTTCTAAGTAGCAAAGACAACAATCTAGAGTTGTGAAGGGCTCATTCGGATCTCCTTTTAATGCTTGCTTCTCTTTTGGTTTAACGGTATACTGACAACATGATTCAGTATAACAAAGCATTCTTTTTCCTGTAAAGACTCATTTCTTTTGCCAGATTTCTAATGCAAATGGTCCCAGTGAGACTGATGGTGAAGAAACAGAAGGAAAAAGGAAAAAGAAGCGAAAGAAAAAGAAACCCAAAGCTAATTCAGCCACCCCGGAAAGTCCTCAAGTTGAAACTTCTGTAGTACAAGAACCACCGAAGATTGAGGTATCTGTTTTTGTTATCTGAATGCATGCAGCGTTCTGAAGTGCATGGACTCTCCTTGACTTGATAATTCAGTCTTTAGCATTAATGTTTCAATTGTTGTTATTAAACTTTTAATAAACTTACAAAACATGAGGCAGGCATACCCACCTTTACTAGAAAACAGAAAAAAAACTCCTACAAACAACCCATACCATGGAACCACTGCTTTATATTGCTTGTGTTCTAAGACCTACTCCACACCAGCCTGCCTCCCTCCCCTAGTCTTCACAGAGGAAGTTTTTATCACTAGACAGAGGACCCAGAGTATGTTCTCTGTTAGGACACGTAAAGTCTCTGTTGTCCTTGTTCAGATCAGATAATACAGGGCTACCTACGATATCGAGGTGGGATGAGGACCACTTGTTATCCAGTATTAGGGGTGTCTTTCATATAGCATGTGCACTAGTCCCGGACGTGTCTGGTAGCAATAGCTTTAAACAGGGCCGGCTCTAGGCATGTGCAAGCTGTGCACCTGCACAGGGCCACCAAACCCCAGGGGCCACCACGCCAATATATATCCTTAATATATTAATCCTCTGAGGATGGATACATATTTGCGTGGTGGCCCTTGGCAGGGATTTGGCGGCCTCCGGCTCTGTTTCACTACTAAACACCCTGACCCCCCCCCCCCCCTCTTTACTGGCCTGCGCGCTCCGCCCCGCCCGGACCACCTCTTCCGGGCCCCCTACCTACGCTCCTTGCCCAGGGCCACCATGAGCCTAGAGCCGGCCCTGCTTTAAACATGCTAATTTTTATGTGCTCCACCGCATACCGATCTATTGCCAGTACAATTAAGTAAAAGTTACCCAGGCAGGTCGGAAGTCTGCAACAGATGTGGTGTTGGAGGCACTGATTTTGTGAACACACTTTGGAGCTGCACACATATAGTACCATATTGGAAAAGTATTGTCCAACAGTTAAGCGTGGTGACTGGTATAAAATTAGAAGTCATTATCAGACACTCCCCCTACACATATTCCCAAGCCCCAAAAATGGCAAGATGCGATCTCGACTTACACTTCTGGGATTAGTCTTAGTAAAGAGGAGGGTTGCTTTCCGATGATTGTCCCCCACCCCCTCAGCCTTCCAGTCATGGCATAGGGATATGGTGGTATGGAGTCTTGCATAAAAAGGGCACATGTGAGAGGTCAGAACTGATTATAAGGTTGGGGAGGATTGTGGGAAGTGGCCACACCCTCTGACACAGTAGCCCCGGTGGATTGCACAGACGTGTAACTGTTCCATTACAGACGCCACCAACAGATACTGGCTGAAGTCATACAGAAATCAACTTAGATAAACAATTGGCAGTGATTTCATGGACTGTTTTCATGGGGGCGTGCAGTGTTCTACGTCCTTGTGGATATGTTGCTCACTCTTTCACTGCAGGGTGTTTGATGAAGGAGACTGGATGGGCGAACTGTAATGCCCAGGCATGGCAGTGGACACTCAGACCATAAAAGTCTAAACCTTTAAATAAAAATCGATTGCAATAATGTGACTTTTGACTGTGTGAACTCCATTGTAAAATTTGGTATGTCATGTCTTTTTTCTGTACTTTGTTTAAAATGAAAAATATATTTCTAAATCATACACAACCTTCTCATATGCTAATAGCTAAGCCAGCCTCCAGAGCCATTAGTCTGTGTTTGATGTGTATCCTTTCTTAATAACCCCTATATAGTTTGCTGAGCAGCTAAAAGAAGGTAAGAGATTATTTTCCCTGTGGTGAGAATAGTAATTGGCACCTTCTATAGGAGTCGCCAAGAGTGATCGTACTGGATTTTCTTTTCTTCTGTATTCCTGCCCTCAATTTGGCATATGATGGAAAGGACTAAGTCCTAGATCTTGGAGTGTTTAGGACACTCATAATATGTGGAGAATCATGCACGTCTATCTATAGTGCCTACAGCACACAGCAGAGCATGTTTGGTCTGTGGTATGAAATCTCACCAGTGTGTAATGATACCAATATAAAATCTTTAAAAGGGTTTCCCGCCATTGAGGAGATGTGCATAATTATTTGTGCTTGTATAGGTCGTGTCCCATTGTTTCTGATCCTTTCTAATAGGCAAAGTTTTATTATATTTTGGGTGATGCTTTGAGAGGGTTGTAGATCTGGGAGTAACGGGTATTTTGTGGACTTGAAATTATGAAGAACATTTTCAAAGAATACAAGTGTTCGAGGCATGTGTTCTGTAGATTCACAAGCTTTGCATACTCCTGCCATCTAGTGTTGGGTCTGATGTTTGCAAGTTGTTTTTCTTCGAAGAAGTCTTTTCCAGTCACAAGGTACTTTGACGCCTCCTTTCGGTGATAATGCTCATGGGCATCGGCTCCATCGTTAGATTGTTTTCTTTCCGCCATGGGGTTCGGACGTGGATTGCAGCACTCCCATTCAAAACTATCAATTGGGATCCTTACAGTTTGCAATGTACTTACCCTCGTCTGTATTGCTTTCAATCGTGTTTCGATCTTCTGCGTGTCGAAAATTCCTGAAAACATTCATTATCTAATAGAAAACTCCAACTGCGGCCTTTGGGCCTAGGTCGATTTCTTCAATCTACTTCCACTCAAAGATCCATCATGGAGTCTTCTGCCGATGAAATGGATGCCATTTCAATACTGTCCTTGGTGATATTCTGAATACCCACTACCCACGCACCGGTCTTCATAGGGTCTGTAACCTCTGTATGTCTCCGGAACATAAAGAGGAAGACTGTGACGCTTGTTGGTCGTTCCGATCCCAAAAGACTCTGCGGGACTGTTGGTCTCGACGAAGAGACATGGAGTGGCAGAGTATCAAGGACACCCTCAATATCTTCAGAGAAGATATCGAACCAGAAAAGATGGAAGCGTCCGCAGCAGAAGAGGAAGAGGCCTTCTCTGTCCAGGGGTCCGATTCCGAGTTGGAGATCAAACTAGTGTCCCACGACGTTTCAGCTGGACATGGTGCCCTGAGTAACAAAGTCCCTTTGACCACCAAACCCACTCCAACGAAACAAAAGGCTATTGGGCCACCACTCCCAACAGGCCTGATTCCAACACCTTGCCTTCCGGCTCAGCACCGAAACAGCAAGTCAAGCCTTCCAGCTCAGGCTCGAGTCGAGATGATACCCCTTCGGTTCTGAAGCATTCCAGATCCAAAGACAAAAAGAACACATTCAGCTCAGCACCGAAAATGTCAGCAGCGAAAAATAAAGAAGCTCCTTTAAAGACACCACAGCCTATTTTAGAGACAACAAAGCAAAAGCTTGATCCAAAGCAGAAGAAAATTTGTGTAATTCCCGACACTGGCCACATTACAACTAAGCCACCAGTACCATCTTCTAAAGAAAATGTGTGTAATTCCTGACACTGGCCACATTACAACTAAGCCACCAGTACCATCTTCTAAAAGGAGAATAGACACTGAATATGAGATTCCCCTCAAAAAGAAGGACATGGCTGCTAGTTCTATTAACATTCCTCAAACACCACCACCTTCTTCACCAGTATCTATTGTACCAGCTTCAGACCCTTTACACATCACATCACTGTGTTCTTCAAATACAAATCATGATTTAGTAGATGATGACAACACCTATAATCAGCCATCACCTGATCCGTGGGAGGACCACAATATAGATCCACCTGGAGACACAGATCTATATCTGGCTAAACCTTCCCCTCCTAATGATAATACTGCATATCACTAGTTGATTGCTTAGGGCAGCCTCTTACCATGGGGTGACTTTACATAAAGAACCCTATCAGGTGTTTGTTAGTTAAGCGCGACTACTCACCCGTAAGGGTCTCAAGGTCCTGGGGGGTGGGGGGATCGCAAGTTCAAGTTCAAGAATTTATATAGCGCACTACTCACCCAGAGGGTCTCAAGGCGCTTGGGGAGGGGGTTCATTATTTATCGAATAGCCAGGTTTTAAGTTCTTTTCTGAAGGAGATGTGGTTCTGTGTAAGGCGGAGGTGAGTGGGGAGTGAGTTCCAGGTCCTGGCCGCCTAGTAGGAGAAGGATCTACCTCCCATGGTGGATCTTTGGATGCGCGGAACTGCGGCGAGGCCTTGATTGGAGGATCTTAGTTGGCTGGTGGGTGTGTAGAAGGATAGTCGGGTGTTGAGGCATTCGGGCCCTAGTTTGTAGAGGGCCTTGTGTGCGTGGGCGAGGAGACGGAATGTTATTCTCTTGTTGACGGGAAGCCAGTGGAGGTCTTTCAGGTGGCCGGTAATGTGATCTTGGCGAGGGATGTCCAAGATGAGTCTCGCTGATGCGTTTTGGATGCGTTGGAGTTTTTTCTGTAATTTGGCTGTAATTCTGGCGTAGAGGGTGTTTCCGTAGTCTAGTCGACTCGTAACCAGTGCGTGGGTGACAGTCTTTCTTGTCTCGGCGGGGATCCAATGGAAGATTTTTTTGAGCATACGCAGTACGTTGAAGCAGGAGGATGAGACGGCGTTGACTTGTTTGGTCATCGAGAGTGAGGAGTCCAGGATGAAGCCAAGGTTACGTGCGTGGTCTGTGGGTGTGGGTGCTGAGCCCAGATCCGAAGGCCACCAAGAGTCGTCCCAGGCAGAGGGGGATGATCCTAGGATGAGTACTTCCGTTTTGTCTGAGTTAAGTTTAAGGCGGCTGTTTTTCATCCATACAGCTACTTCTTTCATGCCTTCGTGAAGATTGGTTTTGGCGGTGTTGGGGTCTTTGGTGAGGGAAAGGATCAGCTGGGTGTCGTCAGCATAGGAGATGATGTTAAGGTTGTGTTGACGCGCGATGGAAGCGAGTGGACTCATGTAAACGTTGAAGAGGGTGGGACTGAGTGATGATCCTTGTGGTACACCGCAAATGACTTCGGTGGCCTCTGATTTGAATGGGGGAAGTCGGACTCTCTGAGTTCTCCCAGTTAGGAATGAGATGAGCCAGTCCAAGGCTTTTCCTTTTATTCCGATGTTGCTGAGGCGTTGTATGAGTGTGCTGTGACATAGTGGAGAAGTGTGGCTCACTGGTTAGAGCAGGCAGACCCTGAAGCAGAGGTCAGACCCGGGACCAGGGTTCAATTCCCGACGCGGCAGGGTCTTGAGCTCAAATGTCCACGGACTCGATAATTCTCGCTTCGGTGCCTGACCTAATCATGGGTTCACACTCTGCAACTCTGGGCATTAAGCTTGCTTAATCTCCACAACGGCCCCCCGCGGCGGGATGCCTGGCTTTCACCTTGGGGATGCCCGTTAGGGGCTATCTCACAGGGAAAAGCCAGGACGGGTTCCCAAGGCAAGCGCCGAGATGCCTCCGGGTAGTCGAGCGCTATATAAGAACATACATACAAATAAATAAATAAATACAGTGTCGAAAGCGGCGGAGAGGTCGAGTAGAATGAGGGCCACTGTTTCTCCATTGTCCAGTAGTGTTCGGATGTCGTCTGTTGCTGCGATAAGGGCGGTTTCAGTGCTGTGTTTGGTTCGAAAGCCGGACTGTGAGGGATCGAGGGTGTTGTTGGATTCGAGGAAGGCGGCGAGATGGCTGTTGACGGCTTTCTCAATGACTTTGGCCGGGAATGGGAGGAGGGATATGGGGCGGTAGTTTTTAAGTTCAGAGGGGTCTGCTGTGGGTTTCTTCAGGAGGGCGCTGACTTCGGCATGTTTCCAGCTTTCTGGGAAGGTAGCAGAGATGAAGGAGCAGTTGATGACATCCCGGAGATGGGGTGCGATGATGGAGTCTGCTTTGTTGAAGATGTGGTGGGGACATGAGTCGGTTGGCGAGCCAGAGTGGATGGAATTCATTAGGCGGATGGTGTCTTCAGTGGTGATTGGGTTCCAGGCGCTGAGGTTGTTAGAGGGCGGTTTAGGTTCTGAGGGGGGTGGAGAGGATTGTTGGTTGGAACTGTTTTCGAAGCTGTTATGTATGTCGGCAATTTTGTTGTAGAAGAAGGAGGATAACGAGTCGCAGAGGTCTTGGGAGGGAGTGATGTCGTTTGAGGCTGCAGTGGGGTTGGTGAATTCTTTGACGATGTTGAATAGTTCCTTGCTGTTATGGGCGTTGTTGTCGATTCTTGAATGCTGATTTCTTGGTGGATCGAATCAGCTGGTGGTGTTTGCGGGTGGCTGCCTTGAATGTGGTCATGTTGTCGGTGGTTGGGTTTTTTCTCCATGTTTTCTCGAGAGTACGGCATAGCTTCTTGGATTTCTTAAGATCATCGTTGAACCAGGGGGCCTTTTTGCTGTCTTGTTTGGTGTGATGGTTTTTCAAGGATGCTAATTCGTCAGCGCTGTGAGTGATCCATTGTTTGAATTTGATGGCAGCTTGGTTTGGGTCCGATGAGAGGGCGGATGGGTTTTGGTTGAGCGATGTGAGGAGTTGGTCGGTGGTGATTTTGTTCCATTTTCTTCGGGGGATAGGTTGTGGGGGGTTGTGGGTCGAGGTGGTTTTGTAGCTGAAGTGAACACAACTGTGGTCCGTCCAGTCGAGAGCTGTGGTGCGATCGAAGGAGATGTGTTTGCTGGAGGTGAAGATTGGGTCGAGCGTATGTCCGGCTACATGGGTGGGGGTGTCAACAAGTTGTTTGAGGCCGAGATTGGCCAGGTTGTCAAGAAGGGTGGTGGTGTTGGTGTCGTTTTTCTTTTCCAGGTGGAAGTTGAGGTCTCCTAGTAGAATGTAGTTCTCGGAGGCGAGGGCATGTGAACTGATGAAGTCAGTGATGTCTTCGCTGAATTGTTTACGGGTTCCTGAAGGCCTTTAGATGAGGGTGCCTCTGAGTGTGGTCCCAGGGTCGGTGTGGATCTGGAAGTGGAGGTGTTCGGCGGTTGTAAGGTTATCGTCGGAGCTGGTCGTGATTTTGATGGTGTTCTTATGGACGATGGCAATGCCTCCTCCTGTTTGGACGGTGCGGTCTTTTCGGATGATCTTGTAATTGTCCGGGATGGCTATGGCGATGTCGGGTGTTGATGATGCGTTCATCCATGTTTCAGTAAGGAAGGCCACGTCCGGTGATGTAGTGTCTAGTAGATCCCAGAGTTCGGTGGCGTGTCTGTGGACCGATCGGGTGTTCAGCAGTATGCACTTCAGGTGGTTAGTCGGAGCTGTGTTTGGGATTAGTGGATGTGGTATGGGTCTTGATGCTGGTAAATTTGCAGGAGCGGCAAGCGAAGGGACCGTGGGTACGTCCCGGGGCAGCTTCGTAGCATTGAGGTGTGCGTCCGGGGTTATGGGCTAGGAGGGTGGCGCCGTCATACGTTATGCGGATGGAGGGGGATTTGCGGGGGCCAGGGGGTCCGGCGCTGGGCGCGGTCCAGGCGCGGACGGGCGCAGACGGGCTTACCTTTGGCGCACCTTCGGCGCGCATGGGGCGCGACTGCTGCGCGTGACCGCTGCACGCGTAGGCATCTGTCATATGTGGATAGTGGAGGGGGCGGGGGCGAGGGAGGGTCAGCTGGGAGGCGGGAGCTGGGTGTAGGGGCGGGCTGGAAGGCACAACAAACAAGATGGCGGTAAAAACGAAAGGAAACACGATGTGATTGGGGTTTGCAGCGGCGCAGGCACAATCAGGCACAGATAATCACACAGTGCAATGCGAGCCTACACAATCGTTACAGTAAGCAGTATCCTTAAAATGGCACGATGTTATGCTATATTCAGCAATGCGGCAAATTAATGTGTTCAGGATAGAGCGCAGACACTAAAGGGCGCAATGTGGCAGTAATAGCACAATGAAAGCAGGCTACGATACCAGCTGCTGGAAGCTGAAGCCAGGGAGCGAGGGGGAGCGACCGCGTCTGACGGAGAGGGTCTGTCGAAGAGCCAGGTTTTGTGGTGTCTTACGAAGATGGGGAGCAATGTTAGCTGTCTGAGGTGGAGGGGAAGGTCGTTCCAGTCTCTGCCCGCTCGGAAGGAGAAGGAGCGGCCTCCCGATCTGGTCTTTCTGGTGTGGGGGACCACGGTGTAGGTGAGCTGGGCTGCTCATAGGGTCCTTTGGGGAGCGTGGAATTTGAGTCGGCTGTTCAGGTATGCTGGTCAGGTGTCGTGGAGGGCTGTGTGAGCGTGGGTTAGCATCTTGAAGGTGACAATAGCGTTGATGAGAAGCCAGTGGAGTGTGCGCAGGTGCTGGGAGATGTGGCAGTGTCTTGGCAGTTTGAGGACCAGTCTTGCGGCTGCGTTTTGGATGTTCGGAAAGCATGCAGGTGAGGTTTTTGTTTATTCTGGCATAGAGTGCGTTGCTGTAGTCCAGCCTGTTGGTGGCTAGGGCGTGAGTGACGGTCTTTCTGTGTTCGAGGGGGATCCATTTGAAGGTCTTCCATAGGAGGTGGAGTGTGTGGAAGCAGGAGGACGAGACAGAGTTGAGCTGGCGGTCCATTTTGAGTTCTGAGTCCAGGATGATTCCCAGGTTGCGTTTGTGGTCCGTGGGGGTGGGCGGGCTTCCGAGGGCGGTGGCCACCAGGTGTCGTTCCAGGCGTTGGGGTTTGGGCCCATGATGAGTACTTCCGTTTTGTTGTTGTTTAGTTGTAGGCAGCTGTTTTTCATCCATTTGGCGACGGCTTCCATGCCTTCTCGAAAGTTGTGTCTGGCAGTGTTTGGTTCGTTGGATAGGGACAGGATGAGTTTAGTGTTGTCTGCCTATGACACAATGTTGAGTTTATAGATTCTGATTGTGGGGGCGAGCGTAGCCATGTAGACGTTGAAAAGCGTAGGGCTGAGGGAGGACCCCTGGGGGACTCGGTAGGTGTATGGTCCGAGATGAAAGGGGGAGTCTGACCCGCTGCGTTCTGCTGGAGAGGAAGGAGCAGATCCAGTGGAGGGCCTCGTCTTGGATCCCTGCGTTGTGGAGTCTGCATATTTGGGTGCGGTGAGAGACTGTTTTGAACGCCGCTGAGAGGTCAAGTAAGATGAGGGCTGTTGTTTCTCCTTTAAAAGGATTTCCCATTTGAAACATTAGGATACACACACAATCCTTGTCTATGTTAAAAGGTATGATGAGGCAGGCTGGCAATATATTGAAGGATCCAGTTAGAACACATGTCCTAACATCTAGGGTGCACCAAAAATGTAAACCCCCTCCACCTGACCCTGTTTTTATTAAGGGTCAGTTTCCTTTAGGTTCTTTAGTAGTTTCCAACGCCCATAAAAGAGCAAATTCACAAACCTCAGTAAGGCACCACCTGCTGATTAAGAATGGATGCCTCAGGGAAAAGAGTAGCTGCTCAATCAGCCAATCATTGGCACGTAGCTAATACACAAGGCCTATTGGGTAGATATGATAGGGAACACTGGGTTGAGATGGAAGAACTATTACAATATCTTACAGAAATACACAAGAAATAGGGTCAGGGAATAGTGTAAAAAGGCAAACTTATCTCCAATTCATCTATCAGATGTACGTTAGAAGCTGCAGATACTGCAGCCAGAGGAGTCAGTACTGGCATTCTAATCAGGAGACATGCATGGCTCAGAATTTCTGGTTTCAAACCAGAAGTTCAACAAACTATTCTTAATGCACCATTTGATAAGGAACACCTCTTTGGACCTCAGATAGACCAATCGCTAGAGAAAATGAAAAAGGACACAGACGTGGCACAATCAGTGGGAGCACTTCAGTCTCCTTCTACTAGAGGTTCATTTAGTCGCTCCTTCTACAGAGAGGGCTCCAAGACCAATACCACAGTTGCCAGCACATCTTCGTTTAAAACACAAAAACAATCTTCCCCCTCTAGAGCATTCTATAAAGGTGGATATAGAGGTAACAACGTTAAAGAAACAGGTAGAGGTATACCAACAGGCACCTCTCCATCCTCTAACAAACAGTGACTTGATGTCACTTGCCCCGATCATTCATCACCTGTCGGGGGAAGATTACAACAGTGTATTCCCATTAGGCAATCAATAACAACAGACAAATTGGTTTTGGACATTATCCAACATGGTTAGTGCCTGGAGCTCACCAGCAATCCTCCCAACATTCCACCTCATATTCACAAACTGTCTTTAGAACACCAACATCTGCTCAAACAAGAAGGATAAGTTCTTCTAACAAAAGGAGCTATACAGCCTATCCCATTACAACAACAAGGATCAGGGGTATATTCATTATACTTCTTAATTCCCCAAAAGGACGGATCATTAAGACCAATTTTGAATCTCAGACCATTAAACTTATACATATTATCAGAACACTTCCATATGGTCACACTGCAACGAGAACTTCCACTTTTGCAGCAAGGTGACTTTGTCAACACTAGACTTAAAAGAGGCATACTTTCATATACCCATTAACCCAGCACTTTGCAAATATCTCAGATTTGTGATAGGAAAAAATCCTTATCAGTTCAAAGAGCTTCCACTCGGAGTAACAACTGCACCCAGAGTGTTCACCAAATGTCTTGCAGTGGTAGAAGCACATCTACGAAGACAACAAATCCATGTCTTCCCGTACCTAGACGATTGGCTCATCAAAGCCAACACACATCCCAAATGTGTGCAACACACATAAATCACCATAAACCTGCTACATCAATTTGGATTTACAGACAATGCACAAAAATCCCAAATTCAACCCATTCGAATACAACCGTATCTAGGAGCTATTTTAAACACTCATATGGCTCTAACATATCCCAATTAGCCAGGATTCACTGTTTTCAAACATTGGTACTCCAGTTTCAAAACAACCTGTATCTACCAGTCAGAACTTTCATGCAGCTACTGGGAAAGATGGCGTCATGCATTTCCATAGTGCTTCATGCAAGACTAAGTATGCATCCTCTACAAGAATGCTTAGCACGTCAGTGAAATCAATCACTGGGTCAGCTAACAGATCTAGTGTTGGTAGACAGCCTCACTCATCACTCTCTTCACTGGTGGAACCCACAAAATGTATCAAAAGGGCAACACTTTATCGACCCTATTCCATAATTCGTGTTCACAACAGACGCATCTCTCACAGCCTGGGGAGCACATTTACAACATTTAACAGTTCAGGGACTTTGGAATACCACCCAACAGAACCATTACATCATTTACCTAGAACTCCAAGCAGTTCAACTAGCGTTAAAAGTATTTCTACCTCATCTCACGGGGAAAGTTGGCCTAGTCTAACAGACAATATGACAACAGTGTACTGTATACAAGAAAAGAGGGGATACACTCTTTGCAACTGTCACGCCTTTCTCATCACAAGATCCAGCTACTGGCAGAACACCTTCCAGGGTCAGACAACATCTTTGCTGATCTTCTAAGCAGAATGAGGCACCAAGTACACGAATGGGGACTTCCCCCACAAGTACTCCTTCTGTTCTTCATAAAATAGGGATTCCCACTAATAGATCTCTTTGCCACAGCAGAGAACTCAAAATGCCTAGACTTCGCCTCCAGATTCCCACACCCTCTATCCAAAGGCAATGAGCTATGGATCAACTGGTCAGGGATATTTGCCTATGCTTTTCCTCCTCTCCCTCTCCTTCCATTTCTGGTTCGGAAACTCAGGCAGACGTCTCTCACACTGATTCTACTGGCTCTCACATGAGCTCATCAACCATAGTTCACCACACTATTAGAACTCTCAATAGTTCCACACTAGAAGCTTCACATAACTTCAAATTTTCTCATACAGAACCATGGAGAAATCAGACATCCAAACCACAAGGAACGTAACCTAGCAATTTGGCTCTTGAAGTCATAGAATTTAGATTATTAAACCTACAACCAGATTGTATGACCATTCTTAAAGAAGCAAGAAAACCCACCAGTAGAGTATATTATGCAGCAAAGTGGAAAAGGTTTATTATATATTGTCATAACACAATTGGTCTGCTAGATGCATCTATACAAAATATTATTTGTTATCTTTTGCATCTACAACATGCAAGCCTTGCCTACACATCTATTTCATTACACCTTGCAGCAGTAGCTGCATATATTCAAAACATACAACATGTATCCCTATTCAAAGTTCAAGTAATTAAAGCATTAATGGAAGGCCTTAAAAGAATAATAGCATCTAGGGTACCACCACATGCACCCGTCTGGAACCTTAACATTAACATAATGCCCCCGTAAACCAGATAACCAGATGGGGGGGGGGGGCAGAAGCTCTTCATATCAGCGTAGGATGCATCTGAGTTGGTCCTGATTGAAAACCAGGCCAAGATGGGCCCACTAGAGCTCGGAGGAGGCTGTGCCACCCTTGTGAGTCTTGCACACCAAATTGTGGGCAGCAGACACTGTTCTAGCAGGCGCGTCAACAGCAGAAGCAGCTATAGGTGAGAAAAAATCGACAAATATGTGAGGGGAGAGCGAATGTCATGCTACTACGATGGAGTCAATCACCATCTCTTTAAGGAGCGCAATGGGGGATAATACACATTGAAATTGAATTATTTTTAGGAGTTTTGTATTGCGCTAGCTGGACCAGCTGGTATCAGAGCGCTTCACAGCATGTACAATTAACCCCTTCAGTGCTGGTCACTTTCAGCGGACGTCGCGTGCACTACCTCGGCAGTGCTGCGCACGTCCGCTGAACATTCCAGCCCGCCTGCTCAATGGAACGTTCCGCACTAGCGCGGAATTTGTGGCGCGGTTAAAGGGTTAAGAGCAATATATGCATATAAACAATACACAGCATGTACAATTATGAGCATTATAGACATATATACAATATAGATATTGTGGTAGAACATGAGGGTTCAGGCTGGGAAAGTAAGTTTCAGACAAAGGAGCGAACGTGCTAGGAGCAAGTTGGGTGTCGATCAGTCAAGACGAGCCTCCAAGATTTTTCTTTGTTCCAGCAAGACGGGTGAAGAAAGGCTGGGGGCAACCCAGCACACTGTACAATAACTCCCATCAGACATTTAGGCACCAGCAATTTCATCCCTAATATCGCCTGTAAGTAAGATTAGCAATTGATAATCCAGTTAATAAAGCTTGGGCATTTTCTGGCAACCCTTGTGTACTCAAATACCCCCTTAAAATCATATCGAACAGTGGGCTGTTATCACTTAGCCCCCCACCGGAAAAACAAACCATGTTGTGACTAGGTATGTATAGAGCTTGTAGGGCTCGTGGTGGACACGTCGTGTTGCTGCAGAAGAATGTAGAATGTATGTGCTTTGGTTGGAATTTGCGGAGAGAATGTTTGGTGTTGATTATGGGAAGGACGGCTGTTGAAGAGGCCAGCTGAGGAGTTTCTCCATTTACATTGATGCTAGTGAGAAGAGTCCAGAGAGAGCAATACATCACCTACTGAATCCACACTTCGTGTTCTGTGGTTTATGGACACAAGAATATATATATTTTAAATTTTTTTTATTTTTGTCTTTATTGTACAATAAATCTTGAGATATAAAACAATGCACTGTATCAAGTAGTGATCCACTCTGGACTCATACATACAATGTCGATGATTTACTACCCTCTTCCATCCCTACCCAACCCCCCCCCCCCCCTCCCCAACTACCACCCCATTAATCCCTCAAAAATGACTACCAAAATACTGACAATTTCGACCAAAGCGTCCATTAATCAGTTCAAAGTTCGAATGTATACTCGCCATGCGAGTCAATGTCCCCGGACTGTTAGCATATGGTCACTTCGGGTCAGCAGGATCACCCCACCACCCACATCTCCCGTACAACCCCAATCCACTGTAACTATCTACACAGCAGCATTCCTAACACACTCTCATACCCACTTCACACCCCCTGCAAGGCCCCCTCAACAGCTTCAACTGTTTCATCCTCTGTGTGTTGGTCCAATAAATAAGACTTCAGGGGTCCCCAAATATCCCTGGGACGAGACTTCAACGGCAATTGGTCTGCGTATACATGAAGATACTCCTGCCAAGTGGACATGTCATGTATCCATGCTTTGAATTTAGGTGCCCTGCCCCTACCCCATCTGCAGGCCACCTGCCGTCGAGCCAACAGTATGCCCATTGCCAGGAATTTGCGGAGCAGCGTTTTTATATCCCCAACCAAGCCCAGTAATGCTCGATGGGGAGTCAGCTCAATACCAGCATCTTAGTTAGACCCGTAAAGACCTCCACCCAGAAAGTGGCGACTTGAGGGCAGCCCCATGGCAAATGCATAAAATCTGCCTGGCCGTGGCTACATCGTAAGCATTTGTCGTCGTCTCTGAGATGAAGCTTATGTAACTTCGCTGGAGTGTGATATAGTCGATGTAAAAATTTATAATGTAGCAATCGCAACCTGCTACTGCCAGAAATCCCGCCAGTCTGAAGGCAGGCCATTTCCCACTGGTCATCAGTCAGGGCGGTGTCCAAGTCCATATCCCATTCCCGTCTGGCCCTCACTAGTGAATGGGGGGTTGTAGTGCACACTCGTTTATACAACAGAGAAGTGACATGTGCAAGGGCATCTGTATGTAACATCAAGTGGAGGGACATAAAAGTCTCTGGCTCCTTTGGGAATTCCGGGGTCTTGGCCCGAACACTTTGTCTGAGCCCGGTATATAGGAATAGATCCATAAATGAGGGTTCATACTCTCCGAAACATTGGTCTTTTGTGCGGAATTTACCCCCAACGTATAAATCTCCCCAAGTCTTATACTGTAGTTTGGTTAACAAGTTTTGACATATCTTTTCGCCTGTCACCGGCAGCAAGGGGCAATGTCGTAAGGACACCCTAGGGGAGTACATTAACTGCACCCCTTCAGCTCGCGCCAGCTATTGCCATGCCCTGACAGTGCAATCAACAGTGGAGGGGTCTCCGCCTCTCTCCTTGACTGGTGTAAACACATACCCTGATGTCGGGACTGGGGCCATATAGTCATCCTCTACCGCACAATGGGGCATAAACGGAGGAGGATGAAACCAATACACCCCGAAGTGGGCCTGCGCACTATAATAATATTGTTCAAAATCAGGTACGTCAAACCCACCGAACTGGTACGGCAGCATAAGAGTGTCCAATTTTAACCGTGCTTGCTTACCTCCCCATATCAAACGCACCAGTTGTGTTTTAAGTGTTGTGAAATAATAGGCGCCTGGATGGTAAGGGATGTTTATGAATAAATATAAAAATGTTGGTAATATGACCATCTTAATTAAGGAGATCCTTCCAGCCATCAAGAGGGGTTGCTTAAGCCAATTTGAGATGTTGCCCGTCATCTTATCCATGGCTCCCCCATAATTCATCCTCAGCAGTGCGTCTTTGTCCCTGGTGACATGAATACCCAAATATTTAAGGTCTTCTGTCTCCCACGTTAGCGGGTAATCTAATGGGTGAGCCAGTGTATAATCAGTCAAGGGAAAGACAGCAGATTTGCTCCAGTTTATTTGCACCCCGGCTATAGCCCCAAACTTTGTAATCTCCCGTAAAAGTGGGTTAAGGTTGTCCTGTGGTTTATGATTGTATAGTGTAATGTCATCGGCATAAAGGGACACCAGCAATTGCCTAGAGGGATACATGAGGCCCTATGGTTATGGTGTTGCCGCAATTTCGCAGCCAGGGGTTCTATGGCTATAGCAAAGAGTACAGAGAAAAGTGGGCACCCCTGTCTTGTCCCCCTAGTAATCGCGAAGGCCTCTGAACGGGAACCATTAAGAAGAACCCTGGCGTGCGGCTCTGTATAGAGCAGTCAAATCCAGTGTTTAAAGGGATTCTGCATCCCCACATGTGTCAGCGCCCCCATCACATAATCCCTTTCTACGGAGACAAACGCTTTGGTGGCGTTTTAAAAGACAGCCACTGCAGCGCTGTGTGGATCTATATCCTGTAGGACAGCCAGGAGAGTCCGTAGATTATGAGCCGTAGCTCGGTTTGGCACGAACCCCGCCTTATCAGGCAACACGAAAGGTCCAAGAGTAAGTTCAGTCTCGTAGCTAACACTTTTGCTAAAATTTTAGTATTGCTATTAAGGAGCGACAGGGGCCGATACGAATCCCAAAGGTCTGGGGACTTGCCGGGTTTAAGCAATGACATTATTTGGGCTTCCCTCATGGTCGTGTGGAAGCAACCTTCCTCCAATGCTTCATAAAATACTGCCTTCAATATGGGCGCTAATATGGACACATATGTCTTATAAAAGTCTATGGGAATCCCATCTGACCCTGGGGCCTTCCCCGACGCCATGGTCATGATAGCCTCTGTGATTTCATCAACCTCTAAATCAAGAGCCAAAAATGTTTTCTGCGTTTCCATAGCCATGCTAGTGCAGTGTCCTCAAAGTATTCCTTAAGGTCTAGTGGGGTCGTCCTCTGTGATGTATAACGTTTTTTATAATACTCCACCAGGGTAGCCATTTGGCCAGGAAGGTGTCTCTGTAGTTGTCCCTGCTCGTCTTGTAATGCAGTGACATAATTATGGAATCTAGGGGTACGCACCGCTCCAGCCAAGGCCCTTCCAGGTCTGTCTCCCTCGCCATACACTCGAGCCACACAGTGTTTCCCCCGGAATTTACATTCTCTCTCTGCTACTTCCGTGTATCCCATCATTTTCTCTCGCAGGCTTGCTCTTAGCGCCCCCGTCTCACCACCCACATTTATTGCGTGCTCCAGCTCCTTCAGTTCACCTTCTAGTTTATTTAAGTCGCGACAAAGGTCTTTCAATATGCCCCATCCCTTAGAAATGCACCATCCCCGCACTGTCACTTTAATCGTCTCCCATACCGTTGTCAAACTGGCCACTGAGTCAATATTTCTAGGGAATAAATCAGTAATTTCCTGTTCCATCTCTGCTCTAAAGACAGCGTCTTGCAAATGCAAAGGGTTCAGTCTCCAATTGAGATAGGGAGGTAGATCTATCGGTGGCGTCATGGTCACTAATACAGGGGAGTGATCAGAAAAGGTTTGAGCTAGATGTATCGCCCTACTAACTCAATGCGCCATATTCTTCGTTGCTTACACATAATCTAATCTGGTCCAAGTGTTGTGTACTGCTGAGTAATGTGTCCCTTCCACCCGTGTGGGATGCATGTACTGCCACATGTCCAGTAAGTTATCAGATTCTATAATGTCCTGTAGGGAGCGCTGGGTGCAGTTGTAGTGTGTCGCAGCTGCGTGGGAGCGGTCCTGTGGGGGATTTACCACCGTAATAAAATCCCCGCCCCAGAGAACATACTTGAATCCGAGCGTGTGTAACTTGCCTCGTAGTGTAAGCAAATGGTGGGTGTCATCTACATTTGGACCATAATAGTTCGCGATGGCAATATCATGCGAGTGCAACCTACCCAAAAGCACACAATACCTCCCATCAGGGTCTGTGTCCATCCCTCCTGCAATAAACCTAACCCCACGCTTGATGAGGATGGCCACCCCTCTAGAATAGCTGGAGTATGATGCAAAGCAGCTATGGGAGGCCCATCGTGATACGAACCGGGGCTCAAACACATGTAGAAGGTGTCATTAGCCAAAACCACCATCCAGCACATTCTGCCTATAGCATTGGTCGCACTTGTCTCGCACTCTCCTATAGGACATCCCATGCCACCCTTCCTTCCCCTCACCTCCCCCCTCACCTCCCACACCGGCTTCCCCAACTTGCCAGGAACAACCATCCCTCCCCCCACCAACTGCCCCAAGAATGTGCATCTGCATTTGCGATTGCCCAACCATACAAGAACGAAACAAAAGAAAAGGGGGAAATGCCCTCAGTTGGGGGCCGCTAGGGACTTCCTCCACACCCACTCAGCCTCTCTATCTCACCCATCCGCAACCCCATAAGCCTAGGGGCCGGTTTGACGGGACTGAGGCGAGTGTCCGGGCAGTCAAATAGATCAAACAGTTAGTCCTTGGTGCGACATTGCTCCCCTGACCTACAGAAGCTGTGGGTTTGGGACATGGGGGAGTTGGAGGAGGAAGACTGGATGGAGGCCCTGGCGAGTCCTAGGGGGGCGGCAATCTCCACACGCCTGAGACTCATACAATTCGAATACCTCCACCACACGTACTTCACTAGGGAGCGTCTATGGAAGGCAGGTATGATAAGTTCTCCGGACTGCCTGCGCTGTGGGTCAGAGGTTGGCACACTTTTACACACCACATGGGGTTGTTACGGGTTGCATAGTTTCTGGACCGGGGGCTTCCGCTGTCTCTCAGAGGTATTGGCGTGGGAGCTGCCTAGGGATATGAAATTGGCACTACTGCATGTTATGGAGGGGGTAGAGGGGAATCGCTACAAACGTCACTTGTTGCTGCTTGGTCTCACCCTGGCTAAACGTGATATTGCTCGAGCCTGGAAGGCACCCTGGCTCCGCCCCTGGCTGCTTGGAAGAATAGCATGGACTTTTGTATGGGGCTGGAGCAGCCCATCTTCCTGGCCAGAGGGGGCCCCCGTAAGCACTTTCGAATTTGGAAACGATGGGCTGACTATAGGGGGCTGGACTTGGACCCTCCTCCGGAGAGTGATTTCCCTCTGGCACTTTCACTGTAGGGGGTGGTTGGAGTACGTCGATAATGCTCTGATGGAACTGGTGTGTAATCAATGTATATATTACTGCATATAAGTGGCCTAGAGTACGGCAGCAGCGCAACCTGGGGGGGGGGGGGGGGGTTAAGGCTCCCCCAGCCCTGGGGGTTAAGAATAGGGGTCTTCCGCATCCTCAGCCTCCTAGATCCGTAAAAAACATTTTTTAAAAGAAGGATAAAAACCAGAAGAAAAAGTAGTACAAAAGTTAAAATCTAATATACAGGGAACTTCACCCCATTTTCTTTACTCTCGCTGACTTGGATATCAAACATCTAAAAGACAACCCAGTTTTCCTAGGGGTACTACTCATATTCTTTTCCTTTCACCCCCCCTAGGCGTTTGGGATGTATCGTAAGGATCATTAAGTAATAAAAAGGAAAAGGGAAATAAGAGGGAGGATTTAGCAGGACCTCTTTAGCTTAAAAGTGCGATATGCTTGCTGGATGAACTTTGTTAGTCTGATGTTTAAGTCAGTATTTTCAGAGTTCAGAGCCACGATAATGGCTTGCCTGCAGGTTCGGGCGCCCAACCTGTTCCATTCGGCTTTTAGTTTGCACCTGCGTTGGAGGTTGAAGGCTAGGCAGAGGCACACCACATGTAGCAATGTTTCGGCTGTTTTACCGCACCATCTGCAAGTTAGATCTTCCGCCGTGCGTCTTCAGGGAGGTAGGTCTTGCAGAAAACGCCAGTCACCCATTCTAATGGCTATAAGGCTACGTTTTAGATACAGTGAATATGTGCAGGAAAGGTAAGCGGCGGGGAGAAGCTGACTGTAAGAATTTACAAGGGCCCAAGAATGGCTGCGCTTTGAGAAGAGCGCTTTGTCTGTGATAAGTGATCTCATTCTTACACATTTTTTGATGGCGATTTTAAACGCTGTCTGACTGGGGTTAAGAGCCCATAGGTCACCTGCTGACATTTGTTGGATTTAGTCCTTAAAAAGGCGACCAAACGTTCCTCCTGGATTTTTCTGGGAGATTTCTAGCCAGACTAGGGATTCTAATGAGCCTGGGTCAGCCTGTCTCAGCTTGTGACAGAGATTTAAGTATGCACCAATATTGAAAACCTCATAGTTTGGTAGCCCCATCTCCAGTCTTATCTGTGCAGCAGATGCAGAAGTTGGCAACTGGAGGACCTTTTTACAGATTTTGGTGGTATGTTGGTTTAGGGCCGTATTTAATTTACCCTTGAATGACTCTATCCCGTATGATAGGGTGGGGCCGATTTTCACTCTCAGGACTTCCAAGAGGGGCGAAAGAGTTGGACCTGAGAGGTTTTTCGAAAGCTTGTTTAAAGATACTGCAAGAGTCGTGGCTTTAACTGCAATCTCATGGCGCTGTTTTAAAAGGTTGCCCCTTGAATCCAGGTGGACACCAAGATATTTATACGATTGACCTATCGCGAGGCTTATGTTGTTAAAGGACCACCCACCGCCGACATGTCGTTTCTTCCCAAAGGGGACTACTTGAGTTTTCTTTAAATTGACTTCTAATTGATTCGCTATTGTGTATTGAAGCAATGTGTCAAGGAGCCTTTGCAGCCCGACCCTGGTGAGGCTGAAAAGAACAAGGTCATCGGCATATAACAGATTACCGAGTGCCGTGCCTCCCACCTTTGGAGGATGACTATTGGTTTCATTCAGGGTCAACGACAGATCTGCTATAAACAGGTTAAAGAGAAGGGGGGCCAGCATGCATCCCTGCTTTACACCTCTCGTTGCCATAATTTTCCGCGAGAGATGCGTGCCGGACCCTAACTTCACTCGTACCCAGGTGCGGGAGTGAAGTTGAATAATGGCCTCCAGTAGTTTGTCAGGGATCCCCCACTTCCTTAGCTTTTCCCATAAAGCCGCCCTAGGAACCCTATCAAATGCTGCTTTGAAATCGACAAAGCAGCATAGCACTGTCCTGGATGTTAAGAGTGCTTTGTCGACGATGGTTGACACTGCTAGCAGATTGGTCATAGTCCCTGAGTTGGCAACAAACCCCGTTTGATTCATCGGAATCCGGTTGTGTTCCTTTGCCCATAGCTTCAGGTCCTCCAAAAGGAGGCCTGCATAGTGCTTAGCCTCAATGTCCAAAAGAGCAACGAGCCTGTAGTTGTTAGGGGCAGCGCGGGATACGCAATGAGTCTGGGATGGTTGCGGTTCTCAGGGCGTAGTTGAAAAGGTTTGTTAGAGTTCCTGACCAAAAAGCCATATCAGATTTGAAAAGGTTCTGTGGCAGGCCGTTTGGGCCCGGTGCTCCATCTGATCTTGCTTTAGTAACAACCGCCGCTACTCTGTCTTGGGACACTTGAAAGTCCATATTAAGTGAGCTTGGCAGCTAAATGGATGCATTCCGCTGGATGCTGGCCCCGATCACGGTCTCTCTCAGCGGACCACATCCTATGAGTCCTAGATGTTCTGGGGACCTGAAGTGTTCTGTGAGGAATGATACCCATCCTGACTCTTGGATATTTGCTGATCCGAAGCTAGAGGTGCTCGGATTGGTGTGATTTGATTAGGGCCCAGAATTTTCTTGGGTTTTTGCTCTTACTCTCCCACACCAGTTTACACCAAAATAGATTTTTGTGTTCCTGTTTGTCTTTGAAGATCGCCAGCCTAAATGACTTTTGGGCAGCTTGATAGAGATTTATACATTCGCTGTTCCCAGGATATTTTGCAAGTGACCGCAGGGCCTTATTCCTGGCTTTCTTAAGTAGCTTTGACTGTAATGAAAGTTTAAAATTGTGAGGCTGGGTTGTCCTTTGGGCCTGCTGTTTTACTGGAAAAGAGTTAGTCAGATGGGAGCACAGCATCGTCCATATTACGATGGGGGAGGCATCTTGATCGTTTCCGCCTTTTATACGTTCCATGCATACCTGTAGGATAATTGGGCTGATGTCATCGCTCCACTTGAGACGCTTAGGATTTTCCGTATGTGTTCCCCGACACGCTGATGGTGCGGGTTTGTGCTTCACTGAGTTTGTGTTAAGGGATATGACCTGGGGCCTGTGGTCGCTTTCAGAGCGTGGAAGGATACAGAAGCTGATCAGACAATGAAGCAGGTCCGCGTTGCAAATGGTGTAGTCCAGATAAGAGTGTTTGCTATCGTTAGTCCAGGACCAATTCAGGGGGATATCCCCCGCCATCCTGCCATTCATTACCAGGTAGCCGGCACTGTAGAGTTTCATCACACAGATCTCACCCAGACCGCAATAGGCTTGGTTGGTTGGTTTGATTTGTGTCACGGCCTCAGTGATGGGGAATAAGAAGGGGCCATCGGTATCTGCTAATTCCCCCTGAAATAAGTTGGTATTAAAATCCCCCGTGACAATGCAGTCTGAGTTGGGGTGTTCCGCAGCTATGTCGCTCATTATTTCCGTTAGGCGTGCCAGGTGATCTTTTTTTGTACGTGTGTTGGGGTTGATATATACATTTAAAAGGAGAAGTGGGCGCTGTTTTCGCCACAAGTTAATTTTGACCCCCAGTAGCCAGTCTTCCTCAATGCTTAATCGTGAGATTGGGCCTTTTAAATTATTTGATATATATATTGAGAGGCCACCTTTGGCATGGCCGTAGCGGCTGTCCCTGAGTGCGGGTTTCCATAATTCAATATAGCCAATGACGGGAAATCCTTTTGTAGCCCAGGTTTCCTGTAGGGCTATTACGGCATGCTCGCATAGGAAAGAAAAAGTATCAGGGTGCGTAATTTTCTGATGAAGGCTGCTAATATTCCAAGAACATATAAGAAAGATGGAATCGGCTTCTGGAATAGGAGCGGTTATTGATGGAACTACTGGTGGAATTGGCATTGCTTGGAGTTTGTGATTATGGATAGAAAGCTCAACTTCAGAAGGTCAATCTGAGCTTTTGGTTGACAAAATTGCTGGGAGCCATTCCCAGCCTAGACTTGTGTCGACGTTGGAGACCACCGTTGAAGGAATTTTATACCGTTCCTCGGATCCTGCCGTGTTTTTTAAGATCGAATACGGTCTGAGATAGGGCGCTGGTCTAATCGTACCAGCATTTCGGGGAGGTGTCGGCTGGGTTAGTAGGGAGATGGGGTAACCTGGAGTGGAATATGGATACACTCTAATGCCCCAGTCCCGAAGGGTGGTCTTGGGGTTCAAAAAGGCTCCTGCCCAGCTGGCCGACTTGAGTGACACTAGCATTACCTCGGACGGTTGGGTGCCTCTATGTCCTCCGATGCCAGGCCTACGAACCCCGGGATGCCTTCCACGAGTTTTATTATGTTAGATCTGTTAGATCTGTTGAGGATATCTTGCCGACCCCTTGATTTATATTCTGGTGCCAGTAAGATGTGGAAGAGTGAGGAATCATTTTTATTCTCTTCTTTGGGTACGCTTGGGGCCGACTTGTTGATTTTGTTAGTAGACAGGCCTGCGTCTGATTTCTGCTCCTGTTGCATTGGGCAATCAGGAGCCTTCAGTGAAAGATGACTGGTTTTGGGCACGGTTGTTTTTTGGTTGTAGATTGTTTTTGTGAGATTCATTCTTGTTTTTACGGTGTCCACGTGGGGAGGGGTTGTGGCCGACACTGGGTTAGATTTTATTAATGTAATTGTGGGCCCTATTGGGCTCGGCTTGATGGTTTGGTCATTAGATTTTCCATAGCTATGCTTGATTCTTCAGTTGCTGCTCCCATAGCTGGTTCGGTTAGATCTGGGATACCCCCCGAGGGTGGCTGGGTGACGCTGGCTGGTAAATCCCCTTTTAATTTAGAGGCACTAGGACTTGCTAAAGTTGGTAGGACATCCTTCTCACTTGAGGCTTTCTTATCAACTGCCTTCGCAAAGAGGGCAAAAAATTCCTGGTGTGCGGCATTTGCTTTGGCTCTTGTTTTGTTTCTATGTTTGCGCTGTCGTTTGCGCTCTCTCTTGCTGCATGGTGGCGGGGGGGCTGGCAAAGCTTCTGATTTGGAGGGTACCAGGGTCACCGGACTGGCCATTGACCTGGTCGCAGGATTATCCATGCGGGTTGTGTGTCCGGTGGGAACCCCGGCGTTTTCACTCGTCACTTCAATTAGATCAGAACCCGTTGTTGCTGGTTGGAGGTGTCCGCTTTTTGGCTGATCATTTAGCTGGTTTGTACTTGGTTCTGTTCCTCCACTTGACTTAGTGCCTTTTTAGGTTTTGCCTATTACCATTCGCTTGCGAATGGAATGGCGAAAATTCATGGGCTCGATCGAATAGTCAAACCACTGCGGTTTCCACTGCGGTTTCTTTACAGTGCATGTGAGGTCACGTGACCACAAAAGCGGGTCACGTGACCACACACGCACGAGCATCTCCCTAATCCGCCTGCCCCCACCAGGCTCTCCCGCCCCCATCCGGCTTCCCTCCGCGCATCTGCCTATCACACTTCTCCCCTCGCACGCATTCCCGCCCCCCCACCAGGCTCTCCCGCCCCCATCCGGCCCATCTGCCACCAGGCTCTCCCGCCCCCATCCGGCCCATCTGCCTATCACACTTCTCCCCTCGCACGCATTCCCGCCCCCCCAACAGGCTCTCCCGCCCCCATCCGGCCATTTGCTTTTTCGAGCCGAGCATGGCGGAATAGTCTTGCTTGCCCGGGTTTAGCTTGTTTTTAGGTTTCGCCTATTACCATTCGCTTGCGAATGGAATGGCGAAAATTCATGGGCTCGATCGAATAGTCAAACCACTGCGGTTTCCACTGCGGTTTCTTTACAGTGCATGTGAGGTCACGTGACCACAAAAGCGGGTCACGTGACCACACACGCATGAGCATCTCCCTAATCCGCCTGCCCCCACCAGGCTCTCCCGACCCCATCCGGCTTCCCTCCGCGCATCTGCCTATCACACTTCTCCCCTCGCACGCATTCCCGCCCCCCCACCAGGCTCTCCCGCCCCCATCCGGCCCATCTGCCACCAGGCTCTCCCGCCCCCATCCGGCCCATCTGCCTATCACACTTCTCCCCTCGCACGCATTCCCGCCCCCCCAACAGGCTCTCCCGCCCCCATCCGGCCATTTGCTTTTTCGAGCCGAGCATGGCGGAATAGTCTTGCTTGGCCGGGTTTAGCTTGTTTTTCTTTCGTTTCTTCTATTTTTTGATTCCCATCGTTTTCTCGTCATTCTATACCTTCCCGCCCCCCACCAGGCTCTCCCGTCCCCATCCGGCTTCCCTCCGCGCAGCCATCTGCCTGCCACACTTCTCCCCTATTCCCATCGTTTTCTTGTTCCCTGTGTGCTTCTACCCGTTCTGCGATGCTCTCTTTCTCCTGTGTGCTTCTTTTCTCATGTGCTCCACGTTGCTCTCGCTCGCCCTGCTTGTCCAGCCGCCATCCTCTCTGATCTTTCCCGCACCAGTACTTTCCGTGTTACTTCCAGTGTTCTGCTTGCCCTTGTGTGCTTCACCTCCCACGCATTGCTTTTTTCCCTGTCCACGTTGCTCTCGCTCGCCCTGCTTGTCCAGCCGCCATCCTCTATGATCTTTCCCGCACCAGTACTTTCCGTGTTACTTCCAGTGTTGTGCTTGCCCTTGTGTGCTTCACCTCCCACGCATTGCTTTTTTCCCTGTCCACGTTGCTCTCGCTCGCCCTGCTTGTCCAGCCGCCATCCTCTCTGATCTTTCCCGCACCAGTACTTTCCGTGTTACTTCCAGTGTTCTGCTTGCCCTTGTGTGCTTCACCTCCCACGCATTGCTTTTTTCCCTGTCCACGTTGCTCTCGCTCGCCCTGCTTGTCCAGCCGCCATCCTCTATGATCTTTCCCGCACCAGTACTTTCCGTGTTACTTCCAGTGTTCTGCTTGCCCTTGTGTGCTTCACCTCCCACGCATTGCTTTTTTCCCTGTCCACGTTGCTCTCGCTCGCCCTGCTTGTCCAGCCGCCATCCTCTATGATCTTTCCCGCACCAGTACTTTCCGTGTTACTTCCAGTGTTGTGCTTGCCCTTGTGTGCTTCACCTCCCACGCATTGCTTTTTTCCCTGTGCGCTTCTACCCGTTCCGCGTTGCTCTCTTTCTCCTGTGTGCTTCTGTTCTCACGTACTCCACGTTGCTCTCTCTCGCCCTGCTTGTCCAGCCGCCATCCTCTATGATCTTTCCCGCACCAGTACTTTCCGTGTTACTTCTGAGCCCAGCTTTCGTTATTTTCCTCCACCCGCCTTAAAAAAAAAAGCTTTGCCACTGCTTTATTTTTCTTTATTTACGAGTACAACTTGGATCAGTAAATGAAGAAAAAAAAAACTTCACGCGCACGCTGTAGGTGCGTTCATGTATTGTGCTTTTACCTACAAAATTACACAGCTGCTGCGACTGCATATTAGCATCTTTATTTTAATGGGGGGGTGCCTCTTTATCCATGCTGCACAACATCGTTAAACAAGCATTGGTATGTGTTTAGTTGTGCAGCACAATATCCTTGGTGCAACAACATCAACTGTTGCATGGCTAAACACTTATAAGGTATAAGGTTTAGCCATGCAACAGCTGATGTTGCATCAAGGATATTGTTCTGCAAAACTAAATAATTATAATGTCCCAAAAGCGAGACCTATTCTTTCTCTCACTCTGTAATGCTCTTTCCCCTCACGAAGCCAGCCAATGCTTTACTACAATTGTGAAAGCTTTCCAGAAAACAGTAGCCAGATGCCCGTGCTAATGTGACCCTACGATTAATCTCGGAGGCTTCTTGGAACAGTTTATTTTAAACAGTATATTTAAAGCCTTGCCGTGTTTGTCTGTTTGCTTAGATGATTTATATATGACTACTGTGCCGATGGGCCACTTTAAAAAAGCACTGCAGCACTGTAAATATATATAAATACGAAAAATGTTTAGTGAAATTCAGAAAGTACAGACAGTCACAATAACAAGCACTGGCGTTGCCAATAGGTTTCGCATTTGAAAAGTTGGAGCTATTGGTTTTGTAAATGACATTTTATATTTAGATATTGTTATTGACAATGCAAATAACAATATTATATAACCTATTGGCAACGCCAGTGCTTGTTTAGTAATGGACCACGGGTTAGCAGGGTCTTGGTCCATTACCGATGGTTTTTGCTGTTGCAGACAGGAATTTGTGGATGAGTTACCCCCCTTCAGCGACTTGACTTCCTTTATGACACTGGATAGAAAGTCTGGAAGCGAAGAAAGTGAGTCAATGATTGGGGAGCAACAGCAGACTGACTGTACGAGCTTGGTCGAGGCTTGTGCTCCTAATATCAGGTTGTTCAATTTGTCGAGATTGTTATCTATCCCTGCCGTGAACAGGGCTAGGGTATTCAAAAGGTCAACCTGCACGTTCAGTTTGTCCGAGTGATAATTTAATGCATTGACGGTTTGTTGAAACGTTAGGAGGAGTTGTGGCCAGACTCCGGTTGCTGTTAAGTCTTCTTTGTTGTAATTAATGTTTGGCATATGATTGGAGGAATTTTGAGTGTTTTTGAAGAAGAATGACAGATCCGCTAAAAGTTGGTCATTCGGATCGGTTTTCTTGACTGTTTTTTGAGGGGATGATATTTTTGCTGCTGGTGGTGAAAATACAGTGTGCTGAGGGCTTGACACGACGTTGTCGATGTGCTGTGGACTTGACGTGACCAGGTACTGATTTAATGTGTTTATGTCTTGGGAGAATGGGGCGTTTGGAAAGTAATATTGCGCACATGGGGATTTTGCACATGAATTTGTGCAAGAGTTGATTGGCAGTGGGGAGCCTTTGTAAGATCATTTGACGGGGCGTGCTCTTGTTGGGAGGTAAGTGCAGGGGACTCTGGTCTCTGTTTGTGATCTAAGAAGGAACTTGGGTTGGGTTGCAAGTCCAGCGGGGAGGACTGGAGCAGGCATACTCCTTACTTGTCCGCTCCAGCGGATAAAAGTTGCTGTCCTGATTGCAACTGTGGTTGAAAAATAGCTGGGGGGTTTTGATTAGGGCTTACATCCCCTGGCCAAGCCGAGATCGAGTCGTTGAAAGTTGATCCAAACATATACACTCCCAGGGGTTGGGCAGACTTTTTGGATTTCATTGACCACTGTAATGGGGATAACAGTTGTGGAGGAGGCACGCTTATTTCGGCCGATTGATCCGGGGCTCCAAGCCTTGCTGCCTCCTGGGGCTGGGGCTGTGGATGCAGCCCCAGAGCTGAAAAGAGCGGCCAGATACCTCACACGGCCGACGGGCCGGGCTGGTAGGTGAGGTTGCGCAGGAAAACCGACACAGGGCGATGCAGGGGAGGCTCGCTCGCTGGGCGGCCACAGGAGCAACACAAGAGAGACCCGGGAGGTACCTGGGTGGTTGTACAGGGTTGGGGATCTCTCAGCAGGCAGGTAGTGGCTCTACGCGACGGCGTGCCGTTCAGGGCAGAGGGGGAGGGCTTGTATTACATTTGTTGGCTGTTCTTACTGCCGGTTGTCCTGCCCTGCCCTACCACAGCCAACAGTGGTGGGGCGCCTCTCCGCACCCTCACTCCCTCCCACACGCAATTAGCCGACTTACCGGCACACCACCGCTCATGCCAGAGTCCCGATCCGATCCGGACCTCAATCGGCGGGAAGCCCGCGCTGCTTCCCGGCTCCCGGCCCGCGACTGCACCGCTCGCAGCAACCCAACTGCACGGCCTCCGTCAGTCTCCGCCCTCCTCACACTCGCCACACCTGCCCGCCGACACGTCCGGGGAAACAGCCGCAGTTTCCGTTAGTGAGGCGCGGCCTCAAAAAAAGCACTGATGGCGTAACAGGTTGTGACCTCCAATAGTGCAGAGCAACAGTGCAGAGCTTACTTGTCTAAATGATTACATTTAAGAAATATATTTACAATTTACTTTCTAGAAATAATTCATGCAGAGTTTGTGAGGCTCATTGCAAAAATGGGTTCCTTGGTATCTCGGAACACTTAAGACTTTGTTTGTTATCTGACTTGTGTAACATCATCTATATTGATAAATGTTTTTATGATATCACTACTGCTGTATGAAGTCTAATAATTTGAGATTGATGTAACCTGTCTGCGTTCTGATCCTGTTAAATCTCTGTAAACTGAGCCAGTAAGATTTGTCTATCTCTGCTGTCCTTGGGATGGTTTATTTGAGATTTGTGTATCTGTATTTGCACCCAGCCTTTTCCACGTAGATTATCACCCAAACTCAAACCCTCCTCAGGATGGCTACATGGTTGACTAGTACAGACCTGAACAGTTATTAACCCTGCACCACTTCCAACTTCATCAGACCCCACTGTTGACATGTATCCTAGGGAACCATCAGTCATGACCGTGTAATCTCAGAGCCATTTAAGGAGAGGTCATGGTGAACGAGTGAATCCACTTGTTAATGGTTTTCAAATTCACCCAGTCTACACGGGACGCAATTATCAGATACGTTTTGACCAGAGCTTAAAAATAAAGCTCCAGTTCATACTGGTATGTAACCATCGCCTGACTCCCCATGGAAGACCTAGGGACATTATTGCTCCTGAGGCGGAAGCCGGGAGCCAGTTTATGAGTTGCTGAATTTTAAAATTGTATTGCCTTAATTTTAAAACTTTACACATTTTTATTGTTAATTTGCACCAGACATCAGACCCCTTCACGAGTGTGTCTGTGATTGACCTACCTCGCGCCTTGCTATTTCAGGGACTTCTCAGCTCCTATTGAGCCGAGTTGGGCATTGTGTTCCCGGGACCCACAGGGGCCGATTCACTACAGCGGCCATCTTGAGGGAGGACGAGGTTGCCGCGCTAGTTGTTGCGAGGCAGGGCTGGTCACGCTGCGCTGAAGCGCATATATTGAAACGGTCTCTCTACGCGCTAGCGTACGCGTTTGCGGACGCGCCGTACCGCGCCATAGGAGCGCCTAAGGAGAGCCCGTCTGTGCCCGTCCGTGCCAGGACGGGCTAGGACGTGGCTAGGGGCTAGATTCATGGATCCTGTACCTCACAACAGCATCTGTTACAGTGGAGAAATGCTAAGGGCATTCAGAGGAAGGGCTAGGGGTATCTGCCCTATGGAGACACTTCCAGAGGTGGTTGCGGTTCTTTGTCCCTATTGCAAGCCTCTAAAACCCAGGAGCGGCAATACAGATAGCTTTTCATTTGCCTTGATTAATTGTCGATCTCTTCCGAGGCATGCAACAGAAATCCACTTGCTCCTAGAGGAACGAGATTTCGACGTACTTTTTTTAACTGAGACTTGGCTGACTGATGTTTCAGACCCCCACATAGTGCAGGTGCTACCATCTAACTACTCCATTGCTAGACAGGATCGCCTGTCGGGACGAGGAGGAGGTGTGGCGATTATTCATAAGAACAATTTTAGGTGTAGAACCTCGGAGAGTCCACTTATGGAGTGTGAGAGTCTTGGTTTCTCTATATCCTTTTCGCCCACTTGCACCTTTTCAGGGATCCTGGTTTACAGACCCACAGACGATTATCATGATTTTTGTAACAACCTTCTAGATAAGATCTCTCTTTCCATCAGCAGTGCCCCTAATTTTTCCATCTTGGGCGACCTTAATATTCACCTGGATGAAGTCGGTGCTGTGTCATCGCAATGTCTGTTGGATACCCTGAGAGTGGTGCACTTGGAACAAATCGTGGCCAGCCCCACTCATATAGGTGGGCACCTACTAGACCACTTCTTCACTAACCTTGGAAATATTGTGTGCGGTCAGCCTAGTTTCGTACCATGGTCAGACCATGCACTACTCTGCTTTATGTGGTCCCCAGTAACACAGACCCACAGGGCTTCCATTTTAAAGAAAGTTAGTCGAGTATGGTCTAGATTACCAGCTGAAAACTGGGAGGCAGCCCTGAAGATTTGCCCGCCCGTCCCCCACGAGGACCCGGTTGTAGGTAATGAAGCCTTTGACCAGTGGATTAATTCCACTCTAGACCCCATCCTGCCAAAAAAAGAGCTACAGCATAGAGAGGGTCCCAATAAACAACCATGGTACTCTGGGGAACTTAAGGAGCATAAACAACTATGTAAACGTGCGGAAAGGAAGTGGAGAAAGAACTATGCAGCTGCTGCGAAAAACGAATATAGGTCATCCCTGAGATCGTACAAAAAATTACTAAAAACCGCACAAGCCGCATACTATCAGAGTAAAATTGCGGAAGCAGCTAACGCCCCCAGAGAATTTTTTTAAATCTTTCAATCTCTGGTTACCACCCCCAGGACTATTAGGCCTGCTCTGAACCCACAGAAACACTGCGAGGAGTTAGCTGTCTTTTTCGCGTCCAAGGTGTCCAACATCTATTCCAGCTTTACGCCAGTGGCATATACTCCAGACAATAGGGAGAGTGGAAAAGAGGGGGCCATGGAAGCAGACCCAAATCCATCTGGAGGTCTCAAAGTCTTCCCGCCATTGGATCTGGCTGGAGTGGATAGTCTCCTTGGCAATCTTAAATCGGGCTCCCCGTTAGATGCTGCTCCCCCGGCAGTCCTTAAACAGGTATCAGGGACAGTATGCCCAGTGATGATGCAGGTCATTAACGCGTCCCTGGCCTCGGGTGTAGTGCCCCCCAACTGGAAGAAGGCTAAGGTCAGAGCCCTGCTGAAAAAACCCAGCTTGGACCCTGAAGACCTGGCCAATTATAGGCCTATTTCATTATTACCAGCCATCAGCAAAATAGCTGAAAAACATGTGAACCAAGCTCTTTCTTCCTTTATTGAATCTACTGATGGATTACACTCCACCCAGACAGGGTTCAGAGCAAAACAAGGAACAGAGACAGCTCTGGTGGCGGTATTGGAGGCAGTTAGGGGTATCGTGGATGCAGGAGGCTGTGCTGCGGTGGTCCTATTGGACCTCAGCGCAGCCTTCGATACTGTGAACCACTCTCTCTTGTTGCACCGGCTGCATCTCACAGGGGTCTCCGGACTGGCCATCAAATGGCTCCATTCTTTTCTATCAGACAGAAGCTTCTCCGTCTTTGAGGGAGAGGTGTCATCCAGCCAGCTGCAATTGAATCATAGCGTTCCCCAGGGATCATCCCTCAGCCCTACCTTGTTTAATATTTACATGAGACCTTTGGCTGAGGTGGTTCTTCCCTGGGGAATCCAACTTGTTACCTACGCCGATGACACGCAGCTGGTTGTTTCTTTGGTGAGGGACGATGCTTTAGATCAGGGGATCAATAATCTGACCCCGTGTCTCACCAAAGTCCTGGAATGGATGACCTCCTCCTTTTTAAAGTTAAATGGGGCCAAAACGGACATTATGCTTCTGGGCTACAAAGCCCCAATTAACCTGGACCCTTGGTGGCCGTACTGCCTAGGACCTCCTCCGGTACCTAAGACCCAAATAAAAAGCCTGGGGATCTGGTTAGACTCCTCGCTAGGATTTCATTACCAGGCTAAGACGGTGGCCGCGACCTGCTATGGACTGCTGAGAGTCTTAAAAAAAGTTTTAGATCTCCTGCCATTTGAAGCTAGACGAATGCTGGTCCAGTCGCTGATCTTGTCGCGGCTGGATTATGCAAATGCCGTCTATATGGGGGCCCCAGTCGGCACCATAAAAATTCTGCAATCTGTACAGAATTGTGCAGCTCGGCTGCTCATGAAAGTCCCCAAAAGATGCTCAGCTAAGGCCGCACTTCAATTTCTCCATTGGCTACCCATCCAGGGAAGGATTATATTTAAAACCCTGTGCTTGGCGCATAAGTCCATCCATAATGCTGGCCCGTCCATTCTTGATCCCCTGTTTCGTCGCCATCAATCAGTGAGATCTCTAAGATCCAACCAGCGGAACTTGCTGGTAGCCCCCAGGGTGAAGCTGGCTCGGATGGGTGGCCGTCGGCTTTCTGTTCACGCAGCCAAAGAATGGAACAAACTCCCAGACAACATCTGGCATGAGTCTAACCATCTTGCTTTTAGGAAGCGATTAAAGACACTCTTGTTCTAATAGTGTCTTTCTATGTCCTCTGGTCTTACAGCGCTGGGATGCTCGAAAGTAGCCATGCGCTATACAATAGGGTATTCATTCATTCATTCATGTGTTTTAAGTCGAATATTTTCAATGATTGAGACATTCTTTTGCCTTATTGTGCCTGGTGTTCACTTCAGGATTGTCTTAACAAATACAGCAATTTGCTATTTTGTCATGGCTTTCACTTTAGCTAAGTCACTAGCCTCCCATGAAGTTTTCAGTTTAGTCCTGGGTTAGCATATTGGACTTCACTGCTCTGCAAAGTGTTGGACCTTACTACTGAAAAAGCGGGTTGATTCACCACGTTGGTGACTACAGTGCTTCTTGATCCTCGTGTGTATACTATGCCTAGAATTATGCATTCTATGTCTAGATAACTGGCCTTATACAGTGACACATTTAATGTTGGGAACACTTCTTAGGCCACTTTTATTTCGGTATTTATTTTATAAATATGTAGAACGGAAGGTATTTTTTGTTGTGCTTTTTTGTTAGCATTATGAGGCATTCATTAGTGTGCTGCATTAAAAAAAGAATACAGGTATTGCTTTTTATTTTACACATTTTCAACTGGAGTTGTTCAAAAGATGTGGGCCACATTGACAATTTAACTCGAACTGTGTAATTGAAGGACTTTGTACATACACGAAGAAAGCAACATGTGTTGCCTGACAGTATGGCTGGGGTAGGTTTGGGATACAAGTAGTCTGTTTTATTTTTTCACTTTTGTGTACAACTCTTTAAGGTGTTGGCTGAATTGAGAAATTTCTGAGAGCCCTTCATCTGTTCTCTCTTGATTCTTAGGATGATGAAGAGTTTCCTGATTTGGGAGTTTCGACCATTGTCAGAGAAAGCAGGTTCAGAACAACAAGGCCTTTCTCCAGCAGTGGGATAACAGAACTACCTTCCGAGGTAAGAAAAGGGCCCCATGTTCAGTGGAATAGTGTACCTGAACACTAAGATGTCCTTTTGCATGAAACAGAAATGGTATTTCATACCATTTCTAGTTCATAATACAGTACCACGGCTGTAGATTAATTGTAAATGTAACATATTCCATTTTATGAACTATTGCCATTTTTTTAAAGTAAATCTGTCTTAATATGATATAACAAAAACGTGTTTTACAGAACCAAATGTAAAGTATTTATGTATTTACGAGCTGGTAGAACAGTTGAAATCTTCCCATTAGCGAAAGTTATGCCAATACCCTTTAAAAAATGAAGCATGTTTCTTTTTAAGACACATTTTTATTGTTTTAGTAACACAAAGGGAAAAATACTTTTTATCCATTTAGTAAAAACAGCATATTGTTAGTTTTCTTGGCTTACAGTACAAATGCTTTCTTGATCGTTACACCGTTTATCTGATCTCCTGTACAAGAAATCTGCCTGTCGGATATCTTCCTCACTTTTCCTCTTTCATTCCTCTAATTGCCACAAATTTCTGGATTCTTTTCATGAGTCCCACATGTTTTCGCACTTTCTGGTGGATCCACGTGCCTTGTATACCCATTTCTTGGCACTCATCCACCAATCCTTATGTTTGGCCCAGGACTCCAGGTCTAGTATTGTTTTTCATCCCCTGTGTCTTAATGTGTCTCTCCCAGCTACCATCATTGCTAAATTGCAGAAAAAATTTGCGTAATTTGGCACAGAAATAACTTGCCAGATCTGAATAATGGCAAATTCTACTGGCATATCAATCAACCTATAGACCTTTTTTTTAATGACCTATTTTAATATTTTCACTTGTACAAACAAGAACAAACAATTAAAAAACCCATGTCACAGATAAGGTAGGCTCCTACAGCAGTAGCAATTCTTCATCATAGAAATAACTCGCCCAAATCACACATTTGCATATCCATCATAGATATTAACTGATTAGCCCCAGAACCTTCGACATGAATCATCACTTCTTACCAGGTCAGTCCTCTTTTGTGGTAAGAGACCTCTCATCATCCATTGAGGAGCATGATCGAGCACCCTCAGGGTCCATGAATTCAGACACGAGTCCCGCCCACACCTCCAGGTCCTCCTCAGCCATATCATCATGCCTTCACATTTTCAGACATATCTCCTCTGCCACCGCCCACTCTGTCAGGTTTCCCTCCCACCGCACCACACTCTGACCCATCCATGTAATTACCACCTATCGTTTGGCCAGTAGTAAAACCAAGTGCAAGAATTGAAACACAGTTTTCTGACCTTTCTGCCTACAGATGTCACCCATCAGACAGACAGCAGGGTCCATGTCCACAGGAATCCACACCTCTGTCCTCATCTGTGCCAGCACTCTCAGCCAATACTCATTCACCACAGGGCAGTCCCAAGCCAAATGCAAAAATGAGGCAACGGGTGCCTGGCACCTGTGGCAACCAGCAGACTTACTAGGATTCAGTTTATGTAGCAGGACTGGCGTGACATATGTGTGATGCTGAAAGTGAAAATGTATACGCTTAAATCTTGCATTACTCAACATAGTGTTCACCAATGCACACGTTCTCTTCAGTTGGGTATCCCCAAGTTGCACCCTTAGGTCACTTTCCCAATGTTCCCATGCAGGGAAAAGAACCTGCTTACGATCTACTGTCCTGGTCCTATACAAGCGGGAGACCAGATGGCGCCCCCTCCCAACTCCAACAGGCCTCGGAAGGTGAGCGATGTAGTAGGGGCCACTGGGAATGTAGGCCTTATTTCCCAGACTATAGCTGCAATATGGGCATGCTGCAAGAACTGTCCTGGCCCTACATGGAAGCTTTCCTGCGCCGCCTCAAAGGTGATTCATTCTTCATTAGGGAACAGGTCCCCCCTCATCTCGCAGGCACCCTCTCTCCAGGCAGAGAGAAACACAGATCCTTCAGTACTCTAAAAGCCGGAGGTCCCAAAAGATACATTCCTGGTGAAGGGGGCTCTACCCAGGACCACCCTGACAGTCCACACCCACAGGGATGGAGTGTGCCGTATAAGGTACGGTACCAATATTACATCCCGTCCCCCCCTTCCGACAGCAGAAGTTGAGGAAGGGAAGATCAGCCCCTCCGTGTCCCCTAAGAGCGATTTTCTCTGAAGTGCCCTCCTCCACTAGCCAGTGGGCAGCAAGCTGGATTTGTGAGGCCAGGTAATATTGTTTTAAATTGTGTATCGCAATACTGGAGTGTAGCACTGGCAGAACTTGGAATGATAATGGGGGCGGTGTTCCCGGTGGAGTCTAAATATGTTTTCCTGAGTATACCCACAGATGTAGAAGTGCGGCGTGCAAACTCCTTTTCAGTGATATGGGACTGGTGGTAGAGAAGAGAGAGATAGCCAAACATTGGGGGGGCTCCTGAGGTCCCGTCCCTTCGAGAGTAGAAGAATGAAATGGATTTGTACATGGCAGCTGAAAAGGTTATATATAAAGTAGGGGGTGCCGAGGAAACGTTACCACCTCTGGGGTTCTTGGATAAAATACTATGATCTGTACTTGATCATGGATGTAGAAGGGACCCCTATTGTCCAGGTTCTCCCTCATGATTCCTAGCGGACTCCCCCTGTCCGATGAGGCCTATGTTAATGTACATGTATGCGATATCGGTCATTATGATAATGTTGCTGCATTTTCTCTGCTCAAATGTTAGTATTGTGTTGAGTGCAAATTCACACCGATTTGCTGTTTATCTATAAAAATATAATACAAATATTAAAAAAAAAAAAATGCGTATCTCCAATCTCCACTTCTCCAGTGGTTGAAAGATATAGATCCTGGCTACCCTGCTCCATCCCCCAGCCCCCCAGCCCATATCAGTGAGGTTAGGAGGAAATGCAATCTTCAAAATCCAGCTTGTGGTAGATTACCAAATGAATGCTGGGTAATGTATAGGCATTGTCGTAAGAACACCATCTTTGAGACTACCACCTGACCCATAAGTGAAAGCGGGCGTGAGATCCGAAGCTGCACAGATGAGTGGAGGCCCTCTGTGACCTTTCCTAAATTATTATCCATACACTTCTGCAGTGTGTAGGCCGCCATCACTCCCAGGTACCGGAATGTATCCATCTCCCAGCGAAGGGGCACAGGCGGTAAAGCAGCCAGATCACGAGTGGCCAGGGATCCCAGAGGAAACACTAGTGATTTCCTATGATTGAGTTGAAAGGTCCAACAGCTGTCCGAATGTGGCTAAGTGTATCAACAGGATGGGAAGAGATCACTAAGGAGTTGCAGGAAAGGAGAGCCTGTCGTCAGCGTACATGGATACCAAGTGAGTAACTTCCCTACCTTAATCCCCCACTCAACCTTGTTGTGACAGATCTGGACTGCAAGCGACTCCAGTGTGAGCGCAACAAGGAGGCTTGAGAAAGAACAGCCCTGGTGTGTGCCTCTGCCCACCTCCCGTGTTTCAGAGCATATCCTACCCACTTGTACGCTGGCCCTGGGTCGAATATACAAAAAGCGTACCCAGGAGCGAAAGGTTGTATTGAACCCCATTGCCTCAAACACCTGCATAAGGTTGCCCCATTTAACTGTGTTTAAAGCTTTGGCTATGTCAATGGAAACCACAGCTAATTCCTCTTCTCTACCCTCTACCTCATGTAGGACGTTCATCAGATGCCGCAGGTTCATAGAGGTACTATGACCGGGTATGAAACTGCATTGGTCATCGTGGATTAATTGTGTAAGCCCCGGCCTCTGGCAAGCTCTTTGCAAATTACTTTATTGTCCATAAAAATCATTGTGAGTGAACTATAGGCAGATGGATTCGCGCCGGACTTGATCATCATAGAGATGCAGGCTTCCCACGTAGACGGACGGAACATCCCAGACCTCCCAGCCTCCAGGAAGCATTGAGTAAGAATGGGGGCGAAGGTCTGTTAAAACTTGGTGCGAAAGCCAATTCTGCCCAGAACCTTCCCTCCAGGGAGTTGGCCTAAGGCTGTATGGATTTCCTCCTAGGTAAAGTCAGCATCCAATTCATGTGCAGCTACTTCACATGGCCCTTGAAGCAGTATGGATGCCAGAAAGGCAAAGGCAGCAATGTGCACCCCTTCGAATGGGCCAGGGTTATGATACACCTCCTCCAAACGGCATTTAAAGGCATTCACTATGCCCCTCTGCATGTAAAACCTCCCTGCTCTGAGGGGACAAAAGGTGAAGAATGGATGGGTGAGGCGTCTCCTGCCGAAAAATACAGGCCAGAAGCCACCTGGAGCTGTCTCCTTCCCTATGCAGAAGCTGGTGATATGATTTTAGCATGTACTTCTTGAGCCTATCCCGCACCTTGGCAACCAATCGCTGAGCTAATAATTCCTCCTGCCACCTCTCCCCCAAGCCAGTGCTAATTACTCCCTGTGTAGAAATTCGGATTGCAGGGATCGCCTGATCCCACAAGAAAGACCTATACAACATCCCCGGATCACAGCTTTCATAGTTATCCACTCAGTTGACCAGTTTAGCTCAAAGAAATGCATTAGTGCACAAGCCAGAACCTCCCTACCGTTGGGATCCTGTAGGCATTCCGGAGAGAGCCTCCAGGTCAACTGCGACAGTGCCACCACGGTCCTCCCCTACCCCTTCGATTTCGCAGTAACTAGGGGCATAATCTGACAAGTATCAGGAGAGAAGTGGCCCCTCATGAACGCTGGACCCCAGGGAGGCAGTTAACAAAATACGGTCAAGTCTGCAATAGGTATCATGCGTCAGGGAATATCAGGTGCATTCTTTAGACGAGGGGTGGAAAGCCCTCCAAATATTGTAAAGTCCCAAGTGATCAGTGGCCTCCCAAAGGGTGGCAGTCATTGTATGTTTGGTGTTCTGTCATGTGGGGTGTCTGTCTATGATACCATCTGTTATGCAGTTGAAGTACCCTGCCCACAGAACCCATGAGTCTAACACCAGTGAAGTAACGTTTCACATCTCCAGGTGAAAGGTGATCACCGTCTCCCTATTACGTCTGCCCTGGTTCAGCTGCATAACGACCCTCCATGTTCCCCTCCATATAGGCAAGGTAGACGGGAACCCCTGGTGCAACCCGAAGGAGCACCCCCTGGGAGACCAACCAAACCATTTAAACGCAGAACAAAGCCTGAAATCTACAGACCCCACCCCCACCCTGGACAAGTAAGAGCAAACCTAAGTGCATACAAGCCCATAAAGATCGGTAGACAGCATCGCTACCCCACCCTCCCAGAACCAACATAACCCAATAAACCCCACCCTCTCTGCTGCAGCGACAGATTCGCACCCACAGATGCACACCAGAGATGCACCAGATATTAAACAACATTCCATGCAGAACACAGGCGCTACGGGCCTGCAGACAACCCTGTATAACACTCAGGCCCAACCTAAGTGTGAGCTAGATGCTGGAAAAGAATCAATAGCTGCTGTAGTGGGTCAACATTCGGACAAAGGATTCGTCAGAGACTTTGATGATGCTCACACCCCCCTTCGGACCAGGAAAAGCCACTCTCTAATCCAGACTCCCATTACAAAATAAAAAAACAGGCGGCTAGGCAACCCCACTGCAATCAGGGAGAACACATATATACCTCAGGGCAATATAGGGCCATATGTATGAAACTCTGGTTTTGCAATTCTCAAATAGCAATTTTTAGCGAATCGGTATTTGAGAATAGCAAAACGTTATGTATGTAGGATTTTCAAATAATTTTGCGAATCCTACATATTCCTTAATTGCAAATTGCGATTCACAATTAAGGAATACCTCCCCATTCATTCCTATGTGCCTAGAGGCCCATAGGAATGAATGGGAAGACCGTCTCTATTTGCGATTCTCAATTAGAGAATCGCAAATTGAGAATGCAATTTCAAGGATGCCAGGGTTTTTAGTAGGACACCCTGTTGCATCCCTCAAATGTGCATGTGTGCACATGTGGCAGACATACATGCCCAAAGGGCAGAGGGGATCTCACTTTTACCCTTTCCCCTCATTTTACGTTGGGAGTTACGTTGGTCTACGGCCCGCCCGGTCCCTCTTTAGCCTTTTTAAAAACGCTTGATGATGTCATCACCCCCCGGGCCCTTCGCTATTCTAAGTTTTTACTTATAGGGGATTTTAATATCCACCTGGACGCTCCCAATGCACCGGACTCTGTGGCTCTCTTGGATTCACTGCACATGGCCCAATTGAATCAATGGGTTAAGAGGCCATCACATGTGGGTGGTCATCCTATTGATTTGGTGTGTACTAATTTTGCTCTAGAGGTACCTGTGTCTTGGTCTGACCATATTTTGATTAGGTTCTCCTGGCCCATGGGAAGGTCTTCGCGTAGCCCTGCTTTGCCATTCGATCTGCACCCCGGGAAGATCAATCTACCGGCCTTTTCGGAGGCACTGCTTTTGGCACGCCCTGGTTCCACTTACGATCTTGAAGGGGCGGTTGACCGCTTTGATGGCTGGATTGGCCGGGGTTAGCTCCTGCTCCAAACAAGCCCGCTGTAGTAAACAGCGCTCTTCACCCTCGAAGCCTTGGTTTTCGAATACTCTCAAGGCTCTGAAACTGGGGTGTAAAAAACTGGAGCGCTGCTGGCGTCTGAACTACTGTACCGCCGCCAAGTCGACTCTCTGTACAGCTCAGAGGGAGTACTATTCGGCTATTAGGAAAGCTAAGAGTGACTGCTATGGTGGGAGGATTGCGCTGGCTAGTAAAAACAGATTTTTATCGCCTTTGCGGAGCAAAGGTCTCTCCCTGCCTCCCAACAGTGGTGTGAGGAGCTGTCCTCCTTTTCTGTCGATAAGATAGCAAGGATTCAGCACAGCGTAGATTTACATGCCAGTGATCTAGGGATTTCTTCTGTGGTGTCTTTCCCTATTCCCAGTGTCCTTGCCCCTCGACTTACACTATTTTTACTGACTGTGGAGTCCAACATCTTGGCCATCTTGAGGTCTCTCAAGTCAGGTTCGCCCAGTGATCCCTGTCCGGCCCGAGTGTTAGCTGGGGTGGCCGAGGTGGTTTGCCCTGAAGTAGTGGCGATTGTCAATTGCTCCCTGCAGACTGCCACGGTTCCCTTGCATTGGAAACAGGCTAAACTGTTACCCCTTCTCAAGAAACCTTCGCTGGACCCTTTGGTTCCAGCTTATTATCGGCCTATTTCTCTCCTTCCAGCTTTGACCAAGGTTCGTGAGAAGGTGGTTTTCAGGCAGCTTGAGACCTTCGTTGAGTCTACGGGTGTTCTACACCCAGCTCAGTTGGGGTTTAGAGCGGCCTATAGCACAGAGACTGCGCTGGTGGAGATGTCGGAAGCCATCAAGGAGTGCCTGGACGGGGGCGGTAGGGCGGCCTTGATTTTACTAGACCTCTCTGCCGCCTTCGATACGGTGCCTCACCACCTGCTCTTGGCCCGGCTATCGTCCATTGGCATTGGCGGTCTTGCATGGGAGTGGGTTCACTCTTTTCTGGATGGTCGCACGCAGCATGTCTGTATGGCTCCTTTTTCATCCTCGGTCAGGAAACTCTTGACGGGGGTCCCCCAGGGATCCACATTGAGCCCTCTGCTTTTTAACATTTATTTGACCTCTTTGATTTATCTGGCAGAGGAGTTAGGTGCTAAAATTATAGCGTATGCGGACAACACCCAGTTGTTATTTACCTGGAAGGGCTCGAATCTGAACACAACATCACCCAGACGTTCCTAGCGTCTGTATTCCGCTGGCTTGCGCAAGCCCATTTAAAGTGCAATGAGGACAAGTCGGAGGTCCTCTTGTACGGCCAGTTTCCTTGGGCCTTCCGACAATCCCTGTGGCCGCCAGATTTTCCTTGCCCTAATTCCGAGGGTGACCTAGCAAAAAACCTAGGGGTATGGTTCAGTGAGGATCTTCGGTTTGATGATCATGTAAAGAAACTTATTGATGTCTGCTTTGCCACCCTCTTGGCCCTGAGAAGGTTTTTTTCTTTGCTCCCCAGAGAGGCCAAAGAGACTGTTGCCTGTGCTTTGATTCTCTCCCACCTCGATTACGCCAATTCCTTGTTAATTGGCATTCCGGGGTATTTGCAGAAAAAACTGCAAATTATACAAAATGCAGCTGCTAGACTCCTGTTTAACATCTCTAGGAGGTCTAGCATGCGGCAGCATTTGCGGGATCTGCACTTGCTGACGGTGGCACAGCGAGTACAATTTAAGGCCCTTATCTTCTCACACAGGGCCCTGCGTATCTTAGGAAGCGCTTTACTCTCTATGTGCCTAATCGATCTCTGCGGTCTGCTTCCCTATGGCGGATGGTTATCCCACGTTTCCGCAGATCACGTTTGGGGGGCGAGTCTTTTTCTGTCAAAACTGCAAGGGCCTGGAATGCGCTCCCCTTGGATCTTCAGCTCATGCAAGACTTTAGCCTTTTTAAAAAACGCTTAAAGACATATCTGTTCAGTCAATTCGGTTAATGGCTCCTGCTCGCTTCACCCCAGTTCATTTCTGCGCCAGGACACTCCAGAGTATTTGTGTGCGCTACAAGCTCTTTATAACATAGCATGTGCACCCTATGGCTCTTCAAAAAAGTGAATTTTTCAAAGAAATCGCTAATTACCACCAACTTGAAGTTGGTGGTAATTTGCGATTCGTTATGGCCAAATGGCACTTTTTCTGGGCCTCTTACATTGCATTTAAGGAATCGCAATTTGCGATTCCTTAAATGCAATTGCAAAATAGAGAATCTCAAATTTGCGATTCCTTATTTTGCGAGGCTGTTTTCCATTCATACATCCCACTTAGCTACATTGCGATCGCAAACGCGGAAATTCCAAGAATTTCGGAGTTTGCGATCGCAATTTTGAATGATACATATGGCCCATAGTGTCATGGACAATGCCATTGAGTTCCCATTTCGTGCAGGGTCAAAACTGATTTGCATATGGCTGGTTCCAAACTGGAATGGCATGGGGAGTAAAAAGAAAAGATGGATTGAGGCCCAGATCTCTGTATTGGGGTGAATGTATGACATTGTTCTGCATTCTGTCCATCAATTGTTCTTTTTGCATTTGTCACCCCGAGTGGGATGGGTATGCCCAGTCTGGATCTCGTGTTCTCCATGACACTTGAGTGAAGCTATCCTGGCTGATGAGGGGTGAAACCCCGAAACTGGTTCTAGGATGCTTGTTTCCAGTCCAGGGAGGACCTGGTCTGGCAATTCGTGCTTGACTGTTCCCATTGTGCGCAGGGTTCAGACTGATTTGCGTGTGGTGGGTCCAAACTGGAATGGCATGGGGAGCAAAAAAACTATGGAATAAGGCCCAGATATCTGTACTGGGGTGAATGTATGACATTGTTCTGCATTCTGTCCATCAATTGTTCTTTTTGTATTGAGTTGAAAGGGAGCATCTGATGTTCCGCCGTCTGTAAATATCCTTTACAATGACTGCGTTACAACGCAGTCCATTACCCCGCATTTTTTAATCTGCAAAACCTTTTACAATGCAGGGCTTTCGCTAACAAAAGAAATCAGACCTGTCTTTGATACATACGGGTTTCCTTACCCAATGGTCAAGGAATCCCTAAACGGACCAGCCCTCTACCCTCTCTGGGAAGCCCAGCAGGTGCATTTTGTTCCTTCGTGTGCGCCCCTCTGTATCCTCGACTCGGTGTACCAGGGTGTTGGGAGACAACCCGCAACTGAGAATCCTGTTGTTTAAGTTGCCATACCTCGGTCTGTAAAGTAGTGATGTTGGTTTCAGCATTCTCCAATTTGTCCACCACCTCGAGGAGATCTGCCCTCAACAGATTCACCTCGATATACACCCCAGCTAGTTGGCCCTCCAGAGATGCTCTTGAGCCCTGTTTTACCTCTAAAAGGGCAGCATGTGAGGGTTCCTCATGACACTCTAGGGAGGGGTTGGCAGTACTACTCAAGTCCTGAGTCTGAGTGCCTGACTAGAAGTAGTATATTGGATGATAGTATTTCCCTGCTGCTGTCTCTGGGACCTGTCCTACCCCATAATGTAGATGAAAGAGAGAGAGTGCGCCCACGCTATGCTCTTTAGTCAGGTCAGCAGAAGAAGCCCCCCCCTGGGTCCCCCAAACAGGCAGTGGGCTCCACGCGGGGACAGCGTTGCCAGGCACAAATATGACTCTTTACTACGCGAGTCATTACATCGTGTGCCTTCATAACACGGTTGTTACAACAACCGTGTTGTTACAACGCAGTACCATTACAACACAAGTTGTTACAGCGACTTGTTCTAGATGGCGTGCTGGACTTAGGAATAGTATGATTTACTATTGTAACTCCAGCGTGTGCAACAGTGAGGAAGGTGTTTGAATAGTAAATCATACTATTCCTCAGTCTAGAGCGCCATCTAGAGCAAGTTGTTGTAACAACTTGCGTTGTAATCGCACTGCGTTGTAACAACCCGGTCCTCGTTGTAACAACGTGTTGTGAATGTATTGCGGAGTAATGTCCGCTTTTCAAAGTTTGTTTCCACCAGGCACACCAAGGAGGAAAGGCAGCTGAGAGTGTCCCATATCTAATTCAGTGAGATTGCCAGAGTCCACGGAAGGTAGCTACCACCCGGCAGCCCCAATTCTGCCACCAGCCAGTGTGTGAGGCAGTACCATGCCACTGTCACCACATGAAGAATCACACCTCTCAGATCTGCATTGATTATTGCTCCCTGACATATGAGGATGGGGTTGCAGAGGCAGTCTAGGGGCCCGGTGCCGGAAACCTCAGCACAGACGGATTATCCGTGTTCTTGAGGATTGCTTGCTTTCGTTCTCCGCCCGCACATCCCAACTGGACAGAGTCCCTCTCCCCTTTGGGCACCCTGCGCCTGTCATCCCGGGTAGAAGACCTGGTGCTGCCTTTCATTATCCGGGGCAAGGTTTCCCAATCGAAGGTCAAGCTTTTCCGTGTAGCAGCACTGAACCCCACAACGGACCCTCATGCAGTTCTCCTACTTACCTCTCCTCCGGGTCCAAACAGAGCCCCGACACTTCAGCACCAGACCATTGCCGTGGCTCACCCCCCCAGCGCTAATGCGAGATGAGTGGACATCGCTTCCAACCTCAGCATGTGGGCAAAGTTCCTCCTCACCCCAGACAGCCCTGGGGCCGCCGGAATTTCTAAACCGTGTGTGGACCAGCCAGGTATTATTATGAGTTCTACCACGGTAGAGTGCACTGGTATGTTCACCACTGCTCCATACTCAAAGATCATCCATAGGGTCATTTAGCGCTCCATATGTCCATTCCAAACATTAATAAACATTAATGGTGTAGCCCAGTACTATTTCCGTATGTCCAGCATAGTATGTCCCCCCCTTTATACACACCTGTTTGCAGCATTACTGTGTCTATCCACGTGGTCCCTATAGCGTCCTCTCCAGCCTGGGCTACCGGCCATTGACTATGCCACACACAGAGCTTAGTATTACACATCTTTATTCTTCTGCCTTTCATTGCATTGTGCTTTGATACCTACGTCACAGCTCAACAGGGGCTAGTAGGAGTCAAAAGGGTTCCTTCCTAAAACTCGTAGGACACTACATTTTCCCCTCTGTTAAATAAAAAATTCGAATTTTTTACAAATCAGTATGTGTGTGTATATTGTATTAATCTCATGGCATCGCCAGTAGGTAATTATAGTTAGGAACTAGTTTTCATAGGAAAAGCAATTTTGCGTATATTTTTGGCGCCTTTTGACGAATCTTCATGAAAGGCCTCTTGGGTGGCCTGGGGCAAAATAGCTATTTTTTTCTTGGCAGGAGTCGTGCTGGATCTGCAGCTCCCTCTGAAATGTTTTTAAAGAAAGAAGCATAGGCTCCTGTGCTTCTCTACCACTACCTCTCTGGACCACCACCTCCCCGGGGCTACAGAAAGATTAATGGGGGGCCACGCGGACCTCCTTACCCTCCCCCACGAGCCCCAGGGACCACTACCTTCTGGGGTTAAATAACACTCATAAGTAAGTCCCCCTCAGCGGGATCGCTTAGACCTCATTAAAGGACCGCCCTCTTTCTCAACTACTCTGCAAAGGGACCTCCTGGTGCACTACTGGTTGGAGGAATGAAGTCCACTTGCCTGCCATGGGTTGTTGGGGGCCCAAAACCCCTATTTATACCACAAGTAAGTCCCCCATAATGGGATTGCTAAGACCTCGTCAGAGACACCGCCCCCTTTTTCAACCACACTGCAAAGGGGCCTTCTGGCGCACTATTGGTTGGTGGATGAAGTCTAGGGGTGAAGGCGCCAGTAAACTACACTCTGCCGGCAGTTGGTGTACTTTTTGCCAAAATCTGCATTCCAAGCGGAGGGCGGTGTGGCAAAACTCTGCAGACTCTGCCGGCGGAGCGCAGTTTACCACCCACCCCTATCAGAGACTCACACATCTCTTCACAGACTGTCATATACCAACTTACAGCCCCACTCATTCTCTCTTACACTCACTTACAAGCATACTCAGACACTCATACACCCACTGAGACATGCACTCACTCATACACACTGTGTCAAAGGTTAGTGGTTACAGTTAGGAAATGGATTAAAGAAAACCTTAAAAAGTCACTGAAAAAAACAAAGGTTACAGGGACGTTATAGTTAGACTCATATTTCACTTGTACCAATATTTGTATGTGTTGTAATATGTGAGTTCATAAGCAGTGCATTGGGGGGGTGTAAGCTATAGTTAGGTCAGGTAACTAGAACTGCTGAATTTCACTGGTTTTGTACGTGTGAAATCTGAGCCTACTTTTAATGTCCCTGTAACCTTTGTTTTTTCCAGTGAGATCTCTCTCTCTCTTTCTCTATATACACTCACAGTGTTGCTCCGAAAAGTGTTTACTGCTAGACCATACTTCCCAGTACAGCATCTGTTGAGGAAACTGACACAAACAGGGCCTTGATGTCAAGCTGTAGGTACCATTCAAGGTCTTTGTGAACAGCTTCTTGTAAATAAAAAAGAAAGTAGTAAATGATTCTGAACAACAGGACGGATATCTTCATTAATATGCAACTTTACTTTTATAGTCTTTTTCTTTTTTAAATATTTTTTATTAGTATAACAGTAAAGTACCAAAGTTACAATGAAGCATAAGATGGAACAGTAGAATAAAAACATATATTATTACGAAATATTATAGTAAAAAATCAGTAGCAAAGGTAATAATAAAGATGGGGTAAAGCAACCATCTTATGGAATAAAATAAGTAAGAGAAGCTAAAGGGTACATATCTAGTCAGGTGATGGAGGAATACATATTTAAGATTAAGAAATTAAAAGACCAAAAAAAAGGAGAGAAAAGGAGAGGGAAGGGGAAGGCGAAGAAGTAGTGGTTAAGGTAAAGCTGGGTGTGAAGATAGGAAAGTTGTAAATGGAATCCAAAATAAATCAGATTTGATTTTATGAGATAATGTTAATAATGAGAGTCGAGATTCTATGTTCATTGCAGATAAGGTTCCACCACATTAAAGTACACTCTTTAGAGTTATCTTTCCAACAAGTTAAAATAACTTTAAATGCAAGAGAGATAAAAAGATCAAACAGTTTCAACTTTGATGAGGTGTCAGAAAAGTCAGCGGACAAGGATCCAAGGAATACATTTTGAATTGATAATGGGATATGACAATGAAATATCTTACAGGACGTAGACCAAATGGACTTCCAAAATCTAAAAATGTTGTGACAATAATATATTAAGTATAACAGTGTGCCATCCGAGGAAAGACAAGACCATCAAAGGGGTGAGGAAGAGGGACTAATCTTATGAATATGAACCAGGGTGCAAACCGCTCTGTTGTAGAGGAAAATTAGAAATTTAGTAATGTTAGTGGCTCTTGAGGTAGTAAAAATGTTGTGTCATAGTTTATTCCATCTGTGAGTGGAAAGGGATATTGAGAGGTCTTGTTCCCAAGCTAATTCTTTGGAGGATTTTGGTCTATCAGATATAGGAGTAGACAGAAGCTTATATATGACCGAGGCTTTGGGAGTAGAGTCAGGGAGGATTGTGTTCAAAGGGGTCAGGGATATGAATGGAATGTAGTCATCAGGGACATTTTTGGATAACAAGAATGACTGTAGATCATTTGATATTTGTGAGTATTGGGGAAAATAGGATAGAGGTAAATTATAACTTTCTTGTAATGTTTCGAAGGATATGACAGAATTATGGGATACTAATTGATGAAGATAAAAAATACCATTTTCTTTCCAATGCTTGAAGTAGAATGATTTTTATCGAAATTTAATCAATTTAATGTACCAAATGGAAGAGGAGGAAATGATTGCTGAAAGTTAGTATCTTCTGTAAATAGTAAATGTATCAAATGTTGGGAATATTTTTAAATCGGGTATTGAGAAATGAAGGTACAATTTGACATAGGGCAAATGTCGAAAAAAGAGAATTCTTGTAGTAGAGAGCGCTCAAAAGTAATCCACCTAAGCATCGGGGTGTCTTGATACTGCTTATTTAGAGCATAAAATTGTCTTACTAAAAAAGCAGTTTGATATAATTTAAAATTAGGGAATCGAACACCCCATCAATTTTTGGTTTAATTAATTTAGATAAGGCAATACACAGGAATTTAATACAAAGAGAGTCAAGTTGTTTAAAATAGTAAATTGGGATTTTAAGGGCAACATAGAAAGCAAAAAAAGAATGAGATGAACAATCTGTTTCAAAAAGCTTTATTCGACAGTATGTCATAAAAGCACGCACACTTCATATATCACAAGACAGAATAAATAGTACATAACCATACACAAGATAAAAAGTTATCAAATGTAAAAAAGTAAATTGATACTTGTATAGCGCACTACTCACCCACAAGGGTCTCAAGGCGCTTGTACGAATACCGATGAGGAACCCATCCTGGCTTTCCCTGTGAGACGTCCAGTCCTGGGCACCCCCAAGGTGGAGGCCAGGCATCCTTAGCGTTGTGGGGGCCGTTGTGGAGATTAAGCAAGCTATTGCCCAGAGTTGCAGAGTGGGACTCCATGATTGGAATAGGCACCGAGGCAAGAATTATCAGGTCCGTGGGATTTTGAGCCCAAGACCCGCCGAGGCGGGGAATTGAACCCTGGTCCCGGGCTAGACCTCTGCATCAGGGTCTGCCGCTCTAATCATTGAGCCACACTTCTCCACATTAATAAATTCCAATGATTACTGTCGATTAAAAATCAAGTTAAAATTCATATACGATCCAATAAAAATTATTCATACTAAAAAAACAGCATTAATAGCATCATTCATCGTACTAGCAAGCAGCGGGTGACAGTAAAGAACGTGTACGGATAATCCAGGCCCACCTTAAAAATTTGGCTACAGCAACAACTATGCAAGGGGTACAGTCTGATTCTAATATCCTTAAGGCATCTATGTGCCGCCGGGTGCCCAGGTTTAAGCAAGTGGGTTTCAGCCATTTACGTTGTGGCCCAACATAGAGGGGGCATACAAAGAATAGGTGGGCTGTTGTCTCAACCATGTCTAAACACTTATGACATTTGTCATCAGGGGAATGCGCACATATGTAGGTAAAAGCTTTAACTGAAAAATGATCCTACCGTAAACTGAAAAAACAGTTTAAGATCTAGTGGGCTCTCGATAATATCCCAATAAGCTTCACAAAAAGGATGTGATTTGTAGTTTAGAAAACGGCCAGTTAAATTACTGTTCATGCAGGCTCTATGGGATAAAGTCAGGGCCATTTCCCAGTATATGACTTTCAATTGTTCTTTTGAGGGGAAGGTTGATGTGTCCGGTTAATCCCATAAAGGGGTTAGATCTAGCTTTATCAAAAGCTTCCTGAGCTCTTTAAGCCAATGGATTTTGTGAAAACGATCTACCGAGATCACATCCTTCAGGGCCTGGACATAGTGTGTGAGTTCAGGGGTGGTCCAGATTTCCCTCCAGTACAAAAGTGGGCGTAACCTCTCTATATCTACAACATTTTTCCTGCCTAAGTCAAGTAAAAGCGGAACGGTCAGGGTGCTTTGGGGAACACCGACTAAACTACGTAAAGTTTTATTCTCTGCTTTTGCTAGTTGACTCAGGTTGGTTAAACCCCATAACTCTGATCCATACAGGGTGGCACTTAACACTTTCATGTTGTATATCTCCAAAGCTGGGGTGATTGGCTTTGTGAGAGAGGATTTGTGTTTAGACAATAGGGCACCTGCAAGCTGGTGAAATTTTAAAGTGGCCATGTCCATGTTACGTTTCCAATGCATGTTTCTCTGTAGTAGAATACCTAGGTAGGTAAAAGCCTCCACCTGCTCTAGGGGTGTGTTGTTCAGAAAAATTCTACCTTTAAAAGATTTGTGCTGATTGAGGGACATGAACTTGTTTTTTGTTGTATTAATCTCAAGTCCACGCAGTTGGCAAAAGTCCCCAAAGGCGTTGACAGCCTTCTGTAGCCCGCTCGGAGTCCGTGAGATAATCAACGTGTCGTCCGCGAACATGAGGACAGGAACGTGAACCCCAGCTAATACAGGGGCATCGGTGGAGGAACTACAAAGATAGTCAACTATTCCGTTAATATATAACGAAAACAGGGGGGGGGGGGCAAGACACAACCCTGCCAAACACCACGCTCGACAGGGATTGTGTCAGTAACCTCACCCTGTGCCCCCCATCTGATTCTAGCAAAGTTGCTCTCATGTAAGCGGACGAGGATGGTCAGTAGCTCAGGGGCCATTCCTAACTCGGCAAGAACTTTCCAAAGTTTACAGCGAGGGACCAAATCGAAAGCCGATTTCAAGTCGACAAAAACTGCGTAAAGTGACCCTTCAGTCAAGACCACGTTCCTCCAATATAGTGTAATAAAATAGAAGACTTGGTCTATAGAGATAGTGCAGGGGCGGAAGCCGGCTTGAAAAGGGGATAAAATATTATGTTCCTCTATCCAAGTCTGGACTTTGTCGCCCAATAAGTTTTTGTGCTGAGTCAATAAGACTAATGGGCCAGTAATTATTGGGAGGGATTTATTTCGGCTCCCTTCCACGAAGATGGAATGGGAGCACCCCTGGCCACTGAGTTTGCTAAAAGTGCGAAATACTGGCACCAGGACGATCTGTCACTAAAAAAAGACGTCGGCCGGGATACCACCAATCAATCAATCAATCACGGGCATTTGTATAGCTCACTACTCACCCGCAAGGGTCTCAAGGCGCTGGGGGGGGGGCTGGGGGGGGGGTAAAAGCTACTGTTCGAACAGCCAGGTCTTGAGTTGTTTCCTGAAGGAGAGGTGGTCCTGGGTCAGTCGTAGGTGGGTGGGGAGGGAGTTCGATGTTTTGGCCGTCAGGTAGGAGAAGGATCTTCCTCCGGCGGTGGATTTGCGTATTCGTGGGATGGTGGCGAGGGCGAGGCTGGCGGATCGGAGCTGGCGGTGGGTGTGTAGAATGTGAGGCGGCTGTTGAGGTATTTGGGGCCCATGTCGTGGAGTGCCTTGTGTGCGTGGGTAAGAAGTCTGAACGTGATTCTCTTGCTGAAGGGGAGCCAGTGCAGGTCTTTCAGATGGGCCGAGATGTGGCTGTGAAGGGGGATGCCCAGGATGAGTCGTGCTGATGTGTTCTGTATGCGCTGGAGTCTTTTCTGGAGTTTGGCTGTATTTCCAGCGTAGAGGGTGTTCCCGTAGTCCAGTCGGCTAGTGACGAGGGCCTGGGTGCCCGTCTTCCTGGTTTCGGTGGGGAGCCACCGGAAGATCTTTCGAAGCATGTGTAGGGTGTTGAAGCAGGCTGATGAGATGGCGTTGACTTGGTTGGTCATCGTGAGGGATGAGTCCAGGATGATGCTTAAGTTGCGTGCATGGTCCGTGGGCCTGGGGGCGGTGCCCAGCGCCGAGGGCGCCCGGAAGTCGTCCCAGGCCGAGGGGGCTGGTCCCAGGACGAGGACTTCCGTCTTGTCTGAGTTCAGTTTATGACGGCTGAGCTTCATCCATTCCGCAACGTCTTTCATTCCTTCCTGGAGGCTGGCTCTGGCGGTGTTGGGGTTGTTGGTGAGGGAGAGGATCAGCTGGGTGTCGTCGGCGTAGGAGATGATGTTCAGGTTGTGTCGGCTTGCGATGGCTGCGAAAGGGCTCATGTAGACGTTGAAGATGGTGGGGCTGAGTGAGGATCCTTGAGGGACGCCGCAGATGACTTCTGTTGCCGCGGAGCTGAAGGGGGGTAGGCGGACTCTTTAGGTTCTACTGGAGAGGAACGAGATGATCCACTCCAGGGCTGGTCCTTGGATGCCGGTGTTGCTGAGGCGCTGTATCAGGGTGTGGTGGCATACGGTGTCGAAGGCTGCTGAGAGGTCCAAGAGGATGAGGGCAGCTGTTTCCCCGTTGTCGAGCAGGGACCTGATGTCGTCGGTGGCTGCGATGAGGGCGGTCTCGGTGCTGTGGTTTGTTCGGAAGCCTGACTGTGAGGGGTCAAGGGATCCGTGAGTTTCGAGGAAGGTGGAGAGTTGCTTATTGACTGTCTTCTCGATGACTTTGGCAGGAAATGGGAGGAGCGAGATGGGGCGAAAGTTCTTGAGGTCCGTGGGGTCCGCGGTGGGTTTTTTCAGGAGTGCGCTGAGCTCGCCATGTTTCCAGCTCTCCGGGAAGGTGTCGGAAGCAAAGGAGCTGTTGATGATGTCCCGGAGTTGGGGTGCGATGATGGAGTCAGCTTTGTTGAAGATGTGGTGTGGGCAGGGGTCGATTGGGGAGCCGGAGTGGATGGTGTTCATCATGCGAGCGGTGTCTTCGGTGCTGACTGGGGTCCAGGTGCAGAGGGTGGTGGTGGAGGGCGCTGGTGCGGTAGTAGGGTGCGTGGTCTGTGCGCCGAAGCTGTTGTGTATGTCTGCGATTTTGCGGTGGAAGAACAAGGCGAGGGAGTCGCAGAGTTCTTGTGAGGGTGTGATGTCGTTGTTGCAGGCGCTGGGGTTGGAGAACTCTTTGACGATGCTGAAGAGTTCCTTGCTGTGGTGTGTGTTGTTGGCCAGTCGATCTTTGAATGTTGTTCTTTTGGTGGTGCGGATCAGCTGGTGGTGTTTGAGGGTGGCATTCTTGAGGGCTGTCATGTTTTCTGCTGTTTGGTTGTGGCGCCAGGCTTTTTCGAAGGTGCAGCAGGTTTTCTTGGAGTACTTGAGGTCGATGGTGAGCCAAGAGGTTTTCTTGCTGCCTGGTCTGTTGGGAGGGTTCTTGAGTGGTGCGAGGTCATTGGCACAGTTCGTCAGCCACTGTGTGAGGTTGCGGGCTGCTTCGTTGGTTTCCGTCGTGTTGGTGGGGGGGTTCAGGCTGAAGGATGTGGTGAGCTGGTCGGTGGTGATCTTGCTCCAGCTTCTACGGGGGCCCTGTTGCAGGTGGTGGTGGGCCGTGGTTCTCCAGAAGTTGAAGTGGACGCAGCTGTGATCTGTCCTGTGTAGTCCGGTGGCGTGGCTGAAGGTGATGTATTTGCTGCCGGAGAAGATGGGGTCAAGCGTGTGGCCAGCGTAGTGGGTGGGGGTGTTCACCAGTTGCTTGAGTCCGAGGTTGGCTAGGTTGTCCAGCAGGGTGGTGGTGTTGCAGTCTTTATTGTTCTCCAGGTGGAAGTTGAGGTCCCCTAGGAGGACGTAGTCCGAGGAGGCGAGGGCGTGTGGGCTGACGAAGTCGGTGATGGCTTCGCTGAATTGTGCGTGTGGTCCCGGGGGTCTGTAGATGAGAGTGCCTCTGAGGGTGGTCTTGGGGTCGGTGTGTATCTGGAAGTGAAGGGGTTCTCCTGGTTGCTGCTCTAAGGCCTCTTTCTAGGCATAAGGCTTTTAATTGAATAGCTGCAGCGGTCCATCTTTTTATAGCAGGCACTTCAAGTTTGGGGATACCCCATCTAAGATCCTGGTCTGCTGAGAGATCCTGGTCCTCTTGGCCAAGTGGCTCATAAGTGGTGTTAAAATCTCTACCCACTATCGGAAGAATCTGCTCCGGGAGAGCTTCAAGCTGATTGTCGAGAGCTGCTATTACCTCAGAAGTATACCCCCCTGTTAACCCCCTGGCATAAACATTAAAGATAGCCACCCTTTGACCATGGGACCATTCAAGTCTAATCATCATGATGTCGTTCGCCAGGAACCCAGTTTGATGCACCTTACATCGTAAACTCTGGCGAACCCAAATCACCAGTCCACCTGCAGGCCGGCCTTTTGGTTTTTTTGTTGCGGGGACATAGAAATTAACACCATCAATGCTGATGGTATTCCCCTCCTGTGCTGGCTCTTATTTATTCCTATTATTCATGACGAGCTCAGCTCTTCATGAGTGTACGAGAGGTGTACCTCATGACGAGCTGAGCGAAAGACTGAACAATCGCGAAAGACTGAACAATCATCATTTTAATAGTGTCCAGTCTACCCCACCAACATAGAAAAGAGGGGACCAAGAGTTAAATTAATTTTGAATCTTATGTTTTAGGGCATTAAAGTTATGTAAAAGAGTGTGAAGGATAGTAGGGCAAAACCATATACCCAGATATTTAATTTTTGAAGGACACCATTTAAATTGGTGTTGGAAAACATAAACTGATAGCATATGAAGTTTAAAGGTAGGAACTCAGTTTTGGAAAATGTTTATAGCCAGATACTTTAGAGTATAAATCAATTTCCTGTAAGAAAGGAGGCATAGAGGAAGGAGGTTTAGTAAGATAGATCAGGAGGTCATCTGCATAGGCAGATAACTTGATTTCGTGAGATTTGTGCTGAAAACCAGTTATTAAGGGGTTGTGATGGATGCGTTCAAGAAATGGTTCAAGGCACAAAAGACATAAAAGAGGGGAAAGTGGGCAACCTTGTCTAGTACCGCTATGTAAATTAAAATATGGGGACAACGACCATTAACTGAAACGAATGCTTGAGGTTCTGAGTATAATAGTTTAATAAATTAGATACATTTGAGACCAAAACCAAACCAATGAAGAGTTTTAAACATAAATGGCCAATTTATAGGATCAAATACTTTTTCTCCATCAAGGGATAATGCAGCTAGGGGATCAGGATACTTTTTTCTCAACGCAAGGATATTAGAAAACATCCTAGCATTATCGCAAGTGAGTCGACCTCTAGTTAGGCCAGATTAGTTAGGTTTAATGAGTAGGGGCATAACATCATCCAATCTAGAGGCAAGAATTTTTGTAAGAATTCTACAATCGTAATTAATTAATGAAATTGGACGATAATTTTGGCATAGGGTATGGTCTTTGTCTGGTTTAGGGATGATTACAATAAGGGCATCTAAAAAGATCCTGCAGGTTTTGATTGAGATATAAAGGAATTAAAAAGTTCAAGTAGACGAGGAGCAAAAATAGAGGAGAAAGAAGAAATTAATTCAAAAGAACAACTGTCTGGACCAGGAGTACTGGCCCTCCTCAAAGATTTAATGGCATCAAGGATCTCTTGAAGAGATATGTCCTTTTTAAGGAGAGTCATGGCATCCGGTATGAAGGGGGGAGAAGGAAAATCGTCAAAGAAAAACTGAGTATCACAACCCAAGGGTATGTATCATCCAAATATTAAGAGTGATAATAGAATTGGAAAGCGTTAACAATATCTGAATCAGAATGAAGTAAATTATTAGTAGAAGGGTTGCGAATAGGACCAATGGTTTTCTTTTCCGTTTTGATTTTTAGCTAGTTGGCCAGCATTTTACGTGCGTTGTTTTGACCCCCGTGATATTTGGATTTTATTTGAAGAAGGATGTTACAAGCATAAATTGTAGATAATTTATTTAACCCCTTCTGTGCTGCGCGGATTTTGCCCCGGTGCTGAACGTTCCATTGGGCCTATGGAACCATGACGGAACGGTTCCGTCATAAGCACAGGCCACCTTACGCTCATGACGGAACCGTTCCGTCATGAGCATGGAAGGGGTTAAGTCTGATCTGATTTCGCCTTAATAAGGTCTTGGAGATGTGTGGGACAATTAGATGTAAAGAAAGAGTGTTTGAGAGATTTCATATTTTAAGGGTAGAGAGATAATGGGAGTTTAATGTTTTCTTCTTTTTGGAAGTGTAGGCAATAGTGAAGGCTCTAAAGGATGCTTTAAAAGCATCCCAGTTACTATGGATAGCAGTATCACTAGGTTTATTAAACAGAAAAAAATCATTTATAAAAGAAGTAGCCTCAGATATATATAGGATTGATCAGACAGGAGTGAATTGTTAAATCTCCACCTGGCAAAAATGGATCCCATTTCTGAAGGTTGAACAGAGGGTAGTAGAGACTTTGAAACCAAAATATAGTATGGTGAACATTTGTGAAAAATGTAAATTCATATTTATCAGGGTTTCAGGTCCTCCACACATCAAAAAGTGGATGAGAGGCTATAGCAGACTGAAATACTTTATGCAACTTTAGGATTTAAATTTGCATTTTGATTTTCTATCCGAAAAGAGATCTAGCCAATTGTTAGTCTTCAGCAACAATAATGTTGGGATTGGTTATGGAGGATAATTTTTATTTGATCATGTTCCAAAATTCAGGGTCAGGTTTAACTGGTCCATAAATATTTCAAAAAGTGATTGTTTTATTGTATGTATTGTATTATGAACCTTGGCATGGAGTATTGCCCATTGTCCATCTGTGTCACATTCAGTAGACAAAATCAGAATTTTAAAAGATTTGTGACAAAGGATTGCAACCCCGCCCTTATGATTGACCGCAGGTGAAAAAACAACCTGGCCCACCCATTGATGTTTAAGTTTAAGGGATTCAATATCATTACAGTGGGTTTCCTGTAAAAAAGCAATTTGACAATTTAATTTCGATAAATGAGAGAGTACCTTCTGACGCTTGATAGGGTGACCCAGACCACGAACATTCCACGAAACAACATTAAGCATATATCACATTCAAGACTATGGCACAGGAACAATAATGACACACTGCAAAAATAACAATGGAAATAAAAAGACACCATTTGTCAATAATAAGGCAACATAAAATGTGAATAGAAAAAAGGAAGGTAAACTAAAAGATAGAAAGAGAAGAAAGGAAAGCAAAAACAGGGAGAGAGATATAAAAATGAAGTAGGAAAAGAAGAGGAAGAAGAGACAGATCAAGGACAAAAAGCCCGATCTGTAATAAATAGAGAAAGAGACAAGAACCAGGAATGCCCGTACTCAAGGACAAGAGGGAGACAGAAAAGGTGGAGAGGAAGAGGATAAGAAGAATATTGATAAAATATTATAAGAAATATAGAATAAGTGAAATGATGAAAAAGAAATTATAAGGACCACTTATAACATCATAAATATATAAGGACCTTTAGCAACCAGAACAAGATATAACAATGAACTGTAGCACTGCAACATTCTAATAATATAAACTCAAATAGGACTTCAAGGACAATGAGCATTGGCAACCATAGGCAGATTAGAAATGGAATGTAAAAACTGCTTCATCTTGATAGGATCTTCAAATGAACGGGAGACACCTTCATGGGTAATTTTACAAAATCAAGGATGCAGAATACCATAACGGATATTCATAGATCTCATTTGTGGTCAGAGGGCTAGGAATTCTTTATGCCTAGCATTGGTAGCATTAAAGAGGTCCTGTGAAATGAAGTTGTTATGACCCGACCAAACAAGACAACTTTTTTCTCTGGCAATCTTGAGAACATGCATAATGTCAGTGAATTCAAGAAACAGCATAATTATGCCACGAGGTTTGGCCGAATGAGGTTGAAGACGACTAAGACAATGAGCTTGTTGTATGTTTAGAGGAGCTGAAGATTGAAGATCAAGGAGGTCAGCCAGGAATTTCTTCACAAAAGAAAGGAGATCCGGACCTTCTATATTTTCGGGCAGACCATATAGACAAAGATTGTTCCTTCTGTTACGTTTTTCTAAGTCCTCAGTATGGAGTTTGAGCTTATGAATTTCTTGTTCTAACAAAGGTATTTTAGTAGCCGCGTCCTGAAGGTTACTAATGCGTTGCTCCATTTCGGACATTTTGCCTTCCATGTTAATCCATCGTTCCTCCAAGATAGAATCTAAGACCGGGTTGGAAGAAGATTGGATTGGTGAAGGGGGCTCATTCTTGACTCTTTTCGGTTTGGCGCCAGATAAGGATGATTTTGTGAGGGAAATGGATTCATTAGCCATCTTGACAAGATAAAGTTGGCGTTGAGGAGTAGGACGAATTTTATGTGCAGAGATCCTTCCCATAAATGAGTGATATCACCAACCCTGTGAAGTTACCACTACACCAAGTGCTTAATATGTCAAGAAGGTAGATTGGCGGCTACCTCAGTGTGGACTTGGGGAACGGGCGGACCGGAATAACAGGCGGGGAGGCCGAATATAGTGAGCTATGTCTGAGGATTTTATTCAACAGATGAACAGATGCACAAAGTCACAATGAAGGTAGGGGTGGTTGACTTGGCTGATGACCAGGCTCGACGAGGTGGTGTGTGGATCAAGTCCTGCTTCTCCTTTTTCACCAGTAGTCTCCTCGGTATGGTACTGGGACTCCTCGGAGGCTTGGAAAAGGAGAGAAGCGTAAGGGCTTTAGTCCGAGCAAAACAGTCGGAATACTTCCACCTACACCCGGGAGTGAGAGGTTTACGAAAGAGTGCCGGTGAGGGAGGGACGGTAAGGGGAGGTGGAAGAGGCAAGGAAGAGAGGGGAGGGAAGAGAGGTGCCAGGTGCTGGGCAGTGCTCGGGCTTTATACAGTGTGCGGGAAAAAGGGGGAAAATATACAGTGTCTCTGTGCGCGTGAATCCTACGCTATATACAACTCTATGTACAGGAGGGGGCACTGAGAAAGGGTGACGTGTACTCACGTGCCCCGCCGCAACTCTCGTCCGAGTTGCGGCCGCTCACCAGCCACCTCCTGAGGACGCCACCAGTCCTCCGTCCAGACGTCCTCGTCCTCGCTGCGGTCTAGCCGTGCTGCGCCGCTCTCTGTCTGGGGTTCGTCGCTCTCCGCTGCCTCCTGCCACGAGTCGGTTGCTCCGAACGCCTCTCCTTCGTCCTCGGGGCTTTTTCTATCTTCCGGCTTGTTGTCTGTCCGACCACTTCCGGGGTCAGGGCCGGGTGCTTCCGGGTCGTTCGGGGTCGTCCTGTTTCCGCTTCCGGGATCGCTGGCGAGTGTTTCCGGTCCTCCAAGCTCGGGTGTCGGTACCTGCAGGGGACGAGAAAGAGAAGGAGTCCTGGGTTACCGGGACGTTAATCGACCGGGCGCGGGGGACAGGACCCCCGCGCTCGGACATCGCTGTAAAGAGGTATGTGACGCTTCCGTTCCACATTCAGCTTCTGCACCTCATGACAATAAGCATAAAAACCTATGCATGAAAAGCCTCATGGATAGCGGTAGTCAAAACGACGCGATGGAAAAATATAGGCGGGATCATTCAACACTGAAAGAAAGAAGCTCTGCAGTATTAAGAGGTCGTAAAACATTCCCTTGAGCTGCAAAGAACTTGTTAATAATGAAGATAAAGCAAAGGAATGACAGGCAGGAGAAAAATGCTGTTTCAGCACAAAGTAATTTCTTCTCCCATAGAGATTAAGGAGTAGCAAAAATTACCTTACAGCACAAAGTCATTTCTTCTCCCATAGAGATTAAGCAGCAGCAGAAGGAGATATGGTAATTCACGCTTAATTACCACAAGGGCGAAGCTGCAGCAACATTGGCTGTCACCCGATTAAAATCTCTTCAGATGGAACGGGCGCTGCGCTCTCAAAATGGCGGCCGCCCGTGACTGGAAATAGAAGTTGCAGTAAATGCGTTCGAGAACAGGCGCCCCACTTCAAGGGAGACAGCAAATGTGATCCGCCATGAAGCAGAGTGCAGACGCTGCCTGTTGCAGGTAAGGCAAGGTCGGAAAGCTGTCCAAATCCTCTTCCAATACTCCGCGATGTATCGGAGCTCAGGAAGGGACGCATAAGGCGCAGTAGCCAGGCCCCCCTATTTACGTAGTCCTAAGCGTTCCTAAACCATGAAACAACAAAGGGAATTGACTTACTATTTTGTGGTGGGCCTTCATGTTGTTATTCACAGAAATCAGTCCCATATCAGCAGCTATGCTGAAACCGAGCAAACAGGCACTTGAAACTGTCCCTTGAATCAGATGGATGGGTGTGTGCATCTTTGTTTTCTTGTGTTTCATTGTCGCTGCAAATGAACCTTGACTTTTCTATGGGCGTCGATGCAGCCCATGTGTACACTTTGGGTTTAAATGGCATAGGTCGGAGCAATAGAGATAATTCATTGTATTTCTCTTCAGGCATTATGTTTATTGATGCACCACTGTCAATGATGAAAGGTATTGAGCAATCATTTTTTTCCATTTTAATCTCCAGACAATGTTTTTATGGCTTTGGTGCTTTGGCATGTCAACTTTTTTTGACTGACCATTTTCCTCACATGCAGCTAGTCCGAAATGCGCATGTTTCTCAATACATCGAAATGGCACAACCATCTTCCTCACTTTCACTTGATATTGAAGTGAAATAACTGTTTGACAATGATTTAGATGATGTTCTACTTCGTTCAGTGTCAATTTGCCTCAATTTATGTCTCCGCTTGGACTTATAGGTATGTGTCGAACATTGCTTCTGGAGTGCCCGGACGGCAATTTTGTCTTTGCGCCATGACTCGTTTGCTTTTCCCTTCACTTTATAAACCGTCACATAATGGTTCTCTTTCCCACAGCCTTTACATATCTGTTTAATGACCGGACATTTACTTTCATGTGGAAACGAAAATCCACATCTAAAACATACACGTTTAGACATCACTTTGTGACCTTCAGTCTTTTACTTTGGCTTACTTTTTATACTCATGACTGATTCACTCTGGGCACCTCCGGCCTCCATGTCAGCAGCTTCTCTTTCAGAACTCTCTTCACCTCTGCCAACCATCAGAGCTCGCTCCCGACTAAGAGTTTCTCTCAGCATTCGTCAACTGAATGAATCGGACAAGCAATCATCAATAACTCTAAGATGCATAACTTCTTCATCATTAAATGCATTGTTTGCAGTGTTTTGAGTGTATTGGGTCTGTCCACAAATTCATCAATGTTTTTACCAACGTTTTGGTGGTCTTGACTGAAAATCTTTTTTGTTGTACTCAACGTGTGGTACTGGATTGAACTTGATATTCAGTATTTCTTTAATCTGACAGTATGTCATTTCATTGTCCGTCCGCAGAATTTTCTTTATGACTACTTTTAGACCATTACCAGCAAGATTTTTGAGATACTTGATGAACTTCTTATCAGTCTCTTCAAGTGCATCAATGAAATCACCAAATGTCTTTATCCAAGGAGTCCATCTATCGCCAATATTTTGCTTGATGGCGGTACCGAAGGTGGTGGTAGTTTCAGGAAGGAAGCAACATGATAACTAGATATGGGAGTGGCTGACTTTGAGGGTGGAGCTTTTTCTGATACTGTCGGCTGTCCATTTGAGCCGGCGTCATTTACTCTATTTCTGAGGCCTGGCGATGGACCGGCCTCAGAGTCGTCATGGACAACGAGGGAAACTGTGACCTCCCCCTTGGTCTCCATCGGAGACATTCACTTGTTAGAGACCTCTGGAGTTGTTCTGAGCGGTCACCTGACAGGTTTGGTGGTGGGTCACTTCAGGTTTCGAACAGCTCAGTAAGCACAATCCTCATGCTTCTTGGGTCTCCTTGCTCGGTGCTGAGGTCGTAAAGCTCCGTTATCAAGGCTCTGGTAAGTGCAGTGATTATATACTTCTTTCTTACTTATTCTGTCAGCCAGCGCTTCTATGTATTTTGTTAGTATATGACTACAGAAGTTCTTTAGCTTTTTTTCCTGTATCAATCCGTAACCACCTTTTGCAGTATCGCTCTGTATAATGTACAAATTTATCTCGCGTTGCAGCACAATACCTTTATGTATTGCCCGACCAGAATGTTCTCAACGTGTAGATTCTTTGCAATGCTTCCATTGTTTTCACATCCTTTACAGCGGCTGGAGTTGCACTTTGACTTCACATGCACAAAGCGTTTATTCCTTTCTCCAACAGAAACACACGTGGCGTGCACCAGCAGTTTGCTTGGACCGAAGTAAACTCTCTAGGAGAGCAAATTGTTTCTCAGGACACTTATCCCCTTTCTTGTTGCCATTTGTAGAGTCCTCCCCAGCCTGGGTACCCACCAATGAATGCACCACACACGGAGCTTAATTTTACACACCTTTATTCTTCTGCGTGTAACTGCAAACTCAACATTTTAAATCATGCTTTCATTACATTCCGCTTTGAAACTTGCATCACAGCTCTATAGAGTCCGCTAGGAGCCAAAAAGTTACCATCTTAAAACTCACAAGACACTACAGTCCCCATTATGCTCCACTTCAGTTTTCCGAATTATCTCCCGCGGACCAAAGGGGTATTTTGTGATGTATTTAATATACACAACAGCATTAATTTTAAAAAGTGCCCAATCTACCTATCAATAACATGTGGATCCTTCTCCAGTGCATGACATATGATCCAAGGCCTGTCTGGAGCTTCATCATTTTTTTAAAATAAGATTTTCCTTGCCGTGTGTTACCAGATTCCTAGATATCAAACACTTTCCCTGTCTGTCCAAAGTAGACAGTACATTCCCTCCTATGGGGTGCAACAGTGAATCCAGAATCAGTTAATATGTAGATCTGACTCAGTGGTCAAGGTGTACAGGAGGGGGAAAGTTGACCAGCCTCTTGCCTCTCCTTAAAGTGAACACCTCCGATATGGTACCATTAACCCATACTCTGGCCACCAGTTCAGTGTGTAAACGTTTCACCCATGTTATGTGTTCTGGGCTCAATTCCATCTTTTCACGAACCAGCAGTAAATAGGACCATTCATGCTTTTTCAGCATCTAATGACATAATAAATGCCAGCTCTCTCAGCGCATGGGATCTAAGTAGGAATCTGTTTTTCCAACATAGATTATGCCTAATGGGCCTGTGTGACATGAGGTCAGGGTGCTCTAGATGTAATAACATCTCAAGTACAGTATATGATCGATTGGTCAGCATCTTGGCCGGTGTCTTCGCCTCAATATTCACAATAGATATAGGCCTGTATGAGGTACAGTCCTCTGGAGATTTGTCTGGTTGTGAATTGATATGATCATGGTGGATCTCAAACCAGCAGAAGCATGCCCCCCTCCCCCTTCCCTTTTGGCTTCAACAAACATATTTTTAATGTTATCTAAATTGTGCTTCATGCGCACTTGATCAATTCAGCACGAAAGCCATTAGGGACTAGGGCATTTCTGGTGTTGAGATGGAAATGGCTTCAGCAATCTCTTCTGTTACAATATCCGCCTCTAGCGTCTTCAGATCTTCTTCACCTGTATTTTGATGGGAGGGCAGGTATATAACCCTTCAGTCTCCCCCCCCCCAATACCTATTGTTAGATTGGTAGACTTGGTCCAAGTGTTGGGCAAACACAGCAATGCTATCCTCAGCTGAATTTCTTACCTTCCCATTATTGTCCTGACTTCTAATCCATTTGTGGGCTACCTCACATCTAGAGCGCAGTTCAATAATTTTCCAATTCATTGCCAACATCATACAGTCTATACTGGGTATATAAGAGTCTTTTTCAGGCTGCTCTTTCAGCCACTCCTTTATACTCTTCTCGTAGGAGGATTATCTGATGTCTTGTCTCTTCTGTGGGTTCAGGTATGTGTTGTTTTTCTAGAACAATTCTTTGTGGTTCTAGTTCCTGTGCCTCTCTATCTGTAGCCCTCTTATTTCATGCAATCTTAGACATCACCTGTCCCCTTACCACATGTCTTTGATTGGACAGCAACCACATCCTCTTTCAAATAATTATCAGTTGTACTTGTTAGGCAGTTCCTTACTCCTTTGGCTTTGATTGCACCATCTGCCCTGTCTTATGTGTGATTTCTCTGCAGTGTTGGCCCCAGAGGGTAATAATCAGATATACCCCTCACCGAGTATTTTGTATCTGAGCATCAATGACTCTGTGCTAAAGGAAAGAATACATAATTCAACCCTGAGTAGGACCCTCTTACCACTGAGTGGTAAGAGTATTACAAGTCAAAAACAAAGGTTTCTGTTTCCAGATACCTGAGAGCCTTGCTAGAAGAAAGACAGCCAATACTCAATGGGGTTGGCTGTTGGGATTGTGTATAATGTATAAAAAGGAAAAATTGTTCCTTTTTTTTAGGTGTCCCCTCACTCACCGGGGTTGCCCCACGGTGACATGCTTCATCATTGGGGCCATCCCAGTCCTCTACGGGCTGGGGCGTGCTACGACTTGCGAGGTTACGTAGGAGCACTTAAATGGACTATGTGTGGTGCATGTGTATTTGTGGGGAGTGGACTATGTGATGAGTTAAAAAATACCTGCCCAGTAGGTTACTAATAAACTTTATTCTGGCCTCTAGGTGGTAGTATTAAAAACGGGGTGGGGAGATAGGCTGTCCTAAACTTAATGTGTCCAGATGTACCTATCAACTCCTAAGTCGACATGTTTCGTGCATACCCCAAGCACTTCTTCGGGACTACACAGGGACCAGCCCTGTGTTCGCCACTCCTTAACTCTTTCACTGAGATATTTACAAAAAAGTCTTTCAACTGCAGCAAACTCTGCTAAGTGCATGCAATTTATACCTACGTATTTTGTTCCAAAAACACGTGGTTCTTTTCACGAGACCTAACTGGGCCCCATGGAGTCGGAGGGGTATCGGTATCCTAGCAACTTTGTGCTCTGGTTACCTCCTGCATTCAGGCACCTACTCTGTCTCCCTCCGGTCCGGACCGGAGGGAGACAGAGTAGGTGCTACTCAGGGTTGAATTATGTATTCTTTCCTTTAGCACAGAGTCATTGATGCTCAGATACAAAATACTCGGTGAGGGGTATATCTGATTATTACCCTCTGGGGCCAACACTGCAGAGAAATCACACATAAGACAGGGCAGATGGTGCAATCAAAGGTGCCTGAATGCAGGAGGTAACCAGAGCACAAAGTTGCTAGGATACCGATACCCCTCCGACTCCATGGGGCCCAGTTAGGTCTAGTGAAAAGAACCACGTGTTTTTGGAACAAAATACGTAGGTATAAATTGCATGCACTTAGCAGAGTTTGCTGCAGTTGAAAGACTTTTTTGTAAATATCTCAGTGAAAGAGTTAAGGAGTGGCGAACACAGGGCTGGTCCCTGTGTAGTCCCGAAGAAGTGCTTGGGGTATGCACGAAACATGTCGACTTAGGAGTTGATAGGTACATCTGGACACATTAAGTTTAGGACAGCCTATCTCCCCACCCCGTTTTTAATACTACCACCTAGAGGCCAGAATAAAGTTTATTAGTAACCTACTGGGCAGGTATTTTTTAACTCATCACATAGTCCACTCCCCACAAATACACATGCACCACACATAGTCCATTTAAGTGCTCCTACGTAACCTCGCAAGTCGTAGCACGCCACAGCCCGTAGAGGACTGGGATGGCCCCAATGATGAAGCATGTCACCGTGGGGCAACCCCGGTGAGTGAGGGGACACCCAAAAAAAAAAAAAAAAAAAGGAACAATTTTTCCTTTTTATACATTATACACAATCCCAACAGCCAACCCCATTGAGTATTGGGTGTCTTTCTTCTAGCAAGGCTCTCAGGTATCTGGAAACAGAAACCTTTGTTTTTGACTTGAATGACTGGAGGGCGAGCCTAGCTAGTAACCCTCTAACTCCCTTCGTTTTTTCCTGGTAAGAGTATTATCCAGCACTAGGGGACATCCCCCTCGATATTTGAACAATCCCTATGGCATCCATTAAATTCTAGAGCAATATTTCCTGCCCATCTCCATGAGACCTTATTGCTGATCTATCCAGCTCTTATTAATACTGCATCTGGAATTCTAAGACTCCTTTTAACCAACTTATCCAAATGTACCCTCCACAGCTTGGGTGGCAGCTAGTCAGATATTATAACAACTCTTTTTACCCTTCCAGTCCCCACTAACTGCAGCCAAGCACCCCTATGGGTCTGTCCATGTGTGTGTCATTGTCAGGGGCAAGGACTTTTGGCTAAGATCATTATCCCCTAGGATCCTGATATGAATTCCAAGTGCATACATGTTTTTGTAGCGCCCCCGCCTTTACTCATGCATTAGTTTTGCATAAAGTGTATTTCCTGCAGGAGCAAGATGTTTGTTTTTATTATGCCCCAAAAAGTTTGACACTAAGGCTCTTTTCATCTTATGTCCTAGTACACAACATTCTGGGTAATGATACTTGGTTATCTACCTACGCGTGCCATATGTTTTTTTAAAACCATCTTTTTTAGCATTTTCATGGTTAGCATACAACAGATTGCTAGCTGAAGCCAGCCAGATATGTGATACAGCATAGATATAATACGTCTGCTCATTCATGCACTGCTATTTTATCACGTCATGTCTGCGCTTACAGGAGTTATATGCTCTTAAGGTGGTAAATAACAAAATACAGTAATACACAAAAAGAGAACAATTAACCAAGCGCACAGTCGCCATGCTCAGGGCTCCTACAGTAATGGGAGCTGCCCAGTTGACATGAAGTAATAAAGGCCCTTGTCCAAGTTTCCCCACAACCCTACCCTTTATTAGTTTGACAGTATATTACAGACTGCAGAATGTAAGAGCACACCGCTGTCTGCCCCACGCTGAATGCTTGTCTATCCAAATAAAAGGTTCTATGCCCCCGGGACGTACCATAGAATATTATAGTCCTTAAGAGTCTTATCAACGGTTGCAAGCCTTATAACAATTCCTCCCAGTCTGCTGCTATAGATTTGTTTTGCAGGCCGCGGGCCTATACGCTTGCCTTATGTACAACTGTCAGTCACATATCTTAGGATCATTAGGGTCAAGTCCCCTCTTGTTTTTCTACATGGTGTTTTATATTGCGGCTATTTCAAACATGCCTCCTAATTCTTCTCCCTCCCAAATCCCCACCCTATAGCCTTGTGCGGCAGGTCCTGAAATACCTGCTCCCTAAAGCTTGAGGTTTTTGTCGCCCTTCTCTATGCCCCACAACACTCTAGATAAGAAACCGTTCAAAGTGTACCCTCTTCTTAACTTTTGTTACTTCTTAACTGGTATTCCCTGCTTTCCTCAAAGATAGTTGTTTCTTTTTAAAGGTGGTGTGACAAGTTACCTGCCTCTCCACTCCTGTCCGATCTGTCTTCTCCATCCCCTGTCAGGTCAACGGGGGCCCTCTCGGTCTTTGAGTTTTTTAACCTTCAGTCCAGTTCCAGGTTCTGTGACTGTCCTTTATCATTGTTCATTTGGTGGTGCTGTATTGCCATCCTGTGGAAAAGGCGGTCCTTCTTCTCTTTCTGTAGAACTTGGTGGAGAAAGGTTCTTATTCTCCTGCATCTTTTTCCATCCGGCCAGCCAGACCTACACCTCATCTGGGTTAGTGCAGAGCCGTGATTTGACATATGCCAGTATTTTCAATTTAACAGAGAATAACCTCCTATATTTGACAGCCTTTATCCTCAGTCCTTTTTTATCTTCATTGGACGTTCTTCTCTTCATCTGAATTGCCTATGTTTACTCTGGGAAAATGTACATTTGTGTTCTCATAGTGGATTGAGACTTTTATTCTGGTGGTGTGCACAATAACATCTCAGTAAAGCTGGTCCCGCACAGTTATCGTCATGGTCTTGCCCCGGTTTTGCTGGCTGTTCCAGTTGTCTGTGTAATCTTTCTCTGATAATTAGTAGAGTTGCGCAGGCTGTATATTGTTATATTTCGAAGGATGGGATGTCTGTCACAATTGTGACGGAGTGACCCGTCCGCCAAGATCTAAACCAGGCCCTAAGTACTCAATAAATTTGATCATAGTTGAGTCTTCCCCTTTTTCTGGAACTCTCACTATCCAAACTTTATTTCTGTATGAGCTTTTTTGTCATCTGCTGCTCTATCAGCAAGCCAGTGAGTCACCTCTTTCAATGTTTAGACCTCATCTTGTAGGTGCCTCAACTTCGTGGAAGGCCTTCAGTTGTGCCAACTCTACCAGAAGCTTTTCAGACATCTGCACATAAGAGTTTTCTCCAGTGTGACTGTACCTATTTTGTGAACCAAGTGCCATCCTAGAGTCTCTGACCGTTACCTACATTTTTCCCAGGGTTGGATCGCCCAGGGCCACTGGGGACATATCAGGGGGACTGCAGCTTATGTATTCCTCAGCATTCTCTGCTACAGGTTGGCATCAGAAGGAGTTCTTTTCAAGTCTTTTCTGTTCCTCCAATTTCTGCACCTTATCCCTACCCAGCATCTGGGCTATGTCACCATAGTTACTCCTAACTATGGTGCGCACACATGCCTGTTCACATACTCAAGTCAGCATGAGCACAGGTATAGTGTGTAACCCCAGTGCAGACGGTCCCCTGCCCAACATGCTCATCGTGAAGCAACGTTCCTAGTACATAGGCTGCTGTTTGTCCAGTTTGTCTTTAGTGCACCATTGTTCAATGCAGGCTGTCAGGTACTGTTGGTTCCTATCCAGGGATTACTCATCAGTAGTCATAATCTATGAATAATCCCCGCCCATGTGCGGGATCCCGGAGCATATAGAAAATACATATATATACCTATATATGCATATGTGAAAACATATATCTATGCAGCCTAAGATATTTCCACAATGGCCAAAAGGCTGAAATTACATAGGTTTGTATAGTAGCACCTATACTCTCCCAACCTCTAAGGAAGAAAGAGAGCAGAAAACATTTGTCATACAACAATGCTTTATTGCCATAGGGAAACCTGTAATTGCCGGCATTTGCCAGTTGGCAACAGTAGAGTATCAAGAAAACAAAGAAAACTGACACCTTGCCTTTAAGGCATTAGAGTAGGGGTACCGTGCCTTTAAGACCTGTAGGCGACCCCCTGCTCCCATGATGCACCACAGGTGGCAATTAGGTCAGTTCTTTTTTCTGGCTCCTTCTGAGAGGATCCTGGAGCTTGAGATCTTCAGTTTTTTGACTAAAACTGATTTTGAAGAGATTTTATCTGGTTTCTAAAGGCTTCTGCTGCTGGTTTTGTGGACTTCCATAATTTTTTTCCAGTCAGAATGCCAGCTTTATTCAGGGAATGTCCTTCCTGAGACAAGAAAATGGCACCGGCAGATCCACACTCGGTGTGTATTGTGTGTCTTCCATCCACACACAATCCTGACCAGTGCCACCATTGTCAGAAGTTCTCCAGGCATACCCTGCGTGACAGGGAACGCATAAAACTCCATGCTCTGCTGGAAAAGGACAAGAGTCATCAGGTGGGTGGCCATGGAGGCCCCAGGACATCATCTTCCAGTAATCAACGTCAAAAGCGGCGATGTTCCACCTCTCCTGACCCTAGGAAGGGAAAGGGGACGAGAGTATCACTGAAGACGTCGAAGTCGCGTCTAAGAGGCCCAGACACTCTTCAGGAACACCATCTCGACGTCGAGAGTCTCAGCCGCATGCAAGTAAGTCCGCGTCGAGGCACCACACTTCGGGCTCGAAGGCTGTGAGTACTGAGAACCTAAGTCTCCGTTGCCGTCGAGGCTTCCGTCGATGTCGAGACACTCTCCGCCACCCTCGAGGGGGTCAGCGTCGAGAGTGACGACAGCTAACATCTCGCCGCCGGTTGGGTGTTCCGTCGTGATGAGGATCGTCGAGGTCCCACCACTGGACGTCAAGAAGATCGTCGTTACCACGACGGCATGGAGGTTCACCGTCGATCGACGTTGACTCAACATCATGGCAGATCGCCGTCTACTCGACGCCATGGTAGATCGACGTCGAGGTCTCCAAGTCAACGCCCAAGGTCGACGTCGAGGTCACCTCATCACCGTAGGCGATCGATGTCAAGACCATCGAGACCTCATTCGACGTCGATGGTGACTCAGACCTCATCGCTGTCGAAGCGCTCGCGAGAAGAGGTCACAGGAATTGCGGAGTCCCTGCGGCAGTCAGATCCCGGGTCCAGATCATCATCAGGAGACGGGTCATCGTCTCCAGGACTGGGAGATCTCACCAGAAGCATCCCCCAAACCGGCGGAGGGGAGGGCCTGCAGTCTGTCACCTCGCCGTCCGCAAGGTGCTATGTCAGGTGGCCGCACTCACATCCGGGCCCACTCCTCGAACAAGCACTCCAGCTGGACCCTCAAAGTCTCCCCCTAGGAGACCAAAATCGCCTTCCAGGCCAAGATCACCTCCCAGACCAAGATCGCCTTCCAGAACAAGATTGCCTTCTACATGTCGGTCTAGGTCCAGGGGTCGTCACAGCCGTCATCACGACAGGCCCCATAAGAGGAGGCGCACAAGATCACCTACATGGTCTTACTCTACAAGATCTACGGTCCGGGACTACTCTCCGACCTTCTCCTCAATGCCTCCATCACGGGTGTCTCCCATAGATGACATCTCGACCTTCATAGATGTTCTGGGTAGGGGTGCAAAGAAACTCAACATCACTTTGCATACCCCCGTGGTTCCCACGTCTCATCTTTGACACCCTGTATCACCGAACAGCACCTGGACCGCTGCTACCACTGGTGCCTGGATTCTTGGAACCGGCTATGGCCACCTTCCTCACTCCTGCGACGGTGGGTTCCGTGCCATCCAGAATCGCCAAAAAATACAAGGCTCCAGCAGAGGACCCCTTGTTTCTGAGGCCTGACCCACCAGCGGACTCATTTGGCTGCACCCATGAAATCCCACTCCGCTTCTACATCATCTTCTGTTCCTCCCGAGAAGGATAGCAAACAGATGGACTCATATAGAAGGAAGATGTGCAACACTGCAGCGTCATCAATGAAGGTTGCGAGTGCCTTTGCCCTTCTCGGGAGATACAACAGATCTCTTTGGGACTCCCTCACACGTTTCAGTGAGAAGCTCCCCAAAGAAGTCCGGCAGGATTTCACTGAATTTCTACAGGAAGGAGGGGTAGTAGCCAATCAGGTAATAAGTGCTGCAGCGGATGCTTCAGATCTCGCCGCTCATGGCTACTCCCATGGAGTCTGTTCACGACGCTCGGCCTGGCTGCGCCTCACAAGCCTCAAGCCTGATGCCCAGAAGAAAATTCTGAACCTCCCATTTAATGGCTCATCTCTGTTTGGGGCCCACGCTGATGACGAGATGAACAAAATGAAGGCTGAGATAGACACTGTCAAGGCTGTTGGTCTGGAGAAGCGCAAGGAGTTTAAGAAACGTTTCGGTCAGGGCGACAAATGTTCGTTTCAACATAGGGTTCAAACCCCTCAATGGTCCTCAGAGAACCAACAAAGAGCCCAGTTCCAACAAAGGCGTCCTGCGAGAGGAAGAGGCAACAACAAGCAACAGTCCACCTCTAAGCAGCCTCCCAAGCCTTGAGTCGTTGCTTCCTCCGCAACCGTTCGCCACTCCGGTGGGAGGGAGTGTAGCTTGTCACGTGGAAGAGTGGAAAGCCATAACAAGAGACAAATGGGTGCTGATTATTGTGCAGCATGGTTACTTGCTGAGGTTTAAGTCTCCTCCTCCGCAAGTGCCCCCGCAATTCATGCTCCTTCCTCAAATCCAAAGTCAGCTTTTGAAAGACTTTTGAAAGTATCTACCCTTCTCGCAAAGAAGGCCATAGAGCAGGTCCCTCCCATACGAAGAAATCAGGGAGTATACTCCTGCTACTTTCTAGTCCAAAAGCGGGGAGTAGCCAATGAGTACAGACCTATCCTCGACCTGCGCCTGCTGAACAGGTTTATCAGAAAGGAGAAATTTCGTATGCTAGCCCTACATCAGATCTTTCCACACCTTCACCAGGGAGACTGGATGTGTGCCATCGACCTGCAGGACGCTTACTTTCATATGCCTGTCTCAGTAAAGCATCGCAAATTTCTCAGGTTTCAGATAGTCCGTCACCACTATCAGTATTGGGTGCTTCCGTTTGGCCTTAAATCCGCCCCCCGGACATTCTCCAAGTGCATGGCGGTGGTGGCTGCCTTTCTCCGCAGGCAGAAGATCTTCGTCTATCCCTACCTAGAAGACTGGCTCCTGAAAAGCTCCACACCTGTTCTGCTGCAGAGCCATATCTCTTACTGTCTCAACCTGATGCATTCTTTGGGGTTGCAAGTCAACTACAAGAAGTCGGTCCTCAACCCCACCCAACGAATACACTATCTGGGCGCTTCCTTGGACTGCGCAGAAGCAAGTGTGTGTCCTTCGGAGGAGAGGTTGTCATCAATGCTTCTGAAGTGCCGCACCCTGCTCGAAACCCAAAGTCCTACAGCCAGACAAGTGCTGTCACTACTGGGATCGATGGCCTCGTGCATCTACATTGTGCCCAATGCACGCCTTCACATGCGGCCTCTGCAGCAGGCACTCGAGGACCAATGGTCTCAGAGGTCAGGTCACTGGGAAGACCGTGTCTTTCTCCATCAAGTTTCCAGAGACTCCATCAGGTGGTAGATGAAACGTTCTCACCTGCTGCAAGAAGTTCCGTTTCATCAGTCACCTCCAACGCAGAAAGTGGTCACAGATGCCTCAATGCACGGCTGGGGTGCTCATATGGACCAGCTTCAGGTACAAGGTCTCTGGTCTGAGACAGAAAGAAGCGATCATATCAACTTCTTGGAGCTACGGGCTGTCCATCTGGCGCTCAAGTCCCTGTACCTGTCTCTACACTCCAGCCACATTCAAGTTCAGACGGACAACACAACAACAATGTTCTATCTGAACAAATAAGGAGGCACCAGGTCACGAGTTCGGTCTCTGGAAGCTTAATCCATTTGGCGGTGGCTTCTGGCGAGAGGTCTCTCCATCGTTGCAGTTCACCTTCCAGGAATCTTGAATGTTCAGGCGGAAAGCCTAAGCAGAGACTTCGTAGAAGTGCACGACTGGGTGCTCAGCAAAGACTTCGCTCAGGAGGTGTTTCGGCAATGGGGAGTGCCAGACATGGATCTGTTCGCAGACTCGGCAAACGCGAAATGCCCGGTCTTCGCGTCCAGATTCCCCCAGCAGGGAAAATGGGGGAATGCACTTTTGATCAGCTGGTCTCAGACATTTCTGTATGCTTTTCCTCCACTGCCTCTGATCAAGGCGGTGATACAGAAATTATACATGACCAACACCAGGATGATCCTGATAGCACCGGAGTGGCCACGCCAGTGGTGGTACCCGGATCTCCTCCAGCTGTTAGAGGTTCCTCACCGGAGGCTGCCCTGCGGGCCAGACTTGCTGACCAAGGACGAGGGGAGGGTGTTTAACCCCAATCTCCTTTTCCTTCGATTGACAGCATGGCTACTGAGGTCATCCAGTATGGCCACCTAGACCTCTCGGCTGACTGTATGGACATCCTGAGGGAAGCGAAGAGGCCCTCCACCAGAATGTCTTATCTTATTACTTTCAAGTGGAAGAGATTTTACATTTGGTGTATGGACAATGCTCTTGATCCGATTCAAGGTCTGGAGCAGGTGATTCTCCCATACTTATTACACTTGGCAAGGTCAGGCCTTAAGTACCCCTCCATCAGGGTTCACTTAGCAGCAATCACAGCCTATTGGAAGTCTCCTTCCCAAACCTCATTCTTTCTCATGCCTGTGGTCAAAGATTTCTTAGAGGGGCTTAAGAAAGTGTTTCCGACAGGGAGGTCCCCCTCTCCTCCCTGGGAGCTTAACATCGTACTTACCATGTTGATGGGTGCTCCTTTCGAGCCTATTCATAAGGCATCTTTGCAGCACTTGAGCTGCTTTTTTGGTAGCCATCACCTCAGCTCGCAGGGTGAGTGAGATCCAGGCCCTGTGTTGCAAGGAACCTTACACAGTTTTTCATGCCAATAGAGTAGGGCTGAGAACACATCCAGGCTTCCTGCCCAAGGTGGTCTCGAATTTCCATATCAATCAGACCATCACTCTGCCAACTTTCTTCCCTCAACCAACCACTCCCCCGATCTCCAGAGGGTTTTGAAATTTTACCTGGCTAGAACTCTTCCACTTAAGAAGTCTGACCGGCTCTTTGTTAATTATGGTACAACTAATACCGGTCTGTCAGCTTCAAAAAGGTCTTACTCAAGATGGATCGTCTCCTGTATAGCTCTGTCTTACCAATTAGCTGACAAAGCTTTACAGGGCAAACCACATGCACATTCCACTAGAGGGAAAGCTTCTACAACTGCTCTCCTTCGCAACATTTCGATATCTGAGATTTGTAAGGCGGCTACATGGCGTTCAGTACATGCCTTTACCCGCCATTACTGCCTAGATTCAGATGCACAGGCCGATGCCCAAGTGGGACAGGCCTCTTTGAGGAATTTGTTTGCATAACTGCATTATAAATGTGATGTTGATTTATGTTTTTGCTGTGTACTTGATTGCTCGTCCGCGAGACTTTGGGTATGGGCTTGCTAATCTATTCATAGATTATGACTATTGATGAGTATCCCCTGGATGAGAAGGATTAGTTATTTACCTGTAATCCTAGTTCTCATCCAGGGGTGTACTCATCAAAGTCATAAGCGACCCACCCCCCGGACGAGTATTACTGCAAAGTTATTGTATGTTAATTGCGGATTTACCCAGGTGTTGATGCACCTCCAAAAAGAACTGACCTAACTGCCACCTGTGGTGCATCATGGGAGCAGGGGGTCGCCTACAGGTCTTAAAGGCACGGTACCCCTACTCTAATGCCTTAAAGGCAAGGTGTCCGTTTTCTTTGTTTTCTTGATACTCTACTGCAGCCTACTGGGAAATGCCTGCAATTACAAGTTTCTCTATGGCAATAAAGCATTGTTGTATGACAAATGTTTGCTGCTCTCTTTCTTCCTTAGGGGTTGGGAGAGTATAGGTGCTACTATACAAACCTATGTAATTTCAGCATTTTGGCCATTGTGAAAATATCTTAGGCTGCATAGATATGTTTTCACATATGCATATAAAGGTATATATATGTATTTTCTATATGCTCCAGGAACGCGCACATGGGCGGGGATTATTCAAAGATTATGACTTTGATGAGTATACCCCTGGATGACAAATAGGATTACAGGTAAGTAACTAATCCTTACTGTCCACTCTATACCACTTGTGATGATGCCTCTTTCCCCCAGCCCAGCTTCTGGTACCGAAGGTAGTTTTAGGAGTCTGCTATATCGGACAACGAGGGGTGCCCATGACTCATTTTAGGACACGGTTGGTTGTCCTGTCTGTATGCAGAGGCTGCACCATTGTTTAGTGGCCTAGAGTGTTCCACAGAACACTGATGCTGTTTGCCCATGACCTTCTGGCTGCATTCTTACCATAAAGTACTTAATAACTGTTCTCCTGCCATGGGAGGTTCACAAACTACCGCAGAACCACTCACCTCTGCTCTGTCGGCAATCTTGGGCCCGCCAAGTCTCCGACTCCTCTTCACCACCTCCTCCAGTGCTGAACATGTCTTCTCTCCTTGCAAACCCATCCATGGAGCAGGTCTTGCCCTTCTGGCCCCCCCACACACTCAACTCATCCATAGCTTCCCGGACTCTCTACCCTGCAAGGCTACACCATTCCGCTTTGCTTGCTGCCTGAAATAGTGCGCGATTGCTCCAGGCAGCCTGGTTTGTTCCCAGTAGGTTCTAGCCATTCAGTCACCTCGCCTGGGTGCTCTGTGGGAGTTTTTCTAAGTTACAATTACTGGCATATTCTGCCGAACGGTCCGGTAGCCTAGCTAGTGAGCTGCCATTTTGTAGCTTGCTGGCAAAATGAAGTTCATGTTGTACCCGATCCATACGTTTTTTCAAGGTGACATCCTGTATGAGAAATCTAGAAATGCACTGTGTGCATTAGTAAGTGACTCAAACAGTCCGCTTACCGTTCTTTCCATTCCATACAAGGAGGTAGGTATCGCACAAGATATAAAGTTCTTGCCTCACACCAAAGGTGGACTTCTACCATGAAATCACACGTCAAATACACTTGTAACAAGAAAAGGAGACCTGTAAAGTAAAGCAATATTTTATAATTGAACTGGGACCCAACTGGTGTTCTACACGCTCCTCCATGAGAAATCAAGGATGCAAAAAAAACTTTGCACTGTATCAACCTTGACTAACAAAATGCTTGCTAAGTGTACATCAAGTAAGAAATGATTATGGAACAACAAGAGGGGTACTAGGTACATTTAACACGTAAGTGGCTGTGCAGTGCTTCTTGTGTCTCAAGTGTCGTGCAAAACACAAGACAATAAAAAAAAAATTCAGGACCCTTTTCATTACCTGTATCACCGAAAACATACCAGCTCTGAACGAAAAGTATACCAGCCTCGGGTGTCATATTGACATCTTTCCCAGTCCAATTTTAAGTTCATTCTCTGAACAAAGGTTGTAATTAATATGTATTAGACTTTTGTGTTCATGAAGGCCTCAATAAATCATATTCATTAGTGTGGTCAAAACGTTGACATTGGCCCAACTAACCGCATGCACGGTTCACATTGAAACACATTTTTGTGGTCAGCTATTCAGCACTGTGTGCTACACATGTAATACAACCAGCACTGCACTTAATCATGTTGTGCATAGCACCCTCTCAATGTTCCATGCGTGTTTCTGTTTATAACTAATACGTAATGTAAAGTTTTTATTTTGCCTGTCACCTTCGATACAGTGCTAATTTTTGCATCCCTGGTTGTCTTTTGAGCAGGCTGGAGAACTTTTGTTGGACTTCTCTTAATAGTTAAGATCCTGACTGTTATTTGTATTATTCCTTACAGGAATCCTTTATTTTTCCTTGTATTCGACGTGGAGCATAGGCACAAAGGAAGCAACATATACATTGTTGATATCTATACTACTATAATAAAGGAAGAACTTTCAGCCTTTGAGGCTGGTAAACTCGGGAACCACAGCGCCAATCCACACACCCGATACACCGTTGGAATCGTCAGGGTGTGTAGATGGTTATAGGCTATATACATTTTTAAAAAAAAGGTTATTTAAAAAATTGACAATAAAAAAAAAAGTAGTCCCTCCGAAGTAGCGCCGGCCGCGACGTGCGTGCCTACGTCAGGAGCGCGGGGAGGAGCGGCGTCCAGGAGCGCGACGAGGAGCGGCGGACATGGCGCGGGGGAGGAGCAGTGAGGAGCAGCAGACAGGCCAGCGGCGGTGCAAGCAGCGGACAGGCTGGAGGAGCGGCGGCTGAGGTAAGGGAGCGGCGGACATGGCGCGGGGGAGGAGCGGTGACTTGAGGAGCAGCGGACAGGCTAGCGGTGGTGCGAGCAGCGGACAGGCGGGAGGAGCGGTGGCTGAGGTAAGGGGACCCATGTTGGGGCAGGCGGGGAACGGGCGGGAGCCCGGGCTGCTGGACAATGTCGGGGCGGGCGGGGGTCGGGGAAGCCTGTTGCTCCCGGACAAGGTCGGGACGGGCTGCTAGTTCTGAATAAAACATCAACACTACTCTGATAAAAAGACAAGAGACAAGCCCCATGATCTAATTGCACCCACTTGCCCTATATTCCTCTTTCAATTTACCCCCTACCATTACTCTTCAGTCTGAAAGCTCCCCTCATTGCATTTATTCAATGCAGGTTTTGGCTCCTAGTTCAAACCTTCTGGATATGCAATACCGCACGTAAAGCAGACATAGGTTCACAAGCCCCTGCTTGCGGCCAGCTTTCATGATGCGCTCAAGTTCCAAGGGAGCACCTCCGTCAGCTGTATTTAAGCTTTACCAGTTGTGTGTGATGTGTAAATTGTTATATGACAATGTTGTGAAATGCATTATTTGAGTTGGATGTTTCCCTGTCTCTTGCAGGCTTGGGTGAAACCAGACATGGGGTGGCCTCCACAGAAACATTTTACAACTCAGTTGACAAATGCCAAACCCATTGGCCCTTCATTGACGACTCCTGGAGCACAAAGTGCAACTGTAGCAGTAGAAAAAAAGAAAATGCAGGTAAATTCACCCTAAAACCTCTTTTCTAGGAAATGTCCAAACTTTTGTATAGATCGTCAAGCAATGCATTTTATTATTTGTAGTCATATGTTGAATGCAAGCAACAACAAAGTTACTTCACAATGAATGTTCTACAGCTGTTATAATTTTGCTAGAAGGGTAGGCATGAGGCCATAAGGCTGTGTCATCAAGGTGGTGGAGCTCCATAATGCATAGGAGTTGGGAGCAGTCCCAGACTCCACATATATAAGGAAAGTGGCTGAAGAACTGATTTAAGTGCAACAGTTGACAGTAACATAAAGAGAAAATACAATATCTTGATTCTGTTTAATGTGGTCATTAAATTGTATCTTTGCAATTCACGATTTAAACACCTTATCCTCTCAGTTTGTTCATAATTGAGGACTGCAGCCAGCTCCTATGTAGAATTCTATTTACTAGTTCCATGCCCAGTTGTTATGAAACTCCTAACCAATGTACTTATTACTTTCATGCTTTCTACATTTACAGTACCACGTTTCCTCCTATCAGGAGGTGTGAGAATCCAACCATACTCTTATGCCGCCTGTAAGAGATTGGATTATTATTTGAAGACAATGACTACTTGCCACAAGGAACAATCATACCCTTGTCAGGGTGAACCTTCAACGTCACTAAATTAACCTGAGCTCCACCCCCTGGTAGTTATGGCTCAAAACAGACAGGCTTCACTTGGAGCAATGTGCAAAGTATTTAGGCAGTACCATAGTTGAAAATCGAAGTGCAAAACAATAAAAATCCCAACCAAATTAGAAAAATTGAGTAAAGTTAAATTAACAAAATAACAAAATAAATTACCAAAATCCAATAAGAGGAATCCGAAGTAGGAACAGCACCAATAAACACAAAGTGGCAATGATAGTCAGTGGTTGCAGTAGACCGGGATCTGGGCGCAATTTAAGGTTGGCGCAGTTTGTGTCAAGGAATACACGCTCCTCTGGATCCAGGCGATGCTCAAAGGGTCCACCTCCAGACCTCCCCAAGCTTGGTTCTAATCAAACACCCAAACTTAGAGGCGGTCAGGCGAGGGAAAATGTAAATGGTGCGGCTTGGAGACTGCCAATCTGGATAACAAAGGGAGAGCCTGGTATAAGTATTCTTGGACACCTGTCTGTCTTTATACTCCAATGTTTTCGTACTCATACCTTGCTAAGAGTATCAGCGGGTGGAACCTCATTGACGCCTGATGCTCTTCTCCTGAATGCTGCCCCCCTGGAAACCTCCTATAGGAACATAAGCACATCATTATCCCCTATCTCGCCTATTATGTACCTCTCGGATCTAGACTCCTTCTGTGTACTTACCAGTGACACACACCACAAGGACACTATGAAAACCGTCAGGCAGCGCTGATACCAAGTCCTCTTAGCAATTGAAACTATAAGGCACCCCCTCTTCTGTTGCGTCACAGAAGCTAGAACAGTATCAAAAAGAAATGCACCAGAGCCCGGAAAGTAATAAGAAATAGTAACCACAGAAAACAAGAAGACTCCTCAGAGAAGTGAGCCTACTCGTCTTCCTGCCAACACACACGGAGTCAACAGTTTACTGGGCTCCTTGGTAAATTCAGAGTAGTCTCCTCCTAGCACCGCATGGCACTCCCCCTTGTGAGAATCTCTCTTGTAACTCGGGATTCCACCGGCGTCTGCGAACCATCAGCGAAGCCCCACAGCGCCTCCTACTCGCAACTGCCGAAGTGCTACTGTGCTGTCGTAATAGTTCAGAAGGTGACGGTGTCTTCGCGTAGGCAACACCGCGAAGCACCACCGCGTCACCAGAACGCATCAGCCGACACGCTTCTCCCCCTTCCTCGGTGGTTCCTACGCTGGCTGTGTCTTCGCGTAAGCAACACCGCGAAGCACCACAGCGTGAACAGAGCGAATTAGCCGACATTCTAACCTTAATCAGTAGTAACACGGTCCGACCCTAACAGGGGTCATATCCATAGAAGTCCGTGTCTTCGCAAAGAATACAGCGAAGCACCACGGATCCCACGATGAACGGGCAGCCACCCGCTCTCCATCCAGCACAAAACACCAAATCCAATACACCCTGACTTCCCGGTCCAGAGGGTTTTTAAAGTTCCCGCCTTCATACCGCCAGGACTTCTGGGACATGAAGTTCCAACCTTAGGCAGGCGCAATTACCGGGTCTCAGAACCTGACAGTTTGAGGCAGACTGCTATGGAGCGTGAGTCGGATACACCAACCAGGTTTGTCCTGGTTAGAAATGTTACTTTCTGACTTAGGGGCAGATTTATATGTTGGCGGTAAGGATACTCGGTTGCAAAGGTGATCGAGTATCCTTGCCAGCAGAATAATCGTCCGCCCACTCGATTTAATGCATGCTGACCTTTGAGGTAACCACGGCAGAGACAATTCCATCCCCGCCGTGGTTATACCCCACCAATTGATCTAATTTAGATAGGCGGACATGCAGGTCAGTTTTTACTGCTCAGCACCACCAGGAAAACCCTAGCGGTAATTAGCATTGAAAACTGTCTACTGCCCTTCTGGCCATGGGAGAGAACTCCCATGGGGGCATTTATTTTTATTTAAAAAAAGAAAATCCGACTTAAGGATTTTCCTTTTGAAAATAAAATACGTTTTACAGATTGCTCTGCCATATTGACAAAGCATTAACAGGAACTGCTGTGATGGCAGTTCCCTCCAGTGCTTCTGAAGTGGCTTTGCGGGACCTCCACCAGGGTGATGTAGTAATTTACTCTGTCGCCCTGGTAAAGGACAGTCCGACCTCCAAAATATAAGTCAGGCCCCAAGTCCTTTAAGTACCAATCCACCATAGAAGTATACTTCTAAAGCCCCCCAAGATCTCAGGGGATGCACTTAGAGACTCACAGCATGTCAGGCAGTCTAACAGCAAGGCCCAGATTCAGTTGGCACTGGTCTGCTAGGCAGTTTCAGGAAAGGCCTCTTGTAGCTTGTTGGAGCCCTATGGCTTAAACTGGAGGTTATTCTTATGACCTTTGGTCTCATTTGTCCAGGGTACAAGAGGGAGCAGGCCCAGTTCTTCATGGCTCCTCTCAGGTCACAGACAGCAGGTCCAGTGCTCTGTTTTTCTTCAGGTTCAGTAGCATTCTGAAGTGGATACTTAAAGTTGCCACATTTCTGCCTGGCATGATCTATTTGGTGGGAAGAACTCCTGGCCATGCCCTGGCCAAAGTAGTAAATGTTCCCGGCCCACCCTACCCACTTTGGGAATTTTCAAGATGGCGAGCCCAACAACTCTGGACAGATGTCCTTCTCCTACAGGAAACTCACACTGTAGAGGTCTCAGGCGTCATGCGTTTGGGGTGGCGTACCATGCTGGTTTCAGTCACTGGGCATTGCCAGCATTAGTCACGCTCAACTTACCCTTTTAGTGGACTGAATGTGCCAGAACATCTAAAGTCGCTTCCTCTAGGTGACAGGATCACTATGGCGATCCCCTATAGCCCTATGGCCTGCCCCCTTACACAATCATTCCTTGTATATCGGAATGAGGCAATCCTCTTACCCACTCCAGGGCTCATTATTAGCCGTGACTTTATTGGTCTGATGGAACTGACCCTTGACCAACCTGGACCACTGCTGCCCTCTCAGGCCTCCTTTCGCCTACTGTCAACATTCATTGCCACGTTGGCCTCAACGATGTGTGGAGCCAGTTTCACCTGGCCTGGGTAGTTCACAATGGACTGTTCCCATGAGGAACAGGGTCAAGGGTAATATGCATATGGCTGGGGTGGCGAAGTGAGCAGAAGAACGATGATGGATTCAACTTAGATATAATAGTGACTGGGGATGAGTGTCTGAAAAGTTTCAGCACTCTCTCCCTCATCTCATTGTGTTTGCTTTGTTTGCCCTAAGTTAGCAGGGTATGCCTAGACATGGATTCCTTGCTCACTTTGCCACCAGATTCAAGCTAGCCTGGCTGATGAGGTGTGTTACCCCAAAACCCTTCCCAGGATGCTTGATTTCTTTCCATGGAATACTTGGCCAGCCAGATCAGGCTGGACTGTTACCATGAGGAACAGGGTCAAGACTGATTTGTATATGGCTGGGTCTGAACTGAGGTGTCGAAGTGAGCAGAATAACGATGATGGATTCAACCCAAAGTGACTGGGCTGAGTGTCTGAATAGTTCCAGCGCTCCATCCAACATCTTATTGTGTTCTCTAGTTATACTGTGGTATGTGTGGCTACACATTTCTATCAGGAGTGTCTGGTACCCTATCCCTCCTCGATTCTTTCCTGATGCCCACAACATACATGCCCTTGATATCCTACATACATGTTTGTGGGCTCTCTGATCATACCCCTTTAAAGCTCCTGGTCGTAATGCAGCAGCCTGTGCATGACGACCCCATGGCTCATGGTGGCTGACCCAACAGTCTATGAGGGAAGCCCTTAGAGAGGGGTCAACTCACTTTTTTGCAGATCACACATGGTCTGTAGAATTTACATTAATACTATGGGTGCCTTCGGTGCAGTAATTACAGGTCACAGCTGAATCCCTCCACAATCTCAAGCAAGGTATTCTAGCACTTAAGCAACTACAAAGCCAGAAAACTTTATTAGGCTGTCTGAATAAACATAGCAACAAGACAGGCAAAATACTGTATTGGTCGAGCCAAGCATCAGACAAACATTGTTACATAACACAAATTGAGGATGACATAGGTGTCTTATACTCAACCCCCATGAAGATAGCAAACAAAATTGGTAAGTATTATGCCTCACTCTATGGGCAAGCTCAAGGCTACCCAGTGGAGAGGATTGACACATACCTCTCCTACATTCACCTGCCAAGGATAACACCTGACAAATGCCTCACTCTGGATAGCCCCCTCACAGCAGACAAGGTAGGTATGGCCATCTGCCAACTTTAAAGGGGGAAAAGCCCCAGCCCCAGGCCTCCCATGGAATTCTTTAGCTACCAATCTGACATCCTTAGACAGCCCCTACTGAATTTATAAACTGAGGCACAGAGCATTGGTCATCTTCTGACAACCTGGAGGAGGCCCACATCATTCTAATTCACAAAATGGTCTGTCCCCCACACCTTTTCTCCTCCTACAGGTCTATCGAGCTGATCAACTGCAAAACTAAAATACTCGCTAAGACAGTGGGGACGCACCTCACAATGGTTATCACTGACCTCATACTCAAGGATCGAAGTGGCTTAAGGCCATCCAGATCGACGCACCACAACATTCGCAGTCAACATAACTCTATGCCAGCTACTGATGTCTTATAGAGGTCCTTGGCGATGATTCCCATAGATTTTGAAAAGGTCTTTGACTGTGTGTTGTGGACCTACCTGTTCTCGCTGCTCCAATACCTTGGCTTCAGTTCTTGTTTTTTATCCTAGGTTCAGTTCTTGTATGCTGAGCCATATGCCAGAGTCTGAGTTGGCAGAGCTATGTCTGCAACATTCATGCTGAAATGAGGAACACAACAGATGTTCTCTCTGTCTCCTCTATTATTTGCCCTTGTAGTTGAACCCCTAATTCAGGCTCTCCGCATAAATCCATGTGTACAGGACTTCAAGTGGTCCATCACTTGCAAGATCCATGTGTCGCTGTATGCAGATACCCTGTTAATCTACCTTTGAGACCCCCAAATTTCCAGACCAATAGCAAAGGCAACTCTAGACTTATTTAGATGTTGACTCCAGGTCAACGGGGGGAGCATGAGGTTGCATCCCAGAGGACCACCAGAGCACACAGTGGCATGTGAATAACTAGCGGGGTTTATGCTCACGACCGTAAGTTTCCATTACCTTGGAGTCCATGTCCGGGCCACAGCAATGCAGATTAAAACGGACAATCTCACATCTCTTCTCATGGCCACGCTGGGCGACCATCAGAGGTTGTCCTCACTGCCGCTATCGATATTTGGGTGTGTGGCATTAATGAAAAAAATGATGACCCTCCCCTAATTGCATCCCCCTGCCCCCTATGAATGAGTGTCCCTGCAGATCTGGAAGGTGATGCTAAAAGATCTAAGGTGAGATGGTAGACTGATGCAAGATTCACCCCTGGGTGAGGGAGTGGGGGATCTGGAGCTGGGATGCTCTGGATTTCTCTCCCCTGGGACTCATCATACAGGGCAAGATCTTCAAATCATACACAGATCTCCAAGACAAATTTAGATTGGAACACATACAGTTCTATCAATACTTGCAATTCAGGCATGCTCTTAGGACCTACCTCACAGCACTTACCGAGCTAACTCGGTTAACCTAGTATAACCTCCTTGAGGCAAAATGGACAATGTCCCAGCTAGAGGCAGAATAGCTATAATATGTAAGTCGCTGATGCTAACCACACCTGACTCTTTCCAGAGATTGAGAGATAAGTGGGAGGAAGACCTGGACTCACAGGCTGACGCAGAGCGGGTGCTCTCCTTGATAAGACCAAGGGAATCAGCAGTGAAACTACGATTCCTCCTTATACATTTCAAGTACCTAAAGAAAGAAGCTGGTGATTAATGCCATTGGATGCTCTAAGACTCACACTGGGGTCTGGGGGTCATGGGAGAAGTATCGGGTGGGGTTTGGGGAGATTGTGACTTTAAGGTAGAAAGGCTCACATCTGAGAGGGATTGGTGGCCCAGATTACTTTGTAATTCATTAGGATAACTGTGGATTGATGGCCATGTGCTGAGTGAACATATACTTATTGTTTTCATTTTCTCCTTATGATTCTGTCAATTCAACTATAAAATTCAATTTAAGGATAATTTTTTTTTTTGCTAGTCCCATTCCGGAGATATAGTATTAGGATTTTAATCTGTACTCTGGTGTTCTACAATGGACAGCCAGGCCTGCCACAGTGGAAAATAGCTTTTGGGTACCAGTCACCGTGAAGACATTTTAACATTACATTTTTACATGTTCCCCTGCGCCTCCTTTTTGTGAAATTTCTGATTACTAGTAACTGGAAAACAACAAACACCCTGGTGGCCTCTCCGTGGGTCCTATCCACACTGGCATGAGCCCAAGCTAATAGCGCATTAGTACAAAGGGAGGAGGTAAAAGGTCTCCATGAACACCCAATTTAAGTGACATAGCACATGCTCCTGGAGAAGTTCTGTGAGGGGTTTTTAGCCACTACTATGCCCACTTCATAATCATGCCTACGGATCATTTCTTCCACCCCCCCTTGCCCTCCCCCTTTTCTCCCTGCTTCACTAGATACACCTACCACAACGCATTACTTTGATCGGCATTAAACGGTACAACATTGCTGGTCCCCACCGGCTTTGTGACACTTGTGATGCATTATGCCGTCATTATAAAGTGCACCCATTATTTTAGTTTTGATTTTGAATGTTCCTTATGTATCTATTTTCTGCTTATTAAGTAGAAGTTTTTCCTTTTATGCAACCAGTTAACGTATGGTTCATAGTTGTATTCCTTGGCATCACTGTTTTCCACCGGGCCTCGATTTAATGTATTGGGTTGCATACAATACCATTTTCATTGTCTTTGTTTTTGTTTAAATCTGTTTTTTTATTAGTTTGTTTACAAACGTGAGAAACAGTGACAAGTACAGGGAAGGAGTACGACATTGCCAGATATATTACAGTCTGTCATGATATATACAGCATTTCTTTTACATTACCGTTCACGTCCCAACATCAATCATGTTCTCTTGAGGGATGGTGTCCAAGGGCGGATATATAAAGGGTGCCTTGCTTGGGAATTTGTATCAGTAGATGCCAGTAGTATTGCAGCTAGTATCTCTGCTTACCGATAGTGGTGTATCTCTTCCATCTGTACCTGCAAGTAATAGGAGGCGGGTGAATAAGGGTTGGACAAAGCAAAAATAACAGGAGGAACTCGGCCCAACTGGGGTGTTGTCTGGCCCTCATGTGTGATAATCGCAAAGGTAGCACGTGTGCTCGTGGCTGAGTGTCAGATTTAAGCTTAGTGAATAGAGGCAAACACATAATCCCATATTCAGTGCGTCTACTTCAACTACGCAAGAGTGAATCAGGGTCTCACAGCACATGCCTCTGCTGGAGAGGTGATGGTGGGGGCATGCACATCCAGCAGAAGCTAGCCCTGAAGATCATGTAAGATAACATCCCTGTTTGCGGCTATGGGGATTTTGCAGAGGCCTAGGGTGTCCTCTGTGTGTTGTACCACGCTCTCCGCCCTAGCCCACACTAGTAATGAATGTCTCCAAGCTATAGAATCTGAAAGAGACACGTTAGTGATAGATTCCTTACCTTAGAATATCCCCAGGCGTCAGACTGGATCCGGAAACTTTTGCGTAGCAGTACTCTTGCGCGTCAGTAGGCGTCGTCTGTGGCTCCGCGTCCGTCGTCGGCGTCAAGGGCGCCGTGATGACGTCGTCGGAGTACTTAGACGCCGCCTCCGCGTGCTGACGTCAGTTCTTCTTTTTTCCGCGCCAACAAGCGCAGATCTGGAAAAAGCAGTATCCCTTAGTCAATTTTTGACTAACTTTTTGGATCATTTTTTATCATTTCTCGAAGTGTTACGACTCCGATCGAGTTTCAAGCACTGCGAGGATTGCAACCGCACGATGTCGGTCACGGATCCTCACCACCTGTGCCTAACTTGTCTAGGCGTCGACCACGACGACAAGGCCTGCTCCGACTGCCGGGCCCTCTCTTCGAAAGCCAGGCGGGAGCGGTCCCGCAGGCCACTCGAACTCCGGCAGTCGGCCGCGCGCCGTGAGAGGTCCCGGTCCCACGGGAGGTTGAGGGACAGGTCGCGGGCTCTGAGTCACCACAGTTCCGAGAGTCGGCACCACTCCTCCGGGTCGAAGTCGTCGTCGGGTAAGAAGCACAAGAAGTCCAAGAGGCGTCATCGCTCTTCTGACTCCCCCCGATGCTCGCGCTCCATACCCTCCGGTCCCTGGGCGAGACGCGACGCCGGAGCAGATCGAGCGCTTCCTCATGGCCATGAGGTCCCTCTCTCCTCCGACGGGCTCCGCGGCGCCTTCGGGCCCAGCGGACCCGTCTGGGGCCCCTTGCGGGTCGGGGGCTTCGGCCCGACGCCGTCGGGTGCTTCGGCTCTGACGCCACCGGCGCCTTCGGGCCCGGCGACGCGGGCCCCACAATCCCGACACCGCCGGCGCCTTCGGGCCCGGCGCTGCAGGGTCAATCGGTCCCGACGCCGCCGGCGCCTTCGGGCCCGGTGCCGCGGGACCCCACTGGACCTCCATCGGGATCTGGATCGTCGCCGGTGGACCTTACGACCCCCCGGCGTCGGTCCGTCAGGTTTCACCTCCGGCCTCTTTCGCTCCTGTTCCGGCGTCAGAACGGCGCCGCTGGGAGCCGCTTTCGACGGCGTTTGGAGATTTTCACTTCTATGAACAGGCCCCATTAATTGAAAACCCTGAGTATCAGGAGATGGGTGATGAGGAGGATTGGGAGGGGTCTGAGGACCCTCTGACCCGAGAGTGTCAGTCACGAGAGGACTGGACAGGGGAACTTGGGGAGGCCAGTGGCCTGGACACCTCTCCAGACACTGGTTTTGTCTCCCCTCCTACTGTGGCTTCGGAGGAGGGGGCAACCTATTGTGCGGTGTTGATGAGTGCTGCCAAGGCCTTGGGCCTAGAGCTCCCCGACGCGGCCGTGAGGAATAACCTCCTCACTGAGGTCCTTAAACCGCAGTCAAGCTTGGCCGAGCCTCTGCTGCCCTTTAATGAGGCCTTGACCGACGTTCTTTTGGGCACTTGGTCCAGGCCCGCTACGGGTTCGCCCGTAGATAGGAACGTGGCCAGACGCCACCGCCCGACCCCTGGCGACCCATGTTTCCTGTCCACCCACCCCACCCCCGAGAGCCTGGTCATCCAGGCCTCCAATTCCCAGACCGCATTCCTGTCGACTCCGCCGGACAGGGAATCCAAGAGGTACGAGCAGTACGGAAAAAAGATCTTCTCCTCCCTTAGTCTGGGACTGCGGTCTTCCAACACTGCATGCCTCTTGGGCCGCTACACCCACTCTCTGTGGGAGACGGTTGCGGAAGTGCTGTCAGAGTGTCCGTTGGAGTTACAGGCCAAACTCGGCCAAGCCCTTGTGGAGGGTCAGGATGCAGCCAAATATTCTATCCGGTGTGGGCTGGATACCACCGACTCACTAGGTAGAGCGATGGCAACAACGGTGGCGGTTAGACGCCACGCCTGGTTGAGGTCCGCCAACTTTTCGGCAGATGCCCAAAACACTCTGATTGACATGCCGTTTGATGGCCGTCGCCTTTTTGGCGACAAGGCAGACCATGCGCTTGAGCTCTTTAAAGACTCCATGGCAACGGCCAAGTCCTTGGGCCTCTCGGCCCCGCGCCAGCAATCGGGTGCCTTTCGCTCCTTTCGTGGCCAAGGAAGGGGCATCCCCACACGCGCTGCCAGCCACATGCTGCAGACTAACTTCCAGCGCGGTGGCGGCCGTGGAAATCGCAGCGGAGGCGGTCGGGGACAACGGTGAGGCCAGTCCACACCTTCCCCCGCAGCATCCGCCTCTAAAACCTCCTAGTCCGTGCTTCTCGGCCCATGTGACGCCAGTGGGGGGCAGGGTTCGCCATCACCACTCTCACTGGCGCACTGTCACTTCGGACAGGTGGGTGCTGCAGATCGTTCGGAGGGGCTACTCCCTCCCCTTCGAGACGACCCCTCAAGCCAAGCCACCGCAATACCACTGCGTATCGGGGATCACTTGCGGCTTCTGCAGGAGGACGTTTCGGCCCTCTTTGCCAAGGGGGCCTTCGAGCGCGTTCCTGGGCCAGAAGTAGGACGTGGTTGCTACTCCCACTACTTTCTGGCACCCAAGAAGAGCAAAGGGGGCCTACGCCCTATCTTGGACCTACGGAACGTCAACGGCTTCCTCCGGAAAGAGAAGTTCAAGATGCTGACTCTGGCTCAGGTCTTAGCTGCCCTGGACCCAGGATACTGGATGGTAGCGTTGGACTTGCAGGACGCTATTACCACATCCCCGTCCTGCCGGCCCACCGGTGTTACCTGCGGTTCACGGTAGGCCACGAGCACTTTCAGTTTACCGTGCTCCCCTTCGGCCTTACCAGCGCCCCACGGGTGTTCATGAAGGTGATGGCGGTGGTCGCAGCTCATCTGCGCAGGTTAGGGGTTTCAGTCTTCCCCTACCTCGACGACTGGTTGTTGTAGGCGGGCTCGCCCCAGACAGTCGTCAACAACCTCCAGACAGCGGCAGACCTCTTGCATCAGCTGGGGTTCTCCATCAATGTGCCGAAGTCACACCTGTGTCCCTCTCAGAAGCTCCTTTTCATCGGAGCGGTTCTCGACTCGGCACAGTTTCGGGTTTACCCACCCGAACAGCGGGTTCGGGATATACAGGCTCTGATTCCACTCTTCCAGCCTTTATCCTGAGTTTCGGTCAGGTTGACGCTGCGGATTCTGGGGCTGATGGCTTCCTGCATCCTTCTGGTGCATCACGCCCGTTGGCGGATGCGGGCTCTGCAGTGGGACCTGAAGTTTCAGTGGGCCCAGCATCAGGGCAACCTGTCCGACCATGTCCTGATCTTGGAGGGCACTGCGAGACAGCTGCAGTGGTGGCTCACGGACCGCGATTGGGTCAGCGGCAGATCCCTCTCTCTTCCCCAACCGGAGCACGTAGTTGTGACGGACGCGTCCCTCCAGGGCTGGGGAGGCCACATGGGAGAGGCGGAGATCAGAGGCCTCTGGTCTCCGGCAGAGTCCCGGCTCCATATTAACCTTTTGGAGCTGCAGGCGATTCGTCTAGCACTGAAGGCATTCCTCCCCTCTGTCCGAGGGAGTGTAGTGCAGGTGTTCACGGACAACACCACCGCCATGTGGTACTGCAACAAACAGGGCGGGGTGGGGTCGTGGACCCTCTGCCAGGAGGCTCTGCGTCTCTGGCAATGGCTGGAACATCAGGGCGTGACTCTGGTGGTTCAACACCTGGCAGGTTCTCTGAACGCCAGGGCGAACTCAGCCGCCGGTGCATGATGGATCACGAATGGCGTCTGAACTCGGACGTGGCGCAAGGTCTCTTTCTGCAGTGGGGAGAGCCTTGGCTAGATCTATTCGCCACCGAAGAGAACGCGCAATCTCATCAGTTGTGCGCATTGGAATTTCCAAGGCGGCACTCGCTCGGAGACGCTTTTCGTCGAGAGTGGAGTTGCGGTCTGTTGTACGCCTTTCCGCCTATACCACTTCTGCTCAGAGTGCTGAAGAAGATCAGGCGCGACCGGGCACAATTCATCCTTGTGGCTCCGGACTGGGCACGAAGGTACTGGTATCCCAGGCTACTCAGTATGTCAGTCGATCCCCCGGTTCGTCTGCCTCTTCAGGAGGACCTTCTGTCGCAGCAGCAGGGGACGGTCCTCCACCCGAACTTGTCCAGTCTCCACCTCCATGCTTGGAGATTGAGCGGCGACAGTTGAGACCATTTGACTTGCCTCCTGATGTCTGTACAATCATTCTGGCAGCCAGGTGTTCCTCCACAAAGTCGGTATACGCCTGCAGGTGGAGCAGATTTGTGGCATGGTGCACAGCAAAGGCTGTGGATCCTCTCTCTGCCCCTCTTCTGAGGTTCTTCTCTTCCTTCTTTCTCTTGCCCAGCAGGGCTCTGCTCTGGGCACTATCAAGGGCTATCTTTCTGCCCTTTCAGCCTTCCTAAGGCTGCCTGATCAACCATCTTTGTTCAAGTCCCCTATTGTAAATAGATTCCTGAAAGGCATCACACACACGTTTCCACCTGTTCCCTTTGTGATGCCTCAGTGGGACTTGAACTTGGTTCTTACATTTCTGATGTGCGCTCCCTTCGAGCCGCTCCACAACTGTCCTCTTCGCCTTCTTACTTTGAAGACTGCCTTCCTGGTAGCCATCACCTCTGCCAGGAGAGTGAGTGAGCTCCAGGCTCTATCCTGTAAACCTCCTTTCCTTTCAGTCCATCCGGACAAGGTTGTGTTGCAGACAAGGCCCTCTTTCCTACCCAAGGTGGTCACGGCCTTCCACATTGGGCAATCCATCACCTTGCCCACCTTCTTTCCACCTCTGCATTCCTCGAGAGAGGAAGAGCGGCTCCACCGTCTGGACCCAAAACGTGCGCTCTCGTTTTATCTGGATCGCACACGCCAGTTCCGGGTGGATGACCAACTCTTTGTTGGTTACGTGGGCGCTAAGAAGGGGAAAGCGGTACACAAGCGGACCATCTCGCGGTGGATCATCTTGTGTATCCAGGCGTGTTACTCCTTGGCAAAGAAGGAACCCCCTGTTGGGCTGAGGGCTCATTCCACTTGAGCCACAGCGACTACAACTGCCTTGGGCCGAGGTGTGCCCTTACAGGACATTTGCCAGGCGGCTACGTGGGCCTCGCTGCACACGTTTGCAAGACACTATTGCCTGGACAGCCAAGTCCGGAGGGATGGCTTCTTTGGCCGTTCCGTCCTCCAGGACTTTCTAGTTTGATTATTGGTTCGCAGACCCACCACCGGGGTTGGTATTGCTGGGGTATCTATTCTAAGGTAAGGAATCTATCACTAACGTGTCTCTTTCAGATGCACAAGATACTACTTGTGTAACAATATATCTGTAAGATACATTAGTTAGTGATAGATTCCTTACCGCCCCACCCATCCTCCCCATTCTGCGAACTGATATCTAGGGTTAAGGTCATCCCCTTTCAGGGCCCTAGTTTCAAGGCACCAGTGTTGGTTTTTGGCATAGCTCTGCGTTTCTGGCGCGGAAAAGCTGTGTCTAAAAACTGACATCAGCATGCGGAGGCGGCGTCTAAGTACTCCGACGACGTCATCAAGGCGCCCACGACGCCGACGACGGATGCGGAGCCGCAGACGACCCCTACCGACGCGCAAGGGTACTGCTAGGCAAAAGTTTCCAGATCCATTCTGACGCCTGGGGATATTCTAAGGTAAGGAATCTATCACTAACTAATGTCTCTTACAGATATATCGTTACACAAGTAGTAACTTGTGCGTTAGGAGGTTCAGGTGACATCCACTGCTTTGCGATCAGTTGTTTGCCTACTAACATACCCAGATAGAGAAAGCAGGAGGTTACTTTCTGCCGCTTGATTCTGGGCTAAAGATGTAAAATACATACTTCCTAGGTTTGTGACAGATCGCAACCGGTGCAGGCAGCTAATGCAGCGACTACTGATAGTCGGTATGTGTTTTGGTTTGGGCAAGTTCACGCCATAAGGAGGATATCAGTATCAGTAGTACTGCATCTGGGGCAGGTTGCATTTGTGCATTGAAATAATCTGTTAATTTTAGCAGGGATGAGGAATGCCCTCTGTACGATGTAATGCTGGATGAGTCGGAAACAAGCGTTGCGGGTAATATAGGTGGGACTACCTAATATCTTGGCCCATTCTTTGTCCGTGTAGGGGCGATGCTTGTCTGCCTCCAAGAGTTGCATCAAAGTCGCTAGCGGCATATCTCTGTGATCTTGCAGTGACGCGTCAAACCATTTAGTGAGAACTCCCCCGCTCTATGGCATGTAAGTACTGTTGGTCAAATGTGTTTTGTGCTCAGTGGTCATGTTCCCCCATCTGCTACCCAGGGCAGCAAGTAGTGAGTTGTTCAATGGAAATTGACAGTGATACAATCCATTGACTTCTGTCAGTGTGTCGTAGAGCACTAAAGTACCATCATGGTACAAATCGCCCAAAGTGTGAAGTCCGGCATCTCGCCATGTAGTCAGTTTGGTAGATGTGGTTACAAGGCAACTCCACGGTGTGCCCTGCAGAGGCAGTGCTGGTGCGTATGGGCATGATGAGCGTTTTATGCATATACTTCTGTGATATCTCTGGTATGCAACTTTCAAAAGTAGAGGTTCAGGCAGTCTGCTTTTGGTGCAGGGGTGAAACAGCCAAAGTATTGATGTAGTGGACCAGGGGGAAGAGAGCGCAGCAATGTAATTAAGTTGGAGTCTCGCCAGCCATCTGACCACTCATTGAAGTTATGAGGCGAGGTAATATTGCTCCATGTTCGGGATCGCCAGTCCACCCCGGTCAGTTGGCAAGTAGAGTTTAGTAAGGGCTACACAGCAGTGGGAATTGTTCCAAATTAATTCTCTCATGATCCGCTCAAACGCATGGAAAGATGGAAAGGGGGGGCGATATATATATATATATATATATATATATATATATATATATATATATATATATATATATATATATATATATATTTGATGAAATAGTATAATAGTCTGTGTAGGGCTACCATTTTTAAGAGGGCTATTGTGTCCATAACCGACAATGGAAGCGTGTGCCAGAAGGACATCTGGGAAGGGAGAGCTGTGATTGCCATCCCAAGACTCCCATCTAACAGGTCTGCCCGCTGAGCGATATACTTTCATTTCTAGGTAGCAGAATGTTTTGTGTTAAAACTTAATCTAACTACCTTTGAGGGTGAGAAGGGTCGGGACACCCGAACGTAAATGGGTAGAGATATGATTTGTTCCAGTTTACCCGCAGTCCAGAAAGGGCTGCAAAATCACTGAGTGTTTGGGGCAAAAGAGGGAGGGTTGACTGCTTGTCTCAAATGTTTACTGAAATATCGTCTGCATATAGCTAGATTGTGTGTGCCGTCTCCCAGGGGGGGATTCCACAGACCGTGCCCCGCCCTCTGATGGCAGCAGCAAGTGGTTCTATTGCCAGGGAGAAAAGCAACAGAGAGAGCAGAATCCGCTGATGAGTGTCGCAACATGCCGGTATGGGACTGGAGATGTAGGGGCCAGTCTTTACTCTGACTGTCCGTGTTATATAGAGCAAGTGAGCCAAGCAGAGGAATCTGTCTCCGATGCCATATCAAGCCCCATGCAAGGGGGTGGAAAGCATCTTCATTGTCTTTGTTATTGTCATTTTTCACGGTCACACACACACACACACACACGGCCGACCTTTATTGACTGTGTCAAAAAAGAGATTCCCTCTGGCCACAATAATCAAAATAGCATAACATCAAACATATAACACATAAAACAAGTTTGCTTGTTTTATGTGTTATATGTTTGATGTTATGCTATTTTGATTATTGTGGCCAGAGGGAATCTCTTTTTTGACACAGTCAACAGTTGGTACCCCATCCCTTTGGTATAGGGTCCCTCTCTCTTTTATTAGAGTTTAGCGACCTTTATTGACCACAGAGTTCTTTATTGTTATCCTGTTAATTTTCAATCCTTTTGAACAATTGCTCTGTAGAAGACTCTTGTATAGTATACAAAATGTACCCAGGGCCTTGAAATAAAATGTCACTTGTAGACCGCAGAACCCATTTTGTCATCCACTACAGTGACAGTGCAAGCCATTGTAACCTGACAGTAGCAGTGTAAACAATGCAATTTGGTCTGTTCCTTTTGCGAGGTCAAAATCTCCTTACTTACACAGTGCACCGTGGGTCATAGTGCTGCAACAAGGTCACACACACCAGGCTCAAATCTGCAAAGTTCTTGGTCTTTGGAGTTTCACATTCAAGCTGTAAGGCCTCACAAAAGGCAACAGCCCATCAAACCATAAATCAGCTCCCATGGGTTGTGGTTGACTAATACACAATTGACAGTCTCTGTATATCTTATGCAGCACTAAGTACAGATTTTGAGTACTCCAGGTAGTCTACCTCTATCTACAACAGAAGCTCGACAGCATAGACATTGTTTTAAGTTCCAGGATTAGTCCTTATTTCCTCAAAGGAAGAAAGTGGAGTATTCTGCATCTGGACTTCACCTTCCTGTACACAGGTGTGCAGATCATCATGAAGTGAAAGATTAACATTGAACATGTTACGGGGGCAACTTCAATCCAGTCGTTGGGCAAACCCCAAGCGGAGTTAAACTCAGTAGGCCTGTACCCCACTATTACATTTAACTGCTACCAGCCAGTCATCATGGCCTAGTCATGAGGGCAGTAGCCACAATTGTCAAAGGAGTACCACCTTGTTATGACACCTATTACACAGGAGATGCCTAGCACTCTGTTGTGGAACAGCATACTTGAGTGATTCAGAGCAGAGCCAGGAGACTTGTCATAAAGGCCCGTTGCACTAGAAAGCACACCACGGTTGTCAGAGCAATTTTGATTTATTTGCAAAGTTTTATATAGCGCTGGCTTGACCCGGAGGTATCAGAGCGCTTTACATGAGGATCAGCGAGTTACAGCAATAACATGAGGGGTAGATTGAAATATGTACACAGCACCAGGGATATTTGACACTACGCTGTCAGCTCTACTTATGTCCTCTTCTACCTTGATCCATTGGCCATCTTGGGAAGATATTGCGTTTTACAAAAGCTTGTGATTAATGAAAGCATGCCAGCGGCTTCTCAGTCTTTGGGTGATTAAAGATGAACTATATCCTGCACTTAAGGAGGCTTAGTAATACTTTCTAGTGATAACAACACAATGCATTCACCTGATAACACAGTAGCTTCACCTGACCAATTATCTTAACATGCTTGATTAACTTTTTCCTTAGGAAACAGCATCGTGGGTTTGTAGCCCAACTTCATAAATCACTGATGCAACTCTTGCTTATATCGATAACTGTGAGTAGGTGCCCCTAGTGTTACCAGTAGCACTTCTTCCTGTTTCAAGACCCAAAGCACCAAGGTCAATTAGAAATATGCCACGATTACCTGAGCAAAAATACATTGTCATATGATTGCACAGAAACCAGATACCGTAGATTATCAACCAATTGCATTTAAAATTAAGAGATTATTCATTACAACTCATGTTTTAAATGACCAGTATGATAATGTCTTATTATTGCTTCTGTGCCCTGCCTATATTAACGGCGAAGATGACTTTAGAGGAAGTACTTTGAATGTATACACCCACAGCTTATTCAAGTGTGCTTTTATATGCAGAAGTATCAAAACAGCATCACAGATGGACACCCATCTAAAGTCTAAAGAGAAGAAAATACCCCCAAAAACATCACCCACATTTTTTTCTATTTATAGTGATATTTATATAATGTCAACTAGCCTCCAGAGGACATTAAAATAATGTACTAGTTAATGATGCACGATTGATATTTAGAAATGTGAGGATAAAAAAAAATTATAGCTTTCTCTTCAGCACAGTAGTCCTACAGGGGGCAGCTCTGGGGAGGATTTGGGGAATTAGGGGCTGCTTCAGTGGGTGGCAGTGAAGAATGAGAATGCATGTTTCCTGGTTTTCTCTTTTCTTGACTACAGGGGTCTCCATTATAACAACATTTTCAAAACATGTTTATTGAAATTTTCCGTTTTGTATAGAATCCAAACAATTCTGTGTTTAATGTGTCCATGGTGAAGCACTACATATATAGCATTCTCTGATTTCCACTAAGATATACATCTCACAATACAAAATGAGATAAAGTACCCTATTCCGTTGTGGGAAGCTGGCTCTGTATATACTCTACCAAAGTAAGGTATAGTGTGCACAGAGTCCAATAGACCCATAAAGTCTTACATGGGTAAAAGTAGATAATACCTTACTCTCTAGTTGTGGTAGTGTGGGCGAGCAGTAAGGCTTTATCAGAGGGTAGTGTTGTCACACACTCAAAGACTGAACTCAGTCCAATTGTTTGTATCAAAAATATTTCTTCAGTTGTATTTTATTTGTAGAACCAAGCAGGACTTCGTACAGGAAGTAGAATTGTACTTTTCAAGACATGTTGACCAAAACAAGCAAGCTGGATGAAATTGACTTTGTTACAGGTTTGTAAAATATTTAAAAACAATATATATTTGTAATTACTTTGTGATTACTTTTCAGATGACTCTTGAGAGTACTTTTTAGATTACTTTTTCTACTCAGTGTGATATGCCTAGATATCACACTGGACATTTCCTAGATAAAGGTAAGTAAAGCACTTTTGCATTAAAACACAGTTGCTTAGGTTTTCATAGAAAGACGACTCAACACTTAGAACTTTTTCAGAGGAAAACAGTCCATGCAATCCTATGGAGGAAAATGAGGTTATCGGTTTTCAGGTAAGCAATTAGTCTTTGGGGTTGAGTTTCTGGGGTTAGAAGAGTTCCGCAGGGTCAAGGATGCACTCAAAAAGCACCCTTAGCGGCACTATGGCGGCTGGGTGCAGACTGCTGAGGCCCAGTGTTAGCCTATGGGGCTAGGGGGCTGTCGGTTGATGGCTGCTCTCTGGCAAGCCACAAGGCTGAGGGAGAAGTGCTCCAAGGGTTAAACTCAGGGGAAAGGCGGATCCGAGTTAGCACGCAAGGTGCACCCACAGCGGCACAGGGGTTGCCGGGTGCTGATTTGGCAATGGGTGCCCTGTTGTTCTCAACAGGAGATCTCCGGTGGGAACAAAGATTGCAGGTTCGGGCAGGGAGGCTGCTTGGAGGTGACCACTGGTTAGAGAGGTAAGTTGAGATATAGGGGGTTGCCTGGACATCGGCAGTTGGGCCACTCAAGGCCGTGGGGCATTGGGTGTCTTTAGGCTTACGGTTTCCTTACCAGCTCCGGTCTCAGTCAGGGGGTCCTCCAGATAAAGACTGCAGGTGTTGTCGAGAGGCTGGAGATAGGTCAGGGATCACCAGTGTGTGTGTGTGTGTGTGTGTGTGTGTGTGTGGGTGTGGGTGTGGGTGTGTGTGTGTGTGTGTGTGTGTGCGTGTGCGTGTGTTAAGGTACAGGGCCACAATATGTACTGCAGTCCTTAGAGGCCTTCCCTGGTCACAGTGCTCTTGGTACCCATGGCACCTTTTACAAGGGGGTTACATGTGGCCAGAGAAGTGTCAATTGGGGGTGCAAAGGTACAGTTTTAGAGAAGAACACAGGCCCTGTGTACCTGATTAGCAGGAACCCAGGGCAAACTTAGTCAAGGAGCATCAAACATCAGGCAAGAAGTGGGGGAAACCAAACAAAAAGGGGCACTTGCATACAGCCATACTTTATAAGGATATTGCAACTCACTGAGTAGCTCCTTTATAAGGTCATTATACTAGTAAGTGACTTGCAATGTACTTATAATGTAGAGCAGGGGATACTTTGTTCCTTGTACTGTATGGTCACAACATCACCATTGCCACGAATTGCTCAAACCCGTGGGGTATTGCTGTTTAACATGAAAGAGGTAGGATATTCGCAGAAATGCATGAAGAATAAAAGTAGAATTTATAGTGCAAAATCAAAACGCACCAAAAGCAGTTCATAATTTTTTGCAAAAAATACTTGAATCAGTGTAATATAAGTAAAATTAAAAAAATTGCAGTTGTTCAGAATGTCTAGAAACATGCAGAGAGATTCTGTCTTTCTTGTATTGAACTACAGCGTGCAGAAAATTAACGATCTTCCATCAATATCTCTTTCTTGCTGAACATTGTTTATTTAGAAAAACGATCAGAAGTGGAAAAACCAGTTTTATTTGTTGTTGTTTAAACTACAGTGCCAATTGCGCTCTGTGGCCTGCCTTTCACATTGGCTTCTGACTCTGCTAGCCGGCATTACAGCCCAACTGTAAAAACGTATTACATTTAAGCACCTACATAATTTATTTATTACAGCTTAATAGAGACATCACAACTCGTCTGTAATGGAGAAATTAGAGACAGGCTTTTCTTTACCGGGATCACAGGCTGCTATGTATTATATAAACAAAGATCTATATGTGGATAACCCATATAACCCACCTGGAACCTAGGTTAGTTAAGTATATCAAATAAGAAAGGGTTCCATAGGGGATAGATTTACATAAGAACATTTATGTCCTAAAACTTATTATTTTTAGGGCACATCAGCTATCGGTTTACTACTCAGCTATTTGTAACCTTTGTCTGACTAGCGTGTGGTAAAATACACCAGATTATTTCTTCTTGAATGGCCCAAAACATGTGAACAATTATTGTAAATGTATTGATATTTTATTGTAAAGTGAAATTCATTCTTTTCAAAATACATCCATTCATTCCAGAAATTATATAGATTTAATGTGAATCAAATGTTCAACATTAGCCATTATTAATAGCCTTTGTAGTCATGAATTTAGGGTGTATGGACTTGATTATAGTATCCATTTTAACACCTTAAAGTGGTTCATAAAAGAAAGGCTCTGCATTGTTTCACTTAGCCTTTGAGTTTGGAAAGTCTAACAAATTCTTTACTTCACATTAATCTTTGTTAGATTCCTGCATTGTTGTAGACAATGCGTTTTGGCCATCAATCCTTTTAGACCTCCTCAGGACGAATACAATGGAAAGTGTATGTATCCTAAAAGCATATATCATATACATAATTATCACATGCATATGGATCAGTCGAAAAACATTCAGCATGTTGTCCAACACATCCTCCTTTTAAAATCAGACATAGTGGTGCAATGGTTTACTCATTTTGATGGGTTACATCGAATGCACAAGAAAACACCAGTTTAGGGCACTTCTACACATCTCCCGCAGGTGAGCTACCATCAAACTAAACATGGACTGCAATAGATCGTGTGGCTGAAGTTATCCATTAAAAAGGCCAACCTACGCATATAGGTCAAATTGCCGTGTTGTAGGTGCATATACTAAAGGACATGAATTTAGCTTATATGTTAAGCAAAACAAGACAACCATAGGAAGTGTGTGTAAAATGTCAAGACATATATTTTTCCTTTATTATGATTTGCAGAGTGCTTACTCGCCATTAAAGGGAGTTATAGTTGTAATTATATGTGAGAATAAAAATAAATGTTTGAAATTTGTATTTGTACTCGATGTCTTCCATAGGATGTTCCCAAACCCAAGAGCGGTGGTAAGAAAAGTAAAGTTCCAGTGCAGTTGGATTTGGGTGGTATGCTGGCTGCATTAGAGAAGAGGCAATATTCAGAAAAATCAAAACCATCTTGCAAACCTGTGGTGTTGTCAGGTAGGTGTTGTAATGTAGAAATCATGAAGATGACTACTTTAATACGATGACAGGTATATTGCAAGCCTTAACCTTAAAGATATTTTTATTTTCCCCAAAAACATTGAGTTTTACATTAGACCGTATATAGGAAGGAAAAACCGAGATAGAAAGGTTCTTCCTCTCTCTCCCTCTCCCCTGTTGCATATAACAGCGTTGCATGTGGATTATGGGTGGAATTGGCAGAACAAGACATTACAAATTAAATGCAGACAAAATTGTCTTCCGCCTCACTGGTTGGACATATAGAGTGACAATGGGGACAAGGGTGGCATAGGAGGTTCTCTCCCTAGGGCATCAAGAGTAGTGACCGCAAGGATCTGTTACACTCATATAACAGGCCTTTGCCTAAGAGGTAAGCCACCACAGATTTCTATTGCGTAACAAATCTATTGTTCATATAAAGCGAGGATGTGTGTCAACGTATCCATGTTAATCAGTGTCTACCACCTGCCTTGCCATTCCTGTATAGAGAAAACTGTTAAGGTCTTTCAGTGCAGCTTTTGGAGTTGCTGTGCCGCTAAAAACATATTGAATATTTTTCTCCAATCCACCTTAGGCAAAGTTGCCATTTCCGCTGGTTAAGGCCCAAGTTTACAATGGAGTGATACCCCATCAGTCCCATGACACAAATGCAGATCTCTTTCCAATAACATGTCAATTTGGGACAGGATCACCACAAATGTATGTAGCCTACATCCATCCTGCACTCTCTCCAACACAGTCCATCTGTTAACCCATACATCTGTTTCAATTTAACAGGTATAACATACCACATTGTCATGATCTTGTACATCTTTTTTCTTTTCTGAACACTCCTACAAAGTGAGGGGATATTGGACCAAAGTTTCTCCCAGGCTGCTCTTGGAACAGTTACCAAGTGCCTTTGACAACTTTTTCATATTGGGACAATCTGTATCAGGAGGTGTCTTAGATAGGAGAGCATCCATGCTCGAAAGTAATGCCTTTTGGGCTAACATATGTGGTGAATTTTATCTCCCAGGCCGTTAACAAGCGTGTGGCTGCTATTTTACTGAACGGGTGACGGGCCGTGTGTCCGAGTTGGAAGTATTATAAGCGTTCATTCTCTTATACCTGGTAGTTCTGCTTACATTTCAGAAAGTCAATGATGTCCCCACCCTTGAAAAGGTCCCATAACATTCTACACCTCCCTTTCTCCCACTGTGTTAACATGCCTTTTATGGGGAAAAGTCTCTGTCTAAAAGGGTTGTAAAGGGGTAGGGAAAGTTGTTAGCCCGCTACCTCTGGTGAGCTTATCCCAAATATTATTAGTGGGGAGCCAGAGAAGCTTCATTGGAGCCCGTCCCCAGGTCTCATACAGCGACCATTCAAAGAAAATGAGGAGTTCAGCCACTTGATAATACTACTTTTTTATGGCTGGAAGGCCAAGGGCTTCAGACGTTATGAATGCCCTCATTGTTGCCCCTGAGGTGAGTCCCTTCTTCCCAGCCAAAATACAATTGGTCTGTATCTCTCTGCAAGCTCTGAATATCAATCTCTGTGAAGTTAGTCGGTAGTGCTAGGAAAAGATAGAGTAAACAGGACAATACATTTTTTTTAATGCTGGGTACTCAGGCCAGCCTTGAAATTTAGTCCAGTAAACGGGGGTAGTTAGCAGCCTATAGCAAGCACTACTGTGGCATTAAAAACACACTCAAATATTTCAGCTTTTTACCCTAAGCCTTTATGGAAGGGGTTATAGTGGGCAATTTATTTGTCAACTCCTGAGGCAGCCGAACCCCAAGCGTCTCAGATTTGGCTAAGTTCACCTTGAACCCAGATACCCTCTCGAACTTCTTTAAGATGCGATCACCCAGGTATCAACCGTAATGGGTCCATTAGCGTCAGAAGGATATTGTCATTGAACAGGTGTATGACTTGTTGTTCCTTGCTTAAGGCATTCCTGTGATAGCCATGTTTCGTCTAATGGAGTCCACAAGGGGCTCAACCTACAAGACACAAAGAAATGGTGAGAGCAGGCAGCCCTGTCTGGTCCCTCCTGTAAGAGACTTCTCTTCCGAGGTTTCTCCATTAACTAGAACTGAGGCTGTTGGGGTCTGATAACTAGTGCCTACCCAAATCAGCATGGGAGGGCCAAAAACCACCACCTCCAGACAGGACCACCAGACCTTGTCAAACACGTTCTCAGTATCTAACGACAGGATCAGCATTAGCACCTCCTGGTAGTTACCCTTCTCTATGAAGTCCTGATTTTGTATGCGGCCTGTCTGTGGGGGATGAAGCCAGATTGATCCTGGACAATAAGGTATAGTATATGAGGTAAGATTCTGTTTGCAAGTACGTTTGAGAACATTTTGACGTCTGAGTTTAGTACGAAATAGGCTGATAGGCCCCACATTCCTCTCCTGGTTTTCCAGGTTTATGGATGAACGTGATAGTGGCTGCGGCCCTCAAGGGAGAGACTGTCTAGAAGGATAAGAAGGAATTGAAAAGGGCCACTAAGTGGGAATGCCTTGTGGATCTATCGTGCTTACAAAACAGGTTTGTGAGGCCACCCGGGGCTAGGCACTTTGTCTGGATGCAGATCTGAGATGGCTTTTGCAACCTCCTTTTCTGCTATTAATTCTTCGATGTGCTCACTATTGGCTTTCGTAAATCTGCTGAGCCGGGCCTCTGGAAGAAAAGTCTCCACATCGCTCATGGGCACTAGGTCTGCTCTATAGAGCAAGGCGTAGAAATACAGAAAGATTTTGTCTGAAGTTTTCATCCCCATTACACGCAGGTTGAGGATCATCGTGGAAGCTGCCTGTGCATGCTAATAGCGACCTCGTCTTGTTGCCCCTCTCAACTCTTCCGTTGTCCATTAATCTAGTTTGCCTTTAAGAGAGGTCATGGCCCGTTGATCCCTAGGGGAGCTCGAGGTCATAGGATGTTCTGAGGCCTGTTTAAGCTCAGCCTCTAGATTGGCCTTATGGTAGTACCTATCTGTCGCACCCACATCTTCTCAGCTATGTACTGTCTCCTGAAAAATGACTTGAAGGTGTCCTAAAGTGTATTATCAGAGGCTTCCCCTGTATCGTTCTCCTGAAAAAATGCATAATCTGCATACTAAGCTCTTGTCTTGTGACAATATCTTTTGGGAGGACTTTATCTATGCTGGATGCCTTAGGGGTCTAGTTTGATGGGTCCCTTCCCAAATGACTACAGTATGGTCCGATGTCGCTATTGTGCTATGTGCAATAGATTTTGTTGTTTCCCGTATGTCCTGTTTTCCCCACATCTGGTCCAAATAGAAAAAAAGACTTGTGTGCATGGGAGAATAATGTAAATTCTCTTTCAAAGAGTGTAAGCCTAGCCAGATGTCTGCCAAGCCATAATCTTTAAGACCCTGGAGCAACTCCATAGACTTGGAGCTGAACAGGAATCTGTCTTGGGGTGCCTAACCAATGTCCCATCTGGAACCAAGTTAAAGTCCCCTACCCAGAACAAACTTAACAAGGCTCCAGTCCTCCAGGCAATGTACCAGATTACTGAGAAATTGGTCTTGATTCTGATTGGGGGGTAGACATTTGAGACATTATAGAGCTGCCCTGGTGGTGTGCCTCCAGATATATATACCTGTCCTCTATCCTTGAACATGCACACTATTTCGTATAAGAAGTCTTTGTCTAGACCAATCAGAAGCCCCCTTTCTTAATCTTCGTAGAGGCGAAGAATTGTGTGGGTAGGAGTCTATGCTTCATCAAGGGTGTGTCTGTGGACCTCAAATGGTGCTCTTGCAGGCAAACTATATCAGGGCAAGATTCACGCACCACTCGCCATACCTTGTTTCATTTAATTGGGAAGTTTAGACCATTACATTCCAGGTTATCAATTTTACAATCTCACTGGGCAGCAGCCGTGATTGCATGTGAGTGCGGTTTTTGCTACAACCCCCCCCTCACCTACCACCCCCTCAAACCCTTGTTGAGTTTCAATCCCATCGCCTACCCAAATAGGCAGGAGAACAGAAACATATCCTGGGCGATAATGAGTTGTGCTGCAGCCTGCTCCTACCACCCCTTCCCCCCACCCTGTCCCTCTGTGCCCTAGCACGTTCAACGAGTCAAATTAACAGCAGAGTGGTTAGAAGCTCAGCTGTGTGGTTGCTTTCCTTCAGGCAGATCCCATCGAACATCTCACATCCTTTCTATAACAACTTATGCAAACCTCTTGTAATATATAAGATCAAGACCTCCTTACTTGTATTGCAGGAACTGACTGAAACTGCAAGGAGTAGTTGGACAGTCATGATCTTCATGTGTCTGCAGGCCATTTACCTTATTCTTGCAGCAAGGATAGTTTTTCTAAAGGGTATCAAATTACTTGCAGACTGCTCGGCGCCATGTTGCAGGTTTCTCCCACCTTTCCTTACGTCTAACTGGTCATTTCTTTCATTGGGGACTCTGCGCTCTTTCACGATGGACCCCAAATTCTCATGGGCCTGCATATTATATGAGATTTAGATTTCAGTTGAAAACCGATAGCAAATGGGAAGGCCCAACAGTATTAAATCTGTCACCGCCGCAGTTTTGAATTTACTGGGGCCAAGGTAAGTCTCTTAATCAGTGTGGTCTGAGAGAGATTGTGGTATATCTTTAAGCATTGTTCTTGGAAAACAAGATGGTCAACTTTTGTGCCTCCTCTCATTATCTTGTCCTTTAGATGCGAGTAGCCTAATGTAATGATAATATCCGTTGGTCTGGAGTCAGGGTCTGACGTTGGGGCCCAAACTCTATGTACACAGACAATCTGGATCTCTCTTGGAGAATCTTCGAAAAGAATAGCACGTAACAAGTTTGTACACTATTGGACCACGTCATCATTCTCCTCATTTTCAGCAATATGGCATATGCTAATTTTATTGTGTCCTGATCTGCCTTTGAGGTCCTTGCATTTCTCCTACAGCATACATATCTCTACATCTGCCTTGCTACTCATTTCCCGCAGTTTCTCAAGCTCTTGGCTCATCGCCACAATGACGTCCTCGTTGGCGGCAACTCTCTCACCCAGCGACTGGATCTCTTTTAGGAGCTTTGAAAGACCAGAGGCATGATCAGCCTTTAATGCTTGCAATTGAGTAGTCACCATATTGGCTATTTTGTCGTGGAGGTCCACTAAACGAGCCGGGAAGTCCTCTTTCGTGATTGGCACTCCTCTCTCTCCTTTTTTGGCTACAATGATGGGGTTGTGAAACTTCTGAGTTGCAAAGTGAGAGTGATGTAAGTGCTTTCTGACAAACAATATGCCCCCAGCAATCTGAGTGCTTGATGCGGTTTTAGCCATCTGGTCATGGGCTGACACACTGAAAAGAATTGATGAACCGTCAAGGAAATTGTGCCTTATCGATTATTTGCTGCCTCTGCATGGGAACGCCGTATGGCAGCCTTTCCAGTCCTATAGAGACAGGATCACGTAGTGCCTGTGTCATCACCAGCCCAAGGGGTAAGGGTTCATAAAGGCTGTCTATCCACATGCGATTCCCCACAGATCAGGATTGTCGTCTGGGTACTCAATTTACTGTGCCGTGCACAGGACTTCATGCTAGGTGGGAACTATGCTTGATATCAGGCTACGGAGTGCTACATAACTGACGAGCACCAAGGGACCATGTGAGAGTGGTTTTAAGCTGCTCAACGGTTGCTGTAAGGCGGGTGCTCTTTACCATGGCTGGGTTCATCTCTGTAGCGAGGGCCTCATTATCTTCCTGTGTTGTGCAGAGAAGGCCAAAATGGCAGCTGTTTCGCTAACTCCCCGTAGTAAATGTTTTTTCATTTTTCTAATTCAGATTCATGGCATAGGGTTTTGCCCACTTATTTGTTTTATAATTCAAATTATTAATTAGTACACTTATTTGAATGTTGAAATTAGAAAGCAGATCATTCAGATTGTTTTTCTTAACTATTGATGTGACCCTCAATTGCAGATGTAACAATTGGCATTTTAGAGGCACCAGAAAATAAATGAATTGGTGATAAAGCTGACACATCAATTTGAAAAGCATTGCTAACCTAGGAATTAGACAGTAATCAAGTTATTACACTTTACTCTCATTTTGTACCCCCAGATGAGGTCAGATGAAGGCCAAAAATGAGTAATATTGACTCTCTTTGGTCAGTAATGTACAGTACATTTCCATGGATTCTGTATGAAATGGGTTGTGTACTATTCCTTTTTAAATACAGTGTCTGACGTAGCTTTGGTTCTGGTAGATGAGCAATGCGTTGACTGCTCTAGATGGTACTTGAAGTACTATTGGGTCTATTGCAGTCAGACAGATAAGTAGACCTGAAAGAATGCTGCTCTGCTTGATCACACTTGTCCCGTTGTTTCCTGACCTGGGTCTGATTTTAGTGGTGGAAGCGCCAGTAAATAAACTTATGTGTGAGGCAGGCAGAGGCTGCAGTGATGGATGCATACCAACACATGCCCAATACCATCTTATGTCATGAGAAGCATGGAAGGCTCTGCTGCTCTCAACAAATTAATTATGATGTATAGAAGTATGATTATAAACATAATGAGTTATGTTACATTTTCGTAGAGGTGCCATTTTATTACGATGGATTCCGTTTTCAGTGTTTTGCTCATCCAGCTCCAGCTCATTCCCCCCACCCAATCAATGTCTCCCTGTGAGTCTTCTCTCCCCACAGTTTTCGCAGAGCACTGCACACTGTGGCACAATTGGTTATTTTCCTTAGAGAGCATATATTGTAAATAAAACTTTTCATCGTGTTTGTGATGTATCATTCCTAACCCGTTCGCTGCTTATGTCAGCCAACGGCCGTCGCGAGCGCTACCTGGCTAGTGCTGTACAAGTCCGTTGGCCGACACGCCCCGCCCACTTTTTCAAACCGCTGCGGAATTCGGGCCACGGTTAGGCAGCTAAGGACCCTTTCACTAGAACTTCCTATGCAGGCTTTCCTACTTATTAGTGTATAAATCTTTGTTTGCATGTGTTTCATATTGTTTTTTTTTTACTTCTCTGGACTGCTGTTGCTGTGGAAGTTAATGGAAGATTTCCTCTCCCTTAGATATGGATTAGTGCTATAGGAATTTTAGTGACGATCTGGACTCTGATTTGTCTAGTTTGTGCTATTGTTAGTTATGCCATGCCGAATTTTTAGTTTGCTCATTGTTTGTGTAAAATGTGTACAAACACCCCTGGTTTTGAGGATGAGCCTGAGACTTTCTGTTTTCTTCACTGGACTCTGTCTATTTTAAATTGAGATTTATCTTTTCCCCTGGGGATGCTGTCTGTTTTATTTATGATTTTTGCTGCTTATTGGGAATTGGAATTATTTCTGTTTTCTGACAATGTACTCTGTATCTGAGCCTTCCTGGAAATTTACTGCATTTCTCTGTACTGCCTATTTTGAGATTTTTGTAATACAACCCTTTGACATTGTATTGCACTTGAACGGAGTTATTGAGTGGCCCCACTCACTATTTGATTTAGACTGTTAAACATTATGTCTGAGGTCGAGAAGGATGGTGACTCGTTTTGCTAGATCAAGGGTGCTGCAGCCAAGCTGCTGGATATAGTTTTTGGGGTGATCTAAATATTAGGCTTCTTTGAGATATGGGGTCAACTCCCACAGAAATACCCAAAGGGATCAGACTGGAGCAGGAAAGTTCTGACTGAATTGTATCTACCTTCAGGAGCTGAGATGCGCAAGCTTGGCCTGGAAGTGAGGTTGCAACTCAACAAAAGTGTTGCCCACACCAATGGAATTCACTGGGACTACAAATGCCAGATGATTGTGTCCTAGCCTTACTTTAGGGGCATATGCGGTCTTTGGTCCACATCTTAACTTGTGTACCATTGTAAACCTCGGGACTCAACAATCTTGCACTCTCATGAATGCTCTCATAGACGTTCTAGTCCATCATGGTAATCCTGGCCAGCCCTCAGCCTCGTAAAACCCTTTCCTCTTCTGGTGCTAGTAACACCCATCAGTCAGACGACTTTAATAGATCATCTTGTCAGCCTGACGGTTCCAGATGTTTTGTGTGAAATCTGAAATCTTTCACAGGGATGGTGACACATAGTGAGCTACCATGCTTTCCTAGCAATTACTTCTAGTGTAATAACTGAAATAGCCGCTGGGTGACCAGTCAAAGCATGCCCCAGTACTCCCGTACATGTGCCTGACTTTATATGGGCACATACTCTAGTTCTTCTGTTGTATTGCACTTTCTTCTTCTGGTTACCAAGGGGCTCATTAATATGAATTCCTCATCAATTCTTTGTGAGGGATAAACAGATGTGTCCCTCCTAAAAAACACGTTGGTGGAATGCAGGCTTGTTAGCTCTGAAAGACAATTTTACAATCCTCTTTTACTTGAGGAAGTGAGGGTCCTCTTAATGTCCTGAACACTATTGGCTGGAAAATCAGTGGGAACAACTCACCATCTTTCTGATAGTCTCCCACATTGCTGAAATCAACAACACAGCAAAAAAGCTGGAGCACACATTCTGCTGTTCAAATTACAGAGAAGTTCTTCAGGAAATTGTCAACTCGGTTTTTGATCGCTAAGGGAATCCAACTGTAGACACCTTACCAATAACCTTTAAACATGAAGCAAGCAGTTCCCTTCGGTGTAGTCATGGTGGCTGGATCGCTAGGGGACAGCCTGTTAGGGAAGTGGGCAGAGGCATTCATATTTACTTTTCTATCCAACTCCTCTTATCTCAAATGTGTTTTGAAGCCCAGGGAAGCACAGTATGTTTCTTTATTAGTGGCTATAAAAGAGCCCTAAAAGATTCATTACCCTATTCCCAGTTTCTTAGAATAAGGCGTAATTGCTCGAACAAAATAGACTACTTCAAGGAGGCCAATGTCCTGTCAAATAAACTGAAAATGCGTGGCTATCCTAGAAGACTGGTCAAAGCAGCATCAAAAAGGGCCTGGTACTGTCCCCGTGATGTCCTCCTCACACCAAAGACACGGGACAATAATGACAGAATAGCCTGCGTGACCACATTCTGCCCAGCATCCAATAGAATCCGGAAATCAATTCTTAGACATTGGCCCACTATAAATGCTGGCACCATCAACCTAGAGAGACCCCTCTTTGCATTTCGAAAAAACAAAAATTTGAGAGATCATCTTGTCAGGGCAGCTCTACCTGCCACCCTTCCTCAAACAACTATAGACTCCAACTGGGGGCTACCACCACTACTGGGGAATGTGAAATGTGGCCACTGCATTGTCTGTGAATTCACAATTGAAGCACGCAATATCTGTTATAATGGTATTAACTTCGAAATGAAATCATTCACGAATTGTAACACCTGTAATGTCATTTATGCGATACTGTGCCCATGTCAGAAAATGTATGTAGGGCAAACCAGCCCAAAAGCCAAGACACGCATCTGTCAGCATCGAAGCAGAATTAGATGCAAAACGCCCAATGCTCCTATGGTGGAACACTTCAGAGATGAACCACACAGCTGATGACATCCAAAGGACAATTCTCAAAACCATCAAACTCCCGCAAAGAGGAGGAAACCTCTCCCAACTCCTAAACAGGGAAGAACTCAAGTCCATAATCCAGTTTAACACTACCCGGACTGGATTAAACAAAAGCGAGGACTGGACAAATCTGCTTTGAGTAAAAACAACTACTAGATATCTGGTTCAAGCACAATCATAACATGGCCTCAGAACCTGGACTAAACAAAAGCGAAGACTAAAAATCTGGCTTGAGGCTGAACAATCACCAGATAACTTTTTCATGGATTCAGAACCTGTAAATACTGTTCCATATGAACTCATTGAAATACCTTGGACTCCAGAGTATATTGTGTATGATAATAATCCGTTTTTTCATAAATGATTTTTTCACACATGTTGCACGCTAATTCACCCGTGTTCCCATCACTATCGGCATGTTTATAGATTGCACTTCACCTTAGGATGGTCACGAATTCAACACCACCTGCGCCGTAATCCTTTTGCTTCTCATAGCTTAACTACCCATTCTAAGATGGCCGCCACTATCCCTAGTCACCCTGCGATCATGTGACTTTTGTTACCTGACTTCTCTGCCTTATCCTCTGGCAGCGCGCTCAGTCACTAGGAAGCAGCGTAACTGACGAGGAACCTGTGGACCGGCACCTTGTTCGAGTATCTTACTAGAGGTAAGGAGACCTTTTAGCCCTAGTTCGGCTACCCTTGCGAGAGCCCGGAACCCAACTACAATCAGAGCCGTTACCCTAATGCCAATCCTTTTCTCCCGCAGCGGATCACTTAATTTACCGACCGCACCAACGGACAGCTTCCACATAAGCGGTAAGAAAAGCCCCGAACATTAACTGACGAGGTTCATACACTTGAGAATGAACCCGTAACTCTCTATTGCTCTCCTTTCAGCGGATCGAATACATTATCGAACGCTGCATTAATACAACAAGAACGAGGCTCCCACACGGGATTTGCCTCGACATTCTAAATTGCCTCGCCATCTCCAATCCCTAATAGGTAAGATTCTGCCCTAGAGACGCTCTGTTCTCTGACCCATTTTCTAACGTCTAACGCCGATTTTCACTTCTTTCAGTTGTCTCGAACTGAGAAACCGGCCACCCAGCCCTGTGGATTATACCAAACGCGCAACCCGGAACAATCCGACCTCGCTGGTATGCTCTTGTTCCCATATCCTAAATCACAACCAGCATGACGGTCCACGCCATCCAGCATTAGTTCTCTCCCCAATCCTTGGTTAAAGAAAGTAGTGGAACTCCAGAACTGTTCACTGTCTTCTCAATCCCGACCCATCGGATAAGTGCACACGCTGCCACCTCCTCACTTTCACGGAAATGGCTGTCTTTCACAAACGCTCCTAGCTCCACACTATTACATTTCTAGTTATAAACCAATATCGCTGAAGGTTCGCACACGGAGCATTAGTAATCCTTACAACCACTGGTATCAAACTGGCACAAACCCATTAAATAATAACACGTGTTGACACTCTCACTGCACTGCGATTCCGAATCATGTAAGTACGGAATGTGACTCAGTTGACCTCGAATTCTTTCCGCAGAACAGCACCCTAAATTCTTATTGCTTCTCTGTTTCTCTCCTGTTTTTTTCCCTACAGGCGCATAATTTTGTAAATACCAGGCAACTATTAAGTCCTGATGATCCCATTATAATTTGAGCACGGGATCGAAACGCCGTCGACTTTGTTCAGTAGACATACACTTTATTTGAATACCTCTGTATGTATGTACTACCCTGGGAATTACTGTCAATTTGAATGTGAAGCAGTACCCAGTTTCGCTCACCTCTTCTTGCCTGAAGTAAACTGTCCTCCCTTTCGCATCTTTTTCTATAACTTTCTTTTATTTCTAAGTACGGCACAGGCGTGTGCCTTACTTCAAACGATAAATGTTTGTTGTCAAATTATATTTCATACTTTGAATACTTGCCATATTTTACGAAATAAATTCTTTGCCCGGCTGGGTTTAAGAAAAAAGTATATCGTTTCCGATTGTGGTCTATATTATATTGTTTTTGAAATAATGTTCTAGGCTTAGGACCTTTGTTCTTTGAAAATATAAAATTGGCCAGGCACATAAGTGGGCTGCAAACGCTTTGTGCCTCCTAACAATTTATTAAATTCAATCAGCACTTAATGTTCCTGTGATCTCATTCCAGCTTTGTTGCTAAGGTTTTGTCACTATTGCATTTGAACAAGGAGGTCTTCTGACACTTGTTTCACGTCCACATGTCTCCTTGACAGAAGAGGCTTTGCTCAACATTGACGGCCATTACTGTTAACGTATAGAACCAGGGACCTGCGACTCTGGAAGACAATGAAGCTAAAGCCTCAGTTGCCTGAGAGATTGTTATGAATTATTTATTGCTTAACTCTGCATGGAGACCAATCTCAATTCATTGTCCATTTGACTAGGTTTGAGGCTATGTGGTGACATTCTTCTTCCATAGGAATCTCCACCTGTAACAAGAACCACTTCTGGTAAATAAAAATCTTTCAGACGTATTAGTGTTGTAATAGAGACCATATCACGCAAGATTACAGTAGTGGCCACCCCAAGGAAGATTACCAGCGGTGATCACTTTAGGGTTGCTAGCAAGAATGTAAAAAAGGCTTGGTCAATTTGGAGCGCATGTATCTGGGTAATACATAAAAGCCATAGCTGCAATGTCTCTGTCACCAAAGTAATAATATTCCTCAAGGCCATATGTTCCCCATTACTTTTTTTTCAAAACAGAAACATCTTGAATACACACTTTTAGTTTTTGGTGTACATATATTAATTTAGACAAGCAAAAGCTTATAATTTAAGAGTGGGCTGCACACAAGAGAGCTACTTACAGGGAGCAGGAGCGCTATCAGTGGTACAAACATTACTTGCTGTAAAAGCTTGATCTAAAATGTGCCTGTCAGTGACGTATGTTGAGTGGCTCAATGGGCTACCCCACACAAACACTTCTAATGCTACACTCTTGTGTCCTCCTTCCGGAGTGATGCTTTGCTTAGCCAGGAAGTTTTTTTACCAACTTCTTGCGTAGCCCAAAACCGCCCTATGCTGTCTTCTTATCCCTTTCTCCTTCCCACTCATTGTAGAATCAGCCCACAAAGCTTAAAATGACAGTGACTGCATAAAAGTTGGCTAATGTTAACCTTTATTAATAATTCCTTTAGCCTTAGACGTATGTTCTTTCCTCTTTTCTGTGGCCTCCCACCCACAACTCTACAGCTGGCTGAAAAAAAAAACGTTTTTCCCAGTAATCAAATTCCTGGCGAAGATGCTCATCTGAGGTATACCCCTCAAAAAAGAGGTAAACTATCCAGACGTAGTTGGTTTCTACACCAAAATCTTCAAGTTCAGGAATATAACGCTACCCCCAATTAAATTTCAGCAGGGTCAATCTGCCAAAATCTATCGTAGGATATATTAAATACTTGGTGCGAGAAACCTGGACGACTTTTCAAAACTGGGATTTTATACGGAGGTCTTTAATTACCAAGCCATTACTTATCACGACCTAAGCTTAACAGAGTATCAATAAATGTACCTGTAGCATTTTATTGGCACCAAAGTGCCGTATATCATGTGAGTTTACATATACACCTCCAAAATAGTTCACATCCTTGATACTAAATACCACAGCACAGGTTTGTATTCACACTGTGCCACTTAAAGTGTTTACAGTTTGAGGTATAACAGCGTTGTCTATCTGATCTCGGGTTCCCAAGGCATTTTCTCTGGTTCCTTGGGCATCATTAGTTACTGGCCTAATTTATGGTTAGCACTATTGGTAACCATTGGTTTCCGGGGTACTCTGGTGCTATTGCATTCCAGTTGTATCAGAGTTGCTCCCTTTTAGACTTGACTCTTCAGGGGTCACATGTAACACTATCAAGGCTTTGTTCAGGAAGGTTTAGAGGTTTTGAACTTGGATTCTGAATTAAATTAGTATTAACGCAAAATAAATTACAAATGTCTACCCAGTGCTATAGCTATGAAAATTAATGTAAGCCTAATTATAGGGCTTATTTACATGTGGGTGGTAACAGAACAGCCACCAAAAATAGACTGCACCAGTTGCCTGTTGTAGCTGTGATGGAGCTCACCAGCCTCTAGTAGCTAAGCCCCCTAGGGCCAAATAAGATCCCTTGTCTTTTATTTACTAATAGGAACGTATAGATGTTAAAATTGATCAGTCCAAAAAAAGAGAACTTATTCGCACCCTCTTGTACCGACGTAGAGCACTAGAGGACAGTATCATGCTTATGTGGTAAGGCATGAGACTACACAGCAAATTAAGTGTCAGCCCAATATTATCATAGGATAAATATTCTGGTATCCTATGTCCTGTCCTAGTTTGTCATCAGCCATGTGTGCAAGGCTTGATAATTAGGTAGCTTGAGCTCAAAAGTGGTACCACGCAATCTTCAAAGTCTAAATATTTTGCTGTCCAGTTACCGGCGTCAGTCGGTGGTCGCTATTTGATATCTAGAAAGGGACACAGTTCAAGAGTGGACCAGTGGATGTTCAAACTGGTTTGGCATTCAAAGACCAACATGTGCATACTAGTGCTGGGGTAGAAGTAGCACCAACAGTATAATCCCCATAAATAGCAAAACTTCAAAGATAGATCATAGTCAGCATTTATATCTTTTGGGCTTTCTTCAGAACTGGGGAACTGGAATTTATATACAGCATTCAATTTTTTCTTTAAATAAAGATATTACCCTAAACACTAGAAGTTAATGCAAGCAGTTACACAATTATAATGACTAGCTGTAGCCAATTCAGATAATACCACAAGCCCAGGTGATAAGCAGCACAACTTGATTGTCTTTCTACGACTGGAAAGAGAATCTGATAAAGCTTTGCCAAACTTGTGGTCCTAGTGTACTTCTCTTAATGACTTTTTTTCTTTCTTAGGCACCTAGGGGCTTTTTAGTTGGTCCTGGCCAGCCGGGCTTCAAGGTTGTCTTGATTCTGACAGCTCACCTCCGTAAGATGATCTTCATGCAGCCTTTACTTAGGTGGGCCTTGCTGTTTGTTCGCCCGGTCAGGGACCTTCTCTCCTTCAAACATTAGGCCTACAAAGTCCTTTTATTCATGGGCAGGTTAGAGCAGCATAGCCATCTAGGGGCCACAGGACCCCTTCCCCTTTGTGAATTTTGAAACAAATATTTTTTAAGAGCAGGCAGTGGTCCCACGGACTGCCGCCTACTGTTAAAAAATGAAACTTAAGTGTTTCATTTTATTTTTTGGAACAAAAAAAAAAATTGTTTTGTTGTACTCCGACTGCTGGACCATGAACCCGAAGACTTTGCGAGAGCGGTGCCAAAAACTGCTGGAAGCACAGCGGTCGGTTCCGCGTCGTTCCCGGTCTTGTTCGAGAGGAATGTCTCGAGGCGGTTCGTAGAACCCCCACTCCTCCTCGCACTCCAAGTTGTCGAGGTCATCGGGTAAGTCCAAACACAAGGTCGGCTGATGCAACGCGGGATTCGGAACGTCGTAGCTCAAAGGCTCCGTCTCCATTTAAGTTCAAGTTCAAGTTCAGGGATTTATATAGCGCACTACTCACCCAGAGGGTCTCAAGGCGCTTGGGGGGGGGGGTTCATTTTTTGTCGAATAGCCAGGTTTTAAGTTCTTTTCTGAAGGAGATGTGGTTCTGAGTAAGGCGGAGGTGAGTAGGGAGTGAGTTCCAGGTCTTGGCCGCCAGGAAGGAGAAGGACCTGCCACCCATGGTGGATTTTCGGATGCGCGGGACTGCGGTGAGGGCTTGATTGGACGATCTTAGTTGGCGGGTGGGTGTGTAGAAGGATAGTCGAGTGTTGAGGCATTCGGGTCCTAGTTTGTAGAGGGCCTTGTGTGCGTGGGTGAGAAGACGGAACGTAATTCTCTTGTTGACGGGAAGCCAGTGGAGGTCTTTTAGGTGTCCGGTGATGTGATCTTGGCGAGGGATGTCCAATATGAGTCTCGCTGATGCGTTTTGGATGCGTTGGAGTTTTTTCTGTAATTTTGCTGTGATTCCGGCGTATAGTGTGTTACCATAATCCAGTCGACTCGTGACCAGTGTGTGGGTGACAGTCTTTCTTGTCTCGGGGGGGATCCAGCGGAAGATCTTTTTGAGAATGCGAAGTACGTTAAAGCAGGAGGATGAGACTGCGTTGACTTGTCTGGACATCGAGAGAGAGGAGTCTAGGATGAAGCCAAGGTTACGTGCGTGGTCTGTGGGTATGGGTGCTGTGCCCAGAGCGGAAGGCCACCAAGAGTCGTCCCAGGCAGTTGGGGAAGATCCTAGGATGAGCACCTCCGTTTTTTCTGAGTTGAGTTTTAGGCGACTATGTTTCATTCATTCGGCTACTTCTTTCATGCCTTCGCGAAGATTGGTTTTGGCGGTGTTAGGGTCTTTGGTGAGGGAAAGGATTAACTGGGTGTCGTCGGCGTAAGAGATGATGTTAAGGTTGTGTTGGCGCGCGATGGATGCGAGTGGGCTCATGTAAACGTTGAAGAGGGTGGGACTGAGTGATGATCCGTGTGGTACGCCACAGATGACTTCAGTGGCCTCTGAGTTGAATGGGGGAAGTCGGACTCTTTGAGTTCTCCCGGCGAGAAATGAGATGATCCAGTCCAAGGCTTTTCCTTGTATGCCGATGCTGCTGAGGCGTTGTATAAGGGTGCTGTGGCAGACTGTGTCGAAAGCGGCAGAGAGGTCGAGTAGAATGAGGGCCGCTGTTTCTCCGTTATCCAGTAGTGTTCGGATGTCGTCTGTCGCTGCAATGAGGGTGGTTTCGGAGCTGTGTTTGGCTCGAAATCCGGACTGAGAGGGATCGAGGGAGTTGTTGGATTCAAGGAAGGCGGTGAGCTGGCTGTTGACGGCTTTCTCAATGGCTTTGGCGGGAAAAGGGAGGAGGGATATGGGTCGGTAGTTTTTAAGTTCAGAGGGGTCTGCTGTGGGTTTCTTCAGGAGGGCGCTGAGTTCGGCGTGTTTCCAGCTTTCTGGGAAGGTGGCAGAGTTGAACGAGCAGTTGATGACATCACGGAGATGGGGTGCGATGATGGAGTCAGCTTTGTTGAAGATGTGGTGGGGGCAGGGGTCGGTTGGCAAGCCAGAGTGGATTGAGTTCATTAGGCGGATGGTGTCTTCAGTGGTGATTGGGTTCCAGGCGCTGAGGTTGTTAGTTAGCGGTGTAGGTTCTGAGGGGGGTGGGAAGGGTTGTTCGCAGGGAGTGTTCTTGAAGCTGTTGTGAATGTCGGCAATTTTGTTGTAGAAGAAGGAGGATAACGCATCGCAGAGGTCTTGGGAGGGAGTGATGTCGTTAGATGCTGCGGTGGGGTTGGTGAATTCTTTGACAATGTTGAAAAGTTCCTTGCTGTTGTGGGCGTTGTTGTCGAGTCGATCCTTGAAAGCTGATTTCTTGGTGGATCGAATCAGTTGGTGGTGTTTGCGGGTGGCTGCCTTGAGGGTGGCCATGTTGTCGGTGGTTGGGTTTTTTCTCCATGTTTTCTCTAGGGTGCGGCATAGCTTCTTGGATTTTTTAAGGTCATCATTGAACCAGGGAGCCTTTTTGCTGCCTGATTTGATCTGGTGCTTTTTCAGGGGTGCTAATTCGTCAGCGCTGTGGGTGATCCATTGCTTGAGTTTGGTAGCCGCTTGGTTTGGGTCCAATGAGAGGGTGGGAAGGTTTTGGTTGAGTGATGTGAGGAGTTGGTCGGAGGTGATTTTGTTCCAGTTCCTCCGAGTAGTAGGTTGTGGGGGGTTGTGGGTCAAGGTGGTTTTGTAGCTGAAGTGAACACAACTGTGGTCCGTCCAATGGAGAGCTGTGGTGCGATCGAAGGAAATGTGCTTGCTGGAGGTGAAGATAGGGTCGAGCGTGTGTCCGGCTACATGGGTGGGGGTGTCAACAAGTTGTTTGAGTCCGAGATTGGCCAGGTTGTCCAGTAGGGTGGAGGTGTTGCTGTCGTTTTTCTTTTCCAGGTGAAAGTTGAGGTCTCCCAGTAGGATGTAGTTCTCGGAGGCGAGGGCATGTGGGCTGACGAAGTCAGTGATGTTATCGCTGAATTGTGTACGGGTTCCTGAAGGCTTGTAGAGGAGGGTTCCCCTAAGTGTGGTCCTAGGGTCGGTGTGGACCTGGAAGTGGAGATGTTCGGCGGTTGCAAGATTATCATCGGAGCTGGTCGTGATTTTGATGGTGTTCCTGTGGATGATGGCGATGCCTCCTCCTGTTTGATTGGTGCGGTCTTTTCGGATGATCTTGTAAGCGTCCGGTATGGCTATGGCGATGTCGGGTGCTGATGATGTGTTCATCCATGTTTCTGTAAGGAAGGCGATGTCCGGTGACGCAGTGTCGAGTAGGTCCCAGAGTTCAGTTGCGTGTCTGTGGACCGAGCGGGTGTTCAGCAGGATGCACTTCAGGTGGTTAGAGTCGGAGCTGTGTTTGGAGGAAGTGGATTTGGTGTGGGTCCTGAAGCAGGTGAACTTGCAGGAGAGGCAGGCAAATGGACCGTGGGTACGTCCTGAGGTGGCTTCGCAGCATTGTGGTGTGCGTCCGGATTGAGGGCGAGGAGAGTTGCGGCATCATATGTGAATCTAGTGGGCTGGGTACGGCGGGGGCCAGGGGGTCTGGCGCTGGGCGCGGGCCAGGCGCGGACGGGCATAGACGGGCTTACCTTTGGCACGCATGGACGCGACCGCTGCGCGTGAACGCTGCGCGGGAAAGCATCTGTCATAAATAGATAGTGGGAGGGGAGGGGCGAGGGAGGATCAGCTGGGAGGCGGTAGCGAGGCGGAGATCTGGGCAAGGGAGGCACCACAACAACAACAAAATGGCCGCAGGCCGAAAAACCAAATCTGAATGGGACACAGACAATGCGATGTCAATGGCAGTGGCACATGTACATTCAAGCACAAAATGTTACAGGCAGCACATCAAATTTACTAATCTTAAACAAGCGCTCTATGGCAATCTAGCGCACAGGTCTGATAATGGTATGCAGTAAAGTTCAATGTATTCACGAAGCAAAAGCAATGTGCAGCACGGCAATCTAGCGCTGCGATGTTGTCAAAGGCGAGGAGGCAGGCAATACTCTAGCGCTACGATACCATGTTTCTTGTAGGGTCAGGGAGCTGGAGCTGCGTGTGGAGCGGCCGCTGCTGAGGGATTCAGAGCCTGATTCAGGGACAACTCTGTGCCTCCCCCCATTTCCGGGAGCTAGAGCTTCCCCTGTCCAATGTAGACTTTTTTACAAGGCCTTACATCTTGTTTTTGGGCAGCCCGACTCTGCAGCGCGCCATTGGGCCCCGCAGGGCCGGTGAAGGGTCCTGGACCTTCGATACCAGTGGGTCCGGCCCCGGCGCCTGAGGGCCCCCGCGGATCCAGGCCTGGATCCGGATTGACACCAGTCAGTCTTACTCAACCTTCTCCAGTGCCGATCCAGATGAATACGCTCCCGGCGTCAGCTGTGCCCCCGGCTGAAGCCAGCCCCATCCTCATCCCCGAGTTGGAACTGGAGCCTGGCCGACGTCAGAACCAACGCCGGAGACTTTTGAACCCCCGTTCATCCCTGGTGTTCCCTACTAACCAGAGCATGGTGATGAGACCTGCAAGGGGTCGCTGAACCCTTTAACTGACCAACTGAAAGAACCGGACTGGTGAGAGGACCTGTTTGTTGCCTGTGGTCTGGACACTTCTCCAGACACTGGTGTGCTTTCACCGCCTACTGTGGCTACGGAGGAGGGAGCGTACTATGTTGTGGGGGTGAGAAGGGCTGCCGAGGTTTTGGGCCTTGAGCACCCTTTGGTGGCAGTCAGGACTAACAGCCTGATAGAGGTGCTTCAGCCTGTGGCTTCCTCTTATAAACTCCTATTGCCGTTAAATGAGGCCCTCACTGACGTCCTCCTGGGCACCTGGTCCAAGCCCAGCACAGGGCTCCTGTGGAGAGGACAAATACACACTGCCACCGCCCTGCCCCGGGCGACACAGTGTTCCTGACCCAACACCCTACCCCTGAGAGCTTGGTGGTCCAAGCCTCTTATTTAAAAAATACATTCTCTTCTGCCCCTCAAGATAGAGAATCCAAGAGGCTGGACCATCGTGGGAAGTGTATGTTCTCTTCCTCCAGCTTGGCACTGCGGTCGGTGAATGCTTCTTGGTGCACTACTCCCATACCATCTATGATACGGTCATGCAGGTGCCGCCTCAGTGCCCGGAGGAGGCCTGGGCCGTTCTCTCCCAGGCAATGGAGGATGAGAAAGACGCAGCCCAATTCACAGTCAGATGTGGACTGGATACCATGGACTCACTAGGCAGAACAAATACCACGTTGGTAGCCCTTAGGCTCTATGCCTGGTGAAAACATCTGGCTTTTCGGGGATGTCCAGTCAACGTTGATGCACATGCCCTTTGATGGCCAAAGTCTTTTTGACAATAAAGCAAACTCTGTGCTGGAGCGCTTTAAAGATTCTAGGGCTAGGGGCAGATCTTTGGGTCTCACTGCACCTTCTCGCTAACTCCAGTCTGCTTTTCATCCCTTTCTTGGCTATAGAAGGGGCACCAAACCACGTCCAGCCCAGTCTAGCCGCCGGTTCACGCAAACTGCTTAGGCTCTGTGTGGCTGCGGGCATGAGACCCAGCGACTTCGCAGGTCTGGGAGCCAGCGGCAGAGCCAGTCCACCCTTTCCCCCCACCGCAGCCTCCAAACCTTCCTTGCCAACCTTTCAGGGCCATCAACAACCAGTTGGAGCCAGGATTCGCCATCACCTCCTCCACTGGCAATTAATCACGTCGGACAGGTGGGTTTTGCAAATCGTCTGAAGGGGCTTCTCTCTCTCCTTTTAGACTTCTCCTCCTTCTATGCCACTGTCTTTTGATTGCATGTCGGAGGATCATTTGGCACTTCTCCTCCAGGATGTCTCAGCTCTCTTGGCCAAGAGAGCTATAGAATGGATCCCTGCGCCAGAAGTAGGTTGTGTTTGCTATTCCCACTACTTTCTGGTGCCCAAGAATGACAAAGATCTGGGTCCTATTCTAGGTCTCCGGGCCCTCAACCGCTTCCTCCGGAAGGAGAAGTTCAAAATGCTCACGTTGGCTCAGCTCCTGTCTGCCCGTTGACCCCGGAGACTGGATGGTGGTGTTGGATTTGCAGGACGCCTATTTCCATATTCCCGTCTTGCCAGCCCACAGACGCTATATTTGGTTCATGGTGGTCTACAAGCACTTTCAGTTCACTATGCTACCCTTTGGCCTTACCAGTGCCCCTCTGATGTTCACAAAGGTGATTGCTGTGGTCGCGGCTCATCTGCGCAGATCAGAGGCTCCAGTCTTCCCATATCCAGACGACTGGCTGTTGAAGGCGGGCTCGCCCCAGACTGTCGTCTCCCACCTCTACACTACGGCGGACCTCCTGCACTTGCGGGGGTTTACTATAAATGTGCCAAAGTCATACCTGACTCCCTCTCAGACGCTCCCTTTCATCAGAGCTGTTCTGTACATAGTGCAGTTCCTGGCCTATACTCCTGAGCAGCGTGTCTGGGATATTCGGGCTATGATCCTGATGTTTCAGCCTTTATCCCGGATTTCGGTGAGAATGACTCTGAGGCTGCTGGGTGTCATGGCCTCCTGCATCCTGCTGGTGGATCATGCCAGATTGCATATGCAGGCTCTGCAGTGGGACCTGAAGTTCCAGTTGGTGCAGCATCAGGGGAATCTTTCCGACTACGTTCAGATCTCAGAGGGAACTGCACAACAACTACAGTGGTGGCTAATGAACCAAGCTTGAGTCAGAGGGAGATCCCTCTCCCTTCCCGAGCCAGATCTAACAGTGGTGAAAGATGCATTACTCCTGGGATGGGACGACCATCTGGGAGAGGAGGAGATTAGAGGCATGTGGTCTCCAACGGAGTCCGTACTCCATATCAACCTGCTCGAGCTCCTGGCGATCTGTCTAGCACTGAAGGCATTCCTTCCCGCTCTCAAAGTGAAAGTGGTGCAAGTGTTCACACCACTACCATATGGTACTGCAACAAACTGGGCGGGTTGGGGTTGTGGACCCTCTGTCAGGAGGCTCTTTGCCTCTGGACATGGACAGAGCATTAGGGCATGACCCTGGTGTTTCAACACCTGGTGGGTTCTTTGAATGCCAGGGCGGATCAACTCAGCTGCCGGTGCGTGGTGGATCACGAATGGCACCTTATTTCGGAGGTGGTGCAGGTCTCTTTCAGCGGTGGGGAGAGCCTTGGTTAGATCTGTTCGCCACCGAAGAAAAGGCGCAATGTCCGTAGTATTGCGCGTTGGAGTTTCCAAGTCAGCACTCGTTCGGCTGTGGAAAAGTGTAAATTCTATGTTCGCATAAGTGGCAGCCATTTTGACTGTCGCGTCCATTTAGTTCCTATTGTATTAATTTTACTCTCTGCTGTTCGCCTTTTCACCCAGCCTGCGTCCTTAACTTTAGCTGACCTCTCTGACATGGTCAATCTGGTGTATGTGCTGGGGGGCTGCAGCTGCCGGTGCACCTAATCTCAGATGTTATCAAATGATTGCTTATTGCCGCCATAAACATTCCTCACTCCCCCTCCTCATCTCCTAACTACCTGGTCACCCATCTGCTCTTGTTTGCCTACAGCTATTTCCGTGCTTAAATGTGTTTCCTCCAGTTTTCCTTCCCATGCGATTACACTACAACAGGGGTCTCCAACATTTTCTGTAGTGAGAGCTACTTCTGATCAGTAAAAATCGTCGTGAGCTACTAAAGGCTGAGCAACTCGCGCATTTTTCTGAGACATCCCCCCACGCCCAGCTTCATTGACTTTAAGCCTAATTATTGTTGTTCAACAGGGAACACAAGGAAATACTTCCCACATAGGATCACAAACTAAAGAAAACATGTCCAACCACCCACGGTACACATGCCATAGCTTGCTGAACATGTAGGTAAGTGCTTCAGTGCCCCACATTGGATTAGTAAGCGCTAGAATAGATAGAATGCTGCAACAGAAGGCCTCCCCTTACTTCATTATCAAATAAAATAAAGTAAAGTAGACAAAGGGAGAAAAGTTATGTTACAAGTGAATACATATTACTTTTTTTCATGCTTGGGCCTTTACAAACTATTAAAACAGCAACAAATGGCTGGTATTTGGAAAGGTGGCAACCCTAGTTTCACTATAAAGCACTTCACTCAGTTCTAGAACACATACTTGCAAAGTCCAGAAAATGCATAGCATAGTTCTTCACTCTGTTCAGCACAGCAACATACTGTCTGCTAAGCCTTGCACTCTCTGCCCAGTCTTCTACTTCCAGAAATCTAACTCCAATCTCTTGGCAGCCTTTTATTTAATCAAAACCATAATTTGCAGTCTATTTTACAAGGGCTTACTTTGCAGTCTAGCTTGCACCCCTATCTCAATTATGTTCTCACACTTCGTCCTGCACTTCACAGATTTCATATGCCAGCATTTTCTGCATCCTACACTAAGCACATCTCCATTTTCTCAAAAGCCATTCACTAACAGTACAGCTGTCCTCTGCGCACAATTGCTACATACCCCTAAGGCACACAGGTGTAAACCTCTTCAAAAAAGGTTTTGAATGTGAGCGCATCAATCTGTCTGTGTACAATCCCAGCCATGGTGCTTCACCTGCTTAAAATGTTGAGGGCTGCCAGTGCATATTTGAATTTATTTTACTTTTCTTCGTCTCAAAAACCCTTCTGCTCTGCCTGTTAATTTTTGGGTGTGTGCACCACTAAAAAAAATGTCTGATGGGTCCCTACTCATTTGGAGCCTGTGCCTTGCTGCAAACGTAGGAGATTGGAAAGTAAAAATGTATTTTCCCTTCTCACGTTGTGTGGCATGAATTTTGCAGTCTGGACTTTAAAAAGCAGAGAAGAATAAGACAAAAACCCATCAAAGGGACTCTGTCTTTGACTGATGGCAATGCCCTGTTTCTGCATGTTGACACATGCTCTGTAGCAGAAGGGAAATATGCAAAGCAAGAGGCACAGTGCCTTCATGTTTAAAAAAAATATACATTCATTGATGTTGACAGTGCAAGTACATATTTTCAATGTACTGTTATAATTGGCCCCAGTCTGACCTTCATTTTCAAATTGCCCCAAAGTTAAATTACAAAAATGAAGCTCAGCGCATATGAGGCCCTTTGATTGCAACATCCGTTGCCACCGCACTGTACTATTGAAGAAATATGTAAAGCGTGGTGGCTGCCAAAGTTCCTTAAATGCTCTGAGCAGCTTTCACGGTCTACTTCAGGCAAATATATAGCGCTGTGTAGTAATCAGTGAAAACTTTCACTGAATATTTCACCACGCTATATATTTGCCTTTGTATGACAGTCAAAGAGTTTTAGTGCTGGCAAGGATTTTTATGTTGTCTGCCATCGTGTTTTTCTAATGAAGGCAGGCAAATTTAAAGCGCCGTAGCTGCTCAGTGAATGCCAGGACTTCTAATTTGAATGTGGGCTGCCACTGCGCTTTATTACTTAAGCCAGATGTAAAGCGCGGTGGCAGCCCAAGTTAAAATCAAAGTTCCTTGCATGCACCGAGCCACTTTCACTGACAACGCTCAGGCAAATGAAAGCGTGGTGAAGTCAGTGAAATCTGCTCCGTGCATGCCAAGAACTTGCATTTTAGCATTGGCTGCCTGCCACAGGGGCAGCAGCCCAGTGCCTGCAAGGACCTTTGATCTTAACGTCGCCTGCCACTGCGCTTTATTTTTGAATGCAGATCTAAAGCGCGGTGGGAGCTGACATTAAAACCAAAGGGCCTTGCTTGCATGGAGTTAATTTAACAAATCACTATGCTGCTGCTCGGCCACAGGTCATCTTGCCTTGCAGTTACTCTGGGAGGATCAAATGAGAAGCGCAATGCCAGCCTGGAAAAGAGAGGTGGCGCGTGACTTCAGGAAGCGTGACTTCAGGAAGAACGTCACGTTTTTCAGCCCGCCCCGTCCCAACTAAGCTCACTTTAGCCAATCTGAGAAGCTGGTTTGTGTGAGGGCGGGCAAGGGCTGACTGCATTAAAAGAAAATGATGGAATACAAAATAAAATGCGAAATCACGTCTTAATAATTAAATAGGAGGAACGAGCTACTCCCAGAGGGTCGTCGAGCTACCAGTAGCTCGCGATCAACCGGTTGGCGACCCCTGCACTACAACAAACAGTATATGTCAGGAATCTTGGGAGGGTTCCTCCTCGGACCTCCTTGGTGGCTACTACCCTTTCATTCCAAACTCAAAGAGTGATTAATCCTTTAAGCTGGAGCGCTAGTTGGCACCGCAGTAACTTCAACATGGCTGTCAACTCTGACACTGCAACAGCTTACTGATGTTTAGCGGTCTAGTCCTTTTAGTAATTACAGTCTGGTGAGGTGTGCTCCAACATTCTACTGTGCACTTCACTGAGGAATCTACTTGAAGAGCACCTGAAAACCAAGCGTTGTGGAAGTTAGTCAGGGTAGAGGCGAATAATCCGGGTTTAGCTTCGTCTGTAATTTCACAGGCTCTTAAATAAGGTTGGTGTTGAAAATAAAATTCTTTTCTGTAGTCCATAGAAAAAACTGGTTATAAATTCCAATAACGAGTGACAGTTTATTTAACTTTAATGAGGCAAGGAAAAGTCGTGTTCAAATTCAGTCTTGCCTAACATTTAAAACCCAAAAGTTATTTTCTCTGGTTATGAATAAATATTCCCGAGTTTAGTTGACTCGGGCGTGACCTTTCAACACGCCGCGTCTGAGAGACAATTTCAGGCATTTCAGGCACTCACAGAAAAGAAAGTTAATAAAGAATAAAAGGCCTGACGAGCGCACATTTTCCTTCGTGCCGCTCTAGGAGAAGGCAGGAATATTTATGTGCTTTTGACAAACGCGGTTCATCTGTTCTGAGAGCCGCGTTTGTCAATTTGTAAAGTGAAGAGTTAACGCGTGCAATACCTACTTTGCACAGCATTTAACTCTTAAGCGCTACAGAAACGTTTGAGCTCTACAGAAACTCGGTGCCACTGGCAATTAGTAAAGAATCTAAATAGGCTTCATTACAACCCCTGTTCTCTCATAAGGTCAACCTAAATAATTACCAATACAAAGCCTTCTTTAAAATTCAACTATTCGTATTAAGGCTGGTGAATTTTGGTTAATGAGGAGAGAAACGGAAGACGTGGCACAGCATCACAGACCCCCCCCCCCTTTTAAGGTCTTCACTTCTACTTGTTTAGTGAGTATATAAAAGGAAGAGGAATCCAATTAGTATAACAATTAAGAAGAGAAATATAAGACGCACTTACCTTGTTTTCTCTCACGACTAGACTGAACAGAGATTGAAGATGAATAACCTGTAAGGAAAAGAACAAGTGATTAGAGTGAAGGCTTCTCTTGGTAAAACGCAAACAATGAAGAGAAGTAAGAAGAGAGGCAAGCTCAAAACTATTTTCTGGTAGGATAAGTTATTCATGTGCCTAAAATAAAGTAAGTTTCATGTAAGCAATAAGATTTACCTTAGTACATGTTTTTAGCCTGCGCCAGCAGAAGAAGAACAAGCGAAGCTGAATAGGCACAGTTTTGGGGCAGTCTCTTCTCTAGCCCAACCCCTTCCCCCCTAGTACTTACCTGCAAAGGAGTTTATAACATACCTTGCGGGGAGTTCTAAAAGGGGCATTGGGACTTAGCGAAATTCTGCTCCTGTGTGGTTATTCTGTTGAAAGATGAGAGAAGAGATACCTTACAGGCGTAAGGTGAGAAACCTGAGCACTCCTTATGTGCTAATAAAAGCAGTTTACACGTTGAAGTTCAAAAAAAGTTCAACGTTTTATTCACTTTGTTCTTTCGCAAATGCAATTCATCCTTCTGAATTAGAACATAATCTTTTGAGTAAACAATGTGAAAGTTGAAATGGTTATTCCATAATCAATTCATGAGTTGGAACAATTCAATCAATTCAATTTGTGAATTTGAACATCCCCGATGCATTTCGAGCTAAAGAGCTCTTCTTCAGGGGGTCATAATGTTCGAGAGTGTAGAGCAAACAGTGCGAAGAAATCCGACGTTGTGAACGCGGCACTTCCACTTCCGCGTTCACAACGTCGGATTTCTTCGCACTGTTTGCTCTACTCAAAAGATTATGTTCTAATTCAGAAGGATGAATTGCATTTTGCGAAAGAACAAAGTGAATAAAACTTTGAACTTTTTTTGAACTTCATTGTGTAAACTGCTTTTATTAGCACATAAGGAGTGCTCAGGTTTCTCACCTTATGCCTGTAAGGTATCTCTTCTCTCATTGACAATCTGCCCCTCCCGGACAGAAAGGGGTTCACCCTGAGCACCCTAAAATATTGAATCACCTTTATCCATTGTTTAAAAGTCTCTCATCACCTAGGAGTGCAGCTGACTTTATCTCTAATCTGTTGAAAGAACAGCCCTTGACAGACCCTTGACAGTATGTAAGGGTGGTGGTTTTTGTATTCAATGTACTTCCTCCCACAACACTTGAGGGTGTTCTGACGCATTCCCGCTCATGAGTGTTTAATAAACTTGGCATTGGGACTTAGCGACATTCTGCTCCTGTGTGGTTAATCTGTTGAAAGAACAGCCCTTGACAGACCCTTGACAGAGTGAAGTGCCCACGTTGGTACAAACACCCGAGCAGAATGACAGAAGGTCTGGATCTTAAAAATTTAGGCGAGATTTTGAGTAATATACAAAGGGACTTGGAGGCAGTGAGAGAGGAGAATAAGATACTAAGACAAGAGATTATCACTTTTAAAACAGGAACACCAGTTTTGGGTACTAGCCAAACTTCCTCATCTTTTGCAACACAGAATCCAAACACTAGTACTCCACCCTTTGCTCCTACTCAAGTCATCCACTCGTTATCCCCTGTAATTCCTCTTGCCCCTCCAGAGAGATTCAATGGAGACCCACAGAAGGCACACATTTTTTTGACCCAATGATCGCTGCATTTTATATGCCGGCTAACGATCTTCCCCAATGCACAATTCCGCGTGGCGTTCATCCTATCCTACCTTAGTGGAGACGCCGCCTCTTGGTCCATTTTATTTATTTATTTATTTAATGCATTTTTATATAGCGCAGACTTTACCCGAAGGTGTCAGAGCACTGTACAATAGAACCAGTTACGTTACATGAGAGAACTGTTGCAGGAATAGAACAAACAAAAATAGCATGCCATAGATTCGAAGCAACGCAGGCAAAAGGCACACAATCTCAAGCACAGCATGAACAGACTGTACAAGCAAAAGTAAGAATAAATATGACAAATTTTACAATGACTAAAGAACTTCCTGGCGCACAATAGCAGGCCATAGAATCAAAACAACGCAGGCAACAGGGACACAATTTCAAACGCAGCAAGCACCGGATGTCCATGCCACTAGTAACTAAAGATGACATAATTTTATACAGCTTAGATGACTTCAAGAAGGAATTCCTCCGCATTTTTGATCGAAGGACAACATCTCAAGCATCGGACAACAAATTGTTAGAATTAAAACAGGGAAACCGAGAACTTGTGGTTTATCTAGCCCAATTTAATAAACTAGTGGTCGAGACAAACTGGCCTGAAGATAAAAGAGCCGCAGTATTCTACAGGGGATTGCGAGAAGAACTGAAGGATGCATTTCACAAATTCCGAACAGACCAACCGACATCTCAGCCTTAGTGGATTTAACTCTAGAGATTGATTATCGGCAAAGTGAGCGAAGAGGAGAATGTAAAAAGGAGTTTAGACCTAGTGTTCCACGTTTCGACCGAGTCAAAACGGACTCAACTCGGACGGCAGAGAGTTCTACAGGAACTGAACCCATGCAAATTGGAGTAGTCAGAGGTCCCCTTTCTAAAGAAGAAAAAGAGAAAAGAATATTAAACAAATTGTGTTTATATTGTTGAGGAAGTGGACATTTTTTCAAGAATTGTTTAAAAAGACCAAAGTTGCCTACTAAGGAGAAGGAAAACTAGACACACCACAAGTAAGCGGAGTTGGACCTGTGGATGTAACTAGAGTAACAACTCCAATTGGTCACCAGTTGGCGAATACGCTACAAGTTTCTTCACCCCATTTGGTAATGACTGTAACGCTAAGGTTTAGAGATATAATGTTGGCCGGAGTTATTGTCATGGTGGATTCTGGGGCAACCGGTAAATTTTGCGACCTCAAATTCGCTGGTCAGATTGGATTACAAGCTTTAAGAAAGGAGAAGAGTGAGAAGGTCCAAGCAGTGGATGGTACCGAGTTAACTTCAGGACCAATTACTTTCCATACCGCACTGGTACATATGACCACTATCGAAGGCCATCAAGAGACATTACAGTTTAATGTAATAGACGCCCCTCAATTTCAACTAATTCTTGGTCTACCATGGCTGACTGAACATAACCTGTTGATAGATTAGGGAGCCCGCACTATTCAATTAAATTCAGAATACTGTACCAAACATTGTTTTGAAGATGTGGCAAATCCTACGGTAACAAGTTTGGTTACTCAGTTATGCACCAATGGAGGTTCTGTATGTGTGATTCAAACTACAGAAATACCAGAACCTTACCAGGATTTTGCAGACGTTTTTGACAAAATCAAAGCTGAGACCTTACCACCCCCCATAGGCCTTGACTTGGAACCTGGTGCGAACCTACCATGCAGCAGAGTTTATGCCTTAACCAAGAAGGAAAATATCTACCTGAAAGAATATTTAACAAAGAATTTAGAGAATGGTTTTATTAGACCATCCCAGTCCCCTGTCTCTTCCCCCCTTTTTTTTGTACCGAAGAAGGGGGGGGGATCTCAGGACTTGCATTGACTTTAGGGCAATCAACAGGATCACAGTCAAAAACCAATACCCGTTACCCCTCATTTCAGTACTGATTGATCAAGTGAAGGAAGCCAAGGTTTACACTCGTCTAGATCTATAGGGAGCGTATCATTTGATCAGACTCCGCAAAGGCGACGAGTGGAAGACAGCGTCCAGGACCAAATTTGGGCTCTATGAGTACCTAGTAATGCCGTATGGTCTTTGTAATGCACCTGCGGCCTTCCAGTACTTCATTAACAATGTACTAAGTGTAGGAGAGTAGGGTCTGCTTTCCTATGGTCACCCCACTTTTTGCTTTTTGCTTCACTGGTTTTCGACTTAATGTGGCTGTGGGCCTGCTAATCAGACCCACAGCCCAGCTGTGCTCTCTCTAAATTCAATACCATGTACTTTAGGTACATTACCAATTGGACATTGGGTCACCTTATGAGCCCCTGTACAGTGTACTATAGGTACCCAGGGCATAGGTGCATCCAAGGCCTACCAGGGGCTGCAGCATGTATTGCGCCACCCCTGGCTGGCCACTCACATTGACACAGCTCAGCTGGGGCAAGGTTGTGTAATCACCCCTTGCTTAGATATAGTATCCCTATATTTAACCTTATATCTAGACACATATACACCTATAAGTCACTCCTATGGCAGGCCTTAACAATCCTGGAGGCAGAGTGCTTAGTTTTATGTGAGATGGTGCTCTAGCATGAGCTGAGCCTGTCTGCAGATTTTGGAACCATGTCCTTATAGCTGTTCTAGGATATGGCCATACCATATACTCTTATGTGCATTATGAACCTCGCGGTTAAATGCTAACTCTGGTTTGGCTTTATCAAAACATGTCGAGTAAGGTGTCATACGCTTTGGAATACTACCCCCTCGCCAGTTCTGGCGACGGGGGTAGCATTCCACCCTTCTAGAGGGAGAAGACATGTTGTTCCTACTAATCCCAGTTAAAGTTAACCAGAGCCTCAGCATCACAAAATGGATGCTGCTGCCACAGACACAAGTCTGACCTCCTGCTGCTGGGAGTCCTTCCAGCGAGGGAGGCTTGGACAATAGGTTTCCTGTCTTGGGAGGTGCTAGCACCACCCCAGACAGGCTATAGTGTATTGGGGCAGGGAGGGCTGAAAGAAATGAGACACTGCCTGGGGCACAAAAGGTGTCCTATGCATAGTCCAGTTCAAACCGGTGCTGGGGCACTCCAGGCCCAGCTCTGGCGTGAAACTGGACAAAGAGAAAGGGGTGTAACCACCCACTTCCCTGGTCCCACCCATAGGAGGGACCTAGCAGGTAATCCAGCCCCTAGATTTGGTATATAGGTAGGAGCTGAGTCCCAAGACTTTAGATTTATCCTGACTGAAACTTGAAACGAAACTCTGGACCTTCGACATTCTCCCTGAAGATAGGTCAAGGAGTGACCACCCTGCACAAGCAGGCACCATCCAGCGATCAACGGCTTTGATTGTCGATGCTTCCGCCGGAGCCCGAGCACAGAGCCTGACAAGAACCGGACTTCCAGACTTCCTTCAGCCCGATCTACAGTCCCTTTTTAGTATCAACAATGGTTCTGTCGGGCATGCAAACTGATTACTTCAAGATATATATCCATTTTCTCAAGGTTACTTCAGTCATTTTGTACAATCAAGAAAAACAAACAAATCCCGTAACAAAAAGAGCAGTGTAATACCGTATTTTTAATCACTGAATTATTTTCATTCATGAGTATCTCGTTTTTGTTTTTGATATCTCTTAGTTATTCAAAACAAATTCACATCACCACATAAACGGCGCATAGAAATAGAGTGCATACAATGTGACAAATGGTGCATCTGTGATAAGGTGAATTATATACAACAAGTGAGTGAAGGGAAGGGGAGGGGGTGGGTTTGTGGTGTTTTATAATAAACACTATTACAGGCCAGTTTCCATAGTTAATTACAAATACAATCAATACGCCACTTTCATTTGGCATTAGTAACTGAGTGCTGTGGACTGGTCCGCTGATGATAGTATCGTCGACGTTTCGACCCTATGGACGCCTTATTTCTAGGGTCTGGGGCGGGTCTTCTTCAGGACTTAGGAGGGTGGGGTAGTGTAATAGCGCCTATGGGCCATTCTAGTGGTACAGCACCATATGGATATGTGGAATGATGACTCCTCACGTCGAGTGGAAAGATAATCCCTCAAGTCGAGCCATCCGGCTGCAAGACAGTGGTAGTTAAGGCGAGTCTTATTTCTGTTGGTCCAATAATGAAACCACAAGTGCCGCCGAAGGTATCTGGGGCGATTCTTATCAAAACAACAGCCGCCACTGAATGAGCGATCTCAGTCGTTTTTTGAACAATCTGCAGGCTCGCGCACCGGGTAAAGATCCCTCTGCTGCACCGCACGCCAAGTCACGGAGCTGAGACCCGTGGAGGCGACGCGAAACGTGGGACCGGCCATCTTGAAAAGTCAGCGACTTGCTTTCCGTGCAGCTTCTGAGGCATCCTGGAAGCTGTCCATTGGGAATTGAGAAGCCCCATCCCTGAGCATCATCTGCACCGAAGACCAGCCCTGCACCCTCCACGAGTTCTGCGTGGGGCCCTTCTGCATTTTCCTGCTCGACGCGTCTGCCCGGTCACTTGCCCGTTGGCTAGTGGCTATCTTGGCGACGAAACCTTGAATTTACACCGCTGGTCTGGTTGCTCCAGACTGGCCCTTGCTTCCCTGAAAAGAAGCAGCCCATCAGACCTTGCTGGTCTGATTAAGAAGCCAACTTCGATTGCTGCGTGGGTTGCCTTTGCCAAGGCTTGTTGACTCCAATCCGGAAGCTGACACCGTCGACAGCGAGAGCCTTCGTGGGACAGTCCATGCCTGACTCCTGGTCGTCGTTGACGCCTCCTGGTCCACGTGGCTGCAGATACAAGCTTCACAACATCACCTGATTGCTTCGCGACATCGCCTGGTTCCTTCCTGGTTCCTTCCTGGTCACTGGGTAGTGACCCAGACTCTGTCCCCTCTGCTTTCAGGTACTCTTCATCCTCGATCCGCCCTTGGATCCAACCGGACACTTCTCTCCTGGTCGCCTGCAGCATCTTTCTTCACGGCTCCATAGGATTCAGCGACGAAACCCGACACACTTTGACACCTATGCACCCGCTTCCTGTGGGTGAGGTAATGCGAGTACTCCGGTGCTCCTGTGGGTATTGACTATCCAACTGTCTGGGTAACTTTCATCGAGTCCAGTCAGAAGTGCCCTAAAAGAACTAGTTTCTAACTCTTTCGTTCCCATTCATTCTCTATGGTCATTCTCTATGGTAACTGTGAGTAAAGATTCTGCACACGCCTCCCGTGGGCCTCCTGCTTCCTATCCCTTGGTAGTACAGCGTAGCCCCAGCGATTCCCTAGGCCCTAGGCATATTCATTTTCCGAGCAGTAGTACTTATACCACTATTTTAGTATATGGTTTAGCGTGCCCCTAGGGCCCTACTGTATTTTGTGCAACTTATATTCTTTTAATTAAGTATCTTGTTATGTGCTTGTGCCTCTGACCTCATAAAGAGTTCAGAGGGATTGTCTAGAAATAAATACATATATATTTTATATATATCCTGTGTGGTGTCCTTTCATTTGGTATTAAAGGGGTTACATATGGTAAAACAGATGGCTTCACATGCCCTCTTGAGTTTAGCCTAAGACTGCTTTGTCCATGCTACCCCTAGGATAGCTGGTCTATAAGGTTGACTTTACAACCATCACCATAAGGGTTGTTTGGACTGGTGCAAGGTGCTCAATAGAATAGTGAGCATCATATACCAGGCCAACTTCTCACATTAGGTGACTTCATTGATCAATGTGCTATAGTCTACATCGATGACATCCTGATTTATTCTAACACCATTGAAGAACATTGTGATCAGGTCAGAGCTGTTCTCCAACGTCTACGAGAGAACTCTCTCTATGTAAAATTGGAGAAATGTCTATTCAATACTGACACAGTGGAATTTCTAGGCTTTGTGCTTTCGCCTAATGGAGTTCAAATGGATGAACAGAAGGTGAAGGCCATAACGGACTGGAAATCTCCTACATGCATCAAGGAAGTTCAAAGCTTTATTGGATTCTCCAAATTTTACAGACGCTTAATTCATGGCTTCTCATCCAAAATACTCCCTCTGACTCGTCTTTTGAAGAAAGGCGTTCCGTTCCAATGGTCTGAAGAGGCGGAAGAGGCCTTCCAGTTGATGAAGAACAGTTTTACCACAGCACTAGTGTTACTTCATGCAGATCCTTCTGGGCCCTTTTATTTGGAAACAGACGCTGCAGATCTAGCCATCGGAGGGATACTTTCTCAGAGGCATAAGGACACCGGACAACTGCATCCGGTAGCCTTTCGGTCACGCAAACTCAACCCGGCAGAATGTAACTATACGATTACAAAAAAAGAGCTTCTGGCCATTAAGGATGCCTTCAAGGATTGGAGGCATTATTTAATGGGGGCTAAGCACACTGTAACAGTGTTTACAGATCATCGTAACCTTATGTTTTTGCGATCTGCTCGTACCCTCACTCCATGTCACTTGCGTTGGCCTCTGTACTTCTCTGACTTTGACTTTGTTATCACCTTTCGTCCGGGATCTAAGAATGGAAAGGGTGACGTGCTTTCAAGATTCGATACAGAAAATCGAACTCCAGTCATTGAAAATCAACAAATCATACCGGATGCTAAATTCATTGGAGCAATTTCTTTGGAACCCTTTGAGCTTCATGTTCGGAATTTAATGTCGGAGCTGGATATGGAGACTTGGGCCACAGAAGACCCACAACGCTTCATCCGCAACGGTCTTCCTTACCAAGACTCCGCTCTGTATTTACCCACCAAGGAACTCCAGTTAAAAGCAATGCAGGAATGTAATGACAACCCGCTGGCTGGTCACAAGGGCATTTTAAAAACCGAAGATCTACTTAAACGAAAATTCTGGTGGCCATATATGTGCCGCGATGTTCGGCAATATGTTTTAAGTTGCGACCTCTGTGCACGAAGAAAATCGGACAGGCAGGCTCCCAAAGGGCTTTTACAACCTATGCCCACTCCCCCATATCCTTGGCACACAGTCTCATTAGATTTAATTGTGGATTTACCTTCTTCCCATGGATATGATACTATTCTTGTGGTGGTTGACACCTTTAGTAAAATGGCACACTTTGTACCCTTTAAGGGTGCTCCCACTTCCAAGCAACTGTCATAACTTTTCAATCAACACATAATTATTCTTCATGGGATTCCAAAGGTACTCATTTCAGACAGGGGCTCCCAGTTCCTCTCACGATTTTGGAAGGCCTACATCAAAGGCCTTAATATTGACCATATTTACTCCACTAGTTTTCACCCACAAACTGATGGTCAGACTGAACGCATTAACCAGGAATTAGAACAACACCTCAGACTTTATTTGTTAGATGAAGAGTGTGGCTGGCCTGATCATTTATGCACTGCGGAGTTTGCCTATAATAACGCCCTTAATGTATCCACAGGCTGCTCCCCCTTCTTTATAAATTCTGGCAGACATCCTAATTCTCTTGCTAACTTTGACAATGCTAACATTCCTGCTATTCAAGATATTGCTAGACAATTAACTAAGATCCATCGCACTGTAACCCAGAATTTGTCGGTCGCGAAGGCTCGTTACAAACACTTTACTGACCGAAAGCGTAAAAAAGAACCGGAGCTTCATAAGGTGATTTAGTCTGGTTGTGCACAAAAAATCTCAGACTCAAAGGTCCTCGTAAATTCCAACCTCGTTTTATGGGTCCTTTTCCAATTGAGAAAGTCATTAACCCAGTCACCTATCGACTATCTCTTCCTAGTACTACTAAGATTCATCCTGTCTTTCATGTTTCTCTCCTAAAACCAATTCACCCGGGGTTGCGTAGGTCTTCTCTTCCTGACCCCTTAATCATTCATGGTGAGGCTGAATACGAAGTTAAACTAATTTTAGATTCAAAATTCATCCGCAATTAACTCTTTTACCTCATTTACTGGAAGGGTAAGAGTACAGATGTCCATGCCCCCTGATTAATTAAAGAGTTTCATGCCAAATTCCCTACCAAACCCCGACAGGAGGAAACCCCGTTGGGAGGGGGTACTGTCAGGAATCTTGGGAGGTTTCCTCCTCGGACCACCTTGGTGGCTACTACCCTCTCATTCCAAACTCAGAGTGATTCATCCTTTAAGCTGGAGCGCTAGTTGGCACCGCAGAAACTCCAACATGGCTGCCAACTCTGACACTGCAACAGCTTACTGATGTTTAGCGGTCTAGTCCATTTAGTAATTACAGTCTGGTGAGGTGTGCTCCAACATTCTACTGTGCACTTCACTGAGGAATCTACTTGAAGAGCACATGAAAACCAAGCGTTGTGGAAGTTAGTCAGGGTAGAGGCGAATAATCCGAGTTTAGCTTCGTCGGTAATTTCACAGGCTCTTAAATGAGGTTGGTGTTGAAAATAAAATTCTTTTCTGTAGTCCACAGAAAAAACTGGTTATAAATTCCAATAACGAGTGACAGTTTATTTAACTTTAATGAGGCAAGGAAAAGTCGTGTTCAAATTCAGTCTTGCCTAACATTTAAAACCCAAAGGTTATTTTCTCTGGTTATGAATAAATATTCCAGAGTTTAGTTGACTCGGGCGTGACCTTTCAACACGCCGCGTCTGAGAGACAATTTCAGGCACTCAAAGAAAAGAAAGTTAATAAAGAATAAAAGGCCTGACGCGAGCACATCTTTCTTTCATGCTGCATTAGGCTTCCGCTTCTGAAAAAGAAATAAAAAGACGAGCGCACATTTTCCTTTGTGCCGCTCTAGGAGAAAGGCAGGATGATTTATGTGCTTTTGACAAACGCGGTTCATCTGTTCTTAGAGCCACGTTTGTCAATTTGTAAAGTGAAGAGTTAACGCGTGCAATACCTACTTGGCACAGCGTTTAACTCTTAAGAGCTGCAGAAACGTTTGAGCTCTACAGAAACTCGGTGCCACTGGCAATTAGTAAAGAATCTAAATAGGCACATAGCAACCCCTTTTCTCTCATAAGGTCAACCTAAATAATTACCAATATAAAGTCTTCTTTAAAATGAAACCATTCGTATTAAGGCTGGTGAATTTTGGTTAATGAGGAGAGAAACGGAAGACTTGGCACAGCATCACAGACCCCCCCCTTTTAAGGTCTTCACTTCTACTTGTTTAGTGAGTATATAAAAGGAAGAGAATCCAAATTAGTATAACAATTAAGAAGAGAAATATAAGACGCATTTACCTTGTTTTCTCTCACGACTAGACTGAACAGAGATTGTAGATGAATAACCTGTAAGGAAAAGAACAAGTGATTAGAGTGAAGGCTTCTCTTGGTAAAACGCAAACAATTAAGAGAAGTAAGAAGAGAGGCAAGCTCAAAACTATTTTCTGGTAAGATAAGTTATTCATGAGCCTAAAATAAAGTAAGTTTAATGTAAGCAATAAGATTTACGTTAGTACATGTTTTTAGCCTGCGCCAGCAGAAGAAGAAGAAGAACGAAAGAAGCTGAACATGCACAGTTTTGGAGCAGTCTCTTCTCTATTCCAACCGCTTCCCCCCCTAGTACTTATCTGCGAAGGAGATTATAACATACCTTGCGTGGAGTTCTAAGAGGGGCATTGGGACTTAGAGACATTCTGCTCCTGTGTGGTTAATCTGTTGAAAGAACAGTCCTTGACAGACCCTTGACAGTATATAAGGGTGATGGTTTTTGCATTCAATGTACTTCCTCCCACAACACTTGAGGGTGTTGTTCTGACGCAGTCCCGCTCATGAGTGTTTAATAAACTTGGTTTGTTTTACTTCAATCCAGTGCTGATCTCTCTTTTGTTAGTCTTTGGACCCGTGGACGAGTGGGTGACCCTGCACCAGTGTATCCTCATGGGGGTACATTTCCACACGTCAAAGCTTTCCATTGCGAGTGGAACTGCTACCTCCTGTATGCCATCCCGCCTGTACCACTTCTATCTCAAGTGCTCAAAGAGATCAAGCGCTTCCGGGCCCAAGTTATTATTATGGCTCTGGGCTGGGCATAAAGAGTCTGGTACCCGAGCTTCTGAGCATGGACATCGATCCTCATTTCAGATTGCCCCTTCGGGAGGATCCTCTGTTGCAGTAGCAGGGGACGGTTCTCCACCCAAACCTGTCCAGTCTCCACCTCCTTGTGTGGAGCTTGAGCGGCGACAGTTGACAGCTTTCGACCTTCCGCCCGAAGCCTGTAATGTCATCTTGGTAGCCAGGCCTCCCTTTACTAAATCTGTATATGCCTGTAAATGGAAAATGTTTGTGGCATGGTGCACAGCAATACTGTGGATCCCCTTTCTGTCCCCTTTTAGAGGTCCTTTTGTATGTACTTACTTTGGTCCAGCAGGGCTCTGCTCTGGGCACTCTCAAAGGCTATCTTGCAGCTATCTCTGGCATACAACTGGTCAGTGTCTTGCATGGCTCTGCGCTTCTGGCATGAAAAGTCTTGTCAAAACTGACGTCCGTGTGCATGAGAGGCATCTAAGTAGGCACCGCAATGTCATCCCGGCGACCACAGCACTGATGACGGATGCGGAGTCGGCCAACGCCACCTACCGACGTGCAGGGGTACTGCTAAAGAAAAAACTCTGGCTCTAGACTGACGCCTGGGGGAAATTCAAAAGGTAAGGAATCTAGAAATAACCTATGTCTCTTACAGGTACATCATACCGAAGGTAAGTAACTTGTTCTTTGGGCATCTCTGCTCATACGTAATCATTGTGATTAACCTTAGATGGTGGTACAAAGAGCCCGTCCTTTTTATTATTTGGATAAGCCTTCTAGTATTACTATATATCTGCTGAGTCTAAAAAAAGCATGTGTGTTCAATGGGGAAAATTGCCTCCTGTCTGGTGATGAGAATCTTTATATTAAACTTAGCATTTAGGCTAAATAGTGCTAGTGGACAGGATGCAGATCAGAACACTAGGTCTTTCCCTGGTTTTGGAATGACAAAAAATTATTGCTGGGGCGTGGCCAAGATGGCGGCTTAGGTGGACGTGCTATCCGGAGGCTCCCCGTTCCCGACCTCCAAGCCCTGTTCATTTAGCGGACCACCCCGCACTCGGACCGTGGGGTCAGTGGCCGGAGATAAGGGGAATACACGAGCGGCGGCTGGAGCCGAGAGGTGACCTCTGGAGCGGGAGCGGACCGGAGAGGCTGGAGAGCCGGCTAACAGAGCCGCGCGGAAACAGGACAGCAGCAATCCGGCGCCCAACTCGAAGAAGGGCCCTGCGGACCCGAGATATCGCTACCGGCCCCTGGGAGGCCGTCGGAGCTCGCCTGGACACCTGTGAAGGTCCACGTGAGTGTAGGGCCGAATCGACTTTGGTGGTCCGAGCGGAGAACCCAGGAGAGGCAGCGCCGGGTGGCCCGGCAGGGCCCATCAGGAAAGTCCCCGGTTGCGGCCTAGCTGCCGGGGGGTCCGGGAACGCCGACCGACGGGAATCGCCCAACCCCCGCCCTGCAGGGAAGCCCGGAAGGACTGAGAGGCCACAGCCTCGCCGGAGGGAGCCACCGAAGCAGCCCGATACGCTAGCGGGGGCCTGAGGTGGACGGGGCGGAGTCGGCCCCGAGGCTTCGGGAGAGCGGCCTGGATGCGGAGACGCCGGGCGGCCCGGCGAGAGGCACCTGGAGAGGCCCCGGCTGCTGCCTGGCTGACGGGGAAAGGAAGGCCCGACTCGCGAAGGACTGGTGAGGACAGCGCTGGTTGCTGGGTGGCGCGTCTGTCCCGGCCTGAGACAGGGCCACGGCTTGCACCGGTCGGGTGGCAGGGTGAGGCTGCGTGGAGGCCCCAGCCCGGGTGGAGGAGGGGCCTGGAAGAGTGCCAAGTGAAGAGATTCGAGGCCCGGAGGGAGACCCAGCAGAAGCAGAAGACCCGGCCGAGCCACCGAGCATACCTGGTGCTCACTGCCACCGGAAGGGAGGGCAATCACCGACTGGCAGGGGGGAACGGTGGCCCTGAGAGCAGGTGTTGGGGCACCAGAACTTCTACAGGGACACCTTTACCGCTACTCAATGGGGCTTCTGGCCTAGAGGCTGGGGAGAGCAGGCCCTTGCAGGAAGCGAGAGAGCGGGGGGGCACAGTGTGAGCCCCCGGCACAGAGAGCGGCCCGCATCTGAAACAGAGATCGTTTAACGCGGGGAACCCCCCCGGAGGAGCCACGGGTCACTGCGCTGGCACTGGAGGCAGCGAGCGCTGGGTCGACACACTCCGACACGCGAACCCCGGCCCGCGGGACAGATTGTGCACCTGAAGCCGAGGCAAGTGGCGCCAGAGGACCGCGAGTGGTACCACCGGATCAGGGGACTGGTGGCAGCACGCCTCTGCGGGCTCATCGGGTGCTTTGGTCGCCCTGCGCCCCTGGCCCGGGAGCTGACACGAGTGGGCTGTCTGGGTCTTCAACAACCAGGAGCTGCCGCCAGGTGGTAGAGAGTGGCAGACAAGGAGAAAGAAGATGGCGGCCACCAATCGCAAGGGGAATCGCACCATAACGGACCTACTGTCGAAGGGGAACTCAAAGGCTGAGAAAAGTCCGGACAACAGGCTCAAGGACCCCCCCCTAAGGGGACGGACCGCGATGGAGGGGAAGCCCTGGCGACCAAGGCCTTCATGGAGGCACTCTTCACCTCCCTTAAAGAGGACATCCACTCCCTCCGACAGGACATGGCGGGGAGTATAAAGAGCTTCGTCGGGACGTAGACAAGCTAGGGGAGCGAGTGGCAGCAAACGAGCTCTCGGGACAAGCCAGGAGTGAAGAAGTGGAATTCCTACGACAGGAAATTGCCCGGCTAAATGAGCAGCAGACAGACCTTCAGTCCCACACGGAGGACCTTGAGAATCGTTCTAGACGGAACATTCGAGTTCGGAATGTCCCCTCGTCTGCGGAAGGGGGTGACGTGACAAGCTATCTACAAGGACTATTCCGGACAATACTAGCTGAAGGAGAGGACTTTGAAATCCGCATTGATAGGGCTCATCGAGTGGGTCCGAACCGCAGATCCCGGGGTCCTCCCCCGACATTCTGGCCTTTCTGCCCGATTATCCTTTAAAAGAGCGCATCTTGAAGGAGGCGCGACTCAAACAGCCCATCCAGTATCAAGGCCAGTCTTTAGAACTCTTCCAAGATCTATCTGCGATCACGTTACAAAAGCGAAGATCCTTCAAACCAGCAACCTCGTTTCTCCGCAACGAGGGGGTCCCGTACTCCTGGGGACACCCATTCCGATTGATCTTCCGATGGAACGGAGCTCTCCACCAGTTGTGCTCCCTGAGAGACACTTGCTTATTACTGGGAATTCCTTACGAGGAGGGCCGGCTAGGAGATGAAGAGATTGGAGGTGCTTCGGGGACTCCGCCTAAATCCTCCCAAGCGACAAATGATGGCTGGCAGAAGGTTAGACGCGGCCGGCCTTCGAAAAAAACCCTCAAGCCTGATCCGAAGACGATGGAACAGGAAAAGGCAGCGGCAATCCAGGAGGTTACCAAGGACACTGGAGCAGGCTCCTGAGAACTGAAGGGGAGGTTGTACATAGATAAGTATGGCACTAGGGAGGGGAAACGGGGCGGGGGGTCTCGAGCCGTCGAGCCGCCACTGCCACTTATCCCTTGCAAGTACTCTTTGAACACAGGTCCGAACTGGTGTTACTGGATCCTGGTTCATGGTCCGAGAACTCAAACTTATGTTGGGAAATGATGTTACGTTATCCTGTTGGGGGGGGTTGAGGGGGGGAGGGTTACGTGGTGTTGACATGATGCATAGGCATGCCCGGGGCTCACTTCTGGCTGTGGCTCAGGTGGTTGGGGGAGAGCTGGGACAGGGGTGCGATGACGGAGTGGAGAGGGGTAAGGATCTTGGCATCGGAGCAGGGGGGGGCCTGCCTTACGAGATGGGTGGGATGGAGGAAGATGTGTCCCAAGTCGGGAGGGCGGGGCGAGGGTTAGCTGCAGTAGCGGGGGTGGAGGGTTTGACATAACATGCCTATTACGATCGGAACCTGGAATGTTAAAGGTCTAAACTCCCCTCAGAAGCGCCAGAAGGTTTGGAGATATGTGATAGATCAGCACTTAGATATTGTAGCACTACAGGAAACACATCTCTTGAAGGCTGAAGACCACCGACTTAAACATAAGAAGTACCCCCTTATATATAAAGCATCCGCATCCTCCAAACAGAAAGGGGTGGCGCTGCTCTTCAGTTCGGCCGCTCAGTTCCAACCTTCATGCAGCCAGGGCGACAAAGAGGGGAGATGGCTAATGGTCAAGGGTCGTTTGAAGGGTAGGATGTGCACCTTTGTGTCAGTTTATGCCCCCAATACAGGCCAAAAGACCTTCTTACTTACACTACTGGGTAAAGTGACAGACTTTGCAGAGGGCCCTGTTTTCCTCTTGGGAGATTTCAACTTGGTTTGGCACCCTACTCTAGATAGTACACACACTAGGAGATCGGACTTGGGCACCTTCCCAGACACGGTACAGACGCTTATTGGGGACATGGGGCTTCTGGACACGTGGCGGTTAGCGCACCCACTCACCCGTGATTATTCCTTCTATTCACATGTACCTGGAACCTACTCGCGAATAGATTACATCTTCGTTAGTCAGTCCTTGCAGGGCAACTTAGAGGGAGAAAAGATTCTCCCTATCTCAGTATCCGACCATGGGATGTATACCATTTGTCTCACCTGGCTAGGTAGCGCCCCGAAGCCTGCACGTTGGTACTTCCCAGAAGCATTGACAAGAGACAAGGCATCATGTGCGCAGTTGAGGGAGGCCATCAGGGAATTTTTTCCCTTAACGACCCTGAGGAGACCTCAGAATACAATACATGGGACACGTTCAAAGCGGTGTTGAGGGGTAAATGCATTGCACTCAACTCAGCTCTGAACAGACAGCGTGCAAAAGAAAGGGAAAGCTTGGAGCAGGAGCTGACGGCTGCCGAGCGGACCCACAAGCAGACACCTACCAGGCAGACACTACGCACACTCACGGCACTTCGAGGCAAGTTGCGGGCTATTTATAACAATAGGGCGGAGTTCACTCTCCTCAAACTGCGTAGTCTGTCTTACACCCAGGGTAACAAGGTGGGGAAGCACCTGGCTAGACAATTGAGGGATAAAAGAGAGAGAGAGTATATAGGGGGGCTGCGGGATGAGACGGGGACCCTACTCCACAGAGATGAGGATAAGGCGAGCCTCTTCGGGACGTTCTACAAATCCCTATACACGGCGGATAGTCCCGACAAGGAACATCAACAAGCCTTTCTGAGGGACTTGCCCATCCCGCAGGTCTCCCCGGAATGGAACGAGGTCCTCACGGCTCCCATTACCCTAGAGGAAGTCCAATTAGCAATCAAATCACTCAAGCCCCATAAGGCGCCTGGTACTGATGGGTACACTGCTGTTTTTTATAAAACCTTTGCGTCCGAGGTCGGGCTCCACCTGGTCCGCCTCTTCAATCAAATGGCCACAGATGGCGCCTCCGCTGCCTCTATGGCTGAGGCGGTGATCTCCATGATCCCCAAGCCGGACAAGGATCCTACCAGCTGTGCCTCCTACAGACCCATCGCCCTCCTAAATGTGGATGCAAAGTTATACTCCTCCATACTGGCCAAGAGACTGTATGACCTAATGCCACTTATCATTCATCCTGATCAGTCCGGCTTCATCCAGGGTCGGCAAACGCACGACAACACCAGGCGCATAGTCCATTTAATAGAAAAGGCCAACAAATTTAAAATCCCTGCAGTGTTAGTCGGTCTCGACGCCGAAAAGGCGTTCGACCGCGTGGATTGGAGTTTCCTTTGGTCCACGCTAACGAGGTTTGGGTTCTCTCCCCAATTTATCACAATGCTCCAGGCCAACTATCGACACCCACGCTCTAAAGTCTCAGTCAATGGGGTCCAGTCGGCCTCCTTTAGCCACTCAAGAGGGACTAGGCAGGGTTGCCCCCTGTCCCCCCTACTCTTTGCCCTTAGCATAGGACCCCTGGCTATAGCAGTGAGGGAACATCAAGGGGTAGAGGGCCTCCCCTTCTCCGGAGAAGCACACAAAATCTCACTTTTTGCGGATGATGTCCTCCTCTCACTTTCAAATCCGCTGGGTTCCCTCCCATATTTGCAGGAAGTGCTTACCTCCTTTGAAAGGGCGGCGGGTTTCAGGGTCAACCTGGACAAGTCCTACATTCTTAACCTAACCCTCTCAATGGCAGAAGCTTCACAACTCCGAGCGCTCACGCCCCTGGACTGGGCGCACACCTCCATACAATACCTAGGGGTCCAGCTGACCCCCAAGGTTGAGCAACTATATGCAGCCAATTTCCCCGCACTTCTCGCCCGCATCCAAAAAGAACTGGTACGATGGAAGCCACTTTTTCTTTCCTGGCTGGGTCGCATTCATGCTATTAAAATGACCCTTCTGCCCAAAATGCTGTATTTATTCCAGGCGCTCCCAATAGAATTGGAGGAGGATTTCTTTAAACGGCTAAAAACAATGATCCTGCGATTTGTGTGGCAGGGTGGACGGGCGCGCTTCTCTTTTTGTATGCTGCGAAGTCCGCAAAGGGAGGGGGTAGTTGGTCTCCCCGATCTTCGCCTCTACTATAAAGTGGCCCAGCTGCGCATCCTGGTTGAGTGGGCACAAATGGAATCGGAGAAACACTGGCTCCACATGGACCGCAGCGTAGCAGGCAGGACAATCTGGGATTTGATCTGGCGCGACAGAACGGATAGGCCCCGCAATGCGTACATCAGCACTCCGACACGCACCACTCTCAGGGTGTGGGACTCCGTGGCGGGGAGGGCGGGTTGGACGTCCTTCCCGTCACCACTCACTCCAATCCACTTCACTTCTTCCTTTCCTCCGGCGCTCCGAGAGGGGCCGTTTGTCGCTTGGAAGTCGGGGGGATGTCTCGCCCTTACGCACCTGCTTCACAACTATGACCCACTTACATTTGACAACTGCAAACGGGACTATGGGGTGGGGGATCAGGAGCGCTATCATCACGCGCAGCTGCTTCACTGGGCACTGGGTCCACGGACTAGAGAAGGAGCCACCAGATCTCTTACCGGGTTCGAACTGTTCCTGCTCAAAGCTAAATCCATGAAGGGAGCTATTTCGGCGCTGTATAGCTCCTGCTCTCAACGGAGACCTCCCCGCGGCCACGCTATATGTCTTGGTGGGAGGGGATGGCTCAGCGGGACTTTGGGGAGGGGAAATGGACCCACCTGTGGGCTGACATCTTCCGGTTCAACCGGTCCACAGCGCTGAGAGAGGCTCATTTGAAAGTGATGGCGGACTGGTACCTATGCCCATCTAAACTAGCGAAGATCGTCCCAGGCACATCGGATAGATGTTGGAGGGGGTGTGGCCTTTTGGGGGACTTCCAGCACATCTGGTGGGACTGCCCCACCAATAGGCCGTTCTGGGAGGAGATTCTGGCTCAGATAAAATCCATCTTAGGATATCTGGTCCTGACTACGATGGCGGAAGCTCTGCTTGGCATTAGGGATCCCCTGCTAGAGCACCAAACCAGGGCCGATAAAAGAATCATGTGGCTATGTCTGAGGGCAGCCAAATTGACAGTGGCGAATGCTTGGAAGCTGTCACTGTGGCACTCCCACCTGTGGCTGCTGCTTAGCTTAGAGCGTATGTCTGACATATCCCGGGAAGACTTTAAGAACTTTGAATACCGCTGGGGACCGCTGGTCTCATTCCTATCGAAGGGCCTGCCGTCTGCGGTGTGCCCCTCTACTCTCAGGGCCATGCATCTGTTCCAGATTTAAAAACCTCGTCGATTGACACGTGCTATACGGCAACTCCACCACGGGGGGTGGGTGGGAGATGGAGTTTTGGAGGGGAGGGGTAGGGAGGGTAAGTTGGGGGGCCTGGGTGGGTTACGGTTTGATTCGAAGTAAAATGTCCACGTTCAGATTTCCTTGAGCACTAGGGGATCCACACTAGCGGAACACGCTCGCTGGCAACTGGAGGGGCTTGAGACCTGGGTGAGCGCATTGTATCGGCGGACACTGGTGCTGCACCACTGTTCTAGTGGTATGACCCCTCCTGATCGATCTGGGACTCAATCCTATCTCCCGTAGCACAGAACTTTACGAACTTCCGGGGGATAGCCCAGAGGGGATTCAGGGTTATGGGTTGCATCGCCCCATCCGCTTGCCTATGCTGTACATGATGAGCTCATTCCTTTAAAAGGGCCCCTGCGTAGGCTGGTTGGTGGATTGTGCCTTGAATATTTAGCTGTGGACAACAATAAAATCTGTTTGACAAAAAAAAAAGAATAATTGCTTCCTTCCCAGCCTGCGTAATTGAACCTTTCACGCAAAAAATACCTTGTGTAATCTTCCTATCAATCCTGAGAGGGCCGATAACAAGAGTTAGAAGCTCCCTTGCCAATAAAAGCCTACAGACTCTGTGTATTTAACACAGAAGCTAGTTGCCATAAGCAGCAGACATCCAGCTGAAAACCCCGGATATATAATGAGCATTAACCAGGGAAATCAGGATTGGCATTAGTGATTCTTCTAATAATTCCTTATTTCTAAGGGACCCTGAAGGTCCCACTTGTAATATACTTTAGTTCTGTTCCCCAGAAATACCTGTTGTCCATGTATTGGCAATTCTGGGAGGGTTAATGGGAAGGCAAGAAATCTGAATCACCAGGTACTGCACCAGGGGAATCCGGATGGGGCAAATGGCATTGAATACCTTGTTAAATGTTGTTGCAGGATGAGACTTTGAAGGTACACGGAGTGGGACATATTTGGTTTTATGCCTAGATGACCTCAAACTTCATACTGCATTCTCAGGGCATCCAACTCTTTCCAGTGTTAGGGATGGATTACTAGCAAGGTCTATCCTTTGGAGGTAATGCTCTTGAAATCTGTGCCCAGTCATGGAGTTCCCGAACAACTCAAACACCTTGAATTCTTCCTAAATCCTTTAATTTATTATGTTGCTTGTAACTGGTCTGCTCTGTTACTTCTTCTGTAAACCTTTAGCTATAGCATGATAATTTGCTTTATTCATGAAACACCATCTGAGTTATCTTGTAACCTGTGAAATGTTTTCTATAGTTCCTACCTGACTATTCTTCTTTAGATTTCTAAACCTTTGACTCTTCCTCAAGACAGCCTGTGTTTTTCGTGAATGTTTCTTAATGGTAGCTAATAATGCTGTCTATGCGTTTCTGAAGTTACTGTTTTGACGTCATAAAGAGTCACTCACTGATTTCTCCCTCCTTCACTGTTGTTCATAAACTATTATTACATTACAAACTTTACTTCAGAATACAAGAGTAACTACTTGAAGATTTGTTCATTAGCCACCCCCTCATTTTCAAGTGTGTCTAACATGGTTGTGAACGGGACATGGTCAGAAATCACTATATTCTCTGACTGAATTTGACCTTTATCTTCATGGTTGAAGCAGAAGCATTGGATGTGACCCTAAACTGGGCCTCTTTGTAAGGTTACACTATGCCACTGCATGACCATCATCCACTAGAGTGGTTCATTTCTGCCAGGTCAGTCCCACAGTGAGGGATCTAGACTTTTCCCCCCTTCCTCTTAGCTCACTTCGTTTTTGTTTTTGTTTTACTCTTTTTATTGATATGTATATGGTAATGAGATAAACACTGAGGAAGTATATCTACCATATTTTGTTTTACAATTCTGCAATCTCGTCATTTTACATTACATTTACTCATGGAGACAACTCTGTTATTTCACAGTATCAGTATTACAGCCCTCGGTGAGCCTGCCAGGCCTCCCAAGCTTACCTCGTTTTTACTTACTTAAGCGGAGCCCACAGTAGCTGTCAACTCTAATATTGACACTACCATGCCAGTCAGAGTTGGTTCAATATCCGAAGCATATGCAATTTATTTATTTTGTAACATTCTTGCATTGATGCCTTACATTACAGAATTTGAGCTCCAGTGATCATGCTCTTTATATCCAGGCCTTGGCTATTCCCTGATAGACTACATTTTTTATAGGAATTTGAAGTAACGTCAGAAGATAACATCATTGGAGGCTTTCCTTAAAAAAAGAACAAGAAAATGTAATTTTATTTTTCATTTCAGTTGGCAGTGCCATCCCGGTACATTCCAAAGAATCTGCTCCTGTGGTGAAACAAAATCAGTTGAAGCAGGGAAAATCTCCTCATAACCCTTTGGACTCAAGCGCACCTCTTGTCAAAAAAGGCAAGCAGAGAGAAGTACCAAAGGCAAAGAAACCATCATCTTTGAAAAAGGTAATGCAATTAATATTTCCTTCACCATTCTAACCTATATAGCACCTGAACAAAAACGTTTTTCTACCATATAAAATTATCAGCCTGATTCATCAAAGGTAATTGCGCTCGCAAAGGGCCAGATTCTGAGAATCTGGCCCTTTGCGAGTGCGATTTTTGCATTTGGGATTCATCATCCCAAATGCTAAAATCGCTATTACCGAAATCGCATATTTACGAGGAATTGGATTTAAGGAATCTCTAATAGAGATTCCTTAAATGCAATTCATCAACCATTTAGAAATTGCGAAATCGCAATATTTGGTCGCAATTTACCACCAAGTCTGACTTGGTGGTAAATTGCGAAAAAAGAGTAAAAAGCACTTTAGTGCATTTTTTCTTTTGCATGTTACACACACACATGTCCTTTGGACATGTGTGTGCGCAACACCTGTTCAAATGTGCATTTAAGGGGTGCTACAGAGTGTCCTTTGGACACCCCTGGCACCCTTCAAATCGCTATCTTATTTGCGATTAGCAAATTGCTAATCGCAAATAAGGAATACTCCCCATTCATTCCTATGGGCCTTTTGGCCCATAGGAATGAAAGGGGAGTTTTTCCTTATTTGCGATTAGCAATTTGCTAATCGCAAATAAGGAATGTGTAGGAATCGCATATTTTTTTGCGATTCCTACATGAATACCGTTTTGCGAGTCTGGAATAGCGATTCCTTATGAATCGCTATTTCAGACTCGCAAAACGGCCCAATGATTAATCAGGCTGTAAATCCCTCTAGCCTTTCTGCGGTTCACATATTGCTTCACTTTCTAAATGCTCTCCTTGTGTATTGAGATTTTCTTATATCTTTGTGTTCATGACCAAACAAAGGCTTCATGAGGGCTACAAGACAGCAGAAAAAAGGGGGGGAAAGGATACATAGTTAGACCTATGAGTGCATTAAAAACACTATATAGACAGATTATAGCTGGTCTGACCGTCGGTTGATTGCAGAAGGCATTGCGAGGTTGGCGTTTGGCGTGAGACTGTTGTTTCTTTCCAATTTTGGCTACTTTATCGTTATCCTCCTCACTATGTGAAAGGAGCACATATCCTCGTTAAGTTGAAATTCTGGTGAAACATATTCCGCCTTGGTATTCTAAAGACCATATCCCATGGACATTTTGATGAAAAATATCGCCTAAATTGCCGGTATTTGCCTGACCGGTCCTGGTGATACTAACTTCGCAGTTTTGCTTATAGTTCCATTACTACGGATACTTTTGACAAAATATATTTGCTAAAAGTACCCCTAATTTGCTTGTCTGTCCTGAAGAAGTCCATCTGACTGGACGAAATGCGTTGGCTGTCTTTTTCAATCATGAATAATTTTTTAATACAACTTGAATAAAAGAAGATAATTGTAGAAAAAACACTCTGGACACGTATCTGATATTTTATTAAGTGTCTAGTCTCTGTGATGTTTAGTGGTGCACCTTTGCATTTGTTTTAGAATTGTTATAATCCTCGTTTTGGATTGCATTGTGACAGTGGATGCTTTAACAGTGTGCACAAAAATTTGGTGGATGATCTCCACCATACTCCTACTGTTTAGGGATAGCAGATCAGGTGTTGGCCTATTGCAGGGTTCACTGTCAACATCTTTTTGTAGCTATAGATTATAGACTGTTGTTGGAAACAGTCTATTTGGCCGAATAGCAGGGTATGGGTTATCGATTGTACATAGTGGCTAATGTTCACATAAAGTTTTAAGTAGTTGAGATACTATTTTTCGTCATGAAGGAATCTTCATTATTATTTATCAACGTGGAATATCTGCCTGTGTGCTGCATCTTAGAGCATTTCCCTTAAAAACATAGTTTATTCCAAACTATATATTATTTGAAGCAATTCATGTCTAAAAGGAAAAAAATAAGCATTTTTTTGGGTTCTAAATTCAGTTAGGCTTAAAAACAAACAACTCATTCTATTAATGCTTAAGCTGCTCTTGCAACTTGCACACATATGTGTTGATATGCATGTGTCATCACAATGATGTCAGACACTTATCAGAAAGAACAGAGGGGCATTCCCTAGCCCCTCCCAAGTCCTTCCCCAGGATCAAGCCAGTGGAGGGACTAAAGGCAGCTTTCATTGCTTCCAGTTCATCCCTTTCCATGCCTTATGGCCCGATCCTGATTTTCTGTTGGTAGAGAAGAATAAAGGTGAGAGAAAGAGTGGCAGGAGCAGTTCCCTCCATCCTTCCAAGCATCACTCCCACTACACAAACATAAGAAATTAACCTGATAGAGACTACTAGCCGCAGATTCCTTAACGTAGAATTATCCCCAGGCGTGAGACTGGATCTTGAAAACTTTTCTGCCACAGCATCCCTGCACGCCGGGGGGACGGCACCACGTGACTCCGCCCTGACGTTGTCCGTGTCGTGACGTCAGCGAGGATACATAAGTCCCACCCTGCGTGCCTTCGTCAGTTTTTCTCTTTTCCGCTTGCAGCGCAGATCGGGATTGTGTCCTGGCCTGTTTTCAGGGCTTCTCTTCTTTCTCACGCTTTGGCGTTAGTGGAACAGTGTGCCAATGCCTTCGGGCTTCAAAACGTGTACCTCCTGTGCACGTCCCAAGTCGGCGACGGACCCTCATCCGATTTGCATATGGTGTCTAGGTGAGCACCACGACTCAGAGGAGTGCGACGCCTGCCAGCACCTTAAGCCTAAATCACAGCGGGAGCACCGGAAGAAGTTGCTGTTGGCACGCTTGTCCAGGTCGGTATCATCCCAGCGTCCGTCCCCTACCTCGGAAGTACAGAGCCGCTGGTTCCGTCTGCAACGTTGTCTCTCGCCACGACCCCAAGGGCGTGGCTCACGGGCTGGTAGGTCCTTCAGTTTGTCTGCGAGGCCCTGTCCTCCTTCCCCGGTGGGCGCCAACTCCCCTCGGGACATGCGCCAACGCTTGTTGCCTTCCTACCCACCGTTTCCTGGGTCAGGGGCGACTAGGGCCCACATTACAGCAAATCCGACGGCTCTGCAGGCTTCTTTGGCCCTTCCTCCACCTCCTGAAACGTCCGCGGATCCCTTGCCTCAAGCGGGAACTTCAAAGGAGTCGCCGGCGGCTCTGGCCCCGGCGCCGAAGGTTTCGGCTTCAGGTCGTAGGAGGGTGGTGTCGTCGAGGTGCGGTTCTTCATGGCTCCCTTCTTTGGCGCTTTGGAGTCTTGGGGAAATTCTTCTCTTCGGTATTCCTCTGCCGTTGTCTATTCCTCTGGGCTTCTGGCGGGAGTTCCTGGTGCCTTGACAGGGCTTGGGGTGTACTGTCCTCCCTTTGTCTTATCTTGCCTTCTTTGCTTGGTGGGGATTTGGCCGCCCCTCTCATCTCCTCTCCTTAACACATCCCCTGTGGGGCTATGTGTTCTTCTGAGCTGGTGAGGTCCTCTTCTGCCTGGAGGGGTACTGGTTTCTCCCTGTCCCTATGACTCGTCCCCTTTGGGGCCCGGTATTCTTCCAGGCTGGGGGGGTCCTCTGGCAGACCCTCCTCCCCTTTGGGTATGGCTAGGGTATCTGTTCTGTGTTAAGGAATCTGAGGCTAGTAGTCTCTATCAGATGTACGAGTTACTTACCTTCGGTAATGATGTATCTGGTAGAGACGATTCTAGCCACAGATTCCATCATGACCCGCCTTTCCTCCCCGTTTCTGCGAGGACCCTTCTTGGTCTTCTGCACTCACTTGCCTCAGGGCGGCTATCCCCTGCGAGTGCCCTTTTCTTACTCCCTCCCTAGGGGGATGCTCGCCTTGTTGTTACTCCATTCCTTCCTTTCTGGGGATTGGGTGATGAATTCCTGGGTATTTCAGTGCCCCTGCACCTTGGTCTCCAATGTGGGGTTCGTTCGTGCTCTGCTTCCTTGTGTGGCTTGCACTTCTGACTCTCGCAGTCCTTGGGGTTGAGGTCCCTTGGCTGGGTCTCGACCCTCAGTTCTTTTGAGGAGATCTTTCCTGCTGGTGTTATCTGGGGGGGAATTGTTGTTGCTCTTCCGTTCTTTCCCTGGAACCCTTCCTTATTCTGGGCGGTGATTGCAGACTTCTTCGTCTTTTACGCATTCTTTCATATGCTTCCTGCCCTCGGGGAGGCTGTTGTATTTGTCTGCAGGCTTGCTTTCAGTAGCTGCGCTCTGTTCTTTTATTCCGTGACTTGGTGCCTTAGTACCTGGCACTATTCTGGATGGTGCTGTTCCTCAGCATGCGTTACTTTCCCTTCTGTTTAGCTAGGTTTTTGCACATGGTTCTCCACAGAAAACTGATGTAGGCGCGCCGGGGTGGGACTTATGTATCCTTGCTGACATCACAGACGCGGATGACGTCAGGGCGGAGTCACATGGTGACGTCCCCCCGACGTGCAGGGATTCTGTGGCAGAAAAGTTTTCCGGATCCAGTCTCACGCCTGGGGATAATTCTACGTTAAGGAATCTGCAGCTAGAATCATCTCTACCAGGTACATTGTTACCGAAGGTAAGTAACTTGTACAACAGGAAGTTAGAATTTGCAGAGAGTGACTAGTGCTGTTCATTTGTTTTTGTAGTGCACTGGAATGATGTTAGGGAGTGTATTAGTGACTAGAGGGGTTGGAGGGGGAATGGTAGGCTTTGGCATCAGACTTCAAAAGGGCTGAGGGTCTGATGGTGTGGGTCTCTGGTAAGTAGCAGACTGTCAGTCACCATACAGATCAACCACAGCCAAAAGACTCTGAATTCAAAGAAGAAAATAATATAAAAAATACCCGAACTATCCCAGCTGCACGATTTTCCGTGACTTAGCTTTATCATTCAAACTGACTAGAAGATGGCAGGGGCACACCCAATATTGTTTTTTGTACTGTGTCCCCAACCATCCTGTAAGTTTCACTTTCGAGCACTAAGATACAACACAAGATGTGTAGGGACTGAGGCATAGGAATAGGAAGAAGGCACAAGGCATGGGGAATGGGGTTAGCGACTCCAGAATCGAAGCCATAAAGGAATAGGAAAACACGGCACAAAAGACACAAGGTGAATAGTGTACTAAAAAACAAGAGAGCTGGTGAATGGAAACCACGGATACACCCATAGGATTGGCGGACTCTGGCATGGTAATGGTAGGGAGGTGCAAGATGGAGGGAGTTGAAGCAATAGTAAATAATCGGTGATGAGATGGAGGTGCAAAATCGAGTGGCAGGACATTGCACAAAAAGAGTGGGGAACTAAGACATAAGAAGCATGTGGTAATGAGGCACAGAGGGCTGAAGACTGAAAAAAAAGGCCTTTAAGACTCAGGCCATAGGATCGGGATTAATATTAGGCATAATAAGGATTATGTAGTGAGGGACACATAGGTGTAAGGACTGGGAATTGGTGGATGCACTAATCAGCCTCCAGAGGGGTTTGAGGTGTGAGGCACAAGAGAACTTGAGGACTGAGGCACAAGTGGGAAGGGGGAATAAGAACGAGGCACATGCATGATTGGGAACAGGACGAGTGTTCAAGAAGAGTGACGGGACTGTGCCACTAATAATATTGGGTACGGTGAGGCATAGGAAGGATGAGTGAGAGACCAGAAACATTTCTGGAAGTTAGCAAGGAGTAGGGCAGAACCTAGATGAGAATGATAATTGAGGTCAAGGGAGCAAAGCACAAAATTAATGAGTAAGAGAATTACTGCAGAACTAAGATGGGTGAGTGGAGCGGTATACACATTGGATGAGAATGGGAACAGATGCCCTCAATAAATCGGAGAGATGACCATAGAAAATTATTAATTTGAGTGAAGACCAGGGCACAGTGTGAAAAAGAGTTAAGCAAGGCACAGAACAGATTACTGGGATGCTTGAGGTATTCAAGGAGGAAGAGTAAGGATCTTGGCATTTAATGAAGGATAAAGGAGATGAATGTGTGATAAAGATTGGAATAGCACAAGACAAAGGAGGGAAAAGAAAGAGTAGAGTGAGGAAACTGGGAAATACAACAGATGGGAGAGGAAATAATGGGTGTGAGACTAGAAGTGTGGGCAAGGGGATAGAGACAGAAGAATGATTAGTAAGGGACCGAGATAAAAGAAAGGTTGGGAGTGTGTCCTGAGGTTAACATGATGAAAGAATGCACAAGACAATGGCAAAAGACAATTGAGAGAAAGGGTATGAGCCTAGATAAGTTAGAGAAGGATCCAAGGTGCTAGGATATAAGAGGGAGAGTCAGGAGGTAGAAGATGGATGGGAAGAGGGCAGAAGAAAGAAGAAAAATGCATGGAATAAAGTGAAATAGAGAGCAGACTGAGGCACAAAATGAATGAAAAATGAGAGTGTACACCGAGACAGATGAGAGGGCAAAGTGGGGGTCCAAGTTTGCTGAGTGAGGGGAGCAAGGCACAATTCTGCTTTTGTCCCTCAAGAAGACCTGAGGTTTATCTAGCATTGATGCACAATACTAGGGAGAGGCGGAGATCAGAGGCCTCTGGTCTCCGGCGGAGTCCCGACTCCATATCAATCTTTTGGAGCTTCGGGCAATCCGATTTGCACTGAAGACATTCCTTCCCACTGTCCGGGGAAGTGTGGTACAGGTGTTCATGGATAACACTACCATGTGGTATTACAACAAACAGGGCTGGGTGGGGTTGTGCTCTGCGCCTCTGGACATGGCTGGAGCATCAAGGCATTTCCTTGCTGGTTCAACATCTGACAGGTTCCCCGAATGTCAGGGCGGACAAACTCAGCCGCTGGTGCATGATGGATCACGAATGGCGTCTGAACTAGGACGGCGCAAGGTGTCTTTCTGCAGTGGGGAGAGCCTTGGTTAGATCTATTCACCACCGAAGAGAACGCGCAATGTCATCAGTTCTGCGAGTTGGAATTTCCAAGGCGGCACTAGCTGGGCAACGCTTTTCATCGCGAGTGGAGTTGCGGTCTGTTGTACGCCTTTCCGCCTATACCACTTCTGCCCAGAGTGCAGAAGAAGATTTGGCGCGACTGGGCCCAAGTCATCCTTGTGGCTCCGGATTGGGCACAAAGATACTGGTATCCCGAGCTACTCTGCATGGCGATCGGTTCCTCGATCCGACTGCCTCTTCGGGAGGATCTTCTGTCGCAGCAGCAGGGTACAGTCCTCCACCCAAATCTGTTGAGCCATCACCTCCATGCGTGGAGATTAAGCAGCGACAGTTGACCGCTTTCGATCTTCCTCCTGAAGTCTGTGATGTCATTCTGGCTGCCAGGCGTCCCTCCACTAAGATGGTTTACGCCTGCAGGTGGAGCAAGTTTGTGGCATGGTGCACAGCGAAAGCTGTAGATCCCCTTTCTGCCCCTCTTTCCGAGGTCCTTCTGTTCCTTCTCTCTCTTTGGCCCAGCAGGGCTCTGCTCTGGGCACTATCAAAGGTTATATTTCGGCCATCTCCGCCTTTCTACGGCTTCCAGATCAGCCTTCTCTTTTTAAGCCCTTGGTTGTTAATCGTTTCCTCAAAGGCATTACGCACACGTTTCCTCCAGTGCCTTTCATAATGCTTCAATGGGACTTAAATCTTGTCTTGACTTATCCAATGTGCGCTCCCTTTGAGCCCCTTCATAACTGTCCCTTACGTCTTCTCGCTCTAAAGACGGCTTTCCTGGTAGCTATCATCTCTGCCAAAAGAGTGAGTGAGCTCCAGGCTCTTACTTCTAAACCTCCTTTTCTATCTGTTCATCTGGACAAGATGGTTTTAAGGACCCGTTCTTCTTTCTTGCCAAAGGTTGTGACGCACTTCCTCTTCGGGCAGACCATCACTTTGCCCACCTTCTTTCCGCCTCCACATCCTTCAAAAGGGGAAGAGAGGCTCCACCGTCTGGACCCAAAACGTGCGCTCTCTTTCTATCTGCAGCGCACACAACTGTTCAGGGTGGATGACCAACTTTTTGTTGGCTACGATGGCGATAAAAAAGGTCAGGCCGTGCACAAAAGAACCATCTCTCGTGGGTCGTTCTGTGCATCAAAGCATGTTACTCGTTGGCTAAGAAGAAGCCTCCTGTGGGGCTGTGTGCCCATTCTACCAGTGCAACGGCAGCCACTACTGCATTAGGACGCGGCGTTCCCTTGCAGGACATTTGTCAGGCAGCTACGTGGGCCTTGCTGCACACGTTTACCAAGCATTACTGCCTTGACAGTCAAGTCTGGAGAGACGGCTTCTTTGGCCATTCTGTTCTCCATGACTTTCTTGTGTAATCTTGTTCACAGACCCTCCACCAGGGTTGGTATTGCTGGGGTATCTATTCTAACGTAAGGAATCTATCACTAACGTGTCTCTTGCAGATGCACAAGTTACTACTTGTGTAACGATATATCTGTAAGAGACATTAGTTAGTGATAGATTCCTTACCGCCCCGCCCATCCTCCCCGTTCTGCGAACTGACTTCTAGGCTTAAGGTCATCCCTTTCAGGGCCCTAGTTTCATGGCACCAGTGGTCAGTTTTTTGCATGGCTCTGCATTACTGGCGCGGCAAGTCGTGAACAGAACTGACGTCAGTGCGCATGGATGGCGCCTAAGTAGTCTGTGACGTCATCTCGGCGCATACAACACCAGCGACGGACCCGGAGCCGCATGATGCCACCTTCCGACGCGCATGGGTACTGCTGACGAAAAACTTTCCGGATCCAGTCTGATGCCTGGGGATATTCTAAGGTAAGGAATCTATCACTAACTAATGTCTCTTATAGATATATCGTTACACAAGTAGTAACGTGTGTATGCCTGGTAATTTTCTCTGTGGGGCAATTATTTAATTTCAAAACTCTTAAAAATGTGAATGCACTGCAAGCAGAGTTTGGAATCCCAAAGTGAGAGTCAAATTTTTGAGCACTTGCAATTGAGGCGTTTCCTTTTCAAACAAAGTGCACTGAGAATACACGAGACTTCCCGAGAATTTTTTGCTAGATAAAATTCTAACTAAAGTGTCTCAGCAGCATAACATTTTTACCCACTACAGCAGATCTGACTGTGAGCTACTAATGTCACAATTTCTTCTTAATCTCCAGACGCCATAGGTGGAATAAATGCTCATAATTTGCAATATTTTGTTTTCATTTTTATTCTACTTTTTGACTTGTTCACCTCTGTGTCGATTAGCAAGGGACAGATGGTTGATGACATGCTTTCAAATTCTGATGGCGTGGAAGATTGGAATAATGCGCTCTTGGTCTTACTCAGTCCTACTCAAATAAGGTATATAATTAGTTTGGATGCTCCAAGAAATAGGCCTAATGATAGAGGAGAATATCGTCCCAAAACCCAGTTGTATAAATCTGGAGTTAACAGACTAGATTATCGTTTTTGAGTGTCCAGCAAGTGTTGTATTCACGAGTTCTAGTTTGGATATAGTCCCTATGGTTTAAAATTGGAAAACCTCTCACTCACTGACATAAGCAGGTTGGAGGAATAGTCAAGGATTATTGTACATAGGCAGCAGAATCTATAGTTGGAGCAATTTACAATGGATTTGTTAACTTCTTCAGAGCTGGAATGTAGTGCAGTATAAATGGAGTACAGGACTGGTTCTGCTTTGAATTGCATTTTACTAATTACTGTAGAGATATGATTGTGAAACTTACTGTAATCTTGTGAACACTTTCAAATCAAACAATGCATATTAATAGCTAAAATGAGTTTGTCATTCGTTATACATGCACAATCAGTCTACTTCAATGTGTACATTACAGGCTTCAGAGGTAATCTGGAAGTGGTGTGTATTTGATTACATTTGTGGTTAGCATGTAAAAGTAAGTATCTTGTGTTTGAACTCTTAATAAAAGAAAGAAGCATAGCATTGTTACACTGCCTCCTCTGAATTCTGGACAGTTTAAAAACATTTCTTGTACCCACAGCATGCTCCCTCCCCTTTATAATAAGGCCACATAGGTCAGTTGGACATATCAAATTACTAATATACTTTGCCTATGCAAATAGGAAAAACAGTGTTCAAAGAATTATCTGTTATAGGGCCAGGCAATGTATTGCTCATATTGTTCAGTATCTTCAGTCATAGCTAAATGAAGCTCTTTATCAATTGTAAATTAACCCTCCTAAGACTTGTATCATTTTATAATTTGCATTCTCATGCTTAAAACGTATTCAGCAGCAGTGTTAAGATTTTTCTAATACTACAGCTTTCTGACTCCTGGTATGGCCTCATAGGCTCTCATTGAAAATCACAAATAAATACTCACATTGTGTTATGTCCTGCATATAACGTGCTTGTGTGTTTATATATTTTGTTTGTTGTAGATTATTTTGAAAGAGAGAGAACAGAGGAAGCAAAGCCGCTTGCTGGAAGGACAGGATGTGGTCTCACTTGATAAGGAGAGCTTACCTCAGGATCCATGTGAAGTTGCTGAAGACCAAAGTGCTAGTGAGAATAACCAAGATCTGCAAATGACAGGTATTTTCTAGCTGTTATCCCAATACTGCAGAGTGAATAACACACGCATGGCCACGGGTATGCCCAACACATTGATTCCCATTGTCTGGTTCTTATATTCTGGAATTCTTTCCCACTATGAGGTGAGGAAGCGGAGACATGGTTTAAAAGTCAGAGTGTTTCTAGCCTTACGTTGGTGCAGATCTAGCTGGGGATCTGTAATTGTAGTTGTTCATAATATAGGACTATGGTTGTGTTATTGTGGTGTGTAATTATGTGCTGGTGGTCAGTGTGGGAAGATCTTTAGAGGGAAGAAACTGCAATGCAAATGAAGCAGAAAGGAGCATTGTATTATGTGTTGGGGTCAGTTTCCCTGATTAAGTTGGTTTCTTGTTGATTGGTCTGTGATGTGTTTCCTTTTCCGTGGAGAATTTGTAATATGTGGGTTTTATGATACATTTGATGAATGGTGACTAGTGTTTATTGTGTGAAGAGTAATTGTAGAGAACCTGATGTTTGGGGGTTGGTTAAAATGGTCAAATCCGGTTGTATGATATGGGAGTCCACGTATAACATGAAGGTCAGATTGTGAGTGTTTTCATTGTTCAATTAGTGTTTACACACAGTATTTGTGGCTACTGAGGAAGTATAGAGATTCTAAATGATGTGAGAATGATGCTTTATCCAACGCTTGGTCAGAAGTGTGAGCATGTGCTTTCGCTTCACAAATGTTTGTAGATAACAAACATGCAGGTGAGCTTGTGTTAGGTTGTAAGAAATAAAGTAAGCCCTGTGGTTGGGGATTTGTGTGTGGCATGCAATGGTTTTTTCAGAAAATGTGCATGTAGGGAACTAGTGGGCTAAGGATTGTGGCCTTTTGATTCAGGGCCATATGTATCAAGATACCCATTAGCGATTCTGTAATAGCGATTTTTAAGAAATCGCTATTTCAGAATCGCTAATTGGTATGTATCAAGAAAATCACAATTTTTTTGCGATTTATTTATATTCCTTAATTGCGAATTCGCAAATTGCAAATTCGCAATTAAGGAATAATTGCTTGGGCTGGCAGTAATGATATGGGCCGATAGTTGGAAGGCAAAGTAGGATCCAACCCAGTCTTTTTCAAAAGTGGCAGCAATTTAGCTTGTTTCCAACAAAGCGGGACAGTAGCAGAGAAAAAAGAAAGATTAATGATCTGGGTGACCTCTTTGCCAACTATTTCCGCTATCCCCCCTGAGGACTCTGGCAGGGCAAGGGTCCGAAGGGGACCCTGACTTCAAGGCCGCAAGGACAGCAGTAATGTCAGACTCCGAAGACAAAGCAAAATTAGCAAACTGTTCAACTGGCTTCGGCATGGTAGAGGGAAGAGATACAGGGGGAGACTGAAAGCCGTCACAGGCGGCAAGCAGGTCATCCTGAATTTTGGCAATTTTATCAACAAAGAACGAAGAAAGCTCTTCGCACCATTGCTCGGATGAAGGTAACACTGGTTGTGCAGCACATGGTGATAAGAAGCTCTTCACTATTGAAAAAATGTCCTTGCTGTTATTATTTGCTCTATTAATTCGCCATGCATAATAACTGCTCTTGGCAGATCTGATGGCCGCATAGTAGTTTTTTTGCGCCATCCGCAGCGCTCTCTCTGCCTCGGGCAGGTAGGCATGTCTCCACACCCGTTCAAGTTTCTTACATCCCAGTTTCAGTTCCCGAAGGGTGTGTGAAAACCAGGGTTTTGAGGGGGTAGAGCGCAGCCTGCGAATACAACCTTTATTGATGGCAGTGGCGGACCCATGTTCTACCCAAGCATTGAAAGTGCTAACCGCCGCTTCAATCTCTAAGGGTAATAATGGACGGGTTAAAGGTAGAAGGTCCGTCAAGGTATCTAGATTTATCCTCTGTGAATGAGCAAGTGGAGGACCACTCTCTGGAAAGGCATCCAAAGACCAGGAAAACCTAATCAGCTTGTGGTCCGACCAGATTACATTCTCAGGAAGGGCCATTGAAATGTCAAAGTCGGAGCAGACCAGATCTAAAAGATGTCCCCCCGCATGAGTGGGAGCAGCAACCCACTGTTTGAGGTGTGCCAGAGAGAGGGCTTCGCCTAAGCGAATGGCCTCCGTGGAGTCCAAGATATCAACATGGATGTTAAAATCCCCCAAGAGGAGATACCTTGAATATCTTGGAGCCCGCGGAGTTATAACCTCTTCCAGCGTCCCCACAAAGGTCCCGACATATCCCGGAGGCCGGTACACCAGTGTGCCACCTACGGTAAAATGAGAATTAAATACAAGGGCAAAATGGAGCACCTCAATGTCCGCCAGCTGATCCTGGGGCTCGCACGAAAAGACCCATTGGTCCCTGTAAACTACGGCGACACCGCCCCCTCTGCCAAGTGGGCGGTCCGCCCTCGTAATTTTGAATCCCCGTGGAATAGCTAGCTCCACCACTGGTGCACACGTGTCATTTAACCAAGTTTCCGTTATGAAAAAAAGGTCAAATTGGTTCTCCGCCAACAATTCAAAAATATCTGCGGCGTGCTTGACCAATGACCTAGCATTAATCAAGCCAGCTTTGATCAATGAGGGGTCAACATTATCTCGAGCATGGTGGCTTAATGTGCTCTGAAAACGGAAGTTACACACAGAGCATTCCTGAGATGAATTATCAGCCACCCCCCAAAGATTATCACTTCCACAGTTCCCAACATTCAGTGCAATAAGAAAATCGCGGAAATACCGTAAATTAGTGGAGTGCTGCTTCTTGTGTACACAGGCAGGGGAGGGGGACTGGCACTGGGCACGGACAGGCGCAAACGGGCTTGCCTTAGGCGCGCTGGCGGCGCGCCGGCGGCTTGCCTTAGGCGCGCCAGCGGCGCGCCCGCTGCGCTTCCTGGGCCAGGGGATCATTTTATGTAGGCGGGGGGCGGGCGGGCGGAGCACTGGACTGCTCGCCCAGCTCGTTTTCCTCACAAGAAATGGCGTGACCGGAGAGACGATCTCACAGGTTCAAGCCCTGGATTGTGCAAATGCGCGATTTAATGTTTTAAAATCACAATAAAAACACACACACCTTGTAAAATATTTCTAGCAGCAAGTTAGCAGCAAAATTCGGCAAATAGAAATCTCGAGTCCCGGCTTCCGCCTCAGGACTGGTAACACACCCTTACTAGCAATCAGTGGGGATGTGATTGGCCTACGCTTTTATGCAGGCGGGGGGCGGGCGGGCGGAGCACTAGACTGCTCGCCCAGCTCGTTTTCCTCACAAGAAATCGCGGGACCGGAGAGACTATCTCACAGGGTCAAGCCCTGGATTGTGAAAATGCGCAATTTAATGTTTTAAAATCACAATAAAAACACCCACACTCTGTAAAATATTTCTAGCAGCAAGTTAGCAGCAAAATTCGGCAACTAGAAATCTCGAGTCCCGGCTTCCGCCTCTGGACTGGTAACACACCCTTACAACAAATTCCAGACAGGCCCTCTGTATCCCAAAATGCTGCAAGACTTGTGGGTCCATGTTCGTAGTGGCCTCTGCTCCCAACCTTATTGTTGGTAGAAGGGGAATCTCCCAAGAGTTTCTAGTCAACCTACATATCCTCTAGTGGGGCATATCACCTTACTTGTGATCAAAAAGGACTTTCCTCTTACATGCTTCCTTCTCACCACTCCATGGTTTGACTCTCTTCACCTCGATTTTCCCTGCGTAAATCTTACTTTGGGTTACAAAGAAACCTTTTTCCTCCCCATGTACTGCTTATGACCTTACATTATACATCACTCATGACATTTTCTATTTCGTCATTGATTAAATCACAGTAATACCTAAAATGACATCATTGATGAAAACACTGTGCACTGTAGGGGTGCAAGTTCTAGTTAATTTAGTGCACGAGATATATATATATATCAGTTTCCCCACAAGGGGAGTTTAATCTTCATGCACTCCCGGATATTCTTTCCAATTACAGACATACACCAGAGTTTGTAGATCGGTTTAGTTTTATTTCCATTTATCAGCAAGCCAGCAGCACCCAACGCTTTTCGGTCTCTACGGAGACCTTGCTCACAGGAAACCATTACTACATTTTTTTGCTGAATTTAAATAAAGTAACATCCTTCATGTTAACACCTCACTTCCTGTTAGTTGCACAGGAATTATGGGACATGTAGTTTTCAACCAACCATTTTAAACTGTTGCGGTTAGTTTCTCTGATTTAAACATTAAGCAATTAATCAGTACATAGGACTAACAAATAAAATTCATACCCTCACGATAGAACCCTGTGAGGTTCACATTTGACACAAAACAAGCCGGATATTTATAATTACTACCATAAAAACCTTGAAACAGTAATATAATAACATTCACAAAATACAGCGAAAAAAAGAAAATACGCCAGCTCACCATGGATAAGAGAGAAGTCCACTGGAGGGTATGAATTTAATTTGTTCGGCGCATGCTTCTGTCCTGAAGCGAGAACCTGGAGATTAAGCCAAGCACTGACCGGTGTGAGGTTTGGGCTTTTATAGCCAGTTCAGTGGCATTTAACCACACATGGCTAGCCATGCTCATAAGCATGCCAGATGAGTCAGCCACGCCCATAAGCATGGCAGGTGCACAAGTCCAATAATGTGACACTGTTGCTAGCTCCCAAAACAAGCACTGGCACCAACAAATACAAAAAAAGAGGCAGAAGAGGAAAAAAAAACTTAGTGGACGTAAACGTGAGCAAGCAGGGACCACTGAGGGTGCTGACATACCAGGCAGGACCTAGAGGAGGCTTCTTGGCCCTTAAGTTGCCTCAGGAGTAAAGAGGACTTCTTCCCCCAATCAGTAGTGCACCACAAGCTGAGCCATGTTTACAGAGTGGTGGAGAAAGGGCGCGTGGCCTCCACAGACCTCTAAGCAATTCCGCTGTGTGGTACTTACTGGAGGTAACAGGAGGGGTAGTTGGCCCTCAAGGATGTCCTGGGGTGCCAACCACCCCTCCTGTTACCTCAAGCAGGGCCCACACAGCAGGATTGCTGAGAGGTTGTCGGACGCCATGCCCCCTTTCTCCACCACTGGCAAATGCAGCTCCTGGCGCAGCACTAGTAGCAGGATGAAGTCCCCTTGGTTCTGGAGTTTCCTTTTAAAGGCAGGCGAGAGGGGTGAGGCAGCACATGGACAAGAAAGGGCAGGCAGGAGGGACAGGGACAGCACAAGAACAACGGAGGGCAGATGGAAGAGGCAGGGGGCAGCAAGCCGACCACAGAGGACAGGGTGGGGATCATGAATGGTTGGTGAAAGGAGCAGGGGCAGCACTCAGACAACGAAGGGCAGGCAGGCAGGTTTGGCTCAGAGGGCTGAGTTGGATGGCAGGGGCAGCATATGGAATAAGGAGATTAGGCAGAAGGGGCACGGGCAGCACATTGCCACAGAGGGCAGGCAGGAAGGACTGGGGCTGCAAGCTGACAACAGAGGGAACGTGGGAGGGATTTGGCACCATAGGGACCATGGAGGACAGATGGAAGAAGCAAATGCATCCCACCTTGATCAGGACTGCTCTAGTAAGATATATAGAATGAAAGGACTCAACCAATCTTATAATCTTGGAGTTCGGAGCAGGAAATCTCATTCTGAAGTCATTCAAACAACATAATCATACAGACAACGGTTTATTACTCGAGAATGCAGGGAGGAATTAAGTGGAGTACCCCATCCACGTAATTTCGGACTTTATTGCACTAGCTCATAGCTAGGGGAATAAACATCACAACTGTTCACCTGCCAGGAGTACAAAAAGGAACTGGATGACAAACTAAGCAAAATAATACTCGAAAATTACATGCAAGTTTTTGCAAACAATTCCTAAAAGCTTCGTTGCCTGGGGTATATCATAATAAGATCTGTTCACAAACTTAGGAAACACATAACGCCAGGTCATTGCAGCCATACTTTAAGATAAAAGGGATAAAGGAGAAATTGTGATGGCTCGATTGGGTAGAGGCATATCCATATTGTTTTTCTATCCCACTAATAATGAGTGGTCATGAAAATGAAACTGAGAATTATCCCAATACTCTTCGAATGGCTACATCAGTGGGGTTCATAGATGTTCATAGATGTTTTTCCCCTGTCCGAACAATGACACAGGAGTCTATACTGCTGACCAAACCGTATATACAAAGCACAGGGCAAAACCTATAACCACACCCTACAGTTGTTGAATTTAGCAGCTTTGTGCCTGAATTCCTACAATGGCAACTCCTCAGGCTTCCATAGTATTGCATGAACATTCTGAAGGACGCAAAGAAACCTTCCACCAGAACATATTATTCCTTTAAGTGGAAACAATTCTTCATATGGTGTAATTGGAAAAACTTTGACTCAAAAAAATGACAAGAAGAAATGGCATTACCTTTTCATTTGCATCTGACACAATCTGATTCAGTTTTCTTTAATAGTAGTTCACGCAACAGCAATTAAGGCATCTAGAAGAGCCCATTGTCTTGAGAAGATTCTTCCTCTGATTATGCAGTGTGCTGCTCCTTTTGGCTTAATTCAGAATTATTAATTATAATGGGGTTACTGTTAGAACCTTTGCCAAAGCCTCTCACCGGTCATGGAAGGCAGGTTATTCAGTAGCTTTGGGTTAGGGTTAGGGTTAGTGAGATTTAGATTAGTAGTTTTGTGTAGAGCATTTAAAACCCAATTGATGGCAGAGTACTTTATAGGAGTTGTTTACCAAGAGCATTTAAGACATTGAAACAAAATAGGTTAATCTTTATAGGAAAACCATCTTATATATCATACAGTGTACTCTGGGTGCAGGGACAAGAAACCATAACTACAAGAATACAGACATACTAGCATCATCAGACAGTTGCAGAGAATTACTTCAGAAATTGCTTGACCCCAGTAATGTTAACTTAAGGGCAACTGATCAAACCAAAATATAGTTCAGTAAGAGGACTGACATGAGGTTTTCTTCGAAGGCATTGGGCTAGATCTTAATCTTTTTTGTGTTGTAATTTTTTTATTGAGAACGATATCACATAACATGCACAGAGTAGAACAAAATACTATATTCAGTACATTACAGTTGGGGGGGGGAGAAGAGGGCGGGGAGGGAGTGGGGGGAATCAAGGGGAGAGATCACATGGTGAATTCATTGCTGGCATCCCCTGCACTTTATAAACCTCCAAGTGTCAGTGAGCCTTTGAGTGCCCGTCAGCCGACCGTGAGAAGAAGGGGGAGGGGGAGACTTGCCCCTGGGAGCGGGGTGATGTTGGCGTTAGGGGGAGAGGGAGCGGGGACAAGCATCAGAAGGGGCTCCGGCCGCCAGGCTATTGCGTTCTATGGTGCTCTACTGGAGGGGGGTGTTCTCCATCTGTACACGGAAAGTGGGGTGTGGGCGACAACGGGGGGTCCACAGTGTAGAGGGGCCCACACACATACGCGTCCGAGGGGGAGGGCAGAGGGGACAAGAGACAGAGGAACGAAGCGTTGAAGAGGAGAGAGTAAAATTACGGTTTGAGAAGAATTAACTTTAAGTTTGAATCAAACGGCAGACTGACAAAAAGTCTGTACAGTTAGGAAATAAATTATATAAATCAATAGAAATACTATCTTAGACTCTTTTCTCTAATCAAGTCAAAAGGTTGTGACACATCTCCAAAAGAGACCATCTTTTTTAGGGCTTTAGACCGAAAAGCCACAGCCTCAGTATGGTCTGCCATGACATGACATAATAGGGCTGGATTAACACAAATACATTCATATAAACCAATCATTTTCAAATACAATATACATCAAATACAATATGCATCCAACGAGCATCTACTTTGCTGCAAATTAATAAAGAATTGTGCACAGGAAATTAATATGACATGACATTTATATAATTCAGTAATATAAATTACTGTTCAGTTTATGAATGGTCGTTAGAAACAACTTGCGCAAAGGTCCTTGAATGTTACAAAGACAGGAACATCCTGCTTGTTGCTATTGCTTCCTCAAGAGAACTCAAATTACTTACTTATGCCTACTATGCCTCCTGGCATATAGGCAATCAACCAGGACTCTCCAGTTATCTCTGTCCTGGTATTTTCTTTCAATCTGTCTCAAGATGCAACCCATCACCTTGCAGTCAGCCTCAAGGTCTTGACGCCAGGTGTTCTAGGCCTTCCTCTGCTCCTTTTCCCTTGCGAGTTCCAGGTCAAGGCTAACCTAGTGATGTTTGAAAAGAACACAATGTAGAAACGTTATATTTTATAAATGACCATCACCACTGATGCTGTTATTTTGCGGAATATCTGAAATGGGAAAGCACACAGAGAAACACATGCAACTGGAGAATGCTTGTTCATATAATAAAAAAATGCTCTTTCTTTCTGTATATCTGAATGATGTATATCTGAATGACGTAATTGTAAGCTTTTTGAGGCCTAATCAAGCTAACTTAAACATATCTAACTTAAACATAATTGCTAATTGCTAAAAACGCTTCTGCAGAAACCTACGAGCAATGCCTTATGCCTGCAGCATGCAAATTTGAAAATACTCTTCACTGCTATAAACAAGCATTTACAATGCAACTGTCTCGCCTTTGCAAAAGTTAGCGCTATTGGCATTGTAAATGACAACATTTTTATTTATGTGTAGATTTTGCAAACAGATAAATAAATGGCATTGTCATTTACAATGCCAATAGCTTAATCTCTTGCAAATGGGAGACCTATTGCATTTGCACCCACAGACAGACACACACACAGAGAGCCACACACACACACACACAGAGAGCCACACACACACACACACACACACACACACCACGCACACACACACACACACACACACACACACACACACACACACACACACACACACACACACACACACACACACACACACACACACACACACACACACACACACACACACACACACACACACACACACACACACACACACACACACACACACACACACACACACACACACACACACACACACACACACACACACACACACACACACACACACACACACACACACACACACACACACACACACACACACACACACACACACACACACACACACACACACACACACACGCACCCCCCCAAACACACAGTGCCCCAGAGCATAATTCCAAGCGCCAATGTAGTTTAAAAATTACTTGTGAAGAAGCATCCGGGCACTGTGGAGGCGCTGACAGCTCCCACCTATCTTGACAGGTCACTCTCCACCCTTCCTGACTGGTCACTTTCCACCCAGCTTGTTATGCCACTTTCAGTCCATCATGATGTAATACGCCACCCGTCGTGGCCAGACAGATTGCGTCCACCCGTCCTGACAAGTTACTCTGAGACTCTCCTGACAGCTGCTGTCCTCCAGTCATTGTGACAGCGTGCACCCATCCTGACAGGACGGCTCCCACTGCAAAGTGCCCGCAGCACTCACTCCTCTCAGTGCTGGGGCAGAGAGCACAGCTCCTAAAAGCGGCGGGCAGCACTGTAATAGAAGGCATGTACTCACCAGGAGCAGGGCGGTCGCCAGGGGCAGCAGCGGTGCCCGGGGGCGGCAGCTGTCCATGCAAGGGCAGGAGGCTGGGTGCTGCTGGAGGCGCTGTAGCTGGACGGGGAGTTCTTCTGTATGCTGCCCCGCTGCCTCTCACTGCCCCTCCTCCTCCTCTCCTTGCCCTCCCTCCCTTCCTCCAGGCAGACGCTTGCGCTTTCTGAGCCTAGGTGCGGAGGTAGCGCCGGGCTCCCAGTCGGTGCACCCTGTGCAGAGGCCCGGGGCACAGACAGAGCTCGAGCCGTGACGGGCTGCGTGCACAAGAGGGGGCTCAACGCCACAGGGGGGCACTGCATAGTGGAGCGCGTAAAGGTACTGATACTGTGCAGAAAGGGGGCATACTGGAGACACTGCGCGCTCGAGGGCAGGAGAGGGAGAGGGAGAGAGAGAGAGAGAAAACGGACAAGTGGAGAGAAACGACGGTTACCCCAGGTGTGGAGAGTCGGTTGATGAGCAGGGGGAGAACAGGAGGAGAGGACACGAAGGAGGTGACTGAGCGGCAGAAAAACGGAGCGGTAGCGGAAGGCGAGAGTGGAAGAGATAGAGAACTCGAAGCGGCGAGAAGAGAGAGAGTCTCCAACATACACCGCTCTTGTATCCGGTAGTTCCCTGAAGGCGCAGGACACCGAGAAACCCACTGCTACGGTCCAAGGGGGCCGTAGCTCCAGGCAAGTGACGTGGAGGGAAGGGTGGAAAAAAAGGTTGGAGGGAAAGGGTTTGTGGGGGTTTTGGCGCAAATGAAGGCATTTGCTAGTAAATGCTTGGCACAAATGAGTGAGCAGTGGATCACCCCCCAAACAGGATGGTAGACACTTTGTGGGGTTAGAGTGTGTGGGGCAACTCTGTTAGAGATAAAGTGTGGGAGGCAGCTCTTTTGGGGATAGAGAGGGGGAGAGGTAGCTCTGCATGGACTGAGAGGGAGTGTGCGTGAAAATATAGAGGAGTGAGCAGTGGAACACCCACAAACAGGAAGGGCGACACTTTGTTGTTAGAGTGAATGGGGTAGGGGGCAGCTCTTTCGGGGATAGAGAAGGGGAGAGGCAGCTCTGCATGGAGTGAGCAGGGACCAGGGAGTGTGTGCAAATATAGAGAGGAAGCGGGTTTAAAAGGGAAAGTACACAAAGCGGCAGAGTGGGGCGAATGAACCTGAGGAATGCACACGTCTGCGTGACATAAGGGACGCCGAAGGCGTCATGAACCGCACACAGTAGGAGCTCGCGTTACAGTGTACACAGAGCGCACAAGACCAGCCACAGGGGAGAGTGAGAGATTCGATTCAGATTGGTGCGCGAGGAAATGTACGCGCGCGCTCTGCTAGATGCGGAGGAGTGCACAACATGCAAACGTTAGAATATGAAGGATGTGCACAAGAGGTGCCGCACATAAGAGGGATGCTTGAAGAAACACACGGGACGAGTGAGAGGAATTATAAAGGGCAGCACGAGGGAAGGCCCAGAAGGTGCACACCACGTACATGGATGGATGTGCATGAGACAGCACGGCGTTACGGGAAAAAACAAGCGCTGCCTTTTGTCTTTTAGCCCCGTCCTTTTCAGACTGGGCTCCCGACTTCCTGCTGGGGTAAAAGGTTCCATATCTTCTTTATGGTGCCATCTGGACTCTTAAAGAAGATAAGAAACCTTTTACTTCAGCAGTAAGTCAAGGAACCCAACCTGAAAAGGACGGGGCTTAAAGAGAAAGAAGAACGTCACTAGGACCTCTTCTCCAATGGCTGGCCACCGTTTAGGAGGTCAGCCAATGGAGAAGAGGGGCGGGGCTTAACCTTGCTAGTGATATTCTCTCTAGCTCAATAAATCTCGCTAGTAAGAAACATTTTTCGAAATGTGATACATTTTTCTTGAGCTAGTGTTTACCCTTGCGATTTCATTTACTGCGTCTTTTAGAGCCACAAAGTCTATCTTCAGAATTCTCAACAGTGCAGTGTTACCCTAGTTGAACCTTAATATCCTGAGGGATTGAGCAACTTGTTTGAGAGCCATATCCAGGATGAAATGTTTTTAATTCGCATTAGAGGTTACATTGACATTGTCTCACTATGGCCATTAAGGTAATGTGTGCATGTAGCTTCATGTTCTTGTAGAATAAAGCTAAACATTTAGTGCATTCCGCACTGAAATGGATGAAGAACATTCGAAGTGTAGTGAGCCAAGTGCAATGGGAGCAATTACTGGATATCAAATAAACTCCATTTTGACAGGGCTCAGTGTAAGACAGTGATGAATCAACCCGCTCTAAATGTCATCAATGACTTGGACCATGGATTCTTTATCATTGGGTGGGAGTTCATGTGGAACTGAATATCAGTAAAACCTAGGTTTGATACAGGATGTTAGTTTAGGGGGCAACAGGTTCCTTGAAGAGTGGGAAGTGTAGGAGAAGCATTTAGACCTAGGAAAACCCCTGTGCTAGAGTGGCTGTGTTGGAAAGAGAATTTGGGAGAGATGGCTCTTCTAAGGATTAGCCCTGCCCTCCAAACACTCCCTGGAAACTCTGAACATTCTTTTCACTGCGCCGTCAATTCACTTCAGCTTGCCTCATGGGTCTTGCCCTCGCCTCAATTAGTATTGTCTTCTTGTCTCCCGCATGGGCTGAACTTCCTCTTCGCGGCGTCTCATCTTATTGATAGTCACATGAAAAGGATAACTGTTCAAAACTCACTCCCACCCATGTTTCTGCACATGAATATGGTAATTTTTTAATTGAGTGGTCTGCCCTTGACACTTCCTAACTTGCCCATTGTTTCAATTTTTCTCCCCTTTTTCTTCCCCTCCATTTTCATTTGTATGTTATTGTTAAACTGTATGATTGCTTCCAATAATAAGGATGACAAATTGTTCTTAAACAGGCACGTTTTATCTTTACTGTCCTGAAGATGATCCCATGTATCTAAGCCCAGGGATCGAAACATCGACACCAAGTGTACCATATGTCACAGAATGATATGTATATATTGCACAGTGGTACCTATATGAGAATCAAGTCTGTCCAAAACACACCTGCATACAGACTCCTTCCTTTTGCCTGAACCCCCTCCCCATACCCTGTTTTGTTTTGTTTATGTGGGTCGCTAGTTGCGTTCCACTTGTATTTGTTAATTTTCGTTTATATAACGTATTTTCTGAAATAAATGCTGTCCGGCTAGACAAAGAACATATTGTCTATTTAGCATATGTTTATAAGTTGTTTCTCTACTTGACGTAGCCTAGGGACCGCTGTCTTTAACTCCAATCCAAAACAGTTCGCCCCATTCCAGTCCACCCGACCCCACTCCAATCCACTTCACCCCACTCCAATCCACCTCACCCCAATCCACTCCACCCCAATCCACTCCAATCTGTCCAACTCCAATCTGTCCCACTCCAATCTGTCCCACTCCAGTCCGTCCCACTCCAGTCTGCCCCACTTCTGTCTGCTCTACTCCAGTCCGCCCCACTCCAGTCCAAAACTGTCTGCCCCGCTCTAATCCACCCCATTCCAGTCTGTCCCACACCATTCTAAAAGCAATCTGTCCACTCCAGTCCTCCAACTCCAATCTGGCTCACTCCAATCCAAAACAGTTGGCCCCACTCCAATGCCTTCCACTCTCTTTCTTTCCCACTCCATTCCAAAACAATCTACCCCACTCCAATTTGCCTGACACTAAGGGCCAGATGTAGGTAGCCCTTTACCGATCGGAATCGGTCGAAAATACCGATTTTCGGCCGTTTCCGATCGGTAAAGGGCTAGGGAGATGTAGGGGCACATATTCGGTAATTTTACTGAATCGTTGTTATTACCGAATCGGTAAATTTACCGATTCGGTAATATTTACCGATTCGGTAAAATTACCGAAAATGCAATGTGGGTAGCCAATTTTCCATTGGCACATGGCTTTCAGAATCGGTATTTTACCATGAAATACAAATCCATGGTAAAATACCGATTCCTGTGTACATGCACATCTGTGCATGTACACATGTGCCATGTGACAGACAGACGTGCCCTTAGGGCATGTCTGTGTGCCACATTGCACACATGCCCGTTTTGGGGGTGCTAGAGGGTGTCAAAGTGACACCCCCTGAACCGTTGACAAATTCGGTATTTACCGATTCGGTAAATGCCGAATCGGTATTTGAATTGAATCCTATGGGCTTCAAGGCCCATAGGATTCAATAGCAAATACCGATTCTGTATTTACCGAATCGGTAAATACCGAATTTCAAGGTATCGGTAAAAAATCCAGATGTTGGTACCTACATCCCATTTACCGATTTTGAAATACCGAATCGGTAAAATTCGGTATTTCAAAATCGGTAAATGGGATTTACCTACATCTGGCCCTAATTCAGATCACCTCACCCTAATCCACCTACTCCATCACAATTCACCCCACCCCACTTAACCCCACCTCACTCCATCCCAATCAAGCCATTCCAATCTACCCCACTCCCATTTAATTCATCTCACCACAATCCACTCCACCCCTCCAATCCACTCCACCCCCTCCAATTCACTCCACCCCCTCCAATCCGAAACAATCTGCCACCCTCCAATCTAATACGATCCACCCCACTCCAGTCTAGAACAATCCACCCACTCCAATCCAAAACAATCTGCCCCAGTCCAAACAGTCTGCCCCACTCCAATCCAAACAATCTGCCCCACTCCAATTCAAAACAGTCTGTCCCACTTCAGCCAAAACAATCGGCCCCACTCCAATCTGCCCTATTTTAATTTAAACCATTGTGCACCACTCTAATCGTAAATAAATCGTAAATCATACGTTCTTATATAGCGACTTTCACCGTAAGGTCTCAAGGCGCTTGCATTTGGGGACCCGTCCTGGCTTTTCCCTGTGAGATAACCCCTAATAGGCATCCCCAAGGTGAAAGCCAGGCATCCCATCGCGGTGGGGCCGTAGTGGAGATTAAGCAAGCTATTGCCCAGAGTTGCAGAGTGTGAGCCCATGATTCGAGTAGGCACCAAGGCGAGAATTATCGAGTCCATGGACATTTTGAGCTCAAGACCCTGCCGCGTCGGGATTGAACCCTGGTTCCGGGTCGGACCTCTGCATCAGGGTATGCCTCCTCTAACCGGTCAGCCCCACTCCAATCCTAAACAATCTGCCACAGTCCAATCCAAACATTTCACCCCACTCCACTCCAATCCACCTCAATCTAATCTACCTCACCCCAGTCAATCCTCCTCACCCTCATCCAACTCACCCCACACCAATCCAGCCAAATCCAATCTACCCCACTCCAGCCAATTCCACCTCAATCCAATCCACCCTACTCGAATCCACCTCGCTCCATCCATCAAGCTGCAATCCGATCTATTCCACTCTAATCCACCCCAACCCCAATTCACCCACTCCAGTCCACGCCACCCCACTCCAGCACCCACTCCAATCCACCCCACCCACTCCAGTCCACTCTGCCACAGCCCACTCCACTCCATTTAGTCCACCCCACTCCACTGCAGTCCAATGCACTCAGCGTTACTCCAATCCACCCCACTCTGCCCCAATCCAATCCACTGCACCCCAGTTCAGTCCACCCCACTCAATCCAACCCATCCAGCCCATCACACTCCAATCCACCCCATTCCAATCCACCCTATTCCAGTCCAATCCACCCTACTCCAAGCAAATCCACCCCCCACTCCAATCAAATCCACTCCCTACTCCAATCCAGTCCAATCCACCCCACTCTAATTCACCCCACTCCAAACCACCTTACTGTAATCCAATCCACCCCAAATCAGTCTAATCAACTCTAATCCACCCCACTCCAATCCACCTCACCCCATTTCAATCCACCCCAATTCAATCCAACCACTTCAATCCACCCCACTCAGTCCAACCCACTCTACCCAATCCAGTCCACCCCAATATACTCCAGTCCAATCCACCCCACCACTACCTCAATCCTCTTCAATCCACTCCACCCAGTGGAGTAACGAAATTTGAGGAGGGCCCCCTGCAAGGTGCTGGAAGGGCCCCCTCAGGATTTTATCAGGAGCTCTCGTACGAGAGTACTGTGCTGAGGGGTCCCCCGCTGCTCGGGCCCCCACGCATTGCGTGGTCGGTAGGGCCTGTGTTACGCCACTGACTCCACCCTACTCCACCTCACTGCACTATGCGCCTCTCCACTCTACGTCCACTCCTCTCCACTTCCACTCCTCTCCACGTCCAGTCCTCTCCACGACACTACACTCTAGGGACCTCTCTACCACTGAACTCTAGTCCACAGAACTCAACTCTACAATACTTTACTCCCCCACTCCACTCTACTCCAACAAATTGAGTCTACGACAAACTACTACCCCCTACTCCACTCTAAGACATTCCACACCACTAACTTTTAACCATGCTGAACAGCAGCCACACTGGTGTATAACATGGAAAAAAAACTGTGCGAAAGCCAATAGCTTTTTTATAGGCAACACCTATTGGCTTTGCCAATGCGTGTCTTTGTTCGCACCCCCGCCCGCCAAAACAGCAAGTATATGGAAAATACAAAAATAGGAATTATTTACTACTACTTGAAAAATTATTTTAGAAAACGCAGTGAAAAAACATAATTTTTTAAACTATTCTGCCTGTTCCAGAAATCTTGGAAGAGGGCAATTTTAGCATAGCAAACCGTTTGGTGATGCCATTTATAGAAAAATGAACACAGTTTCTTGCACAATTCCCCCCCCTTATGATGTGAAGTTATTTTTCCACTAAATGGATTTCCTATTTTTCATGTTCTTGAAGTGGCTTTCAGTTATTTCTTTTTTTAATGAATGTTTATACTACGATCCTCGTCAGTAGGACAGTAATTTATCATCTGTACGGTATGCTGCATTTACTAGAGACTGTCCTTTGCGGTTTGACGCTTAGCAGAGGCGCAACTAGAGCCAAATTTCGGCGGGGGGGAGGGGGGGGGGGAAATGCTGAACCTTTAATCAGTAGGTCAGTAAGCAGAGTGGAGTTGCAGGGGCTCTTAGAAAGGGTGAAACTGCTAGGCCTAATTAACTTTCAAATGGTCTTTAAAAGACCTGTAAAACGTTCGGGTGCGGATCTGTCTCATCCCGGGAGGGGAGGGGGGCAGAGGTGGGGGTGGTGGCTGGGTGTGGTGCTGAAGCCCGGTGAGTCCAATGGGTGTTGCGTGCCTGACGCTTAGGCCCCTTCAAGGCAGACCCAAAAATGCTGGCCCAAAGGAGTTGTCTTCCTTCTCATTTGGACCCAGAGGCCACCCGTCCCTAACCCCATTCTTGCTGCCAATGTTGATACCCTTCTTGAATAGATTGTGGAAACCCAAGGTAGCAATTATAGCAGAAGATTTATCCATAGAAGGATAAGAGAGAAAGTAGTAAGTCAAGTGCAGACCACTGACCCATCTCACTGAAGTTGCTAGAGATATTTAACACCAGTGCTTAGCTATTACAACCTTATGGATGCACACTTGTTTAACATATGAACTGGAGTTTTTGTGGCATTTCGGTATAATAAAAAAAACATAGATCAGTAGGGCCAGAGGTTGTAAATGTTGTGCTCTCATGTTGCTTTTTGTGCTGTTTTTTTCCCTTGTGTTTAGAGCCAATTCTCGAGGAGGAAGGCAATAACTATGCAGATAATGTAATTCAGAGCAGCTCGGAAGTGATACATGATGCAGCTGCACTGGATACTCCTACCTCATCGGTGAACCCCAGTCTTCCTAAAATTCACAGTAGGAGATTTAGAGAGTAAGTGAATATACGCAGTTTGTGCTGTTAAAATGTACCGCACAAATGCAAGGCATGTTTAGTATGTTCTGTCTTGCATACATTCAACTCCCTGTAGCTTTTATTTGAAATGTAGACGCAAAAGGTTCTTTTTGGATAGTTACGGCACCCGAAGTGTGCATGTTTTCTGTTGGTATTTGTATTTTATTTGTAGTTAGAAAATAAAGAAACTTCTCCCATAAAATACTTAGTAATATGTCTCTGCAACTGTTAATTGTGTGCATTGTAGGAAATCAATACATATTGGCATTGCAATTGTGGTCTGCCTTCCACAATTATAAAGAAATCACATTGACATTTTATGTCTCTTTCATTTTACTTACCAGACAGTGGCTTAACAATTTAAATCTTTCCTTTTTTGTGTGCAAGGCTGTCATTAATATTTCACTACAAAGTATACAGTGCCCGTAAGCCTAGTTCCTTGCAATGCAGTGCTTTATAAAAAGACTAGCTTTCACTGTTCTCATTCGTCATGAGTGCCCTCATTGCTGTACCAGTTATGACTGAAAAGTGCTTTGTTTAACCGCAGTAGAATCTCACTCAGCCAACACAGACTTCCATAGTAAAGTGCTTCTCTGCTACGAAATATTCATAAATACCCCAAAACATAGACTATGTTAATGTTCAGAATTAAGAAACACTTTTCATGGAGTATTCATTCATTTTTAAATACAGATGCCTATCTAAGGCCAGCTTGTTATGTCATTTGTAGATCTGCCCTGAGACCGCGTATACTCTTTCAAGGTCTTTGGTTAACTAAAAACGACTTTACAGGGGATTTGGAGCCTGTCCAGATCTTGCCATTCGTTGGCTTCATCTTCACTCTCTTTTCCTTGCTTCTCATTAGTCAGCCCATTGATCAAGTACACCTTCCCGTCCACGGCCACTGTCCTTCCAGTGATTGTGCACTTCTGGAGGTAATTTTTTGTATTGCCTTTGCAGCAATCCATAAGAGTGCACATGTTTGCAGGCCATCTCCCCTACTCCTCCTCCCTCTCACCTTGTTGTTGCCACCCGTCCACTGCCCCCCTCCAGTATCGATGCTGCTTGAATCCCCTTCCAAAACCTCCCTCTTCATTGCTGCTTCCATATGCCCCAACCCCTTCCAGTTTCGTTGCTTCTTCCACCCACCTCCACTGACCTCCTGAGTCGTTGCTGCTTGCACCCCATCCACCTTCTCTTGTCACTGCTTGCAGTCGCCTCCCCCCTCTTGCATTGTTGCTCTGGTCTTTCTTTTTACAGGTTCACCCAAATACTGGGGAACAGGAATTGCTCCATATTGTGTACATGAATTTTTAACTGATGCAGCACTGAAATCAATCAACAGCTGCTGTCACACCGTGCCTTTGGACACCACACTTTCTTACGTCTCACAGGGAATTAAAGGTGCTACTGACCTTCCCCGACAGACAAGAAAAGGCCTAGAGCTCCCAAGTGATTCTACTAATGTGCAAAGCCAGCGAGGTGGGAAATGTCAACCCTATTGTGATATTGAGTGAATGGGCCAGGGTTACGTGGCCTACACGCTATTCCATACTCGAAGATCGAGATTTAAGCGTAGTATTAACTCCCACCCCTCAAAATTTCAGTTTATCTGGTACCATGTAGAAGACTGCCAATCTAGGCGCCATATAAAGGCATGATGTGATGTGAAGTGACAGCATGACAGAAGCACCTGGAAAGAGCTTCAAAGAAGCAAATGTTAAACACTGCGCCAAGAGTTTGGTGGTACATGTATACATGGGGAAAACCTGTAAAAAGTGGCACATCAAGTAGTAAAATGTGGTGAAAGAGCAGACAGAAGATAGGTCGAGGTTGGATGATTGATGAAACAGTTTTGGAAGGCAGTGCCCCCTACTTCTCCCTCTCCTTTATATTTGTGCACTCTCTCCATAAAGTAAAAAAATTAAATATTTATTTACTGTCAGTCGATTCTTTTACTGGAGTGTTAGTGTCATGGTCATGCCATTATCTCTGCTCCAGAGCCCTGCATACTCTGCAGTTAAAATTCATAGTAGGATATAACTCAAGTTCTGGTTCACCACTGACTCTGTGTGTGTGATCTTAAACCAGCAGCACTATCACGTGAGAAGGTTTAGTTGGAACCTGAGCCCTCCCCTTTCGTCGCTTGCACCGTCCAATCATTGGTGTCTGCCCCTCCCCCATTGCCACCACCCCACCTGGAAAAAAAGCGCTGTGCTACGACCAGTGCTGGCTCGTTCATAGCCATTTTTTCCCCATAAGCATTGGCAAAACTAGTAGGTCTCACCTATGCGAGATCTACTGGATTTGTCAATGCTTTTCTTTTCTTTCTTGCCATGTTGTATAGCAGTGTGGCTGATATGCAGCATGGCTGAATTTCTTTTTTTAAAAAGGCACTATGAAGCGACCAGCCTGGACTGCATCATATCGCTTTTTTTGTTCTTGTTTTTAGGTTTCGCCTGTCGAAAGCTGCGCACTGCGCAGCTTTTCGCGCAGGCGAAATCTTATGTCTAGAGTATGTGTGTGTTGTCCCGCCCCTCTGTTCCATTGGCTAGATTCATAAATGGAGGCTAGCCATTGGAACAGAGATCTGTCCGTCAATGCCGGAGCAGATTTGTGGGCGTTCCCGAGAATTTTAGGCTTTTGCCCACGTCATGCGGCTGTGGGCGGGTGTTTTTTTTATTTATTTTGAATACGTTTGTTTTGGTCATTTCTTTTAAGATGGCGCCCGGTGGAGAGTGATATCAGCCCCTGTCCGGATCCCCATCCACGCATGCGAAGAGCCCGGGATGCATCGTTGACCACATGACGTCGTACACATAGTCCGCATTGTCTTCAAAGTCAGGCTAGCGCTGTACCAGCAGTCAGGACAGAGCCCGTGCTATGCTAGCGGCCAGCAAGAAACCCTACTGCACCGCCGCGTGAGCAGCTGCCTGTGCCCGCACAGACCAAGCGCCTACTGTACCAGGAGGGCCGGTTTTCTAAACCGGAGCATGTCTGCCGGCCGGGGGCACCGAGCGGTCACTGCACCAGTGACGGGAGACGACTCCTTCCTATGCTGAGACAGCGCGCCACCGAACCCAAACACACGGTGACCCTGCGCTGCTAGAGGCAGATACACCCCACCATCTTTGCACTGCTATTGTTACTTCTGGGGTAGGAAGCACAGCCTGCGACGCTCCATTGTGAGGCGTCTCCCTCCGCAGGGCTATCAACTGAGGTTCAGCGAAACAGCTAGCACTGCTCTTACTTGCCAATCTCCTCGTAGAGCTGGTTCTCGTCGGTGAAGCGGGTGCAGGGTGTTGGCCATGGCGATGGTGTGCACAGCCTGGATCCCAAGATCCATAAAGATACACAAAGATGGCCATCAAATCCAATGGCGGTGCAGACTGCCGCTAGTCGGGCAGATGCTAAACCAGTGTCGAGGCTCTGGCCCTGTGCGGTCTGTGGCCTTTCGGACTCCGTCCATACTGTACCCATCTGGGGCCATGGAGGGAATGCCTCGAGCAGCTGCTCGGCATGGGGCCGGAGGCTATCAGCACTTTCCGGGATTCTATCACTTTCAGAGCTGCTGCTTCCCGCAGCTTTATCTCATCTCCTTATCTAGTGCCGGTTTCCCCCTCGTGTGTGATTTACACGAGCTCTGCCCAGCCCCGCGCGCTGCCTGCAGACACTGAAGGGAAACAAATCACAGAACCAATCTGCTTATTACTGCCATGAAATATGCGGCGCGCATTATCTTTTTAAATCTGTTCTGAAAGGCGCGCATGTGCTTCTATCTATAACAATTATAGGAATGCGAACAGAAGAAAACAATGCTAGAAAGAAAATGACGGTGCTTACTCGGGGGTTCGCATTTCTATAAATACCGGCACAGCTATGAAAAAAGTATGCCACTTTGCAATCTGCACTTAACTTCCAGCTCTGTGCTCTTAACTTCAAATTACTAATTTCCACATCATCGTCAGATGCATTGAAAACACACACGGTCGTACGTTTCTGTACAACTTCAGAAGTCCCAGAAAGAAATCCGGGAATTAAATGCAACGGAATGGCGTGGGGGTGTCTCTTAAAACGATTACTCTTTGCAGTCCCACTTCGCATCAGCTGCCTCCTTTGATGTGAACTGGATCGAATCATTCGCCGCCCAGCCACCTCGGATTTACTCGCTAGGGGTAACCTCTTGGCTGAGATTTACATACCTTTTCACGCCGTGTTCACCTGCCCTACCCCTATTCCTTTCACTGAAGGTCCAGACTCATGGTTTCCTGCTCCCACCCTCCCCGCACAAAGGAGTTGGAATGGGCTGAGCGTGTCATTGTGGTTGGCAGCTCCATGGAACAGTGTGCATTAAAATGCGTACATGGTACCTAGCATGGCATTAGAACAAAATGTCACCAAATGTTATGGTGCTGACATCACTGTGTTTGGCATGGAACAGACTTGGGTGTGCAACATGTTGCCCTGAGTTTCACGTCATGACATCATGTGACGCATTATGGGCGTTTAGGGGGCATTTTAACTAGGCAAGGAGGAAATGTGCCAGGTGTGTCACAGGTGTGAGCTACATATTAAAGGTAATGTCGAGTGTTTCTCTGACGCTGGTACAAAGGTGGGATGACGAACTGAGTCAATCAATCAGTCAAATAACTTTATTCGCATTTAGTAAATGCATAAAAGTAAAAGTAGTTATCACAGTACGAATTGATCAAGGAATAATTCAAAACAGTTAAAAATTAATTGTATACATTTTTCCTTTTAAAAGATATCAACATTTATATGCATCCACATTACTGGAGCTAGCAGCTATACACTTATGAGAGGAATATTTGCAGTAATCAATTTATGATGGTAACACCCTCACGTGTGGTTTGTTCAAAATAGCCAAGCACTGGAAACATGGCTGTGCTTGATTCCCTGCCCCCTGGCTGTGCTTTCTTCCCTGCCCCCTGGCTGTGCTTTCTTCCCTGCCCCCTGGCTGTGCTTGCTTCCCTGCCCCCTGGCTGTGCTTGCTTCCCCGCCCCCTGGCTGTGCTTGCTCCCCCGCCCCCTGGTTCCCCTTCCCCTGGTTCCCCTTCCCCTCGCTGTGCTTGCTTCCCTGCCCCATCGTTGTGCTTGCTTCCCTGCCCCCTCGCTGTGCTTGCTTCCCTGCCCCCTCGCTGTGCTTGCTTCCCTGCCCCCTCGCTGTGCTTGCTTCCCTGCCCCCTCGCTGTGCTTGCTTCCCTGCCCCCTCGCTGTGCTTGCTTTTCTGCCCCCTCGCTGTGCTTGCTTCCCTGCCCCCTGAGTGTGTGTGTGGCTCTGGGTGGGTGTATGTGGTGGGTGTGGGTGGCTCTGGGTGGGTGTGTGTGGCTCTGGGTGGGTGGGTGGGTGTGGCTCTGGGTGTGTGTGTGTGTGGCTCTGGGGGTGTGTTTGTGTGTGTGGCTCTGGGTGGATGTGTGTGTGGCTCTGGGTGTGTGTGTGGCTCTGGGTGTGTGTGTGTGTGGCTCTGGGTGTGTGTGTGGCTCTGGGTGTGTGTGTGTGGCCCTGGGTGTGTGTGTGTGGCCCTGGGTGTGTGTGTGGCTCTGGGTGTGTGTGGCTGGCTCTGGGTGTGTGTGTGTGGCTCTGGGTGTGTGTGTGTGGTAGTAATTGCTACAATAGGTCTCACATTTGCGAGAGATTAAGCTAATGGCAATGTAAATGACAATGCCATTTATTTATCTGTTTTCAAAACCAACACATAAATACAAATTTTGTCTTTTACAATGCCAATAGCTGTAACTTTTCCAAAGGCGAAACCATTGCATTGTAACTGCTTGTTGTTTTTTAGCTCTCAGCAATATTGCCCAGTATCCATGCTACTCTCCAAAATGGTTAAAAAAAACATTAGCAAAGTCAATAGATTTCGTATAGGCAAGTCCTATTGGCTTTGCCAATGCATGTTAAAAATAAAATGTCGATATTAGAAATACCTATTGATACGCAACATGGCTGAGACAATCTTTTTAATTACCCATTAACAGAAAAGGTACAGCAAATGGAGTCAGAAAGAAGGCAGCCTCTTTACAGAGACATTTTCACTCTGTTGCTTTGAACATTGAGTACATAATTTGTCAGGGTAAGTTATTATTGCTGAGCAAGGATTCAAGCTGTTCCTTTACCTTAATTTTACCTACATTTTGTTCTGTAGCTGTATTTTAACCTCACTCTAGATCATTAGGTATCTTCCGCCATTTTAGACTCTTCTCCTCAGAAGAATCTTATTTGGGGCCTTTTCCGACACCAGGATGGCTCCTCCCTTGACATATATGTCTATTGCACTTGTAGGTCCAGGTAAAATAATCATTGTGTATGTGTTGACGAGTCTGGCATGGCTTTCCTTATAATACATACATGTCACATACAAATCAGTCCTCTATGTATGACGAACATGCGAGGCCACTACCACTTTAAAGCATGAATGTAGGAGTCTTACGGTCTAGCGAACTAACAATAAGTACAGTGGTGGCTATTCTAAATGTTTGCACATCCGAGCAAAGACCAAAGCAATGGGGAAATTAAGTTTACTGCACTATGAAGACTGGGTTTGTGCTCACCTGATATGATCACTCTGCCACCAAGGGTGAAAAGCCTGACCTGGAACAGGAGGAGCGCCAGAGCAGAAAACGTGCTGGCTCGCTATATAGTGTACCAAAATGAGATACACTGTGCAGGGAGTCCAGTGAGAATTGGACTGGTACACGGGGGCTTTTAGAAGGGATGTCCCAGAGGCCAGGTTATGTCTACCCGACTCCTCCGTGACCCACCTCTCCCACCAATAATGCCGAGCCTTAACGAGAGATCCCCACCGGGGAAGACCTCAAGTATTGAATCGTACACACGAGGACCACACCACACTTATGAACAGACACCACACCGTGGGTTTTCGATATCCATTTCTTTATAATCAGGTAAAAGAATTAGCACTCTTATGTACACACGATCGAGGGATCGCCAAAGTATCAAGGCTTCAGGGAAGGGGTAGCGGGACAGTCTCATAGGCCAGTACGTATCGTACCCTGCGCACAGCTCTCAATCCTCGAGCCGGGGGGTTACGGAAGATGGTAGCCGCACTGGGGGTCCTACTCACTTGAGGATGACTCAACTCGTGTTGGTAGCGTTGATTGTTCAGCCGAACTAGAGTACTCCTCGAGCCGCGACGGAGTCAGCAGGGCTCGATCCGGAGGATAGTTCTTGAGGAGCCGCGACCACGTCAGCAGGGCTCAGAATGTTCGTTGCAGATCTTCAGGGTTCAAGCTTGAGCCGCGACGAGGTCAGCAGGGCTCCGATGTTCCAGTTCCGAGAATGAGCCGCGACAGCATCAGCAGGGCTCGAAGAGTTACGAAGTTCAGTTCAGCCGCGATCAGATCAGCAGGGCTTTCTTGTCCAGGATACAACTGCCCGCTAATTCAGGGGCGGGCATTGATATAGTCCAGGGGCTCTTTGATGTCCGGACCCTCGCAGGCGGAGGTCCGAGGCTTTTGGGGTGGCCTGTTGGTGAGGTCCGGCGGTTGGTCCTTTGATGCCTTTGAGGATGCGTCCGGGAATTCCCAGACTCCCAGCAGGTCTGGAGCCAGCACTCGGGGAGGCCAGAGGTGCAATCGAAACTGGCCCCCAGGGGCAGACCAGAGGTGTGACAGAAACCAGTCTCTCAGGGGAGGCCGGAGGTGCCATTGAAACTCCTTGTCTTCTCTCACTAGGGTAGCCCTCACCCTCCCAATGGGGGCTGGCGCGTCTGGAGCCTAAGCTTCGCTGGGGCTGGGGTCATGCTAAGCCCATGGAGTCAGGGATCTCGGGAAGGGAAAATGGCTGCCGGTGAGCCTGTGGGGCCTTGCTGGATTGGGGCGCGCGGGCTGGGAAGGTGGCCGGGGACAGCCCGATGCGGGCCTCGGGCGTTTGGTCGGAAATGGGCAGGGCAGCCAGGGGTTTCTAAGTACGGAGCTGGGCTAACGGGGAGCCGAGGAACGGGGGGGGAACCACGCCACCAGGCCAGGTCCAACAGGGGCAAAAGTAGATCATACTAACGCTCTATTTGTGGTAGTGTGGGCAAGCATTAGACTCCTAAGAGGCTAGTGCTAAGCATTTGTTTTACTCACATCGGCAATAAATGTGACATAATCAAGAATAATTCCAAGACCAATTTATAAAAATAACACTAATTTGTATGTAATTTAACAGACCAAGTTCTTCGTTCTACAGTAAGTACTTGTTGGGTTATGAATTTTCAAAGTTCGCAAAATTAATTACCTTTGTGCGCTATTGCACACAATTGAAGTCAATGGGAAGAAACAAGAAAGTGCATATAAAATCATGCAGTTGGATTTCAAGGTTCACCTTCAGGATTTAAGCAGGTAGCAAGCCAAGGCCCAATGTTCCTCCCGCGGATTCTTGGGAGCTTCCCGGATTCTTCTGGGAGCAGGGTGCTAAGGTTGATGACAGCTGGTGCGCCACAAAGAAGGGGGCCACCTGGAAACGCACTGCACAAGAGGACTTAAAGGTAGGTTCAAGGGGTCCCACTCGAGGGAGCAGGTAGTAGGGGCTCAGGACTACGGGAGCACAGCTGGTTCGTCTGTACCCAGCACCGTGTCAACATGTCCTCAGGAGCAGGTAGCCTGGAGACACTATTTAGGAACAGCTGGGCCACTCACAAAGTGGGTCTCGAGTCTCAATGTCCCTCGATGGATGCTTGGTTCCAGATTGGACTCTTCGTCTCGGTGAATGCTGCAGACGGTCCAGTACCCGGGGGGTACTGGTACGACAGGGCTCCGTTAGGTCCTGGTGTCTTCAAACCTAGTGAGGAGACACATCTGGCCTTTCGGAGCTAGTGTACCACTTTCGGTTCGGGTGCTGCTTCGGAGTTGCCTGGGAAGAGCAAGTTGGTACTACTGGATTCTGAAGTTTGGTGCCTGCGGACTGCAGTGGATCGGTACCTCCACTCCAAGGGAGTTCTTTAGCGATTTGTAGAAGGCTGGAAAAGTTCTGGAGTTCTTGGAGGCCTCCCAGTTAAGGGACGAGACAGTACACCACGATTGTCGAATCCCTACGGCAGCAGGCAAGGCTTGGTGACAATTTTTTGCAGCAGGGCTTAAGTACTGTGGTCAGCAGCTCTTCTTTGTCCTTTTCTTCCTTGTGTCTATCGAATCTAAGTTCAGGTTCCAGGGATGCTTCCTAAATAGTACATTTAGGGCCATTAATAGAGGCAAACCGGGCCAATGGGCCACCTACCTTTAGGTTGTCTACACCCTCTAAGTGACCACTCCCTGTGGGAAGAGGCCCTACCCTGACCCTAATTTGCTAATTGTCTCTCAACCAGTCATCAGGAGGAGCCTTAGAGGGAAATACAGGCAAAAATGGCGCCCTCCACTCAACAGTACCATGTACAAAGAAGCCCTTATTTCACATCGCAAACCAAGATGGAAATGAAAAGTGGGCTACTCATCGCCTCCCCCACTTAGGTAAGAGTGGTGCTGGCTTAATTAGGAACCACCTGGTTTTCAGCGGTCTGCCTAAAGTGTCTCCTGTGTGCATTTATTAATAAATCCAACACTGGCATCAGTGAGGATTTATTAAGACCAGATGTTTGGTACCAAATATCTTAGGGTACAGTGAAGCCATCATGGAGATTGGAAACACGTGATGAAAAGTATCCAGCCCATGTACTCTCTATGGCTTCCGTGTGCACTTAAAATATCTAAGAATGCACTTGATATTATAGGGTCATATCCTCATGAGCAAATGTGTCCATACATGGGATATACTGCACCCTCTCATAGGGATGTAGGGCCTGCAGTAGGGGTGACTTACCTATGCCTCATGCAGTGTATGGGGGCTTGGCACACAGGGCTGTGAGTCATGTTGACTATTCAGTTTTCCCTGAACCAAGACACGCCGCCTGCAATGGCAGCTTGCATAGACTTGGTGAGTGGTCTCTTGGGTGGCACGATTGGTACTGCAGCCCCAGTGGACCCTTTTCAATGCCTATGCCCTAGGCACCAAGGGTACCCTGTACTAGGTACTTATCCAGTATTGGGGTATCTTTCAGAGATTCACATGCCTGAATCATTCCCCGTCGTCGAGGCGGGAGTCCCACGGTAAAAATATATACAATAGCAGTGCCTAAAAATTTCTTGTAGTAGGCTGGAAAAGACTAAAAGGCCTAATTAGGCCCAAAACTTAGCAGCCTATCTACCTCATTATGTAAAAAGACCTGAAATAGTAGCCTCAGCCAATCAGCTGTCCTCGCCCTCTAGAACCTTCCCAGCCCAGGCAGTTCTCCTCAGATTTTCACCGCACTTCGTGTGTAAGGGAGTCTCCCTGAGTGCCTACTCAGTTTTGTCTCTATTTTCTTCAAAATGTTTGAAAAGAAGGCTCTTTTCAAGGCTTGTGGAACCTGTAATAAGAAGAGGGTCCATGTGGACGACCAGCGCTCCGACTGCATCTGTTGTCTACACCTCTCACATGTTGTGAAGGATTGTAGAATTCGCCGTACTATCTCTACTAAAACTATCAGGGATAGAGAGGCAAGGGTTCTTTTATGGTTAAAATCATCTTCCACAGATGATGAGGACAAGGCCTCTACCTCCAGCAAGAGAGCCAGATCCAGAGAGAGCTCTTCTCCTGAGAGGAAGAAAAATCTAAACCCTCTCAGAGAGCCTCAGAACCCTCAAGGAGTACTTTGTCTCCATCAAGACCGTCCACTGTGAGTACAGCCCAGACTAAGACTATTTCTCTGGTGTCTCCTCATACTACTACTTTGACTTCTACCTCTTCAACCTCTTCTGCAACGGTCACCACTTCAGCTATTACTTCTCCTTTGGTGTCTGCTAAAATTTCGTCATCGTCTATAAAGCCTTGGTCGATGAAAAGCCAATTGCTGTTGACATCATCGTCGACTATGCCGTCGACGAAGAACCCATCAGCCACATCGACGAAGACCCCGTCAACAAAAACAACAAGCCCGTCGACTGTTCCGTCGACCAAGACACCATCGACGGCCTCGTCCACGAAGGAGTCATCGACGAAGACACCATTGACGGCCCCGTCGACAAAGGTTTCGTCGACAAAGACACCATCAACGGCCTCGTCGACGGAGGACCCATCGACGAAGACACCATCAACGGCCTCGTCGACGAAGGATTCGTCGACGAAGACTCCTTTGACGAAGGATTTGTTGACGAAGACTCCGTCAACAACCTCGTGGACGACAACATCATTGTCGACAGTACCGTCGACAACAGCTCCGTCGATGGTAAAACCATCGGCAGTCCCGTCGACGGCAATTCCAGTGACGACACATTCTATAACAAGCTCGTCGTTATCGTCTTCTACAAAGGCAATACCGTCAGCTCAACTGTTGCTCAACACACCTCCAACGAGAGTGCAGTATACCCGTTTCCAAATGAAAACTTATCAAAGACATGACTACTCTCACATTTCTCCACTTTTACCATCTCACATTTTGGAGACATATGTGGAGGAGGATTCTGATGACGAAGAAGAGGATGAAGGCCCTTTTGGGGTTGCCCGTCACCCTTCACATTTGAACATTAAGTATCAAGAGGAGGAGGAGGAGGACGATGAGCAAGAGCATTACGGCCACGTGGACTTGTCGACGCCATATCATTCGCACCATACAAGACCTCCACATTCGGAGGACTCCAGTCATCTGCCACCTACTTTGATGCAAGACTTACAAGCCATGTTGGCAGACTATCGCCAGAGATTTCCTCCAACTCCAGTGGCACTATTTGTGCCGCCTGTGCCAGTTGAGATGCCAAGGCCTCCTACGCGGCCAGCTCCGTTGTCGACAAGGCAGGATGCAAACCCTACACCCCAAGGTGACACGGATACCTCTTCTCCTGAAGAGGATGATGGCAGGGAAGAGGGCGAGTTGCCAGATGTTACACCTACCGATCCGTGGGATGATTGTCATTCCCATGCCTTCACCGCCTACACCGCGCCCGTCAGATTCTCCGCCTGAGGATATTGGCGGATTTCATAACATTATGCAACGTGCGGCTACCAGGTTTGAATTGCCTGTTACAGTGGAGCAGTCTGACTGCTTTTTGCATGACTTTAAGGAGGGATATCGGAAGATTACCAGGGCTATCCCAATTATTGACTGCATATGGAAAGAGGGCCTCAACATCATGAAAACACCCGCTTCCATTCCGGCAGTCCTTCCAAGAATTGAGAAGTATCGCGCGCCACTTGATACTCCATCTTGTTTAATAGGACACCCTCGACCGGACTCGTCATATCTTAAGCTGCACAACAGAGGTCCAAGAACCCTTCAGCTCCGATTTCACGCCACCTAACAAGGAAGGCAGGAGACTGGATGCTATAGGGAAAAAATTCTCTGCAAACGCAGCAGCCTCCATTAAGGCAGCTAATTTGTTAGCAATTATGGCCCGTTATGACAGACAAATGTGGTCGGATCTGTCAGAATTCCTTGATCTGATCCCGGAGGATCGCCAACATGAGGCGCGCAAAATCGTGCTTGAGGGAGAAAGGGCGGCATCGGAGATCATTGATTGCGCCCTTGATATATCTAACACCAATTTTAGGCAATTGGCGGGAGCAGCAGTGCTCAGGCGTCAGGGTTGGCTTAAGGCTACCTCCTTCAGACCTGAGGTCCAAACGAAGATTTTGGACATGGCGTACGATGGGGACTCGCTCTTTGGCAAACACATTGATGATGCTTTGCTGGCTATCAAAACGGATACGGACACTGCTAAATCACTAGGCACCCTACAATACAGGAGAGGATCCTTTAGAGGAGCAAGGGGCCGTGGTTACTCCTCCAGGGGAAATTATTCCAACCAGCAAAATCGACAGTACCAGTCTCAGTACAAGCAACCGTACTATCAATCATCCTACAGACAGCCTGCCTTTGGTAGTTTCTCTCGTCAGGGAGGGAAACGGCGCTCAAACAATCAAGGGCGTGATTCCAACAAGCGCTAATGAGCTTTGCCGGACGTCAGTCATTCATCCTCCCCTGCCCGTGGGCGCCAAGATTTCCGCCTTTTACCAACAGTGGCGGAGCATAACTTCGGATCAGTGGGTCCTGGATCTTGTCAGGAATGGACACACTCTGGAGTTTTTGACAAAAAAACAACAGTGCCCCCCTCGTCTTCACTTATTGTTCAAAGAGGCCTTAAAGATGCTACGCAAGAATACGATAGAACGACTTCCCTCAACTCAGAAAGGGAAAGGATTTTATTCTCGCTTCTTCTTCGTAGAGAAAAATTCAGGAGAGTGGCGGCCAATTTTGGATCTGCGCAAGCTCAACAAATATCTGAAGAAACAGAGTTTTCGCATGGTAACGCTAACAGATATTCGGAATTGTCTCAACAGAGGGGACTTTATGGCTTCTCTGGACCTGGAAGACGCCTACTTCCACATCCCTATCCATCCAAAACACCGCAAATACCTGAGGTTTGCAGTGGCTGGCGTCCACTTCAATTCAAGGTGCTCCCATTCGGCCTGAAATCAGCACCGAGGATATTTACCAAGTGTTTAGCCCCGGTAGCTGCCATGCTGAGATCACAGGGAATACAAGTTGTCCCGTACCTCGACGACTGGCTCCTAAAAGGACCATTGAAGAACTCCACAAAGGAAGCGGTCAAGAGTTCCCTCTCTCTGTTCTCCAATGTGGGACTGACCCTCAATGCAAACAAATCTCAGCTCCAACCCCGGCAGGAATTAACCTTTCTGGGAGCGATATTGGACACATGCCAGTGCAAGGCGTTCTTGACTTAAGAGCTGAAGAACCGGGTTTTAGAACCCAGCGGCGCCAGGGGCACGCCCAATGTCTTCGGGTTCACCTGTCTTAGAATACAGAGACACAGGATACTTCTCGGTGACGTCAAGGATCAAATTTATTGGCTGCAACCAGGAACAGAAGTCTACGAAGTACGACACAAGTAGGTTCGCTAGAGACTGCTCAATTTTCGTATTGCGAGACAGGGTCTTTTATGCTAAAAATCACATTCCTGACAATCACCCATTATTTACGAATTGTCCAATCATAGGTAACATTGCAAAAGGTATCGCATGACGACAAACCCACTTTTCAGTTGTCCAGCCCACCATCAATTACACGGGAAAACCCAACATTCTTGCTCGGACAGGCCGGACCATCCCATAATAAAAGACCACAACCCAAACCATAAATAGGCCATAAAAGAAGGAACAGAAACAGATGAGAAGCAAGATAAAGGGGTGTGTGCGTGTACAATAAACTCAACAATGTCCTGATCTTTGATCTCTATCTCGACCAGCTACCGTACAAGGAACTGGCTTAGCAACTCTAGCTTCAGGCAACGAGGTCAGTTCGCTCAGGTCATCTAGAAGTCAGCTAAAGGTGTACGTGTACCAAAGACTCGTTCGGCCGTAGTCATCGGCCTATGTGAGGGCAACCACAAAATGGCTGCCGTAGACAAAATGGAACCCGAGGGTTCAGAACGAAATCCCTAAATACGTAGTGAATCCATCGATCGAACATGACGAAAACACTCGTACTTGCCGCACTTGCCATTTACGGTTCGTTACTATCAAATTCATAAGGATACCATGACCTTTATGAAACGGGTTCAGAATTCACGGAACCTCAGACCCTCCTTTTGCCCTTATATAGGCAATTACCTAAACTCACGTCAATCTGAATCCAGGTCTATATTCATGAGATCATCAAGATGTTGCTGAAGCATAATCCTAGTACTTAGTAACTCTCTCGATACAGGTCTCCTCGCACACGAAGTAGCACAAAGACCACATATAGCAGGAGCACACTGTACACAAAGACCGAACAGGAAAAGAATAGCTAAAACCATCCCAATGATCATCAGAATCTTCCATCCCCAAGTGGATAACAAATCCCAAAACCATCCCATTAACGACCAATCTCCTTCGTCCACATGTATAGACTCGGAGATCCTAAGCCAGCTTGGAAATGGCCTGGTATACTGTCTGAGCATTGTCTGGAATGAAAACGCAGCAGCTCGATTTAATCAATTTACATACCCCTCCTCTATATGCAAGTATAACGTCTAACGGAACTCGATTCTGCAATGTCATTAGACGAGCAGATTGGAGCTCAGCAGTCAAATTACTAAAGGCACCGGCAGTCTCAACTATGGTGGACTCAACCACTCTCGTCAATTGCCGTATGTTCCTACTGTGACCATAGGCCCCCAAAACGGCAGGAAACCCTTCAGAAAATCTCCCAATTCTTGTCCTGCAGTATCTTCCTTACTGAAGACACCTCTAGCAACTCTCGTTCTATGGTAATTTGCGGCTGCAGTATGCGTAGGGGGCAACAGAAATGAAACATAACATGTACCCGAAAAATCAGGGGGCAACCATGTATATGCTCTATCATGGCAAACAAAATAGGTACCCTTAGCTGCTTAAAACGATGGGGAAGTCTGGGACGCAAAAACATACGTCTCAGTGCAAACACTCTTCCCTAACTGAGCTCTCGTATTCTTGCCATTACCTTGCAGACAAAAATGACAATGATGGGGTACGATCCAAATCGGGGAAGATCTTTTTGCTCGCTGGTTTTCACTCAGACTAACACCATATCCAGTCATGTTCCATCCAATATATGCTAGTGTCTCATCTTTCGGAATAGTCTCATAGGAGTTAATTCCTCTAATCATGTCTACTATTTTCTTCACCAGAGCACTATTCCTTGGATTGTCTTTCACAGAACGCGGGGGTAAACTTCACGGACATAAATGAACATCGTCCTATACGCCCACACAGAACCATTATAGCTGAATGGCAGGACCAGGTAAGGAATACCCTTATCAGTAGTATGAGGCATAAGACCACACACCCACCAATTAGTAGTGTTCACTACTAACTGATGCTGATGCAGAAGTTAAACAAAGGAGTTATTAGCAAATTCCAATCTTCTAATGGACTCATGTTCAGGCAAAGGATGAAATGAATGCGAAGAAATAGTAGGAAAAGGCATAGGTTGTGTGGTGGGTGCAAACGTCACTTGAAAAGAGAAAATAACATATCCCACCAAAAACATCGTCCTGCTAAGTAGCATTAAAAGACACGTTATCAGAAAACATTTGCTACTCATTAATTTACATAGTCTCGTTTTAAAGTTCATTTCTTCAACAGCTCTCTCAATCCGAAGAAACTCCATCCTCTAACCGTGCTGTTCGCGGCAGTTGGTTCTCTTCTGCTCAAGTGTACCTCTGAATGTCCCAGGGAACGCCCTAGAACAAACCAGAACTGTGGACCTTGTGTCTTCCAGCTGTACACTCTAAGTCTTTATACCGCGACCCTACAGCTGAACCCGGATGGTGGACGCGCACAGAAAATACTCATAAAAAGATAACATGCACAAACTATCACGAACTATGGGAAGACTCAGATTGAATGCTTGACAGTAATCAATAACGTCAATGCAAAATCCTGCTAAAACGCCAGAAGACCGGCTGGCGAATTCGGACACATCGCCTGCCCACAAAAATGTCAGAGTAGTGAGATAAGGTCCTGGCTGACATTGAGCATTCAAGAGTGACAATGGAGGAACGATTTGGGACTCTAGCAACACACCTCAACATACTGCGAGACGATCACCGCAAGCTGACTGACAAAGTAGCAGACTGGTAGAAAGTCATAACCGCATTGCAGCCCGTAACCAAAGCACATCAGAAAACCATAAAGGATCTCCAATTCTGAATCTCGCAGCTCGAAGATAGAGCAGACGATTTAGAAGGACGCTCAAGAAGAAGTAACATCCGGGTCATGAACCTACTGGAGGGGGTGGAGGGCTCAGACTGTGAGCTATGTGGAGACCTGGCTGCAATCCTTTCCACCAGCCATAGAACTTGCACCTTTCTTCTTGGTGGAGAGAGCCCACCGGTTCCCACTGCAAAGACCTCCCCCCAGGGTCTCCCCAAGACCACTTCTCGTCAAGCTCCTCCAATTCTATGACCGAGATGCAGTCCTGAAAGCCGCACTGGAAAATTGACGTATTTAGTTGGAAGATAAACATGTAATGCTCTTTCCAGACTATTCCCGGGAAAGAAGCTAGAGGACTTGATCAAAGCAGCGGACGCGGATCAAGCGTCTGCAGCTCAAATCGAAGAGGCTAAGACCAAATACACAGAGGCACTAGTAGATCTCCGCACATGCAACTTCAAAACCTATGCGGCTGGAACCCATCGAGAAGGAGATCGATCCGGTGCATTCATCAGGAAACGGTAGCAAGCCCAATTACAGAAATGGTTGATCCAGTGGATACCCTAGTTGGCATGTAAGAGCACATTTTACAGTCTTTCAGAACCTACTATACCAAGATATATGCACACTCTCCTGGACACGAGAACCCAGATCACACTGAGAAATTTCTTTCCCACATCACCATGCTGCGAATCTATCAGTCTGATGGAACAGCCTTAGATACACAAATCACAGCAGCAGACGTCAAGCACAAGATTCAAACACTAGCATATAAAAAGGCCCTGGGCCACAACGGCCTGACCTTAGAGTATTATGCCACATTCTCCTCGCAACTGGCACCCAGGCTGGAAGACATGTGTAAGGAGGCATTAGACAAGGGAGAACTACTGAGCTCGTTGCAAGAATCGTATCGTATCGTATCGTGGTATATTTGTAGAGCGCAGACCTGTCACCCCAAGGGCATCCTGGGGCTTTGAACGGTGAGCCAACAATTTCAGCAACTTAGCCTGTCCTGGGGAAAAGGTGGGTTTTTAACACCTTCCTAAAGACTGAGAGATCCTCAAGACTCCTTAGAGATATCGGCAGGGAGTTCCAGAGTTTGGCCGCCGCTACTCTGAACGATCGGCCGCCCATCCTCACTCTCTGAAAACGCGGTACTACAAGTAGCCTGGATGAAGAGGAGCGTAAGGCTCGGGGAGGAAGGTACCAGGCGAACATTTTCCGCAAGGGGATCGGGCCCAGGCCATGGATGGCCCTGAACACAATGCAAGCTGCTTTGTAGCGAACGCGTAGATGGACCGGCAGCCAGTGAAGTTCCTGTAGCGCTGCCGTGGATGAGCTGTGGTAGGGGCGGGAGAGGGCAAGTTTGGCAGCCATGTTTTGCACCCTTTGGAGCTTGCCCAGTAGTGTTAATCGGGGCCTCCAGAAGTAGTGCGTTACAATAGTCGAGTCGACCTTAAAATGGTACTCCGCACTACTTCGGGTCTGGCTTGCTCAGGGAGGAGGGGCAGCACTTTGCGCAGCATGCGGATCAGCATCATGCACGTTGAGGTGGTCTTATTTACGTGCAGATCTAGCTGCAAGTTGGGCCCGAAAATGACACCCAAGTTGCGCGCCGATTGTGCAGCTGACACCGTCTCTGAGAATGACAAAGGCCAGAAGTCGTCTGGGAGATCCCGGGGAACTCGGTCGTTGGAACAGTATAGGACCTCTGTCTTAGTCCCATTAAACTGCAGCGAGTTCAATCAGAGCCATTCCGCTGTAGCCTGCATGCACCGGTGGAAGGTTTCCAATGGGACTGCATCCTGTCCCTCCAGTGAAAAGACCAGCTGGGTGTCATCCGCATAGTTAAATGCGGAGATCCCAAATGATTTAATGAGCTGGACCAGAGGGCGGAGGTAAATATTAAAGAGTATGGGGCTGATGGCTGAGCCCTGGGGTACTCCTTGTCCTACTCTCCGCTCCTCTGAGCTGAAGGGGGGGAGCGATACCTGTTGCTGACGGTTGTCCAGATAAGAAATCAGCCAATCCCTGGCCTTATCTATGACCCCGCACTCTTCCAGCCTCATGATCAGGGTAGAATGGCTGACCGTGTCAAACGCGGCCGACATGTCGAGCAGCACCAGAAAGGCTGCCCGACCACTGTCGACTCGCGCCCGCAGATTGTCTAACACGGTCACTAGCACGGATTCCGTCCCATGAGCTGGGCGAAAACCGAATTGCGTCTCATCCAACCAGGTGTTACCTTCTAAGAAGCCGGAGAGAGTGCGGGTGACCAGTTTTTCCATGATTTTAACTGGAAAAGGAAGCAGGGAAATTGGCCGATAGTTGGAAAGACAGGCGGGGTCAAGCGTAGATTTTTTTAGGAGCGGAGATACCACTGCCTTCTTCCAGCAGTCTGGTACAGTCCCTGTTTCGAACGACTGGCAGCAGATGGAGTGCAAAGGCTGGAAAAGTTCCTCCTGAAATACCCTCCAAAATTTTGGAGGGAGAGGATCAAGAGGCGAGCCAGATGAGATCGTGAGGGCCAGGCTGCCAAACTCCTCCAAGGAGGGGAGGGGAAAGCTGCTCAGCTGGGGTCGACTGGACTCTATCGCCGGAGCTGCATGGTCCTCTGGTCGGGGTCGACTGGAAGGCGTGGCCGGAGCTTCCAAACAGAGGTGAGAAACCCTCTGCAGGGGTCGACTGGCCATCCCCTCCGGAGCTCCCAGACCAGTGGTAGGATTGACTGGATCCTGCAAACCCTCCAGGATTTTGCAGATGTTCTCCTCGAAAGCATCAGCAAGCGAATCGCATAGAGCTTGCGATGTGGGGACGGTGTTGGCCGCACACATTGGGTGGGCGAGGTCCCTGACGATCTTAAAGAGGGCCTGTGCCTTGTTTGGGGCCTGGTTCATGGTGGATTCAAAATAGGCCGCTTTAGCCATCTTGATCTGTGCCTTATATTTTTGTAAAGCAGTCCGGAACACAGTTTTCTCCGAGTCTAAATACTGTTTCCTCCACGCTCTTTCTGCACGTTTGCAGCCAAGTTTAAGCTGGCGTAGTTCGCTCGTATACCAAGGACTAGCTCGGTTCATCCTCCCTCGTGACTTCCGGAGGGGTGCCAACTTGTCCAGTGAGCTCGAGATGGACTGGCTGAAGAGAGTATAGCTCTCTTCAGCTGTGCTGCCAAGCTGAAAGTCCTTCCCTAAGATATTCGGTAGTGGGGAGGTGTCGAGTGTTCGGGACCAAGGTCTCCCTAATTTGGCTTGGGATAGTCCAGCCTCCCTCAAGGTGTAGTCCTCTAAACAAAGAGAGAACATAATCAGGAAGTGGTCTGTCCAGAACTGGCACTTGATATCATCTATTGATACCCATTGAGGATCCGCAAATATTAAGTCCAGGATATGACCCTTCCGATGCGTGGTGGCTTTCACCAGCTGTTCCAGATTGATGTCTATGCAGGCTTGGCTAAGGGAGAAAAATGCATTGTCCAGTGAGCCGCCAGCCCACAGATTAAAATCTCCAAGAATCAGTAACTTGGAGTGGGAGCTGGAGAGCTCATAGATCAGGTCAATTAGGGGCGGTATTGAAGGTGCCGGTCCCGGAGGACGATAGCACAGGACGCCCGAGCAAAGTGTCAGCTCCTGCTTTTTGACCGAGAATCCCATCAGTTCAAATCCTGGCACCTCTCGAATCTTCAGCTGGGAGAGGGTCAGCGAGTCTTTATGGATGAACCCGATTCCCCCTCCTCGATTGAGTGTGCGCGGGGTATGACTGATTTTATAGCCTGAGGGGCAGGCTAGGCCCAGTTCAACGTCACAATCTTCCCAAGTCCAAGTTTCTGTGAGGAAAAGGACATCGAGTTTTTCTGATTCAATGAGGAAGGCAATTTCCGTGTGGTGCTTGCAGAGGGATCTAACGTTAAGCAACCCACAGGAAATTTGCCTAGTAGTTGAAGCATAGGCATTGGCTGGTTGCTTTACCGGGTTCTGACTGGGTCTGAGTCTAAGTAGCTCATCCCGAGAGTAGGTAATACGGGGTGAGCCAGAGGGGCCAGAGGTAGCGGCCCTAAGCGCGTCCGTTGCGCGAACGGGCGCAAACGGGCTTACCTCTGGCGCGCCTACGACGCGCCCGCTGCGCGTCTGTCTGTCCATCCTAAAATACTATTACGCTGAGCGGAGGACCGCCTACTAGCCTCTTGCCTTACGCAAGATGGCCGCGGAGTGCCTCGCCTCACTACCCAACCCAAGATGTCGGACCCGACTAAATCTATCTGATCCCCGCCGAGTGCGGGGAAGTGAGCAGTTATAGTGCCGGTATGCCTCACAAGTTTCCCCGGCCTGCGGACGCCGACAAGAGTGGTAAAAGGGAAATTCCGGCCAAGGGGGTGAGCGCCGACAAGGTGAGCGCAATGTCAGAGCGCCGCGGGATTAAAATTACAAAATAACGCTTTAAAATTGCAGCAGGGTAAAAGCGCGGCAGCTGAATGCGCTGGCAGCAAGTTCTGGCTAACCTTGAATCCATCACAATTTGCTTTCCAAAGCCAGATCAATACCCTACATTACTGGCCTCCTACAGACCAATTATACCGCTGTTGATGGACTGTAAAATACTAGGTAAGATTCAAACAGATCGCAATATGCAGATCCTCCTGACATTGGTACACCCGGAGCAGTGCGGGTTTGTGCTGGACAGAAACACATCCCATAATATCGTCCGGCTGTTTCATGTCCAGGACTGGGCAAAGGATCGATATCCCAGTGCAGCTTGCCTAGTCCTGGACTTGGAGAAAGCTTTTGACACCCTGACCTTGCCATACTTTTTCGAGGTGCTACGGCAAGTTGGAGTGGGCACCACGCTGTTAGCGTATACAAGACTTTTATATACAAAAATATTGACCCGTATGCGATTCGGCCGTCATATTTCAGCTAGTTCTCAATAGCATGGGGCACGCGTCAGGGATGTCCGCTTTCCCCACTCCTGTTCGCGATAGCAATTGAACCACTGGCGATTCTCCTCTGGAGAAGCGGGATGGAGTGGGGCATCCCTGTATCAGACACAGTACACAGCGTATCCTTATACGCTGATGATCTGCTTCATACGGGCCCGATATTACGATGAGCCTTACACCTATTTGGGAGATACTTGCAGACTTTCAGTAGCAGCTGGCCTAAAGGTCAACAGGGCGACATCCACTATATACCCACTAATCCCCGATCTCCCCCTGCAAGAGATTAACCACATCGCTGCTGTGCATTTTTCCCTCCTGTGCTGTTACTTGAGATTCCCCATTGTTCATGACGAGCTCAGCTCGTCATCAGCACAGCTCCACTGTGCCTCATGACGAGCTCAGCTCGTCATGAGCATGGAAGGGGTTAATGCTGGTGACGTCGGACTCAACTGGAGCGAGCAAGCCTCAACTTTGGAATCTGACTCTACCACTCCCCCACAGATTTATTCGAGGGCAACCTTCGAAAGGGAGTAGCAGGGTTACGTGCACAAGTTAGTTTTTAGATAACGCTGCTTCTGACCCCGATTGGAAGAATAGCCCTTGCCAAGATGGTTATAGAGGCACTTCGCTAATCTGCCGATCATCCCTCCGCTTTCTTTTTTCAGGAACTAGACTCCCTGCTCACTTCTCTAATTTGGAGCACAAGATGACGCAGAGTGGCCCTGGAAAAGCTGCAGTTAACAACAACTTGGGGAATATTGGGAGCCCCTATATTTGAGGCATACTTCCTGGAAGCTCAATAACAGTGTCTGTCACGCTGGACAGCCAGACGCGGGGTGGAGGAGACTCGGAGGCAGTTCCCCTGACACTCCCAGCAATACGGTGTCTGTTTTTCCCCACTGCTCGAGTAGTAATATCGTACCCACTGCAAGTGGCGGTGGCGAGATCGTGCATGCACAGAATCGCCTATCCCACGGAACTCAGCTATACACTCCCCTGCTACCACTAGCAGGCCTACAACGAGGCAATAAACATTACACGCCCTAAACATTGCTGCCGTGCCGTGCCGTGCGGTAAGGCTGACAGTGGCAGTGTCTGCCGACCCCGCTTTTGATGCCAGGTAAGATCTTTGCACACTGCATATTTCAACTCTGCTGGTGATGTGGATGTGAATAAGCCAAGCTGATGTTAATTTTAAAACCGATTTTAAATTGAATGCAAATTTCAAAATCTTTTAAATTGTATTATAATTGATTGCGAATTGTAATACACATACCCTTTGTGCTTAAACGTTCTCCCACGGCGCAGCCAGGGGCTTTAGGACTCTTTAGAACTCAGTGCTCTGTGGTACAGCCTGCCCGCCCCGGTCCGACTCGGTATCCAATACCGTTGAGCGGAGGGCGGGACAGGTACGAGCCTGAGAGACACACTTCCTGCTTCCTGCTGTAGATTCGAGCGGTTAGCGCTCTAGCCTTTCTGCAATAGGGGCTATTTAGCCACTCGTCGGACAAAGCGCGCAGCGGTTGCGCGCAGAGGGGCGCCTTCAGACGCGCCGAAGACGCGCCGAAGACAAGCCAAAGACCTGCCCGTCTGCGCCCGTCCGCGCCAGAACGGGTCAGGGGCTATGGCGGGTCATGCTATTCCATCGCATGATATTTCCCCAGGAAAGCTAACATACTCCTCTAAGGTATTGCGTAGTCTCAATACTCAACATCCATTAGGCGTAAACTGTACCGCTCATCTAGAGGCTGAAGGCCCTTTTTCATGCCGCCTTTGTCACACTCATTTCTCTACTCAACTGACAAAGACACACCGTACACATTGTTCTAATCCTATGATATCCACGTCTACGCAAGTCGCAGATGCCTTTCCACTGGGGAGGACAAACCTCTTATGTAATATTAGGTCCCTCTCGAAACATACCGCAGAGGTCTGGGAAATTATCTCTTCTAAACAACCTGAGGTGTGCTATCTCACGGAAACGTGGCTCAAACCGCACTGTACTCCGGCCATAACTCTTGCTATCCCCTGTAATTATAAAATACTTAGATTAGACCGCCCTTTGAAAACTGGTGGTGGGATTGCTATTGTATACAAAGAAGAGCTGAGAGTTTCGATCTTAGAGGAACTCAGCTCCCCCGACATTGAAATTCTGGTCTTTAAAATACAGACATCCCCTAAAGAAAACTATAGAGGCGCTCTAGTTTATCGGCCACCTGGTCCCTACAAGAATTTCACCAACAACCTGGTTGAATTACTCGCCCCACATATCAATAATGACAGTGAGTTCATATTAGTCGGAGATTTTAATGTCCACAGTGAGAAATTAGACTGTAACGAGGCACAATCTTTAATAACAGACCTATCATCTCTAGGTTTAATATTAAGGAATAGTGGACCTACCCATCAGGCAGGTCATACTTTAGACCTAATCTTTTCCAATGTCTTGCCTGTTTCTTGCCCGCCTGATACTCAGGTGAGTTGGACTGATCACTTTATTGTGGAATTCATTACCCCCTTTCAGGCACCCAGCCCCTTATACCCCAGCACTTTACCTTGCATCCGTAGACAGTGGCATAAAGTCACCAATTTTACTTTTAGAGAAAATTTGAATCCCCCTGTCTTACGACCTTCGGATGATATTGAAACTGCTCTTAAGAAATTCGAAGGTGAAACTATGAAAGTCATAGATAAAATTGCCCCACTAAAACATTTTAAATCTAGGCCAGCCAAAAAGCAAGAAGTTTGGTTCTCTGATCATTTAAGAACACTCAAACTAGGGGCTAGGAAATTAGAAAAAAGATGGAGAACAGCCCATCTCTTAGAGGATAAGAATAAATACTGGGGCGCATTATCCTCTTACCATAAAGCGATACGTTCTGCGCGAAAAGCACATATTGCATCTCAAATACAAGAGGCAGGGAACTCCCCCAGGGTTCTTTTCCAAATCTTGCAAACATTTGCTAAACCCACAGCATGTGAAGCCCCTGACATGTCATCCCAACAGCTGTGTGATGAAATTTCCTGCTTTTTCACTGACAAAATTAACAAAATCTATGATAAAATTATATGTACAAATCAGGCTACATTGACAAATATAGCACCCCCCCTTAATCTCACAGAATCTATATCTGATGCACACTCTCTGGACATCTTTCCCCTTATTTCATTTCAAGAAAAGTCTAACCTAATAAAACAGATTAAAAGTGGGAGTCCAGAAGATACTATCCCTGCTAGGTTAATGCCTGCATTGGATGAACAACTATGCCCAATGATCACTGAATTAGTAAACCTTTCACTCACCTCAGGCACTGTCCCCAAGGAATGGCAGCGAGCTCTTGTCAGACCCATAAGAAAAAACACCACCTTACCGTGGTCTGACCTGACTAATTTAAGACCTATTTCCCTGTTACCATTCTTAGGGAAACTTATAGACAAACATGTAAATCGCCACCTATCCGGACATATTGAACTAGTAAAAGCTCTGGATGATTCCCAATCAGAATTCCGCCCCAAATACAGTACTGAATCCACCTTGCTGTCTGTTACTGATGATCTCCACGCCTACCAGGACAAGGGCCTCTCAGTCATCTTGGTTCTATTAGATCTATCGACAGCTTTCGACACCGTGTCTCATACCATCTTGACTCAACGGTTGTCGAACGCTGGCATTAAGAACAAAGCCCTTGACTGGTTAAAGAGTTTCCTAGCTGATCGCACCCAGAGAGTTACCATGGGTGCATATCGCTCTGCGGAAATAGAGATTTCTAAGGGGGTGCCACAGGGCTCATGTTTGAGCCCCACTCTTTTTAATATCTATGTGGCACCCCTGGCAGGAGTATTGCGTAGGTACGGCTTTGTCCCCGTATCATACGCAGATGATACGCAACTCCTTTTCCCCTTCAAAACTCTTTCCACTCAGGTTAGAAACTCTTTCTCGTCAGGCATGAAAGAAGTGGCAAAATGGATGTCTACCAACTATCTCCAATGTAACGTCAGCAAAACGGAGATCATGTTTTTTGGGGAGGCTAAAATACTATGGACTCCGGAATGGTGGCCATCAGAACTAGGAGCAGTCCCTGAACCTAAACAGGTCGTGAAGAATTTGGGAATTCGGCTCGATCACGACCTGTCATTAAAACAACACACCAGCTATATTTCAGGGATATGCTTCCATACCATCAGTTTGCTCCGCAAGGTCTTTCCACTTCTACCTGACTCTGTAAGGAAAACCCTTGTTCAAGCACTGATCCTTAGTCGGATCGATTATTGTAACGGTCTGTTACTTTCTGCCAACGAAGGAGTGTTGGCTAAGCTACAAGTCATTCAGAACACGGCAGCCCGCCTTGTTCTGAATGCCCCCTCCGAGAACTGCTTCCAAGCCCCTCCTTAAACAATTACATTGGCTTCCAATCCGACAAAGAGCAAAATTTAAAATATGCTGCCTGATCCATAAGTGCTTGAATGGACAGGGGCCGATCTATCTTGAGCGGAGATTTGTTCCTTATGTTCCAGCACGATCCCTCAGATCAAGTATCGATCTCCTCCTCGTGGTCCCTCATGTTAAAAAGGTCAGACACGGAGGTAGAGCCCTGTCTACCACTGGCCGCAAGCTATGGAACAAACTTCCCCTGGCTTTAAGACAATGCAAAGAGCACATAACATTCCGTAAACTCCTAAAAACTGTTCTGTTTAGAAAATGAAATCTAATTCCATCCTCATATCTTGTCTGCTGTTTACCGGTTCAAAAAGCGCAGAGATACTCCTGTCGGAGTGGATTCAAGCGCTATACAAACCTACAAATAAATAAATAAATGGACAGACCATTCGATCCTTGAGATCGCCTCTCTATGCGAGGACGGTCAGTTGCTCACCTTTGACCGCCTGGCAGAGGACACCAGTCGAGGACAATTTTTCCTACATAGACGGTTAGTCAAAGACTTCCGACAACTATGGGACCTATCCGACGAGCAGCCACCGATGCACCCAGTTCCACACGCAATCCTCAATATGGGCCCAGAACGACACTTAATCATCTGGCTATACCAGCCATCTGTGAGCTCATGGTAACGCCGCTTACCCGGGTACGGCAAACATGGAAAGCAGAAATAGAGCTGGCACTTCATGACAAGGAAAAAGAAGGAGCCCTAGAGTACCCCAAGAAAATAACACGAAATGTGAGATTTAAACAGAATCAGTTCAATTTTCTACACAGAGCATACCTCACACCAGAGCGGCTCCAACGATATTATCCAGACACACAATTTCTCTGCCCCTGCTGTAATACTCCTGGTGCTACTTTCTAGCATATGTTCTGGAATCTACCACCATACAACCATACTGGGATGTAATGCACACCAGGTTACGGGAGGTCACGAGGATGCCCGGCATAACCACATGGGAAGCCTGCGCGCTAGGCGTGTTCCACCATCGGAAATGCTATAAAACACAAACGCGGTTTGTATCATCGGCCCTTCTATTAGCGAAATGGGGAATTGCCATGCACTGGCTCGCCCTGAGGGACCCCTACCGGCAGCCTGGGCAGGAGCAGTCAATAAATGGTGCACGGTGGAGGAGGATGCATTGAGGAATGAAGAGGTACGAGGCATACGACTCCGCCGCATCCCCACATAATGGGCCGAGCTGCTCCAGTGATGCTGACAGCAGGGAACTGAAACCCATGTAGCTGCAACGCCACAGCCTCCCCAGGTAACACCCAACCCCCTACGTACAGTTGGAACCCAGAGTATATCCACGTCCTAGCAATACTTAACACACACCAAGACTCATTCCCATGACATGTGTGAAACGATGCAACCCCCTTCTTCTCACACTCCAACTACTACATTCCCATTTTGATCACCCAGTTAGTGATAAACAGACCTACCCCAGTTTGCACACGTTGAGGATATATACTTTAGGGTATTACACCATTCCGGGATATGCAGATAATACCTCCCACACACAGGATTGTAGCTAGCGCCAGGACACCTTAGGGTAACAGTTGCGTTTACAAATGCTCTTATCATTAAGATAAACTATGGATAACTCGTCTACAGTAACTCGCTTCTTTATATCACCATTCTATAGCATAAATAGTAAATGCGAATCTGTAAAACAATGGCTGTATGATTACTGTGATAAAGATGTATAGCGGAAATGTAAGATGGAAAACCCAATAAAATGGTTTAAAAACAACAAAAAGGTGTCATGTCAGCAGCTGTCATTTAAACAGTACTTTGATCAGAGGCATAATGTAAAGAATCTAATCTGCTGGTTGCCGAATGGCTTCTCATTAAAATGCCTCATTGAGTGCAGTTCGGTAAGTCTACATTTAGACACTTTCACCACCTTGCAAGGAGTCATAAAGGGGCTGTTTTGGTTGATGGCAAAGGATAATAGAACAGGAGATCATTAGTGGAGTTTACCCGAGAGCAAGAAAAACTGTGGTTGGAAAAAGATTTTGGGGATGCACCTGGTCATCAGGATGGTTCTTGGTGGACGCTACCTTCGAAAAACAGGCATTTGCAATGCAATAGGTCTCACATTTGCAAAAGTTTGAGCTATTGGCATTGTAAATGACAAAGCTTTTATCTATGTGTTGGATTTGAAAACAGATAAATAAATGGCATTGTCATTTACAATACTAATAGCTTAAACTCTTGCATTGTAAATGACAATGCCTTTTATTTATGTTTTTAAAAAAGAAACATAAATAAAATGCATTGCCATTTATAATACCAACAGCCTAAGGGTTTGTGCCACAGTGGGTCAACCGAACCACCAGCTGTCTGTTCATTTAAGTGCTCTCAATGCCCTCGCTTTTGTTAAAGAGCAAATATCTGAAAAGGACTAGCATTGGCCCGCACGAGCGGCGGGCTCCTAAACAAAGCTTTAGGCCCCTGCAATTATATATAAAAAAATCCCCACAAATTAAGCGCTGTCTAAGAACCTCTCACCAATGTTAAATTGTCCTTTTTAGCTGTGGCATCATAAAGAGCAAAGGAATCCGCAATATGTTAATATTTGCAGACAAATAACCTTCACAGAACAATGATGTGATATTTAACATAGCGCTTAACACCGATTTTGCCTTTTCTGAGCCTAAAGAGCATTTGTTCCTTTTAGTTCCAATTAAAAGGTACTGGATTTAACAACCTCCTAAGCATGGAACGCTCAGCTTACCTTGGGGATCCAAACTCTTATAGCCGACGCCAGCGGTGAGGCTCAGCTCTGATTAATTTTACACTCAGAAAAATATTCTTTTTTAGAGATTCTACGTCTTGCCACAAGAAATCTTAATAGAAAAAAGTATTTTAAACAGTGTTGTACCTATAATAATGTTAGCCAGTCCCGGCGGTTTAAGGATACATTTACTCCATTTACACCACATTGCACTATTCTTCAAACAGCAATGTTCTAGAATGAATCGAACACTCAGAAGTGGAAACTCTGGAATTTTAACGAAGACTACACAAACTGCGCTTGAAAAGTATGTGGTGAGGATTTAAGGACCCAGCCCCTCCTACAACGAAAAGCGGTTCAAGTACAACAATCTCATCAGTTACTTTTTTTGGGGTGGGGGGGGTTATTTAAGTGTTTTACTTTTCTGGTGAACGAAAGTGACAATAGTTTAGTAAATAAAGGGCAGCTTTTAACCGTGCAAGCAACTTGAATCGGTTTAAATTAAACAGGAAATGTGTAAAACATGTAAGAAGCTGTTGAATAGAGCGCAGCAGCTGCTAGTTTGATGCGGTCGAGGTGTGTCCAGTGAAGTGGCCCGCGGGGTGCAGGTGCTGCAAGCCTTGCAAGATGGGCAGAGCCTTCAATGAGCTCCGCTATTTCAATTCAGACAAGGCCTACACAGCTTCCCATCAAATAAAATGGCTATTGTTAGACTGTGTAATGTGGCACCTCGTATTTTCAGCGCTTAGAAGGGTGGACGTGCTGTATTAAGTCCTACAGTTTATGAGGTGTTGCACTAAGACGCTGGCCAGAAGGGTAGGGGCCTATTTTTTAAGGCATTTTCCTTTGACTACATTCACCCTGGAAACACAAAGCTTAGTGGCTCAAATCTATAGCATCAAAACATAACTTTACTGGACGCGCCCGAGGCTGAGTCAGAAAAAAGGTTAATTTCTCTCCGCACCAGTCCGAGGCGAGGGCTTCTCTAGCCGAAGGGTTGCATTACATATACACTTCCATGCAAATGAAATAGTGTGTCTTTTTATTCGTACCAGCTAATTTACACACTTACGATCAAGACTTGTTCCTATAAATGTTATTAGCCGCATCGCTGCGGCGGTTATTTTTCCCCTACGCGGCTTTTTTCTAAAAGCCGCGTAAGATGACGAGCTCAGCTCGTCATCCGCACACCCCTCCCCCCGTGGCTGATGATGAGCTGAGCTCGTCATCAGCATCGAAGGGGTTAACATGAGCAGCTTGCTGCTTGAAACATGAGCAGCTTGCTGCTTGAACAAGGGAAAGTGAAAGAGAACCATGCTCACGTTGTAGGCGTGCCGTGAGCGTGCACATTGGCGTGGCCTGCGGCTCGTGCCCAGTGGCGGCGTCTGCAGACTTCGCCGTACTCCTATGGGTGCTGCGCAGCTCGTGCGGCCCAGGGAGGGGGCCACCAAAGCAAAACACATGGCATGTCGCGGTTTGGAGAAGACTCGGAGGGAAGAACCCCAGAGGTGCTGCTGCTTTGATCAGGGATGTTGTGGGTACTTGTGAATGATGCCAAGGTGTGCTGTGATTGCCAGAGAGGAGCACTTCGATGCGCTTTGACGGGCCGTCAATTTGAAAAGCTGTCTCCGTGTATCCGACGGAGGGTGGTGATGTGGGGGGGGGGGGGGGGGGGGGGGGGAGGATGTGAAGTGAAAGTAATGCTGCTTGAGGCCATATTACAGAGACCAATATGAAAAGTTGTCTCCGTGGAGCCTATGGGGGGGGGTTTGAGGGAGTGAAAGTAACGCTGCTTGAGGCTTGCGACCATATTTCAGGGACCAATTTGAAAAGCTGTCTCCGTGGAGCCTGGGGAGGGGGGGGGGAGGGGGGGGGGAGTGAAAGTAACGTTGCTTGACTTGAGGCTTGCAATTACGGAAAGTGTTTATTTGTTCTGCACTATAGCCACACGAGTTTATAGCAGTGATTTATTAGTTAGTTCTTGTAATATGAGCTAAATATTTGTGGCAGAAGGAGCCGTCGCAAAATGTAGGGAAGTTAACGATGCCCTTAATTTGTCTGCACAACACAGTAGTTAGGCACAACGATAGTGGAAGTCGGTTGTTGGAAACAACGTGTAGGAGTAAAATAGGTACTGTTCGAGGGAAGTTGCCAGTGGCCTTAATTTATATGCGCAACACAGTGGTTAGGCACAATACTAGTAGAGGTCCGTTTTGGGCAAAGGACGTATATGGCACGGCCGTAGTGGAGGTTGGTTATGTGGAAGAACATGTAAGAGTTAAATAAATATTGTACGGATACGAGCAGCCGCAAAGTTTGGTCAAAGTGGCAGTAGCACTTTGGAAATGCTGACAAAATTCCACTCAATATAAGATGTACAAATGTTACCGGTGGCCTTAATTTTTGTGCGAAACTATTTTAATAACACAGCGGTAATGACGGTTGAATGGTGTAATGACGATTGAATAATGTAACGACGTATAGTAGTGTAGAGATTGTACAAGCAGCCGCATATGTTCTTTATGTTTTTTTGTACATCAAGAGGTCCCGTTTTCAATGGCGGTACAGCTCGACAAACAACCTAAGCGCAGCTCCACAAACACCAAAAGCTTAAGCATCAGCAGGTCAAGTATAACTATTGAGTTATTTGTTCAAAGCTAACAAACTGCAACCTGCAACAGCAGGTTACGCATACTGAAATGAGTGATTTGTTGAAAACAAACAAATGTATAGTGTATAGCAGCAGCAGAGTAAGCACGATTTGTAATATCACATAAAAATTAATGGCAAATGGAGCTTCTACCACATGGAGCCAGTGAGACGGCCGCTCATGTCCTCACAACAAAGCCGGAAAACAGAAAGTAATTATCTCGGCATGCCGCCAGGCGCCCCACATGCTGCTGAATGCTAGCACGTCTTCCGGAGCGCGTTCACACTGTTGACTCAACCCTAATTGACGCACACAAGCTGAACACACTTTGTAGCAAGCGCGTCTTACAAGCGCGTCCACAGACCACAATCTGCGCATGCACCGGCCTGTACCACTTGGAAGGCAAGTCAGTCACAATAGATCTCGCGGGCGACAGCGCTTTCGCTCTGCAACGCCAGGCGATACCTAAAGAGTGTTAACTCAATTCCTGTCACAGATTCAACTATTCCTGTGTGTGAGGCTGTACGCAACGAACCTAACAGTCATGCTTTCTTAAAAACAGACTTTATTGAGTTTCCATTTACAGTCAGCGCGACTGGCAAATTTATATTTCCAATGGCAGCATATTATTGGACGTCATTTGTCATGCATATACCTATTTCAGCTCCTTTATGAAGCATTCTACAAATTTTGAAGAACTCTGTTAACCAACAAACCCAACCCAACCCATCCCCCCCTCCCACTCTCGTTCAGCCTAACAGTCCTGCTTTCTGTGATGGTATGACTACAGGTTCACAAATCTCAACTAATGATTATCACGCTAGACCTCTTGACAATTCATCTTTACCTGGTAGATTTAAGGGGTTTCACCTGAACTAATTGTTATTTAATCATGTGTTGTTTTTGTTTTTTGTTTTTTTTATATAAAGGGAAAGGAGATGTACCATAAGGTTGTATGAGTAGTAAAAATACCTGTGGGGTTGTCCAGTATGTATACCAGTATGTATACTTAGTTGTAGTTGCAAGGGCAAAAGTACAGGTCTCACAGCAGGAAACATATTATTCCCATGAATATAGAAAATCATGAAAAGTTCTTCAAGCATCATCTGTGAGGCTTTTTTAATAGCATTTGTTTGACTAAATTCTTTCCTGCAAAGTGTTTCAGTGATGAAAACATTATTCTTAACACTATTTCAGGAAGTACACATCTTACAGCAGAGTGTGTGTGAGAGGACATGTTGCATGCTTAATTATCTATTATCAAAACTGCCAATCCATTCCTTTCAGGTACTGCAATCAGGTACTCAGCAAAGAAGTTGATAGTTGTGTGACCGATCTTTTGAAAGAACTGGTTCGCTTCCAAGACCGCTTGTTTCAGAAGGATCCAGTAAAGGCCAAAGTAAAACGCCGCCTTGTCATGGGCTTGAGAGAAGTTTTGAAGCATCTGAAGCTCAAAAAGCTAAAATGTGTGATCATTTCTCCAAATTGTGAAAAGGTTCAGTCAAAAGGTAAGAATTGTTATGATTTCAACATATTAAATTATAGAGAGCAATGCTCGTTTATAAAATACTGTTGGTTGTTTGCTGGTTGATAATGTCCAGCTCATCTCAGTTTGCTATATATAATTCCAGTGGATTTCCCAAACGGTCAAGAAAAGAAGACCTCCATTTAGAGGGATTAGAACCCCCTGAACAGAAATAGGCAGTCTAAACTGCAATGTTTGACGAGGCTGTACATCCACCGATTGGACTCTCTGTGCCATTCATGCTAGGAGAGTGAGAGAGGTTGAATTTGTTCATGTCAGGAGACATACTGTTCCCGCCCACATTTAAGATGAATTGCTGCTTCTGCAAGGACTTTATTATAGCTAACACAACAAGATGATGTACGGAGTGCTGAAACTTTTCAAACACTCAAGATATCTGGATTTAGACCATCGTTCTTTTGCTCACCATGCCTCCCCAGTTTCGACCCAGCCATATTCAAATCAGCCTTGACCTTGCTCCTCATGGAACAGTTCAACCCGAACTGCCAGGCCAGGTCTTCCCTGGACTGGAAACAAGCACCCTGGGACCAGTTTCTGGGTATCACCCCATATAAGCCAGGCTAGCTTGAATCAAATAGCACAGCGAGCAAGGGAGCCATGTCTGGACATACCCTTGTCCTCTTAGGGCGAATATAGCAAAAACAACAAGATGATGGACGGAGTGCTGAAAAAATCTGTGACCAGGGGATGAGTGTTTGATTGTTTAGAATTCTGTCCATTATCTGTTCTTTTTGCTTTTGTCACCCTAAGTGGGGAAGGTATGCCCAGGCTTGGGTCCCATGCTCACTGTGCCACTCGATTCAAGCTATCCTGGTTGATGAGGGGTGATGCGTATTTCCGATCCAGAGAAGACCTGGCCTTGCAGTTCAGGCTGGACTGCTCCCATGTGGAGCAAGATCAAGATTGATTTGCATATGGCCTGGTCCAAACCGGGGTGGCATGGTGAGCAAAATGGTGAGCAAAAAACAATGGATTAAACCGAGATCTGTGACTGAGAGTGAGTGTTTGATTTGTTCAGCACTCCGTCTATCATCTGTGCTGTTGGACTTTATTATAGGCAGGGGGGGGCTTTAGCGATGGTGGCACCCGGTATGACAGTCTTTTTGGAGCCCCCAAATGACCTCCTTTTCACACACATATTTGTCAATATGAAATATTACAAAAGACAGTGAGGATTACAAGGTGTAGGAATCACATATCATCCATACTAGTAGGCAGTATATTTTGAGAGTGTTTTGTCTGGAGAAGGATTTAAATGTACCACAGTGGCCGTGGCTCGCTTTACTAATAAAAACGAAACCTTTTTAGCAACATAATGAAAGACTGGGTGAAAAAACATAACTTCTTTACCTAAACCACGACGTTTGAATGCATCTCTTTGGTGACAATTCATAGGTCACTGTGTTATATTAAGATTGTAATTTATGATTTGCAATAACAAAAGGATCTCTGTGACAAAGGCAGTAACCCTCTGAGCTATCCATATAAAATACAGCTCTGTGATCTGCATGGTACACGTTCTGTGCAGCAAGCATAATAACCCTCTGTGCTACTTTACGATGAGTCAAATCTGCCACTAGACAAAATATATCTCTTCAGAAAGAACATTAATGAATATTTAATGAGGTTGGGGCCAAATTGTGACTCATTCAGATTGGTGCCCATTACTGTGATGGTAGCCTGCTAGTGTCGCAGCCCATGTTGGTATTCACATTTTAATAAAGAAACTACTTGTTTAAGCAGCCTGTCTGTTGGCGAGGTATATTGTGGCTTACCGAGAACATAGAGGGGCTTGAAGCACACCCATTGCTTGTCTTAGGTCTTAGATTGCCTTTACTGTCACTCTCATTTGCCTCCTTATTAGTATCCCAGCTTGTCAATGTTGTTTGTCCCTTCCATGGAGCATTGCCTCTATACCATCTCTTTATTAGCTGGCATCTCTGCTTCCATATCTTGCTTTTGAAGTACTATTTTTTACTCTTGTTAGGCAGTCCATGAGTGTGCCTGTCTTTTCACGCTCTCTCCAATAATGCACTGCAGCTGCACTGCTTACAACATGGCTCAAAGACTTCGGCAAGATCCATTGGCTTTAACAGTGCTTGATTACCTGCAAATATCCCTGTCTGTGGGAGTCACGGTGGTCTTGTGCGGATGATAAACTATTAATATTTTGTTTCGCTATCACAGGTCTTCATAGTCATGATGCTCTTCTTGACTGTTACTCAACCACTCAAACCTAGAGGAATAAAAATGGCAAATTACAAGCCAGAAGTCTAGGTACTTTTAGATGTCATGTTTTTGGCCCAAATAATTGGGAGAGGCACCTCAAAAGCGAAAAGCCTGGTCTTCTGCTGTGTTAAGTTTTTATTTGAATGTGCAGGTAAACTCAGTATCATTTTAGTAATCTCATCTAAAAAACACTTCTTTTTATTCCCTATTATTTTAGGCCTTAGTGGCGAGTGCCGATATTGTTTCTAGACACGACTACACCAATATGTTCTTCTTCGGTATCCTGGCATGCTCAATGTCAAATCTTGTAGGCGTTTTAGATATGGCATTTTGCATTTAGAAGCTTGTAATGCACTCCATTGGCTCTCTGTGCCACATCAAATAGTTTTTTTTTAAAATTAGTTTAGCACAGTTACTTAAAACCATTGCTATAAAAACAGCATGAGCACATATATAAAAAATCAGCAATAACACATCTGTCATGTTTAGGATAAAAGGAAGAAAACAGAAACACAAAGCTGAGAAACTGCTCACTGAGCTTAGTGGCCGTTTTGCATCTAAGAAAAACAATCTTGTAGTTGCCGATATAAAGACAGTTTTTCTTAGAAGCACAACGGCCACTGAGCTCAAATAGAGTTTAATGTCCTCCGTACCCTTTTGTGATATTGGGCAAACTCCTCAAGGACACACTGGTTGAAATTCTCCTAAATGTGCACTGCGACCAAGATTAAAGTGTTAGTTTAGGCAACCCAGATATACTTTTTCAACTTTACTCCCCCAACTGTGTAACAAGTTATACCTGAAGCTTAGCTCCATTAGGTATAATCTTTTTGGGAAGCCCGTACGATGTTCTTATTCTGTTAATTTATAATTTTTTCTGTCTTTCCAATACTTGTAGTGATTACAGTTTCAGCACCAAGAAACCATGTAGCGTGTGTTGTACTGTGCAAGTAATTCACTCACTCAGTCTAGTCCACCTCAGAAGTTCTGAAAATATAGCATTGTTCGAGTTGTATTTGCTTGTGCGTCTTTAAAATGTTTTAATTAGGGATTCTTGAGACAAACTCTTGAATGGAATTTCAACATCACCATTTTATTTGATTTCACGGAGATATTAGAAATAAATACAACACGCTATAACCCTATTTGTATTGCACTGAGTCATCTCACCCTCTCTAATGCAGTTTCAATTGAGGAGGGCTATAAATTCAAAAGATCTTTATTCAGCCTGTCTGGCCATAAAAGGCAAATGGAAACAACATACCACGTAGAACAGTCTATCATTATTAAATGAGCTGTAAAACCTCATAGAGGCAGCAAAGGGAAGAAGCCTATTGGGAATAACATAGAAATCAGCTTTCGGCACGTCACTAGGCATACTGCACACTTGCACAGCACACAATGCAAGCTGAAAAGTGCATGCTTTCGCTCGCATAGCATGGATCCCCTTCAAAGCAATGCCTGCACTGCCTCACCCTACCCATGGAAATGCAATGGCAGAGGTAAGCAAATCCCTCCACCACAAAGTTTGTCACCCTTGTGGCCATTTGTTTTTGTGTGCTCATATCTCTTTGTGTGCAGGGGTACATATGTCTGGGTTTGTGTGAGCATGTGCGCGCATGAGTCTCTGTATGTGCAGGTGAGGAGCAAGTGTTTTGCCTCCTGCTCCCACAAGTTGGATGATAGGCAAGGCAAAATGGTGGTAATATCTGGAATCTACTGGCCCTGGCTCAATGGTGGTATTCCCTGGCAATATGCTTGAACGGGCCCATTACTGATAATTTCTGGTAAAATGCAGAACCTCCCTCATTTGTGGTAATCCCTGGCTATATATCCTTGCTCTGACACACTAGTGGCGATTTCTAGTAACATGCAGCCCCTGGCAAAATGGTGGTATCCCCTGGTGACATGCTGATTCTGCCACAATGGTCGCAACAACATGGTGGCACTGGCACACTGGTAGTAATTCCTGGCAACATGCAGCCCCAAGCACAGGGGTGGTAATCTCTGGTAGCATGCTGGCAATGGCATAATGGTGGTACCCCAATCAATTTACTAACCCTGTCACAGCGGTGGTAGTTCCTAGCAAAATGCTGCTCTTGGCACAAGGGTTGTAATACCTGGTATATTGTGGGTGGCTATGGTATTTTTGTGGCATGGCACAGAGGTATATCATTTTGAATACTTTATGGCTCAGAGAATAGCTATTGTACATGCTTAACCAACCTCTCCAAACCCCAGGACAAATGTATTTGCTATAGCTAGGGTTTTAGGAAGAGGGCTCGACAAGGTGAAATCTATTGCTTTTGTAAATTCTTGTTTATCTTGTAATAGTTGTACTAGCAGAGAAGTGATTTGATGATTGTCCTGGGAATATTGTTCAATTACTAGATCTAAATAAAGAACTTATATATACATATTTTGTATACATCTTTGTTTCTTCTACTTCTTTTCTGCAGGTGGTTTGGATGAGACCTTGCAAACTATTATTGCCTGTGCTTGTGAACAAAATATTCCCTTTGTGTTTGCTCTCAATCGAAAAGCACTGGGGCGCTGCCTCAACAAAGCAGTACCTGTCAGTGTGGTGGGAATCTTCAGTTATGATGGTGCACAGGTGAGAATATATACAGACTATCTGTGCTTTTGAAAAATTGTATATTGCTCTTCTGTGAGAATGTAAACATTTATGTAATGTTTTTGGGTCTGGTTTGACAGCCCAGCTTACCGAAGACCACATGTGATCAACACAAAAAAAATCTTTCTCACTTCCCACATGTTGGTTGCCTTGAGTACTCCATCTGACTGGACAGAACTTATGTTCTGCCACTGGAAAGAGTGTTTGTTGAACTCTGATGAACTCTTGAGGGGGTTCCTCTCATATATTGCTCTTCTGTGAGAATGTAAACATTTTATGTAACGTTTTTGGGTCTGGTTTGACAGCCCAGCTTACCGAAGACCACATGTGATCAACACAAAAAAAATCTTTCTCACTTCCCACATGTTGGTTGCCTTGAGTACTCCATCTGACTGGACAGAACTTATGTTCTGCTACTGGAAAGAGTGTTTGTTGAACTCTGATGAACTCTTGAGGGGGTTCCTCTCATATAAAATGATAATAGTGTTTAAATGTAATAATGCGCTGGCATGTACAGTAATGCGAAACACAAAGGGTAGGAGGCCGTCTGGAGGGGGCAAGGCTTGCAGACTGAAGAGGACAAGGCTTTCCATCAGTTCTTTCCCACTGGAGCCCTATTTCTTTCATCCTTTCTTGCTGCTCCAACACCGGTCGGATTGTCATGTTGCTCTGCCCTCTCCTGCCTTTTCCACCTGTGGAAGCTCTGTAAATTCTTCCTCATGCTTCCCCTGTTGGCTCCGTCCTCTCCTGCTGCACCCTGCTTCTCTACCTCTTGGCATCTCACTTAGAGGTGGTTGAACATGGGAATATTGCATTTGCCTTTATCATGGGGGGATAATATATGACTCAGTAGCATACGTATTACTTCTTTTCTTGTAAAATATTTCTTGCAACTTTCTTTTTCAGAGTCCAACTATATCAAACAATTCTGTGTAGGTTTAGGAGGCTGTTATGAGTTTATTATTGACTCCTGTGATCCCACTTCAGACAATAGAGATCTATGAAAAGTAGGAAACCGTCTTGTATTGAGTCACTTTAAACTGAAGTGATTATATGTTGACTTGCCTTTCATCTGGATTTTTTTTTATTTAGAATCTTTGACACCCTTCCAGTGTATCACCAGGTAGGACTATGGTTTCACCCAGTTCACTGTACGGATAAGTCTTCCTTCCTTGTTCCAAGGTTCACAGTCTCCTCTGGCTTAATGTCTAGCCGCTTTCCAGATCACTGGTTGAGTGACACCTCATGACCTGGTAATCAGAAGGCTGATATATAGTATATTACAAAGGTTCACATGAGTTACAGAAGCTCTTCCACCCAAACACCTGGAGCTGCTAAATTTGCCAGGAAAAGGTCTAGGAGAATCCCCGGAGCAGCAGAAGCTCAACAACTCGATCCACAATAAAACCAGGTATAACACATCAACACTTCATCTGTTACACAATATCAGACTGGTGGCGTAAGGAAAACAAGGGTACGTTCCTTCATGCAAGTGATATTCTAGTAAGAAGTCCTTGTGATATCAGGGGGAGCATTGGAACATCTGATGTCTATGAATCCAGCAATTACCTTGCTGGCTCTACAACCTGGCTCTTTTGAGCGAATGATCCACCACAAATTACTCTCCCAGAGGTTGGATAATGCAAGCAGTACCCAACTTCTTCTGTAAAGAGGGGAAGGTACAACACATCCCACAGTCGTTTACTAGGCTCTGGTTTGTGTTGAAAATCGAAAAAAGAACGAGCAACATTAATCCCTCAGAAAGCAAATTCTTCACAAAATGGGCTCCGCTGATATGTTGGAATATCTGTGCTTCTCCCCCGCAAGACCAAAAGCAATTCAGTTGTTTGACTAATATAGAGTAGCGAATAGGGAGCAACAGATAGAGGAGATATGGCGGGCAGATATCAGAAACGAGTACGTAGTCTTGGCGATAGGGGTAACGGTGACAAGAGAGGTTAACAAAAAACTGGGATGGCAGTGAGAACCCCTCCCCTTCAACACATGGTTGGTGGTGGAGGAGATGAGGGAAAGTTTACTGTTTTTGAGTTTCCTAATTAACACTACTATACAAATACTTGTTATGTAATTTTACTAGTCTACCACTAATGTGGAGAAGTGCTGTAAAATGTGGTGTATGTGAACATGAATAGAAGTAATTCAGTAAAAAACAAGGTATGAGGACAACACAGTGGGGGTTTAGAAACCAGCCAATACTGTGTACATTCCAACTCCGATCAACAGCAACCTAAGCCCTAGTGGGACAGTGAGGCAGTCAGAAAATACTATAAGGAATTCCCTTATGTATGGAATAGAAGTAAACGTTACCCAACCAGCCATAATCTAAAATCCATCACAAACAAAAAACATGTGAAAGCTTTCTTCTTCTCATTTGATGTGGTCTGCATTCATCAGCATGTCAGTCAGTGGTCTCCTGTTCATTGTCCCTCAATCTGTGCTCTGTCTCAGTATGGTACCACTGGCTTTAGAGAGCTCAATGGTAGCGGTTGTGGAAGAAGAAGAATCAACTGGGGAACATATGCTGACATCTGAGGAGGGTTTGATGGCAGTCCAGAAGGAGGGTCAGCTATCTAAGAAGCACACAAAATGTACTCTATTTCGGATTTTGTTGCAAATGTTTTATCCCTAGATCTTCAGTATCCCTTGGTCAGTAACAAAAACCCTGTGAGGATGGTCTGCTATTTGTTTAGTCGGTCTGCATTTATCAGCATTTTAGACAGTGGCCTCCCTTTTAGAATCTCTCCCTTTCTGACCCTTCTCAAAATAGCACAGTCTTCTGAAGAGAGTGTGGATGTAGAAGAGGGGAAGGAACAGAATCTATGCCTATAACGTATGTGGTTAAGGGTTGGGGGCCAGTCCAGAATGAGGCTCAGTCTATATTACAGCATTTAGCCTTACATTACATATGTTTTAATTCTAGAGGGCTAATAAACCTCAAACGCATGTAATAGCGGCTTGCTCTCCATTTGGTGCAGTCTACGTTTGTCAGCATATTGGGCAGTGACCTTTGGTGTCTCTACCTCCAGACTCCATCTCATGATATGTATGTACATAGCAGTAGAGGGGTAGATTAGGCTGGTCATTTTAGGGGTGCCGTTCAGTCTTCTGGCTTCTATTTACTGTACATGATGAGTAATGGCGGACATTTCTTGGTTTGACCTTCATTGTTTTTCCATTACTGTTTATAGCATTTGTTCACCCCTTATGAGGCTATAGTTTAGTGCCTATTAAAAGCCCACATATAAATGAGATGGGAACTACTAAATTTACATTGCCAGCAATCTACGTTGTCTATCGAGTACAGGGTCCTAAGCAGCCACAATCGAGGCTACCTTACTATGATGGTCTTGCAAGCTTACCAGTCCTTCAAATGTATGAGATTCGTTTTTTTGAAACTATTTTTTGGGCAAAGACCCTACCAATTTGGCTGCATATCTTGGCATATATAGGAATTAACCATCTAGAATGCCACTTCTACCACTGACCCTCTCGTTCCCTTATGATTTGAAGAATATAGTTAGCTCTGAAAAGGTTTTAAGACCTTGTTACATATAAAAGTTGTAACAAGGATTCTCTGAAAATTATTATAGGCTATGTTCAGATAAAGAATTTGCTTTCTATGGCAACATATCCTAGTGCATAGGAAAAAGGGCTGCATTCTATTCTATTTTTAACTGTGTAGCTAGGGAAAAAGGGTATCAGTTGTAATATTTGGCTTTCTCTTTCATCAAGTCATTAGTTTACCTTTCTTGGGTAAGCTTAACTTCTTCAGTTTCATTCCCAAGCAGAACAGTTTAAGTAATTATGGGGCACATGCATCAAGCTCGTTACTGGTCGCAAATGGGCCAATTTTTCAGAATCGGCCCCTTTGCGACCGGTAATTAGCCTTTTGGGATGCTTCAAGCCCAAAGACATTCGCAAAATAGGTAATCGCAAAATTTGTGATTACCTATTTTGCAAATGCAGTTAGGGAATCGCAATTTGCAATTCCCTAAATGCAATACAAGAAGCATTCTCAGAATGCTACTTTGCATTAAGGAATCTCAAATTACCATCAACTTCAAGTTGATGGTAATTTGCAATTCCTTAGAATAAAAGCACAAAATTGCATTTTTCTAAGTGCCATGTGGCGTACACACATGCCTTTAGGGCATGTGTATGCACCCATGCCAATTGTGGGGGTGCATCAGGGTGGCTTTTTGGCCCCCGGGCACCCTTGAAATTGCATTTGCAATTTGCGATCACCTATTTGGTAATCGCAAATTGCGAATGGTTTGCCATTTTTTGCTATGGGCCTCTAGGCCCATAGGAATAAATGGGAATGCATTCCCTAATAGCGAATCACAATTTGCGATTCACTATTATGGAATGTTTAGGAATCGCTATTTATTTTGTGATTCCTACATGCATAAGGAATTGCAACTCCTTTAATAGCGATTCCTTAAAAATCGCTATTAAGGAATCGCAATGCCTTATCTTGATGCATATGCCCCTATGTCCACTTTCCAAAGCAGTGCTCACAATGTGTAAAAACAAGATGCCTTAAAACCAGCCATGTGTTCAGATTATGCTCCAGAGCTCATAACTCTTAAAAGAGGGATGTAAATAATATCCGCGTATAGGTGACTTGTCTACCATCAGAAAACAGTACAATTTATGGAATGCTTGAAGTAATCTCAGCCACTAGCAATTTCCCTGGAGGACATAAAAGTCCATCAATGCTTAACTCGTGTGCCACCACCCAGTCAGTCCTGGTCCAGTCCAGTCAAGTCTAGCTGGAGATCTTCCACTGAAACAGGCCCCAGACTTTGTCCCTGCTTATTGCATACATCAGTGTATACAGCCATTTGTATGTTGTGCAGCTTAAAACGTAAAATAAATTCCATTTGTGTCCTCTAGCAAGTGAAGAGGGAGTTCTTGCTTCACCATCCAGACATCAGACTAACTCATTGTTCAAAGAAACAAAGAAATTTGCAAACACTGCACTCTACAGAAAGTTTATATACTTGCCGCTTCATACCAGTTAGATTCATGCAAACATGCTCTTACAGACCTCTCAGCTATTAATATACAAGAGTGTCCATGATGTTAATGGCTGCTTACTAACTCAGACAACTCCTGCTAGATAGCCACATGTTGCAGCTTCTTTGTATGAACGTTTATTAAAATTAAGTGTGTTGTGCTTTAAATGTGTGCTTTGCTAAGAGTAGTATAAACTCAGCACAGGAGCAGCTTTGGGGACAATCAAAATGGAGTACTGAAGAAACAGCACAGTTACGTAGCCCAGTACTTTCTGAGATTTATTGTTTCACATTGAACAGTGCAGGTAAATGTGAATCAAGCAGTGCAGTAGTGGGTTAGCACTTGCTTACAAAATGAACTGGAAAGCACTTAGCAGAGTAGTGTTTAACGTGGCAATGGAGCCACCAGGGATGCAGTTGAGTGGCACCTATAATATCAAGAAGCATCTAAGTAGTAACACCTGAGTAGAATTTATTGTGGTACAAGCACTGAATATTCAGTGCAATTTTAGGAATGCAGTTGAGTAGTGTCATTTGACTAAAGGCCGAATGTAAAAAAAAAATTATATCCACTTAGTTGCTCTCCTTTCTATATGTTTATAGAAGAAACACCGTCTGCAAGGCATGGTACTTTAGAAGCTCAGGAGACTGGGGAAGACACGTATTCTTTTCTAAGGACTCTGACTCAATCATAGTTAATGCTGAGGTGCTGAATAAATGGGCTAAGTGTTGAATGAATGTTAACTGACTCATTCCTAGCCAGTGACTCTAGATTTGGAAAGAGCCTGTACATTTTCACGTTTTCTGAATAAGGAATTGCCATTTGTTCCGGACCCTATAGCACTCTGCTGTTTTAGGTTCCACGCAAAGGGTCTTTCAGGCTCCATCCTCCAAGCGGAAGAAGGAAAGTCAGCATCCACTTTTCTTTGAAGACATCCATGTGTGACTCCAAATAATGAAACAGAGGAGAGGGTGTGTACATGATTCCACATATATGTCTCTTCTTGAGGATGAAGTGTGTAGTTTTAGCAATTATGGAAGAGGGGTTTGTCATTTCTTAGCCAAGTATATCAAAGATGCCAAGCTGTTTGGCCTTATCGGGTTGTTTCCAGAGATCATCATTCGACTCCGGTTGCCAAGAAATACATTTTATTTATTTATTTATTTATTTTTTCAAAAATCTTTTTATTGAAGAGACAAAGACAAGGAAAAAAACAATAACAGGTGGTTTACATCGCAGAAGAAAGGATCAATAATATACATTCAGGGGATATAGACGGAGAATCATCAATAATGTCTGGTCACAAGTTACATCTGGCATGTGGCCGTGCTACAATCCGGATAGTCAAGCAGCCGCCTACCACCAACCCCACCTCCCCAGGAAAACAGGATAAACATTGAGTAACAGCCCAGAGTAGAAGGGAGGGGGGAGGGTGCAGCGACAATAAGGTTACGATGTTACATCCACATACCGAACACAATAATAAATTACGTAGCAATTGAATGACTCATGCAAATGATATCCCACCCGGAACCCGTCTACCCCTTAACACAACTCCGTTACTTAATAAGACCACCTACATCAGGATTTTGAAGGATTTCAAACATAAAAACTACAAATACAAACAAAACAAACACCCCTCCTCCCACCCTGCACCCCAGCATGTGGCTTGCGCCCTATCCCCAACTAGCTGTGTGCCTGTCGCCCCATCTAACTAGGTACTAAATGTAGTAAAACTTGGAGGAGGACGTCTCAATACGGGCCCCGGTTCCCCCTCCCCCCAGTCAGAACCAAGAATCCCCATAAGAAACACACGACACCATTAAGAGGCAAAGATCAAACTAAACAGGGGAAACAGCAGCTACCACCCTACCTCCCGTAAACACAATGGTAACGAATCCCACTTCAGAAAACCCATGGTGCCAAACCCCAACAATTAGTCTCATTCTTGACCCTTCCGATCAGGCGTACGAGCCCCCTCCAGGAAGGTTGTCGCCTCCGCAGGATATTCGAGATGTGAAAACAGTTCAGTAAAGTTCCGTACGAGGCGAGGCAAAGTTGCAAAATCTCTGGGAACCCTGTCGGCATCAACGATAACCCTCATCGACATAAGCTCCCAACACCGTTGTCTACGTGAGGATAATGAAAGCGTCGAAGGGAGAATACACACTGAATCGTTCCATAGATAGTTCCCATCAAGAGTGTCCGGAAGGGGATCGACAATTAAACAATATTGGTGGGTTTGGCAGTCCGTAGAGCACGTCGAGTCCACGATTGTCAGCCATTACATTGCCATGAAGCTCTGACAGCTCTCGTGGCACAGGGCCCACTGCGGTTAGATGGACCGCCGTGGGTGGTATAAGCTGATCAGGATATTGAAATGGCGCTCTTGTCCGAGCCCGTGTGCAGCCGCAGTCATTTTCCGGACAATGGACTCCACATGGGAATGTAGTGCCCCGATGGCTGCCAATACAGATCGTATCGACGGTTCATACTCGGTCCGTCCCGCCGAATCTTGTTCCAAAACACCCATGTTCGCTTTCCCCCCCGAGGCCCGGCCTACCCCGGGGGAATTGACACATTTTTTGGGGCGGACTGTCGCAGAGGGAGACCGAGGACTTACCAAGGTCACGATCCAGGCTCTGGTGCCACAAACGTAGACCCCAACCCGGCAAACCGGGTCTCCGGGCCAGGGACCCACACCCACAGCGCACTGTCGTGCCTCGTCAACCCTCCATCGATGGTAAGCTAGAGCAGCAACCGCCGTCAAAATCGGGCTTAAAAATTTTCCCCACGTCCAGGGACCGGACCCTTATGATAACCCACAGCTGATGTTATTCAACTGGAACCCGGCTGGGCCAGTACTCGAGTCCCCGGCTCACAAGCAGGAGTAGGCCCCAAACTAAAACTCGATGTAACTTTGTCCACAAAGCTGGGAAAAATACCGGGATCGCACCAAAGTACAGCGTAGCGGTTCACACACCCGGAGGCAATTTCAGGATATGTAGCAGGATTATCCAGCGGGGGACGGAGGTCGGCGGAGCCAGGAGCCTAAGTGGCCATCTTGGTTGCAAATGTAGCTCCTCCAAGAAATAAATTGTTAAACTCTATCTAACCGCATTTTCTGGCTGGGAATGTCCTCATATTGATATCATATTGATATCATAACATGTATTTTTAAAGTGCACGCATACCCAAGTCTTGGGTCGCATGGCTCTGAAGCAAATAAAATAGGAAACAAGAATTATAATGTTGGTAGGAAAACTGCTTCTTTCTTACAGTTAGAAAAATATGTGCCATGAGAAACTGCCGTAAGAAACTGGGCACTAAAAATCGTTTTTTAAAATGTTTTATTTGTTTGTTTACTTGGTCGCTGCACAATTTGAAATTTAACTTATAGAAATGAATATTCCAACTTCAATTATTCAGATTGACTGTATAATGATCAGGAATTTACTTGATCATTTTGTATCTGGAACAATGAAAATAAGCCTCACTGCATGAATGTGCTTTAACAAGTCACGTATGGAACACACAAACCTGCCCTGACGGATGAGCGCTATGTAAAATTCCGCTCAGTCTGGTACCACAAACTCATTCTATCTTGCAACATAATACCTTCAGTCAATACTCCTCAAACCAAATGTTTAAGCCATGTTACACTGACTGCATGCTTTAAAATGGCATTTATAATTTGCTGCATTGCGGCTACGATACGTAGCTTACTTTAATCACTTCAGTTACTTAATACAAATGATCAAATCTTTCATTCAAACAAAGAAAAGCCAATCTTGCTGAAACACTTTTCCACCTACAATTCAGAATTTGTAAGCATAATATTGCAACGTAATAGGTTGTCTTTGCTGGTAAAGTAATGCTGTCATTACTAGAAAGGGTGGGATTTGGACCATGTTTCCTGGGATGGATGCTACTCTTGTACACTGGAACTGATAGCAGAGCTGACGACAGCCGGATCATATCTGAGAGCTGGAAGTTAGAGAGGGTATGATGGCATGACTGTCCTTGCTCACCTCCCTTGTGTGCCATAGTGATTTAACCATTAGTATTCAGGCTGAGATCTGTGATGTAGCAGAGGGGAGTCACTTGGGGTGAACTAGACTTACAATGTCCATGTATCCGCATGATACACTGGTGTACCTGCACCATCATGAAGTATTACTCCAAGAATTAGAATACTTTGTTGGGGGAATACACTGGAACAGCACTAGTACATAATTGGCAGGTAGGGAAAATTTGAGAGACAGTGGTGACAAAACAGCAAGGAAACACTCTGCATTCGCTCCTGCTATTTATAATGAGATCGGTACAGTGGAGGTTGATGTGATGAGAAACTATGCAGGAGTTGTAACTAAATGGAATCTGGGACATTTTTACAGTAGTCAAGATAATACAGATTGCTGTTTCCAGGACCTCAAAGAGGCCAGTCCATATTTACCTAGCCGGGACACTGGTGACAAAGTTCAATCCAAGGAAAGAGTGGGTTAACACATCTCTTAATGCCAGGTTCGAATTGGTGTAATTGGAATGAAGATATGCTGGGAGAGCTGCAGCATGTCGAAGATGTGGAAAAAGGACACAGACTTAGTCACACGGTTGTACCAAGTTGTTTTTTTTTTTAAACTTTGTTTATTGCATTTATATAATCATAAGACATAACATTCAAATGTTCCCCCTCCTCCCTCCCAAAAGAGCACACAGTGCGTATCAAGCCAAGTTCCCAATTAGCAAAGTTCGGGCACACTCGTAACACAGCCTTTGAGCCAACAACCCGAGCCCGGGCAGGCGACGTGTAACATCATGACACTAGGTGGACCATACATCAACAAAGATCCATGCCGCCCAGAGCGCTCCCCTCTTTCCTCCCGTGTGTAGCTACCCCTCCCACCTCCCCTAACCCCTCCATGCCGCTATTGAGGTGGACATGGATGGACACCCGGATCCCCAGCGCAGTGATAGTTGTAAGGATCACGGTTTGTACCCCCTAGACGAGTCTTCTAGTGTAGAAGTGTAAAGGAGCCATGCGCTGTCGGAGACCCCTCTCTCAGTCTAGCTGAGCCATCCGAAGGGACAGGAGATCTTGCTAAGTCCCCGCTGATCTCTCCAGGGGGGTGTGTGGCTGCAGCACCGCTGATGTATCTCTGGTATAGACCCCAGAAATTCTTTGGGCGTCTAGATGAGGGAAGAAGCTCGCTGTAGTTTTCTGTCTGTGTGCAGCAATATAACATGGCATGCGCCCAGCGTTTGGCGGTGGGTACCGGGCCTCTCATCCAGCAAAGTGCTACCACTCGCCTCGCTATGAGCATCCCCATGTCTACCAACTCCTGACAGCGGCCGGCAGCTTCCTAGAATGTCCTAATATTGCAAGCGCTGGGTCGAGGGCCAGATCAACCTCCACAATCCTGCTCATCTCCGCGAAAATGGAAACCCAGTATGCCTGCACTCCCGGGCACTGCCAAGCTATGTGAAAGAAATCCACCTGCCACGCATGGCACCTGTCACACGCCGCAGAGTCGCGAAGTCCGTACCTGTGTAACCGTTCCGGGGTGTAGTAGACTCTATTGAGATGTTTGAAGTGGATCAGTCTATGTTTCCCGTTTAGAGAGATACGCTTAGTATTTACGCAATAGTAATGCCACATGTCGTCGTCCATGGAGATCTGCAGGTCTTTTTACCATGAAAGACGAGTTGGGGTGACTGCTGCTCCCGCTGTGACATCGCAATTTTGTATAGGGTGGTCAGTAGTTTGCGTGGCGACTCAGTTTTCACTATATACGGAAGTTCAGGTACGTCGGGAGTTTCCGCCAGGTCGTCTCCTAACAGTCCCAAAAGGGCGCTACGAACTCGATGGACTACACTACGCCTGTCTCTGCTATGGGGGAAAGCCACTGCGCCCATTCCACCGGCACAACAGGGAAATAAAGCAGCGCCCCACCCCCGAAGCCACAGAAGACTATGCCACGCGTGATTCGTGGTTGCGATGGAGTTCAAGATGCCAGTTCTGCAGTCCATTGGGCCAAAGACTGTCGCTGGAAGCGAACGAGGGGCGGCAAATACCCTTTCCATGCAAACATGGGGGATGCGTCCATCACCGTAAACAGATGGGCCGCTTGGGCTACCCGATAATAAAGCTCCATGTCTGGGGCACCAAGGCTACCCATGGCGTATGGTAATGTGAGGGTAGTCCATTTCGCTCGTGGTTGTTTGCCGGCCCATGCCAGTTTGATCAGGAGCTGCGTCAGTCTCTGAAAGAAGACTTTGGGCAGAGTCATAGGAATTGTGGAGAACAAAAACAGGAATCTAGGTAGCACCACCATTTTCATAATCGAAATGGGGCCGAGGAGAGAGAGTGGGAGTCTACACCAAGCATCTACGTCGTCCTCTAGTTTACTTAAGGCAACGCCATTATTTTCCAGGAATAAGGTCTCAGAGTCAGTGTAGAGTCGAATTCCCAGGTACCGAATTGGGTCAGTGGTCCACTGCAGTGGGTACTCCATGTCAAATTGCCTGGTGACTGGGGTGAGAGGGAAGGCCAGGGACTTTGTCCAGTTTACTTTTAATCCAGAGAGGGCGCCAAAGCGTACTACCTCTCGCAGCATAGATGTTAGATTGTTTTCCGGGTCCCGATTGTATAGCAAAGTATCATCGGCGTACATTGAGACTACGATTCTATATGTGGGTAAGCCTATACCCTCATTGCCATGATACTCTCTCAGTGCGCAGGCTAGTGGCTCTGCCACCCGTGCATACAGCAGGGGAGAGAGTGGGCACCCCTGACTTGTCCCCCTGCCAATGGGGAATGAGTCTGTGACTAGGTTACCGAGGCGTATTCTGGCCCGAGGCCGATAGTATAGAGCACCCATTATCTGGAGGAAAGTTTGGCCCAACCCCAGGCGGTGCAGCACCAGACGCATGAAAGGCCACTCCACAGAGTCAAAGGCCTTCTCCATATCCAGGAACACAGCGATTGCGTTATGATCTTGCTGCACGTGCTGCATGGTGTCTAAGACCGTGCGTATATTGTATGTGAGGTTCCTGCTTGGGATAAAGCCAGCTTGTTCCGGAGCAACCAGCAATGGCGCCAGGAGTGCTAGTCTATTGGCCAGTATTTTAGCGAACAGCTTGGTATCAACATTGAGCAGAGAGAGAGGCCTGTAGGAGTTGCAGTCATCATGCGCCTTCCCGAGCTTCAGAATGGTTACTAAGAGAGCTTCCCTCATTGAGTGCGGCATTTTTCCCTCTACGCAAATATCATCGATGGTTGTGCCAAGTTGTAGTGAAAGTCTGGATAGACGACATGGATAGAGTGCATCCAGTAATGGGTAGGACACCCTAACTTAAAATTAAACAGTATAGCAGCACACACACAAAGGAACCTTACATTAACATTTTGTCCACTCTGATGCCCTGGTGCATTGGGAAGGGAAGAAAGTTCCAGAACCAGATATGGGGCTAGCCCAGAAGATTCGCCCACTTAAAAGGCTGGCACCAGGTAAAAATCTTGGACCCTCAGACCACTTTTTCAGTGCATTCCTGGACCTGTGGACACAGCAGAAGAACTGCCTGTCATGTCCCGAGGTTCCCTACATACTGCCCCTTTAAGTAAGAACACTATTTAAGACATCATGGCTCTTGGAGCGACGCTTTACGTTCTTGCGTCTAGCTCCATTGATTCTTGTGTTCCGTCCTGTTTCCATTTGCCTGTCTGACTGTTTTGCTGATCTGTTTCCGGTTACGCGGTGGAAGTGTTCCAGCCCTCGCGCTCGCGTGCGAGCTCCAGCTTTCCTTCCCCACATAGTATAACGGAGATTAACGGACGTCTATTTCCTTGGCGTCCCCTGGTGTCTCGTTCCGTTTGCCCGGTGACGAGAACGCTTACCATTCCTTGGAGTCCCGCCCGGCGGCCGGGTTTTTCCCCGCCATCCGGCTGGGCTCAACATTTGTCCTTGTCTCGTGTTTGTTGCTCCGCCTGGCGGCCGGGTGGGCATCAAATTTCCCTCCATGTCATCCCTTCACATTATGCCAAATCCCCATTGATCACTACATCATTTTTGCTTATTCTTTGTCAAGCCTCACATGTGTTCTGGGGTTCTTGCGTGGACCAGAGTGGGGCACAGATTACGACCTTCACGACTTAGAATCACGGTAACAGCGCCCTGCGCTGCCTACATATATATTGATTTATGTTGTGATCATAATAGACATCTGAGTGTATGTTTTGTTTCTTAGATCTCCATGCAACGTTCATTGGTGCTGGCATCAGCTCAGTGTTATCAGAATAGTGGATGTTGTCCAGTAGTCTTCTACCACATACAGAGTGAGAAGTTGACTAATCAGATATTTCCTATTTATGTGTACGAGATCAGAAAAAAGTGCTTACTGATATTTCTTTGTAACAGCTCAAGACGAATTCCTACCATTATCCCACATACCAGTTCTACGACATAGACAAAACAAATGTGGTATGTAGTAGTCATATACATAAATAGACAGGGTATATTTATGTATTGTGTTTGATCTAGATAGATTGTGTATTTTCCTTTCCTTACAGCCCACCTGTTGCCAAGTATCCATTCTGAAGAACTCCATCAAGATCTTGTTTTTTCCCCCCACCTTTCCTTGTTTTGTCTCCCTGTTTTCCCCTGGCGAGCCATTCGTTACTCTAGTGTTTGATAGAGTCGGAAGGCCGTGGAATATTCTTCGGATTCCTGACGCTCCTGCGGAACCAGCTTGGAAATCATTACAGAACGTAAAGCCCACGTGGTGTGTTCTGCCCGAGTGTCATGGATCTTGAAGCTGTTTCCCTATCAGATTTAGCTGGCATTTTAGGGAATTTACAGGTTGAACCCCAGGCATTGATTACTAGGGTAGACACTTTGCAAAGACAACAAATGGCAGGGGCGACGGGAGGAGGCTCATCAGTGGTACAGGTCACTACCCCTCCTTCCATACCTCTAGCACCCCCTGAAAGATATGCAGGGGACGCGGCAAAATGCGCCGCCTTCCTTAGCCAATGCCAGTTGCATTTTTCCTGTAAAGCCAATTGTTTTCCCTCTGATCAGGCATAGGTGGCCTTTATAATATCATATCTCAGTGGTGCTGCTGCAGATTGGGCCATACCTTTAGTAGATCGAGACGACCCACTCCTACATAGTTACACCGCATTTAGGAGGGAGTTCCGTAAACTGTTTGACAGACATGTGTATACCCGTTCTTCTGATACTGAATTGTTGAGTCTTAAACAGGGTAATCAAGATCTAGTAGCCTACATAACTATGTTTCGCAGGCTGGTAGTGGAATCAAATTGGCCTGAAGAAAAACGCAGTACCATGTTTTACAAAGGCCTAAGAGACGAATTAAAAGATGCCCTTTCACAGATAGCATATCTACCAAAGTCTTGTACAGACCTCATTGACTTGGTAGTAAAAATAGATTACCGGATTCAAGAAAGAAGGAAAGAGAGAGGGAAGCATGAATCAAGATACGTTCCTATCAGAGAAAAGAAGAGTACTATAGAAAAGACTAGCGACGATAGTGAACCCATGCAAATAGGCATAGTAAGAGGACCGCTGACGCCAGAAGAGAGACAGAGAAGAAGAACATTCAGACTCTGTTTGTATTGTGGCAAAGCAGGTCATTTTCTAAAGGAATGCCCTGTTAAACCTGCACAATCCAAGTACTCGGGAAACTAGGAAGCCTGGGATCTTGTGAGACGAGGATCCCAGGTAGATCTGGCCTTACAGTCTCTTCCTCTGATTATACCACCACCTCCACAAATCATCTTTGTGTCAGCATTTTTGACCCAGGTAACTCATGGATAACATGTGTTAGTCATGATTGATTCCGGGGCATCAGGGAACTACATGGATGTAGAGTGGGCAAAGGATAATATGATACCCTGCATTAAAAAGGAGATAACCAGTAATGTCACCACTATAGATGGCAGCTCCCTTATCTCTGGTCCTGTAACGCATAGTACTACATCATTACATATGACCATAGAACCTGATCATCATGAAGATATAATGTTTGATCTAATCTGTTCCCCACAATTCCCAGTGCTCCTGGGTATTCCTTGGTTGAGATCTCAAAACCCTGACATAAATTGGGAAACTTCTACGATCACTTTTCCCTCTGTTACTGTACCGACCAGATTTTTGGACCAGATGGAATCCGCTCTTAGGAGCCCCTCTACTCCAGCCGGCACGTAAACAACTCCCTCCTTAGAACGTATTTACAATGAATATAGACATAGGTATGACATCTCGTACCTAAGGATGGGAAAAATAGCAATAAACAAGCATTGGTTTTATAACATCCTATTCACACCTATTAGTCTCGCGGCCACATAAGCCCAGACTAGTCTACCCTGGGGCAGATCTGACAATATACCATTTATCCACTTGACACGCAATCCGGCGCGTCTACACACGTGGGCCTGCAGTCCCAGTGCTCTCCTTTATACCCGATCTGCAATCCGGCAGATCTACACACCCCTCAATCTTGGGTGCTCTCATTTACACACGACCTACAATCTGGCAGGTCTCGGCACCGTATCCCCCCGGTGCTCTCATTTATACACAGTCTACAATCCGGCAGACTTACACACCTACTCGTAGGTGCTCTCATTAACGCCGCATACCAACGACGATCACTTTCCTATGAATCCTCAGGGATGAAATCTGCAATTATCTATTCAGGGTAAAACTACGGCAATGGAAATCAGTGTAGTGTTCAAATTAAGTGTGCCTTCTGCTCTTGACATCAACTGTTTTCTGCCTCCCTACTTGTTCAGTCATTCCTTACCTGACCGGGATCCACATCCGTTCATGTAAACAACATCCGACTAGAAGTATCAGACCACGATTAAACAAGAATAAAAGGCACATGTCGGATCACCAATAAATGGGGGCATTTATTACAATATAAAGAATAAACACAATACTACATGATATATATATTTATGTATTTATACATATATAGGCTGCAAAGAAAAGATAGAGGTTAAGGTGCGCGCTTCGCAAGGGAAGGGGCAGAGATCACCTGGTTAATATGAAGTTTGGACTCGGCAGTCATCTAGGTTCTCGTCTCGTCTCTCTCTCTGTGTCTTGGCTCGTCTTGGGGGTCCACCTCAGCCGTCACAAGTACACGTCTGCACCGCTAGGCTCAACCTCCTCTGCTTCCCTCCAAGGCACTGGAACCTGGTTCTTTATTAACTACCGTCTCTCTCTCTCTCTCTAGCTCTCTCTCTAGCTCTCAGAGAGTCTCAGTTTTTCTCAGACTTCAAAATGGCGATTGTCTGCCGCAGAAATAATTAATGATAGAGATGCTAACGGCTAGCTGCCGCCTACGGACTGACTGACTCAGTGCCTAACACTTTCACTAATATCAAAGCTGTCCCTTCATGGAAAGTTACGGCCAGTAACCTGCCGCCCACCAAATTCTTGTACCTCCCCGTACCAAGGACACGTTCCCAGCCGGCCGGCCTGAAGTTGTGTCTTCGGAGTGGAGAAAAATACAGTCTTTCGATAAGGGCCAGCCTGAACCGGTTCTCTCCAAGCGAACAACACCTTGAAACTAAAACATTATATTTAACCTAGAAAGCCTTTCCAGCTACTGGGCAGAGGGCAAGATGGAGTCTGTCCCGTTTAAGGCCTGCAAGGCCCAAAATATGTGTGACTCCATAGAAAATACACTAATACTCTTACAAAAGGACGGATCATCCCTAATACTTATATATCTATCCCCTAGCTTTAGCTTATAAGCCCTGATCTAAAGAAAAGGGTACGAAAATGCACTACTGTGCCTTATGGATAGGTCCTACTTATAGTCCTAATCCCCATACCATAGGGGATAATAGGCTGGAGTCACCATCCATCATCCTCCTTCTAAACAGGGTCGAAAAAGTCGGTTGTTACATTTCACCCTTGACTCCAGTCTATTAGCCAAAATCTATATCGAACTAACATCCGTAGAGGAATATTAAGAAACAAAATTAACTGATCTATTCTTCCTACCAAATTTAAAAAATTGCAATAAAGAGGGAATACACTGGATAAAGCAGCAAATAGCTACTAAAACACAAATAAAGATTATAATACCCCCTAAAATCTGTCGTAAAGAATGTAAGTCTGGCAACCAATTAAAGAGCCAGTCGAACCAGCCCTGATCAAGATGTTGTCTAACTTCTGCAGTCAAATCGTGGAGTTTGTCAATATGGGCTTGGATTGATTTAGAATGGTCAGACAAATTAAAACAGCAGAGGCAAAGTCAGAACAATCATGTCCATGTTTCAGCAACAAATAGTCAATCGCAGCGCGATTCTGTAAAATGGCTCGTCTTTCACCCTGAGCATCTAATAATAAGTCAGATAATACAGTCGAGGTGTGGTTAATTGATTTAACCATCCAGCAAGCCATCTTGCCAATGGTTTTAGCATTGTAAACAGCCAATGCCGGGACACCAATAATAGAGAAAGCTAAACTAAGATACTCCGATTTAGAGTAAAGATGAACGGAGGAATCACAGTCTTCTTGCAATGTCATAGAGTCTCGTACCATACGGGAATGGGAACCAGGGTGTGAGGAAAACATTAGTAAGCTCAGTCTAGTAATAGCACACGGACCTCCGTTAACATTAGCAGGAATATAGGGCCAAGAAGTATTGCCACAGGAAAACAACCAGCCATTAGGCAACAACATAGGACGAAAATAGCTAGGAACAACTAATAAACGTTTACATGTCATATTATTTTTTCACAGAAATACATGAATTTGGAAGTCTTCGTAAACAAAGCAATCGTTGGTGAGCAGAAAAAGTCGTGGCAGCCTGTAATTTTAAACGTAGGCATTCCGAAATCGCTTTAGGATCACAAGTAAAAATAAAACACAAATCGCCCTGTGTAATATTATAGGTGGTAATTCGGGAAGGAATCGGAAGGGCAGAATCAGAAAGGGTAGAACATAAAGGGCAAAATTCATGGGCGGGAAAATCGCCCAAAATGATATTAGGACGGGCACTCGAAATATTGAAAATGTGCCGTAGAGTCTCAGTGGAAGCAGGGACAGCAACCAAGCAGGTCGCTAAAATATCAGTCACAGATCTCATAGGGGTAAGACAGAAATGCGGAGAGTTCGTAACCCTTTTTGCAAGGGCAATCCAGAAGTTGGCGGAAGCCTCCCACGCAGTGAAGGAACGCGGAACTCGGGTTCTCCAATCAACCGAAGTCGGTGGGTCCTCTCCTCTCCCGGCGTAGCAGACCAAAAGGAGTCCAACGCCGGCACATCCTGCAGCAGCAGTCCAGAGAATGATCTGAGAAAATACAAACACAGGCCTTAATCACTCTCGCAAATAGCATTTGTCAGCTGGGACAGCTTCCCAGCTATCTTTCCCTGGCTTCATCACCAAAATGGTATTATCATGACCGGTCGCAATAATTTCAGCCTGTTCAGGAGGATTTTTAGGCGATTGCACCCAAATTTTAGCACCAGGGTTGTCCGAAGAACCAAACCCTTTTTGACCTCGTATCGTTAGCAAAGTCGGGGCAGAGCCTTTCTTAATCTCACCACTGAACACAGGTATAATCAGCAACTGAGCAACACGGTCAGATTTTTTGATGGATAAATCAAGCTCACTGCTATTAAGCAGGAGAACCTTAATCTCTCCCTGATAATCGCTGTCAATTACACCGCCAAGAACCTGAACACCTTTTAAGGCAAGGCCCGATCTAGGGGCAATCAGTCCAAAACTACAGGCAGGTATACAGACACCAATGCCAGTTTCAACAATGATTCGATCTCTACTTTTCAAAGCTGCATCATTCATAGCATGCAGGTCCAAGCCTGCGGAACCTGGGGTCGCTCTGCATGGAGCCAAAGCTCCGGGGCTAATTTCCCAATAGATTACAGTATGGGACATCGTATTAGGTTTTGCATCAACAGCAGGAGGAAACAAACGCATTAAAGGAGATTCAGCATGCAACAAAGGACGATTATTTAAAATTAACAATGCCTGAAGTAAAACATCCTTCCAGTTCCGGTAATTATCATTGGTCAATTTACGCAACTGTTCTTTCAACAAGCCATTCATGCGTTCAATGAGGCCCGAGGCCTGCGGATAATATGGAATATGAAAAATCCATTCAATGTTACTTTCCACACAGAATTCCTGCACCAATCTTCCACGGAAGTGGGATGCATTATCAGATTGAATTTGGAATGGGACACCATAGTACAGTATGAGTAATTCAAGAGTTTTAATGGTATTAACTTGGGTAGCATGTTTACAAGGGAAAGCGACCAACAGGCCGCTAAAAGTATCAACAGCTGTGCAAATATACTGGCAACTTCTGCTCATAGTGAGCGGACCAATATAATCAATCTGCCAAATTTGAGCGGGCATTTTTCCTCGATGCAAATGGCCTTTAACAATATGGGGCACTGATCGTTTCTGAGCATGCTGACAGATAGGACAATGCAGAATGACATCTTTAATCAAATTTAAGGGAATATGAATTCCTCGATAGGAAGCCCACCTGCTAGTGGCTCTCTCTCCAAAATGTCCTGCTTTTTGGTGGGCCCATTTCGCCAATCCTGCCAAATCAGAGTCCTGCATGTCCACCACTGCCTCAGAAATTTTAGACTTTTCATCTGCAATGTTATGAAAGAATTTGTCAAGGGAATCGATCGGGGTATGAGCATCCACATGAAAGATTGTCACAGTACTCTGTGGGAGCAGTTCCCAAATTTCTTGCCATAATTCCTTTCCCCACAATTCTTTTGAATGCAATTCCCAATTATGAGAATGCCAAGTTGGTAACCATATCGCCAGTCCATTAGCAGTGGACCAGGAATCAGTGAAAATATGACATGTGCCAGGTAATTCTTGCTTCAAAACCTGATAAACTGCGTATAACTCAGCATATTGACTGCTCTTTCCTTCACCAGTTGTACTCAATAACTTTTGTGTGATCGGGTTATAAGAAACCGATTTCCAGTGCGGTTTTCACCAATGAATTTCGCTGAACCATCTGTAAACCACACATGTTTTCTGTCCTCCGCGGACAAATCATCAAATGGCTTACCCCATCTGACAGGAGATTCCTGAACCACAGGCACAGAACATTCATCTGCAGTGTCATTCGAGGGCGCCTGCGCCACTCGTTCATGCAACACAGCTACACCTTTCGGTCCCACACTCGCCCTGTCCTGGATGTACCATTTCCACTTAATCACACTCGCCTCTTGAGCATGTCCAATTCGATGGGACTTCGGCGAACTCAACACCCACTGCATGATAGGAATTTCAGGTCTCAGAATCACAGTATGACCCAGAGTCAATTGCTCGGTATCCACCAGAGCCCAGTAACATGCAAGCAACTGCTTCTCAAAGGGTGTATAACGCTCACCAGCCTCAGGTAACTTTTTGGTCCAAAAACCTAACGGCACTTTTTGTCTGCCTTGCTTTTGCCATAAACTCCAATTGGCATACAGACCACCCACAGAAACATTCAAATCAACATCACCCTCGCTCACAGGCCACAAATCCAAGGCATACTGAATAGCTTCTTTCGCCAAATTAAAAGCATTCTGTTGCGGTTCACCCCATTCAAACGCATTCTTCTTACGGGTGACTCGATACAATGGGGCCAAAATCTGACTCAAATGGGGAATGTGCTGACGCCAAAAACCAAATAGGCCAATGAAACATTGAGCCTCCTTTCTGTTCCCCGGAACAGCAAAATCCAAAATTTTACGCTTCACTTGCGGGATCACCTCTCTGTGACCTTCATGCCAATTAATTCCTAAAAATTTAACATTCTGGGAAGGGCCCTGTAATTTGTCGGCATTAATTTCCCAACCTTTAGCACGTAAACAGTCGAGAATCTGGTCCAGATGGGATTGAACCTGATCTTGCGACTCACCTTGAATCAAAATGTCATCAATATAGTGACACACCTGGATTTGGGGATGAACAGGTACTTCAGATAAATGCTCCGCCACCAGCCGGTGACAGATCGTAGGACTATGTACATAACCTTGAGGAAGACTCCGGAACGTCATCTGACGTCCATTCCAGGTAAAACTGAATTGTTCCTGACACTCGGGCGCAATCGGGATTGAAAAGAAAGCATTAGCAATATCAATGGACGCATACCATGTACCTGGATGCTTCTGAATTCTCTGAATCAAAGTAACCATGTCTGGCACTGCAACAGCCAAATGAGGAGTGTGTTTGTTCAATTCTCGATAATCAACAGTCATGCGCCAAGAATTATCACTTTTGCGCACGGGCCAAACGGGATTATTCCAAGCAGAAGTAATTGGAGTTATAACTCCAACATCAACCAAATCTTGAATAGTGGCAGTAATTTCCTCATGACCACCAGGAATACGGTATTGCTTTTGAGAAACCACCTTCGTAGCCTGGGGAATAATAATGGGGGGCATTCGCAAACGACCAACCCGTACGGGTCTGGACGAAATGTAATGTTTCGTTCCAAATTGATAACAACCATCATCTAAATGCAAAGTCATTCCTTTTAAAATATCAATTCCAATGATGAATTCCAGGAGTGGTACAACTAGTACAGAATATTCTTTGCGGGGAAGTCTGCCAATTCTCATGTCAAGTGTAGTTTGCACTGCGGGGGTCTCTTTTCCACCTAATCCAGTAATTGTGAAAAACTGTCCTTTAAATTTCTTAGATTTACCATGAATTAAAGTGGCCTCTGCCCCAGTATCCACCAACGCTCGGGCCCTTTGGATATTACGATGTTTCCAAAAAATTTTGATATCTACATAGGGTCTATTGTCTCTGTGAGCCCACCTACGTACTGGAGCTTGACCTATTTCCTAGTCATTTTTACTGTGGTCAGCCAACCAAGACAAATCAGGATAAATGCTTTCAACTTTTTTCGGGATCAGAACGTCCTGTTCATATCCATCTCTATTACGAAATGGATTATTGTCATGTTCAAAGAATTGTGAATTGCGGTCAGAAAGCCTATGGCAATCATCCCGTCGTCTAACATCAGGGGAATAACTCCTGTCATCTCTGCGTCTACTAGAGACACGATCATCTCTCCCTCTGTCTCTCACCCCCTCTCTCACCCTTGTATAATCACGGCGGGGAGAAGCATCACGTTCATAACGCCGGTCATCACGGCGATCAGCATCCACACGACGTCTCTCATCGCCACTATCATCAGAACCACGATCACAATCATTCTTTCGTACTCGACGGGCACCCTCCTTACGATCCAAACCACGCTTACGAAACATTTCCCACAAGCGATTATTAGGTTCACCATCGATGTCCTCCCTTTTCACACCATCAGCCAAAAGTGCAAGAAACATGTCACGCCTAGAGAATTTATAATCCCCAGCGGTACGACCCTCGGGTCGAGATTGCCTTTCAGGTTTAAACCATTCACCCAACTCACCAAGCTGACGAACAGATTCAAGCACCATAGACAAAGGATTGCCAGTCTGATTAATCAACAAAGTCATCATAACCTGCTTATAAGCAACAGGCGAAGAACGGATAATGCGATTACGCACAGAAGATGTCAAAAGACCATCCAACAATCTGTCAGAAGTACTGAGAAAAATCGCCGTTTTCATCACTTCCTCTTTCAAACGTTGCGACGCATCGCGCAAAGTATACCATGGCTTGTCATTGACAGGCCAATCAGACTCAGTAGGGTATTTATGGTTACAACCATCATTCGCAAGCTGGAGCAAAGTAATCTGGCCAGCACCATTATAATTCCGAAAATTATCTTGTACAGTAGAATCGGAACTCAGAGAGCAAAAACGTAAACAATCACCACCATCAAGCATAATGCCGGCAGCACCTAGTTCATAAAGGCGCACCATCCACGTAAGTAAAGATTCACCGGGTCGCTGTCGAAAGCGTTGTAAAATGTCACTAACCTCCTGTTGAGTAAAATCTTCAATACTATCCATTTGAATACCATTCGGCATACCAGGAGTCTGTTGTAATTTGCGTCGAAACACAGGGTGAGCAGAAACCTCCGGAAGAGCTTCCGAGGAAGCCCGGTCCTTCGATTTAGAAGAACAATCAGGGCGTGATACGTCATCAGAACGGGTAGAGCGACAACCATCGCCAGAAATATCATCTTTGTCACAAGAAGCAGATTTACAATCACGTCCGGAGCGAGAAGATTCACGCTTGTTACCCTCCTCAGCCGAGGAGCTAGAATCATTCGAATCCCAGATATTACCATCCCACTCGTCGGGGTTCCAATCCAGTCCGGCTTTCGCCACGACCAGACGCACTTTCCGCGTAGACACACGACCACGACGGTGTCTGTATTTATATTTCGCAATGCGTACTGCAGCCCTTTCGGCTATAGTTTGATAAGTTTCAAGTTTATCGGCAAGCAATTTATTTTGACATCGCAAAAGAGTATGCGCATTTTGCACCTCAACAAACTTTTCTTCCATATCAACAAACCGCTTCTGCAATTTAGTAAACTTCTCATGCAGCACTCTGTACGCGGTCAACACAATCCAACCTCTGCGTCCTAAAATAGGAAGCTCCTCACCCTTCACTACTGGCGCTTTTTGCAAGCAAGAAACCACATCAGTGGGCTCCGCCTGCTCCAAACAAGAAACCCAATTCTCACTCAAACCAGTAGAATCGGCCCACTCACGGGCTAAAGCCTCATACGGCGTTGACTCCCAGCCGGGAATATCAGCAGGCAACTTAAAAGTAGATTTTGATTTCTTTTTCGAAAACATGGTAACACACAAAAAATATATATACAAATATCAACAAAGAAAACACGTACGAGCCGAGCGCAAACCAACAAGATAAAAACAATACAGCGCACACAGGCTTCGTAAACAGTTCGTGACGCCAGATGTACCGACCAGATTTTTGGACCAGATGGAATCCGCTCTTAGGAGCCCCTCTACTCCAGCCGGCACGTAAGCAACTCCCTCCTTAGAACGTATTTACAATGAATATAGACATAGGTATGACATCTCGTACCTAAGGATGGGAAAAATAGCAATAAACAAGCATTGGTTTTATAACATCCTATTCACACCTATTAGTCTCGCGGCCACATAAGCCCAGACTAGTCTACCCTGGGGCAGATCTGACAATATACCATTTATCCACTTGACACGCAATCCGGCGCGTCTACACACGTGGGCCTGCAGTCCCAGTGCTCTCCTTTATACCCGATCTGCAATCCGGCAGATCTACACACCCCTCAATCTTGGGTGCTCTCATTTACACACGACCTACAATCTGGCAGGTCTCGGCACTGTATCCCCCCGGTGCTCTCATTTATACACAGTCTACAATCCGGCAGACTTACACACCTACTCGTAGGTGCTCTCATTAACGCCGCATACCAACGACGATCACTTTCCTATGAATCCTCAGGGATGAAATCTGCAATTATCTATTCAGGGTAAAACTACGGCAATGGAAATCAGTGTAGTGTTCAAATTAAGTGTGCCTTCTGCTCTTGACATCAACTGTTTTCTGCCTCCCTACTTGTTCAGTCATTCCTTACCTGACCGGGATCCACATCCATTCATGTAAACAACATCCGACTAGAAGTATCAGACCACAACGATTAAACAAGAATACAAGGCACATGTCGGGTCACCAATAAATGGGGGCATTTATTACAATATAAAGAATAAACACAATACTACATGATATATATATTTATGTATCTATACATATATATGCTGCAAAGAAAAGATAGAGGTTAAGGTGCGCGCTTTGCAAGGGAAGGGGCAGAGATCACCTGGTTAATATGAAGTTTGGACTCGGCAGTCATCTAGGTTCTCGTCTCGTCTCTCTCTCTGTGTCTTGGCTCGTCTTGGGGGTCCACCTCAGCCGTCACAAGTACACGTCTGCACCGCTAGGCTCAACCTCCTCTGCTTCCCTCCAAGGCACTGAAACCTGGTTCTTTATTAACTACCGTCTCTCTCTCTCTCTCTAGTTCTCTCTAGCTCTCAGAGAGTCTCGGTTTTTCTCAGACTTCAAAATGGCGATTGTCTGCACAAGAAATAATTAATGATAGAGATGCTAACGGCTAGCTGCCGCCTACGGACTGACTGACTCAGTGCCTAACACTTTCACTAATATCAAAGCTGTCCCTTCATGGAAAGTTACGGCCAGTAACCTGCCGCCCACCAAATTCTTGTACCTCCCCGTACCAAGGACACGTTCCCAGCCGGCCGGCCTGAAGTTGTGTCTTCGGAGTGGAGAAAAATACAGTCTTTCGATAAGGGCCAGCCTGAACCGGTTCTCTCCAAGCGAACAACACCTTGAAACTAAAACATTACATTTAACCTAGAAAGCCTTTCCAGCTACTGGGCAGAGGGCAAGATGGAGTCTGTCCCGTTTAAGGCCTGCAAGGCCCAAAATATGTGTGACTCCATAGAAAATGCACTAATACTCTTACAAAAGGACGGATCATCCCTAATACTTATATATCTATCCCCTAGCTTTAGCTTATAAGCCCTGATCTAAAGAAAAGGGTACGAAAATGCACTACTGTGCCTTATGGATAGGTCCTACTTATAGTCCTAATCCCCATACCATAGGGGATAATAGGCTGGAGTCACCATCCATCATCCTCCTTCTAAACAGGGTCGAAAAAGTCGGTTGTTACAGTTACCTGTTCGCAAATTGTTGGGGCAGCTACTGATAAAGTACCCATTAGTCCTGTACGCAGTGATATGACCTCTGACTTGCCAGCTTGCTATCATGATCTTCAGTCGGTTTTCAATGCAAAGGAAGCTGAGATCCTCCCTCCACATAGGGTCTATGATTGCTGTATTGATCTCGAAATAGGGGCAAGAATTCCATGCAGCCGAGTATATGCACTCACAGAAAAGGAAAATGTGTATTTGAGAGAATACTTAGACACCATGCTTGAGAAGGGTTTCATCCGTCCTTCCCGTTCCCCTGCTTCATCACCCCTTTTTTTTATTCCGAAGAGGGAAGGGGGTCTTTGATGTTGCATCGACTACAGGAAGCTAAATGACGTTACAATAAAGAATCGTTATCCTTTGATCGCCTCCCTCCTTGACAGAATCCGCAAGGCCCAATTCTTTACCAAGTTGGATTTGCGTGGTGCATATCATCTTGTGCGGGTCAAGAAGGGGGACGAATGAAAGACAGCCTTTTGCACCAAATTTGGTCTTTTTGAGTACCTTGTGATGCCCTTTGGGCTTTGTAATGCCCCTGCGGCATTTCAATTTTTTTTATAAATGAAGTGTTGAAAGACATGCTAGACATATATGTAATTGCATGTATAGATGACCTTCTGATTTTTTCCCCCTCTATGACGGAACATGTACAGCATGTGCGCAACGTGTTAGAACGTTTACTGGAGAATCGCTTGTATTGCAAGTTAGAAAAATGCTCTTTTCACACCCAAGAAGTCCCCTTTTTGGGGTACATTGTATCTCCTTGGGGTCTCCACATGGATTCCTCCAAAGTGGAAGCTGTTTTGGCATGGCCAGCCCCTCGCACGGTGAAAGAAATCCAAAGTTTTCTGGGACTGGCTAATTTTTATAGGCGATTAATTCGTAACTTTTCAGCCCTTGTGTCGCCCATCACAGCTTTGTTGAAGAAAAGAGTCCCCTTCTTATGGTCTCCTGATGCCGATACTTCTTTTCGGCTACTTAAGGAGGCCTATACTAGTGCACCTGTTTTGCGACACCCTGATCCAACCCTACCCTTTGTGGTGGAGGTAGACGCTTGCCAAGTGGCAGTGGGAGGGGTTCTGTCTCAAGCGGATCCGGTGTCAGGCGAGTGTCATCCAGTAGCCTATTACTCACATAAGGTCACCCCTGCTGAGTATAACTATGCAGTGGGTGATAAGGAACTACTAGCCATTAAAAAGGCGTTTGAGGAGTGGAGACAGTACCTGTTAGGTGCTAAAGATCCTGCTGTAGTGTATACAGACCACCGTAACCTGCAATATATTAAGTCAGCCAAAGCGCTTTCCATGAGACAATTGCGTTGGTCCCAATTCTTCAGTGAATACGAGTTCACCGTCCAATATAGACCAGGGAGAAGAAATGGCAAGGCAGATGCCCTATCACGATTGGGGTTTGAATCCCCTACAGAGGTAGCAGAACAAACCTATATCATTCCCAGAACAAACATTATAGGAGGTATACTGACTGAGGAAGACTTCCTGACACAAGATAAGAACAGTCAGGCCTCGGTGGACATGACGAATCTAGTGGGTTCACATAAGACCTCCACACGGAGAGAAGTTATTTGTGTGCAGGGGGGAGTAGTGTTACCCTCTAGAGAATTACAGGAACAGGTTATGAGGTGGTACTATTCTCATCCAATAGCAGGTCATCCAGCTATCAAGAAAACTATTAAAGCTGTGAGAGATCGATTCTGGTGGCCTAATATGCTTAAAGACATAGAATCCTTTGTTAAGACATGTCATGTATGCACTCAAACCAAGGTATCACACCTCAATCCAGTGGGCTTACTCATGCCGTTAGTTTCCCCTCCTGACCCTTGGCATACTGTGTCTCTTGACTTTATAGTGGAGTTACCTCTCACTAAGATGAAGAACAATACCTTGCTAGTGGTGGTGGATTTATTCACGAAGATGGCCCATTTCATCCCTTTGAGAGGGTTACCCACAGCAGTTGAATTGGCTTCCATATTCATGCAACAAATAGTTCGGCTCCATGGTTTCCCTTCTGTCCTGGTTTCTGATAGAGGTGCTCAATTTGTGTCACGATTCTGGAAGTGTTTATGTTCCTTGGTCCAGATAGATGTCTGATTGTCATCTAGCCATCACCCGCAGACAGATGGACAGACAGAGAGGGTTAACCAGTGTTTTGAACAGTACATAAGGAATCAAGTTTTGCAATCCCTGATGGACTGGGATGAGTTGGTATGGTTAGCTGAGATCTCATACAATAATAATCTACACTCATCTATCAATACTACTCCGTTTTTCTGTTCTTATGGTTATCACCCTAAGTTGTTGCCTTCAGGAAATTCCATTGATTGTCCCACTCCTGCTGCTACGGACAGAGTAGAGAGACTACAACAAGTACATAAGAATGCATTAGACAGTCTCGAGATGGCAAAAGTGAGATAAACAGAAGGGGCGAATTTACACAGGAGGTTAGAACCTATTTACACACCAGGAGATGAGGTTTGGCTCTCCACGAAATACATAACTCTGGGGGGTCCACGCAAGTTCAACCCCAAATACATAGGCCCCTATAAGATGGTAAAAATGATTAATCCTGTGGCCATGAAACTGGAACTTCCCCCTTCATTTAAGATTCACCCGGTATTTCATGTTTCGCTGCTAAAACCGGTTGAACCGGGAACTACATTGCCTGAGAAACCTGCTCCTATAACTCTTCAATATTCGGAAGAGTATGAGGTCGAGGCCATACTAGATTCCCGTAGAGTGGGGAAGAAACTTCAGTACTTGATTCATTGGAAGGGTTATGGAGTTGAAGAGCGCACATGGGAACCTGCTTCAAACATTCATGCACCTCGACTGTTACGTGTCTATCATCAGAAATATCCTGACAAACCCAAACCCGGAGGGGGACATTGTGGGGGGGAGTGTACTGTCATGCCCCGAAGTTCCCTACACACTGCCCCTTTAAGTAAGAACACTATTTAAGACATCATGACTCTTGGAGCGACGCTTTACGTTCTTGCGTCTAGCTCCATTGATTCTTGTGTTCCGTCCTGTTTCCAGTTGCCTGTCTTCCTGTTTTGCTGATCTGTTTCCGGTTACGCGGTGGAAGTGTTCCAGCCCTCGCGCTCGTGTGCGAGCTCCGGCTTTCCTTCCTCCCATAATATCACAGAGATTAACGGACGTCTATTTCCTTGGCGTCCCCTGGTGTCTCGTTCCGTTTGCCTGGTGACGAGAACGCTTCCCATTCCTTGGAGTCCCGCCCGGCGGCCGGGTTTTTCCCCGCCATCCGGCTGGGCTCAACATTTGTCCTTGTCTCGTGTTTGTTGCTCCGCCCGGCGGCTGGGCTTAGTCTCCGCCGCCCGGCCGGGCTCATTACTCCGTCCTTTCCTCATTCCTGAGTTGCTTCGCCCGGCGGCCGGGCTTAGTCTCCGCCGCCCGGCTGGGCACACTGGGGCATCTTAGTTTAATTAGGTTCCCTCCCTGATCCGTATCCTTCCTCCTCATTTCAGGTGCTCCGCCCGGCGGTTGGGCTTGTTCTCCACCATCCGGCTGCGCATCAAATTTCCCTCCATGTCATCCCTTCACATTATGCCAAATCCCCATTGATCACTACATAATTTTTGCTTATTCTTTGTCAAGCCTCACATGTGTTCTGGGGTTCTTGCGTGGACCAGAGTGGGGCACAGATTACGACCTTCACGACTTAGAATCACGCTAACAGCGCCCTGCGCTGCCTACATATATATTGATTTATGTTGTGATCATAATAGACATCTGAGTGTATGTTTCGTTTCTTAGATCTTCATGCAACGTTCATTGGTGCTGGCATCAGCTCAGTGTTATCAGAATAGTGGATGTTGTCCAGTAGTCTTCTTCCACGTACAGAGTGAGAAGTTAACTAATCAGATATTTCCTATTTATGTGTACGAGGTCAGAAAAAAGTGCTTACTGATATTTCTTTGTAACAGCTCAAGACGAATTCCTACCATTATCCCACATACCAGTTCTACGACATAGACAAAACAAATATGGTATGTAGTAGTCATATACATAAATAGACAGGGTATATTTATGTATTGTGTTTGATCTAGATAGATTGTGTATTTTCCTTTCCTTACAGCCCACCTGTTGCCAAGTATCCATTCTGAAGAACTCCATCAAGATCTTGTTTTTTCCCCCCACCTTTCCTTGTTTTGTCTCCCTGTTTTCCCCTGGCGAGCCATTCGTTACTCTAGTGTTTGATAGAGTCGGAAGGCCGTAGGGGAAGGCTGTGGAATATTCTTCGGATTCCTGACGCTCCTGCGGAACCTGCTTGGAAATCATTACACTGCCTTGCTCTCTAGAGGACTACCCTACTGCTTAAAGCCTGCCTTGTTCCCCAGAGAATTTCTCTGCTGCTTGAGGCCTGCCCTGTTCTCTAAGAAGTTAGACTGGGCCTGCTTCCTTCACCCCAGGCTCACCCTAGTGAGTCCAAGGGTCAGTTGGCTTAACTTTGAGAATTAAACATTTTCAGCAGGACTAACGTGGTCCCTGTATCTGGCCCAAACTCTGTCACGATCAGCCTGAACTTTTATGGTGGCCATCTCTTGGGTGAGGCTGGACAGTGAGCTGAAAGCAGTCATGGACCTGTCCTGCTTTACCAAACAGGTAAGGAATCTGCAGGTAAAAGTGTCCACCAGAAGAAAGTTACTTACCTTGAGTAACTATCTTTCCGGTGAATACTCTGCCTACAAATTCCTTACTGATCCCATCCTTCTCCTTGTCTGATGAATGTAAATACAAGGATAGCTTAATTAGGTTGCAGTTAGAAGTTTCGTACAGCACTTTATCTAATCGATGTTTCTCCATCAGCTCGCCTCGAAAGCTGGGCAAAAATAGATATAAACTGACATTATACCAATGTGTGGAGCCGTATGGCTTCAGTGATAGGTCCCGATGTCACTTCGGTTTCAATACGAATCCCCCTCTTCAGGCATCATAGATCTTAGACTGGATCTATAAAACTTGAAACGCTTGGGATTATTCAACAGTTGAGGAGTATGCTGGTAGCTAGAGAACCCACCAGAAAGATAGTTACCAAAGGGAAGTAACTTGTCTTCACAACCATAAGCCTGTTCTAGCCAAGAAGATAGCTCAGTGAGTTTGCCCTCACGCAGATCCTAGCTGCAAGTGGATGTCAAATGAGGACCTTTAGTTTAGTAATAAAACCTTTTATTTTTTGCTTTATGAAAATGTAGTAACCAGCTTAACATCTTTGAGGAACATGAAGTAACCCCACACATAGCAAAAAAATTAGTTGTGGTTATATTAACTGTCGTGTATTTATTATATTTGTATGGAGTTTCACAAATTAGATTATCATAGATAAAATAACACAGTGTGAACTCCAGTTTACATATATGTTATGCTATGTTAACTGTGTCTTTTATAGCGCTCGGCTACTCCGAGGAGTGTCCCGGGGCTTTTATTTATTACCTGTAACAGAAAACACAATGGGGCAAATGAAAAGGAGACCAGAAATCAAAAGAAAGCGCAAATCTAGAGAACAAAAAGCCAAGTTTTAAGGCCCTTCCTAAATGCTAGCAGGTTGGAAGTGCTGCGCAGTGACACGGGCAGAGTGTTCCACAACTGTGGAGCCAACAGCCTAAAATACCGGCCCCCAATGCGTGCCTTTTTTACCCGAGGAACCACGGCCAGGGACAAAGACTCGGATCTCAGGGATCGGACAGGATGGTAGAAAGCTAGCCTCTTTTGAAGATATTTCGCTCCAGAGGCATAGAGAGCCTTATGAGCCAGCGTCAAGGCCTTAAAAACTATCCGCTTCCGGATAGGTAGCCAGTGGAGTGACTGCAGGAGGTCAGATGTTCTGGCTCGCCCGCGTAGGCCAAAAATGGCCCGCGCCGCCGAGTTCTGGACCACCTGCAGCCGTTGCAAAAGATACTCCGGCATGCCGAGATAAAGGACGTTGGAATAGTCCAATCTCGAGCCAATTAAGGCCTGAACCGTGATCTTCCTATGCTCTGCCGGGAGCAAAGGAAGAAACTTGCGGAGCATCCTGAGGAGGCCAAAGCATGTTCCCGTTAGGCCCAGAATCTGGGATCTTAACGTCAAGCTGTTATCGATCTTCACCCCCAGATTCTTGGCTAGCTGGGAAGAACCTGCTGGAGGGAACATGTTAACAGGCCACCATTCCTGCCAATCTGGATCAGACCGACAACCAAAGAAGAGTACCTCAGATTTATCTGAGTTGCACTTGAGGCTGGTTAGCTGGAACCAATTAAAAACAGTCCCAAGGCACCCACGGATATTCTCTCCGTCAAAATCTGCTCCCTTCCCACACGTAAAGAGGAGCTGGGTATCATCGGCATAGGATACGATCTAGGTCCCAAAAGACTCCGCCAGTGCCGCCAAAGGGGCCATAAAGATGTTAAAGAGAGTCGGGCTCAACACTGAGCCCTGCGGGACTCCGACCGCCAGTGGCGGTACCACGGCAGAGCAAGGGGGGTCCCAGACCGTTTGTCGGCGGCCAGCCAAAAAAGATCTAAACCAGCTGAGCACCGTCCCCCTCAGACCGATCTCATAAAGTCTGGCGAGGAGACCCTCATGGGGGACGGTGTCAAAAGCCAATATTACTGAAAGTTCTGTTATGATGATTAACAAAATAATACCCCTACACGGAACATAGGCTACTATATGCATTCCTCCATGATAACAAGCAGTTGAAATGCAATAGGTCTTGCATTAGGAAAGTTTGAGCTATTGGTATTGTAAATGACTCATTTTTTATTTATGTGTTGGTTTTGAAAATAGCGAAATTAATAGGTTTGTCATTTACAATGCCAATAGTTATAACTTTTGTAAATGTGAGAAATATAGCATTTGTAATGCAATATGTGTTGTATTATTATTATTATACATTTTATAAAGCGCTTGGTTACACCGGCTGGTGTGTACCCGCGCTGGTAGCTGCTGTCTGTTTCCATTAGAGAAGGATTCTGGTTGTGGTGAGAGGCCCTATTTGAGGCATTGAGGATTGGGAAACAGGATTGTTTTCAGTTCTTTACGAAATGAAAGCTCGGATTTTTCCAGTCGCTGCTTTTCTGGCAGCTTGTTCCACAGCTTAGCCGTCGAGGCTCTAAAGGATTTTCCACCCATTCTTGCTCTTTTTACCTTTGGGACCTGCACCAGCCCCGTGCCACATGATCTTAATTGGCGTGTTGGCTCATACCGCTTAAGATAGTTGAGCAGGTAGCTGGGGCCTTTCCCAGGTAGGATACGATGTCCTATGCAGAGGGCCTTGAAACTCACCCGTTCCCTAATAGGGAGTCATTGAAGTGTTCTTAGAGCCTTTTGTGATGAGACCATTCTGGGTAGTTGAAGGATCAGGCGGGCCGCCGCATTTTGTATACGCTGCAGTCTAGTGACACATTTTTCGTTGGCTCCTAGATATAGTACACTTCCGTAGTCCAGCCTGGATGTTATCAGTGCATGGACTAGGGTTTGGCGCACCAGCGTAGGCATAAGATCCAGTGTTTTTCTGAGGACCCGTAGTATACCAAAACAAGTGCCTGCCACTTGCTTGGTCTGGTGGTCGAAGGATAGATTTTTATCCAGCCAAACTCCTAGGTTTTTCACTAGATTGCTGGGTGTGGGCAGTTCACCCAGCTCGTCTGGCCACCACGCTGAGGTCCACACTGATGGAGTTTTGCCTATGATCAGTACCTCTGTTTTGTTTCCGTTGAGATGGAGGCAGTTGTCTGCCATCCACTTGGCCAGTTCCTGCATGCAGCTCTTAAAATTAGCAGCGCATTGCTCTTCTGGTTGCGTAAGCGTCACGATCAATTGTGTGTCGTCTGCGTATGACACTGTCTAAACCCCAAATTTGTCTGTGATCGTTCCAATAGGGGAGACATACAGATTAAATAAAGTGGGGATGAGACTGGAGCCTTGTGGCACTCCCTGCTTGAGTTTTATTTCATTGGACCTGAACTGTCCTTGTGCAACCTGGAAGCTGCGGCCTGTAAGGAATGATTCCAGCCACTCCCATGCCTTGCCTCTTACTCCTCCCTTTTTTAGACACTGCAGCAGTATTTACGTGACTTAGATGTATTGCTATTGCAAATAACAATGGCTTTTAATTTTTTAAAATAATTAATACTTAAATAAAAGTTATTGTGATTTATAATGGCAATAGCTTAAACTTTTGTAAATAACTTTTGTGAAGATCATTTTCTTTTTTAAATTTTTGAAAACCTTTATTGTGCATAGCAAGCGTACAAATACGGGCCTACAACCATACAGGCCGGCCTCGAAAGCAATCAATAGCACAAAAAGTACGGATAGTTCAACTCAACAGTCCCAATGAATGTACAGACGATAATTGTCTAAGACGTGACTAGATTGAAGCGGGACCACCAGGCACAGGAGGAATGAGGTTAATTTTTAAAGTTTTGTAGAGAAAAAGGATCAGGTGCATTCAATCCACCGAAAGCAATGGCAGGCAACGAACCAGCGAGTCATGAGCAAAACGAGGAGTAAAATTAAAAGCAACAAAGGATAGTGACCATCAGGATAATAGCACAATAGAACAGTACACGTTGGCCATCGCCCGCCCCACGGACTCAGAACACCCAAATCCATAAAAATGACAGCATCGACAGCGGAGAGAATAGGTAACACTACCCTGAAGAACCTGACAACCCAAAGGGAGGAAAGAAAAAGAGAAAGGAAGAAGACAAGAGAAATAAGGCCCATAGAAACTGAAACTAAAACAAAATCCCTACCCCTCACCCCCCACCATGCACGTATGCGGAGGCTACGGCCTACCCCCCCCCCCCAAGCTGCGTGCCTGTCGCCCACTAACCGAACCCGAAATTTAGAACAGAAAGAGAAAAAGAGAAGAGAAAGAAAAAACGTAATTCACAGAAGATCGGAGGAGGGCCATCGAATATCCCCAAAGCACCATAACGTTTCATTCCGGCCGCCCGATCCCAGACCCCGCGACCAATACAATACCCATAGTCGATATCCCCGGCAGTCCATCAGTGACCCAGCAGTACAAGTGAAACGGTCCCGACATGATGGGGGGGCACACTCAACCCTGCCCCCTGCGATATGTAGCAGCGACATAGTCCGGCCTCACGGTAGACATCTTGAAGGAGGCAAGCGATCCAAGTATCCAGATCCGAGTGGGGGGACGATCAATAAAGTCCATCCGATACACAGCCATGTAGGAGTCCGTGGCATAATCAAGGATAACGCACAACAGGGTTTCTCCGGGATTGGCAAGACCAGTCAATAGGAGTCGCATCAGGATGAGGAATCGAGACACGCCAGGGTCCTCAGGAGGAGAAACTAGACATGGCGTCCAGCTACGCTGCTCTAGCCACACCACATATCCCGAAACTGTAGCCTGCCCCGAGGATAGTACAGCCGGCATCTTGACTGCAATTGGGTCTCGCACCTGCTGTGTGCCAGTGGTAGCCGGAAAGGAGGAACAACAGAGGGCAGTATCAAAATGTGACACAGTGTCCTGCTCCCGGGAGTGTCCATGTTCAAGCAGTGGTGCCCCAGGGGAAATCAAAGCCAGCCGGTCTCCCAATATACGAGCAGCAGAATGTAGAGCTGCTCTCAGAGTAGCTAGGGCGCACATCACATCACTGAGCAGCACTGATGCACCGGGATGAGAGGATTCAGGAGTCCTCCGCATGCAGGGCGAACAAGGGCAGCACTGCCCGCCAAGCCATCCACCATTGCCATCCATGGCCAGCCGAGCACCGCGTAAATCCGAGTAATGGCACAACCAGTCTTGAGGCATAGGGGAGGCACACTGCATGGGCGCAGAGTATTAGCGTGGCGTGGGCGGACAGCTGTATCTTCGGTAGCAGCCCAGGGTCCGCTGTTTTAGGAAGGGAGACTAGCCTGTAAGATGGCGCCCAGCCCGGCGCGTAGGGAGACAAAGTAGCCAGTAGAGTTGTATCCGGGTGAAAAACACGATACAATGTGTTCCCCGTAGCGGCGATGTGCGAGCCCCTGAAACAAGAAAGCACGCCACAGGGAGCAGGACGAGGCTTAAGCCGCCGTGGGTGGTCCACCGGCTACGGCGGCTGCTGTAGTAGGCGAGGCCGGCCCCAGTCCGAGAACAAAGACCCGGCCGTAGCCGCGCGGCGCGAGGCGGGGGTGAAGATGTTTCAATAGGCGCACCGCCGGGATCCAGCAAGAAAGCACACCAATCGATCCGGGGTCTCTTCCCGTTTCCGCCGATTCCAAGTAGTAGCAGGATAGGTCACAGGATTAGACGGAAAGCGGGAGAAAAGCGAGAGGGTCGGCGGAGCCGAGAGATCAGGCGGCCATCATGGTTGCTGGTTAGGCTCCTCCGTGAAGATCATTTTCAGTGTATTTTATTGTGACGAAAATCCAAGAACAGAAGTGAAATATTAACATTTTTTTGTGATATTTGTAATAAAGCTTGAAACATTGAGAGACCATATTTGAACCAGTTGTTGTTGAATGGTTGCACAGATTGATGCTGTGGTGGCGACAAGTGATGCTGTGGCATTCAGTGATGCTGTGGTAGCGCATGGTGATGTTGTGGTGTCCTGAGTGATGTTGTGGTGTCCTGAGTGATGTTGTGGCGCCCTGAGGGATGCTGTGGTGGTGCTGAGTGATGCTGTGGTGATGCGATAGAGTGAGGGCGATAGATAGAGTGAGGGCGATAGATAGAGTGAGGGCGTTAGATAGAGTGAGGGCGTTAGATAGAGTGAGGGCGCTAGATAGAGTGAGGGCGCTAGATAGAGTGAGGGCGCTAGATAGAGGGAGGGCGCTAGATAGAGGGAGGGCGCTAGATAGAGGGAGGGCGCTAGATAGAGGGAGGGCGCTATATAGAGGGAGGGCGCTATATAGAGGGAGGGCGCTATATAGAGGAAGGGCGCTATATAGAGGAAGGGCGATAGATAGAGGGAGGGCGATAGATAGAGGGAGGGCGATAGATAGAGGGAGGGCGATAGATAGAGGGAGGGCGATAGATAGATAGATAGATAGATAGATAGATAGATAGATAGATAGATAGATAGATAGATAGATAGATAGAATGATGCTGATAGATAGATAGAGGGCGATAGATCGATGGATAGATAGATAGATCGATGGATAGATAGATAGATAGGTCGATGGATAGATAGATTGATAGATCGATGGATAGATAGATTGATAGATCGATGGATAGATAGATTGATAGATCGATGGATAGATAGATTGATAGATCGATGGATAGATAGATTGATAGATCGATGGATAGATAGATTGATAGATCGATGGATAGATAGATAGATAGATAGATAGAGTGAGGTCGATAGATAGTACCAATGTGAAACACTTCTGCATGTTAAAGAAATACACTTTTTTCAAATTTGAAACAGCTTTATCATATTTGTGCATGATGTTTGTTGCATGATCTACTTGGCACATCTTTTGTTGGCTGATCCCACTGTCATGGGCAAGCCAAGACCCTTGAATAGGAAATTATAAAAGGGGCGGGGGTCCTAGCACATACACCTCCCCTGAAGCTTCATCCCTGACTGCCTGAACATATCTAAATTCATGTTTTAAATGTATCACTTTCATAAATGCCTCTCAATGCAGTGATATAATCTGAAGTAACAAGGTAAAACTCTTGGGCGTGTTACATTAATATATATTTTTTTCATTTGCAGTGACTTTATCATGCTATTTGTTGCATGGCTTACTTGGCACATATTTTCTTAGCTGATGTGGTTGTCATTGTCAAGCCAGGAACCGACTGGGAAATTATCGGAGATTGGTTCACCCCATACACCCCCCCCCCCCTCCACCCCCATGTATTTATACAAGAGATAAAAGCAACTTTCCCCCACTCCTGTGTTTGCATGGGCAAGTACCATCAGGTTCTACCTGTTGAAAAGTGTCTCTGTAAAAAGGGCGCAAACACTGTTTGCCTAGATTATTCACACAGTTATAAATCGGATGCAAACCAGCAGTACAGACGTAGCACAAATGTTATTCACACCGGGGTGTATTTGCACTGGATAATTATAGCTGCATTTACTTGCCCCCTCGGATGTCATGCATACCTTCCTCTCTATAAATACGTCTGTTGTTGGCGTTGATCAGCCCTCTGAGAAGCCCCTCTCGCAGCTGAGGATGGTGAGAACAGTTTGTGTGTGCGGTGCCAGCACTTGTTTACATGCTTTAATGGGAGGGGGGCTGCAGCACAGAGGGTGTCCCGAACAATTAGGTTAATAAACACGTTATTACACTTTAGAGCCGCATATAAAACCCAATGTCAACGCTGTCTAGTTGCCTCAAATGCAGCCGCCCTGTGTGGCGTTTGCTGAACCCTGTTAAAGGTAGGCCCATTGGGTGCCACAGAGACTAATCAACTGACATAGACAAGAGAGGAGGAGGGGCCCAAACACGACCAGAGACAAACTACCGGATTGACATGTAAACCCGGATCATCCTGTGACTAAGGTCGGCAAAACTAAAAACAAATATCAGCAGTGGAATTAGAATGTGTCAAGCTTTTGGAGGGTGCACGTTGCCCATTCTTTCGAGATCGCTTCAGAGAGTTCGGTGCGTTTTGGCGCGGAGCAAGCTTCAAGGAGGCTTCGCGTAAAACAGGTTCCCGTCAGATGCCCACAAGGTCAATAGAGTTTCTATATTTATTTAGGCTGTAATTATATTATTCCTAATGCTTACCATCGCACAGAAATACGTGAGAGTGTGTGCCGTTTCCACGTCTGAAAAACATACGTCACCGAGCCAGAATGGCCACATTTTGTTAACATTCTGAAGCAGTGATGCAGCTGATCCTGTCGAAGCCATCACGCGGGACACAGGCACAGAATGAAAACATAAAGCTCGAAACGTAGGAGGAGAGAATATTGCACTAATATTCGAGTCAGTTAAGAATAAAAGACATAAAAACATGGGAGCTAAGATTACATTTTAATATGTAAGTGGGACAGCAGAAATGAGCCTCATCCACGAATAATAGTTTCCCTCTAGTAAGACAAGGATTAAAGCATAACAAGCTCTCGGCATTGCGTGGTGGGGGAGCGGCTTAGACACTTTAGTGAGGCAGCGCTGCTCAGCAAAACAAGCTCTGGCATTGCACGGAATGGGGCAGGGGAGCGGCTTCCTTTGAAGTCTGATGGCGAGGCTCAGACAAATGATGTGCGATGTGGCTGGTGCTGTGCACGCGCCTGGCTCACATGAACTGTACCCGATCCGCAGTTTGGGTAGACTTTTGAAAGCCTTACTATAATCTCGCCAAACAAGCATTGCTAAAACAATGCTGTAGACAAGACCTAAAAAACAGAAAGGCTATTACAGGGAGGTCTTCTCCGCTTGACAGTGGAGACTAAAAGCCTCAGAGTGATACTGGTGTGTTTCTCATCACTCAGCACCAGCTTCTAGGTAGTGCAATGTCTGGGGTAGGCTTTAGGTAGGTGTGCAGCATTTGTGAAGCTTGCACTGTTGCTGGGGTACTGCATATGTCCGGGAGAAGGTTTGCACTGCTGCTGTCTATACTATGCACTGATGTACCGTTGAACTAGGCAAGCACAGCAACTTTCAGCAGTTAAAGGAACTGGTTTGTTGCATGGGCAAAAGAGGGAAAAGAGCAGAGCTGAGAAAAAAGTGAGATTTGAGGTTGGAGTTTAATGTATTGAGGGAAGGTGTCATCCTTAAATGTGTATGAAGGCGAAAAAAAGGTAGAAGCTTGATTTTGTTTTTAATTTAAGAATTTCAAACACAATTTGTTGGTATTGTGTGCTAAGCTGAACACCCCCAGCTGGAGGTTTTCTGCTATTTGACCAGTTTGAGAGCATGTTGGGTTTTGGTGATGATATAGAGGGGTTTACATTGGATGCAGGCTTGTTAGGTTAACCAGTGAAAATACAGGTGGGTGAAGGTAACTGGATCAGATTTATGGTCACCAGTAATAAGATCAACCACTGTGTGGAAGACTAGCCTGAGAGGGAGAAGAATAGTGGCAGGTAGACTGGTTAGAAAAACATTACCTCCTTTGATATGTGAGCAGTCTAGGGCGTGTACTGTAGTTTTGAAGGTGGAAGGGGTAATTAGGGGTTTTGACGAGCAGGTTGATTTGAAAAAAAGACAATTTGAGCTTTTTGTTGATTTGCTCGCTGGAGTAGCGAAGATTGTTAATGTAAAAGCTCAGCCATTTTGCATTTGAGTACGGAGAAGCGGAAAAAGCATCACTTTGCAGCAAAGTTTTCCAAGATTCAATCTGTTGATGCATTTTTCCCCACCTCATTAGAATTTATTTGATTTTGATGGTATTTAATTTGAGATAGACTGGAGACAATCATAACTGAATAATTTGCCAGCAGGTCTTTAAGTGCTGGTTATTCACTGCAGGTGACACTTAAAAGGTAAAGTTGTGTGTTATCAGGGCCCGGAGTGCATTTCCGCAGACGAAAGACCCTTAAAGTTCAGGCACGCTTTGCTTCCCTAGCCATTCTACTGGTGAAGAGAGGGATCACAATGTACTGCAGAGCCCCAGAAGAACCCCTACTGACAGCCTGGACAGGGTCAGTTAGTAAATAGGGTTCAGCGGAGGGGGACACAATTAGATGGGGGGTACAAGGCGTGTGTAAGAAACATTTCACAGAGTGGGCTACACTACTGTACCAATTCCGCCACCACGCATTAAAAGCACCCAGCAAACACCACCACAGACAACTACAACTGAAGCCCCAAGCCAAGATATACTAGCCCAGTCCACCCCAAATACTGGTAATACCACAGTTACCTCCAGACACCACGATGGCACATGACCTGGAAGTATCCCCATGGGACAAAGAGAGCCATACAAAGGGCCTACACTCTCCCTAGCCACACTTTGGGAAAGCCCTACTCCCCCCCCTTAAAAAAATACATGCAACAACATAATAATCCTCTCATCCCTTGACACCCATGAATGAAGATGTTCTAACTTGCCTCTGCCCAACCACCCTAGGTTCCCACCCCCTGTTAGTTGTCCATACCGGTAGTTTCAGGGACCGGATACTGTTAAAGTTATATAGCTCCTAGTATTGCTATATTAAGACACACCACTACACTGCACGACCATAGCAGGGAGACCAATAGCCAATCCCATAACACACGTATACTGTAACACCCTTGGTTGACCGGCAAACATGTAATATGCCATTATGATAATCGTGCCAACTGCAATAATTACAACTATATAAAATGTTGTCAAAAATTCAATAAAAATGGTTTTAAAAAACTCACGGCGCAGAGTGCAGTGTGGCTGCATGTAAAGATAAAGATCATGAAGCTAGATTCAACCCTATGGTCGTCCAATGAGACTAGGAACAGCTGAGATTTGGAGGACAATTGTTGTTCATGTTTTTAGGGAAGCTATAGTTGTACCTATTCTGTGCATTGGAAAAGCTTGCTTTGCTTGTTATACTGTGACCACCCGTTTTGTGAGAGAAGCTCTCACTGGTGTTAATGATATTCTTTGTGTAATACTGAACGTTGTTATATAAATGAATAAATCTTTATAAATCCTGTAATTGTTAAAACGTCTGTATGATTACATACCAGAAAAATCAAAAACAGACTTCAAACAAGTGAAATCTGTTAAAGTAAATGGAGCACAATAGACACCAAACCCTGCAAATCTTAACAGGACAAAAGGTCCCAAGTAAGGCAGTAAAATAATGTTAACAGAAAGAATACAGCAACATCTCAGGAAAAAGCACAGAATAATATGGGAAGTGTTAAATGATATGAAAGTTAAGTTGGGTTGAATTACACTGATCATACTTTATGATGCAAGTCACAGAGCAATACAAGTTAACACAGTTAATAAAACTGAACAGGAAATGGGATTGTACGGAGGCAAGCAAATAATGTATGACAATTAGGAAATTGATTCGAAGCTGATAAAATGTATACTAAGTTGCAACTACCCTGCCCAGAACTTTACATTGTAAGACATTGATTATTCCTTGAAGTGGGAGCGTACCAACCCCACACAGCTTTTGCCATGGTGAAATGCACCTTTAACCTGCGCTCAACCCCCTCCCCTGGTAGCTGTAGCACAAAGAAGACATGCTTAGCTTGGAACTGCACTTCACACATTGCTCTAACAAAGAAATATATCCAAAATACACACAAAAAATTTAAAATCTGTATTAGATAGAGTAAGATATAATAAATAAAGTGACACCAAAAAAATAAAAATCCAATAAGAGGAACCAGATATATATATATTTTTTTTAAGATTTAAAGGAAAATAGCACAAAGAAGCCCAAAGCGCCAATAGTAGTCACAATGGTCACAGTAGATTAGGATCTAGGCACAGCCTCAGGCTGACAGTGATGGAGCGCGGGTCAGATACACTAATCAGGTTCATCCTGGTCAAGGATTTTATCTTTTGACTTATTCTTTTAGGTCCCAATCAACCAAAGGAGTGCACATCTAAAGCTCCTGAGGATCTTAGGGGAGGCAGTTAGAGACATACAGTGTGTCAGGAAAAGGCCAATAGCAGGGTCCAGACCAGGTGCTACGAGTCAGCTGGGTACTTACAAAAGAAGGCTTGTTGTAGATTGTTGTCTCTCTATAGCCACACAGGAGGGCAATCAATTGACCCTTGGAGTCCACTTCCTTTGTTTGGATACTAGTGAGAGCAGGCCTAGTCCTCCTCGTGTGCTTTCAGTTCTCAGACAACAAACAGCTCCAATCATATTCTGAGCTTCCGCAGGTCCAAAATGTGATTTGAAGTGGGTGCCTGGAGGTGCCACAGGTATCCCTATCACCTATCTAGTGGGTGGGGTGACTGAGAGGCACTCACTAACAAATTGGATCAAAGTTCCTTACTTTGTCAGTAGTTCCTGGTTTTCTTTGTACAAACAGGCTCAAAGTGCTATGTTTCAAAGCATTTTTAAGATGATGAAAGTCTTCAGCCACATTAAACTTGGGCTCTGAGGGCTGGGATGTATCTGGGAGTGTCTCGGAGACATTTAACACTTAAATACAGTTTAGGCAGGCACTGTACTCACAACAACCCAGAGACAGAATTCTGGTGGGGCAAAGCAGGGTGCTTCACCAACTAGACAGGGGATGCACAAAAAATGTCTTGGCATCCTGTTCTCTCCCTTTCACGTGTATCCCACTTGTCACATTTGGCTCATCAGACTTAAATAAGCAAAAGGAATCCAACTCACAGGAAGGGAAGGGAAGAGTGATCAGCGAATGTTGAAGCACTCAGTGTTCTGTAGAATACCCCTCACACACCAAAAGGCCCCTTGGTGTCATGCTTCATCATTGGGGTCCTCGCATCCCTCTATCGGGATGCGGCGTGCTACGACCTGCGGCTACGCGGGAGCACTTATAGAGATGACTATGTGTGGTGTGCAGTGTGTGGGGAATATTGTCATAAGTGAGTGGTGGGATGTGGTGAAAAATTAAAAAGTACCTGGCACATGAGTATAAAAGAAAAAAAAATTATTCTGAACTCTGGCTGGTACTATTAAAAGAAGTGCAGTGTGAGGTCGAACCTGTTGATTTAAGGAACAGGACCTCTGGTGTGCGTTGTCGACATGTTTCGGAGACCGGCTCCTTCTTCAGGAGGGGGGCACAACCTCCCCACCTTACTCACGTCGTGTTTTTAATAAAAAATAGTGTATTTACAAAAAAGTGACAATATTTTTAGGCTAAGTGTGCCTACAGCGGTCTGCTACAGGTACAATGACCTGCAGAAAGACAAAAAAAGAACAACTAATGGTTACCCATGTAGCGGGTAGTTCAAGCAGGTGCAGTCACCTGGAACCTTACCATATGCTTGTATTAAGCCTGTTAAAAAGGAAAAGTCCTCACAACACAAACAACATAAAACACAGAAGATACCAGTAGTTATACTTATTTGCAGTCATACTTGTGAAGCTTGCTTGTAGGCTTCATGAGCAGAAAGAGGACGTCAGGGGTGTTGCATAATATGCACTCTGTAGTGAAGAATGATACAGGTTTTAATTAATCATTCTCACTTACTTAGGCGGGAGAAACCTGATGGTGGTTTTTAGTTGTTATGCTGCATGATACTCACATGATCGGGACGCTTTGATCACCGTCTTACCCCTAGCGCTGCTCCGCTGATATGAGGTGGTAGACTGGTTAGATCTATTTATACCTTAAAAAACCGTAGGGCGGAAGGATCTATGTGACCATATATGGGTGTTCCGGTGTTTAAGTATGTGCCCATGTATGGAGTATCCGCTCCTCCACCATACATAATCCTTGTATGTCAAAAGTGGGTTCTCACAGGATCAGCGTCTTGCTAGACGGATGTTGCGCATGCGTGTGGATATCTGTCTTGTATTCCGCGCATGCGTAGTAGGCCGAAGTGTTTATTGTGTGACGCTAATGTATGAGTCTAGCGCACGCGTGTTGGTTTCATATGGGTACGTCAACAGAAGTTAGTTTCGGTCCATGAAGACCTTGTAACCTTGTGTCTTGTCGATGTGATGATCATCTCTTAGTTGGACAGTTGGTTCCAGGGTACATCATCATTCAGCCCTGTTAAGTGGGTCCCAAGTCTGAACACCCATCTTTGTTCTTTTTGGAAAAGACCAGCGTCTGTGGGTAGTTGTTCTATAATGGTCCACTTGAGATCGTTAATGCAATGTTGTGCAGTCAGAAAATGGGTGGCCATTTTTGTTGTGGTCCTTTTACAGCGCACGTTGCTCTTGTGCTCGTTCATTCTTGTTTTCATTGCACGTGTAGTCATGCCTACGTACTCAAGGTTGCATGGGCACCTTATGAGATAGACCACATTTTTAGAGTTGCAATTGGTGAATCTCCTTTGATCCCAGGTGGTTCCATTGCAGAAGATGAGTTGAGTGTTTTTTTCTGTCAAGTGGCAGCTACTGCAATTCCCGCATGGGAAATGACCCTGGATGCCTAAAGATGGTTGTGAGGCAACAGTTGTTGATCTTGGTCTGGTATGTACCAGCATATCTCTGAGATTCCGTCCCCTGTGGTGAGCAAATAACGTTTTTTCAAAGTTCAGTTTGCCACAGGTTAGTATCCTCCAATGTTTATTAACGATTTTGGATACCTCGTTGGACATTGTGTTGAATGTCGTCACACATATAGGTCGTTTGCTCTCCTTCGGTTCTTTGCTTCGCTCCTCCAATAATGCCTCTCTATTGTTGTTCTTAGCCCTCTTCATTGCTTTGTCAATGATTCTGATGGGATACTCTCGCTGTTTCAACTTTTCTCTTAGGTCATTTGCCTGCTGTTTGAAATTGGACACATCTGTACAGTTACGCCTGAGGCGTAGAAATTGTCCGTACGGCAGGTTTTCTCGTAGGTGTCTGGGGTGAAAGCTGTCATATCTTAACAAGCAGTTTCTGGCTGTTGGCTTGAAGTGGGTAGTGGTTTTTAATATTCCTTCCTCAGCATAGCTATTTAGATCCAAAAACACCAATGAGTTGTCAGAAATTGTGCTCGTGAAGTTCAGATAGGCGTTTTGGTTGTTCAGCCATAGTTGGAAGCTTTCGGCGGATTTTCGGTCACCCTCCCAAATGACAAAGACGTCATCTATGTACCTTCTCCAGCATTTTATATTTGATCTGTATGGATTCTGATCATGGAGAATTTTGGTAGTCTCAAGATGGTGTACATAGAGCCCTGCCAGGCTCGGGGCAAAAGTACTGCCCATGCTGGTCCCATGGCACTGTTGGTAGATAGTGGTTTTGTATTGAAAAAAGTTTTTTTGTAAAGCCAAAGAGATGCACTCCAGAACTAGCCCCCGTGGTGTTTGGTATTTCCATTGTGTGGAAAAAAGAACTTCTTCAATTATCACGAGTGTTTCGTCGTGTGGGAGGCTCGTATAGAGACTTTCTACGTCTAAACTCATGAGCAGTTGAGTTTTTGGGTCGAAGGTTGTTTCTTGCAGGAGTTGTAAGACCGCTTTTGTGTCTTTTAGGTACGTGTTGGTGGATTGTACCAGAGGCCGAAGGAAGGCGTCTGCAAATTTAGACAAAGGTTCTAAAATTTAGCCGATACCAGACACTATCGGTCTACCCGGTGGATTGGTGAGGTTTTTATGGATCTTTGGGATGCAGTAGAAGTAGGGGATGCATGGATTTTTCTGCTCCAAGAATTCCCCTTCCTTCTTACTCAGCCAATCATGTGCCAGTCCTTCTTCGATCAAACCTCCAATTTTTATCCTGAGGCTTTCTGTAGGGTCTTGTTGTAGGATCATGTAGTTACGTTGATCCGACAGTAGTCTCATACACTCGTTGTCATAGGCATCAATCGTTTGCAGGACAATTGCTCCCCCTTGTCTGCCGGTTTTATAATGGTGTCAGTATCATCAGATAGGGCTTTTAAGGCTTGTTGTTCTTCCCTTGTCGTGTTATGGAAAACACGTGTAGAGGATACATCCAGTTTGTTGACTTCTGTCATGAGGGCTTTTTCAAAAGCTAGTAGCTCAATAGGGAGCAGTGCGTCAGGTGGAGTGAAGGTAGACTTTTGTCTGAGGCCTGTGTCAGTTGTTGTTGTCGTGGATGGTTTGTCCATGAAGTAGGCCTGTAATTTCAATTTCCGTATAAATTCCTGCATTTCAACGTTCACTTTGAAGATGTCTGGTCTCTGTGTGGGTACAAAGCCCAGGCCTTTATTTAGCACTTGTAGTTGTATTTCTGTCAAAGGTTTTTGAGCGAGATTCACCACTAGGTCCCTCTCTGGTTGCTGGTTGACGGTTGGTTGGGCAGGGAGCCTGTCATGCTCCGGGTTTGGCGGGAGTTCCCTTGGTCTTTTTCTTCCCACGAGACGTTGTTGCCCTTCCGGTTCTTTCCCCGTGTCCCAGGGCGGGTGCCTAAAAAAGGCTGTGGACCATAAAAACCTCCCTCGAAATCCTGATTCCATTGTGTGAAACCTTGAGCATTTGCCGGATGGTTGAACTGGAACGGTGGGAATGGTGTTGGTCCCATGAATTGAGGAAATTGGGGTGGGTATCCTCTCCACCCTCGTTGTCTTGGAAAGTGTTGTTTTCTCTGTCACCATCCACCTCTATTTGGGCGGTACCTTCGGCCATTGCTTGAGTTTGAGCTAGATGAACTATTGTCTGACCCATCACTGTCCATATCACTGTTACGGTTCGGGGGCACATAGTCCGCTTTTGTATAGGGCTAGGCTCCTTCCGGTGTGAATTTGTCTTTATCCTTGCTCAATTTATTTAGTTTGCTTTGTTTGAGACTAAATTCAAACTCGGTCATCTGTTGGTTCAGTTCATCTAGTCTGATCTTGAGGTCGGCTGGTGTGATGTAGCTACTCAGTTTTACCTCAATATTTTGGATTTCAATTTTCAGTTCTTGTGTGATTCTGGTTGCCGTTTTTACAATCAGGACTAGCCAGTCCCTGGTGCAATGCCAAGAAATCAGCTACCATTCTTTTTTGAACTGTGTATCAGACTGGAAAATAAAAGGTTCGTTTTTAACAATCAAACCCGGTGGTCCCATTTTGTTCCTGAGGTATTCCGTCATTATTAGACCATGCAGTGCTGCTTTTATTTGTTTGCGTCTTAGGTTGACTAGTTCGTTCCAATCATTAATGTTTGGACCAGTCTCTGGGTTGCTGAGACCTTCAAAAGGGTTGACTGCAGTAAGAATTTTATCGATTTCATCCGCACCAAACGTTAGGCCATGTTCGTCCTCCATTTTCTTGAGACCGCTGTGGTCTATAACTACCTAGTGTTGTGTGAATATGTGTTGTGTTGAGAGTATGACTCCCGCAGCTGCACGCTGCCTAGATTATGTCAAAAAACACAAGAGGGAGGTAGGTCGAAGGGTTGGATTCTTGCTCCACAGTGATACTTAAATAAACAAAAGGAATCCAACTCACAGGAAGGGAAGGGAAGAGTGATCAGCGAATGTTGAAGCACTCAGTGTTCTGTAGAATACCCCTCACACACCAAAAGGCCCCTTGGTGTCATGCTTCATCATTGGGGTCCTCGCATCCCTCTATCGGGATGCGGCGTGCTACGACCTGCGGCTACGCGGGAGCACTTATAGAGATGACTATGTGTGGTGTGCAGTGTGTGGGGAATATTGTCATAAGTGAGTGGTGGGATGTGGTGAAAAATTAAAAAGTACCTGGCACATGAGTATAAAAGAAAAATTTTTTATTCTGAACTCTGGCTGGTACTATTAAAAGAAGTGCAGTGTGAGGTCGAACCTGTTGATTTAAGGAACAGGACCTCTGGTGTGCATTGTCGACATGTTTCGGAGACAGGCTCCTTCTTCAGGACGGGGCACAACCTCCCCACCTTACTCACGTCGTGTTTTTAATAAAAAATAGTGTATTTACAAAAAAGTGACAATATTTTTAGGCTAAGTGTGCCTACAGCGGTCTGCTACAGGTACAATGACCTGCAGAAAGACAAAAAAAGAACAACTAATGGTTACCCATGTAGCGGGTAGTTCAAGCAGGTGCAGTCACCTGGAACCTTACCATATGCTTGTATTAAGCCTGTTAAAAAGGAAAAGTACTCACAACACAAACAACATAAAACACAGAAGATACCAGTAGTTATACTTATTGGAGGAGCGAAGCAAAGAACCGAAGGAGAGCAAACAACCTATATGTGTGACGACATTCAACACAATGTCCAACGAGGTATCCAAAATCGTTAATAAACATTGGAGGATACTAACCTGTGGCAAACTGAACTTTGAAAAACCGTTATTTGCTCACCGCAGGGGACGGATTCTCAGAGATATGCTGGTACATACCAGACCAAGATCAACAACTGTTGCCTCACAACCATCTATAGCCATCCAGGGTCATTTCCCATGCGGGAATTGCAGTAGCTGCCACTTGACAGAAAAAAGCACTCAACTCACCTTCCGCAATGGAACCACCTGGGATCAAAGGAGATTCACCAATTGCAACTCTTAAAAATGTGGTCTATCTCATAAGGTGCCCATGCAACCTTGAGTACGTAGGCATGACTACACGTGCAATGAAAACAAGAATGAACGAGCACAAGAGCAACGTGCGCTGTAAAAAGACCACAACAAAAATGGCCACCCATTTTCTGACTGCACACCATTGCGTTAACGATCTCAAGTGGACCATTATAAAACAACTACCCACAGACGCTGGTCTTTTCCAAAAAGAACAAAGATGGGTGTTCAGACTTGGGACCCACTTAACAGGGCTGAATGATGATGTACCCTGGAACCAACTGTCCAACTAAGAGATGATCATCACATCGACAAGACACAAGGTTGCAAGGTCTTCATGGACCGAAACTAACTTCTGTTGACGTACCCATATGAAACCAACACGCGTGCGCTAGACTCATACATTAGCGTCACACAATAAACACTTCGGCCTACTACGCATGCGCGGAATACAAGACAGATATCCACACGCATGCGCAACATCCGTCTAGCAAGACGCTGATCCCGTGAGAACCCACTTTTGACGTACAAGGATTATGTATGGTGGAGGAGCGGATACTCCAAACATGGGCACATACTTAAACACCGGAACACCCATATATGGTCACATAGATCCTTCCGCCCTACGGTTTTTTAAGGTATAAATAGATCTAACCAGTCTACCACCTCATATCAGCGGAGCAGCGCTAGGGGTAAGACGGTGATCAAAGCGTCCCGATCATGTGAGTATCATGCAGCATAACAACTAAAAACCACCATCAGGTTTCTCCCGCCTAAGTAAGTGAGAATGATTAATTAAAACCTGTATCATTCTTCACTACAGAGTGCATATTATGCAACACCCCTGACGTCCTCTTTCTGCTCATGAAGCCTACAAGCAAGCTTCACAAGTATGACTGCAAATAAGTATAACTACTGGTATCTTCTGTGTTTTATGTTGTTTGTGTTGTGAGTACTTTTCCTTTTTAACAGGCTTAATACAAGCATATGGTAAGGTTCCAGGTGACTGCACCTGCTTGAACTACCCGCTACATGGGTAACCATTAGTTGTTCTTTTGTTTGTCTTTCTGCAGGTCATTGTACCTGTAGCAGACCGCTGTAGGCACACTTAGCCTAAAAATATTGTCACTTTTTTGTAAATACACTATTTTTTATTAAAAACACGACGTGAGTAAGGTGGGGAGGTTGTGCCCCCGTCCTGAAGAAGGAGCCTGTCTCCGAAACATATCGACAACGCACACCAGAGGTCCTGTTCCTTAAATCAACAGGTTCGACCTCACACTGCACTTCTTTTAATAGTACCAGCCATAGTTCAGAATAAAATATTTTTCTTTTATACTCATGTGCCAGGTACTTTTTAATTTTTCACCACATCCCACCACTCACTTATGACAATATTCCCCACACACTGCACACCACACATAGTCATCTCTATAAGTGCTCCCGCGTAGCCGCAGGTCGTAGCACGCCGCATCCCGATAGAGGGATGCGAGGACCCCAATGATGAAGCATGACACCAAGGGGCCTTTTGGTGTGTGAGGGGTATTCTACAGAACACTGAGTGCTTCAACATTCGCTGATCACTCTTCCCTACCCTTCCTGTGAGTTGGATTCCTTTTGGTTAATGTTTCATGCCATGGGTGTACTTCTGCACCATAGACTTTTGCCTTATAGAAAAATGTAATGTTTGAAGCATGTGAGCTGTAGATCAAATGCTTATGCATAGATCGCCATCTAGTGTTGGCCCCGGATCTTTGCACTTTGTTTTCTTCGAAGAAGACTTCCTAGTCACGAGGAAGGTGACTCCTTCTTTTGGTGATAGTTCGCATGGTTATCGACTACATCTTCAGATTGTTTTTTCCGCCATCGGGTTCAGATGTTACTCGCTGCGCTCCGGTTGGACGCCGATCCTTTGGTTTCTTTCAGTGCATTGAACACTCCCCCTAAACGGTATTGTTTCTGATCCCCTTCTCCCTTTCTCGGCGTATCGTGTTTATTGATACAAAAAGCTATTTTTTTCGAAGAGCTTGTGGTAGGCCGTCGAGCCTAGCCGCCGGTTCGAATCACAGTTGATGGAACGAATTCCCTTTAAATTCTGTCCTCTGTGCTACGCGAAATACTCACGAACCCACTCACACAAAGTGTGGAACCTGTGTTTGTCACCGGAACACAGTGAACAGGACTGCGACTCGTACCGAGCTTTGCACTCCACAAAGACCCTTTCGCGACCGTCGGGCTCAACGACGTGACATGCAGAGAAAACACACAGGCTCCATTCCGGACCTCTTCAGACCTGAATATGATAAAGAAGCCAGTGACGCTATTGGCGTCGAGGAGGAACAAGAACAGATCTCCCTCTCCAACGATGACTCCGACCTGGATAAAGGCATCCCGCATTGATAATGTACTGTAAGTACAGTCCCAGCCTCGCCAAGTCAACCCTAAAAGAAGGCTTCGGACCAACCCGCGCCCTCGGGCCCCGGTCAGCATTGAGACCACGCTTCCAACGCCCCTCCTTCTGGCTCGGCACCAAAGCCCACCAAAAAGCCTTCCGGCATCGAAAAACCCCAAGGCAAGTCGGGTTCCGAACCAATGCCTTCGGGGTTGGAGACAAAGTCCAGCTCCGACCATCACCAATCTGCACCGAAAACCTCCTCGGAACCAAAAATACCAACCCAGAAGCCGTAGGCACAGAATTCATCGGCGCCAAAACACCAAAGTCGCCTAAAAAGCATAGTTTCAGTGATCCGCTCCAAAAACCGCAAACAGAAAATATTGGTCATGCATCCAAAAACTGGACATATTACCACTAAGGTGTCACTAAAGAGATTAGCTCATACCGAAGAGGACTATCATATTCCATTGAAGAAGCGAAATATTGGAACAAGCCCTTCCCCTTCCCCCTCCTCCTTCTCCTCCTCCTCCTCCTCTTCCTCTTACATCACCACCTTCATCTCTACCTGTGCCAACTTCACCTGAGGACTCGCCACCACATACATCTGACAATCAGGGGGATGAGGATGATAATGATGATGATTAGCTAGGACCTACAGAGGAGTGGGAGGACTACAACACTGACTCGCCCACAGACAATGATCCTGACCTATATCCTACTAGGGCCTCTCCACCAGACGGCAGTGTTGGATATATTGAATTGCTTGGCAGGGCTGCTAGTTACCATGGGATCCAGCTCCTTAAAGAATCACTTCAAGAGAATTTCCTCTTTGAAACATTAAACAGCACACAAAAAACAACACGTATGTTGCCCATGCTGAAGGGAATGACCAGACATGTAGATGAGATATTTAAGGATCCTATCAGGGCACGTATCCTTACCCCCAGGGTGGATAAAAATACAAGCCTGCACCATCTGATCCAGTCTACATTAGATGACAATTACCTTTAGACTTGTTAGTAGTTTCCAATGCATGCAAAAGGGCAAACTCCCAAACTACTGGAGACGCTTCACCCCCAGATAAGGAGTCAAAGCTACTTGATGCTTCTGGGTAAAGTTAAGCCTCCCAGGCAGCTAACTTCTGGTGCATATCTAATACACAAGCGTTGCTAGCCAGATATGAATGTGCGCATTGGGATGAAATGGAACAACTCATCCAGTTTTTACCCCAAGCACATAAATCTAAAGCGCAAGACCTGGTACATGAGGGACAATTAATTTCCAACAATCAAATTAGGTGCTCCCTAGATGCTGCTGACACAGCTGCCAGAGCGATGAACACTAGTGTCCTTTTCAGAAGACATGCCTGGCTCGCATATCTGGGTTCAAACCTGAGGTTAAAACCTCCATTTTGAACCCACCGTTTGATAAAGAACACCTTTTTGGGCCTGTGGTAGATTCTTCACTTGAGAAGATGAATAAAGATACTGAAGTGGCTAAACCTATCGGTGCTCTTCAGTCTGCACAATGCTGTGGTTCATTTAGGTGCTCTTTCTATCTGGCATGGTCCAAAAATATTTCCTAGGAAACTGCATCCAACTATAAGGGCAATAACCAACCCTCCGGTTCCAAAACTTACTACAGAGTGGGTTATAAAGCAAACAACGGAAAAGGGAGGGGTAGAGGTTCCAACACACTCTCCTCCCTCTCCAATGCAAAGCAGTGACTTACCCATAGTTCCCCCGACCACTTAACACCTGTTGGGGGACGACTGTCACAATTCCTACCAAAGTGGCAATTAATAACAACAGACAAATAGCTTCTACAAATTATCCTTTCTGGTTACTGTCTAGAGTTCATCAACACTCCTCCAAACATTCCCCCAAAGTCACACAAACGTTCAGCGGATCACCTACACCTCCTCAAACAAGAGGTACAGTCCCTACTCCTAAAAGGTGCTATAGCACCCCTACCACCACAACATCAAGGGTCGGGCGTGTATTCCTTTTACTTCCTAATTCCCAAAAAGGATGGCTCTCTCAGACCAATATTAGATCCAGAAATGAAACTACAAAAAAGATTAGTAAATCAATTACTGAGACAATTGCGAAAGGACCCCACAAATCATAGCTTGCAAACTGCCCTACGGGAAGCTAAAACAAAATTGAAACGGACAAAATGGGGCAACCAGCAGCGAAGGAACGAAGATCTATGGGCGAAACTAGTGCACGAGGGGAAGCAGAAGAACAGCTCCAGATTCTGGCAAATGGTTAAAAGAATACAGAATCCTGACCTTCCAGGTCAGAACTCGCACATAACGGAAGAAGTATGGTCGAAATACCTACAGGAGCACTTCAACAACGATGGGGCCATAGACAAAGTTACTACAAATAAACCTTCTTTAATACCTACAAAACATAACAAAAAAGCAAACCTCAACCACTACACCCCCACAAACCCCCGTGAAATGGGGGAACACATTGCCTTGAATGCACTAAAAACTGATAAAGCTAAATTGGATAAAAACTTAACAAAAGCACTTGAGTCAGGGCCCAAGCCAATTCGCCCATCAGACATCCAACGACAAACATCAAGGGGGCGACCAACTGGAGCTCCTGGGCCGAATGGCCTACCACCTATGCTCTACAAATCAGATGCTGAATTTTGGAGCGCAGCCTTAGCACCAGTGTTTAACAGTATCAGACTCACACAGACCCTTCCTGAGTCCTGGCACGGTTCAATCATTAGCCCGATACACAAACAAGGTAGCAAGAGGCTTCCAAACAACCACCGCCTCATTGCTCTCATAGACGTGGAGGCAAAATACTTTGCTGGCCTTATCCTGGAGGAGTTAACATCATGGGCAACTGAGAATTCCATCATGCCAATTAACCAAACGGGTTTCTGTAAAGGCCAAGGGACCACAACCAATCTAATGGCACTATCACTGCTGATGGAAGCAGCAAAAGAAACTAAGTCATCTCTATTCTTTTCATTTATTGATTATACAGCTGCATTGGACCACGTGGACCGAAACAAACTTTGGATGAAATTGGACAAACTGGGAATACCTAAACACCTATTAGACGTCCTAATACTGCTCCACACAAACACCTGGATTAAAATTAAACTTGGGGCTGGAACACATCTTTCAAAACCCATAACGACAACAAAAGGACTGAAACAGGGATGCCTACTTGCACCGATCCTATTCAATCTTTTTTTAGCCGACTTACCTGGGCAACTAGACAAATGCTCCAATCACGCACCAAAACTAGGGAAAATCATCCTCTCAAACCTGTTATATGCGGATGACCTGTTGCTGATAAGTCGGACTCCAATGGGCCTCCAACATCTTTTGAACATAACCAATGCCTTTTCAGAAAAAAATTGCCCTACAAATAAACTTCAACAAATCAAAGGTGATGACTGTGAACTATAAGAAAAAAAAGAACCCTCGCTGGTACTTGAATGGCGAAATGCTTGAGCAGGTTACCACATATAAGTACCTGGGAGTAATCCTGGACTCAAATAACACCTCGAGGGCGCAGTTTAAATCCTTGCGAGGGAAGGCTATAATGACTTATATGTCTCTAAAAACATTGAAGGGTAAATTACCCGATCTGACACTGAAACCTCTTCTCAATCTATTGAGTGCCAAATTAAAACCGACTCTCACATATGGGAGTGAATCACACCATGGTAAGGACGCGGCGTTACTGGACACTCTTATTGCCAATTCATACAGGGCTATTTTCAATCTTCCCAAGTACGTTTCCCCGGCTCAGATACGACTAGAATTCGGTATCTTGAAACAAACTCTAGAGAGGCGGAGCGTGTATGCAACAAACTGGCATAAAATTCGCAACGCAGATGCTGGATCTCTATGTGCAAACCTATGGGAAGAATTACTTCGGCACCGCAATCTCGCGCCGAGAGCCTACTTATATGATTCTCTCAAAGTTCTAGGCCTGACTGAAACCTGGGAAACATCAATGGATCTCTTGTCCTTTAAAAAAGTAGCTAAAAAATCAGCTAGCATCATCTCAGCGATAGAAGACAAGAAAGACCTAGCAAACCGAGCACATGGATGGCTAACGGTGGGAGCTTATGAAAAACTGCGGCCACAAGCGTACTTCAGTATTGGCATGAAAATAAATGTTAAAGAAAAATTCCTAAAATTACGACTTGGTGTAATTCCCATACTTCCACATCTTCCACCTTGGGAGAGAAATAACCCGTCACAACAGTGTCGCATGTGCAAAACCGGCAAGGAAGACATAATTCATGTGATTTGCATCTGCCCTAGCATAAAGGACCTGAGGTTCAATCTCTTATGTCCTTTTTTTAACTTTTATGCCGTCCGGACCTGCAGACAGGCAGCCATATTGTGCTTTTCTACTAGCGACACTAAATTGAACTGTCAAGTTGTGAAGTTCTTTGACCTAATAAGAAAGAGACTTAACCATGCCATATGAACTTTTAATCCTATGATGCTAACCATATAACTGTTAACATCACTGTAATTTTATGCACCTTATTTTTTGTTTTTGTTTGTACGTTAAAGCAAAAATTACTACGGATACTTTTCAATTTTGTAAAGATTTTAATTAATCATATACAAATAAATTTTTTACTTACTTACTTACTTACTTATCGGTGCTCTTCAGTCTGCACAATGCTGTGGTTCATTTAGGTGCTCTTTCTATCTGGCATGGTCCAAAAATATTTCCTAGGAAACTGCATCCAACTATAAGGGCAATAACCAACCCTCCGGTTCCAAAACTTACTACAGAGTGGGTTATAAAGCAAACAACGGAAAAGGGAGGGGTAGAGGTTCCAACACACTCTCCTCCCTCTCCAATGCAAAGCAGTGACTTACCCATAGTTCCCCCGACCACTTAACACCTGTTGGGGGACGACTGTCACAATTCCTACCAAAGTGGCAATTAATAACAACAGACAAATAGCTTCTACAAATTATCCTTTCTGGTTACTGTCTAGAGTTCATCAACACTCCTCCAAACATTCCCCCAAAGTCACACAAACGTTCAGCGGATCACCTACACCTCCTCAAACAAGAGGTACAGTCCCTACTCCTAAAAGGTGCTATAGCGCCCCTACCACCACAACATCAAGGGTCGGGCGTGTATTCCTTTTACTTCCTAATTCCCAAAAAGGATGGCTCTCTCAGACCAATATTAGATCTCGGAGAATTAATTGTGTGCATACAGTCAGACCATTTCCACATGTAAACACTTCAACAGGTACTACCTCTTTTGAAAAAGGACGACTTTCTCTCTACTCTAGACTTAAGACACCTACTTTCACATTCCAATCCACCCGGCTCACCGCAAATTTCTCAGGTTTACAGTAGCAGGTCAACATTACCAATTCAAGGTACTCTTATTCGGAGTCACCACTGCCCCCAGAGTCTTCACAAAGTGTCTGGCGGTAGTAACTGCTCATCTGAGAAGACAAAGCATCCATGTCTTCCCATACCTGGACGATTGGCTTATCAAAGCCGGTACGTATCAACAATGCCGCAAGCATACTTCCGTAACCGTTCAGTTACTTCACCAACTGGGGTTTACAATCAATGTGTTAAAATCACATCTTCAGCCTGCCAAAACTCAAAACTACCTAGGAGCCACTTTAGATACTCAAAGGGCTCTGGCGTTCCCCAACGCAGCCAGAATTCGAAACATTCAGGCGTTAATCCCCCAGTTTCAAGCCAATCACTCACTTCCAGCGCGAGTCTTTATGCAGCTGTTGGGAATGATGGCGTCGTGCATCATAATCGTTCCCCATGCCAGGTTGCACATGCGTCCACTTCAAGAATGCTTAGCCAGTCAGTGGAACCAGTCATACGGTCTATTAACCGATCGAGTGTTGGTAAGCAGCTGTACTCATCGCTCTCTGCAGTGGTGTGACACACAAAATTTGTCAAAAGGACGGCCCTTCATAGACCCGGTTCCACTGACAGGATTAACAGCAGACATGTCCCTAACTAGCTAGGGAGCTCATCTTCAACAACACACAGTGCACGGTCTCTGGAGCCACAAGCAAAGGTTGCTACACACCAATCACTTAGAGCTGATGGCAATATTTCTAGCTCTCAAAGCCTTTCAAGATCACATGACTGGCAAAGTTGTCTTGGAGCGAACCGACAAAATGACAGCTATGTATTACATACAGAAACAAGGGGGACCTACTCTCTCCAACTGTCACACTTAGCCCAAGACATCTGGAGGTGGGCTATTCACCACAATATCTATCTCCTAGCGGAACACCTCCCAGGAGTCAACAACCAGATTGCGGACCTCCTCAGCAGGCAGAGTTATCCAATACACAAATGGGAACTTCACCCTCAAGTTTTCCACCCATACTTTCCAGCTTTGGGAGTCTCTCACATAGATCTGTTTGCAACACCCCAGACTGCAAAATGCCAAAGCTTTGTCTCCAGGTATCCACACCCATTATCCAAAGGCAGTGCTCCATGGATGAACTGGTCAGGGATATTTACTAAGGCTTTTCCACCTCTCCCACTCATTCGATTAGTGGTTCGGAAACTCAGGGAAACATCTCTCACACTAATCCTAGTAGCTCCAACATGGGAATGCCAACCCTGGTTCACAACCCTGTTGGAACTCTCTCTGGTTTCACATTAAAAATTACATTTAAATCCCAGTCTTCTCACACAGTGCCATGGAGAAATAATCAAAAACACAGATCCCAAACAATTGAACCTCACGATCTTGGCTCCTGAAGTCATAGAGTTTGGTTATCTGAACCACAAACAGATGGATGTATGACGTTACAACGCATGCTTTTACCATGCATGCCTTTACAACGCGGTTTTTACAACGCATGCCTTTACAACGCATAGTGCTTTGGGGCGCTGGATAGTGAATAGTTTAATTTACTATTCCAACTCCAGTCCCAGTGGAATGTAGGAAAGGTGTGGATAGTAAATTAAACCTATTCCCTATCCTAGAGCGCCCCCAGCGCAATGCGTTGTAATGGTTTGCGTTGTAAAAGTTGCGTCGTAAAGGCACTGCGTGGTAAAAGTTGTGTTGTAAAGGATGTTTCCCTCACGATCTGGCTCCTGAAGTCGTAGAGTTTGGTTATCTGAACCTTCCACCAGACTGTATGATCATTATTATGGAGACCAGAAGGCCTATCATAAGAGCCTGCTATGCAGCCAACTGGAAGCTATTTTTTTTAATCTATTTTTTATTTTTTACATAGTTTATTATAGCACGAACTTAACCCGAATCGGGTATCAGAGCGCTTTACATAGCACCAGTTGCATTACTTGAGGACACACTCATTTTTGTTAGGCACAGGGAGATTAAGTGATTTGCCCAGAATCACAGTATGTTCAGCGTCATTGCCGAGACTCGAACCCAGTTCCCCAGGTTCGAGGTCGACTGCCCTAGCCGTTAGGCCAACTCCTCTCCCCAATCTAGTGCAATAACAGTAACATCAATCTTCTTAATTCTTCTATACATTATCTGCTACCTGTTACATTTGCAGCAGTCATCTTTGGCCTATACATCCATCAGACTGCATCTAGCTGCAATTGCAGCCTGTCTTCAAAATAGGCAACATTTATCACTCTTTAGAGTGCCTATGACCAAAGCATTTATGGAAGGACTGAAAAGAGTTATACCACCAAGACTCTCCCACCTGCCCCAGTGTGGAATCTTAATATAGTCCTCACAAGGTTAATGGACCCACCATTTGCACCCATGCATAAATGTGAACTACAATTCCTCACTTGCAAAACAGTTTTCCTCATTGCAATCACCTGATTAAGGAGAGTGGGTGAACTTCAGGCACTAACCATAGTTACTGGTTCTTCTTACTAATCCTAAATTTCTACCTAATTTAGTATTTGCATTTTACATAAATCAGTTGGTTGAATTACCTTTTTTTTTCCTTCAACCTGACTCAGTTACAGAACGAGCTCTACATAATTTAGATGTTAGAAGAGCACTGTTGTATTACACTGAAAGAACAAAATCTTTTCGTAAGACCAAACAACTTTTTGTCAATTTTGCACCACCTCACAAGGGCAATCCTATATCTAAATAAAGTATTGCTAGGTGGATTGTTAAATGTATTCAGATTTGCTATGCAAAAGCCTAAAGGACTCTAACGGTAACTAGAGCACATTCCACTCATAAGCTAGGAGCTACTGTGGATTTCCTAGGAACATCCCTATTACTGACATCAGCAAAGCTGCAACATGGTCCACACCACACACATTCACCAAGCACTATTGTGCAGATGTGTTAGCCAGACAACAAGCTAATGAGGGCCAAGCAGTACTTAAAACGCTATTTCAGACTACTCTATCAGTTACAGGAAAGCCACCGCTTAAGGGAGGCTGCTGTATAGTCTGTGCATAAGCGTGTGATCTACAGCTCACATGCCTCGAATGGAAAATGCTACATACCCAGTAGGCATCTGTTCTTGGCATGTAGAGCTGTAGAATCTCATGCGCCCACCCACCTCCCCGGGTACCTGTAGCTGCTGTAGTTCTCTTGTTACTATTCATATATACACATGAACATCTCTATTCTTTACTACTACTCCATTCTCTCACTCTCTGCGAGTCGATGACCATGCGCACTATCACCGAAAGGAGGAGTCACCTACCTCTTGATTAGGAGGACTTCTTCAAAGAAAAACAAAGTGCAAACATCCGGGCCCAACACTAGATGGCGATCTATGCATACGTAAGATATTCTGCAGCTTTACATGCCAAGAACATATGCATACTGGGTAAGTAGCATTTTACATTCCAGTCCAGGATTAGCCAGGTTTTAGTTTAAGGGCACCTTCACTGGACACTGCAGAGTCTAAAAACCAGGAATAAAGTAGTCCAGCAAAAGGTGAAAAATTGAAGTTGACCACTTGGAAAAGGCAGAGTACCTACAGTAATAATCCATGAAAAAGCTAAATCTAGTGCAGATGAGTAACCAGAACTGTGTTTTAGGCTTGAAGTTGAATCTGTTCATGGTGAGGCCGGATGCCGGATCATAGTGTTTTCTCGAGGCCATGCAGACATTTTATTCCATTCAGTGGATTGTGCTACTTCATAAATGCATGGTTTTGCATTTTAGGACTATTTTCACAAAATGTGTGAGCTAACAATGAAAGCAAGGGAGGACTACAACAGCATGTTATCAGCACTGGAGAAAGAACAATTTGAAGATGAAGCATCAATAAATCAAAGTGAACCTACTACAAGTCCTAAGGAAGATCCTAGCGTTTCTGAAATCAGGCCAGCATTACTTCCTGGATTGGATGAACTTGATGAACTTACTGACGAACCAGAATACAGTGAGTACTCTCTTGATTTTTGCCTTAAAACCATGAAGACCAGCATTATGCACTGGAATTATTGTGCCGATCCCTCACAACAACCTTAGTACTGTGAAGCTGTTGAGAAATAGTTAATAATTCTTTCTTTTTGACCTTTTTCTTTACCTTTATGTTGCAGTTTTTGCTGACAGGGCTCCCTAGTTAATTTTGGTGCTTGCACTAATTGCATAACTAGTAATATCAATCAAATGTTTTAAAAGCAGAGAAGTTGTCTTTTTTAATATGCGGGTGATGGTATTTTATCCCTATGTATTAGGTCTTTTTTCAAAAGTGTTATTTATATTTGTATGGTTATGTGGGAGTTAATCATTATGGTAGGTGTGTGGACGGTAAGAGAGTGATTTAGGTTTTTCATATTTTATTTACATAGTATTAATAGGGGAAATAAAATATAAGTACAAACCTCTACAAGGTTTACATAAATCTGACAAACAATTCTCTGTAGCTGACTCACTTATGTCTTGCATCACGCTCATTAAACCTCTGCCACTGTTATGCTGAATCTACTCCAAGAGACCTCCAAAGCCACTTTAAAGAGGTGCTGAAAATGGGTTATGTAGCATTCAATCGAAGACCCTTGGGTTTGTCACAGACAGCTGGACAGCAGATGTAGGATTGGCAGGATACATTACCTCTTGAGGCATCTCCCCACAAATACCTTGAGTTTTGGTAATTTTGGCAAATTAGATATTTTCCTGCCTTTCATTGTAGTCTTCAGAGTCTAAATCATCTATGCGAGATCACTTCTTGGATCCCACTCTTTATTAATTTTTGGGGGGTCGATAGGGCAAAATCCACACCCTCAAAACCATAATCCCTATCCCTGCCAAAAGACAAATAATGTTTAGATAACTTTTAAAGCCATTGAACCTGGGGCCACCCAGGTACTGTGATAGATAACCAGCAGCGTCATGCTCAGATCAGACAGGTTGTGGTAGATGTTCTTACATCAGTCAGGTTTTCTGTCTTTGGTATATCGATAAGAGTTTGAATCAATTTCAAATCAATCTTTATTCGCAATCAGAACCATAAAAGATATAATCACAGAGCGAATACATTAAATGCAGTATCATAGATAAATCCAATAAAAAATAGAATAACATCGCATTTAAAACAATGTACAGTAAAAGTATGTTTGAGGCATGTGTGCTGCTGAATTCATATCTGTGCATAGATCGCCGCCTAGTGTTGGGTCCGGATGATTGCACATTTTTGTCCTGGAAGAGTCTTCGAAGTATCACGAGATAGGTGGCTCCTCCTTCGGACTACAGTGCGCATGGGCATCCTCTCCATCCTCAGATTGTTTTTTTCCGCCATTGGGTTCGGATGTACTTTCCAGCACTCCAAGTTCGGAATTAACTAAGTTTTCTCTAAAGGCCAAAAGGCCTTCGGATACGTCGGTATTGTTCAGCGCTCGGTACCGATACACTTTCTCAACATCTTTTGCACTCCGGTCGTCAAATCGGGCCGTGAGGCCTTCTCAACACCACGGGGACCAGCCGTCGATGGAACGAAGTCCATTCAAATACTGCCCGCAGTGCAACTCGAAGTTCCCGCACACAGATAAGCATCCCGTGTACAACAAATGCCTATCTCCAGATCATAAAGAAGATAGTTGCCTGGCCTGTGACCAGTTCCGGTCGAAAAAGACTATCCAGAATCGACGGGCGGCGAGGCAAGAAATGCAGCGGTCGGTACCAGCGCCCGATAATATCTTCGATGATGAGGAAGAACTAGAGAGCGCCGAAGAATCGGATCAAGAAGAATACCAGTACTCTGAGCACGAACCCGAGGATTACCTCGAGGAAGAAGACCAAATCGTCGATCTCGAGGAATGCGATCAAGATATCGTAGCTGTTGAAGACGACTCCGATGACGAAGAGGGGCGAACCGTGAGTACACCGCCCCATATAGACACTATAACTATAGCAGAGACTCAGGTCGAGGCATCGCCAGCAGGCCTTAGCCAAGATCAACATTCAAGTTCTACAGCCACGCCATACCGCCCGGCTAAGACCATATTCAAAGAGCTCTCTGAGACACGTCATACGGCACCGGTTCCATTGAAATCGAAACTCGTCGACAACACCGTCTTCGGACCAAAAGTCGTCTAAACAAAAGTATTAAAACCAAAGGTCATCGAGCCGAAGGCCGTAGTTCCAACACAGCCTTCGAAGCCAAAGACCGTCGAGTCGACATCGAAAACTAAAGCTGTCGAGTCGAGCTCAAAGCCTAAAGCCGTCGAATCAACATCGCGGCCCAAAAACGTCGATTCAACGCCAAAGCAAAAACACAATCGAATCGACCCCGAAGACAAAGCACGTCGAGTCGAGCAAGGTAGCACCGAACATCGACAAGGGGACAAAAACAGTCGACGAAAGTAAAAGGCCTACGCCCAAAACTAACGTCGAACCGAAAGTGAAACCTAGGGTGGAACAAAATAAAGCGGTCGAGCCGAAACCCCTCGAACCAAAAAAGGGCACTGAGCCAAAACCTCAAACACCTAAGGACACTATCGAACCGACCAAACCCAACGGTCCGAACAAGGTGGTAAGGCCAGCCAAAGACATTCAACCGACAAAAATTATCGACAAACCTCCAAAACCAATCCAACCACAAAAGACGGTCGAAACCCCTAAACATATCGACCTGAAGGCAAGCAAACCTAAGCCATCACCCACAGAGGATACTGTGGCCTTTAACTCTTTGCTTGATAAAGCAGCTACCTACCATAATGTAGATATGCACTATGATGCTATTGAAGAAGTCTTTCTCTTTGATACACTTACAACATCTGAGAGACATGTAAAAACACTCCCCATGTTGAAGGGCGTCTTAAAACACGCACATGACATTTTTAAGGACACTGCTAGGGCACGGGTCATAAACCCTAGAATTGAAAAGAAATATAGGGCTACACCTATAGATCCAACATACATCAAGGGTCAGCTACCCCTAGACTCCCTAGTTGTATCCAACGCACGTAAACGGGCTAATTCCCAAACGACCGGAGAGGCGCTCCTCCGGACAAGGAGTCAAAAATATTTAAGGCATTAGGCAAAAGAGTAGCTGCTCAAGCAGCAAACTCATGGAGAATTGCCAATACACAGGTTTTGCTGGCCAGATATGACAGGGCACACTACGACAGCTTAGAAGAAATTCTCCAGCATTTACCTGATCCTTACAAACAGCAGGCAGATGAACTAATACAGGAGGGAAAGCTCATCACCAATGCCTCAATTAAATGTGCCCTAGACGCTGCAGACACTGCGGCCAGATCTATTAATACAAGCGTGCTGCTAAGGCGACACGCATGGCTCTGCATATCAGGCTTTAAGAATGAAGTCCAACCCACAATTCTTAATCAGCCCATCAACCCAGACTTTTTATTTGGTCCAGCAGTTGACTCAATTCTGGACAAAATGAAAAAGGATGTAGAAACAGCAAAGTCCATGGGAGCTCTGCAGTCCCAGCAACACTGGGGCTCTTTTCGTCGCTCCAATTATAGAGGATGAGCATGAAGTAATGCATCACAGCAATCCTCCAGCTACAAAAGTAAAGCGCAATCCACTTACAGCAAAAACACTAACAGGGGTGGATACAGAGGCAATAACACAAAAGGAAGGGGTCGTGGAGGAAATGCAAATAGATCCTCCACTAACACCAAACAGTGACTTCTTGGCACTACCCCCAGACCATATAACACCGGTCGGGGGAAGACTACAACAATTTCTTCCAATCTGGTTAAATATCACAATAGACAAGTGGGTCAGGCAAATTATCCAACATGGCTATTGCCTAGAACTCACCTCAACCCCACCCAACATACCACCCGTGCACCGTCCAATGTCACAGGAACATATAACACTACTGCAGCAAGAGGTCATCAGTATGCTGCAAAAGGGGGCCATAGAACCAGTCCCGCTACAACATCAGGGAAAAGGAGTATACTTCCTATACTTCCTAATTTCAAAGAAGGACGGGTGTCTCAGACCAATATTGGACCTCAGGCCCCTCAACCTGTACATTCTGTCGGAGCATTTTCATATGCTCACTCTCCAGCAAGTCTTACCTTTGCTTCGCAAGGGAGACTTCCTAGCAACTCTGGACCTCATAGACGCATACTTTCATATACCAATACACCCTGCTCACAGAAAGTATCTCAGGTTCACCATACAAGGACAGCACTACCAGTTCAAAGTACTACCTTTTGGTGTAACAGCACCACGCGTCTTCACCAAATGTCTAGCTACAGTGGCGGCACATCTCAGGAGGCAACACATCCATGTGTACCCATATCTGGATGATTGGCTAATACACGCGCCATAAGCCCAGCAGTGCGCCAACCACATGTCAAAAACCATCCATCTCCTGCACAGTTTAGGCTTCTCGCTAAACTACCCAAAATCACATCTGCAACCCTCCCATGTACAACAATACCTGGGAGCAACTATAGATACACTGGCAGCAAAGGCATATCCCAACGCAGCACGGATCAACGCCATGCTATCATTAATCCAAAAATTCAGGCCCCAACACTCAATACCAGCTAGAGTGTTTATGCAACTGATAGGAATGATGGCCTCATGCATATTTATAGTCCCTCATGCCAGACTACACATGCGTCCGCTCCAAGTGTGCCTAGCAAGGCAGTGGAACCAGGCTCAAGGGCGATCACAGGACCTAGTGTTGGTGACCAGTCGGGCATACAACTCTCTGCATTGGTGGAATCCACAAAACCTTTGCAAAGGACGACTGTTCCAAGAGCCTGTCCCACAAATAGTGTTAACCACGGACGCATCCCTACTAGGATGGGGAGCCCATGTCCTACACTACACAGTACAGGGACTCTGGACTGTACAACAGAAGAAGATGCACATCAACCTTCTAGAGCTGATGGCTATCTTTCTAGCCCTGAAAGCATTCAAGACACACTTATGCAACAAAACCGTGTTGATCCGGACGGACAACATGACGGCTATGTATTACATTCAAAAACAGGGAGGAACACACTCGCCACAGCTGTCGCACCTAGCTCGAGCAATGTGGAAGTGAGCCATTCAAAGGAACATGTTTCTTATGGCAGAGCACCTCCCAGGCAAGGACAATCAAGTAGCCGACCTGCTCAGCATGCACAGTCAACAAATGCACGAATGGGAGATTCACCCCAAAGTGCTCCAACCATTCTTCCAGAAGTGGGGACACCCGGAGATAGATCTATTTGCCACAAGCGAAAACGCAAAATGCCAGTACTTTGCCGCCAGGTTCCCACATCCACAGTCGCAAGGCAATGCGATATGGATGAACTGGTCAGGCAAATTTGCGTACGCTTTTCCCCCAGCTCCATTAATACCGCTAGTGGTACGCAAACTACGCCAACATTCACTGACGCTAATCCTAGTTGCTCCCACATGGGCAAGGCAACCATGGTACACAACATTCCTGGAACTGTCGGTGGTGCCTCATCAAAGACTGAGACTCACACCCAATCTTCTAACTCAGAGCCATGGAGAATCCAACATCCAGATCCGCAGCAGCTGAACCTGGCGATCTGGCTCCTGAAATCCTAGAGTTTGGATACCTAAACTTGCCTCCAGACTGTATGAACATTATCAAGGAGGCAAGAAAACCCACTACCAGGGCATGTTATACAGCTAAGTGGAAACGTTTCGTCATTTACTGCAGAAACAATAATATAAAGCCACTTGATGCTTCTACTCAAAACATCATTTGCTATCTCTTGCACCTGCAACGCTGCAATTTAGCCTACTCATCCATTAGGATACATTTAGCTGCGTTAGCAGCATATCTTCAAAACAGGCAACACCTTTCACTATTTAGGGTGCCAGCAATTAAAGCGTTTATGGAAGGACTCAAACGCGTACTTCCTCCAAGACCATCACCTTCCCCAGTCTGGAATCTAAACATTGTTTTAACCAGACTTATGGGACCACCTTTTGAACTACTACACTCATGCGAAATACAACTTCTTACTTGGAAAGTGGCTTTCCTTATTGCCATTACTTCGCTTCGAAGAGTTAGCGAGCTTCAAGCCCTAACGATTCAAGAGCCATTCATCCAAATACATGCAAATAGGGTAGTTCTTAGAACAAACCCTAAATTCATGCCAAAGGCGGTATCCCATTTCCACATAAATCAGACCATCGAACTGCCAGTGTTCTTTCAAAATCCACAGACAGTAGCTGAAAGGGCCTTGCATACTCTAGATGTCAAAAGAGCTCTGCTGTATTATATAGACAGAACTAAGGCATTTCGAAAAACAAAACAGTTGTTTGTTGCTTTCTCACCGCAACACAAAGGCAACCCTATCTCAAAATCAGGTATAGCCAGATAGATTGTTAAATGCATCCAAATATGTTATCTAAAAGCCAAACACAACTTAACAGTTCCCCCTAGGGCGCATTCCACACGCAAGCTAGGGGCATCCATGGCTTTCCTGGGTAATATTCCTTTACACGAAATTTGCAAAGCAGCCACATGGACAACAACACATACATTTACAAAACACTATTGTGTAGATGTACATTCAAAACAGCAAGCTGCTGTAGGACAGGCTGTTCTCAAAACTCTTTTTCAAACTGCTGCAGCTGACACAGGTAGCCACCGCTAAGGGAGATACTGCTATACATTCTATGCAGATATGAATTCAGCAGCCCACATGCCTCGAACGGAATATGCTACTTACCAGTATGCATCTGTTCTTGGCATGTAGGGCTGCTGACATTCATATCGCCCACCCACCACCCCGGTGCCTGTCGCAGCTGCAGCATTCACTCTTTGTATGGACATCTCTTACTGTACTATCTTGTGATACTTCGAAGACTCTTCCAGGACAACAATGTGCAATCATCCGGACCCAACACTAGGCGGCGATCTATGCACAGATATGAATGTCAGCAGCCCTACATGCCAACAACAGATGCATACTGGTAAGTAGCATATTCCATATCATAATATCAGTCGGATCTCGATTGTCTTGACTACAAAGCTGCAGAAGACAGGAGAATACAGCAAAAAGGGTGTATTCATTTGACAGAAGTTGCAAATGCATGAACGCCCCACTGGCTTGCATAAAATTCAGGGATTTCAGGAGAGGCCGCAGAAACTGCTTCCGAGGCTGGCTAAAATATTTACAATGAAGCACAAAATGCAGGGTTGCCTGTGGAGACTTTCGGTCAAAGCCTCAGGGGCCTAGCATGCTTGATTGAAAACAGAGATGGGGTGGGCAGAAGATGGTGTAGGTGGTTAAACCTAAAACGAGCCACCAGAAACATGTCCCTATCGCTACTAAGAAGAAAATGGTAAATCTCTGTTCCATGCACAGTTTTCAACAATAAATGCCCCAGCAGCACAGGCTTCACAAGCTCTGCGCATTCACGATGATAAAAGGTGTGCTTAAAAAAGAAGTAATTTACATCTATAAGTTCTTGAGTACTCAGGGAATCATAACTGTAAAAGATATCCGCCCTGCCTAAACTAGTGAAAGACACCTTTACGTAATTGGGTCTGGATGATTGCACATTGTTGTCCTGGAAGAGTCTTCGAAGTATCACGAGATAGGTGGCTCCTCCTTCGGACTACAGTGCGCATGGGCATCCTCTCCATCCTCAGATTGTTTTTTTCCGCCATTGGGTTCGGAGGTACTTTCCAGCACTCCAAGCTCGGAATTAACTAAGTTTTCTCTAAAGGCCAAAAGGCCTTCGGATCCGTCGGTATTGTTCAGCGCTCGGTACCGATACACTTTCTCAACATCTTTTGCACTCCGGTCATTGTCAAGTGACAGTCAGTCAGTCAGGATCAAACGATTTAACTGGACACCCTCCTTGGACCATGTCTTAACCCAACACAGCAGAGGCTTTACAGCCACCAAGTGAGCAATATGCTTGACGCAAAGTTCTTCATGGACAGAAAAGTATGGAGTGTTTTTGAGAGCCCTCAGGATCCGCCGTAAAAACGTATCTGATTCAAACATTTGGCACCATCTAAAGCAAACACCTGTCTGTCAAAGTTGATATTTTTCTAGAAAAATCGACTATCACTGTAACTTTCAGTTTGTGACCTCCACCTCATGATCTTTATCTGCTAACAAGGTGTTTTTCTGTAAATAAATGTATGGACCGTGGATAAAAGTTTGGAATCATATGAGACATTAGAGGGGTTCTTATCACAATTGTGACCACTGAATGTGCAGGCAGTGTAGTGTTTATTTAGAAATTCCAGAAAACAGTGGATTGCAATAGCTCCGTATAGCATTGTTGAAGGCCACATTTTTCACTGCATGATTGGATTTGGGGAGGACTTTTTCTCCTCATTAATAGCGGCTAATATTGAGATTTTTTGTTTTATTGTTGTTTATGTGACTCTGTGGACTTGAATAGAATCAAAGATGTCTTCCGGGATAACTGAATCTCAGATCATGATAACTGGAAGAGATGCATCCCCAGAATCGAACTTCTAAAGTTAGTACACAACAAAAGTTAAATTTTGCCATATATCAGAGGTATTATTATAGTACAGATTCTGTTGTTTTCTTGTATGATGCAGTAGATACGATCTTTTCTTGCACTACTGTGTATTTGTAAATACCTGTGGCTCACCAGCATAGATGTAGAAGTTCACCACTTTTTGTGTCATTGCAAGAGTTGCATGTATTCATCGAACACAGTGGATTGCCTGATTCCACCGCTGACCGGAAAAAATCAAATATCCCCTCACCAAATTTAGCACTGTAGTGAGACAAGAAAATGGGGGAACACCTCTTAAAAGAAGGTGAGTCTTGTTTCCTGTCACTCACTGTTTTCTTCCAAGAGCATCTTTAGTTCTCGAACAACCTTCAAACCAGGATATCTCTCACACAAAGCCGGAGAGAAACAATGTTAAAATATTGGCTCTACAGTCACAATGTCCCCTTTGTTACTTTTCTGGATACCAATTCCTTAGCATAGCTGTGGAGTAGGCAGAAGAAATCCTGTTTGTGCTGTTCACAGAAGAACTACAGGAAATGTTGATGGGGAGGAAAAATCACATGGGCTGTCCAGTCTCTTTCTAGAAGGTCATTCTTGATGTGATGATACCACAAACACATATTATATAGTCTGAGATTTACCACTAGGTTATAGTATGGTCTTTTTTTGTTCTTCACCAAGAAGACACCACTCCAAAAACATATTGGTGCCTATCACATTTCATTATGGCTCCTCTTTCTTTTACCAACTACACCTTCTTTTCTGTAAGCAGACACTCTTCTTGAAACCTCAATGAGGCTCTGGTCAGTGACTCCCCGTCGGCAAGAGGATCACGTTCAGACTCCTCACCCACGCACACAATGCTCTCCACGACCTGGGACCCAGGTACCTCAACAACCGCCTGACCTTCTACACTCCCACTCGCCAGCTACGATCGACCAGCCTTGCCGCCGTTCCACGCATCCGCAGAGCCACCACCGAGGAAGATCCTTCTCCTACCTGGCAGCCAAGACATGAATCTCCCTCCCCATCCACCTCCGGCTAACCCAGGACCATCTCTCCTTTAGGAAGCAACTCAAGACCTGGCTTTTCGAGCAGTAGCGGACCCCTCTCCCCCAGCGCCTTGAGACCCCTCCGGGTGAGTAGCGCGCTATACAAATGTTATGATTGATTGATTGATACGTATATCAACAAGCCAAGCAACAAAGCTCTGTTCAAAAGAGGTTTGTACACTGAGTAAATGAGCTGTCCTACTCTATAACAATCCACAGTTATTGGACTCAAAGGTTGAGGGCGTACAAATGAGGGGATTGAAATAGGGAGGAAGAGAAGTATTTAGGGATGCAGGTCCAGGGTAATTGGTGATAATGGCACGGATATCAAAATATCATAACACTTTAGAATAGACACAATTCTGGCCGACTGGCTACCATGTACCAGGGACTAACTCACTAACTTGAGAACCAGAAGGGGGAAACTATTAAGTGGATTAGATATGGGATTGGCAGCAGGAGAGGGAATAACCTGGGTAGAGACAAAAAGGGTGACAGGCATTAGTGAAGGCTTTGCACCAAACTTAATGTATTTATAAACTACTTTATACTTGTAAGCTTGATTGCTAAGCCCCTGTGGAAGACCATACATGGTGTTATGTACTATACAATTCTAGAGGTGTTGTTCTCTATTGGCTGGCTTGGGATTAATAGCCTGAGAGACTAAATAAACAAGAATGCACCTTTCTGAATCTTGAGAACAATTGGTATTTTGGTTTTACAAAGGGGCTCTACATGGGCAAGCAAGAATTCACAACCCTTTGTAAGTTTTAGGAAACAGTCTTGAGAATTGTGTTAAGGGAAATGCACTTGCCCATTAACACTGTGGCTCGGGCAACAGGTTTACCATGCATTCTTGAACTGGTCTTTGGGCCAGAAAAAAGCATATTATTTACACACAAAGCAGCTGGTTCCAGTCTTCCTCTAAATCGGTGTGTAGTACGAGGTGACTACTAGATAAACCAAATAGATCAACTTATGTGCAGCATTAAGGCAGTTGCTTCCAACCAAATGACCACAAAAATTCAAAGGTAGCACTAATACTTGGGAGGGATGCAGTCAGTGAAACGTTCTTTTCCATCATCCATCGCAACCAGTCACCAGGGGACTGTCACTCTGGGGTTCTGAATTGGAAAGCAGATGAACTCTGACCAGTCAGATGCTGTGTACTATCTTCTTCAGCAGGACAAGAAAATGAATGTGGTGGTGGGCAGCTAGCCCATCTGTTTAGCAAAGAAGTGCATCTATGGCCATGCTTGTGATCATGGTCTTTGTGTAAGACCCTTACCGGGGGGCAAAGGGCAAGTAGGGACTATTAGGCCACAGCCATTAAGGCTGGGATTGTTTGCCTCTGATGTCCTGAGGATCTTTGGCTATTTGGCTATGGCTCTGGCTCTGCAAACTGGGCAATGTACAGCTCCTTCAGCAGTTGACCCTCCGTGATAGAGATGGCAAGCGATCATAGACTTCTTAGGGAGGTTAGTGTTGAGGTACAACAGGAACAGCACTCAACAGACATCCAACGATGTGATAACATGATTGTCCAGTGCTTATCTTAGTAAAATGAGAAGTCCTTAAAATAACATTAAATTTCTATTGTGCACTATACACAATAAATGTCAGCTATTCAAAGTCTCTGTCCGCTTCTACCTTCATTGGTTCAAGATACCCTGGTGTAGGTCTCAGCAGAGGTGCAGTGCTCCCCCCTCGGCCTGTAGGCGCAAGCAGGCAGTCTGCATCGAAGTGTCTCACCAACAGTCGGGCCTGTGGTAAGCCACTCTCCGGCATCCCACTCTTCAGACCTGGTACTCCCATTGTAGAGGAAGATGTTGTCTACTCCTGCAGAGATTTGGGTTATGCCATTGGCGCCAGGGAGATTCTTCTTGGGCTTGCGATACTGCCACTCAAACATAGTTATATGCGTTCCTGTATCCCTCAGGGCAGGAACTTTACTCCCACTGATACTAGCTTCTGACACAAATACCATAGTGCTTGGGTGCAGGCTCTCCATGGACTCAGGTTTTGGCCTGGGCGGTGAACCCAAGTCCTGTGGAGTTTGTGGATTTTTCCGCCCTCTGAGAAGCATGCGCAGTTTCCTAAAAACTCTGCTCCGCAAAGCGATGTTGAGTTTTTTCCTCCTTCGCATTAGCCAACTTAAAGAAACTTTGAAAAACTTTGAAAAATCCAACACTATACCACCTCCCAGTGAGATTACTCAACACAGGCGGTCACGACCGCTCGAGTTGAGAAACCATCCGTTTGTGTTGAGGGAGCTGCCGCTCGAGTAGAAAATCTACTTGAGCAGCAGAAAGAAGCAGCATCCTCTTATTCTTCACATGGTGCCATGCTGATTTTCAAGTGGGGGACGAACACCCGGCAATAAAAATCAGTGCAAACAATGCAGCCTAACTCACTTCGCCCTTGCAGAACCCCACATAGCTTCTGGGAGTTTTTGGGTTACTTGGTGGAGTTCCGCGTAGCGCAACTCCACCCAGTCCTACTCTGGATTCCACTCACAAGTGTTCATACAACTGGGCTAAGTGCAACAGAGCTCCCTTGAGTCCCTTCCCTCATAGTCAATCACTAGCTATGATGGAAGCAGCTGGTGCAGACTCTTTACCTGCTTTAGGTGTAACAAGGAGGGGCATTATAACAGAAACTGCCAGGTTACTCATTGTGGGCCTTGGAGAGTCTTCATATGCTCCCTTTATCTTGTATTGTTCCTGACTTGGAACCCATTTTCCTGTCTGTCGCCCTTTGGAACCTTGGGAATTCCCCTGGCCCTTACTTTCTGGTTTGGAATCAGTCTGTGGAGAGTGCTTTCTCCCTTTGACCAAGAGTCATGCTGCACGGGCCTTTTTCAATCCTGTTGACTATCCACTATCTCTCTGTCAGATCTAAAGGTATTGCCTCAGAGGGGTAGAGTACGCCTTCATCCCTCTCACCCACTCATTCCAATAACAAATACTCCATGGCTCCAAGTTTAAATGGTATACTATCTGGTCACTTACTATCTTTAAAACTATTAAGGTACTCAGCTGACTTGAGCTCCAATCAGAATGTCTGGGCTGCTTTCATTCGCTTATGCACCATTTGCTCCACAACAGGCATCCTTCCAATGACTTCCATAGGCAGGCAATGCAAGACCTGCTGCCCTGTGCCATTCAAAGCCTAAACCTTTAAAACAATCTCGGAACTTACAAACCATTCCACTTACATGTGCATAAGCTCTTAAGCTCTTTTGGAACCTTGGCAGAAACTCCTGAAGACCTGGAAGTGAAATCTCGTTTCACAGAAGTTGCTGTCTCAGATGTACCCTGAACTTCTCTTTCTCTAAAGCTATGCTCTTTCTTGCCAATTCTCTCTCTACAGCCCTCCCTCCCTGGTTTTCTATATTGGTACCATCCCCAGAGTCCATCACAGTTTCTCCCTCCCCTCCAGTTTCTATAACTGGCTTCTAATGTAACTCGCAAGGACTTGCCTGTCTGGGAGCCCCCTATCCACAAACAGATACAGCAACTGATCTAAGGACAAGGTGTCAAGGTTTACCCCTCTAAAATTGTACACATTGTAACCTGCACATTGATATGGCAGATACAAGTGTAACATATTGCTCTGTTGTGGATATTTGGAACTGTTTTAAAATGATCTCACACCACTTGCTGCCAGTTGTTAGACCTGGTTTGTGGGTAATGAGCCAAGTAGGGCCAAATGGGCGTTACTCTTGGGGCTTTGGGCATTTACCTCTGATGACCCAGGGTCCGTCATACTATGGTTCTGCACAACAGGACCGAAGTATAACCTCTTCAGCACTTGACTGTCAGTGGTAGCAATGATGAGCAGTGACATGCTCCTCAGGGAGGTAGTGTGGGGATAATCTAGCTCAAGACCCAACAATAACACATCAATACAATAACCAATTTCCCAAGCAATTGCTTTTCCTTTAAGAAGAAAGGTAATTTCTAAGGTAAGGAATCTATAACTAATATGTGTCTCTAACAGATACATTGTTATCAAAGGTAAGTAACTTGTTCATCTGAAAGAGACTATTAGTTATAGATTCCTTACCTTAGAATAGATATCACAGCAATACCAACCCCCGAGGAGGGACTGCGAACCAAGTTCACACCAGAAAGTTCTGGAGGAGAGAATGGGCAAAGAACTCATCCCTCTAGACTTTACTATCCAGGCAGTAATGTCTGGTGAACGTGTGCATAGAAGCCCATGTGGCCGCCTGGAAGATGTCAATGAGTGGGACTCAATGTGACAAAGCAGTAGTTGCTGCCGTATCTCAAGTGGAATGAGCTCACAGCCCCACTAAGAGGTTCAGTTTTAGCTAAAGCATAACAAATCTTGATACAAAGGATGACCCATCGAGAGATGGTACGCTTTTGCACAGCCGGATCTGTCTTGGCACCCACATAGCCAACAAAGAGTTGATTGTCCACCCGGAAATCGTTTGTGCGGCCAAGGTAGAAAGACAGCGCACGTTTCGGGTCCAGGCGATGGAGTCTATCTTGGAAAGGTGCGGAAGCAGGAAAAAGTTAGGCAGAGTGATAGCCTGACAGAGGTGAAAGGGAGTGACAACTTTAGGTAGGAAAAACCATCTTGTTCGAAGCACCACTTTGTCCGGATGCACCGAGAAGAAAGGGGGCTTAGGAGCAAGAGCCTGAAGCTCACTCCTTTTGAGCAGAGGTGATGGCAGCAAGAAAAGCACTCTTCAGAGTGAGAAGCCGAAGAGGACAGTTGTGAGGAGGCTCGAAGGGAGCGCACATAAGGTAAGTCAACACAAGGTTCAAGTCTCACTGAGGCTTTATGGAAGGAGATGGAGGAAAGAGGTGAATAATGCCCTTGAAGAACCTGTTAACAATAGGGGACTTAAACAAAGAGGGCTGATCTGGTAGCCGAAGAAAAGCAGAAATGGCTGCCAGATAGCCTTTACCCAGAGCAGAGCCCTGCTGGACTAAAGAAAGAAGGAACAAAAGAACCTCAGAAAGAGGGGCAGAAAGGGGATCCACAGCCTTTGCTGGGCACCATGCCACAAACTTGTTCCATCAACAGGCGTATACCGTCTTAGTGGAGGGATGCCTGGCTGGCAAGATGACATTACAGACTTTGGGAGGATGGTCAAAATCTGTCAACTGTTGCCGCTCAATCTAAATGCAAGGAGGTGGAGGCTGGCCAGGTTCGGACGGAGGACCGTCCCCTGCTGCTGCGACAGAAGATCCTCCCGAAGGGGCAGTCTGATCGGAGGATCGATAGCCATGCTCAGGATCTTGGGGTACCAGACTCTTCATGCCCAGTCTGGTGCCACAAGGATTACTTGGGACCGGGTCGCGCTTGATCTTCCTCAGCACTCTGGCAGAATTGGTACAGGCAGAAAGGCGTACAGGAAGCCGCAACTCCCTCGCAACGAAAAGAGTTGCCGAGCAAATGCTGCCTTGGAAACTCCAACGCGCAAAACTGCTGACATTTCACGTTCTCTTCGGTGGCGAACAGATCTAACTAAGGTTCTCCCCTCTGCTGAAAGAGACCTTGTACCCCCTCTGAGTGAAAACGCCATTCGGGATCCACCAGGCACCGATGGCTGAGTTTGTACGCCCTGGCGTTCAGAGAACCTGCCAGGTGTTGAACCACCAGGGTCATGCCCTGATGTTCCAGCCATGTCTAAAGGCGAAAAACCTCTTGACAAAGGGTCCATGATCCCACCCCACCCTGTTGGTTACAGTACCACATGGTGGTGGTGTTGTCTGAACACCTGCACTGCCTTCCCCTTGTGGGAGGGAAGGAATGACTTCAATGCCAAGCAAATCACCTGAAGCTCCAACAGGTTGATATAGAGCCCGAACTCCACCGGAGACCAGACTCCTCTGACCTCCGCTTCTCCCAGGTGGCCGTCCCATCCTAGGAGTGATGCATTGGTCGCCACTGTGAGGTCTGTTTGAGGAAGGGAGAGGGATCTGCCTCTGACCTAATCTTGGTTTGTTAACCATCACTGCAGTTGGGACTGATGGGAGAGATTCCCCTGCTGCTGCGCCCACCAGAACTGCAGGTCCCACTGCAGAGCCTGCATATGCCATCTGGCATGATCCACCAGCAGGATACAGGAAACCATGAGATCCAGCAGCCTCCGGTTCATTCTCACCGAAATCCACGATAGAGGCTGAAACCTGTGTATCATAGCCTGAATATCCTGGACTTACTGCTCAGGAGGATAGGCCCGAAACTGCACTGTGTCCAGAACAGCTCAGATGAAAGTGAGCGACTGAGAGGGAGTCATGTGCGAATTTGGTATGTTGATAGTGAACCCAAGTGAATGCAGGAGGTCTGCCGTAGTCTTGAGGTGGGAGACAACAGCCTGGGACGAGCCCACCTTCAACAGCCAATTTTCAAGATAGGGGAAGACTGGATCCCTGTTCTGCGCAGATGAAGTGCGACCACCGCCATCACTTTCGTGAATACCCGAGGGGCACTGGTAAGGCCGTAGGTGGGCTGGCAGGACGGAGATGTGAAAGTAGGCATCCTGCCAATAAGACCTAAGCCAAGGTTAGCATTTTGAACTTCTCCTTTGGGAGGAAGCAGTTGAGGCCCCGAGGTCTAGGCTAGGACGCAGGCCCTTGTCCTTCTTGGGCACCAGAAAGTAGTGGGATAGCAACTACAACCTACTTCTGGCACAGGGACCCTTTCGATAACTTCCTTGGCTAAGAGAGCTGAAACTTTCTGGCAGAGAAGCGCCAAATGATCCTCCGACATGCGATCGAAAGACGGTGGCATGGAGGGGAGGGGTAGCCTCGAAGGGGAGGGAGTACCCTCTGCGGACTTTCTGCAAAACCCACCAGTCTGACGTGATGGATTGCCAGTGGGGTAGGTGATGGTGAATCCTGCCACCTACAAGGACGGTTTGGAGGCTGCGGCAGGGGAGGAAAATGTGGACTGGCCCGCCCGCTGGTTCCCAGACTCGCGTCGCTGGGTCCCACGTCTGCGGCCACGCAGAGGCTGGGCAGCTTGCGTGGACCGGGCCGGATGTGGTGGGGTGCCCCTTCCATAGCCACAAAAGAGGTGAAAGGCAGACTGCGCTGGACTTGAGGACCCAGTGAGATCTGAGGATCTGGCCCTAGGCCGAGAATCCTTAAAGCGCTCCAGCGCCTAGTCTGCCTTGTCACCAAAAAGGCTACGGCCATCGAAGGGCATGTCCAGCAAAGTTGACTGACCATCCTCAGAAAAAACAGGCATCCTCAACCAGGCCAAAGGGCTACTAATGTGAAATTGTTTCTGCCCAGTGAGTTGGTGGTATCCAGTCCACAGCAAATTGTGAATTTTGCTGCATCTCTCCCATCAGCCACAGCTTGGGAAAGAATGGCCCAGGCCTCCTCTGGGCACCGAGGTAGCACCTGCGCAACCGTATCTCAGATGGTATGGGAGTATTGGCCCAAGAGGCATACAGTATTCACGGACCACAGTTCCAAGCTGGGGGAAGAGAACATGCGCTTCCCAAGATGATTTCCTGTCTGGGGGTGCGGATGGGAATGTGCCTGTGTGGACCATCAAGCTCTCAGGGGAAGGGTGTTGTGTGATAAATTTAAATTACCTATACTTAATTTATGCAGTAAAGTTCAATAAGAATAACTCAGGAAAAAAATAAGAGGCAGAGTCCGTGGCATCTGAGGTTTTAAAAGGGGTTTTATTCCTTAAAAAGGAATTGGTTCGAACCAGGCAATCATATTCCATCACCACGAAGGTTCAGGAAGGGATAGACAATACTTTATTGACAGAATATCATATATATAGTCAATGCATTACAGTGGTGATGGATGCAGAAGGCGTAACAGCTGAGAGAAGAGATAAGAAAACATATACGTAATGAAAAAGGCGGAACAGAAGGTGTGCACAAGAGCGTGTACTAGAAACGTCACATATAGGTGTTACTAGTAGGTGGATCCATAAGAGAATCCTGCAGTGTCAGCAGAAATACATGGCAGAGATTGGCGCGCAGCAGCATGACGTGCAATTGACGTGAAACTGGAGGGTGAAGGGGACTTGACATTTAGCCTTACATGAGGAGACAGAAGTCTGGGGTGTCAGAACAACCTAATCATATCTAATATCTGGTGTTTGAGGAACTGTATTATCTAGAGGGAAAGGTCTCTCGGGCAGAGGCTATTCTATACTGACTGCTAGTGCGTGTATATGCGTCTACGTGTCTACATGTACTGTGGGGGCCATGGGCCTACCATGGTAACAAGAGCAATGAATTACTTGTATGGAGACAGAAAGGCCGGGCCCTTTACTCTGCAGCTGGGAAGGATGTTTACCTAAACTACTAGACAGGAATGTATTTTCGAGGAGCGCAGCAGATAACTTGAAGGCAAAATACAGTCTTGGCAGGCAAGCAGGCCGAGCCAGGCACCGCTAGCCGCGCAGGGAGTAAGACAAAGGTCAGGGATACGGATGCAGGTCCAGGCTGTAGCATCCAGAGACAGAAGGCAGGAAAGGACTCGATGGCAGAAATCAGGGCCTAACTCGCCAGAGCCAGGGGAAAACGTGAAAAGTGCACCATGTAAAGACGTTGGCAAGGCACACTTAGGAACGGAATATTCGACCCATTCATGGTGGATCTGAAAGAGGACATGTTAACGTTGGACGCAAATGTATTTGCGTCTTCATAGCTAAAAGTGGAGGGAACATACATGTACTTGAAGCACGTACATGGAGCCGTTGGGGTCTACGATAGGGGACATAATTGACCATAAATATTCATATTTCCTCATTCCCTCCTTGTCCCCTACGGACCCTTCATGATATATCAATCCTCATTAATCTATCAATCTGTTCATGTAACATCATTTGCTCTTCTTTCTTCTTACGGTGTTTTGAACGTGGACTTGAATGAGGAATACATGATGTGGCGCACAAGCCGCAAATCGCTGGCCCACATTGTAAACATAGGCAGCAACTGAACACTATGAGAAGAGCAATACCTAGGAAGGATAGGACCTTCCATCCCCAGGCTGACAACACGCTCCAGAACCAACCGGACCAAGTCCAGGTGCCTGGATTCTGGTGTATCTGACTTGCAATCTTGTGAAGACGGGTTATGGCTCTATATACTGATGGCGCGTTTTCTGGAATGAAAACACAGCAGCTCGATCCGATGACCCTACAGGCTCCGCCCCTATCGGCCAGGATGACGTCAAGGACAAGACGATTTTGAAGGACAACAATCCGCATCGCAGACTGCTCCTCCGTTAAGTTGCCTAGGGCGGAAGTAGTCTCATTCACGACTGCTTCGAGGGTTCTGGTTAATTTTCGTATCAGTTTACTATTAAAGACAGCACCTAAGTAGGGAAAGAAACCTTTATTGAAGTCTGTGTATTGCTCCCATGCCATTTCAGTGTAGTCGCAATCGGGAGATCTCTCTGGGGTCTATTGTGTACTAGATGAGTATTCCTATGATAATCAGGAGGGGCTAGGAAAACAGGTGGCAGAAGGAATGCAATGTAACAGGTGCCATCCCAATCTGGAGGTAAGCGTATGTATGCGGTATGACCACAAATGAAATAGGAATGACGGGAAGCTTTAAACGTAGACTTGCCTTTATCACTGAATTCGATCACAGTAGTACATTTACTATGACCCAGGTGTACTGAACCATTCTTTCTAACACATAATTCACCTTTGACTGGTAGTACTGACATAGCAGCAAGACTGGTGCGGTTTCAGATTCAACATTCAGAATCATGAGGTTAAGTGTAAAGTTACCTAATCCATATACTTCATTTTCTAGATCAGTCCCTGTCCTTTTGGGGAGACCCTCCTTGTCAGGGAAACATACTCTATGCAAAACGGTGTTCAGATTTCCCCATACCCAGGTGCCCTGGTATACTACGGAATTGGAATCTAAGGAGTTAATCAAACTAAACCATGCACCACAGGAACCATTGTGTGTGAACGGGTACGGAAAGAGGGGCAGAACTCCCTTGTATTTCTGATAGGGAGGGAGCCGGCCACATATCCAACAATTTGTAGCGTTGCTGGTCTGATGGGAATGATGTAACATACTAATGAATGTGTTGTTGCGCAGCGCAAGTCGGTAAGACAATTCATGCGGGGGTAATTCACTGAAAGAGTGCTCTGCAGTAACATTGAAGGGAGAATGTGCACGCTTGAAAATAGGGTAATATATATGCAACAGTATACTTGCAGCAATGATCAAAAGACTCAGAAAAAACATAATCAATAGTGTCACAATACAGTGACTACGAAGTGATTTACAATATTCACGTTTCTTGAGCTGTTTCTGTCTATCTCTCTCTCTGTTGGGGTCTAGGGGATACATGTCAGAGACTCGTCTAACCGATTCACCTAGGGGAGGAATTAAACTGTCTGACTTGCTAGACCTCAATTTCAACTTATATTCTTGGGAAGAAGTTTTCTCGACCAGGGGGAGTTTTGAATCAGTCTGTGGAGGAGGGCAGGGCTGAGAGTTCAAATCTGGCGGTAGTCCATGAAACTTTTTGATATGACTCGAGTGAAGCCAGCCCTTGCGGCCCTCCACTTTTATAGCAGTCCTTGTGGTCAAAAGTACTAGCTTCGGCGCCTGCCAACGGGGCTCCAGCAGACTCCTCCTATCGAAATTCCTTACGAAGACGAAATCGCCTGGAACAACTTCATGGGGCTTCACCTCGGTGTTGTCGGGAAAGGCTGCAGCGACCTGTGAACGACATGATTGTAGTGCAGACATCAAGGAGGCAAGGTAATCTGTCAGCATATTACAGTCAACATCGGTAATTTTTCGAGGCAGAGGCGTCCCCCACATATTCGGTGGCCTACCAAAGACCACCTCGTACGGGGATAGCCCTGTTCTGGAATGTGCGATCATTCTCATGTAAAAGAGTGCGACTGGTAGAGCTACTATCCAGTCGACGCCTTTCTCTCTGCAGATTTTGGCAAGACGAATTTTAAGAGTCTGATTATGCCGTTCCACGAGACCTGCTGCCTCGGGATGTCGGACACAATGGAACTTCCACTGATAGCCGAGCAGGAGTGTAACCTGTTTCACAAGCTCGGACGAGAATGGCTGACCATTATCTGAGTATACGATACGGGGCAAACCATACCTGGGGAAGAATTCACGTACCAGCTGCTTGGCAGTGGTCGGAGCAGTATAATCTGGGACTGGATATGCTTCTGTCCAACGGGAAAGGGCACAAACAACTACGAGGACATATTTGAATCCTCGGCAACGTTCCATCTGGATATAATCCATCTGGAGGACTTCAAAAGGGTGATCGGGAGGATGAAATCCACCTTGCTCTACAGGAATGCTTTTACCTGGGTTGAACTGACAACAAATCATGCAAGTACGCACTTTCTGTTTGGCTGCTGCTCGTAAATGTAAATTGAACCAGAGGTTTTGAATACTGTCTAGCATGGCTTTTTCTCCTAGATGTGCAGGACTATGTACTGTGTTAATGATAACTTGAACCATAGAGTCAGGGAGAAACCATGTAGATTTTCCCTTCGTCATCCATCCCTGATCTGTTAGGATCCCTCCTAGTTCAGTCCATTTCTTGATTTCATCTGGTGTAGCATGTGTCTGTATGTCAATTACATCAAGGGCGGGATCCCTAACTGTCAGGCAGTGTGTCGGAACTATTGTCTTTGTCAAGTCAGTTGCGTGAGTCTGATTCTGAGCTGTCTGCTTGGCTGTTCGGTCTGCCAGGTCGTTACCCTGGGAAATGATATCTGTAACTTTCGTATGTGCCTTGCACTTCATGATGGATATGGCGGTAGGCAGATGTATTGCATCTAACAGTGCTTGAATGAGGGAACCGTGTTGAATTTTGGCACCGTGAGAAGTCAAATAACCTCTCTCTCGCCAGAGGACACCGAAGTCGTGTACGACTCCGAATGCATAACGTGAATCTGTATATATGTTAACTCTCTTATTTCTGGCTTGAATACAGGCTTGTGTCAGAGCGATGAGCTCTGCTGCTTGAGCTGACAGGGTGTCAATACAATTCGTTTCTATAATGTCAGTTTCTGTCGTGACTGCGTAGGCGGCCACTAACTCTCCTGTACTTGTTCTCGTGCATGAACCATCCACATAAAGTGTCAGGTCTGGATCTGGTAATGGAGTGTCTGTTAAGTCTTGTCTGGGTTTCGTTGTAATAGTAATGATTTCAATACAATCATGTGCCAATGGGTCTGTCTCACTTAATGGCAGAAGTGTAGCGGGATTCAATGTATTACAGCGTCTGATTTCTATGTGTGGCTGAAACAATGTCAATTCATAACCTGTCAGTCGTGCTATAGTCAAGTGCTGAGTCTGTGTTCGGTTTAAAAGAACTTCCACGGAATGCGGAACTTGCACTGTCAATTGGTGTCCTAACACTATGGAATCACTTTGTCTGATTGCTAAAGCTGTCGCTGCTACTGATTTCAAGCACGCAGGCAGAGCCTGGGCTACTGGGTCTAATGTACTAGAAAAGTAAGCACACGGTTTGTGTGAACCTGCTTGTTCCTGAGTGAGTACTGACAATGCAGTACCTTCACGTTCTGTAACAAAAAGTGTAAAAGGCTTGCTGTAACATGGTGTTGCTAAAACAGGTGCTTGGCATAAAGCTTTCTTTAAGTCTTCAAAAGCTTGTGTATGTTCCTGAGTCCAAAGGAGGACAGTCGAAGACGCTGCCTCCTGAGTTGTCAACTGTATGAGTGGCTTTGCTAAAAATGCGTACTGGGGAATCCATTGTCTGCAGTAAGAAGTGAGGCCTATGAAGGCCCGCACCTCCTTTTGTGTCTTGGGTGGTGACATGTTTACAATTAACTGGATGCGGTCAGGTGTGAGCTGTCTCCCCCCTTTGGACAGCAAGTGCCCAAGGTACACAACTTGCTGAACACAGAATTGAAGCTTGGAAGGAGACACCTTGTGTCCCTTGTCAGCCAGGAAATGCAAAACCGTCAGTGATGCTCGTTCACATTCAGGTTCGCTTCGGGCGGTGATCAGTAGATCATCGACATACTGAAGCAGGGCAGTGTTTTCAGGCATGTGAATACTGTCAAGTTGTCTTTTCAGTGCTTGGCTATAGATGCTGGGGCTTTCTGTGAATCCTTGAGGTGCGCATGCAAATTTGAAGCTTCGTCCATTTAAACAGAATCGGAAAAGATATTGGCTTTCCGGATCGATCGGGACACTAAAGAAGGCGTTCTTGAGGTCAATTACAGTAAAGAACGTTGCTTCTGAATCAATGGCAGTTAATAATGAAGAGATATCTGGGACCACGGGATACTGTGGTACAATGCATTTATTCAATTCGCGCAAATCGATAACTAATCGATAAACTGGGGCTGCATTTGGATCAGTACGTTTAAGAATTGGAATGATAGGGGAATTACAGAGATTGGAGTCTGTTTCAACAACCACTCCTTGTGCAATGAGCTCGTCAATGATTTTCAGTAAAGCCACTACAGCATCTGGGGGTAACTTGTATTGTCGAATTCGTGGTAACACTACTCCTGGCTTGAGTGTGACTCGATATGGTGTAATGTGCATACAACCTACATCAGTGGGGCCTTGTGCCCATAAATGTGCAGGAACATTCTGTAATCTGGGATCAATATCTCTCAACACATAGTGACCCTTAAAGTCACGTAAGAACAATCTTACTCCTTCCGGAGAACAGCAAATCACAGCTCCTAGAGCTTTCAGTGTCTTTATACCTAACAAGTTTTCTGGACACGATTTCGTAAGTAGTAAATCTGTAGTACGTGTCAATGGACCAACTGCAAGGGGAAGTGGTTGCGATACTTCATTAACAATAGGCTTTCCTGAAAATCCAAGGGAAACATTCTGTGAGCCTGAGAGGGGTGCCCCTGGAACCTCGTCGTGACTTATGGTTGTCCTGCTTGCCCCTGTATCAATTAAAAACTTTCTATCTTTCCCTAATACTTGACTATGTACATAAGGACCCTCTTGATCTACAGGAACCTCAATAAGAGGCAAGCCAACCTCCCTCTCTAGGCTGTTTCATGTGTATCGTTGATAATCGGGATAATCATTTTGTGCATACTGGTACATCTGTTGTGTCGTGTTTTGTGTTGCGGTAATGGGCTGTGACTGTGGTACTGCTACGGTCTGTATTGTCTGTTGTGAAGCATGCATAGGCTGTACATTCTGGGGTACTTGTTGTTGGGCCTGATCTTGTCTAGGTGGACGCGGTCTCTCTTTAGATTTACCCGTAGAGATATTGTGTTTCAAAACTGCACAATCGTTTATATAGTGACCTGGCTGTTTACAGTAGTTGCATGTCCCTTTAACAGGACCTGCTGAATTATTGGACTGTGTCGTACCCTTTTTATTACCGTCAGCTGGAACTGACTGAGCAACTAGCATTTTCATTTTCGTGTCTTTCATACGTCTTTGTTCGTGTTCATGTTCTTCTCTAATTCTATTCTGGTGGTACTGTAACATTTGTAACATTTGTGAAGGGGTATTAGCTTGCCAGGTGCTCTCGACTTTCAGTACTCGGTTCTTAACCTGGGGCAGGGAATTCTCGACTAATTTGGATACAAAAAGATGTGGATATGACTCGCTACTTGCTTTCAGGCCACTATTAATAATAAAACATTTCTCAAATCGGGAATAAAAATCACTAGTGTCTTCATCGGGTTTCTGTTTGCAGGCTGAGATTGCATCCCAGTCCTCCTTTTTCGTTGCTAATAAGCGTGGCAATACTTGTACTAACAATCCTGGTAATGCTTTAGTTTTGTCCCCAAGCCCTAGGCCTGGAGTTCGAGTGTTTTCTTCGTTTTCTAATGCAGCCCAATCAATCTTTTGCTCTCCCACCTCCCAATCTTTTTCTTTGAGTTTCTCGTAAATACCGGCAGGCAATAATACTTTCAATATTTTCATGATGTCGGGATAGGTATAATCACCCATGAGTAACATGTCTTTTATTTCATGGTGAAAACCTGCTGGATCTTTGTCATGGCTGGGCACTAATTTCTTCATTTCCAATAGTTCTATTTTAGTTATGGGCGTGTATACAAACACGCGTCTAAAAGTATTATCATCATTCCTGACTGGGTGCACTTCTCGTAAGGGATTCTGTCTGTCTATGTAATACGTTTTTCTTTCTATGGGTGGAGCTGGATCAAACTGTGGACACAGGAAGGCACTATATCTGTGCCGATGTTCTAGAATTACTTTAATTAAATCGGTACCTAGGCCTCTCCATTTATTCATGAGTAGTTCTATTAATATATCAGGTAGGGGACCAGGATCAGAGTGTTGATTTTTGTACAATATAAGGAGGTGTTGTATCATGTACATACCAGCTAAACGCTGTTCATCTGGGGAAAGATTCAAAAACGTTTGCGCTAACGCGTCATCACTATATTTATCAGAACTGTCAGCCCATTGTACTGCTGACCTGGCTAATTCTTGTTCATCCATGGAATCGAGTACATGGTACCCCATTCGTTCTTGAAGTAGTTTATCGGTAGCCTGAAATAGGTGTTCAGGGGTCTTTGGATTTGACATGGCTGCTTGAAAAACTCTCTTACTTTCTGGACGTACTGGACGCATACTATTATTAAAGTATCTTCCCTTACCTACATATGCTATCATTTCTCTAGCTGGTAACTGCAATGCTCCGGTTGTTGTTTCTGGTTGTTCCTCCTCCGAGGATTCATTCTTGTCTGTATCTATTTCCCTTTCAGGCTGTCTTCTTTCGTGTATTTGTTCTACTGCTTTTCGGATCCTTCGGTACATATTTTCTATACAACTCTGTTTATCATGTTTTCCGTCTGCTATATTCTGACCCCATTTGTTAAGTGCTTTCATTTCTTCCTGGTCTACACCAGGCCTATCTTGGTCTCTTATCAAGCAGTTTATGAAGAAACGTAATATCATTCTTTGAGTGTCAACTTTCTGATGTGCCATGGCCTCGCCAATACTTTCAGGGCCTTGTCCCGTTTGGACAAAAAGATATATTCTGTCTAGATGCTCAATCATTCCTGGTAGTAACATTAAATAGTTTGCAACTCGTCGTAGACGTACTGATGATAGCATCATTCTGTCGTCTTTACCGGGCACTGGATCATATCTACAGTCTGTAAGAGGTTCTTTAAGTATGTCGTAACTCGCTGTTTGAGGTGTACGTTGTTGTGCTAAATCCCTATAAGTCAATCGATGTGTTTGTGGCGGTGTCTGGAAACCTCCTGCCGCACCTCCTGAGGTGCCAGGTAAAAAGGGATTTAGTGGATTCATGCCAGGAATAATAGGTGCAGGAAGGATTGGGGCTGGGGGAACAGGCGCAGGATGTGGACCGGGAGGAGGAGTTTGTTGTTGCGGAAGCGGGTGCAGATTATCTCGGGGTGGGGTGCCGTCAGCAGGTGGCGTGCGTGGCGGCGGAATATTAACATATTCGGGAGCTACATCGTCTAAATAGGAAGAAAGGAATATGTCTTTTGCTGTCTTGTGGTGTAATTTAGTCGGGAGTAATGGAGGTGGCAGATCTTTTGGTACTTCTGGGGTGGCCTTAGGTAAACCTTCGGCCAGAAGAGGATACATACCATTCATAAGAGTGTTTCGTTGTCTGTCTACTTGTTCTGCTTTAACTCGTATACCTTCCTCCACTAATACGTTTTCTCGGGCTTTGTCTGAATCCTCTCTACTTTTCTCTGCTTTTCTGAGTGCTTTCTCTGTGCGTCTATGCGATTCTTTACGCCATAATTCAATGGCATCCTTCTGTGACTGTCTGGCTTTCTTTTTCCATAATGCTTCTTCTACTCTCATGATGCAGTCGGCATCCCATGTCCCCGTAGCGGGCCATTTCTGATTCTCTTCTAAATCTTTGGTATAGTCCACCCATAAATCGAGATATAATACGGCATCTAGGCCGTGCTTGTGGTACATAAAATATCCGGGAGTGTCCCTGGGTGGGATGGGAACAGCTTCCTCGAGTATCTCTTTTCTAGTTTTTATTTGTCTTAGTTTGGAAAATAAAGGCATCTTGAACCTTGCTACTTGATACTTACTCGAACTTGAACACAGTAAATACAATAAACACAGTAATGAAGATCGAACAATCACTCATACCACGACATTTAAAACACACTGAAACATTTTTTAAAACGAACAATAATGATTAGAATGAAACTAGCTAACTGCATACTGGATATACTGCTAAACAGTACAGATACACCGCTAAAACAGTGCAGACCGGATATACTGCTACACAGTACAGATACACCGCTAAAACAGTGCAGACCGGGTCTGTGTACCCAAACCCGTCTTGACCGGCACAAATTAATGCGCTCGTCTAGATGCGTCCCCAGCAACGGTACTCACCGGGAAGCACGGAACGGAAGGCCTCGGAAACTTGACGCTGGACTGGACCGGACTGGACTCGACTCGTGACGTAGGTACTTCGGGACTTCGGAACCTGGTGGGCCTCTGAATACCTCGGACCTTGCTCTCTCAGCTAGGCTCTGGTCGGGATCCTCCGCACTCCTCACCGCCTCGTCTGGGTGTCGATCGCAGCCTCAGTCACCTCCGTTGGCCTGAGGGAGATACAGGAAATCCTGCGGGTACGCGTAGTTGTCCGTCCGGCTGTGGCAGGGGACCGGGCCTGCAACGCACCGCCGGCGCGTAAGGTGGGGGAGGGGTCCCTATTCGGGCGCCAATTATGTGGTAAATTTAAATTACCTATACTTAATTTATGCGGTAAAGTTCAATAAGAATAACTCAGGAAAAAAATAAGAGGCAGAGTCCGTGGCATCTGAGGTTTTAAAATGGGTTTTATTCCTTAAAAAGGAATTGGTTCGAACCAGGCAATCATATTCCATCACCACGAAGGTTCAGGAAGGGATAGACAATACTTTATTGACAGAATATCATATATATAGTCAATGCATTACAGTGGTGATGGATGCAGAAGGCGTAACAGCTGAGAGAAGAGATAAGAAAACATATACGTAATGAAAAAGGCGGAACAGAAGGTGTGCACAAGGGCGTGTACTAGAAACGTCACATATAGGTGTTACTAGTAGGTGGATCCATAAGAGAATCCTGCAGTGTCAGCAGAAATACATGGCAGAGATGCGCGCGCAGCAGCATGACGTGCAATTGACGTGAAACTGGAGGGTGAAGGGGACTTGACATTTAGCCTTACATGAGGAGACAGAAGTCTGGGGTGTCAGAACAACCTAATCCCAAATCATATCTAATATCTGGTGTTTGAGGAACTGTATTATCTAGAGGGAAAGGTCTCTCGGGCAGAGGCTATTCTATACTGACTGCTAGTGCGTGTATATGCGTCTACGTGTCTACATGTACTGTGGGGGCCATGGGCCTACCATGGTAACAAGAGCAATGAATTACTTGTATGGAGACAGAAAGGCCGGGCCCTTTACTCTGCAGCTGGGAAGGATGTTTACCTAAACTACTAGACAGGAATGTATTTTCGAGGAGCGGAGCAGATAACTTGAAGGCAAAATACAGTCTTGGCAGGCAAGCAGGCCGAGCCAGGCACCGCTAGCCGCGCAGGGAGTAAGACAAAGGTCAGGGATACGGATGCAGGTCCAGGCTGTAGCATCCAGAGACAGAAGGCAGGAAAGGACTCGATGGCAGAAATCAGGGCCTAACTCGCCAGAGCCAGGGGAAAACGTGAAAAGTGCACCATGTAAAGACGTTGGCAAGGCACACTTAGGAACGGAATATTCGACCCATTCATGGTGGATCTGAAAGAGGACATGTTAACGTTGGACGCAAATGTATTTGCGTCTTCATAGCTAAAAGTGGAGGGAACATACATGTACTTGAAGCACGTACATGGAGCCGTTGGGGTCTACGATAGGGGACATAATTGACCATAAATATTCATATTTCCTCAGTTGGGTGAGGAAAATGGGATGTCCGGTAGCCGGGGGATGGCGGCTGGCCATCGTCCGTTCCACAGGAGTCCCTGTGCTGGGCTTGAAACAAGTGCCCAGAAGGACGTTTGTGATGGCTGAATTGAGAGGCAAGAGGGGTTCAGAGGAAGTTGCTGCAGGTTGAAGCCCCTGAGTCAGGACGTTAGTCTTGCTGCCGCTGTAGGGAGCTCCAGCCTCAAGGATTCAGCTGCCCTAAGCGCCACCACTGCATAGGACTACCACTGCGTAGCCACGGTAGGGGGAGAAAGCATGCCAAGGTCTGGTGAAGTGTACAGGCCACTGCCATCACCCAATTTCTCTCTCCAGTCCGGTTCTTCCAGCTGGTCTGTCAAAGGGTCCAGCGACCCCTCCGAGTCCTCATCACCACCCCAGGGTGATGCGATAGGTAACACCTGTAATGAACAAGGGAACAAAAGTACCCTCCGACGTCGGCACAGCTCCGGGTCCATTTCGGGATTGGGATGGGGGCGGCGCCGGCCAGGGGCATGGCCGGTGCCGGGGGCATTGTTACCGGGATGGGCGCCGGAGAAGGTCGAGTAAGGTCGAGCAGCTTTGATCTGGATCCAGGCCTGGATCCACAGGGGCCCTCCGAGGCGAGCCACCGGCAGCGAAGGGCCAGGGCCCCCAACCAACTCTGCAGGCCCGAATGTGCACCAGCGGAGACGGGCTACCCATATACACAATGGAGGGCTTTGTAAAACGTACAAAGTTGGGCAGGGGATGCCCTGGCTCCCAGAAACGGGGGGAGGCTCGAAGTTGTCCCTGAGTCAAGGCTCCGGAGACGGAGCCGTGAGCAACAATGCTCCGGATCCCGCGTCAGCTGACCGGGGAGAAGGCGAAGAGAGACGAGCTTCTTCATCATCTTCTTGTGCTTCGACTTACCCGAGGAGTGCGAAGACTTGGACAAGGTGTGGTGGCTCCACGACGGGTCTCAAAACCTTCCTCTCAAGCGAGACCGGGAGCGATCCGGAAGCGACTGCCGGGCCTCCAAAAGCTTTGGATTCATGGCCCGACAATCGGAGCATGCCTTCAGGTCGTGGTTGCGCTCCAGGCACTAGAGGCACATGAGGTGTGAGTCTGTCACGGACATCAGCATGTGACAGGAGTCGCAAGACTTGAAGTCCATCTGACGATGGGACATCCCTCGCGCACCAGGATTCGAAGATTTGAAAAAAGACGTTGAAAAAAGTTTAGTCAAAAAGTGACTAAGGGGCAAGCTCTCTCCAGATCTGCGCTAGGCTGATGCGGAAAAAGAAAAAACTGACATCAGCGCATAGGGGCGGTGTCTAAGTAGGCACGGTGACATCATCCCTGCAACCACGACGCTGACGACGGACGTGAAGTAGACCGACGCCACCTACCGATGCGCAGGGGTTCTACTGAAGAAAAAATTCTCCGGATCCAGTCTGACGCCTGGGGGTAATTTCTAAGGTAAGGAATCTATAACTAATAATCTCTTTCAGATCAGCAGTGTCACTATTTATATAATATTTTTCCTAAGCAAATCTCTTGTACTCTACGGCACCTGTCAGTATCTAGCAACTTGGGGCTCTTTGAGCTCTTTACCTTAATGCTTTTACCTCCTTTGAGATGATGAGCGAGACGGCCTGGGAAACGTGCTGTGGGCCGTTGCAGTCTAGCATGATCGCTTTGGAAATATGTTGGAACCGGCCTCGTGGCGTGGCCCCCCTCCGCCCGCATGGCGGGCCCTGGACGACATCGACCCCTGTCCCCCAGCCTAAGGCGACCCCCTCCGACCTGCACGAGAGCCGCCGCCCATGGCAACCCCGGCTCTCCCCCTCCAGAACATGGCAACCCCTACTCGCCCCACACGGCTGGTCCGATCCCTATCCCAGGCCACCCTCTCAGGCCCAACTCCATCTTGGGTCTTCCCCGTCCAGGCCCGTGGCATCGGCCCGACCTCGGCCGTGGCCCCAGCAAAGCCCCGACATCGAGGCACCAAGATCCGACCAGGTGGTAAAACGGCCACTTGACGAGGAGGGGAGTTTCGATGGCCCTCCAGCCGTCCCCGGACACCTGGTTTCGATCGCCCTCTGGCCTCCCTGGGTGCTGGCTCCACCCTCCTGCTGGGTGTCTGGACACTCTCATCCCGGCCCCTCTGACCCCCAGGTGTGAGAGTCCAGACATCAAAGGACTCCCCACCTATATCTGGGGCAGCCCCGGAGCGGGTCGGCAGTTGTATCCTGGAGTCGAGAGACACCGAGAAGAACTCACCTACTACGAACCCTGTAACCATCTTTGGAGCCCTGCTGGCGCTGCCGCGGCCCAACCTTGCTGAACCCATCTTTGGAGCCCTGCTGGCGCTGCCGCAGCCCAACCTTGCTGAAACCATCTTTGGACCCCTGCTGGCACTGCCGCGGCCCAACCTCGCTGAAACCATCTTTGGAGCCCTGCTGGCGCTGCCGCGGCCCAACCTCGCTGAAACCATCTTTGGAGCCCTGCTCCGCAGCCTGACCTCGCTGAAACCATCTTTGGAGCCCTGCTGGCGCTGCCGCGGCCCAACCTCGCTGAAACCATCTTTGGAGCCCTGCTGGCGCTGCCGCGGCCCGACCCTGAGGAACCCTCCAGCTCGAGGATTGAGAGCTGAGCGCTGGGTATCCCTGTACCAAACCGGTACCAAGACTGTCCCGCTACCCCTTTTCCCGCAGTTACTAAAGACCTTACGGATCCTTCGATCCATTTGCACCTGTATTGCTGAGATAACCTGCCTTGATTGCTGATAAAGACGTTAAGAATCTATCCTTGTGTGGTGTCCATCTGTAGTGGTGTGTTTGCTCGACCTGTACGATCCTAGGAGAGGAACCTCACCCGGAGGCCTCTCGACTTCGCTCGGCCAGTTCTAGAATGAGAGGTGGGTCGTGGGGTGGTCGGTCAGACAGCCTCTGCCTCCCCCCTAAGATCGCCTTTCTAACATTGGTGGCAGGCGGTGCGATCCGAGCCGACGCAGATCGTACAGAGAGTGACTCGCCCACTACTAACAGAAACACTACGACCATGACTACCAAGGAAACCAGACCGACCGCAGAGTTCCAGATGGAACGGTTAGAAGAATATAACCACAAAGAATTGAAACAATTCTGCAAGGACCTGGGCATCGCTACCACTGGGCTAAACACCAAGGACGATTTCAAGCAGGCCCTGCAAACGTGGGTGGAGACAGGAGCGACGCCACCCCAGAACGAAGATATCACGATTCCAGATATGCACCCGGAAGCCATCACAACCCCAGCGGAGGAAAGAAACACCAACGTAAACACAGGCCTCTCCCACGAAGACGCCCGAGAGCGAGAAAGGAGCCGGCTCCACCAATTAGAGCTGGCCCGACTCCGTCTGGATGGAGAACTACAGCTGGCCGAGAAAAAGATAGCCCTTGAGCAACTACGGCTGCAAGGGGACTTGGAGGAGAAACAAAGACAGAGGGATTTAGAGGAGAAGAAGCTCGCATACGAGCACGAGCGTGGCTTAAAAGAACTTGAGATCAAGGCCAAAAACGGGGAGGCCGGCGCCTCTGGGAACCGGAGTCCACCTCCTCCTGCGGACACCAAGGTCCACATCCCCAAGGACGTCGTCAGAGAGTACTATAAAAACGACGACATCCAACAATGGTTTAAGGCCTACGAGGTAGCCATGACCTCGCACCCGGTACCGCAAAAAGACTGGGGTGCCGGCTTATGGGGAAAGTTCGTCAACGAGGGGAGAGACGCCCTACTACAGCTCCCAGACGCCGAGATGACCTCGTACGAACACATGAAAGCCGCCCTCCTTACCCGCTATGGGCTCACCCCCGAGATGTACCGGCAGCGATTCCGCCACTGTAAGAGAATCCCCAGTACTACCTGGATGGATTATGTGAACTTCTATAGTAGAGCCCTAGAGGGATGGATCAAAGGCAGCAAGGCCACCACCTACGAGCAGCTGTTCGACCTCATTGTATGGGAGCACCTCTCCAACAACTGTTTTGTCGAACTCAGGTAGCATCTCCTGGACACCAAACTGACCGAGCCACGAAAACTCGCCATCGAAGCCGATCGATGGGAGAGCACCCAGGTCCCCCGGAACTCAATGGGAGACCAAGGCCGAGTTCACCAGAGGTCCCACCATCAGCGAGGCGGCGGAGGAGGCCAGGGCCGGAACAGGGACGCCCCCGCGGTGCCTCCCCCGACCAACACTTCGCCTTCCTTGTCCAGAAGAGGAGCCCCTCCAGCACGGCCGGGGCCCCGCTCGAACGTCATCTGCCACAAATGCCAGCGACCCGGCCACTATGCCAGTGACCCCAACTGCCCCATGAACCAGCGATCCAGCACCACCGGTCCGCCAAACCGCCAGATCACCGCCGCCTCCCTGGGAGAGGAGCGGGGCGAAGAAGAGGACTATGACCAAGACCAGACCGAGTGGGAGCCCGCCGCCATGTCCCTGGTATGTCTGGGCGAAGGAGACATGGTCCCCCGGGCCCCAATCCCGGCCAACACTCAGAAGTACAGCCAGTGGGTCACAATTAATGGACAACGGGCCGAAGCCCTCCGCGACATGGGAGCCAGCGTGACGGCCGTCCGTTGCCACCTGGTGACCTCGGACCAAATCCTACCCAATGTACTGTGCCTAGTACGGTCCGCGGACAATTCCGAGAGCCTGTGCCAGATGGCCCGCATCCCCTTTGAGTGGGGGGGGTGTCGGGCATGCTGAAAGTGACCATCCGGGATGATGCCCCCGTAGACTGCCTCCTCGGGAACGACCTGGAGAGTTCTCCCTGGGCCGACGTCGAGCGGAGAGAGCATCTGGGGATGCTAGGCCTCCCTGAGTGGGTCTGCGAGCCGCCAACCCAACGGAGGATCCAGAGTGGCCTGAGCCTCCACCGCCCGCCGTCTCCGAAGACACCGACCCTGGGCCCGGTCCGCTGGGGCCCTGCCGTGAAGAAATTGACCCGCTCAGCGACCTCCCAGAACTGGCCCAATGGCGCCAAGAAGGTGGCCCCACACGAGAACAGTTCCGTCAAGAACAAAAAACATGTCCCTCCCTCAGAGGGGCTTCGACAGCAAGCTGCCGCTCAAAGCACCGGAGACCCCTCGGGGTCCAACTGGGTTTATTGGGACAACGATCTCCTCTATAGTGAGCAGAAGATTGCCGAGCTGGGGGCCAGCCGGGTACTGGTGGTCCCCCTCCGGTTCAGAGACTTCCTCCTGATTCTGGTGCACAATGTGCCCCTCGCCGAGGAATGATGTACGCAATCACTGCCTGACTTGCCCCACCTGCCAAGCCAGCGGGAAGGGCGGGGGAAAACTCAAGGTCCCCCTGCAACCATTTCCAGTCGTCAATACTCCCTTTGAGCGGGTGGGGATCGACATCGTGGGACCCCTGGAACTCCGAACATCTCAAGGTCACCGGTTCATCCTCGTCCTGGTGGACCATGCCACCCGTTATCCCGAAGCCATCCCTCTCCGGACAGTGACGGCCCCCGTGGTGGGCCGGGCGCTGATGGGAATCTTCTCCCGAGTGGGCTTCCCCCGAGAAGTCGTCAGTGACCGGGGTACGAACTTCATTTCCCGCTACATGAAGTCCCTGTGGCAACAATGCGGGGTCACGTACAAATTTACGACCCCCTATCACCCCCAAGGGAACGGACTGGTGGAACGCTTCAATCGAACCCTCAAGGGGATGATCATGGGCCTGGAAGAACCCTTGCGACGCCAATGGGACGTGTTGCTGCCCTGCCTCCTCTTCGCCTATTGGGAGGTCCCCCAGAAGTCCCTGGGGTTCAGCCCCTTCGAACTATTGTACGGGCACCCCGTCCGGGGTCCCCTAAGCCTGGTCAAAGAAGGCTGGGAGGTGACTGCCCAAGATGCTCCACCGACGTATACCGGTACCTCCTGACCCTCCGAAACCAGACTCGGCGGTTCTGGGAACTTGCCAAAAACAACCTCGAGGCCAGCCAAGAAGACATGAAGCGCTGGTATGATCAAAACGCCTCTTCCATTGAGTTCGAGCCGGGCCAACAGGTATGGGTCATGTCCCCGGTCGAACCATGTGCCCTCCAGGACAAGTGGACTGGGCCCTTCAAAGTGGTGGAGCGCAAGAGCCCCGTCACATACCTGGTAGACATGGAGTCCCCCAGGAACCCCCTCCGGGTCCTCCACACCAACAGGCTCAAACCCCACTTTGTCCGGTCGGAACTTAGCCTCCTGATGGCTACAGACAGTGGGGCCGAAGACGACTCCGAGCCACTGCCAGACCTCCTGAACACCTCCGAGAAAGACGGCTCCGTGGAAGGGGTCAACCTCTCCTCCGCCCTGACCCCCGACCAACGCCGAGACTGCCAAGAGCTGTTGGGACAATTCGCAGACTTGTTTTCTCTCACCCCCGGAGTCACCCCGTGGTGCGTCCACGATGTCGACACCGGGGACAGCCCGCCTGTGCGGCACCGGGCATACCGAGTTCCCGACCGAGTTCGGACCTGCATTCAATCAGAAGTATCCAAGATACTGGCTCTAGGGGTGATCGAACCCTCTGACAGTCCGTGGGCCAGCCCTGTCGTCCTGGTCCCCAAGGCCGCCGCCCCTGGCACTACTCCCGAACGACGGTTTTGTGTAGACTACCGAGGACTGAACGCCGTCACCCGGACGGACGCCCACCCCATTCCACGGGCCGATGAACTGATCGACCGCCTGGGGGCAGCCCGCTACCTAAGCACCTTCGACCTAACCTCCGGCTACTGGCAAATCGGGCTCACATCAGGCGCCCAAGAGCGCTCCGCTTTCTCAACCCCCGATGGCCACTACCACTTCAAGGTGATGCCCTTCGGGATGAAAAACGCCCCCGCAACGTTCCAGAGCCTGGTTAATAGGGTGTTGGCGGGGCTAGAAGAATTCAGCGCCGCATATGTGGACGATATAGCGGTGTACAGCCTCCACTGGGCGGAACTCCTTCAACACCTACAGGAGGTCCTGGCGGCCCTCCGCAGGGCCGGATTGACCATAAAAGCAAGCAAATGCCAAATCGGCCAAGGTTCCGTGACCTATCTGGGACACCAAGTGGGGAGCGGCCAGGTGGCCCCCCTCCAACCCAAGATCGACGCCATCCTGGCCTGGGAGCCTCCGGTCTCCCAGACAGCGGTCCGAGCCTTTCTGGGGCTCACTGGGTATTACCGGCGTTTTGTAAAAAATTATGGCAGTATTGTGGGCCCCCTCACTGAACTCACTTCCAAGAAGCAGCCACAGAAGGTACACTGGACACCCGAGTGCCAGGCCGCATTTGAGACCCTAAAGAGCGATGTGTACCGCCCCAGTGCTCCAAGCCCCCGATTACAGCAGAGAATTTGTCGTCCAGACAGATGCCTCCGAGCATGGTGTCGGGGCAGTCCTGTCCCAAATCAACGCCGAAGGAATTGATCAGCCGGTGGCCTTCATCAGCCGGCGTCTGCTGGCCCGAGAACAACGCTGGAGCACCATTGAACGAGAGGCCTTCGCCGTGGTGTGGGCCCTCAAGAAACTCCGACCGTACCTCTTCGTCGCCCATTTCCGGGTGCAAACTGACCACCGGCCCCTGCAGTGGCTGATGCAGATGCGAGGGGAGAACCCGAAGTTGCTACGTTGGTCCATCTCCCTACAAGGGATGGACTTCACTGTGGAGCATCGCCCCGGCAGCGACCATGCCAACGCCGATGGCCTGTCCCGCTTCTTCCGCCTCGGCGAGGAGAACCCCCAAGAGGATGGGTGACTCTCCCTGCCTTCAGCTGGGGGGGACGTGTGTTAGAACCGGCCTTGTGGTGTGGTCCCCCTCCGCCCACATGGCGGGCCCTGGACGACATAGACCCCTGTCCCCCAGCCTAAGGCGACCCCCTCCGACCTGCACGAGAGCCGCCACCCATGGCAACCACGGCTCTCCCCCTCCAGAACATGGCAACCCCTACTCGCCCCACACTGCTGGTCCAATCCCTATCCCAGGCCACCTTCTCAGGCCCCGACTCCATCTTGGGCCTTCCCCGTCCAGGCCCGTGACCTCGACCCGACCTCGGCCCCAGCAAAGCCCTGACATCGAGGCACCAAGATCCGACCAGGTGGTAAAACGGCCACTTGACGAGGAGGGGAGTTTCGATGGCCCTCCAGCCGTCCCCGGACGCCTGGTTTCGATCGCCCTCCGGCCTCCTTGGGTGCTGGCTCCACCCTCCTGCTGGGTGTCTGGACACTCTCATCCCGGCCCCTCTGACCCCCAGGTGCGAGGGTCCAGACATCAAAGGACTCCCGACCTATATCTGGGGCAGCCCCGGAGCGGGTCGGCAGTTGTATCCTGGAGTCGAGAGACACCGAGAAGAACTCACCTACTACGAACCCTGTAACCATCTTTGGAGCCCTGCTGGCGCTGCCGCGGCCCAACCTTGCTGAACCCATCTTTGGAGCCCCGCTGGCGCTGCCGCGGCCCAACCTTGCTGAAACCATCTTTGGAGCCCTGCTGGCGCTGCCGCGGCCCAACCTCGCTGAAACCATCTTTGGAGCCCTGCTGGCGCTGCCGCGGCCCGACCTCGCTGAAACCATCTTTGGAGCCCTGCTGGCGCTGCCACGGCCCAACCTCGCTGAAACCATCTTCGGAGCCCTGCTGGCACTGCCGCCCTGCTGGCGCTACCTCAAACCTAGCCGCTCCTTCCGGGCATTCACATCGGTTTGATTAACTGATGGCAGCGATACTAGACATTGAAACTACACTGGGCTCAAAAATTGACTCGCTACATACAGAAACAGGAATTTGGAGGGAAGACCACAAACAGTTGAAAGACAGGGTGGAGGAGTCGGAATCCATATTAGCATCCTTACGCCCTACTGTCTCCACGGCCACAGATCAGATCAAATCCCTCCACCAATAGATGGAATACTTGAAAAGCCGGGTAGAGGACCAGGAAGGAGGGTCCCGCACAAACAATATCCGCATTGTGGCCACAGTATGAAGCTTTAGAGTCCTGGCTCTCCGTCGATGCCCTTCAAGGCAAAACTCCGAAATGATTTTCAATAGAGAGGACGCATAGAGTGCCAGGCAGCCCCCCACGTCCATGTTATCCTTCTAGGTCAGTGGTGGCGAGACTGTATAACTATCGCAACAGGGACCACATACTCCAGGTGACCAGGGCGTGCGGCCCCAGGCAAATTGAGAACGCAATGGTGCACATCTACCCGGACTATAACCTGACAGTGCAGCACCACTGATCCTCCTGTATGGAAGTTAAGCAATGCCTCAGAGACCACGAGATTCAATACGCATTGCAGTATCCAGCCAAATTAAGTATTCACCACGAAGACTGTAGCATTTATTGCTCTACACCTTGAGGAGACCTGGTAATGGATAGACCAAAACGGATTTGTACATGCTCCACCCACTATCTCGGCAGACCCCCGACAGGCTTTGAAATTCGCAGGTACACGAAGGGCCCACAGCAAGGGCAGAATACAGCATCCAACGAAGGCCCAGCTGGCAAAAGAACGTGAGCTGGCCATAAAGACGGCAGAACATCTGGGTGGCCCTGCGACACTCTCCACATTCAACTCTGACTCTGTTATGGCGCAAGATCAGACATTTTCCCTAACTGACTCACAACACGTCGCATTGAGGGAGGGCCCGGAGATTACCCCACAGACGGCAGAGGAACTCGGGTGAACCCCTGGTCAATACTTTGAATGTTTGCAGGCGAAATACTGATGGCTCGTCTCCAATATGGTTGTCAGTCCGCCTGTCTCTGTGTGACAGCTGCATGCTGGAACTATGAACATTGCAGGTCTGATCTATACATGGCGGCCAGCCTTCAGACAGCGAACAGAACTTCTACACCCCCTGAAAACGCTAAGTGGCTGATACAGCATCTCTAAGTTTTCTTCTATTTCACCCTTTTTTCCCTTTTCTCTCTCCGCTCATTTGCACTGTATTCTTAGGACTCAATATTATTGTACAATCTTTCTTTCTTTTCCTTTATTGCTTTTTTCTGCTTTGGTCTGTTTGCATTTCAGTGCAGATGGCCAATTACCTGTTGGAAAGTCGGCCTGGGGTGGGAAGTTGGGAATTTTTATTGTTCAATACAATCTGTCTTTCTTGCTTTGTCGTTCATAAAGTGCAGGATAGTTGTTATCACGGCTGTAGTTGTGGTCAGGGAGGGTGCAGGGACAGTGACTTAGCTGGCGGGGTCGGAGAAGTGAGTGTAGCTGTGCTCCCATTCTCTTCCTTACTGATGATTAGATGGTAAACCATGATTATACCTTATTAACCTGGAATGTGCGGGGATTAGCAGGATGTGTTAAGTGCCATAAGGTCTATCAATATTTGTGTAGTCATAGGATTTCAGTCGCATTAATACAAGAAACGCATCTCACTACACAAACCCTCACTTCATAAACATTGGAGGAGCACAGTCATAGGGACCACATACTCTGGGTATGCCAGGGGCACCCTTATATGGGTGGCGCAGGGCACTCCTTTAAAAATACTACACACCCAGACTGACGTTCTAGGTCGCTACACCATCCTGGAAGATCTCTTTGATGGCTTCCTGCTGATATTGGTCTCCCTATGCGCCCCAAACTCAGGGCAAGATTTATTTGTACAAACACTTACACCATCCCTACTTTCTGATCCCACAGCGCCAACATTCCGGGGTGGAGATTATAACTGCATGGACGATCTTGCATTGGATCGTTCACCTCCACCGGTCCCGAGGGCACAATCCTTTAAGCTGACAAAACACAGGAGGAACTTAACCGCTAACATGCAACGGTGCGATGCATGGCGGAGTAAGCATCTTACAACACGTACATATTCACATTATTCCACACTTCACAACATTCCCACAAGTTGAGATGCAATATACTGCTCGACCAATGCCTTGCCCAGGGTAGCACATTTTTTTTTCACTGGGCATGGAGTCTTTGGCATGCAAGCTGCACCAACGGGTACTGGATTGGGGCATTCGGACGGACAGACAATGGAACATAGTGTCGCTTTATTCAGACGACGCACTAACCTACCTGCATGGCCAGGTCACTGTTCTGCAAGAATTGATGGCACTGTTAGATGCCCATGCCTATGCTCAGGTCTCAAGTTTGCGGGTCAATTGGTCTAAGTCTGCAGTGTTTCCGATGAAATCGCTTTCACCAGACCAGAGACAAACTATGCCTCGAACCCCATTGGAATGGACATTTGCCACTTTCAGTTATTTGGGTGCTCAAGTCTATCACTCCCAGGCAGACATCATAGATGAGAACCTGGGTAAGGCAATTACTAGAGCTCGCACAGCTCTTCTTTTTTGGCTGAGCCTGCCCTTATCCCCTATGGGTCGGGTTGCTATTTCCAAAATGCTTTTACTTCCATGGCTTTTGTATTTCTTCTCTGTCCTTCCTCATAAAATACCACATAGTATATTTAAATATCTGGAATCGCTACTTGTCTCCCTGATATGGGGGGGTCTAGATCCAAGGTGGTACTCTTATTAAATTGTACCTGCCACTAACAGATGGGGGAACCTAATTATGAGTATTATTACGCTGCAGCACAACTGCAATGGCCAATGAGGTGGCTCGCGGGTTTTAACATTACCGATCCGGCCTCTTGGGAGCTGCCACTGTGACAACCAGCTGTGATAGAATGGCTCTCTGTTTTCACATCCATACTGCATAGGAAGCAGGGTAACGTGGTGGCCAAACGTAGCTGGTTAAGATATGTGCTACCCAAAGGCCAACCTAGGCCATACGCTCCCAGTCTACCACTTGAGCTTCTTCCGGGTTCATATGCTTGTCACAGATGCCCAGAGCTTGAGTCCTGGAGGGTGGCCGGGTTGGACACCTGGGGTGACTTGTTGTAGATTCACAACTGCAAGATCTCGAGGGGTTAATAGAGGACTTCAGAATACCACAGGGGACTTTCATGCTTCACACATTATTATTGCAGCAATTCCTCCAGACGTGGGGAAATAACTGTGCGTAACCTGCCACATCGGAGCCATTACAAACTCTACTGACACATGGAAGGGGCAAATGTGCGGTAACAGCAATCTATAACTCCCTCAGACTCGATCCTACACCTCTGTTGACACCACTGCTCGCATACTGGAATTCAGCGTTGTCGATCACTATTACCGATAAGCAATGGACACAATGTATATGCTACCCTAAAATCATATCCACGAATACTAGGCTGAAGTATACGCAATTAAAATTACCTACACCACACATATTTAACGCCACATAGAATGGCTCGTATGTATCCTACCTCTGCTGATGCTTGCCGTCGCTGCTTAACCTCAGAAGCAATGTTTCATCATATGGTCTGGACCTGCCCTTGCCTCAGTAAATATTGGAATGAGATAGCGGCGACGCTGACGGAAGCGGCGGACACTTTAATAACAGCTCAGAGCCCACACTTCCGGCTTGGCATCACCAAACGCATTGCCTCACGCAAGAACCTCAATTAATGTCTAGGCTTGGCTCTGAGATTAGCAAAACGCAAAATAGCTATGATTTGGAGGTGCGCTCTGGCCCTAACACACAATCTTGGCTTTTGGACCTCCACAGAACAATAGTTGCGGAGCATGCAACACAAGTACCCAATTACCCAAGTGAACCCTCATGTACTAGTCCTTCTACAATGGCGTGAGTACTTGACATTCATAGAAACGAAACTGAATGCGTCGAGTTCAACCACGTCGTGCAGCACGTCTTTGCTGTGTACACCCAGCACAACACAATGGCACATGATTGCATATACAGCGTGCCCCCTCAGCACGCATAGCTGAGTCTAATATGGACTTGGTCTAACATATATCCACGATTAAGCAGGGTGCGCAGTTTTCCATGCCCTCCTCCCAATGTCATCTCCGACCACACATAGTCACTTATCCCGTCCACAAATGGCCAAATCTACATTGCATACATAAGTCAGATGAGACGAAATAATTTCATGTAGTTTGCAGTTTATTTGTTGAAAATTACTATGGTCTAGTGTCAATAACATTCAATGGCATGCATACAATGTTAATTACGTATTATGACAATTGTGTACGGTACTGCTTGAAACCCAACCAAAGCTGTTCTAGTAAATGATACTGTGATATTACGCATTACCAAAGCTGTCAAAGTTGAAAATATGTATAACTTGCTGAAAATCAATAAAGATATATTTTTTTAAAAGAAGCGTAATTTCCTTCAACGAGGTGCCATGCCATAGTGGGGTTTGTTGCGTGAGTCTAATCTCCCATTGCACAAGGTTTAGGGCCACCCTCCATGTGAGGAACACTGTGGGCAACGAGAGTGAGATTGGGGCTCTGTAAAGCCGGGTCTGAATTTGAGAAATATATAGATGGAAAAGTTCCACCCGATAGGCGGGGTCTGACCCCCCCCCATTGAACCAGTCATGGGTGACAAGTAGGTGAGAAGATAGATAGTAAAGGTAGAAGTTGAACATGCCTAGGCCCCCACCATAAGGCCCCCGTTGGTAATGCGATGCGTGGCCGGCAACTCCTCCACAAGAATGATTTTGTAGCGCTGTCAAGGACAGAAAACCAGGCTTGGGATTGCTGAAGTAGTAAGTTCTGAAAAACATACCGTATTCGTGGGAAGATCATCATTTTGTAGATGGTGATACAGCCAAAGGTGTTGAGGGGGAGGGTACGCCACTTGAGAAATTACTTGGCCTACCATACCAGAGGTTGGAGGTTAAGGATCGAAGTGAGCTCGGGTGTACAGTTACCCGTGTATCTAGGTAGTAAGTCTACGCAGGGGGATTGTCGCCTGCCAATCAAAGCAATGCCTAATCAGTGCTAGAGGGACCAGACTTAGAGAGGTTCAACTGCAGACCGGATGCTTGCTTGAACCGCTCAAGGAGTCGGAGGCATCTGGGTCCACTCACAGCCGACTGGGCCAAATGCAACAGACGTCACCCACGTACAGCGCAATGAGGTCCTCGTGGCCTGTCCCCCTCCTCCAACCAGCTAAGAGGAAGTCCGTGCGGATAAGTACGATCAGGGGCTCTATTGCCAGTACGAAGAGGAAAGATGGACATGGGCAACCATGTCTGGTCCCCCACTCTATAGGGAAGGGTTCGGAGAGAATATCATTTACCTGAACCCGAGCAGTGGGGTAAGCGTAAAGAGCTCTGACCTGTACCGTGCATTTTATAATTATTATTGGCAAAGGACACAAGAAAACAAAATCACAAATCACAGGCAGCTTCAAGTTTACAGTGTCACTTAAGAACTTTATAACGACAACTTTAAGAAGAAACACAAAATAGATTACTATTTAACTGGGGAACCAAACTGCAGGCAAAATAAATAGCGGTATTTAAAGTTTAGATGAAAAATAAATAGAATAAAAAAGCATTCTTTAAGACACTTTTTTTTTTTTTTTTTATAACGCACAGCTGCCCCAGCAAAGGGGCGTCCTGGCGCTTTGACAGACACTATAACATAACACACAAAAGAAAGGAAAAATTAACCAGACACGGGAAACAGGAAAGTTTTAATCGCCTGCCTGAAGGCGAGCAAGTCTTCAAGAGCTCGGATGTGTACCGGGAGCGAATTCCATAAACCTGCCGCAAGCACCCTAAAGGAGCGGCCACCCATTCTGCTCAATTTAAAGCGTGGACAAGCCGCCAGGTGAAGCCCCTCCGATCTCAAGGATCTTGTAGGAGTATAGGGCGTGAGTAGGTTGGCGAGTGCCGGCGGCGAAGAAAATTTCAAAATTTTAAAGGCCAGGCACAGCGCTTTAAACTGAATTCGTTGTCTGACCGGGAGCCAATGTAAGGCCGTGATGGTTCCAGACACTGAACAATGTCTGGGAAGGCCCACAATGGCCCATGCCGCGGCGTTTTGTACCCTTTGGAGCCTAGAGGCCTCCGCTTGATTCACCCCTAACATCAGCGAGCTGCCGTAGTCCAGCCGAGATAGTATTGAGGCCTGGACCACAAGCTGTCTGGTAGGGGGATCAAAATACTTTAAAACCGGCCTTGTTCCCCGCAGAATGCCATAGCACGTGGCAGCCACCTTCTTGGTGTGGTCTCTGAAGGTGAGCGCGGAGTCCATCCAAATGCCTAAATTTCTCACTCCAGAGGCTGGAATAGGAGTGACACCCAACTCTGATGGCCACCATTGGTTACTCCATAGCTCAGCGTGCTTCCCTAGCACCAACACCTCCGTTTTGGTGGCATTCAACTGAAGGCAGTTGGTGCGAAGCCAGCTTGCTACTGCCACAAGACCCGCTCGGAATCTGGGGGCCTCCACCTCAGGGTCTCCACTAAGTGTCACCGCTAGCTGTGTGTCGTCCGCATATGAGGCCATCGTAAGACCCCACTGTTTGACGACACCAGCCAACGGTTTCACATAGAGGTTGAACATTGTAGGGCTCAACGAGGATCCCTGTGGTACCCCCAGATCCAGGGGATAGGTGGCGGATTGGCCAGGTGGTATAGCCACTTTGAAGGAACGATCCGAAAGAAAGGACCGAAACCACTGGAGAGCGATATCAGTCACTCCCGCCTCCTGTAAGCGTTGGATCAGTATCTGGTGGGACACAGTATCGAAGGCAGCGCTTAAATCTAATAGTAAAAGCGCTGCAGTACGACCTGAGTCCAGTACCTGGCGAAGATGTTCCGTGATGTAGAGTAATGCCGTCTCGGTACTGTGTCCTGACCGGAAGCCGTTCTGACTGGGATCCAATATCTGGTTGCGAGCCAGATGCGCAGACAGAACAGAGTTGACATGGGCTTCTGTCACTTTAGCAATCCAAGGCAACAGGGATATGGGTCGATAATTTTCGGGCAACCGGGGATCAGAGTTGGCTTTTTTTAGTATAGGAGTGACCACTGCCTGTTTCCATGCCGTGGGTACCGTACCGTTGGACAATGACATATTGATAAGATTCAATATGGGGTCACAGCACAGCGGGGAAAGAGTGTTGATAAAGGCTGGCTTTAACGGGTCCGAGGGAGAGCCTGACTTAACCCTAAGGCTGAGCCTGTCAAAGGTCTCAATAGTCAGTTCAGGTAACATAGCCAGGGTCTCATATCCCATCGTATCAGGGACAATAACCTCACAATTCTGGTGGAGTGTGTCAAAACCTTGGTAGATTTTTTTCACTTTCTCCACAAAAAAGGAGGCCAGTTTATCACAGTGGGAGTCTGTGCAAATCACCTCTGAGGTAGATCTGTTTTTCATAAGGTCCTTCAGTACCTTGAAGATCAGTTTAGAAGGATTGGAGCTGGTAGCAAATTCTTGAGCGTAAAATGCGGCTCGTGTTCTGCAGATAGCTCTGTGGTAGAGCTTCAGCTCAGTAAAATACCGAGTTTTCAGAGCAGGGTCATAGGATCTTCTCCATTCCCTCTCTGTTTTTCGGCAGGATTTTTTCAATTCTGCGAGAGACTCATTATACCAAGGACTGGGTGTTTTTGTCCGGCCTTTCGACCAGCGCAGAGGTATAAGAGAATCCAGAGCATCGGTGATCCAGGCGCAGAACTGTTGGTAACCTTGTTCCACATTGATAAAAGTGCTCAGCGGTTTCTGTTCCAGTATACTGTAGAACTCATCAAGCCTAAGCTTGTGCCAAAGCCTTTTTAAAATAGGCCTGTCTACAGATATAAAAGGCTTATCGTGGACCGGACAGAAGGCTTCTACCAGCAGATGATCAGTCCACCCCATCATCCTCGGATCTGACAACCTCACCCCGTCAAGTGTGGAAAAGAAGGGGTCCAGAATATGGCCACCTGAGTGAGTTGGAAGGGTGACTAGCTGGGTGAGTTGAAGAGCTTCCAGATCCGCCAGCAGAGTGCTCACGGTTGTGGATGACCCATTATCAAAATGGATGTTAAGGTCCCCCAAGATGTTGAAATTGGCACAACCGAGCGCTATAGGACTGACCATATCGGCCAGTGCGGACCTGAAGACAGAATCATTGCCGGGAGGACGGTAGATGAGCATACCACTGAAAGTGAATTGATGGGAAAAAGCGACTTTACAAAGAGCACTTTCGCATGCAGGTAGTCCCGACAGTTTCCATTCAGCCGGAAAACAGGATTTGACTGCCATAGCAATACCACCACCTCGTGTGGTTCTGTTGGAAGTGAAGACGGTATAGTTCTGAGGGAATGCAAGATTCAATATGGCAGTATCAGAATCCTGAAGCCAGGTTTCTGTCATTAGAAAGACATCGGGATCCTCTTTCTCTATCAAATCATAGATGGACAGGTGGTGCTTTACCAGTGATCTAACGTTTAGGCACCAGATACGAAGATCTCGAGATGCAACACACTTTCGTGTGACAGGAGTAGCATCTTCCAGGGAACGGATTTTAGTAGGGCTCTTAAGTGACCAGCCTTTACAGGCACAGCTATAAGGACCAGCTAATGGGTCCACAGGCTTACAAACACATCCCTTGGACATTTGCCCTATGGCCAGCAGCTCTGACCGTGTGTAGGACAACATACCTGCCAGAAACGGCGAAGCAACACAGAGATGTAGAACAGAGCCTGCCCCGCCTCGCGCTGCCTCGACGCGGACGAGTGCAGACGGGCAGGACTCTGGCACGACTCCGGCTAAGCGACGGCGTCCTCACCTGCGCGTCCCGCTGCGCGGGAGAGGGGAGCTTTAAGTAGGCTCGCCAATCCTAGCGCGAGGACGCTCCAAGATGGCGCCCGAAGCTACCTTCCCAGCCCTACCCAAAATGGCGCCCACAGTGAGCCACCCCCGGGATCCAGGCCCGCCAAAACGGCGGTGAGGGAGCCAATTATATGCGGAATGAGGAAGGGGGCCAAGACCCTGCTAAAAACAGGGAAGAAGTGCAGCAAAATGAAGTTGAAACAAAATCACAAAATCAGGAGGATTAAAAGCGCAGCGAAGCGCCTGCAGCAGCGCCAGCAACAGCGTGTGTTCAATAAAATGAGCATCTGTCAAGGCCGCCTCGAAACTGAGTCCGCCTTAAGTAGGCTCGCCAATCCTAGCGCGAGCGCGAGGACGCTCCAAGATGGCGCCCGAAGCTACCTTCCCAGCCCTACCCAAAATGGCGCCCACAGTGAGCCACCCCCGGGAACCAGGCCCGCCAAAACGGCGGTGAGGGAGCCAATTATATGCGGAATGAGGAAGGGGGCCAAGACCCTGCTAAAAACAGGGAAGAAGTGCAGCAAAATGAAGTTGAAACAAAATCACAAAATCAGGAGGATTAAAAGCGCAGCGAAGCGCCTGCAGCAGCGCCAGCAACAGCGTGTGTTCAATAAAATGAGCATCTGTCAAGGCCGCCTCGAAACTGAGTCCGCCTTAAGTAGGCTCGCCAATCCTAGCGCGAGCGCGAGGACGCTCCAAGATGGCGCCCGAAGCTACCTTCCCAGCCCTACCCAAAATGGCGCCCACAGTGAGCCACCCCCGGGAACCAGGCCCGCCAAAACGGCGGTGAGGGAGCCAATTATATGCGGAATGAGGAAGGGGGCCAAGACCCTGCTAAAAACAGGGAAGAAGTGCAGCAAAATGAAGTTGAAACAAAATCACAAAATCAGGAGGATTAAAAGCGCAGCGAAGCGCCTGCAGCAGCGCCAGCAACAGCGTGTGTGCAATAAAATGAGCATCTGTCAAGCAACTTTTGCTACTGAAGAAGCTATTTTTAGATGGATGTGAACAATGTGTACTAAACCACCTTTGCTACTGAGAAAATACAGAATTTGTGACTCACTCAGAGTGAAGGTGGCAGTCAGTAAAGATAGCTCACACCTTGGCCCATGCTGTAGGCTTTGGTCGGTGGAAGCAAACTACGAATGATAGTTAGATGATGCCCACTGACCAAAAGTCCCTCCTTTTATGTATAGTGTGTGAATTTGTTGCAACTTTTTTGCAGTTCACTTGCAAAATCCTTATCTTGCTTCACAACTAAAGCTGTCTTGAGGTCAAACCTAAAAATGTTGGCTAGATGTGGTCATAATGTGATTAAGAAGCTTTAAAGTGAGAATGTGTGTGGATGGTGAGCGTCAGAAGTGAATGTTTTAACTAATGCTTGAGTTGTGGGAAGTGGGACTTGTACATTGTAGGCTTTGACAGTTGCTTAATGCTTAGTTAGCTGGGGTACTGTGTAGTTTACTTATAGTGCTTATATGTTGGCAAGCTGGTGTTGTAGATCACATGCTTTACACGCTTTTTCCATGTAGAGGTAGACGTTGCAAGTTGATTCCAGTTTTGAGGTGACTCATGGTCCATCTAGCGAAACCCAGCATGCCCCAGGACATACACTACACCTGAGATTGCCTTTTCCCATGTTCTAGTTTAAGCGTAATTCATAGAACTCTGGTACCTTCACGTAACAAAACCAAACATCTGACACCAAAGTCGTGAAAATGAATCTCCACTTCTCCAGTGAACATTGTAAACCTCAGACTGCGCCAGCCCAGAAAGCATTGGGACAGATCTTATGAGAATAACTTGTGGTGGATGGATATTGAGAACACTCAATTTAAATGTAAGCCAATATGCAACAGTATAATCCTGTGATCAGACCAACACAAGATCTACAACCTTTGTTTACCATGGAACCATGTGTAATTGAACAATATGGCCTGTCAGACCTTCCGGTGTAAGAAGACTATTTGTAGACCCACAAGGAGCAGAGTCCTTATTATTTGTCCTGAGAGGACTCTGGAAGTATGAATAATGCCTCCAATATACAAGTACCGAAGCAGATCATACAAAGTGTAAATCCTGTCACAATGTACAAATGTTTTACATTGCATTAGTCCTTAATTGAAAAGGAGGTATGAATAATGCCTCCAGAGTTCAGGTGCCAAAGCCAGTGGTACGAGATGTAATTCCCGACTCTAAAAGCAGAAGCTTTATAGAGTGATAGTCAGTGTGATACGGACACGAAGAGAAGCATGATAACTGGTAAACCATCTGCACATCGTGACAGGATTTATACTTGTACGATCTGCTTTGGTACCTGTATATGGGAGGCATTATTCATACCTCTTCTGTTAAGATTCAAATTCTGATGTGCCATTTATTTACATAATTTGAAGTCTATACACAAGCTGACATGAAGATTATTTGGACTCTGTATTCCTGTGGTTCTATTATTCCCCATTGACTCTTAGTCTTGAAGAAGTTTCTGTGGCAATAAGGAACGAAACGCGTTGGTTGTTTGCAGTCTCTTAACGGTTTCATGAATAAAAGAAAATTTTTGGAATATATCTGTTCACTTGGATTTATTCTTCTTCTTATTGAGTGCACCTTCTTATTCGTGAATCTCCTTAATCTCTCGGACATGATCCAGATCTCAGCGGGAACTGCAAAAGCGCTGCAGCGGTGGCTAATGAACTGCAATTGGGTCGGTGGCAGACCCCTTTCCCGTCCTCAACCAGAGCTAACTGTAGTGACTGATTTATCACTCCTGGGCTGGGGCAGCCATGAGGGAGCGGTGGAGATTAAAGGACTCGGATGTAAGTCCAGTTTCCGCCGGAGACCAAGCTACTGGAGCTTCGGGCGATCCGGTTGGCATTAACACCACCAACACGTGGTACTGCTACAAACAAGACGGAGTAGGGTTGTGGACCCTCTGTCTGGAGGCTTTGCGCCTTTGAACATGGCTGGAACACCAGGGCATTTCCCTAGTGGTTCAACACCTGGCTGGCTCTCCAAAAGTCAGATTGGACAAACTTATGTCGTCAGTGAATGCCACTGCTTTTTAGTCTATGCAGAGCATCTGATCTATATCAGCGCATGCTGCAAATAAAAATGATATCCACCTGTAAGAATTAGTCAGATGCTCATAGTGACGTAGTTGAACTTGTGCCCTCCCAACCTCCCCATAAGTGTGCTCATACTAGGCATGTGAAAATCCATAAAATGTGTATTTATTTAATTTTTTAATTGTTCATCGGTATACATAGACTGCACCTCAGATTGTCTTTATCCATACGGATGAGAGGAAGTCTAGTAATGCTAAGCAAGACAGTGTATGTCGTGGTGCACTGTGGGTTTAAGGGGAGGTATGATCAGTTATACGTCAGCTCGAAAAAGAAACTTTCACTTCAAAGAAAAAGTACTTGGAATGTCTGTACGCAACCCTAGATGGCAAGTGTGTGCAAAGCTTTGGAATCTACACCACTTCAAGCTGAAAACCAATTCTTACAGGTAAGTACATTTTACCTTCTAGAAATGTTCACTATGTAATGACAGAAAAGATAAATTCTCATATAATTATTAAATAATCTTCAGGTTGATAAACTGTTTTGCATTAATTAAACATTTTTTTTCTTTTCAGTTAAAATCTGGAAGAGAATGCTTGAGAAGGATTATGACCCATACTCAATGTATTTAGATAGAGCACCAACTTCAGAAATGCTTAACCTGCATTTATGACACGAAACCATCATTAATTGTGGCAGAATTGCAAATGTGAATGGAGACTGATTTCATTTTTCTTTAATTTGTTGTAAAATAAATATTGATTTTGACTACTGTATATAACTTTTTTGTCCAGAATGTACAAACTTTTGCAAAATTGTCTATTAAATAGATTTCTAAACAGGCAATTTGTATTCATTGAACTGTCCATAATTTTGCATAATATAGCTGAATGCCACATAACATTTTATTTTTGTGTTCTATTTATACCACAAGTTTAGTTTATATAAATAAATACAGAAGTTGCCTAGAATGATAATGAATAATTTATTAGCTTGTTGTACGTGGGCATCAAAAACAAGGCCAAAATTATTTTGTTCCAAGTATTTACATTCACCGTACCCCAACATGTGGCATATTTGAGTAGGTAAACTTACATTCCTGTAATTAAGCCTACAATATATTTTCCCTTTCAGACTCCGATATGCATGTAGTAATTTCTGTATGACTTGCAAGAATTATTTGAAGAGGAATTGGATCTCATGCTGAAGTGATATCAGTTCGTTTCAGAGAGGAAGATGCTTCATCAATCAGTCAATCAATCATGGAATTGTTGAGTGCGAATTTTTTTCTGAACAAAGTTCAAATGATTTTTACCTCTCTTGAACCTCTTGTGGCCCTGAGTCTCTTGGAGATGCCCCACGGGAATACTCCGGCTGGACCCCCAGGGGCTAAACTCTCGACCTTCGAGCCAGTCAAGGCAGGTGATGTGTTAAAACTTCTGTTGGCCACCAAATCAGGCTCACCCCATGATCCCTGCCCGACCTCAATCGCAAAGCTGGCAGCCGCTCCTATTGCGGACTACTTGGCCTGCATTTTTAATTTAATGTTTGAGAAGGGGGATTTCCCTAAACTCTGGAAGCGAGCTTCAATCTGCCCACTTCTTAAAAAACCCTCCCTTGATACTGCGGATCCCAACAGCTACAGGCCAATATCCAGGTTGCCACTGCCGGCTAAGCTGATTGAGAAAATTATGAACTCCCAGCTCTGTTCCTTCCTGCGAAACTCGAAGGGCCTAGACCCAGCCCAACATGGGTTTAGGGAGGGTCACAGCACCGAGACCGCTCTTATTAAACCTATAGAGGAGGTCCGGAAGGTGCTTGATGAAGGGGGCCAGGCAGTGTTGATCCTTTTGGACCTATCAGCGGCCTTCGATATGGTCCACCATGCTTTGCTGGTGGATCGGTTGGAGGGCTGCGGGGTCCAGGGTCAAGCACTTAACATCTTGAAAGCCTTTTTGACAGACCGGGTACAAGTGGTGGCGATGGGGGAGTTCGAATCAAGACCTTTTCGAACTCCCAGGGGGGGTCCCGCAGGGTTCCTCCCTAAGCCCCACTTTATTCAATATCTATGTATCCTCTCTAGCCCCAGTGATCAGATCCTTCAGGGTTTGAGTTAACATCTTACGCTGACGACACCCAGATTGTGGTCTCGGTGCTCCCGGGGACTGAGGTGGGTGTGGCAGTCAGGTTTCAGGACTGCATGTCCACAGTTAATTCCTGGATGGCAAAAAGCTGTTTAAAGTTGAACTCCTCCAAGACTGAGGTGCTCATCTTTGGGTCAAACACCAGTCTTTGGAGCCCTAACTGGTGGCCCACTGACATGGGACCTCCGCCCTGTCCAGTTTTGAAGGTGAAGAATCTTGGTGTCATCATTGACAACCAACTCTCCTTCAAACCCCAAGTTAAGGCGATGAGTTCCTCTATACATTGGACCCTGAGAATTATTAGGAAGGTTCTCCCCTTCCTACCGGAGGGGAGTAGAAAGACGGTGGTGACAGCTCTTGTACTTTCACGCATCGACTACTGTAACAGTCTCTTCCTCGAGGCACAACAGGGGGTGCTCAACAAACTTCAGGTCCTACAAAATGCGGCCGCCCGCCCTATTGGGGGACTGCCTAAGTTCTCCTCAGTTACCAAGGAGCTAGAGAGGTTGCATTGGCTCCCGGTGAGGAAGCGGATTCTGTTCAAGGCCCTCTGCATTGTCTTAAAGGCATTACACGGTTTTGGCCCTCGGTTCCTTCAGGATAATTTTCAATGGTACAGACCAGGAAGACAACTTAGGTTTGCCAGTCTAGGGCTGGTCAAAACGGCTCGGATCAGGAAGGCTCGTTGGGGCGGAAGGAGTTTTGTTAGGGGAGCAGCGTTGGCATGGAACTCCCTCCCTCTTTCCCTTAAACATAACGAGAATCTGCTGGCATTCAGAAGGGATCTGAAAACATGGCTCTTTTCCCTCTAATACCCGAAAATCCATTCCCTGGGGATTATCACTTTCAGCGCCAGGACACTGACTGGTAATTGCGCGCTTTATAAGTGTTATAATAAATAAATCAAATACTCCCCCGTAAGGGTCTCAAGGCGGGGCGAGCGGAGCCATGTAGATGTTGAACAATGTGGGGCTGAAGGAGGATCCTTGAGGGACTACCCGGTGGTCGTTGTGGGGTCTGAGAGGAAGGGAGGGAATCTGAACTGCTGCTTTCTGCCGGAGAGGAATGAGCGGATGCAGTCGAGGGCCTTGTCCCAGATTCCTGCGTCGTGAAGTCTGCGTGTTAAGGTGTGGTGAGAGACTGTGTCGAAAGACGCTGAAAGGTCAAGGAGGATGAGGGCTACAGTCTCACCTATGTCCTGGAGGGAGCAGATGTCGTCTGTTGCTGCGAGGAGGGTGGTTTCCATGCTGTGGTTCTTTCTGAAGCTGGCTTTGGAGAGTCCAAGATGTTATGCTCTTCGATGAAGGTTTCGAGTTGGCAGTTGATGGCTTTCTCGATGATTTTCGCTGGGAACAGGAGCAGGGAGATGGGTCTGTAGTTTTGAGGTAGGTGGGGTCCGCTGATGATTTCTTCAGGATGGGGTTGATTTCAGCATGCTTCCAGTCGTAGAGGAAGGAGGCATTTTCGAGGGAGCGTTTGATGGTGTGTTGTGTTGGCTGTCTCCGTCGAAATTGCTTAAAAGAGCAATCTGAAAGAGACTGTTAGTTATAGATTCCTTACCTTAGAATTACCCCCAGGTGTCAGACTGGATCCAGAAACTTTTTTCAAGCAGTACCCCTGCGCGTTGGTAGGTGGCGTCGGTCGACTCCGTGTTTGTCGTTGTGATTGCCAGGATGACGTCACAGTGTCTACTTAGAAGCCTCCCCTGCGCGCTGATGTCTGTTCTTTCTTTTTCCGCGCCAGCCAGTGCAGATCCGGAGAGAGCAGTACCTCTAGTCACTTTTTTACTAACTATTTTTCGACTTTTGTTGACTTCTTTTTGAGTCGTTTTGACTCCTGGTGCACAGGGATGTCACATCGGTGGACCGGCTTCAAGCAGTGTGGCTCCTGCCACAAGCTGATGTCGGAAACAGACCCACATCTTGTGTGCCTCTGGTGTCTGGAGCACGACCATGACCCAAAGTTGTGCTCCGACTGCCGGGCCATGGCCCTGAAGTCTTTGCTTGAGTATCACCGAAAGCTTCTGGAGGCCCGGCAGTCGGCTCCACACCTCTCGAGGTCCTGGTTGAGAGGAGGTCCCAGGACTGGTTGCGGAGTCATCACCACGCTCATCGTTGAAGTCTTTGTCTTCGGGTAAGTCAAAGCACAAGAAGAAGTCTAAGAAACACTGTCACTCTTCACCTTCCCCTGTTCGTCGGCCAAAGCATGATGCGGACGGTAGTCGTCCTCCGGCTCCGCCTATGGAGTCTGTTGGGTCAGCTCCGAGCCTCCCTCCCTTCCCTTGAGCCGGAGTGACCCCTGCCCAACTTCGTACGTACTACGAAGCCGTCCACTTTATTTTTGGGCAGCCCGACTCCGCCGGTGCGTCTTCGGGCCCTGAGGACTTGGCTGGGGGTTCTAGGCCTTCAAAGTTGGCCGCTCTGTCTCCGGCGAAGCAGGGCCACCAGGGATCCAGGCCTGGATCTGGCTTGGCGCAGGTCGATCTAATTACACCTCCCTCGGTGCCGATTCCACGGACAACACCTCCGACGCCGGTTGTGAGCCCGGTCTACCCCTCGTCATGGACACGGAGCCAGACATGCGTCGAACGATGCTGATACTAGTTCTAGTAATCACCTTGTCTCAGTCCAAACAACCCTTATGGTGATTGGTTGTAAGTCAACCTTATAGACCAGCTATCCTAGTAGCGTGGACAAAAGCAGTCTTTAGGCTAAACTCTGAATGGCATGTGAAGCCAGCTGTTTTACCACATATAACCCCTTGAATACCAAATGAAAGGACACCACACAGGTTGTTATGAAAATAAACAGATATTTATTAACTAACATACACCTCTGAACTCTTTATGAGGTCAGAGGGCTAAGCACATGACAATACTAAAAAGGAAATACGAGTTCGCACAATATTTACAAGTGCGCCTTAGGGGCACGACAAACCATATACTCAAAACAATGGAATGCGAGGAAAGAAAGTACTGAAAGGAGATCCAGAGGCTGGAGGATCGCTGGGACTACGCTACAAACTAGGTAAGTAAGGAGCAGGAGGCCCACGAAACTCACGTGCAGAGTGGGAACTCTCACGCGGGATACGTACCAACGTCTATGGATCTTACAGTTATGAAAGTTACGGATTCCGGACGAACCCGGCTGGATGGAGGGAAAACAACAGTGGACCTGGACACTAGGAGAGTGGACACAGACTTCAGCACCTAGAAGCTTTAGTTACCTAACCCACAGGTTGCGGGTGCATAGGGCTGAAGTTGCGTCTGGTTTGCTGCGTTGATCCCGGTGATGCCTGAAACAAGGAGTTGCTCTAGGCAGCCAGATGGAGGAGTCCGGTGGTTCCAAGGATGGAACTCAGAAGAAGGAGTCCTGAAAGGGAAGGGGACAGAGTCTCGGTCACTAGCCAGTGACGGTGCTGGAACCAGGAGGGAACCAGATGCTGTTGCCGCAGTCAAGTGAAGGAAGGGTCGCTTCTCTCTGTAGCTGCGCCGACCAGGGGCTGCTCTTCACGGCCAGGCTGGAGGCACGAGCTGTCCCACGTAGTCTGCTGCTGTTGGCGGTGTTGGATCGTCGATCTGGTCAACAGGCCTTGGCTAATGCAAGCCACGCAGTGGAACAAAGATGGCGTCAGGTGCGGACCAGGAGGGTCCGGGGTGCTCCTCTTTTACAAGGAAGCAAGGGCCAGTCTGGGGGACCAGACCAGCGGTGTTGGATTCTTTGGATCGTCGTCTCAGAGGTCACAAGCCAGCCGGCAAGTGACCAGACAACAGGAAAAGCAGCAACCAGGCAAAAGGGCCCCACGCAGATCTCGTGGATTGTGGGGGGCTGGTCTTTGGTGCAGGAGGTGCGTCAGTGTGGAGCTTCTCAGACCCGAGTACACTCACTCGAGGATCCCTCGGCGGTCGTGCTGGAAGCGCAGTGCTGGTTTCTCAAGATGGCCGTCTCCACGTTGCTTGTCGCACCCACGGGTCCCAGCTGTGCTGTTGATGTGGGTAGAGGGCAGAGGAGTCTGGAGGTCCGGGTCTTGAGGAGCTGAGTCGTCGGATTCCGGGATGGAAGGATTTGCAGCAAACCGCACAGGAGCTTGATGGTGCCTGCGAAGCAGGATGGTCACTCCCTGACCATAGGGGAGATTCTTCAGTCTTCTGGAAATCAGGAGGTCAAAGGTCAAGAGTTTCTTCGTGGAAGTTGTCAAGATTAATCTAAGGGGGAATGGGACCAGCTCCTACCTTTATTCAGCTAAAGGAGGCTGCACTACGACTAGGTCCCTCCTCTGGGTGGGACTAGGAAGGGGGGTGGTTACACCCCCTTTCCTTTGTCCGGTCCTGCGCCAGCTCTGGGGCTGGAGTGCCCCAGGAACGGGTTCTGACCGGTGTATGCACAGGACACCTTGTGTGCCCCAGGCATGTCTCATTCCTTTGAGCCCTGTCCTACCTAATACACAAAATCCTGTCTGGGGTGGTGCTAGCACCCCCCAAGACAGGAAACCCTTTGTCCAAGCCTCCCTCGCTGGAAGGACTCCCAGCAGCAGGAGGTCAGACTTGTGTCTCTGGTGGCAGCATCCATTTTGTGATGCTGAGGCTCGAGTTAACTTTAACCGGGGTTCACAGTTACATACATGTCGTGTCCCTCTAGAAGGGTGGAATGCTACCCCCGTCGCCAGAATTGGCGAGGGGGTAGTATTCCAATTCGTATGACACCTTACTCGACATGTTTTGATAATGCTATACCAAAGTTAGCATTTGACCGCGAGGTTCATAATGAACTTAAGAGTATATGGTATAGCGTTATCATGGAACAGCTATTAGGTCTTGGTTCCGCAAGCTGCAAACGGGCTCAGCTCATGCCAGAGCACCATCTTACATAATTCCAAGCACTCTGCCTTCAGGATTGATAAGGCCTGCCATAGGAGTGACTGATAGGAATATATGTGTCCATTTTAGGGTTAGATATAGGGATACTATATCTAAACCAAAGGGTGATTACACCACCTTGCCCCAGCTGTCGTGCAGCCAGTACCTCACCAACCGTGAAAGAACTCAACCACCTCAATTGCATTCTCCTCAGCACCCGCTCCGCCCAAATACACAGTGTTTAACTCTGGGACCTACTGGACTCCACCTCGCCAGACGTCTCCTTCCTGACGGAAACCTGATTGAACCCCTCTTCAGCTCCCGACATCGCTATAGCCATCCCCGACGGCTACAAGATCGCCCGCAGGGACCACACCAATGGAACAGAAGGAGAAATCGCCATTCTCCACAGGAACACTCAGAATCTCGACCAGCACCGACGACATCCTCAGCACCGCCGAACACCTGCACTTCCAGATCCACACCGAGCCCAACACTACCCTCAGAGGAATGCTCGTCTACAGACCCCCTGGAACCTGGCCACAGTTTAGCGACTCCATCGCCGACTTCCTCAGCTCACACGCCCCCGCCTCCACAGACTACATCCTCCTCAGAGACCTGAACTTCCACCTCGAGAACAACAACAACACCAACTCCGCCACCCTGATTGACAACCTCTGACTCAGACAGCTCGTCACAACACCCACCTACTCCGCCAGCCACACGCTTGACCCCATCTTCTCCGCAAGCTCCCATGTTGCCTTCAGCCACACCACCATACTCCATTGGACCGACCACCGCTGCTTTCATTTCACCTTCCGGGAACCCATCATGCACCACCGCACCCAACATATCCCTTGCCGCTTCTGGAGCAAAGTCACTGAAGACCAGCTTACCACCACCCTGGCCCAGAACCCACCCACCGACCCTGACCCCACCGCCCACAGCCTCAGACAGTGAATCGAAGATTGCGCCAACACCATCGCCCCGATCAAGGAACCCTCCAACAGACACACCAGCAGGAAAGGCAGCTGGTTCAACGAGGACCTCCAGGCCTCCAAGAAAGCCTGCCAAAAACTTTAGAAGAAATGCCACCGTGAACTGACATTGGACAGTTACCCGGCCCTCAAGAATGCTACCCGCAGACACCACCAGTTTATCAGAACAGTCAAGAGGACCTCCTTCAAAGAACGCCTAGACAATAACGCACACCACAGCAAAGAGCTCTTCAACATCGTGAAGGAACTCTCCAACCCCAGCTCCACCACCAACAACATCCCACCTTCGTAAGACCTGTGCGACTCCCTTGCCACATTCTTCCATCGCAAGATCACAGACATCCACGACAGCTTCATCATCTCGGCCACCCCGACAGCCACCGAGACCTCCATCCCCACGACCACCCTCAGTACCGACCCCTGCTCACCTGGACCACAAACGACGACGACATCATCAAGATCATGAACACCATTCACTCTGGCTCTCCATCAGACCCATGCCCTCACCACATCTTCAACGAAGCCAGCACGATCATCGCACCCCATCTCCGGAAAACCATCAACATCTCCTTAGAGACAGCCACCTTCCCGGAGAGCTGGAAGCACGCTGAGATCAACGCCTTACTCAAGAAACCCAAAGCCGACCCGAAGGACCTCAAGAACTTCCGACCCATCTCCCTGCTCCCGTTCCCGGCGAAGGTAATCGAGAAGACAGTCAACAAACAACTGACCCTCTACCTCGAGGAGAACAGCATTGTGGACCCGTCCCAGTCCGGGTTCCAAAGCAACCAAAGCACTGAAATCGCCCTCATTGCCACCACCGATGACATCAGGGCCCTGCTGGACAACGGCGAGACCGCTGCCCTCTTTCTCCTGGATCTGTCAGCCGCCTTCGACACCGTCTGCCACCGCACCCTACGCACATGCCTCCACAACGCTGGGATCTGTGACAAGGCTCTGGACTGGGCCTCCTTGTTCCTCTCCGGCTGAACCCAGAGCGCCCGCCTCCCCCCCCCCCCCCCCTTTGCTCCGAAGCCACCGAGATCATCTGCGGCATACCTCAAGGCTCATCCCTCAGCCCGGCTTTATTCAACATCTGCATGGCACCACTCGCGCACATCGCCCGACTGAACAACCTCAACATCATGTCCTACCCCGATGACACCCAGCTGATCCTCTCCCTCACCAAGGACCCTCTCACCACCAAGACCAACCTCCACAAAGGAATGAAAGCCGTAGCCGAGTGGATGAAGAACAGCCACCTGAAACTCAACTCGGACAAGACAGAAGTCCTCATCCTAGGCACCACCCCATCGGCCTGGGACGACTCTTGGTGGCCTACCACACTAGGAACTTCACCAACACCCACCGACCATGCACGCAACCTGGGATTCATCCTCGACTCCACCCTCGCCATGTCTAAACAGGTCAGCGCTGTCTCATTCTCCTGCTTCAACACCCTCTGCATGCTCCTCAAGATCTACAGGTGGATCCCCACCAAAACTAGAAGAGCGGACACCCAAGCCCTCGTTAGCAGCAGGTTGGACTACGGAAATGCCCTCTACGCTGGAGCCCCGGCCATACTCCTGAAACGACTACAACGCATCCAAAACGCCTCTGCTCGCCTGATCCTCGACATCCCTCGCCGCAGCCACATCACACCCCACCTGAGAGACCTGCACTGGCCTCCCGTCAACAAGAGGATCACCTTCAAGCTCCTCACCCACGCACACAAGCACTCCACAACACCGGACCAGCATACCTCAACACACGACTCACCTTCCACACCCCGAATCACCAGCTCCTCTCCGCCGACCTCACCCTAGCCACCATCCCCGCATCCGAAGAGCAACCTCCGGTAGCAGATTGTTCTCCCACCTCGCCGTCAAGACCTGGAACACCCTCCCCATCCTCCTACGGCAGACCCAGGACCTGCTCACCTTCAGAAGACTACTCAAGACCTGGCTCTTCGAGTAGTAGCAGCAACCCCCCCCCCCCCTCCTCCATCCCCCCCGCGCCTTGAGACCCTCACGGGTAAGTAGTGCACTTTACAAATTGATTGATTGATTAGGAAGAAAATGTTTTCTTCCGCCAGCTAAGGACTGCGGTTGCTGAACACTGCATGTCTCTCGGGCCGCTACACCCACTCTGTGTGGGATACAGTTTCACAGTTTGCCACAGTGCCCGGAGGAGGGCCGGGCAGTCCTCTCCTGTGCGGATGCGGAAGGGAGAGATGCAGTGAAGTTCGCCATACGATGTAGGCTGGACCCCGCCAACTCGTTAGGCAGGACGATTTCAACGTCGGTAGCCCTGAGACGCTATGCCTGGCTGAGGTCCACTGGCTGGATATGCCCTTTGATGGTCGAAGCCTGTTCGGCGACAAGGCAGACAGTGCACTCGAGCGCTTCAAGGATTCTGGAGCTAAAGCCAGATCCTTGGGCCTCGCTACCGTCTTCTGTGCTGCAAAGTCTGCTTTTCACCCCTTTCATGGCTACGGAAGAGGTGCACCACCAAAGTCCGCCCAGACCCATAGACCTGCACAAGCTGCCCAGCGTCTGCGAGGTCAGGGACGTGGGACACAGTGCTGTGGGTCTGGGGGCCAGCATTGGGCCAGTCCACCAGCCCCCCCTCTGCAGCAGCCTACAAACCTTCCTAGTCCGACTTTTCAGGGCCACCAGTGGCCGGCAGGATCCGCCATCACCTCCCCCACTGTCACAACATCACGTTGGACAGGTGGTTTTGCAGATAGTCTGAAGGGGCTACTCCCTCCCCTTCGAGACTACCTCTTCCTCCATGCCACCACAATTCCATTGCCTGTCAGAGGATCACCTGGCCCTTCTCCATCAGGAAGTTACGGCTCTCCTGGCTAAGGGAGCTATTGAGCGATTCCCTGCTCCAGAAGTAGGTTGTGGTTGTTTTTCTGGTTCCCAAGAAGGACAATGGCCTCCATCCTATCTTGGATCTCAGGGACGTCAACTGCTTCCTCCGGATGGAGAAGTTCAAAATGTTGACGTTAGCTCAGGTCTTGTCTGCCCTCGACCCTGGAGACTGAATGGTAGAGTTGGACTTGCAGGACCTCTATTTCCACATCCCCGTCCTGCCAGCCCACAGGCGTTACCTACGGTTCATGGTACGCCACGATAATTTTCAGTGTACCGTTCTCCACTTTGGCCTTACCAGTGCCCCTTGGGTGTTCAAGACAGTGATGGCGGTGGTCGCAGCTCATCTGCGCAGATCAGGGGTTCCAGCCTTCCCCTAGCTCGACGACTGGCTGTTAAAGGCGAGCTCGCCCCCGGCTGTCGTCTCCCTCCTCCAGACTACAGCAGACCTCTTGCTTTCGCTGGGGTTCACTATCAACATGCTGAAGTCGCACCGGATTCCCTCTCAGAAGCTCCTTTTCATCAGAGCGGTTCTGGATACAGCGCAGTTTCGGGCTTATCCTCCTGAACAGCGAGTCCGGGATATTCGGGTATGATTCCAATTTTTCAGCCTCTATCCTGGGTTTCGGTGAGAATGACCGTGAGGCTACTGGGCCTCATGGCCTCCTGCATCTTTCTGGTTGATCATGCTAGGTGGCATATGTGGGCTCTGCAGTGGGACCTGAAGTTCCAGTGGGGCACAGCATCAGGGGAATCTCTCCGATTGGGTCCAGATCTCGCACTGCACTCCAATTGTAGTGGTGGCTAACGAACCAGGACAGGGTCAACGGCAGATCCCTCTACCTTCCCCAACCAGACTTCTCAGTGGTGATGGATGAGTCACTTCTGGGATGGGGTGGCTACATGGGGGAGGCAGAAATCAGAGGCCTCTGGTCTTTGGCGAGTCCAGGCTCCACATCAACCTTCTGGAGCTACGGGCGATTTGTCTTTCACTAAAAGGATTCTTTCCCGCTGTCAAGAGGAGAGTCGTGCAGGTGTTCACAGACAACACCACTGAATAGAACGCTCAATGTCAGCAATTTTGTTTGTTGTAATTTCCAAGGCAGCACTCGCTCAGCGACGCTTTTCATCGCTAGTGGAGTTGCGGTCATCTATACGTCTTTCCGCCTATACCACTTCTGCCCAGAGTGCTAAACAAGATCAGGCGTAATCGGGCCCAAGTCATTCTTGTGGCTCTGGATTGGGCATAAAGAGTCTGGTATACCGAGATCTTGCACATGGCCATCGATCCTCCGATCAGACTGATATTCTGTCGCAGCACCAGGGGGGCGGTCTTCCACCCGAACCTATCCACCCTCCACCTCCATGCATGGAGATTGAACGGCGACAGTTGACAGCTTTAGACCTTCCTCCCGAAGTCTGTATTGTAATCTTGGCAGCCAGGCGTCCCTCCACTAAAACAGTATACGCCTGCAGATGGAACATATTTGTGGCAAGGTGAGCAGCAAAGGCTGTGGATCCCCTTTCTGCCCCTCTTTCAGAGGTTCTCCTCTTCTTTCTTTGGCCCAGCAGGGCTCTGCTCTAGGCACCCTGAAAGGCTACCTTTCGGCCTTCCTTCGCCTTCCTGATCAGCCTTCTCTTTTCAAGTTCCCTATTGTAAATAGGTTTCTGAAGGACATTACTCATCTCTTTCCTCCTGTTCCTTTCGTAATGCTCCAGTGGGACTTGAATTTGGTCTTGACCTACCTTATGTGTGCTCCTTTCGAGCCACTGCATAATTGTCCTTTTAGACTCTTAACTTTAAAACCTGTCTTTCGGATTGCCATCACCTCTGCTCGCAGGGTGAATGAGCTTCAGGCTCTTTCTTCTAAGCCTCCTTTCTTGCTGATCAACCGGGTAAGGTTGTCTTCAGAACTCAACCTTCTTTTCTTTCCAAAGTGGTTACCTCTTTCCACATAGAACAGACCATCACTTTGCCCACCTACTTCCCTCCCCCGCATCCTTCCAAGGAGGTGGAAAGGCTCCACTGTCTGGATTCAAAAAGTGTGTTATCCCTTTATTTGGACCGCACTAAACAATTACGGGTGGACGATCAACTCTTTGTTGGCTATCTGGGCGCCAAGAAAGGTAGGGCCATGCAAAGACGGACCATCTCTAGGTGGGTCGTTCTTTGCATCAAGTTCTGCTATTCCTTGGTGAAAAAGGAACCTCTAGTGGGACTGCTCGCCCATTCCACCAGGGCGACGGCAGTCACTACTGCTTTGGGACATGGAGTCCCCCTTCATGACATCTGCCAGGCAGCCATGTGAGCATCACTGCACATGTTCACCAAGAATTATTGCCTGGACACTCAAGTCTTGAGAGTTAGCTTCTTTGGCCGTTCAGTTCTCCAGGACGTTCCGGTGCGAACTTAGTTTGCAGACCCACCTCCAGGGTTGGTATTGCTGTGGTATCTATTCTAAGGTAAGGAGTCTATAACTACTAGTCTCTTTCAGATGAACAAGTTACTTACCTTCGCTAACAATATATCTAGAAGAGACATATATTAGTTATAGATTCCTTACCGCCCGATCCATTCTCCCCGTTCTGCAAACTGACGTCTAGGGTAACGGGGCCCCCTTTCAGGGTCCTAGTTTTGTGCACCAGTGGTCAATGTCTTGCATGACTCTGCGCTTCTGGCGTGGAATGTCGTGTAAAAGAACTGACATCAGCGCGCAGGGGTGGCATCTCAGTAGACACCGCAACGTCATCTGGGTGATCAGGGCGATGGCTGCGGAGTTGACAGACGCCACCTACCGATGCACGGGGTTACTGCTACGAAAAAATTATCCGGATCCAGTCTGACGACTGGGGGTAATTCTAAGGTAAGGAATCTATAACTAATATACGTCTCTTACAGATATATCATTACCGAAGGTAAGTAACTTGTTTGCCTGTACAAATCAGGGTCACAAGAATGATTAAAGAGTCTGAGTGTCTACTCCATTGATCAAATCCCAAAGGTCTGTCTAACATAATGTCTGGGAATTTATACCTTTAAGTTAAAATTGCCATTGTTGTGAAATACATTGATGCTGAATGAATTGTTGCTGTTTAATACACTCCTGTGGAAGCCGTTCACACTGAGAAGCCCAACAGGAAGATTTTAGAGGTTCTATTAACATTAATGATTGGTTGCTGAAAGAAGGCAGGCATGGCCACAGTTTGAATCCGATGGAAATCAGATAGCAAGTTTGGAGTAAACCTCCGATGGGTCCATATTTTAGTCTGTTTGAAACTTTTTATCTGACAAACCATGCAACAAGAGTTGGATTTTGCTAAAGTTCCTTGCAGAAATTATAGCTGAAGAAAATGTGATTTTCTAGGTAGCAAACTTGATGATTGATGAATGCATTAGTTCAAAAGACCCTTGCTGAGACAATGCCATATTTATTTCCCATTCAAGTGTTAGAGCTTCGAATAGTGGGACATCCGTAATAGGTCTTTCAAAAAATCATGCACTATAGGCTGGTTACATGTGTAACATGATTTTCATTTCTGTTAGATGTTCTTGGATAGATGCTTTCTGGGGCCTGGTCTGTTTGTGTTTGGGTGCATTAACCAATCCTCATACATAGAACCTTCCAGGCCTTTACAGTTTTGCCAAAAGTCCAACTGTAAGTTCCCATGTTAGGTCCATCACAGGGTTTGCAATCTCTGTTTGCCCAGAGCTGTTGCGCTTTTCTGTTAGTCAGGCCTTTAACAATAAAGATAAAAAGATAATTAGATCAGGAAGGAATGTCGGTGGCCACATTTCAGAATACCGCACCAGAACCCTACATAACTACCTGTAGGTACTTGGTTCTGAAGACATTGAAGAACCTGCTCCAATTGGGAAGGCCTGTTTGATATCCGAGCAGACCAAATCAATGGGACCTGGAAATCCTGTCCTCAGAGGACTCCGATTTTGAAGAACAGTCCCTAGGTGTCTCAGTAAAAACTGGTGCAGTCTCCATCCTCTGTGCGAAGACCTCTATTTCACTAATACCATCCAAGGAACCTTCCTAAGGGGTTCCATCTTAACAATAGTCTCGAAGTTAGGGAAAGTACCCATCACAGGAGAGCTGGGCATTGAGCCTGAAACTGTGTCAAAGAGGCCTCAACACATTTATCCAGCCACTGTCACCAAGCCCAATAGGCACTGACAGCCTATTTCAGCTCTGGACAAGCCTTAAGCAGTGAGCACTGAGCCTCGCAGCCAAACCTTGACTTCAGTGCCGAGGTTAGTGATGGAACAGACTTTGGAGTTGCCTTCTCGGCCATACGGTACAAGACTTGTTTCGACTCCTGAGTTGACACCAAACAAACCTATCTTAGGCAAAGGAGAACTTGTATCCATCCTCCACATTCTCAAATGGTAGTTTTCTCTTCTTAAGAGGTGTTAGATCTGGATCTGTCTCTATGAAATGTGTGCAGATCTCATACCACATGGAGAAGACCGTCTTTCCACCTAGTTTCGTATCTCTACAGCCACAGTTACAACAACCTTAACCTTTACCACAGCCTTTAACACATTCTGGCTCAGATCTGGGAATTGACTTTGACCTACAGGACCCATAGTATCAGCTTGTCCCAATTGATGATGGAGACTATCCTCCATGGCAGTATTACAGTTCGGAGCCTCACGACAATATCTTGTACCTTGGCTTATTTTTTATGCTAATTACTCACTTTGGGCACCTCCGGCCTCCATGTCAGTCAATTGCTTTACAATGAACACTGTCTTCAGCACGTGCAGCTTTGGGGGCTCGTTTAAAACTCAGTTTCCTTCAGCATTTTTCATCGAAGTGAATCTGACAGACATCCGATTACTCTGAGGCGGTTAGTTCCTCATCATCAAAATCATTGAATTTACAGTGCTTCAACAGAACACCCAGTCTCTCAACAAACTTGTCAATAGTCACACTGGTCTCTGGTACTCTTGACAAAATATGTACCTTTTGTAATCCACATTTGGAGCTGAATTAAACTTGACAATCAAGGCTGTTTTGATTTGTTTGTACGTCACCTCACCTTCTTGTGATATCTTTTTCATGGCTTCTTTCACTCCTTCATCAGCCATGTTCCTCAGATACTTATTGCTTCTATGAGATCTTCTAGATGAAAAAGATGATCAAAAGATTATAAAGTCTATATCTATTGCCAATATTGTGTTTTTTTGCAGTATCAAATTCAGTTGGCTGTTTTAAGAAAGCAGCAGTCATATGTACATTGGTGGACAGAAGTGATCTCAGGTGCTTTGTGTGGCACTTGATCAGGCAAAGCTACTCTATGCACCTTGCTGCCAAGTAACCAACCTTCCAGAGCCTTAATGGCTGTATCCACAAAGTCTACCCAGTCCTTGGTCTGTGCTTTCTGGGTATATCTGAACTTAATCCTGTACTGCTCAGTGGTTAAGCCAAACTCATCAATGAGAGCACTCTTCAGAACTGAGTAATTGTCAGTATCCTCTTCTCTAACAGTGAAAAGCTTATCTCTACGTTTGTCAGCAAAGGAGAGCCACACGATAGCTGCCCACTGCTCTTGTGGGAGCCTCTGAACTTTACAGGCCCTCTTTAAAGCAGTTATCTATTTATGGATGCCATCTCCAACATGGTAGGGAGGGACAATCTTGCTCAGGTCCCTTTTATAAAAGGAATGTTCCTTAACTTTAGGGACACTGTTGCTGCCACCATGGGACTCTAGTCCCTACTTTTTTTCTAGCTCTCTGGATTTCTAGGGACTCCTTGTCAAGGGCCAACTGCTCTTGTCTAAGCCTAAGCCTGGCTTTCTCAAGCTCCAGAAGTTGGTACTCCCTATCAAAAGAGTGGTCCCTCTTGCTAGATACAGAGGTACTACAGACTGTCCTGAGTGATTAGACTCCGCAGAGGGAGATCTAGATCTCCTTGGTAAACTCTGCACTCTTCCAGGAGGAGTGAAGAGGGCCTTCTCCGTTCTCCTCTTGGAGATCTGAGTTGTCCAGGTGGGAGCCATCAGGTTCCCCCTGGTCCAGGTTAGATTCTAGGTCATAGAGGGGGTCCCCTCCTGTCCTATCCTCATTCCCCTTCCCACCGACTCTATCCTGTTCTTCTGACCGAGGAGTTTTCCTTAGGTCATCTAACAGCAACACCTCAACCAGGCGTTGAGTGTTTGCACTCCGCCCTGTCTTCAGCTTCCTAGTGGCATACAGTTCTTTCAATTCATGGAACAAAAGTTAACTGTATCTATAAAGCAGAGAGCCACTGGCATCTTCTTTAGCAGACATTCTAAGTGTGGTGTGGTGTTGCACCTACCTAACCTAGTGGGAGCTAAACTCTCAGGTTGGAGAAGGGGTGTGCTAGACCCTTAACTTACCCAACCCCAAGGTCAGTAGACCTTACTTATTATAAGCTTGTATTATATGTGCCAAGTACTAGTGGTTTTTCTGTTAATACAAAGATTTATCTGGTGAAACAATGCAGGCTTGAATCCCAATCGCTGCACACCAATGTGAGAAGCTGGCCTGGTATATGCTGTCCACTAATTAAAGTGGGCACCTTGCACCAGTCCAGACAACCCTTATGGTGATTTAAGAGGTCTCAGGCAACCTTAGAAAGCTATCCAAGTGGTAGCTGTGGAGAGCAGCCTTCAGGCTTAGTCTTGAAGGAGTGTAAAGCAGCTTGTTTTACCAGAATAAAATCTTATAGTGTAGATTAAATGAAAAGAGAACCACACAGTAGTTATAAAAATATATATTTATTATATAACAATATGTTGTATGTTACAGAATCTCCTACATGGAGATAGACACAAAGCACACAATACTTCAGCAAAGAAATGACAGTAAATAGCACTAATACACAATGAGCCCGGTGGGGTGTGGGGGGTGGGGTGGGGGGGGGGGGGGCGGGGGGTTGAGGGGGACAAACCACATACTAAGATAGTAGTATAAGAACCACGACTCGAGTTACCTATCCCATGGAAGCCAGGTGCATACGTCTGAACTGGTGTCTGAATCCGCAGTCGAACCCAATGGAGGACTTCGAGACAGTGCCGCTGCTGGAAGGGGAGAAAGTGTCTGTTGGAATCCAAACGTGGACTCTTGTCGAGGGACACCTGAAAGCAGAACGGACAGTCTGGGTCACTTAAGAGTGACCAGGGGCTTGGAAGACGAATGCCCACTGATGTTGGGTGCTTTAGGATCGTTGACGGGGACCTTGACTCTGCAGCTGCGGGGATAAGGTGACATTGAGGACAATCAGGAGCCAGATACGAACAGTCCCATGGTTAGGATAGTTGACGTGGACCTTGACTCTGCAGCTGCGGGGATCAGGCGACGTCGAGGACAATCAGGTGCCGGATACGAACAGTCCCATGAAGGATGCTGAGTGCTGAGGGATCGGTGTCCGGCTGAAGTACCAACAAGCCTTGGCAACAGCAACCCACGCAGAATGTCACGGAAGTGTACGGTTTGGACCAGCAAGGTCCAGGTGACTCACCACACACAGGGGAGTCAGGGCAGGCCTCGAGCAAATCAGCAGAGCCCAAGGAAAGTGAAATTGCCCCTCAAATGAACCCACAGGCTGGATGCACAGGAGTTTCGAGAGGACCTCGAGCAGCTTCACAAAACAGCAGGACACGGACCACTCGGTGCGAGGTGGTTGAAGATTTTTGTAGGATAAGTTGCCAGAGGTTGGGGCTACTTGGAGCCCAATGCAATTGTTGCAGAATTGCCAACAAGCACTTGCAAAAGTATGCGGTGCACAGGGGTTCGGGTATTGCAGCCCCCATGAGGGATTCTGGCCTAAAACTGAGTGAGAGGGTAGCTCAGGCATCAAGGGATGTAGAAACCCACCTCCTGTGTTGCTGGACCCTTCGTAGTCCGTAGGAGCTCGGGATCAGCAGACCGGTCAGCAGTGTTGTGGTGCCTGCGAACGCAGGGAGTGACTCCTTCACTCCAAGTGAGATTTTCTTCGGGTGTCTTGAATGCTCCACAGGTCCTGCACGGATCCTGTATGGTGCACAGGCACAGACGATGCAGCATACTGAAAGGCAGACAAAGTCAGGCCCAAACGAAGTCCAGCGAAGTCCAGAGTGCCCAGACGGTAGAAGTGCAGTGGTTTCAGTTCTGAGTCTTGTCCACGACGAATCTAGGGTCCTACGACCAGGTACACCCTTAAGTACCCACAGGGGAGGGTCTGAACTGGGGATGTTACCCCCATGTCGTTTATCCAGTTTCGCCCCAGAGCGGGAGCCAATGGCTCCCAGGACTGGTTTTAACTGGACTATGCACAGGGACACCAAATGTGCCCCTCATGCAGACTTTCAGTCGCTGGTAAGCGCACCCACCCAGCCCTAATTCACCAATACACAAAATCCTGTCTGGGAGGTGTTCACACCTCCCTGTGACAGGATGCCTATTGTCCTGCCTTCCCCTGCTTGAGCTTGGCTCAGCAGCGGGAGGGTAGAAATGTCTCTGGTCGGCAGCAAGCATTTTGTGCTGTACGGAGCTAGAAGGCTGGTACCGGGAACACCAGGAGCACCACGAAGGATGCTTCTGATGGGTGGAATCATACCTCCCACACCGGTTACCAGTGTGGGGTATGATTCCAACATGTTTGACACCAAACACGATAGGGTTTGTTGCAGCCATTTTATAGTTGGTCATCACGCTTTCACATAATTCCCCTCTATATTAGTATATGGCTGCTACACTGACAAACCGGGAGAATGGACTCCGTAGACTGCAGGTGTGCCCTGCTCATGCAGGGGAGCCCTCTCACTCAGAACCAAGCACCCTGCCTTCAGGATTTTAAAGGCTTGCTATATGGGTGACTTAAAGGTGTTAAGTGCAGTGACCCTTAGATATAGTAAACCTATATCTTAAGTAAGTGGTGCATGCACCAACTTACACAGGCTGCATTGGCAGGCCTGTAGTTCCATTTTGCATGGCCTCTTGGGTGGCATAATACATGCTTCAGCCCATGGGATGCCTCCGGTACATGGGTACCATATACTAGGGACTGACAAGGGTACCCCAGTATCCAATCTGGAGTGTACCTAAGTACATAACATAACGGTTTAGGGAGGAAGCAGATAGACTGGGGTCCTGATTAGCAGGATCCCAGTCAGACTAGTCAAAAACCAGCTTAGCACCAGACAAAAAGTGGGTGTACACATGCAGAAGGATCCTACCTTCCTACACGGGCCTTTTGTCAGCTTGGTTCTTGGTTTCCCCATCAGTGCAGCAGTAAAGAGTGAAACAGGCAGGTCTGAGCCATAAGGAGGTCCAGCACACCCCAGCACAGTTTGTCTAGTGCCGTACCAGCAGGCCCTTACCAGGAAGCTAAGGGTGGGTTGTGTGACTAACCGTGTCCCACAGCATAACATATCTTGGGAGTATGGAAGATTGGCCACACAGAAAGTCAAACAGCTCAAGGAGCCTGAGCAACAGAGAATTATTTGAGGGCCCAGTTGGCACAGCAAAGCGCATTCTGATCTTAGTGAGTGGGCGTCAATCAGGCAAGCATTACTACCAAGGTGCAGGTACATTCGCAATGTTGATACACTGCTGGAGAAACTCACTCTACTGACCATGCGGGGTGCCTCAATCACAGTGGAGATGCAGGGAAGTCAATGGGCCACCAGCCACTGCTTCACTCACCCCAGTATCCTGGCTGAATGTAGTGAATTGAACTGAGGTGGCAAAGTGAGCTAAAGAATGATGATGGATTCAACTCAGATCTGTGACTGGGAGTGAGTGTCTGAAAAGTGTATTACTCCATCCAGCATCTGATTGTGTTTGCTTTGTTCACCCTAGGTTGGCAGGGTATACCCAGACGTGGGTCCCTTGCTCACTTTGCCACTGGATTCAAGATAGCCTGGCTGATGAGCGGTGTTACCCCGAAACCGGTCCCAGGAGGCTCGTTTCCGGTTCAGGGAAGACCTGGCTTGGCAGTTCGGACTGAACTGTTCCCATGAGGCATAGCGTCAAGACTGAGTTGCATGTAGCTGGGTCTGAACTGAGGAGGCGAAGTGAGCTAAAGAATGATGATGGATTCAACCCAGATCTGTGACTGGGGGTGAGTGTCTGAAAAGTTTCAGCACTCCGTCCATCATCTCCTTGTGTTTGGTATGTAGTGGCCTGCCAGGGGTTCCCTGGTACCCACAGGATTGTGGAAGGCTGAAGCAGGACATGCTGGTACGTTAACCAGTCGCAACCTCAGTCCCTGAGGCCACAGCAATGCACCAGCAGTCTGCCGCAGGTGCCACTCCCCAGCAGCGGCCTCAGGTGCACTTCAGGGCTGTCACAGTTGTATCACCAACTTCCAGTGTACTCTGCATCTTGGGAGACAATCCCTTCCCTGGTCTATAGGCCATAGTCACACACGAAAGCCACAGGCCTTCCTCCCACTGCCAGGCTTTGACAGGGCAACCAAGGCCACTGGGGGTAATAGGCTGTCCTACGACAGTCATTACTGTGATCTTATTTCCATTTTTAACATTAATGATCTTATTAAATTGATCGTCACTAAAACCAAAGGTTTTAAATTGATCCATTGGCTTTAAGCTCAAGAAAGACAAAAACTCTGAAACCGGACACTCTCCAACCAAAGAGGCTGTGCCAGTATATCTCGAATAAATGAGGGGCCCCTTTCACACTAAAGGAGTAGGACACCAAATAGACCTCAGTCAAAATACGAATCCCTTTTGGATAATTTCAAACACCATAGCACATACGCTTATAACCATATCACCAGAACATAACACCACCACCACCATCAAAGGGCCAAGTGCTGAACAATTTTAGAATGCAAATATTTTATTAAAAGGAGACCAAACAGGTTGTCACACAACAAAATATATTTTCCACTAAATATTAAAACGCTTTTGTACATCAAACTAAAAAGCATCATACATCACATAAAATGCAATGGAAAGGTAAAAATAGATAAATCAGTGCAACATTGGGAAAACCTGCAAGAAAAATAATTCTAGTCATTTAAAAGACAAATACATAAGACCAAGATCATTTGTCCAACATTAAATTTTTGTGTAAATACTTCCATAGCTATAACAAATGTCTCCACATTCTTAAATGTGCCTTTTTATTAAAAAAGCACCGACTTGTTTCGGTGGGTGTAATTGTTTAAACACCACCTTCTTCAGAACAAGAGACGATATCTCCCAAACCTCAACACAAATCTTCTCTGTATAAAAGGTGTCTTTCAAATTCACATGACAGAAATACCCTTACAGCAACACTCTCGGGGTGGATTAACCTCCCTTTCAGTTAGGCATCACTGATTTTCTCCAACTCCTTTGTTTCCTGCATCCAATGGTTGGAGTAAGATTAGGTCAATATATGTCTCTGCACTTCAAACCGAGTATCCAGGCACAAACGTTAAGCCCTTTCGCATATCACTTAATATGTGGCCTCAGACTTTTTTTTTCCTTCCTCTAATTTTTTTAGATTTCCTTAGATTTCTCGTGTTATTTCAGCAGCTCATAGTATATCTAAAATTGACCGTCTGCATGCAGGGTATCAAACCCTCCCTAAACAAAAGAAAGAATCTCCTGAAGGAGCAATGCAGAGGTCCACACTGTGGGGGCATTCACTGGAATCTGAGTGCCAGGAGGGGTTTGTTGGCAGGCCGATGTTGCTGGGGTACAGGATCTTAACTGGGCCCAGCACGGAGCTCATTTAGGAAGCGTCCAATGTGGCCGCCATCTTGGCCACACCTCTAAAGATAGGGCATTTTCATGGAGCTTGCAAGTCTTTTAGTCCCATTTCTGATAAAGTTAGAATAAGCAATGTGAGTGTGTGTTCCACCAACAGAAGCTCTAGAATGTGTTACTAGATTTTCTAATTTGCTACAAACTGTAGACACACCTGACTCACAGATGCACAAAAACATTAAAGGACTTTTCTACCAGGCTACGATTAATGGTAAGACCCTCACAGCAATGGCAGATTATGGTGCACCTGTTATCATTCTAGCAGATTGTAAATTTTTCAAGCTTTGGTCTCAGGATACTGTCATCTTGCACGCAGATATAAATCCCAAAGCTTTTGGAAAACAAGACTTGGATTTGTTAGGTTTTTTTATTACCAAAGTTGAGTGTTTGGGAAGAGAGATTTGCACCAAGGTTTACGTAGCTGTGAAACGACGAGACATTATTGGGTGGATAGATTTGGCAAGTTTGGGTATTTATTTATGTCAGGAGGGGCCCATTATCTTTGGTTAAGCACCAATTCTTTCTTTAGACCTTCAGAATAACTTGATATACGTTTTTGTGAACAAATTTCTGAGTGTCTTTACAAATGCGTTTGGTACTGTGAGTGGTTCTGAACAGGTTATAAAAGTTAAGAAAAATTCTATAGCGGTCAAGCATAAAGTACGACATGTTCCCATAGGTGTAAGGGAATATATTAAAATACTTCTGAAGAAACTCACCTCTGTGGGAATAGTCATTCCCACGGTTTCCTCAGAATAGGTTTCTCCGGTCGTTTTAGTGAAGAAACGGTCTGGCGATTTGAGGTTATGTGTTGACCATAGGTCGCTCAACCAAAACATACTTGTGGATTGACATAGCTAACATTGGCAATGCTACGTTTTTTTCCACCATTGATCTCCATCAGCAAACCACCAGGTTGCCCTTAGCCCTGATTCCCAAGCTTTGACTACTTTTGTCACACTGTATGGGGCTTACAAATATCCCAGATTGCCCTTTGGTCTTGCATCAACTGCAAGTGTTTTCCAAAATTTCATGGAATCACTTTTTAGTGGTGAGACACTAGTTCAGACTTTTCAAGACAATATTTTGCTCTTGACTAAAACAGAGAATGTACACATGGTAGTTCTGGACAGGGCGTTCAAATTTTTGAAAAACCATGGTATGACTGTTAAATTGGAAAAATGCAAATTGATGGAACCCCTAGTTGGGGTTTTGGGTCATACAATTTCGCAGACAGGTAGTAAACCTAAGCTTACATAGAGGCTATTAAAACAGCACTCCCTGGGGGGGCGTGGCTAGCGACTGATCAAGATGGCCGCAGCCTAACGGAGCTCTGTAGCTAACGAGCTCTTCCCTGCAAAATCCGCACACTTATCCGTGCATCCGACGGTGTTGGACTACGAAATAGCAAGCGGGAGGGCCTCCGTTGCACTAAGCCGCTTCGCAAAACTCCTAAAAACCGAGCAGCACCACCGTGGCAAAGAGCGCGGCCTATCTCAGCTCCTGAAGCCGGGGACTCGAGTTATTCCAGTGCCCGGGTGAGTTCAGCGTAAAGGAATAGTGGCGACGACGGCAGCGGCAATTATCACTGCAACGGATGTCGGAATTTTGATGGGCAAAACTCGAACTCGGATGCGCAAGAGAAAGACCCCCCCTGGCTAATTCGCTGACGGAAAAGGCTTTTCTGGGCATCGAGGAGGACATAGACGGTGACCGGCATAACAAAGTTGGAATTTTGGCGCCATTTAAACCGGGAGCGGCGCTCTACGGACCTGCGCGGAAGGACATCTCCGCATCCGGCTGCCGGTACCGAGCGAGGTACTAAAACAATATCCCCCTAGCTATCTAGATATTTGCCAGGACCTGTGTATGCCATTAGATATAGCTGGTGACACTGGTTTTACGCCGGACAACAGCCTGAGCATGCGCTGCGCCCGCAATTACTCGGAAAGTACCGGGTTGCGAAATTCAGTTACAGAGCACCGCATTCCAACGCACCGGAAAGCGCAATCGTGGCCACTAAACTTTTGATATAACCCTGCTGACTGCGACATCACAAGGTCTGAAACACCGCCTGACAGATACCCGACATACATTTGGCCCACCTGCGACCGGATCGCAACAGTCTGATTTGAACAACGACACAATGAGTGGAAGGGGGCTGCGAGCACAGCAGACCGTGAGACTGGACAAATAAGCCTATTGCAAAGACACGCCGGAGGCCACACGGGGGGACCAGCCACGCAAGTCATCCCCATCAACTGGGGACCAAGCGAATACTGAGAAGGTCACCCTACAGGATATCATGGCAATCTTAAAAACGATGCAATCCTCAATGGGCACTATCTTAAAGGACGTCTCCTTATTGAGAGCAGATTTCGCGAAGATGTCAGACCGCCTGCAAGAAGTGGAGAAGACAACAACGGAACTCACCGGAGACACAGAGGACCTAAAACGGAAAGTAAAAAAACTAGAAGATGATAATACCCAATTAAAGGCTAAACTCGATGACCAAGAGGGCCGCTCCCGGCGCAATAACGTACGCCTGATAGGTGTACCGGAATCCGAAGGGGGCCCTGCTCTGGACTTATACGTGGAAGACCTTGTCCAAAATCACCTTAAGCCGAAAGGACTGTCCAAATATTTTTCGGTAGAACGAGCCCATCCAGTGCCTGGGGGCAAGCCAAAGCCGGGAGCACCACCACGTCCTATTTTAGCAAGAATTTTTAACTTCCTAGACCGTGATGCCATTTTGCAGGCTGCACGAGTCACTTCGACGTTCAAAATGGACAACTCAGAAATAACTTTCTACCCTGACTATACGGCTGCAGTGGCACAGCAGCGAAGAAGTTTCACTGACGTGAAGAAAGAGCTCTGGACTTGAGAACTGAAATACTCTATGATCTTCCCAGCGAAGCTCCGAGTCGAATCAGAAGGAAAAGCGTGGTTTTTCGAATCACCAAGTCAGGCGCGTGACTGGCTAGAGGGATGGAGACCAGCTAAAGGATCCAGGAACCGGGACGCAAGACTGAGAACAAATCTATCTACGAACAGCAAGTGTGGGATTACGCGTGAACATATGTGACAAAACCGAATGCCTGTAAGCGAAGCTCCGTTGTAGGTCCCACGCTATCCACCATCATTTTGACTGCTTTCCTTAGATGCAGTACGAGACGCTATGGTGGGACCGCGGGGAGAGTCCCACCACTGACCTGATGGATGGCAAGATGGACCTAAGGTATAATGCAGGGGGCGAAGAAGGGACTCCTGTTAAATATATGGAGACCTACAGACCTACAGACCTTAATCTAGCGCTGCAAACTTGGGGGACACTTGGGATAGCAATCGCGAAACGGAATATTGCACGGAATTGGGGGTCTGGCATAGTGCATACGCAGACACAATGGGAAAATGATATGGACACGGCAATGATGGCGGAGAGAGCGGTCTATACTTGTATAGTTCCGTATGGTTTTGTTTTGCATTGTTTGTTCACTATCATCTCCATGATCGCCTGTACTGCACAAGTTGGGATCACCCTTCACAAACACACACGTCAGTACCACTACACCGATCTCCGTATAGCCACCTTGTTACCACTGTATGGTTGTGCACTACACCTGCGACTCCTTTGGTAAGACCGCTGCTTAGCTTCCCTCGGAAGGGTGCAAAACCCTATTTACACACATTTAGCAGAACAGTTGCAAAGACACGCTCATCCATTAAGCACTATGCCTGACAGTGAGCTATCGGGACAAGGTCCCCAGAGGCCGTGAATGATTTCCCCCCCTAACGCTCATCTCTTGGAACGTAAATGGCTCAGGGCACAAAATTAAGAGAGGGCTGGTCCTACAGTACTTAAAGCGGAACACCCCTACAGTGGTTCTGCTCCAAGAGACGCACTTAATGGGTTTAGCCTGTAAAGCACTAAACCGATGGGGATTCAAAATGGCCGCAGACTTTTCCACAGGATCGAGCGGGGTTGGTATCCTGATACACAAAAGCTCCCCCTTAATACTTAAACAAACATGGACAGACGATCAGGGTCGGTTCACCGCAATTGCCTGCCAATGGGAGGCTCACAACTACAACATAGTCTCGGTATATATACCCCCCATATTACATCAAGGAACCTTCCACAACCTTGGGAAGCTACTGCTTGATCTCCCAGTGGAGGAATTAATCATAGGGGGTGATTTCAATGCGGTGATTGATGCTAGTAAGGATCGAAATCCTCCCAGAGAATCACATAGACCCACTCAAGCATTTAAGGACTTCTTGAACACAATGGGACTGACGGGCCTCTGGAGACTTAGCACCCGGACGAACGCCAATACACATTTCACTCGGGGGCACACAACAGCCTGTCCCGTATAGACTGCATCCTGACGTTAGCAATACCTCCAGGAAAAAAAGACTGCCATAGACCATTTACCGAGAGGAATATCGGATCACTCCCCGGCCCGACTTACCTACACCACACACCTCCCTAGGCGACAAAGAATCTATCCAATATACCCCGGATATTTACAGAATCATACCATAGCAAAAACTTTACTAACTACCTCGAAACATTATTTCTAAGAAAATCTGACATTGGTGGCCTCTTCCTCCATACTCTGGGAAGCATACAAAACAGTTATTAGGGGACAATCTATCTCAGCAATCACTGAGAACAGAGAGAACGCCTCAATTCACTAGAATCTGCTGTGCAAAAAGCAGAAATGGCCCACGCGATAGACCCCACTGACGACGCAACACACGCCCTGCGGCTAGCAACCCAAGAATACAGAGCTTACGCAGAGGATATGGCAAAAGCTAGACATACAGATACATTACATAGAATTTACGAATTAGATAAAACTGGGAAAATGCTAGCATGGATTGAGAGGAAAGAAAAGGCAGACCGATGGATAGCCCAGGTGACATTAGAGGACGGCTCCACCATCACAGAACCCCCTAAAATTGCAGAAGAGCTAGCTGCGTACTATGAAAAAGTCTACACTCCACGGGGCACACTGGCAGAAGAAGACTGTTCGAACTTCCTCGAAAATATACCACTGGCTACACTAACGCCAGAAGACGCACTTGCACTCGAGAACGATCTAACGGTAGAGGAACTTGGGGAAGCAATAGCGGCCCTCCACACCGGGAAGGCGCTGGGGCCAAATGGGATGTATGTCGTTACAACGCATGCTGTTTCCACGCATGCCTTTACAACGCAGGTTTTACAACGCAAGTCTTTACAACGACTTGCGTTGGGGGGCGCTGGATAGTGAATAGTTTAATTTACTATTCCAACTCTAGTCCCCGTGGATAGTAGGGAAGGTTTTGGATAGTAAATTAAACTATTCCCTATCCTACAGCGCCCTCCAGCGCAAGTCGTTGTAACGACTTGCGTTGTAAATCCTGCGTTGTAAAGGTACTGCGTGGGAAAAGTTTTGTTGTAAAGGATGTTTCCCGGCCAAATGGTATACCGGGGGAACTCTATGAAAAACTTGCCCAAAAGATCACCCACATATGCTCCCTATGTATAATGATTGCTTAACACAAGGTATTATGTCCAGAGACCAAAGACTGGCCACCATAGTGGCAATTCATAAACCGGGGAAGCCCCCAGACCGGCTGTCCTCCTACCTTCCGATATCATTAATGAACGCAGACGCCAAAGTACTGGCGAAATTGTTAGCACTCAGACTACAACCTCATCTCGCAACTCTGCTCCACCCTGGACGTAACACCTCCCTCAATCTCTGACGGCTTAATGGGGTACTCCACCGCATCCCGTTGTTACAGGAGGACGTGGCCATCCTTTCATTAGACGCCACCATGGCGTTTGACCTCGTGGAGTGGCCGTTTCTATTTGCGGTGCTCCAGAAAATGGGTTTCGGCCCCAAATTCTGCGCCTGGGTCAAACTTTTATACAAGGAACCTGTGGCCCAAGTGGTAGCTAATGCCCATATTTCCAGGGAATTCACATTAGGGCGCGGGACACGACAGGGATGCCCCTTATCCCCTCTTCTATTTGCGCTTATCTTAGAACTGCTGGCAACGAGAGTACGCGCGGAACCCTCGATTCGGGGAATCACATGGGAGGCGGGTTGGGAGCATCGTATTTCAATCTACACCGATGATGTGCTGATATATCTAACATTCTCCACAGATTCTATAGCGGCACTGATGCATGTTCTAACATGGTACGGTGAAATGTCCGGTACACCATAAACTGGGCAAAATCACTGATATATCTACTGCGCAGTCAGATGCCAGAACGGATTGTGCACTACAAACAGCAACAAGAGGGTTCAAATACTTAGGTATATATGTTACCCCGCAGGAATCAGTATTTACGGAAGAAAACTAAGCGAAACCCCTGCAGCGACTCAAATCAGATGTCTCACACTGAAGAACTCTCCCGTTGACACTCTTGGGAAGGGCTGAACTTTTTAAAATGCTCGCCCTCCCCAGATTCCTTTATTCACTCCACAACACCCCTTTCCCAGTCCCTCTTTCCTATTTCAAAGCTAATGATGCAGAGCTCTCCTCCTTGTTGTGGGATGAGAAGCCAGCTCGGATAGCACAGACCAAACTGCTCCGAAGTTGGTACGACGGGGGTATAGCCCTACCGAGTCTCAAACTATACTATTGGGCTGCACAACTAATGATAGTAAACAATGGTTTCACTCTCCGCAAAATTACCCTGCATACAGACTTGACAGACAGGTACTTCCCGTAGAACACCTGATGAAGGCCCTCTACACAAACAAAAAGCGTCACACACTCACAGGCCCTACGGCACACACGGTCAGAATTTGACACAGGGAGCAACGAGCCCTGGGATGGGAGGAAGTGCTCACATTGGCCACCCCGCTATGGGAAACACGCCGCCTCAGCACCCAGGCTAACACCAAGGGATTTAAGCAATGGAATCTCATCGGCATCTCCAAGATAGGAGACCTGTGTAATAAGGGAGAAATCATATCATTTGCAGCCCTACAAGAGAGAAATGGGATGGCCGACACTGAACTGTACCGCTACATCCAAATTCGACACGCATTGCAAAGTGCTATCCCACCGTGCACCAAACTCGTTGAATCATCCCCCCTCGAGGACAGACTCCTCACTGACTACCTGGGAAAAAAAGCTATCTCACAGACGTACCAAAAACTAGTGAACAATCTGCCGGACCCTATGGTAGTGCTGCGCAGTAAGTGGGAGGTAGAACTAGGAGACATAGAGGACTCGGACTGGATGAATGCACTAGCATCTGCAAGGGAAGCAGCCATCCCGTCCCGGCTGAAATTGATCCAACTTAAGGTATTACACCGCGTATACTATTCTCGCATTATGTTACAAAAACTCGGTCATACACCTGATCCACTCTGTTTAAGGTGTTGTGGGCACAGAGGAACATATTTCCATATCATATGGGAATGTCCTAGAATACAAAAATACTGGGCCCAGATACTGACTGAAATTTCGGGGTGGGCGGAGCGGAGGTCCAACTGGATCCTGGGTGCTGCCTGTTAAATATATGGAGACCTACAGACCTTAATCTAGCGCTGCAAACTTGGGCGACACTTGGGATAGCAATCGCGAAACGGAATATTGCACGGAATTGGGGGTCTGGCATAGTGCCTACGCAGACACAATGGGAAAATGATATGGACACGGCAATGATGGCGAAGAGAGCGGTCTATACTCACAGGGGTTGCCCCAGGAAATGGTCTAGGGTCTGGGGGAAATGGAACGAATCCCGAGGAAATATATGTGAACCCCCACAGTCTACAACTGATCCTGAACCTAGCCCATGAACTTCCACAGCGTGTCTGTTAATTGACTACCGTTGCCTTGGGGGGTTACTAGAGGTGGGAGGGATATGGCTCGGGAGGCCCCAGGCATAACCAAATGTGTATAATTGTTGTCACCCACAACATAAATAACTGTGTAATTTTAGTTATACGTGCACTCATAAATGGCATCTGAGCAATTCAGTCACTAGTGGGAGTGGGTTCAGGGGTGGGGCTGGAGGTAGGGTACTGTCAATCGAAATGAAAACCTGTATTACAACTATGCAAAATAAAGCGGAGAACCGGATATTGTATGGGTGCATGATCAATGGAGTAGTTTGTTATTAATGTTCATGGCTATACTGATGTCTCATTCTGATGCAAATATATAATAAAAAACTTTTTTTTAAAAACAGCACTCCCACCCACGGATTAAAAATCTTTGCGAGTATTGTACTCGTTTTGTTCCAGGCTTCGCTTTGTTAGTACAACCATTGCGACTATTACTTAAACAAGCATTTGCAATGCAATAGGTCTCGCATTAGGAAAGTGTGCGCTAGTGGTATTGTAAATGACAATTTTTTAAAATATTTGTTGTCTTTGAAAATAAATGAATTAATAGCATTGTTATTCACAAAGCCAATATCTTACACTTTCCTAAAGCGAGTCCTATTGGCTATGGCAATGCTTGTTGGTAGCAAGCAAAGACAGTGCTGTTGTGGTGCTCAGTGATGATGTGGTTGGGCTGAGTGATGTGGCGGTGTATTAGAGTGTTGTTGTGGTGCCCCTGAGTGATGTGGTGATATCCCAGAGTGATGTGGTGGTGTCCCAGAGTGATGTGGTGGTGTCCCAGAGTGATGTGGTGGTGTCCCAGAGTGATATGGTGGTGTCCCTGAGTGATGTGGTGGTGTCCCCGAGTGATATGGTGGTGTCCAAGTGATGTGGTGGTGTCCTCAAGTGATGTGGTGGTGCCCCTGAGTGATGTGGTGGTGCCTCTGAGTGATGTGGTGGTGCCCCTGAGTGATGTGGTGGTGTCCCTGAGTGATGTGGATGTGGTGTGGTCCCCGAGTGATGTGGTGGTGTCCCCGAGTGATGTGGTGATGTCCATGAGTGATGTGGTGGTGTCCCTGAGTGATGTGGTGGTGGTTTCTGAGTGATGTGGTGGTGTTCCTGAGTGATGTGGTGGTGTCCCTGAGTGATGTGGTGGTGTCCCTGAGTGATGTGGTAGTGTTCCTGTGTGATGTATTGGTGTCCCCGAGTGATGTGATGGTGTCCCCGAGTGATGTGCTGGTGTCCCGAGTGATGTGGTGGTGTTCCAGAGTGATGTGCTGGTGTTCCCGAGTGATGTGCTGGTGTTCCTGAGTGATGTGGTGGTGTCCCTGAGTGATGTGGTGGTGTCCCTGAGTGATGTGGTGGTGTTCCTGAGTGATGTGGTGGTGTTCCCGAGTGATGTATTGGTGTCCCCGAGCGATGTGGTGGTGTCCCTGAGCGATGTGGTGGTGTTCCCGAGTGATGTGGTGGTGTTCTTGAGTGATGTGGTGGTGTCCCTGAGTGATGTGGTGGTGTTCCTGAGTGATGTGGTTGTGTTCCTGAGTGATGTGGTGGTGTTCTCGAGCGATGTGGTGGTGTTCCTGAGTGATGTGGTGGTGTTCCTGAGTAATGTGGTGGTGTTCCTGAGTGATGTGGTGGTGTCCCCGAGTGATGTGGTGGTGTCCCCGAGTGATGTGGTGGTGTCCCCGAGTGATGTGGTGGTGTCCCCGAGTGATATGGTGGTGCCTCCGAGTGATGTGGTGGTGCCTCCGAGTGATGTGGTGGTGTCCCGAGTGATGTGGTGGTGTCCTCGAGTGATGTTGTGGGGTCCCCGAGTGATGTTGTGGTGTCCCCGAGTGATGTGGTGGTGTCCCCGAGTGATGTGGTGGTGTCGCCGAGTGATGTGGTGGTGTTCCAGAGTGATGTGGTGGTGTTCCAAAGTGATGTGGTGGTGCCCCTGAGTGATGTGGTGGTGTTCTCGAGTGATGTGGTGGTGTCCCTGAGTGATGTGGTGGTGTCCCCGAGTGATGTGGTGGTGTCCCGAGTGATGTGGTGGTGCCCTCGAGTGATGTGGTAGTGCCCCTGAGTGGTGCCCCTGAGTAGTGTGGTGGTGTCCCTGAGTGGTGTGGTGGTGTCCCTTAGTGGTGTGGTGGTGTCCCTGAGTGATGTGGTGGTGTCCCTGAGTGATGTGGTGGTATGACTGAGTGATGTGGTGGTGTCCCTGAGTGATGCCCCTGGGTGATGTGGTGTGTCCCTGACTGATGTGGTGGTGTTCCTGAGTGATGTGGTGTGTGAGGGTGAGGGTGCGTGGGGGTGTGAGGGGGTGAGTGAGGGTGAGGGGTGTGAGGTTGTGAGGGTGAGTGAGGGTGGGTGAGGGTGTGAGGTTGAGTGAGGGTGTGGGAGGGGGTGTGAGGGTGAGGGGGTGTGAGGGTGACGGGGTGTGAGGGTGACGGGGTGATGGTGTGTGAGGGTGAGTGAGGGTGTGTGGGGGGTGAGGGGGTAAGCAAGGGTGAGAGAGTTGAGGTGGTGAGTGAGTGAGTGAGGGTGGGTGATGGGTGAGGGTGAGTGAGGGTGAGAGGGTTGTGAGGGTGAGGGTCTGAGGGGGAGGGGCTGAGGGAGGATGTGTGAGGGTGGGTGAGTGTGTGAGGGTATGTAAGGGTGAGAGGGTGTGTGAGGGTGAGGAGGTGTGAGGGTCCAAAGTAAATGGTGGCAGGGCAGACATCATAAGACAGAGAGAAGAGACTGAGGGGAGATGGAGGGGTGAGGGGAGTGAGGAGAAAGGGGAGTGAAGAGAGAAGGGAATGAGGAGAGAGGGGGAAGAAAGGGAGGGTAGAGAGGGATTGTAGAGTGAGGAGAGGGGAGAGTGAGGAGAGGGGAGAGTAAGAAGAGGGGAGAGTGAGGAGAGAGGAGAGTAAGGAGAGGGGAGATGGAGGGGAGGGAGGGAAGAGCGAGGAGAGAGGGAAGAGAGAGGGAAGAGTGAGGATAGAGGGGTTAGAGAGAGGGGTGGGGGAATGAGGAGAGAGGGATGGGGGAATGAGGAGAGAGGGGGAGGGAGACTGAGGAGAGAGGGGTGAGTAAGGAGAGAGTGAAGAGTGGAGGGGAGAGAGAGGAGGGGAGAGAGGAGATTGAGCTGAGAGGTGCGAGTGAGGAGAGGGGAGAGTGAGGAGAGAGAGGATAGTGAGGAGATGGAAGAGGTGAGGGGAGAGAGGGGAGAGTGAGAGGGGAAGGGAGAGGGGAAAGTGAGCTGTGAGGGGAGGGTGAGGAGAGTGGAGAGTGGGGAGAGGAGAGAGAGGGGGAGAGGAGAGAAGGGAGAAAGAATAGAGAGGAGGGTGAGAGAGGAGAGAGAGGGGAGAGGAGGTAGGGAGGGGAGAGGGGAGACAGGGGAGGGAGGAAAAGAGAGTGAAGGAAAGAGATTGAGGGAGATGCTGAGTAAGGGGTAGAGTAAGAGTGAGATTTGAGAAGAAGATAGGGGCAGAGAGCTGATTAAGAGTTAGACATCTAAAGGTAGGTTCGCAGTGATGTGTAAATTAGATGTTAAGAGAGGAAAGTGCAGTGCTGCACTGAGCTGTTTTGAAATAGAGCGCACAGACGGGCTGTGCTCCTTATGAAAGAATAAAAGAGCAGGCAAAACAGACGTAAAATGCTTTTTTCAAACACAGAATCATGCCTGTTAAGTAAATCAGTTTAATTTGCATGTAAATTAGTTTAAATTTGGAAACAACTGCTAAGTGTCTGTGTGTTTGCTAAAAGCCTAAAAACACTCCCAACATTTTTTACTTGCCCCCATCTAAAAACCTGGACAGGCACAAGTATTTCCTTTTTTTTGGTTCCCTGGGCAGAAGTAGAAAATGCTGCAGCAGCCGGTCGAAATCTGTAGGCCTGGTCACCAGCGGCGGTTTTACCATTAGGGCGTTTGGGCGTTGCCCCACCTATAATTATCAGGCAATTTATTCGAGCGGCGCGTTAGTAAAAGTTTTATAAATTAACGCGCCGCTCGAATAAATTGCCCGGTAATTATTGCCCTGCGGCCGTGGTGTGTGTCATGGACATGGACAGTATGCACTGTCTGACACTGGGTGGCGCTGGACTGACTCTGTGCCGGCACAGTGCGCACTCACTGCGCATGTGGTGTTTGCCCGGCAGGGCTTTTTTAACTAAATAGCTATGTGGTTTTAAAAAAAACCACCGATTAGGGGTTTGCCTGCCTAATGCAACGTACCCCATTGCTGAAAAAACGAACGACGTTTTTTCAATGCTCAGCCCAATCCTGATGCTACTCTCTTTAGAGAGCAGCTCTCCTCTAAAGAGAGCAGCATCAGGATTGGCTACTACTGTCTCTCGTCATCGGCAAGTTGGCAGCCATCAGTCTAGGCGCCAACGGGACCCCAGAGCAGAGATGGTGCGGACCCGGTCAAACGAAGACGAGGTAAGTTTTTTATTTTATTTATCCCCACCCCCTGGCCCCCACTGTGAGCGAGCCGTGACTGTTAGGAAGGTGTCCTGGTTAGTTTGCAAGCGAGTCGTGGTAGGGTGACCAGATTTCACGGATTTGCCTCGACGTTCTCGGTGTTCAGAGGACTGTCCCGGTGTTCTCTGTAATTGTTAAAATACATGGTTTTGGGAACAAAGGCCAGGTCGTCCTGTAAATGAGAGTTGAAAGGTATACTCTCTTTAAGTAATGTTAATGTATCTGTTTCAGGGGCGCAGGAGGACGCCAGCTGCGTGCACGCGGCAGCAGTGGGGAGACAGAGGGGGGCTCAGGGTGAAGGACGTGCCATAGGTAATGTTATGTACGCTGCCGCGTCGCTGGGAATACACAGCTTTTCAAGGCAACGCAAACATCGGGACAGAAGTAAGTCTATTTTTATGTCTGGACATTCATAGATGTTGCTTATCAAAATCTGTTCCCCCTAGTCGTGGGCATAAGGTTTTAAGATGGCCCTCACATCAGTAATATCGGGAGGCACGTACATGGTTATTGATGACATCTACCAAAGGGTTTCTAATTAACTACTTAGTCCCACAGTGTTGATTTTAGTACACTTTCCTGTGCGTGAGTGTGTTTGTGTAGCCCAGGGCATTAAACATGCATCACAGCCTCTTTCATATATGCGCACATTTGGTTAAATGTGTTATTGACCACAATGCTAATTGAACAGTACGCCTGCTGGGGGCATTTCTTCGTAGTTGCCCTGGTTGGTCCTTTTTATGGTGATTATTAGATTGTATTTCTGCTAAATTTTTGTGGTAACTTGCATTAATCCTATTCACAACTGCAGCGGGCTCGTCACATTGCAGTTTGTTTCTTTCTGCTTGTTACCTCAGTGAGGCAGTCGGGCAGCATTGGCGGTGGCGGGAGCAGCCTATTTTGGTGTGGGCAATATCAGGGCGAGTCTTGCATTTTGGGGGGCGCGTCACCTGGGTTGGTAAGCACATGCAATGGCTGGGTGAATGCCAAGCAGCGTTGGGCTGGGTTAGTATCTCACTAGGGAACCAGGTTCGAGTCGCAGCAGGAACGCACAACATCCTGTGATTCTTGGCAATTCACTCAACCCCCACCCGTGCATGACAAATAAATGGGTCAAATATGTATCGAAACTGGTGCTCAAGTGAAGTGCGCAGGTGAGTGAGTCCGAGGGTGGGCCCTGCACGCAGGGCTTTAAGTGGGATGAAAAAACTGGGGTCTCTCAAAGGGGTCGTGGACTATATCATTAAGGGCGTGGCTTAAAACAGGCATTTAAAAAAAATCTGTGCTCAGCATAATTGGCCACCCAACTGTTCGGGTACGCGCGCCGCGCTCGCGAGCTACAGTGCGGAAATCATTTTCCGCCCTACCAGGTTCAAATGTCACCAGCCGCCACTGCTGGTCACCCTACCATCTTATCGACTTCAGCAGCAGGAAATACCATGAAGGTATGTTTGTGATTTGAGTTCAATCCATAATAAAACAAGATTGTTAATTTCACTCGATCCCCACAGTCCATGACTTGACTGTGGGGGTGGAGGAGCGCGGGGGTGTAGCGGTGGGCACGGCTGACTCCTTGGTGGACGGGGCGCATCTCTGCCTTCCCACGTGGTGTAAGAGGGCGAGAGGTCGGGTTCGGACCTGGCTGAGCCTGTGAGCAGGAGGTGATTTCACTGTGTGTTACCACGCACCTAGTAACAAGCACGGGAGCCTGGGAGGGATTAGCCAAACTCGAAAGTGTGTGCAGGTTGGGCCATAATGAAACTAAATCTCTGTGCAGGTTCTGTTGCAACTTTAAATGTTTAAACTTTTTAATAGATGCCTTAGCTTGGACATTATTCATTTGTCAGTATCTGCAGAATTTCGTAATTAGATGCCACATGAATTCTGATTCTATAGATCTACCTTCCGATTAATTAACATTTTTAAGTTGCTAGTCAATCAATAATTAATTATATAATCATGGTTCATGTTTTCAAAACATTAAACAATATGTATAAATAAAAATAGTAGATTTAGCATACTAGGATGGTGGCGGTATATCCCCGCTAATATGAAAGGCTTATCTTCGATGCTGTCATTTTTTCATGTTGTAGGGGTCACTGTAGTTGGAGCAAGTGTGCCTCTTCTCCTTGCAAAGTATCTTTGCTGCCAGTGTATTTCTGCTATAGGTTTGGAGACGAGACCATCTCCGAGATCACTGTGCGAACTTGCTACTCCAAGAAGTTTTGTGTTTGTTGATGGCGTGTGTCTGCTAGTTTATTTTGTGTCTGAGTATGATTTTGGGTTTGTGTTTTTGACAGTTACGAGTGTTTGATATCTGTATGTTTGTGTGTGTGCTTTTAATGAGGGGGTGTCGGTGCTTGTGTGAAAGTGCCAGTGTTCGGCCCAGCTGCTCTTTTGCTGGGGCATTACAGGGGCAGAGTCTGGCCAGGAAGGTAGAAGACACTGTAGGCTTGACTGTCCTTCAGAGAATGGCGTTAAGCAAGGAACGCCAGGCTCGAGTAGTTGGTTTTACCAAAGTTTATTTATGTAAACATGAGGAGTCAACAAACGGTCGGTAGAAGAGCGCGCAGTTTAAACAAAGCGCAAACTGCCGGAAGGTTCAACAAGACAGACAAGCATCTGTAACACACATTCAAAGGAGGAGTCGTGTTTTCCAGGCACCCATGAAACAGTACGTAACGCAGAAGCACTTAAGAGACAGTTTATACCCCATAAAGTGGGAGAGATTGAAGAGCATTATGGCAAATGCCTTTCACAGATGCAATCGCCATGTTTCAGGCAGATATACACACACTCAGACATTCAAACATTTGCACTACAAAGGGAGCCATGCATATCAAGTAAGTGGAAAGAGCACGTACTTTGGAACAGTGGCATCGACCCCTTGCCTAATAAAGCACAAGCCTGGGATCTCTGAATGCAAAAGAGGGAGGGGTCACATTTGGATTTGCTGAGACCGACAGGATATCACACATGATGGGTACACTGAGGCGAGACATTTGTCTGGAAAAACGGGCTCATCTGCCTTGTAGTCTGTGAGGCCCTATGTTTGACCACGGATCGATTCACATTAACTACTGATGAAAGCCACATGGGGCCAATGAAAGGAGAGTATGTGGCTTATCAACCAGAGCTGCGAAATTTGGAACTAAGTTTATTTACCAACATGACTGGCACAAAATAGATCGGCAAATAATTAAAGAACTAAACAAAAAGTATATGTAAGAGCTTTTCGTTTAGCAGAGCGCCCGTCAGTAAATGCAGTTGCCCGAATCTCCAAAAAGATGAAAAGAATCAAGAACGAAAGACAGGCCAAAGCAGGGTGAAGGATTGGAGCATGAAAAACAAGGCAGCGCTGGGAAGGGGGCTGGGCACGAAGGAAGGAGAAATGTGAGTCACGGCGGCCGTGAAGTGTGAAGCAGATCCCTTTGAATCTCACGGAGGCAGGAGCAAATGGTAAGGGGAGGAGAAATGCTGCTGGGGTGAACGGCAAATAATTAAACAATTAAACAAAAAGTATATGTAAGAGCTTTTCGTTTAGCAGAGCGCCCGTCAGTAAATGCAGTTGCCCGAATCTCCAAAAAGATGAAGAAAAGAAACTAGAAAGAAAGACAGGCCAAAGCAGGGTGAAGGATTGGAGCATGAAAAACAAGGCAGCGCTGGGAGGGGGGCTGGGCACGAAGGAAGGAGAAATGTGAGTCACGGCGGCCGTGAAGTGTGAAGTAGATCCCTTTGAAGCTCTCGGAGGCAGGAGCAAATGGTAAGGGGAGGAGAAATGCTGCTGGAGTGAATGCCTGAGGCCAAATCCGAATCGTAAAAAGTCAGCTTTTGGATGGACAGCAATAGGTTCGAGTAAACTCGACCTAAACAGGATATAAGTTTGAATGTTCTGTGGAAATTAATCAAGCGTTTGAGAATATTAAAGATCTAGTTATTAATGCTAATGCCCTACAAACATTTGAACTTGCTGCTAAGTCAATATTACCCAATGCCGACTTTATGGGAAATGGTGCCGTGTTAGGGCAGTGGGTCAATGGAAAAGAATCCACAGTGGTTTTTGCCGCGCACACTCTATTTGAGGCAGAGGCAAACTACAGCACTATTGAGAGAGAGGCATTTGCAGGTGTTTGGGCAGTGGATAAATTCAAGTATTACTTTTGGGGTACTACTTTTGACCTATACACCAACCACGAACCCCTGGCAATGGACAGGTAAGGCTTCTACACGCCTGATAAGGTTATAATGCAAACTTCAAGAATATATTGTAACAATCAAATTTGTACTGGAGGACAACATTTTCAGAGAGCACTGCTTGTCTCGCTTACCGCTTCCCACTTCTAATAAGCATTATTTGACTGATGAGGAATGTGTTGTAGGTGTGGTGGACACTGTTGCCATGTGTAGTGATATTCCTTTGGAGCGTAAATGGATTTCTGTTACTGCAGATAATGAGTTTTTGCAGAAAGTCTTTCTGTTTATGCGAGTCGGTTGGCCATCAGGGAAGCTGCCATCTGAAGAATTACGCAGTTACGCACAGGTGGCTTCTGAACTATGATGTGAAAATCTAATTTGTCTATGAGGAGATCTTATTGTTCCTACATTTGGCCTATGTGACAGCATAGCTTTGTTAGCTCATGACAGCCATCTGGGGATTTCAGCTACTTGCAAAAAGTTCAAACAAGATTTTTGGTAGCAAGGGCTTGACAGATCTGTGTCGGCTATGATTGAAAAATTTCCCCAATGCATTGTTTCTGATTAACATTAGAATACCTCTAACAAATCTTTGTTTCCTGTAGGTCCTTGGGTCAAGCTCTCAATGGATTTCTCTGGACCCTATCTCTTATTACCCAATAGCCAGAAATACCTCATTGTACTAGTGGACAACTTTTCTAAGTAGATCTATATTTTTTGTAGACTCTCCCAGCACCAAATCATCCATAACTGTTTTTTTTTAGAAAAATGTTTCTAATTGAAGGCTGGTCACAGAATCTTGTGACAGATAATGGGATGCATTTTGTCTCTTAGGAAATTAATGATTTTATTACTAATTTAGACATTGCACACCTTAAAGTTGCATAGTACAGTCCATCCTCAAATAACCTCGCTGAACGGGTTAACCACATTTTTAAACAAGGTATACAAACATCCACTTCTGCTCATTTAGATTTTGCAAAGGTCTTGGAAGAAAAGATTTGGGCAACTACACCACACTCCACTACTGATGTATCACTGTTCAAAAGTCTGTGGGGCAGGGAGGCTAGAACAAAACTCATTCCTGGATGGTTACAAGCTGCTTCAGGTAACGATGTACAGGCTTATTGTAGTACTTCAATAGATCACTCTCTAATGATAACTAAAGTTGAGATGAAATAAGGCAAACAAAAGAAGTTGTATGATCGCAACAAAGGAGTGTGAGATGTTCAAATTAATGTTAATGATTGGGTTTTGATTAAAAAACCCACCATGGTATTGAAAGTGGAGTCCAAATTTAGTCCAACAGTCAAGTTGGTCGGAACCATCACAGCTTCTCTACTTTTACAGGGAAGGGGACGATGGAACAGAGACAGTGTTGTGTCCATTTCTAATGCTCAGGCTGAGATATACCAACGCACATGTGCTAATGATGTATGTCGCACTATGTTGACCACACTGATGTGTGTCTTCCGGAGAAACCTTGGCTCCCGTAGAGTATGAGCTTCCCAGTCGGTTGGAGAGTAATGTTGCTCTAGGCCGTCGCCATGATTTTGACAGATCTTCTGACCGCCAGGAGGAGGACTGTGTAAGAACACGCAGTTCCAGAGTTGAAAAATTGCCTGCCAGATTACAGGATTTTGAATTGCTCCAATTTACTCTGCATGCTTGATGTTCTTCATCTGCTCTATTCTTATCAGATATGAAATTAACTTTTGGTTTTCAGGATGTCTTTTATTGTATATGTTGTTTTAGTTTTCAATTTTGTTAGAGTTTTTGCTTAAACATTTTCCTTTTTTCTTTGGTTACGTAAGGGGGATGGTGTAGTGTGGGGCTTAATGTTATTTGCAGAGATGTGGTATACACCTTTAGTAGTGGCACATATGTCGCCTGTATTCCATGGAACACTGTTTGGGTTCTGTGGGCTGTTGAACTGTGATTCTCCAGCAGCTCCCTGACCCTTCCAAGTGATTCCACTGTTGTGGGCTCTTTACTACAACTACAGAAGAACTTGATGTTCCAGTTTTTCTTTTGAAGCAGAGTTTTATTAGCAGTTTTTTATATTGTACAATACAACACACATTCTATCCATCACAGACATATAAGATGGGTCCCCCATCTCGTGGCTATAGCAATTACAAATATTCTTTACTTTTGTGTTTCAAGATAGGGTGACATGCCCCGTACATTGGTGTTCACAACAGTACTATCTGCTCCGGTAGTTAGGTAAGGGCATGTTTTGGCAAAGGAAAAAACGTCCAGTACATGCATGGCAGTGTTCAATAGATCACGACCACCTAGTCTGGCTTGTATATGTCATCACACAGTAACATTGTTTGCATCAATAAAATAGAACTTCCCCAACATAAATTCCCTCCCCCCACCCTCCGATTCTTTGAGCATAGGTAAATAATCTAGAAAGAATGGTCGTCTGCACAGAGTCAACTGATGTATACAGTCTAATATCAACAGTATCACGAGCAATCGAAGATACATATCCCTTGCTGTGAATTTTAGCATACGGATCCGGCAGTGAAATAAAAACATACATAATTATCAGTAACATGTACTATATAGGTTCATGGGGTCCGTGGGTGTTACTGCGAGTTATTACGAGATTCCACCACGTCCACCTCTTGTGTTTTTAAGGGTTCTAACATTGTATCCCACTCCAACGCTATCAGGGTTTTACGTAGGCCTCTGGCCTCCTCACGCCTTAATGTCGAACTTTCTGCATTTCCCCACCTGATCACTTCGCCATGCCACATATGATGGGGGGGGGGGTGGTTTTTTGGACTTCCATCGCATGGTGATGGCCCGCATTGCTAGAATTAATGACAGGTTTGCAAACCGGTACTGTTCTTTGTGCTTCGAGGGGGACTTATGTAGGCCTAGAATGCATTCCTCCATATTATTGGCTGTTTCCCTTTGTATCGCTGCGGAAATGAGCCTTCTCACTGAGTCCCAGAATAACTTTAGGTGAGGGCAGGTCCACAACATATGTGCTCTTCCAGCCCAATCCACAAAGCATCGAGGGCAGTGGTGTTGAGTTTGTGAAAACATTTTGTCCAAGGGTTGTGGGGTGTGGTAGGCCCTTTGGAGTATCATTGGTTGTATATATATATTTTTTGCGTTTTTGGTAATTTTCTTAGAGTGTTCTGTGATTTCCCCCCACTCCTTCCCTTCTAGGACCCACCCGATGTCTTCTGACCAAGCGTCTTGCAATTGAGTGAGGGGTGTACCAGCATGTGCCCGAATCCCTACATATAGCCATTTCACCAAGTGTCTGCCCCGTCCCATGTAATGTAACATTTTGACTCATTCATGTGTATCTGGTTTTTGTCTAAGCAGGCCCATTGTGATTTCACATACTGCATCACAGCTGCATGCAGGATGTACAGGTAGGCTGGTACTCCCGTGTTCCTGCCAAAGTTATCGTAATCTATTAGATGTCCCTCATGGAACAGGTCCGAAACTGTGCTTACTCCTGCGTCAGTCCAGGGGGCAACAGTGCGGTGTGTTAGACGTCCAGTAGCCAATGGTATGCCCACTAGGGGAATGTTACCTGCATAGGCAGGAGGCGTGTTTGTATAAAGGAGTGCGGCTTTCCAACATTGTAGTGCTGTGCGTAGTAAGGTATGGAGCTGTTGGGGGAGTTACAACGCAGCAGCAACAGGGTGTGCAAGGCACCGGCCGCTATGTCGCGCTTGGTATAACCTATCTCCTGGAGGTTACGTTCAGCCGACCAGAAGGAGAACCACTGTAACTGGCAGGCGTAACAGTAGGCCCTAAGGTCAGGAACCCCGAGTCCCCCCTTGTCTGTGCCGAGTTGGAGCTTCTTGAGGCTAATCCTCCGTCTGCCGGTCCCCCAAATGAGATCGATCAGTAAAGTATTTAAAAGTTTGAAAGTAAGTTGTGTAAGTAGTATCGGCAAATTCGTAAAGTAATAGAGTAGTCTCGGGAGGACCACCATTTTTGTAATGGCAATCCTACCTATCACCGACAGTGGCAATGTAATCCAGAAGGCAATACTAGTGCGGAGGGCTCTAATTGCCCTGTGTAAGTTGCCGTCCAATAAATCAATGGGTGTCCGGTACACCTGTATTCCCAGGTATTTAAAAGTCTGTGGTGCAACTTGTATCGCCACTGGTCTGAACGGAATCACCCTGGGGATCGTCTGCTCTCAGAAGAAAAAAGCATGAGATTTCACCACGTTAATGGCCAGCCCTGATATGGTTTCAAAGACAGCGAATATCTCCGCCAGAGGCGTTAAGTCTGATCGGAGATCTTTGACATATAGAATTATGTCATCCGCGTAGGCTGAAAAAAGATGTACTGTGTTTCCGATCAGGATACCTAGGTCTTGGACCTCCGCTCTTAGTTTAATAGCCAGGGGCTCCAACACCAGTATAAATAAAAGTGGCGATAATGGGCACCCCTGTCTGGTCCCAAGAAAACTCAGATATGCATCTGATATATGGCCCTCAGTGTGGACCCGAGCCGTAGGGGCTTGGTATAACAGACGGAGCCATTTTAGATAATCCTCCGGTAGCCTGAATTTGCCCAGTGCTTTAAACAAATAGTCCCAATCGAGTGTGTCAAATGCCTGGCGAAGGTCCAGTGACACGCATCCAGCGTGAGTGAAGTGAGGTGGGGTGGCAGACATTAGGGAATGTAGTCTTCTAATGTTCAAATATGTGCTACGGGCCGGCAAAAAAACAGTCTGGTCTACATGTATCAGTTTATTTAGGAGTTTTAGGAGCTTATTTGCTAGTATTTTACTAAGGATTTTATATTCTGTTGCCAGGAGCGACAGTGGGCGGTAGCCTGTCATGTCAGTGGGTCCCTGCCCGGTCTTGGGAGTGTGATCGCCAGTGCCTGTGCCGTTGTAAGTGGCAACACACCCTTCTCTAATGCCGTTTTATCCAAAAGTTCCAAATGGGGGATGAGTGAATCCCCAAAGATGTCATAAAATTCTGCTGGCAATCCGTCTAATCCAGGGGTTTTATTTCGGGGAAGCCCTTTGATTGCCTTTTTTATTTCAGTTTTAGTAATCGTGCCTGAAAGGTCCTTGAGTGCATCTGGAGTGAGTCGTGGGTATGTCAGTGTAGTTTGAAAATCGTCTATCTGTGTGTTCAAACGATCCGCAAGCTTACCGTAAAGCTTGGCGTGGTAGTCATAAAATGCCGTGTTAATGTCATGTTGTGTGTGCGCTGTGTCACCCTCTAAGGTAGTGATCGTACTAATCACCATGGCCGGGGGGGTCATCCTTTATTTATTATTAATTTAGTCAACGGCTCCACCGATTTGTCCGCTTCTGTGTGGGTTCTCTGTGTGCATCGCTAATAGTTTATGTTACGTAGTGATTCAAGTAATTCCAGATGTTGTTTGTTTGAATTATTAATCTCCTGTCGAGCACCCACAGTCGTACTTCAAGGCCCTCCCGCGTACTACTGCCTTAAAGCCGTCCCATTCAATCCAACCATTAAAAGTTGTGTTACTGTTTTCAAGAAAGTAATGTGTAATAGTGTCGGCCGTGGCGGTACAGAAAACCATATCTTCTAGCAATTGTGGCCATAATCTCCAGGTGGGCACCGGGGTTGGTACCCTGCCCCATGTAATTGTTATGTCCAACGGGTTGTGGTCTGAAAAAGTTTTGGCGAGGTAAGTAGTGTGTGTGACCTGCATTGCAATACTATTTGAACAGTAGATCCTATCTATCCTGGTGTGTAGCATGTGAACCGGAGAATGGAAAGAGTAGTCTCTGTGCGTTGGGTGTCGCATCCTACACACATCACACAGGGCCCAACCGGCCGCCCATCCACACAGCGTCTTAGCTTGTTTAGTGATGCCCGCCCCATTTAGAGGGGGATGTGGCCTGTCTAAGGATATGTCAATAATCCTGTTGCAGTCCCCTCCTATTATCCACGGGTGTGTTTCCCAACCAGTCAGTGCCAGGTTCAAGGTGGTAAGAAAGTGTTCCTGATTAGTGTTTGGTGCACACGTGCTACCTAGCACCACCATTTGGCCATCCAATGACCCACGTACAAATATATAGCACCCCTGTTTATCAATTCTGTGTTCCAGTGGTGTAAAGGGTACCCCATGATGGATCCATATCGTAATCCCCATGCATACCCCGTAGCTAGTGGTGAACACCTGTCCTCTCCACTTCTTGCGGAGTTTCACTGCCTCTTGCTGTAACATGTGGGACCCTTGCAAATATACTATTTGCGCTTTCCATCGCAATAGCTGGGCGTGTATTCTATGGCACTTCTGTACGGAGCCCAGTCCCCTAACGTTCCACGTTACTATGTTATATTAACTAAGCGTATGCATTGGGATATCTTATTGATCCTACGCATGGGCCATGACATATTTGTGACTGTGTGCAGTGCTCTTAAGGTCTTCAGACACATAGGACCGCATCCCTCCCCAGAAACCCCAATACAAGGTCCGGTCAAGAAACTATGCCGGACCACTAAACTAAATTTTGGGGGCAATCGCCAACACCGCCTATAGAGTATAGGTCCCGCTCCATCACATACACGAGTTCCGAACCTCATGGAACCCGGGCTCAATAAAGTGTAATCGCAATACATAACATAGCACAACGCTGCACCTTACATGTGTTATGCCAGTGGGCAACAAGGGTATCATACCAGTGGTCAGAGTCCATACATGAATAGCCGCACCATACCAGTTTCAGCCGAACAGTCCATCCGCTGTTTGAGGGGTTACTGAGGGAAAGAGAGCAACGCTATCCTCAGAGTCCGATTTGTTCCGGTCTTCTTCAGAAGAGGTTGAGTCTTCCACAAGTGCAGGCTGTCGAATAGTGGCGGTCGCTATGAGTGCCTGCTCCTTGCCCTGTCATCGTTGTTGCGATGTCGGATTTGGCTTTCGGTGTTCCCACGTATCCGTCTGCTTCGACATACGCCAGTACGATCCGCATGATCAGAGCGGTCTTGAGTACCCTTAGAGGCGCTTTCACCAGCCTCCGAGGGGTCTGTTACCTCCAGCCATTCTTCGACGTCCTCCGGGCTTTCAAAGAAATACGTCTTATGGGCATAAATGATTTTTAGACGAGCAGTGAAGAGGAGAGCATATTTGAGGTTCATAGCTCTCAGTTTTTTTTTTACGGTCATGTATGAAGAGCGCTGTCGTTGCACCAAAAGTGTGTAGTCCGGGTACAGGGATATTTGCGCATTTTCAAAATTGATCTGGCCCAGCTCTCTCCCTTTTTGTAACAATGTGTCTCTGTCTCTATAATTTAACAGCCGGACGATGAGTGGCCGAGGGGGAGCGCCTAGTTTAGGCTGGCCAGTGGGTATTATGTGGGCACGTTCCACGCAGAATTGGTTGGAGAACCCCTCTAATGTAATGTGGTAACGGAACCACTGCTCTATGTATGACGCCAGATCGCGCCCTTCACATCGCTCCAGCAGGCCAATGACACGGACATGTTTCGCCTTGTCCGTCCTTCCGCATCTTCCACCCGATTTAATAGGTTGTTGACTTGTTACTGTAGTTGCTGCACCTTCGATGTGCTCTGAGCTTGTTGCGGGGAAAGGTCCACCAGCGCCATGGTGTTATCTTTCACTTTGTCCGCCAGTTTTGCGTGGTCCACCTTGAGTGGTGTGAGGCCTGTCGGAGGAGCTCCAATTTGTTGTTCGATGGCCTTTCTCGAGTCTCTGACCTCCTGTAAGATTAGGTCCAGTTTGTCTACAGGTTCCAGCTAAGCAGTAGGTGGGACGCAGCTGGGCAATAGTGATACCCCACTGAGATGCACTCGTGCCATGGTGGGGTCCGCGCTGGGTCCGGTGTCCTGCTGTTTCCCTCTGTTGCGGCCCATTACCGCCGGATAGTTTTTAGGATCTCACAGGCACGTTCCCCTGGTCGTTCTCCCTGTGTAGCACATGTGGGCGCCCCACCCGGAACAATATTCGGGCGTTTCGGGAGATGAGGCAAGCAGGGGCCTAGTGTATCTCAGCCAAGCATGTGACGGGTTATCACTGTTACGTTAATATATTCACTACAAGTCTTAGGCTTAATTCACCGCCCCCAGCGCGCTGCTAGCAGGTCACAGTTGTCTCCCAGGGGCTTACGTGCGTCTGTCCCGGGAGCCCCTCACCATGCACGGCTGGGTTTTACATACACACCCGGCTCCTCCACCACCACGTTGTCTGCTGTCGCCAGGGCACTTTTTCTCCCGCCCGGGCGCACTCCACCGGACCCCCGCGGCAGGGCGACCCCCATCCAACTCACTAATCTCAAGGGGTGTAGGGGTAGGAGAGGTAAGGCTGCCCCACACTCAATCAAAAATAATCAAACTGTAGCCCTACCTCAGTTAACACACCATCCACTTTCTTGACCACAACAAGGGTAAATGACCACAGTGTCTGTTTCTATACCCTAGGTGTGTGTGTTCATACTATTCCTTGGGCCAGAATGTCTCAGTAAATCAACATGAACCAAGTAAAAAACCACAGGTCAACACTTACTAGAAAAAGTGTGGGGAGTAGAGAGAGTACCTCACGGTCATAGCACCCGAGGGGGTTGCCGGTTTAGCAATATCTGGTATACCCACTTCTCATCATTGGTTACTCTCTCTACGTGAAGTAAGAAACATGCACACAAATATACTAGTACACACAGTGAGAATAGTGACAAGAAAACACACAAAACACAGTGAGTGGATTCAGACAATACTGTGACAACATGTATACATACTAAGACCCCAAGACAACCAAAACAAACAGGTAAATAAAACCTGGAAAAGTCTTGCTGGCCATCTTTTTTTCTTTATTCTGATGCTGCAAGACCTTCCATTAAAAATGGTTTAATTGTATACCATATCCTCTTCTTTATCAAGCCAACATGTTTCGTTGCTATAAATTCAGCAACTTCATCAGGGCGTAAAAGGGGGTTCACTATTCTTGAACTTCACGTCAAAATTTGATTGAACAAGGATCTGTGTAAATAAAAACCAGAGAATTGCAGTGATTGTACTGATCATGCTGTACCTCTGTGGCAAGAGAGTGCAGTTTAGGACGTCCCAAATTACACGCACAAGTTTATTTACCTTATGGATGCCCAGCCATTATGTACCAGCAACCATCAAATTGACACCGTGTCACGTGATCTCGTGTCTCACAGTGACTCGTCCTGGTAAGAGCCACCTGTATTGGGTTAAATTAATGAAAAGTATATGGACTGACCAGTTTGTATACAGATGGGCAGTCGTCATAGATATAATACTGACTTGCTTATACGATAATGTCTGACCAGACCCCCTCATGTGAAGGTAGCGGCACCAGTAGGGCTTGCAATGATTTAAAATGCCATTTCCACCTCTCAGTGGCTCTGTAGTAAAAAAAAAACCAAAATTGCTGTTATATCGTATGGGTACATCACTCCTGCTATTCTGAAAATTGTAGCACTATGATTCCTAACATGATGACTGCATTACCGTGTCCTGTGCCACTAGCGAACACCACACACACAACCCGTTAAGGCCTCCATACTGCCAGAACCCCAGAGACCAGCCCGTAAACACATTCACTTGCCCAAATACCGTCTTACTGATGCCGAGTCCCTCCGGCTCTTCCGACGATCCTCCCAGAATGGTGCGGGGAGGACCAGGAAGGGAGAGGGAAGAGTGGGATAAACTGAGTAATCTTAAAAAATGACAAATACGGGTTGCCCTACATGTGGCCCTTATGACCAAATATTTGAGGGCTGGTGCTTCTCCCCCCAGTTTATTAGTACGTTTAGAGCCCAAGATTTTCCGCGAAGACAAGCAATTCCGGGTAGATTGGAGCTTTATAGCAAACAAATGCACCAGGGATTGGTTGATATTGATTATTAATACAGCCAAACGCCTGAGTGAGGCTCTACTGAAAGAAATTCTGGAATTAGAGGACAGTCTCAATACCAACCCTGCACTTACAGATGCTAAAGACCACCTAGCACGTATCCAGGGAGACTTGGCTAAATACAAAGCTGACATGGTCACGCAAAAAATTAAGGGGCTTAAGAAAAATCTTGACCATCACACACATACGCAGGCTTTTCCCTATACTGAGGACGAATACTACGAGAAGCCACCAGAGCAATACAGGGCTCACCCATACCACAGACGTGGTGGGTTTCCTCAGAGAGGGGGACAGAGAGGCAATAGACGCACACCAAACAACTGGTGTTTTGATAACACGAGTAGTGAAGACGAGGAAGTCCCCCCTCCCCCCCCGCCAGACAACATCCGGCATTAGCAGGGTAAATTTTGCCCCAGAGAGTAGGTCTGACGAAGATCTGGGTGCTCTTTTGAGGTCTTTTTTAGGACAAACCCCGAGAGGTGGTCAGGGGGGCAGAGGCCCTCAACAAGGACAGGGCAGAGGGCGTACACATCCAACATGGCAAACACATTCGCCACGAATCACAAGGAGCAGAGTCAAATCCTTCCAGAACTCAGGGGAGAGATAGACTTGCAACCTGCCCAGATAAATGATATTGTGGTTAATCTTTCCTCACATGAACTCACACCAACTGAATTGGGTGTTCTTAATAAAGGCCTTGGGTTCGTACCCACACCCAAACATGATCCTTTTTTATGCAGGACTGAAATTTCAGAAATGAGGAAGATCAAATTACACAAATTCTTTAATGACAAGGAGAAAGTGCCTCTATCATTGTTTGACACCAACCTCCGACGCCCCTCGAGTTTTTGTCCTCCCACTTCCCTCGTGGGCCCAGAAGAAACGGTATTTGAACAACACATTATCAAAGACATCGAATCTCTCGAATCAGATCAAGCACGACAAAAGAGCAACAACATGACCAAGAAAGAATGGTCGGTGGTGGGAGCCTTGCAAAAAAATGTGGCTATTACAATCAAGGCAGCCGATAAAGGCGGAGCCGTAGTCGTGTTGAACACCACCGACTATGAGGCTGAGATCCTTAAACTTCTTGGGGTACGGAAAAACTATCACCCTCTAGTGCGTGATCCCACCCCTGAACTTGCAGAAATCATTAACAACATGGTGGCAGATGCGATGCCTAAGAAATGGATCACCTCTAAGGAGGCAGATTTCATCATTAACAACAACCCCAGGGTACCGGCATTTTACATCTTGCCAAAGATTCATAAGCCCCAACGCACTCCCCCGGGACGCCCGATCGTTTCCGGTATTCAATCGATACTCGAACCCCTTTCACAGTTCGCGGACTTCTTTTTGAGGGAAGCCGTGGTGACACAAGAATCATACGTGCAGGATACCACCGACATTCTCAACATCCTGAAAGATACGGTGTTTGACCCTGAAAGTCAATTTCTGGTTACAATTGACATTGAGTCATTGTATACCAGTATCCCCCAGGATGCAACGCTGGTGGCAGCAGCGAGGGCCCTGGGGGAACTGGAATGGTTTTATGACACACCGCAGACATTTGTACTGCAGTGCATTGAATTGGCACTAACCAGAAACTTTTTTGAACACAGGGGTAAACTGTACCTACAAACATCGGGTACTTCGATGGGGGCCACATTTGCTCCGAGTCTGGCCTGCCTTTATGTGGGCCAGTTCGAGGCGAATGTGGTCGACCATCCATCCAATCCACACCAGGGCAATATTTTGTTATGGAAACGTTATATTGATGACGTCCTCTGTATCTGGTCGGGTACAGAGGACCATTTCAATTTGTTTCTACATAGGTTGAACCAGGCAGACACCAGCTTACTGTTCACCTGGACCATCAGCAACATATCTGCAGTCTATCTGGACGTGGATATTGACGCAAACGACCACAGACTCATGACCAGCGTACACCACAAGGAAACCGACAGGAACTCCCTCCTACATTATCATTCGTTCCATCCTAGGGCCCTCCGTGACAATCTTCCGGTTGGGCAGTTTTTGAGATACCGGCGCAATTGTTCCACCAGAGAAGCTTTTTTGAATCAATCAGTTGAATTAGCCACCAAGCTCCAACAAAGGGACTACCCAAAAAGAGTGATTAAACATGCACAGAAGAGGGCACTCAATACACCCCGTGAAGCACTACTGGAGCGCAATAAGGAAGATAAGCAAATTTGCCTCCCTGTGGTCACAACGTTTGATCCACTCTCAACGAAGATCAGGCAAATCATCAGAAAACATTGGTCCATACTGGACACCAACACTGAGAAAATGCCAACCCCCCATTTTGCTTTTAAGAGAGCATCTAACTTGCGTGATAAGTTGGTACACACGCGAGCTCCCAGTACTCCCCAGTCCAGTACCATCCCCACAGGACATTATCCATGTGGCAGTTGCTCAGTATGCGGTTTAACATCAGCTACAAAAAGTGTCACACTACGGGATGGTCGAACCTGGTTTTTAAACCGGTTCAGTAATTGCAACACATCCCATGTCATTTTTAGACTTACATGTAGCTGTGGTCTACATTACATTGGACTTACCACCCGCAAAGTCAAGATCCGTATACAGGAACACCTGAGCACAATAAGAGCGAAGAAACTGACCACACGTTTGGTGCAGCATTTCAAAGATGCAGGTCATGACTTTAAAGCTCTAAAAGGGACTGTCCTTGAAAAGGTGGTAGGGGACACAAATAATCTGGACAGCATCCTGGCGAGAAAAGAGGCGAAATTGATCTTTTCCGAGAAGGCAGATCAGGAGGGACTGAACGAAAATATTGAGTGGAACAAAGTTAGCAGGCGGTGACTACTATGATTCTATGACAAGTATACTCCTTATATCATAGATAGCAAGCCGCACACACTCGGCCAGTTATACCCTGTAGCACACTTTCCTTGCAACTAAGATCTGCATGCAACAGGCCAGGCCCCTTTTATACATTCTCTCGTTATTACACTGTGGCATATAAATTTCCAATATTGAATATCATAACATGCCTCTTGATATCGATTAACTATAAATTGACCCACGTACAACATGCCCTTTCCTCAACCGTGACTCTTACTTGATGACTATAAACTAACATCTAAATTTGCCTCGTGCACTCCGATATTTTGTGGCCAATTACTCGGAACAATTCCAAGATGGCCACTCTATATGATGCCACGTTATCGCCGTGACCACACTATGACCGATTTCCTAATTTATCCCATGAATATCGCAGCACGATTTGAAATAACGAATACCCAAAACCAACCGACATATGTATATATGCCTTTTTCTTTATCTTCTTATTATACTTTGCGATCACATACGAACTTCTAAATTTGTCTTTAGAACTATGGTAGTTCGGGGTTCGTTACCATTAGGATACCCACTCTAAGATGGCCGCACGTTACGCTGCGTTACGTCGGCGGGTGGGCGGAGCCTCCGCTCCGGGCTACTTCCTGGTCCTCCCCACACCATTCTGGGAGGATCACCGGAAGCGCCGGAGGGACTCGGCATCAGTAAGGCGGTATTTGGGAAAGTGAATGTGTTTACGGGCTGGTCTCTGGGGTTCTGGCAGTATGGAGGCCTTAACGGGTTGTGCGTGTGGTGTTCGCTAGTGGCACAGGACACGGTAAAGCAGTCATCATGTTAGGAATCATAGTGCTACAATTTTCAGAATAGCAGGAGTGATGTACCCATACAATATAACAGCAACTTTGTTTTTTTTTAATACAGAGCCACCGAGAGGTGAAAATGGCATTTTAAATCATTGCAAGCCCTAGTGGTGCCGCTACCTTCACATGAGGGGGTCTGGTTAGACATTATCGTATAAGAAAGTCGGTATTATATCTATGACGATTGCCCATCTGTATACAAACTGGTCAGTCCATATACTTTTCCTTCATTTAACCCAATACAGATGGCTCTTACCAGGACGAGTCACTGCGAGACACGTGATCACGTGACACGGTGTCAATTTGATGGTTGCCGGTACATAATGGCTGGGCATCCATAAGGTAAATAAAGATTCTTCACTCAAACTCGAGCGTGTAATTTGGGACGTCCTAAACTGCACTCTCTTGCCACAGAGGTGCAGCATGATCAGTACAATCACTGCAATGCTCTGGTTTTTATTTACACAGGTCCTTGTTCTATCAAATTTTGACGTGAAGTTCGAGAATAGTGAACCCCCTTTTACGCCCTGATGAAGTTGCTGAATTTATAGCAACAAAACATGTTGGCTTGATAAAGAAGAGGATATGGTTTACAATTAAACCATTTTTAATGGAAGGTCTTGCAGCATCAGAATAAAGAAAAAAGACGGCCAGCAAGACTTTTCCAGGTTTTATTTACCTGTTGTTTTGGTTGTCTTGGGGTCTTAGTATGTATACATGTTGTCACAGCATTATCTGAATCCACTCACTGTGTTTTGTGTGTTTGTTTTCTTGTCACTATTCTCACTGTGTGTACTAGTATATTTGTGTGCACGTTTCTTACTTCACGTAGAGATAGTAACCGATGATGAGAAGTGGCTATACCGGATATTGCTAAACCGGCAATCCCCTTGGGTGTTACGACCGTGAGGTACTCTCTACTCCCCACACTTTTTCTAGTAAGTGTTGACCTGTGGTTTTTTACTTGGTTCATGTTGATTTACTGAGACATCCTGGCCCAAGGAATAGTGTGAACACACACACCTAGGGTATAGAAACAGACACTGTGGTCATTTATCCTTGTTGTGGTCAAGAAAGTGGATGGTGTGTTAACTGAGGTAGGGCTACAGTTCGACCCCCATCCAAGCCAGCTCCAGTCTAAATGTGCAGCAAGCGGGACCTCGATGTTAGGCTCAAGATGTTGTGGAGGGCGCGTAGGCTTCGGGTCGGTTCGGCGGTCACCACCGTCCCTTCGAGAAACGGTAAGCACTGCTTCTGGGGGCTTGGCTGCAGTGTGTAACCGTGCTCATAAAAGGGGGGAGGAGGGGGATCGCCGCGGCACACCAGGTCGGGGGCAGCGCCCGTCTTCCTGCGCGACTGCTAAAGGCCGCAGCGCATCCCCGGGGCTCGCGTGAATGCACCCCGGGGACTCGCTCAGTGTGCGGCTGCCGCTTGCGACTTCACTCGGTCTGGTTGGTCCCCTCTTAGGCGACTGGCTCAAGGACACCACTCCGTCTCTCTGGCCGTTTCCGTCAACCCTTCGGTGCAAGGCAATCGCTGCCAGGGCCAGCTGCGTCTCCTCAAGCCCGTGGATAGGTTCCCGATTTCAGGCCCTCTTCAGTCCCGACAGGCGGCGGGAAGGCCTCAGGCATCAGCACTCCCTGATATCTGGTAGCGAAAGTGTCGGAGGCCAATCCAATGGTCTCCCCCACTCCAGCGGGCAGCGGCTGTTTCGTTTGTGGATTTTTGGTGCAGCATGAGACAGATTCATTCAGGATGTGAGAGCCCGGGTCCGGAGCTCCACTAAAACACAGCCGCCATGCTCGACTGTCGGCCACTCCCCTTGATTTTCCAGTTCTCTGCATTCATTCTGTTTATCTACACGGTGCTGCCGCTTGTAGTATCTCTCTTGCACATCCAGTGTTTTAGAACATTGGATGTGCATTGGAATGCTCTGGTTCCTTAGTAGCATTGAGGTTTCTGTTCACTTAAACCAACTGTACTGAGCCTGGTGGAGCTTCTTTATAGGCTCCACGACCGTGTAACCAAAATAAATACTTTGAATCACCTTTCGCCTCCTTCTTAATTACTACAAAATTGATGGCGACGATTCATGGTTACACGGTCACAAAATCTTCATTGAACCCTGCGTGCACTTTTCAAGCTTGAAGATAATAGGATCCAGTTCCTGCTCGACTTTTTGCTGACTCTATTCTGATAATTTTATGGAAAACAGATTCAAGGACATCCGTTGCTGTTTTCTTTTTAACTTTAAGAGGAAGTTGTCTACAGAAGATCATCCGAGCCTGGTAGGATCTTTATGTACTTTCTAATTCGAAGCCAATTTCGATATTTTTTTAAATCAGCTCAGCTCAGCGTTTGTTTTTAAAGCTACATGACTTTGTTTTGTACATCTACTTCTAAAGACATCGGATTCTACTCTGCATACTCAGGAAGTAGTTCTCGTTTTTCAATTTTTTTTATTGTCGGTTGTCGAGTTCGGACAGCGGCTCTACCTTTCGGCTGTCGTTTCGGGCAGCATTACTTGTGTACTTTAGCGCAGCATCATATGTGTACATTCATGCGCGCTCGCGCTCTTCAAAATTGACTGTGCATTTTTTTTTTTTTAAAACATTTCTTCCTTACCTGCCTTGCTGGAACTCGAATTTTGATGGCGTCACTGCAGCTACGGTGCGGGGTCTCTTCCAGCACGTTGATCACTCTGCGTCACTGCCTGCTTTCTGCCGTCTTTACGTTCCTCTTCATCGCGTATCATTACGCTCAACGTCACGTCACGTTTGCCTTTGTTTCGACTGTCTCCTAGCAACACTTGCCTATCTGCGTTTCAGCTCCTCGATCGGCAGAGTGTTTGCGTTCCATTCACTAGAAAGAAGTCGGACATTACAGTTATATCCACACCATTGTTTTTCTTCTGCATTATTTTATTTCACAAGTACATTTTGTGTATTCCACGGTGACATACACACCAAATGATTGTTGATCTTATACTTCGTTTTAAATCTTTATTAATTCTGTTTTTGGATTTTCTACAGTGATATACATACCTATTAATTTACTTTCGCAGTCTTGCAGTATATCAATATTTACTTCTGTGTATTTCACGGTGATACACACACCAAAGTTTTTTCTCCATTCTACTCAAACTTCAGATTTTACAAACATTTTTTTTTTTTACTGATTGTGCATTCTACGGTGATACACACACCATTCAGATTGCCTGCCGGCATTTACACGCCTATGTGTTCCATGGTGCTCATCCTTCGGTGATGCACACACCTGAAATATTTACATAATTTTTATTTTGTTGAAACTACTTTGTATTTCACTCACTCGTTTGTTTAATTTTTTTTTACCATTCTGTGTCACTTTCAAAATGCAATCCGTGAACCCTCCTTCTTCTTTCTTAGAATCACCCCGTGATCCACCTGTTTTATGGGAAAAATAGTTTGATGCTTTTGAGACTTATTTGGGAGACATTGGAGCAACCAGGTTCTCTGCTGAAAGAAAGACATTTTTGTTATTACATTCTTTAGGGTTCGAAGGTAGGTCAATCTTCAAACATCTTCCTGATCTCACTGTTGAAGAAAGTGACGGGTTAGATGAGTTTCTCACAACTGTTTTTAAATTGAAAAGAAGGTTCGACAAACAACCTAGTATAATTGTTTTAAGACACAAACTTTTCAAACGAAAGCAAAATGAAGATGAAGACGTCGACACTTACATTTCTTCCTTAAGATGCCTTGCAGCAGTATGTAAATTTGAAAATTTTACGGAACAACTTATAAGGGATCAATTTGTGTGTAAGTGCAGAGAAAAGAGAATTAGACAAAAACTTTTAACATTAATTGATCCCACTCTCGACGAAACTTTAAGAATTGAGCATAGAAACATCCATTTCTATTAAGGAACTGGAAGAGAAAACTTTAGAGAATTCTAATGATTGTGTTAATGTTGTAAAAAGTGGTAAACTTGCTCAGAAAACTAAGAATGTACTCTCTAAAAATACCTTTAAGCCTTACAGACCTGATGTAATCAATCCCAACCAGTGTATTAGTTGTGGACATCCTCCGCATGGAAAAAATGGAAGATGTCCTGCTATTTCTGTCACTTGCACTTTCTGCAAGTAAGTAGGTCATTTTGCAAAGGTTTGTCTAAAAAAAAATACACTAAAAAGATAGTAGCATGTGTGGTTGAATCTGACTATGAAAGTGATTCTGAAACCATATCTGTTATAAGGGATCAAGAACAAATCTTTATCGGATCTTCTACTATACCAATTGAAGGAGACCCTTCAGAGTGTAGGGATCCTATTGTGGATATTGGTGTTGGAGACACAACTCTTCTCTTATTAGTTGATTCTGGTTCACACATCACTATGATTATGAACAAACTTTTTGAGGAAACCTGGGGTGATTCCATCACTCTTTCTCCTCCAGATCGTTCCACAGTTTCTTACGAAGGGAGAAAGATTGACCTTTCAGGGTTTTTTGAAGATAAACTCTATTTTAAAGGGAGATGCATTAAGGGTAAAATTTATGTTGCGGTAAATGGACTAAACATCCTGGGATGGTTTCACCAGGGATTGTTTGGCATGATTCTTAAACCGGGAACCCTTGAACAAGTCCTAGTGGTAGAATGCAGTGATGATCACAAAATAAAAGTGGAAGTCTAGATATCCTTCTATCTTCAGCGAGAGTTTAGGTAAAGTTAAAGGTTTTAAGCATAAAATTGTTAAATTTGTTAAACACAAATTCACGGGAGTGCCTTTAAGTGTTTGGTCTGATTTGGAGAAGGAATTGAAAGAATTGTGTGTTAAAGGGGTAATTGAACCTGTGGAATCTTCCCTGCGGCTTTCGCCTTCAGTTGTTGCCCTTAAAAACAAAAATGGCCAACTTAGAGTTTGTCTGGACTTGAGGTCTCTCAACAAGGAGATTTGGATTGATTCCCACCCTTTGCCTAACATTTCTGATCTTTTTGGAGCTACTAAAGGAGAGAGGTGCTTTACTAAGCTTGACCTTGCTAGTGCTTATCATCAGGTTGAGCTTCATCAAGGGTCTAAACACCTTGCAGCTTTCATGTCTCCTTTGGGCACTTTCCAATATTGCAGGATGCCTTTTGGGTTGGCCTCTGCGGCTTCAGTCTTCCAAAGGATTATGAACAACATCTTGCGGGATGTGGATTACGTCTTAGTATTTCAAGATGATGTTATTGTTTTTGGGAAGGATGATGTCAGCCATGATGCAGTCGTAGACAAGGTTTTGTCTTTAATCAAGGAGCATAGTGTTGTACTTAAACCTGAAAAGTGTGAGTTTTCACGTGACAAAGTCGAGTACTTGGGTCATGTTGTTTCTCAAGAGGGAGTTAGCCCTAAACCTGGTTTGTTAGATGCCATTTCCAATGTCCTGCTCCAATTGATAAGTCTGGTGTAAAGTCATTATTGGGATTGTGTGAATATTATTCTAAATTTGTACCTGACTTCGCAACCATTGTTCGTCCCATTAGTTGCTTGTTTAAGAAGGGAGTAAAGTTTGCTTAGGACCAAGAGTGTATGGATGCATTAGGTCATGTGAAAGTTGCTTTAAGCAATTGCAAAGCACTCAAACCGTTTGATCCTGCTCATGAATGTTTTATCACTGTTGATGCCAGTCAGGTAGGATTGGGAGCTATGCTTACGCAAAGGTCTCAGGTACTGAGTTTGCCTCTCGAGTACTGAGAGGTGCAAAACATCAATACTCAGTCATAGAGAAGGAGCTTCTTGCTTGTTCTTGAGCTATTGAAAAATTTCGCCCATATGTGTGAGGTAAACATTTCACTTTACTTACTGATCATAAGCCTCTCGTAAGCATTTTAGGTGATGGTATGAGTAAGTGCTCTACCCCTTGCATACTAAGAATGGTAACCAGGTTATTACAATTTCAGTTCGATGTCAGGCACATGTCTAGAGGAAAAAATTTAAGAGCAGATTATTTATCTAGGTTTCCTGTTTCTGATAACGAGCAAGAGGATACCCAATTTGATGTGCTTATTGACGAAGACTGAGAAGATTGCTTTGTGGCTGCTTTAGAAATTCCTCATCATAAAGTAGGTTCTGAGGAGGAATGGAGATCTGCATTCAAGTCAGATAGTGTCTTACAAGATGTCAGTGATTTGGTTACCAAGGGATGGCCGCGTGAGAAAGTTCTGTCTTCTTTCTTACAACCATTTTGCAAAATCAGTCAAGAGTTGTCCCTTGAAGATGTCTTTTGTTTAGGGGAGAAAAGCTTGTGCCTCCTCCTTCTCTTAGATCTGGTATTTTGAAACTTGTTCATGAAGGACATCTTGGGTGCACTCTCACCAAGCGGCGCCTTCGAGACTCGTTCTGGTGGCCGTCTATGCATGGTGAGGTGGAAAGCCTGATTAAGGAATGTGGTGTGTGTTGTTCCTCAGATAAGTCTATCAAAGTTTCTATGGCCGGGATGCCCGTCACCCCCTCCCAACACAATCCCCAAGGATGGGAAGACGGACGCAGTTCTGAACTTTTGGAAGGCGGGAGGGAGTCACCCTCCCGGACGTATTTATTAAAATATGAAACAAAATTAAAACATTAAATAAAAGTTTCATAATCATGTACAATTTTCATTTATTACATTTCGATGAAGACATGTTACTTGGCTAACCTTAACAAATCTCTAATACAAAGGTTTCCTAGCCGAGTCTAACATCCTGCAAATGCATACTTTCTAAATTAAAATTGTACATCCTAACATTAAGGGCCAACGGCAAGGTCTTAACCGGTGTCAGATCCCTACTACCAAAACTCTCGCCCTCACGGTGTGAGTGGCAGCCGCGCAGAGGACTGTACCCTCATTGCCAACTGTAATTTCCCTTGTCTTGTTGGGGGCCCCTCTTTCCGCTCAACGCCATCTTAAAGGTCGTCCGAGCACCCGTGTGAGGTATCCGTAGGAAGGACAGCGTGGACTCTCCCCCCACCCCCACACTCTCTATCACATCCGCCGTCGCGGATATCCGGGCCCCGGGAAATTCGTAGGAGGGGCATATAGCCGCCTCCTCCTTAGGCGACCCATCCTTAGTGGGTGCCGCCTCCCAGTGGGAGGGGCCAATGGCCGCCTCCCCCCGGGCGCTCCCATCCATAGTGGGTGGCGCCCCCCCTCTAGGGACCTTGAAATTACTGCTCACCGATCATGGCCTTACCGCCCGACCAAAAAATAAATACGACATTTGTTCACCTACTAAGGAAGAAAATATCAGCCTACCTAATTGTATCAAACTGTTTACTCCTAAAAGAAAAACAGACAGACAAAAGTCACATCATCAATCTAGACATTCATTCTCCTGCTATACGGAGGGAAAAAAGATGTTATCAGAGCAAAACTTTATTGCAAAACCAACATTGCCATAAGGGGCTGGTGGGTGGGTCAAAAATGGCTCCTTGTTCCGTCGAGGGCTCACGAGCAACGAGTGGGTGCAGCCTTCCAAGCACAGGAACAAGAGGACGCTTCTTCGGATTCCCGCTCTTTTTATTCTTCTTGGGGAGGGCGTGTACCCACCCCAGGTACGCCTACTGGGCGTGGCCATCGGTGTAGGTGTCTAGGACAACCCCTCTTGGGCGGGAAAAGGCGCGCCCCGGCTACGCCGCTTCGGGCATACCAGCCGAGACACGCCTCCCGCCCAAAATGGTTTCCCGGGAGGATCGGGGCACCCGACCATACGTTCGGGGGGACTGAGTGGTCACCCCTTTCCATATGGCCGGGATGCCCGTCACCCCTCCCAACACAATCCCCAAGGATGGGAAGACGGACGCAGTTCTGAACTTTTGGAAGGCGGGAGGGAGTCACCCTCCCGGCCGTATTTATTAAAATATGAAACAAAATTAAAACATTAAATAAAAGTTTCATAATCATGTACTATTTTCATTTATTACATTTCGATGAAGACATGTTACTTGGCTAACCTTAACAAATCTCTAATACAAAGGTTTCCTAGCCGAGTCTAACATCCTGCAAATGCATACTTTCTAAATTAAAATTGTACATCCTAGCATTAAGGGCCGACGGCAAGGTCTTAACAGGTGTCAGATCCCTACTACCAAAAACTCTCGCCCTCACGGTGTGAGTGGCGGCCGCGCAGAGGACTGTACCCTCATTGCCAACTGTAATTTCCCTTGTCTTGTTGGGGGCCCCTCTTTCCGCTCGACGCCATCTTAAAGGTCGTCCGAGCACCCGTGTGAGGTATCCGTAGGAAGGACAGCGTGGACTCCCCCCCCCACCCCCACACTCTCTATCACATCCGCCGTCGCGGATATCCGGGCCCCGGGAAATTCGTAGGAGGGGCATATAGCCGCCTCCTCCTTAGGCGACCCATCCTTAGTGGGTGCCGCCTCCCAGTGGGAGGGGCCAATGGCCGTCTCCCCCCGGGCGCTCCCATCCATAGTGGGTGGCGCCTCCCCTCTAGGGACCTTGAAATTACTGCTCACCGATCATGACCTTACCGCCACAGGCCGGATAGTTGACCGGCTATCCGGCCCCCCCAAACTCCTCCTAAAGGTCATGCTTCCTCAAACCCCTTAGCCATGCTACGAAGTCTCCTATGAGTAAAACATTCCCCTCCCGGGACAGGTGAACCCCATCATTCAGATACATGTGATCACCCCGAATACACCCATGAGGAATGCTATGCAACTGCGCCGAGCGAAACAATCTACCAATTTTGTTGTTAACCTTCTTCACCGAATGGTTCAGAGCTGACACTGAAAGGCCCCCCCGCCACACCTTTCTGGGAATCATGTGGGATCAGGCAATCGTGCACCCCGGGATTCTTTTTGCCAACCAGCTAACGGTGGACAAGACTCGCTCGAGTAATACTCGTCTACCCAGTGTCACCAAGTCATTGCCCCCCAGGTGTACTATGACTACAGATGGCGGTGACCTCTGCCGCCCTAAGAGACCCTCAACAAACGATTCGAATTGGTCAATACAGAGCCCGCCCCTTCGATAGAGGGCCACTCTGTACCCGTATTCCCCAGCTGCGCGAGTCGCGTCACCTGCTTTGAATACGTCCCCGGCCCGCCTCACGTATGAGTGGCCCACGACCCATACCACTCTCTCCTCAGACGGTGATCCATGACCGCTGGTCCCCTGGTACTGGGTCGACTGCAAATTCCGCCCCGTATGACATGCTCGCGAAACTGTAAATCAAACTGAAGACAAGAAGCGTGAGTGCATGTATCTTGACTTCACAACATGTGCAATCGCACGTATCTTTTAAAACAATTCGAGGACCATCGTCCTAACTGTTTCACTTCTTCCGCACTCTGACCCCTGGCTGTAGCCTCAGTAGCAGCCCCTATCCTAAAGGAGTGGGTCCCGAAATCGCACGGGTCCAAGCCCGCCACAGCGATTGTCAGTGCTAGCACCTCTGGAACTGAAACCTCGTCAGTGGGGTGGCATCGATGTGCCTCAGCAAACTCCCCCCCCAAGTATCCGCCCTCAATGCCAAGTATTCCTCTATACACATTATCGTGCACGTGGGGGACCCTAGCATGCACTGGACAACAACACTGTTTCCCATCGCTCCCTGGTCAGTTTTGGACCTAGCTATTGTGACTACCATCGAATCACCCCTAATTAGGATGTGATCCCTGCACAAGCCCCCCTCAAGATCTTTCTTATTCCTTGCAACCAGTTCGCTCACCCGCATAGCCCCATGGAACGTTAATGCGAAGGCTGCCCGGAACAGAACTGCTTCGAATTGGGAAGAGCATGTCGTGCCTAGTTTTGCCATGAGCAGGGACAACCTGTCTAGGCCAATCGGGCGCCTCTCGTCTTGCTTGCGACCCTCGAGGCGCTGCCAGCCGCGAAGGGCTTTTTTTGCCAAAAAGGAACCTTTTGGGTCTTTGATGCCATGCATCTGCGCCATGAATGAGATGGCCGCCCTGTGTCTATTGGCCGTAGCCGCTGATCGGCCTTCTCTGTGCAGTGCTACCAGGAACCCAAGGAAGGAATCCTCCTGACCCCAGTTCAGACTCCCTGTCGGACCCAAAAATGCACAATAGGAACGAAACGCTCCTTCGTATGCCTTCCTCGTCCTGGGGGCTAAGCTTGCTGCCAGGAGGTCTTGTAATCCGGGGCACCGATTAGCCAGAGTGCTTCGGGGAATGGTGCCGCCACTAGGTCCGCTGTAGGTAGATAACCCCTGAAAGCCTGCATATGTGAACGAGAGAGTGCATCAGCCGCATGATTCAGTACACCCGGCACATGTTTCGCCCTGAATTGTACATTCAGTCTCATGCAAAGCAGCACTATTTCCTTCAACAATCGCAAGATCCATTTGCAGCGTGCTGCCTGTTGGTTAATGCATTTGACAACAGTCATATTATCAGACCAAAATACTACCGAGCGGTCTCGGAACTCGTCCGGCCATGCCGTTAGAGCAACAAAAATAGGGAATAGCTCAAGGAACCCTATGTTACCTGTGAGACCGCTGGTGTGCCACCACGTCGGCCATGTTTGCGCCGACCATCGATTACCAAAGATGACGCCAAATCCCACGCTCCCCGCCGAGTCGGTCCACAAACCCAGCTCGTCCGAAGACGCTGGCGGCTTGTTCCACACCACTCGACCGTTGACGTCCGCCAGGAATGCCAACCAAATGCGCATGTCCTGGTGAACCTCTGCAGACAGTCTCGTGCGGTGGTGTCCTTCTTTGAGACCAACCATAGCTTGTGCAATAGAGCGTGAAAAGGGGCGGGCCATTGGTATCACTCTCAAGGCAAAGTTAAGCTGACCCACTGCTTGCTGTAACTGGTGGAGGGTCACTTTCGTCTTACCAAGGCAATTTTCCAGGGAAGCCCTAAATTTAGATACCTTTCCCACTGGCAAACGGAAACATCCCTCCACAGAATCGAGCTCAATACCAAGAAACTCTAGTGAAGTAGATGGTCCCACCGTCTTACCTGGTGCCAATGGCACCCCAAACTCCCTCATGAGGATGCAAAAATCCTGTAGCGCCTGCGCACATTTCGTGTCGCCGGCTGCTCCCAAGAACAGAAAGTCATCTAGGTAATGCATAACATGCCTATGCCCCGTGGCCTTGGTGAATGCCCACTCTAAGAAACAGCTGAATTTTTCAAAATAAGCACAAGAAATGGAGCAACCCATCGGCATGCATTTATCCATGTAATAACGTCCTTGAAACGCAAAACCTAGCAGACGCTGATCCTGTGGGTGTACCGGGAGCAACCGGAACGCTGATTCGATATCTGATTTCGCCATCAGCGCCCCGGGGCCCAGGCGATTTAACATGGTGACGGCATCATCGAACGATGCGTACCGCACCGAACAAACTTCTGGGTCAATCGCCTCGTTTACTGAGAGACCCCTTGGCGCAGGCAGATTATGGATCAGCCTAAACTCCCCCGGGTTCTTTTTGGGGACCACCCCTAACGGGGAACAGATGAAATTCTCCACTGGCGGGAGCTGAAAAGGCCCAGCCACTCGGCCTAGGCTCACCTCTTTAGCGATTTTTCTCGCCACCACACCCAGATTATGCTGTGCCGAAAGCTGGTTTTTGCAAAAAGGTTCCCCACGAAAGTCCCCCGCCGGGATGTGGAAGCCATATAAGAATCCCTTCCTCAACACCCCAGCGGAGACATAATCAGGGTATTTGTTTAACCAAGGAGTCATAGCCATGAGATCGACGGGAGTAGGCAATTGTACACAACAATCTACTTCAGTCCTGCTTGGACCCTCCTTTACCTCCCGACCCGCTATTCTTCGATCTGCATGAACTCTCCTTGTGAGAGGAATTCCCACAACCGGCACACACGTGCTTGAACCTACATGTACCTTGCGGTCTGTTACAGTTGCCTCTATTGAAGCCCCAACAGATCCCCCGCTTTCCACCATTCCCGCCGATTTTCGGCTGGTGATCGTCCCCGGGGCCTGCTCGAAAGGGCACCGCGGGCTTCTGGCGGGAAACCCCCGACCCATTCCCACCTGGGGAGGAAGTCCTTGCCGCCCCAGGCAAGTGCTGCTTATGCCAAGAAATTGAATCGAGGCAATCCCATGTCAGAGAGGAATCATACTCTTTTGCTTTACGGAACTTCATGTCGTAACCTTTCCATTCACCCCCCTCATACGTCTCATAAAAATCCATTATACGTGCCTGATAACAAGAAAGTTTGGGCAATACCTCGGGCTTACGTTCCCCAATAATCGCAGTAAACATTGCAAAGGCCTCAGCCCAATTCGTTATCGTCTCCTCAACCCTGAACTCCGCCATCTTGGCGCGCCAGACGCTCGGGTGCCACAAATCTTTCTGTGTTTTCGCATACTCCATCTCGCGATGGTCGGTTAACAATGAAAACATATTGACATACTTGTCTGCCCATATCAATTCTTTTGTGGCCATCGGGATATGTTGAACCACCCTCTCCCGCCTTGAGGGTAATGAGCCCTCCCCTGCCAATGGCAAGGCGAGCTTACCTGGTGCGGTCGTTGTTCCCGCCGTTTCCTCGAGACCAGCTGCCGGTCCTTCTGGTGTCGCCTGTGGGGAGACAAGAGGGAGATTCGCCTTCGCGGCATCTCGCGACTGCCGCAACTGCTGGATTAGTAATTTGGCCTCTTCGGCCGTGTCTCCTGGCGCCGTAGCACCTCCTGCCTTCTTATTGAGCCATGCGGCCAACTGGGTGGCCAATTCAGGAGGCATATCCTCATCGTTAGCGGGCGTAATCACAACCGGAATCGGTTGACCCGCGTCTGGGGTTGGTACTGGGTCATCAGCTGGTATGGCAGGGCTGACCGGGGGCACCTCAGGGACCGGAACCTCCCCCGCCGCCGCCCTCCTCTTGACCCGTTTCCCTCTACCCTCGGGGACGACTCCCGGCAATGCCGGGCCTATTACCTTCTTCGGGTTACCAGGCTTGTTCATTGCGGCCAGTTGCTTCTTAATGCCCGCCATATCCCGACCAAGCGCTGGGACTTGTCCGATGCTTCGTTCTATTCTCGCCATTCTGTTCACCAACATGCGAAGCAACTGGTCTGTCTCGGAACCCTTTCCTGCCTTCTTGCCAGACATGGTTTCAATTATCCACTCCGGGTCGATCAACACGGTCCTGGACCCTTCGCTGTAAAGTCACTGAAAGAGAAACACACAAATTACAAGTTCTCAAAAATGGCTCCTTGTTCCGTCGAGGGCTCACGAGCAACGAGTGGGTGCAGCCTTCCAAGCACAGGAACAAGAGGACGCTTTTTCGGATTCCCGCTCTCTTTATTCTTCTTGGGGAGGGCGTGTACCCACCTCAGGTACGCCTACTGGGCATGGCCATCGGTGTAGGTGTCTAGGACAACCCCTCTTGGGCGGGAAAAGGCGCGCCCCGGCTACGCCACTTCGGGCATACCAGCCGAGACACGCCTCCCGCCCAAAATGGTTTCCCGGGAGGATCGGGGCACCCGACCATACGTTCGGGGGGACCGAGTGGTCGCCCCTTTCCAAACTCCTCCTTTAAAACCTATTGAATGTCCTGATAAGCCGTGGATGAAAGTTGGCATTGATATTCAAGGACCGTATGAGGCACTGTGTGGTCCTTATAAATATATCCTGGTTTTGGTTGACTATGCATCCAAGTGGCCAGAGATTAAGTTAGTAAGAGATGTAAACACTAAAACTATTGTGGACTTTCTTTCTGAAATATTCTTGAGAGAAGGTTGTCCAGAAGTCATTGTTTCTGACAATGGGAAACAATTTATTAGCAGTGAGTTTCAGAATTTCCTTCAATCTGTGTCTGTCAAACATCTCAAAAGTTCTTTATATCATCCCCAGACGAATGGCCTTGTGGAAAGGTGAACCGTGTGATTGGTGATTGCGTGAAGCGGGCAAAGTTTGGTAGTCATGATGTTAAACGTTCTCTGGAAGATATGTTATGGTTTTACAGGACTACCCCTCACTCGATTACAACTCTCCTTTTGTTCTTATGAGGGGAAGGAATGCTAATACTGCTTTTAGACCTGGGTGGATAAGTAATCTGCAAAAATATAACACCAATGTTGATGTTCTGATGTCTCAGGTCAAAGAAAATGTTTATAATTCGCAAGAAAAACAAAAGGCTTGGTTTGATGCTAAAAAGGGTGTCAAGATGTCTTTACTCAATGTAGGTGATTTTGTGAAAATTAAATCTCTTGTACATACAAAAAAAGGAATTAGTAGATTCAGTAAACTACAGCGTGTTGTGAAGATCTATGGCAATGCTGTACAAGTAGATGGAGGTTTTTGGTGGAATTTAAACAAAGTCTGCAAAGTTTTGAATGGTTCTGTTACAAGATCTTCTCAACAGAAAATGAGCGATGTTCCAAAAGGTTTGTGTTGTTCACCTGGTTCAGCTTCTAGTGATGATTCTCTGAGTAATTCTATTCTAAGGAAAAGTTCAAGGAAATGTTCTTTGCCTATTCGCTTCAGATGAATTAGTTTTCATTTTATGAATAACTGTATTTTTGTGTATTTTCTTGTTTTGTTTATGTTTTAATTACTTCTTATGATGATAATTTTTTGGGAGCATTGGATGTGCATTGGAATGCTCTGGTTGCTTAGTAGCATTGAGGTTTCTGTTCACTTAAACCAACTGTGCTGAGCCTAGTGGAGCTTCTTTATAGGCTCCACGACTGTGTCACCAAAATAAATACTTTGAATCACCTTTAGCTTTCTTCTTACTTACCACACCGCCCTACTGCAATCACATTAAGGCTTACTGCTTGCCCACATCCTGTGCTAGCAGTGGACAGTCCTACGATCATTAAAGAAGACAGGTCTGCCCCGGCCTCATACACAACAGCTGATCATCAGAAAAGGACCCGCTGACAGTCATCCCAGGCTGAATACACCTGTATTGACCAGAGTGGCACTGCTGTTTGTCTAAAAGACACATGCCCTATGTTAGAAATGGAGATCTCTAGTTGGCAGCGGCTGGCGCCAAGGTCCAAATAGGGATCCTTCTTCCTAAGTCAGAGTAAGGGGGCTACACCCTTCGACAACCCCTGCTCAACCCTGTAGTAACATAGCACGAGCAGAAAGGCCTATCTCAGAGGCAGTGTGCGAAGCATTTATGACCATACACAATAACGCAGGAGAGACTCTAAAAAACGGACACCACAAGTAGTTATAGAAAAGTAGTTATCTTTATACACACTGAACACGAGGCTAAAAGCGCTCAAGGAGCCACAATGTATATAATTACGGATTCACTTCAAAAGCAATAAAGGCACTTAAAAAGCATGTGGAACGTACTTAGTTCGAGCCTGGGGTCCACACGACCCAGTGATGCACAATATACTTGAGAGTTAAAGGGGCACAGCATGCAGCCTCACAAGGAAACTGCGGTGATGACAGGCGGACTCTCAGTGGCCCCAGCTCCCAGCTGTAGCAGCCCACACGTGGCCAGGAACAGGGCTTAAAGGCAGGCACCCAGCGGCACACGCAGGTGATAACAAGATCCTCAAAGTGGTGACAGTGCGGGCATAGCTCCTCAGCTCCAGCGGTCCGCGATAGCACTGATTCTCAAAGGACGGCAAATGCGGGCACTCAGCGGCACAACTCCTCAGCTGCAGCGGCCCACAATAGTGATAGCAATGACTTTGGTAACACAGGCAAATGCAGACTCTCAGCAGCAACAGCTCCTCAGCTACGGCGGCCCACAATGACGATAACAATGACTTTGGTAACACTGGCAAATGCGGGCACTCAGCGGCACACCTCCTCAGCTGCAGCGGCCCACAATATCGATAACCATGACTTTGGTGACACATGCAAATGCGGGCACTCAGCGGCACAGCTCCTCAGCTGCAGCGGCCCACCATAGTGATAATGATGACTTTGGTAACACAGGCAAATGTGGGCTCTCATCGGCAACAGCTTCTCAGCTACGGCGGCCCATAATAGCGATAACGATGACTTTCCCGTGTTCCCCGCAGTAGAACTAGAGGCTCTGGAGTTCTCAACAAAGGCCTCACCTGCGAGTAGATTCCCCCTCAAATTGAAATCCAGACAGCTGATGGGTGAAGTCAAATGTTCCTGAGACTTCAGCAAGAGGCTGGCTCAAATCAGGCCCTTGGGTAGTTGCTTCAGCAAGATGGATGAAAGTTTCAAAGTCCTTTCCTTCTAGTTACAGGGACAGAGGTTTGTCTTGACATCTAGAAGTAACACACTGTGTAGGGTTTTTAGCAAAGATCTTTATACCCCAAAATTCTTTGTTCTCAAAAAGTCACAAATCACTGAACCCAGCCAGAACCAGTTTGGTGTTGTCCTGGAGCACTTTGTTTACAAGGCAGCCTGTCAGGAAGAGGGGGTCTGCTATCAGACGCACAGTGGGAGGTGGAGCCATCATTCACCTTGCCAGGCACAGCCCTGCTCAGATCAAAGGGTCACCCCTACCCATACTCCACTGCAGATCTCTCGATTCAATCCAGGTCGGACTCAGCCTACCCTGACCCACCAAAACCAGACAGCCAATACACATAACAGAAGAGCGCACTGGAAGGTTTAGGCAAGAAAATACCTACTTCCTAAAAGTGGTATTTTCAATCACAGAATATAAAAATAATTGTCCCTAAAAGATGTACTTTCATATTTGGAGCTCAGGTATACTAAATTTGATTTTCCTATCGGGTTCCTTGGGTCAATTAGAATTATACCAATTCATACAGTCACTTTCCAATAGGGAGCATTTACGCTGTGGCACTGAATGGCAGTGGCACAGCGCCCAGAGCATCTATCACCAGCAAACACAGAAGAGACAAAAGCGAAAAATGGAAGGGAGACCCACGCCAATGGTGCCAGGTCTAACACCCTTGAAAAGAAATACTACCACCGCGGCCAGCAGTGAAGTCTCTCTTTGTTCCAGGAGGATGGAGAAGACTCTGACTGACCATCCTGAAAGCCCACGACTCAACCTCAAAGAAGGAGAGGTGCATAGGGAGGACACAACAAATGAACATGCGCTGCAGCACCAAATGATCACTGAAACATACAGAATTTTCTATGGCTTCTGGTCTTCTCAGCACTGCTGCTTTCACTGTTGTCTCTGCCAGACTCTGCGAGGAGTCTGGCAGAGTGCCACCCTCAGAGGCCCACTGCCCACATCTGCACTGTTCATTAGGCAAGCAATGCAGCACTATACAGATGTAGCCCAGCCTTGCTTGATGTCCTGTGGCAACCATCAGTGCTCGACATACTTGGGCCATTAGTCACTGTACTGGCCCTTCAGTATTCAAAGACCCAGGCCCAGGGATAAATATTCACCCAGTAAGCTGAGACTATACGAAGGGTTGTGACAATTTTACCAGTTGTCACTCATGCACCTGATAAAGAAAGAAAGGAAATTGAGTGCTGAGGAATAATACATTAAAAGAAAAGGAAGGAGCCACAGAGAGAAGGCCCAGACCCAATCCATTGGAGATTTGAAAACCAGACAGGCTCACATAAACTGTGAGCCTGGCTGAAGAGGGGTGTTACCCCAAATCCTGTCCCAGGACGCTTGTTTCCGGTCCAGAGAGGACCTGGCTTGGCAGTTCAGGCAGGACTGTTCCCATAAGGAACAGGGTCAAGACTGATTTGCATATGACTAGGTCCAAACTGGGGTGATGTAGTGAGCAAAAGAACAATACATTTAAGCCTGATCTCTTGACTGGGGGTGAATGTTTGATTCCTTCAGCATTCCGTCCATCATTTGTTGCCGCAAATTTTTTTTCCCAAAGTGGGATGGGCACGCCTAGACATTGGATTCAGGCTAGCCTGGCTGATGAGAGGTGTTACCCGAAACCAGTCCCAGGATGCTTGTTTCCTGTCCATGGAGGCCGATGGATTTGACCCAGAATCTCTTGACAGGGGTTGAATGTTTGATTCATTCAGCATTCTATCCATCATTTGTTACCGCAGCACTATTCCTATATCACTGCACTGGCATGAAACATCACGCATTAGTTAAGCCCTTATTTGCTCAAGGTGCTACAACTTGTGTCCCTGTGACACTAGAGCCCAACTTAATAGTTCTACTGTATGCACCAGAGGAAGCCAGAGCGTAAGCCGAGCCCCGGGTCGAATAGAAGACTGTGGTTGTCATGAATACACAGTCCTTTCATGTTGGGTCCGGCTTGTTTACTTTATATAGCCCGCAGATTCCCCTCATGTCATGAGGCATCCTACCCTCTTTGCAATAGTTAGACTGCACAGTGTAGTGTTCGCCCAGGGTTGAAGAGAGGACTGTGGCTGTCACAGATGCACAGTAATTTCAGCTTGAGCCCGGCTCATTTATTTTGTCTGGCTCACAGCTTCCCCTCATGAAATGTGTCATCCGACCCTCTGTGCTTGAGTAAGGCTGCACAACATGGTTCAATCTCCTTCCTGTGGTGCCCAGACTAGGTGATGGTGTTTTTGGTCCACATGGTCCATCCAGGAATGGCATCCGACCGTCAGTGTCACAAGGACCAGAATTGGGAATCCCAAGGCTAATGGAGATCAGCTTTCTGACTTGTTAAATGAGTTCTTTTACTTGTACAGTTGGATGAGCTGCTGTAAAATAAATATGAAATGTAGTCTGTATTAATGATAAATCTCTCTTTTTCTCCTGTAGGCAAGGTATGTGCTATTTAAACTACTGGAGAGTAAACGTGCAGTGTAGTCTGTGGCAGTTATAAAGCACTCTTTTGACCCTGGGCAGGTTTTCCACTATGTAAAACTGACAAAAGAAATTGATTCTGCTAGTCACCTATGCGCTAATTTCAAACACTGATTTTTTTTCAACATAATTTTATTGATTTTCAAAAGATAATGTCATACAAAAAGCAATTATCAATAACAGCTGTGCATCACAAAAAGGAAGTTTCAAATAGTACAATGTCATTGCTAATATTATATATAAATGCAAGGTTCCAGAAAATAAAAAGAATTGGTTATCTGATCATCAAGGGATATCATAAGAATAGGATAAATAAGTGTTTCATAATGGAGGTCCCATCTATAATATCATGAACATATAAAAGATAAGTAGCAATAACAAAAAGTTAATAGTGCACTGCATGTTGTCACGATACATCTAATACTAAAATCTAGAAAAAGGAAGATTATCAACTCTTCCCCCCCCCCTCACCCCACCCCACTTGTTCACTGGTTCGCAATGTACCTAATTACAATCCAACTTCTTGTGAATCCACTTATGTGCGTAGTTGTCAGGCTCCGTCGCACTACTCCTCGGGGCTGTGTTGAAAGCCCTTTACCCACACCCTTGTAACAATCCCGCTGTCTGACTTGGTAACCACAGACTAGCAGAATGGTCCCATGAGCGCGGGAAAGGAAGGGGACAGCGGGGAGGGAGATCTGAAACGACAGAAATAATACGTTTACAATAATGTCCACTTTCTTATCTTTTCTTCTCAAGCCTGCATACCACGAGTTATATAACAAGAGACCCCTGTATGTCTACCCTCCTACCTGTAAAGGAAAAATAGGAGGTCTTTATAAACAGGAGAGAGAGAGGCTAGGATTCTATCCAAAATGGCAACCAACTGAAAGAGAACAAGGAAGAATATAAGGTGATGCTATCTTCCTCACAGAGTGCATGTACATTAGTTCAGTACCTCACCTACCACTTTCTTTCAGTGTTCTGCCTTAGGCTGCACGTTACCTTTTGATTAGATACCCCCCCTTGTAGGTTCTCTCCTGCACTGAAGAAAAGATAACAAAACAAAGTTGTCGGCAGACAAATGATATAACAATCAATGAAGGTTGCTTCACCCCCTTATCAGTTCTGCTCACACCTTTATGCATGAATGTTCATGTGCAATTAAGTGTCTTTGACAATCCTTCGTCATCCACAAAGTCTATACTCATCTAGTAGCTTGAGCCCAAACTACTTGTCACAGGAGAACAAGTTCCAATATAACCACAGATATATAAGAACCCTCGTTCAGCTCCTGTGGTAAACAAACACTCCAAAATTACATAAAGTTCTTTTCCCCGCAAGAGAATGCAGCCGCACTTCTCAGCCAACGGGGAAAACAGACGTATCCACTCAGCCGAGTGAATCACCAGAAACACACCCCGGAACACAGCCTGAACCTCTCTGAGAAAATCCAGGCAAATCTCCTCACAATAGCTGTTACTCACGGTTGTGTCGGATTACCGTTCTCTGCAAACCTCTTACCCCAGCTTGGTAAAAATTATCGGCGCCGACAGCCGTCGCTTCGTTGCTTTACTTCCGGGAATTGCGTGGTTAGCGTTGTTGCGTCGCGTAACCACTTGCCCTCTGGGATATGTAGTTCCGGTTGATTGAGGTGCCAAATGATACGCATTGCGCGGACAGCGTCCCGTTCGGAACCATAATCCTGACAGTAGTAACACCGATATACATAGTAGTACATATGAGGACGTGTAGGCATCCTTGATGGGTAAAATTATGTACATTCTGAAGGAGGCTATAAAGCTCGCCTATAATCAAATAGACATAGTCAAAGTATTCATGGGAGAAGTAGGAGTGGTGGGCTGAGCATGGCCAATTGGTGACATTGGGGGTGTTAATGAATCCATAACGTTAAAAGTCTCCAACATTTGATCCCTTTCTAAAGAGATAGGGGTTTCACGTAATCCCCGAAATTCCTCTTGTCTGATTATAGCACTTTCAGCCATTCCCCCTCATATCAGTTCTGCATGCCAGGGCAACAGTGTAGGAGAGGCGTACTTCCACCACACTATAATGGCACGTTTAGCAATGAGCATCTCCAAATCTGAGTTGAACCTTCTGCTTTTTAGGACAGCTGTGAAGGCCCAGGAGGCAAGATATTTCAAACGCTGATAATTCTAAAGTCAAAGCAGTGGCCAGAGCAGTAAACCTTGAAGCTGGAGAACTGAGTTCAAGTCTCGGCAGGGATGTTCAACATCCTGTGATTCTGGGACAATTACTTAATCTCCATTTGCCTAACAAAAACAATGTATCCACCTGTAACACAGCTGGCGCTCATTTAAAGTGCTCTGATCCCTTTTGGGCAAGTTTGTGCTATATAAAATTCAGTGAGGAAAACAAATCATTAAACTTTGATGTAAGAATGTGGCACCCAACTAGTGGCTGATTTGCACATTGTGCAATAAGAAAACCGGGATCATTCCCGACTTTCCTACTTGACCAAACTGTGTAATCCTATACAAATTATTTCAATGAGGCTTTTAGTTCATTACCACATATGAGAATACCTTCAGGATGTGTGTTGCACAAAATCCTCTCATGCTTGATTTGATAGTCTTTAATGTAACTCCACTAATATGATAAGATTTTATGCCACGTCAGGTAGAAATGAAAACTGGCTTACTTCTTAGTTCACTAATGGGATTGTCATCAGCGCATGTCAACTCTGCCTCAGCTGTCCCTTTGAATATGGTGGCTTAACCCATCTCTAGTGACTTGATAGCACAGCAACACTGACTGTAGGGGCAGTTCAACGCCCCTACCCCCTCCAAACCTTTGAGGTACATACATGCCAACATTTTAGAACAGGAAAGTGATAGATTGAGAAAAACCAAATCAGGGTAATGTAATGTTATCCCCATAAACTTCCATTGAAACAGAGGCAATATCAGCCAGATTAAAGCCACTTTTTGTTTTTAAAATCTGGAGTCTCCTGCATGAATCGGGGCTATGGGCATGTATGAAAAGAGTCTGATCTTTGTGTGATAACTGCTACGAATACTACCAGACCCCTTTGTAGGTCAAGCCTGGGCAGCAGGCATGCTGTATTGAGGTACGACTTGAAGCTCCGCCTACATTTTTCATTGGCTTGTGTCATTGCCCACTTAGACTGTGGCTGTTCATTGGATAAAAGGTTCAGTAGTCCCTCCTTAGTACCACCTTGTTTTATGTTGTAACCTCCCATGGCAACACACCCTGTTACGTTTGTTGTTGCTCAGTACGCTTTACTTACAGCTTCTGAGGACTATTTTCTCAAATAGCTTTGTCCTGGACAGGCTCTCTCCAAACGCTTTAAAAAGAAAATATATATAGCACGCACTAGCTATGCAATAGGTTTTGCATTTGCCAGAGTTTAAGCTTTTAACACTGTAAATGACTATGCCCTTTATTAATCTGTTTAAATAAAAGGCATTGTCATTTACAATGCCAATAGGTCAAACGCTCATAAATGCGAGACCTATTGCATTGCAAATGCTGGTTTGGTTTGATTTTACTTTTGAGAAAGCATCACTCGAACTGTCACACGTTTAGTTGTATCACTGACTCCCTTTCAAAACACACAATCTTAAAAACGTGTCAGCTATGCATATAATTTCTGAACTGCAGGTGTGTTGTATAAAGGTTCAAAAGAATAAAACTGATTTTACAACCATCAGAAACCATGAGAACAATCGTTACTACTGGGAGTGGCTTTATAGGAGAACTCTGTCAGACGCCGACAGCAAGGACGGAACTGCAAGTTAGCGCAGAAGAGCGTTCATATAGTTTTCGTAATGAAGGCGGCCATCTTGAAATGCTGAAATTTCGCCTGTAGAACCTTGAATGGGTGTTGGTGTCACATTTTGAAACTTACAACTTAAACTAATAACTTTATGTACGACTAAAAAGTACACTGGGTGATAGCAATATGCATTTCACGCTCCATATACTGCTGCAAAATTAGCGATTTGATTGCTCAGTTTGCCAAGCACATAAGCATCTTATTAACTATTTACGGCTTTTAGGTAGAATTGCGTTTTTTTCACATTTTCTATTATCTTTGTCGCAAGTCTAGCCCTCAGTATTTTCCTGAAAAGGCACAGCAGAATTTTTCTTATGCTAGACACGCTGTGATGTTCGTCCACTTTTCATCTCTGAAACTAAGAGCCTCACAAGCTACGGAACCGGAAGCGTTTGTTTCCAAACGTGAGGTCAGGCGAGAGTGCACCTGGAGAGGGGTCGGAATATGGTAATTTGCACCCTTTGAAACCGGTGTCGTGCACCAATATCTTGGTAAGATTAAAATATATCGTGATGTGTGTTACTTTACGTTTACTTAAGCCGTTTGAATAGCGCGGACATTACCCGAATGTGTTAGAATGCTACAAAACGGCAATAACGTACTGCATAGTAATCAATTTAATCAGCAATAAAAATAGGATGACAAGATGTGAACAAGTAGGAAGCTAAACGAGATATCGTACCAGCTGAGGGGTTTGCAGAAATACAAGACACAGTACACAAAGGCGGTCAACTTGCGTGCGCCGACGCCTGAAAACGCTATTTGGTGATTGTTGGAACTGTGAATCGCTTATCTCATTTGTGTGGTATAATTTTCCTTCACATATACATCGTAAAATACATAATTCAGACGGATATTGAAAGTCAAGCGTAATTTATTATTCATATTGTGTTTGAACTTTAATCCATTTATACCTCATGCTTTTGATAAACAATTTTCGAAAACGAACATGTCTCCTATCCAAATGGAATTGCATATTTCTAAGCCGTGCCCTGAATGACATGATCTATATGCCTCCATCCACTGATTTGACAATATGTCTGCACTTGGAAACAGGCTTCATGAAGAAATAATGATCAAAGTATATACGCCCAAGACCAGTCCCCTGCATAGTATACATTAATACAGTTCGGGCTGTTTATCAGCAGGTGGAATGCTTTGCATCTCAATAGATTAGCATGCTCCTGAATCTGCATTGTTCAGTATCCCTACTGTTCTTCAGGTCCATTCTCCTAGCCACTCACTGATCGGCACCTCTTTTACAGTTCTCTTTTACAGTTCATTAAGGGCTGAAAGAGTGAGAGTTAGTTGCTTGTCTTTCGAGAGGATTCTAAGTAGTATGAAATTCAAGTGCAGGACAGTGGATCTCCTACAATGCCTCTGTGCTAGCTATGGGGCAGGGACTGTGATTGTAGGGCCAACGTGTAAATTGCGGGATGGTTGGCCATCCTATTTAGTGCAGAATCTCAGTCTCCTATAACCTAGTAGCCAGATTGTAAATATTTAAGAGAAAGGGTTTTGAGTAAGATGTAGGGAGAGGACAAGAGAAGTCGAGGGGCTCAGGATCAAGAGCAGTCCTCAGCCATGATGGAAGTGTTAAGCAGAAGCAGGGTGAGCAAAGCTGAAAAGAGAAATTCATTGAAATACCTTCAAAGAGAAGGGCTTTCAGTTTATTCTTGAAGATGTACACGAGGGTACTGGTACGTAACCCAGGATGTAAAGACTTCCAGATTATGGTAGCTCTCCCTGAAAAAATTGAACCTTCTTGAAGTAGTTTCTCAGTGCATTGTGACAGCTTGCCCTCACAAGATTTTATTAGCTTGACGTCCAGGTATCGTCAGGTGGATGTTGTTCTGCACATAGTTTTATCTTCATTTGGGAGCAAGCAGAGCCTTTGACGTATCAGTGAGATATGGTCATCCCTTTTGATGCCAAAGACCAATAATGCTGTGGCATGCAGTACTGAATTTAGTAGACCAAGATGCATTTTGGGAAGACCGATCAAAAAGGTGTTGCTGTACTCGATCCTTGACGGCACCAGTAAGTGAACTAGAGTCTTGAGATCCTGTTCAGGAATGAAAAAACGAAACCTTTGAGCAGACAAGATTGGTTGATAAGGAGGCAGGAGAAATGTGAATCCATGATGCAGAGCGTGTTGTCAATGACTTGGAGATGTACTGTTTCTCTGCTGAAACTTTCACTGAAGCCAGACTGGTATTCCTGTTCCTGTAAGAGGGCATTTTGTGGAATATGTAGTACACTGCTTTCAATAACTTATGCTAGACATGTAAGCTTGGATTTGGGGTGAAAGTGGTTGAGATAACCTGCGTCAGTGGAAGGATATTTGAGAAGTTTAGTGAATTGGCCATTTTTTAGGCCCTTAGGGAGCATTCCCTGCCTGAGGCAGAGATTCACTAAACTTGTCCAGTAAGGTTACAGGTGGTGAGCAAGGTCTTTGGCAATGTTCCTAGCTATCTGATCCATGCTGTGGTTCGATGGTTTAGTTTTCAAAATGATTTTCAGTAACTCATCCTCCAAGATGAAGTCAAAATGTTGCTGAGCGTTCTTTGACTTGCAGGTTGTGGTCAAGTTGAGTTGGGGCTGGTAAGCTGTGCCCGAATGTTTATCTTGATGCGTTCGCAGACGCTCGGTGCAGTTTGAATGAATGAATGAACAAAGCCAGATTTATATAGCGCTACTTAACCCATTGTGAGTTTTGACATCACAAGTTGGAAGACGAAGAGACTTAGTCAGTAGCCGTAGCACTATAAAAGGTCCAAGCTGTTCAATAAGGTAATTTTTGCAACCCAAGTTGAAGGAGAGGAGGCCATTTGCTAATTTCCATGCTTGGGCTATGACCAAATCAACTGAACTGATTGTGGGAACACTGGTTTTAAAAGGGGTCTACAAAAGGAGCAGCCAACAGCCCAAGCAGTCGATATTCCTATTCCTGGAGCCCCTAGAGGCCCAAACTCCGTGATTCTTACTAGGAGCATGATGATTGGTGATGTTCCAAGGGAAAATAACGAGTTAATACTGACTGTGCAAGCGCACTCTAATGCATAAATGAGCCAGAGGGCAATAACCATATTTTTGGACGTCATTTAACCCCTTCGCTGCTAGGCCTTTTCCCCTCCTGTGCTGAGCCCTTTTTTGGCTATTTGGGGTAGTGCGAGCTTAGGCCCCTGTAACTTTTTGACCACATAAGCTATCCACGCCAAATTTGCGTCCTTTTCTTCCAACATCATGTGGATTCTAAAGGCGCCCAGGGTTTGTGGATTACCTCGGAGGGGTCCCAGAAATTAACCAAAATATAGTGATTTTTTTGTTTTTTTCAGAAAAATGGGAAAAACGGGCTGCAAATGAAAGCCTCTGGGTTTTTCCCTGAAAATGTTATCAAAAAAGGGTTTGTGGGGCTGAAATCTCCATTTTCTCAGCTTTTAGGAAATTACAGTCTTTTGTCAGAGAACCGAAATTTTTCACACAGTTTTGGCATTTTTCTGGGACATAGCCTATTTTTGCTATTTTTAGAGCTTTCCACCTCCTTCCAGTTAATGGTAGAAATGAGTTTGAAAGCAATAATGGATCCTAGAAAGCTGTACATTTTCAAAAAGTAGACAAAATTCTGAATTCAGAAAGGGGTCATTTGTCTAAATCCATGAAGGTTTCTTTATAGAAACTAACAGTTAAATATTGGAATAATTGAAAATTTGTTGAAAAAAACAGCCTTTTGTCTCAACGTTTTCACCTATAACTTTTTCTAGTTTTGACAGCTCTTAGAAAGCAATATACCGTTACATCCGTTAGACCTTCCTGGTTGTGGGGATATATAGGACTTGTAGTTTCACCAAGAACCCGACGAACCCAGATCCAAAAACTGAGCAGCAACTTGCAATGGTATTTTTTCATTTACTGGGTATAGAGCACTTTGTCTTGGAAAATGTATACATGGAAAAATCTGTATGAAAGACACCTATGTATTTCTGAATTGGGTACAAAATATAGAGTTCAGAAACAGTATATTATTGCTAATTTTCAAAATTGGGAATACTTATACTAGCATGAGAATTATTGGTCATTTTTCAAAAATTTTTTTTTTTTACACAATGTCTTTCATTGAAAGGGAGAAATGCGCAAAAGCTCAATTGGTAATAACAGTTGATTTACAAATCTGAATTACCCCAAGTCTCCCGATAAAAACGGTACCTCACTTGTGTGGGTCGCCCTTGTGCCTGCGACAGGAAACGGCGCAAAATGCAAAGTGGTGACACCTAAATTTTGCAGTTACAAATTGACCCTTTTTTAGCAAAGTGCCTACCTGTAGTTTTTGCACCCTAGCTCTGCCGGCACCTAGGCAAACCTAGCAAACCTATACATTTTTGAAAAGTAGACACCCAGGGGAATTCAGGATGGGGTGACTTGACTGCCTACCACCAGGTCTTGTTACCCAGAATCCCTTGCAAACCTACGAATTTGACAAAAAAACACATTTTCCTCACATTTCTGTGGAGGAAAGTTCTGGAATCTGCTTGGATCAACAAATTTCCACCCACCCAGTGTTCCCCCAGGTCTCCCGAAAACAATGGTACCTCACTTGCGTGGGTAGGCATAGTGGCTGCGACACGAAACAGCGCAAAACGCAACGTGGTCGCACCTCAATTTCCCAGTGAAATCTTGCGCTCTTTGGACAAAGAGACTACCTTTAGTTTTTGAGCCCTAGCTCTGCCAGCACCTAGGGAAACCTAGCAAACCTATACATTTTTGAAAAGTAGACACCCAGGGGAATTCAGGATGGGGTGACTCGTCTGCCTACCCCCAGGTTTTGTTACCCAGAATACCTTGCAAAGCTAGGATTTTGACAAAATAAACACATTTTCCTCACATTTCAGTGGTGGAAAGTTCCGGAATCTGCGTGGATCAACAAATTTCCACCCACCCAGCGTTCCCCCAGGTCTCCCGAAAAAAATGGTACCTCACTTGCGTGGGTAGGCATAGTGGCCGCGACATGAAACAGCGCAAAAAACAACATGGTCGCAACTCAATTTTTCAGTGAAATTGTGCACGTTTTGGGCAAAGAGACTACCTTTTGTTTTTGAACCCTAGCTCTGCCAGCACCTAGGGAAACCTAGCAAACCTATACATTTTTGAAAACTAGACACCCAGGGAAATTCAGGATGGGGTGACTCGTCTGCCTACCCCCAGGTTCTCTTACCCAGAATCCCTTGCAAAGCTAAGAAATTGGAAAAAAAAACGCATTTTCCTCACATTTCTGTGGTGGAAAGTTCCGAAATCTGCGTGGATCAACAAATTTCCACCCACCCAGCGTTCCCCCAGGTCTCCCGAGAAAAATGGTATCTCATTTGCCTGGGTAGGCATAGTGGCTGCGACAGGAAACAGTGCAAAACGCAACGTGGTCACAACTCAATTTTTCAGTGAAATTGTGCACGTTTTGGGCAAAGAGACTACCTTTTGTTTTTGAACCCTAGCTCTGCCGGCACCTAGGGAAACCTAGCAAACCTATACATTTTTGAAAAGTAGACACCCAGGGGAATTCAGGATGGGGTCACTCGACTGCCTACCCCCAGGTTCTCTTACCCAGAATCCCTTGCAAAGCTAAGAAATTGGAGAAAAAAAACGCATTTTCCTCACATTTCTGTGGTGGAAAGTTCCGGAATCTGCGTGGATCAACAAATTTCCACCCACCCAGCGTTCCCCCAGGTCTCCCGAGAAAAATGGTATCTCATTTGCCTGGGTAGGCATAGTGGCTGCGACAGGAAACAGTGCAAAACGCAACGTGGTCACAACTCAATTTTTCAGTGAAATTGTGCACTTTTGGGGCAAAGAGACTACCTTTTGTTTTTGAACCCTAGCTCTGCCGGCACCTAGGGAAACCTAGCAAACCTATATATTTTTGAAAAGTAGACACCCAGGGGAATTCAGGATGGGGTCACTCGACTGCCTACCCCCAGGTTCTCTTACCCAGAATCCCTTGCAAAGCTAAGAAATTGGAGAAAAAAAACGCATTTTCCTCACATTTCTGTGGTGGAAAGTTCCGGAATCTGCGTGGATCTAGAAATTTCCACCCACCCAGCGTTCCCCCATGTCTCCCGATAAAAATGGTACCTCACTTGCGTGGGTAGGCATAGTGGCTGCGAAAGGAAATGGTTCAAATTGTACGGTGGTGAATTTACAATACCAAATTGCAAAACAACCTTGATTTGGGGGGGGGGGGGCACCTGAGTTTTTGGCCCGGGGCTCGGTGGTATTCTTTGGAAAGTACAAAACCCAAACAGTTCTGAAAAGTAGACCCCCGGGGGAGTCCAGGGAGGTATGGCATGCGTGGGTCCCCGAACGTTTTCCTACCCAGAACACCTTGCAAACCTTAAAATTAGGTAAAATAATCACTTTTTCAAACTTTTTTGCGTGGAATCACCGTGCCGGCAAAAATGTCCTACCACCCAGCGCTCCCCTTGTTCTCCCGAGTAAAAGGATACCTCACTTGTGTGGGTGCCCCAAAGCAGAACAGGCCAAAAACGAATGTTGAAAAAAGTAGTATTTCAGTGTAACAAATTAAGCCCCCCTACCTTAGTCACAGGCCTTTGGCCCACCCACACAAGTGAGGTATCATTTTACTCGGGAGAACAAGGGGAACGCAGGGTGGTAGGACATTTGTGCCGACACGGCGATCCCACGCAAAAATGTATGGAAAACTGTTTTTTTAACCTAAATTTGTGGTTTGCAGGGATTTCTGGGTAGGAAAACATTGGGGGACCCACGCATGCCATACCTCCCTGGACTCCCCCGGGTGTCTAGTTTTCAGAACTGTTTGGGTTTGGTAGTTTCCAAAGATGCCCGCCGAGCCCCGGTCCAAAAACTCAATCCTACCCCCCAAAAAAGAAGGTAATGTTGCTATTGGTTATTGTAATGTCTCCACCGTACGATTTGGACCGTTCCTGTTGCAGCCACTATGCCTACCCACGCAAGTGAGGTACCATTTTTATCGGGAGACCTGGGGGAACGCTGGGTGGGAGGAAATTTCTGTGAGCCCAGTGACGCCACGCTTTCCCACGCATAAAAAGTGTGAAAAAACTGATTTTTCCAGCAAAAATTGAGGTTTGCAAGGGATTCTGGGTAAAGGAACGTTGGAGGATCCACGCAAGCCATACCTCCTTGGAAGCCCCCGGGTGTCTACTTTTCAGAAATGTATGGGTTTGGTAGGTTTCCCTAGATGGACGTCTAGCACAGGGCCAAAAACCCAGGTAACCCCTCTTGCAAAAGCTGGTGGTACTGACATTCAATACCACCAGCTTTTGCAAGAGGGGTTACCTGGGTTTTGGGCACCGTGCTAGACGGCCATCTAGGGAAACCTACCAAACCCACACATTTCTGAAAAGTAGACACCCGGGGGCTTCCAAGGAGGTATGGCATGCGTGGGTCCCCCAATGTTTTCCTACCCAGAACTCCTTGCAAACCTTAAAATTAGGTAAAAATATCACTTTTCCAAACTTTTTTGCGTGGGATCTCCGTGCCGGCAAAAATGTCCTACCACCCAGCGTTCCCCTTGTTCTCCCGAGTAAAAGGATACCTCACTTGTGTGGGTGCCCCAAAGCAGAACAGGCCAAAAATGAATTTTTATAAAAGTAGCATGTAAGTTTTACAAGTTAAGCCCCCCTGCCTTAGTCACAGGCCTTTGGCCCACCCACCGCCAGCCGCGGACCCATCACATTACAACACTCACACCAGCAGACAGCGCCATTCAAGGGCCCATCACTTACGTATCTGCCACAGCAACTACACAAAATGATGGACTGGGTAGAGTGTCACTCAACTAGCAGTGTGTGTAGTGACCAACAGAAAGTTAGTACTCGCACACTGCCAGCCGAGCGCTAGTCCACCCACACCACCATCCAAGCACCAGACCATGTACACCGCCAGCCAAACACCACTCAGCGCACACCGACAGCCAAGTACCACTGCACACACACCGCCAGCCAAGCACCACTCCGTGCACAGACAGCCAAGTACCACTCCGTGCACAGACAGCAAAGTACCACTCCATGCACACCATCCAGCCAAGCGCCACTCCACACACACCGCCAGCCAAGCACCACTCCGTGCACAGACAGCCAAGTACCACTCAACACACACCACCAGCCAAGCGCCACTCCACACACACCGCCAGCCAAGCACCACTCCACGCACACCGCCAGCCAAGCACCACTCCACGCACACCGCAAGCCAAGCGCCACTCCACACACACCGCCAGCCAAGCACCACTCCGTGCACAGACAGCCAAGCACCACTCCGTGCACAGACAGCAAAGTACCACTCCACGCACACCATCCAGCCAAGCGCCAGTCCACACACACCGCCAGCCAAGCACCACTCCGTGCACAGACAGCCAAGTACCACTCTACACACACCACCAGCCAAGCGCCACTCCACACACACCGCCAGCCAAGCACCACTCCACGCACACCGCCAGCCAAGCACCACTCCACGCACACTGCAAGCCAAGCGCCACTCCACGCACACCGCAAGCCAAGCGCCACTCCGTGCACAGACAGCAAAGTACCACTCCACGAACACCATCCAGCCAAGCGCCACTCTACACACACCGCCAGCCAAGCACCACTCCGTGCACAGACAGCCAAGTACCACTCCGTGCACAGACAGCAAAGTACCACTCCATGCACACCATCCAGCCAAGCGCCACTCCACACACACCGCCAGCCAAGCACCACTCCGTGCACAGACAGCCAAGTACCACTCAACACACACCACCAGCCAAGCGCCACTCCACACACACCGCCAGCCAAGCACCACTCCACGCACACTGCAAGCCAAGCACCACTCCACGCACACCGCAAGCCAAGCGCCACTCCACACACACCACCAGCCAAGCGCCACTCCACACACACCACCAGCCAAGCGCCACTCCACACACACCACCAGCCAAGCGCCACTCCACACACACCACCAGCCAAGCGCCACTCCACACACACCCCCAGCCAAGCGCCACTCCACACACACCGCCAGCCAAGCACCACTCCGTGCACAGACAGCCAAGCACCACTCCGTGCACAGACAGCAAAGTACCACTCCACGCACACCATCCAGCCAAGCGCCAGTCCACACACACCGCCAGCCAAGCACCACTCCGTGCACAGACAGCCAAGTACCACTCTACACACACCACCAGCCAAGCGCCACTCCACACACACCGCCAGCCAAGCACCACTCCACGCACACCGCCAGCCAAGCACCACTCCACGCACACCGCCAGCCAAGCACCACTCCACGCACACTGCAAGCCAAGCGCCACTCCACGCACACCGCAAGCCAAGCGCCACTCCACACACACCACCAGCCAAGCGCCACTCCACACACACCACCAGCCAAGCGCAACTCCACACACACCACCAGCCAAGCGCCACTCCACACACACCGCCAGCCAAGCACCACTCCACACACACCACCAGCCAAGCACCACTCCGCGCACACCGACAGCCAAGGGCCACTCCACACACAGCCAGCCAAGCACCACTCCACGCACACTGCAAGCCAAGCGCCACTCCACGCACACTGCAAGCCAAGCGCCACTCCACGCACACCGCCAGCCAAGCACCACTCCACGCACACCGCCAGCCAAGCACCACTCCACGCACACTGCAAGCCAAGCGCCACTCCACGCACACCGCAAGCCAAGCGCCACTCCGTGCACAGACAGCAAAGTACCACTCCACGCACACCATCCAGCCAAGCGCCACTCTACACACAATGCCAGCCAAGCACCACTCCGTGCACAGACAGCCAAGCACCACTCCGTGCACAGACAGCAAAGTACCACTCAACGCACACCACCAGCCAAACGCCACTCCACACACACCGCCAGCCAAACACCACTCCACGCACACTGCAAGCCAAGCGCCACTCCACACACACCACCAGCCAAGCGCCACTCCACACACACCACCAGCCAAGCGCCACTCCACACACACCGCCAGCCAAGCACCACTCTGTGCGTAGATAGCCAAGTACCCCTCCACGCACACCGCCAGCCAAACACCACTCAGCGCTCACCGACAGCCAAGGGCCACTCCACACACACAGCCAGCCAAGCACCACTCCACGCACACTGCAAGCCAAGCGCCACTCCACGCACACTGCAAGCCAAGCGCCACTCCACGCACACCGCCAGCCAAGCACCACTCCACGCACACCGCCAGCCAAGCACCACTCCACGCACACTGCAAGCCAAGCGCCACTCCACGCACACCGCAAGCCAAGCGCCACTCCGTGCACAGACAGCAAAGTACCACTCCACGCACACCATCCAGCCAAGCGCCACTCTACACACACCGCCAGCCAAGCACCACTCCGTGCACAGACAGCCAAGTACCACTCCGTGCACAGACAGCAAAGTACCACTCCATGCACACCATCCAGCCAAGCGCCACTCCACACACACCGCCAGCCAAGCACCACTCCGTGCGTAGATAGCCAAGTACCCCTCCACGCACACCGCCAGCCAAACACCACTCAGCGCACACCGACAGCCAAGCGCCACTCCACACACACAGCCAGCCAAGCACCACTCCACGCACACTGCAAGCCAAGCGCCACTCCACGCACACTGCAAGCCAAGCGCCACTCCACGCACACCGCCAGCCAAGCACCACTCCACGCACACCGCCAGCCAAGCACCACTCCACGCACACTGCAAGCCAAGCGCCACTCCACACACACCGCCAGCCAAGCACCACTCCGTGCACAGACAGCCAAGTACCACTCAACACACACCACCAGCCAAGCGCCACTCCACACACACCGCCAGCCAAGCACCACTCCACGCACACTGCAAGCCAAGCGCCACTCCACGCACACTGCAAGCCAAGCGCCACTCCACGCACACCGCAAGCCAAGCGCCACTCCACACACACCACCAGCCAAGCGCCACTCCACACACACCACCAGCCAAGCGCCACTCCACACACACCACCAGCCAAGCGCCACTCCACACACACCACCAGCCAAGCGCCACTCCACACACACCCCCAGCCAAGCGCCACTCCACACACACCGCCAGCCAAGCACCACTCCGTGCACAGACAGCCAAGCACCACTCCGTGCACAGACAGCAAAGTACCACTCCACGCACACCATCCAGCCAAGCGCCAGTCCACACACACCGCCAGCCAAGCACCACTCCGTGCACAGACAGCCAAGTACCACTCTACACACACCACCAGCCAAGCGCCACTCCACACACACCGCCAGCCAAGCACCACTCCACGCACACCGCCAGCCAAGCACCACTCCACACACACCGCCAGCCAAGCACCACTCCACGCACACCACCAGCCAAGCGCCACTCCACACACACCACCAGCCAAGCGCCACTCCACACACACCACCAGCCAAGTGCCACTCCACACACACCGCCAGCCAATCACCACTCCACACACACCCCCAGCCAAGCGCCACTCCACACACACCCCCAGCCAAGCGCCACTCCACACACACCGCCAGCCAAGCACCACTCCGTGCACAGACAGCCAAGCACCACTCCGTGCACAGACAGCAAAGTACCACTCCACGCACACCATCCAGCCAAGCGCCAGTCCACACACACCGCCAGCCAAGCACCACTCCGTGCACAGACAGCCAAGTACCACTCTACACACACCACCAGCCAAGCGCCACTCCACACACACCGCCAGCCAAGCACCACTCCACGCACACCGCCAGCCAAGCACCACTCCACGCACACTGCAAGCCAAGCGCCACTCCACGCACACCGCAAGCCAATCGCCACTCCACACACACCACCAGCCAAGCGCCACTCCACACACACCACCAGCCAAGCGCCACTCCACACACACCACCAGCCAAGTGCCACTCCACACACACCGCCAGCCAAGCACCACTCCACACACACCACCAGCCAAGCACCACTCAGCGCACACCGACAGCCAAGTACCACTCCACACACACCGCCAGCCAAGCACCACTCCACGCACACCGCAAGCCAAGCGCCACTCACCGCCAGCCAAGCACCGCTCCACGCACACCGCCAGCCATGCTCCACTCCGTGCACAGACAGCAAAGTACCACTCAACGCACACCACCAGCCAAACGCCACTCCACACACACCGCCAGCCAAACACCACTCCACGCACACTGCAAGCCAAGCGCCACTCCACACACACCACCAGCCAAGCGCCACTCCACACACACCACCAGCCAAGCGCCACTCCACACACACCGCCAGCCAAGCACCACTCCGTGCGTAGATAGCCAAGTACCCCTCCACGCACACCGCCAGCCAAACACCACTCAGCGCACACCGACAGCCAAGGGCCACTCCACACACACCGCCAGCCAAGCACCACTCCACGCACACTGCAAGCCAAGCGCCACTCCACGCACACTGCAAGCCAAGCGCCACTCCACGCACACCGCCAGCCGAGCACCACTCCATGCACACTGCAAGCCAAGTGCCACTCCACGCACACTGCAAGCCAAGCGCCACTCCACGCACACTGCAAGCCAAGCGCCACTCCACGCACACCGCCAGCCAAGCACCACTCCACGCACACCGCCAGCCAAGCACCACTCCGTGCACAGACAGCCAAGTACCACTCCACGCACACCATCCAGCCAAACGCCACTCCACACACACCGCCAGCCAAGCACCACTCCGTGCACAGACAGCCAAGTACCACTCAACGCACACCACCAGCCAAGGGCCACTCCACACACACCGCCAGCCAAGCACCACTCCACGCACACTGCAAGCCAAGCGCCACTCCACGCACACTGCAAGCCAAGCGCCACTCCACGCACACTGCAAGCCAAGCGCCACTCCACGCACACTGCAAGCCAAGCGCCACTCCACGCACACTGCAAGCCAAGCGCCACTCCACGCACACCGCCAGCCAAGCACCACTCCACGCACACCGCCAGCCAAGCACCACTCCGTGCACAGACAGCCAAGTACCACTCCACGCACACCATCCAGCCAAACGCCACTCCACACACACCGCCAGCCAAGCACCACTCCGTGCACAGACAGCCAAGTACCACTCAACGCACACCACCAGCCAAGGGCCACTCCACACACACCGCCAGCCAAGCGCCACTCCACGCACACTGCAAGCCAAGCGCCACTCCACGCACACCGCCAGCCAAGCACCACTCCACGCACACTGCCAGCCAAGCACCACTCCGTGCACAGACAGCCAAGTACCACTCCACGCACACCATCCAGCCATGCGCACCTCCACACACACCGCCAGCCAAGCAGCACTCCGTGCACAGACAGCCAAGTACCACTCCACGCACACCATCCAGCCAAGCGCCACTCCACCAGCCAAACACCACTTCACGCACACTGCAAGCCAAGTGCCACTCCACACACACCGCCAGCCAAGCAGTACTTCTTGCCCAAGGGGTCGCTTCCTAAAAACTAAATTTAAATTCCCTGGTGCTAGTGGGTATTTTCTGCCCCCCCCGGGGGCAAAAAGGCAAATAAAACGGGCCGATTTGCACCTAGGGTGGACAGAAAAACAAAAAACACAATCATGGCCACCTGGAAGCGACCCTTACCCAAGGGGTCGCTTCCCAAAAGAAACACAGTGCCCCAACAAATATCCCTGGTGCTAGTGGGAAATTTCTGCCCCCCCTGGGGGCAAAACGGCCGAAAAACAGGCCGATTTGCCCCCAGGGGGGGGCAGAAAAACAAAAAGTTAAGTGTGAGGCCACCTGGAAGCAACCCTTGCCCAAGGGGTCGCTTCCTAAAAGCTAAAAACAAAATCCCTGGTGCTAGTGGGCATTTTCTGTCCCCCCCTGGGGGCAAAACGGCAAAAAAAACGGGCCGATTTGCCCCCAGGGGGGACAGAAAAACGTAAACAAAAAATATGGCCGCCATCTTGGCTCCAAAAAACAACCCTGGTGCTAGTGGGGAATTTCTGCCCCCCCTGGGGGCAAAACGGCCGAAAAAACGGGCCGATTTGCCCCCAGGGGGGGCAGAAAAACGAAAACATTATCACAGCCCGCCTGGAAGCGACCCTTGCCCAAGGGGTCGCTTCCTATAATCTAAAATTACATCCCTGGTGCTAGTGGGGGCATTTCCGCCGCACAATCGCGACGCTGTGCGCGATCGTGAGGCAGAAATGCCCTGCAAAGAGACATCAGGGGAGAGGAAAAACTCTTTCCTCTCCTCTGATGCCTCTTCGCTGCCCCAAACCCCCGCCAGACACTCGAATCTTACCTTTTCCCCAGACGCGCAGGAAGCAGATGGCTTCCCGAGCGCTGGGAATCCATGATGATGTCAGCGCGCGCTGCGCGCGCTGACGTCATCAGGGATTCCCATGGAGGGGGGGGGGGGCGGGGGCGGCAGCGGAAGGTCTTCCGCTGCCGCCCCCAGCGAAACAACGAAGATCAGAGAACCTCGGGGGGAGCGCCAGCGCTTCCCCCGAGGGTGGGGCTCATGACGAGCTGGGCTCGTCATCAGCACACGACCACTGTGCACCATGACGAGCCCAGCTCGTCATCAGCATCGAAAGGGTTAAGCAATGCTCGGGCCAAGAGGTAGTGAAGAAAATCGTATTAAATGCCCCTTGCCCATATTGCAAACTGGTTAAAAATGCTGTTGAACGGAAGGTAAGCAATGGATGCTCATTTGCGGCGAGAGACCAGGAGTTAAGACACGGTTTGACGATTTTGGGGCTGTTCGATGCACTGGCAGACAGAGAAAGCATTGCTCTTTCGTGAATTAACTAAGTGATTAGTCCATCCTTGTACAACCTAGAAAGAGAAGGCGGTTGGGAGAAACTAGACATGCCTCTATGCTTTCAGATAATATTGAGTCTTTGGGGCACAAATCTGTTGTCAAGCTTATGTGCAGTACATGATGACGAGATACAAGGCAGAGCCAAAGAGAGGGCTGAAGCAAGGAGTCTCTCTTTCCAATACTTAATTGATCTATTATTGTCTCTGGAGGAGAGCATTTTGTTACTTGAAGACATGCAGGCAGCATCTCCTGGAATATGATTTTGATATTCCCTGATTCTCTAGACTTCATAAAATAAGACCGGAAACATGAGTCTAATCCCTGCATCTTTAGATCAAAGACCATAAACTGAAAAAAGCAAAAGGAAGAAGAAACAATATTTTAGTGACCCCTCTAAACAACAAAACTCAAGTAGAATAATGTTAGCCCAGTCTTTCTTGCTGCTACCTTGTATAATAAAGTTACATTATAATGGCCCTTCAGGAAGAAATAAAAATTACTCTTTCACTCTTTTTCCTTTCTTTGAATGGCATTTAGTTTGTGGCTGGGCAGGTGTTTATCAGTGTTTTATTTGTTTACACTGGTGAGGGCTATATCCCTTTTAGGATTTTGATTTATCATAAGGTTTTATTGGCATTTTTGGTATCCACATCACATCTGTATCTGTGAGCGTCGCTTATAGCAATTACCATTTACATACAACTTTGGTTCCCACATGCTCCTTTTCAGTATAACATATACAACATATCTCTGTAATTAATACCCCCCCCCACCCCATGTTCCCGTTCCTCGTCGGTGCCCATCAAATTACATGATCACATACACAGTTCAAAAGTATATCTAGGTGCTAAAACCCAGTCATGTCCTAGGCAGCTTTCTGCATTTATTGTCTGCTTTAGGATGCATCCCCATCTGGGGCCTCCTGGGATGCAGGCATTTGGCCTCCCTGTATATCTATATTAACTTCGGTGGGTGCACAGCTTCAGGTTAATTATCTAAATGTTATAAACAAATCACATATGACTAAAAAATGCTCCAATGCATTTCGGGCGGGTTGGCCATTCATCTGGGAGCTCTACAACAAAAGGATATAGCAATAAACATATGCATTCATGCAAAATAAACAGTTGCCACAGATATTATATCACAGCATGCTATGTGGTGATGTGGTGTCCCGTGTGTTAAGTGATAAAAAACGGCGGGTGCATGTGCCTCGAAAATGGGTACGTGCTCAAAAAACTAACAAACTTTCATGGCAGAGTCAGTAGATAGCTTTAAAGGCTAGCTGTAAAAAAAGAACCAACTTTAGGCATATCATGTTGATACACATGCGAGCAAGGGCTAAACGGCAAAAAACGCGGCATATATCCGACTTACTAGATGCGGTCTGATCCTGCAAGGCTTGGCGAGCGTTCAAAGCAATCAGCAGGGCGTCTGAAGGGAGAGCTAACGCGAGCATCGCGATAAAGGTGAACATGAAAAACGGACTACAAAAAATGGAAACGGCGGCCATCTTAAGCGGGTAAAGAATGGCGATAAAGTGTGGGAATACAAAAAGTGACAATGTTAAAAAAGTGACACGGAAAAAAGGTGAACAAGTGTGATGGGCAACGTGTAAAGGCATAAGGTGATCTAATCAGTTATCAGCACATAAAGGAGAACTGGCATCAATAAAAGACCAATACAGGTCATGTTACAGATAAGATGAAAATTCAATTCGATCATTAAGCCCGAAAGGCTTAATGGACTACAGTTTGTAAATCCAAGCATTTTCCCTTTGTAAGAGATGTTTATTATTGTCTCTGCCCTCACATTTATTTACAGTCTCAAGAATCAAAAACTTCAATTGTGAAATGTGATGCTTCATTTCATTAAAATGTACAGCAATGGCAGAGTTTTGTTTTTTTGTCCTGATGTTGGACTTATGTTTGTTTATCCGATCTTTTATTTTTCTTTCAGTTTTCCCGATGTATTCTTTGCCACAAGGGCATTTAACCATATAAATCACGTTGGTAGTGTCGCACGTAGCATTGGTTTGCAGTTTGATATTAAAGCCTTTCATATGGTGCGTGACGATGTTTCCTTTCATAACGTTGTTGCAATTACTGCAGTTCATGCAGGGCCTGGTTCCTTTGTATATAGAAGGTGTAGAAGTTTCTTTAGTCAAAATTTCCCTCATGTTGTGGCTTCTCGTATACGCGAAAATGGGTGGATCTTTGAACAACGCATTGAAATCCGGCTCCATTTCAAGAATTGGCAAATACTTTAAGATAATCTTTTTATAGGCTAAGCTTAACATTGAAAACTTAGACACCAAGACCATCCTGTTAGTTTCAGGTTTAATGGTTCGCTTCAGAAGTTCCTCTCTAGGGATTAGAGATACTCGAGATTTTGCTTGTTCAATCGAGGTTTCTGGATAACCTCTGACCTTAAACCTTTCCCCCATCTCTTTAATTCGAAACATGGCTTGAGTTTCGATCAACTTGATCCTTTTAGCACGTAGCATTTGTGAAAATGGTAAATGGCGCTTTAGTGAGGCTTGATGGAAACTTGAGAAATGTAAAGTGTTAATTCTGTCCGTTCTTTTGCGGTATAGATCAGTTTCAATGTTGGTGGGGGTCAATGTAATTTGTACATCCAGGAAGGTGATAGATTTGTCATCAATCTCCCAAGTAAACTGTATCCTGTCATCAATTCGATAGAGAGTAGTTAAAGCCTCTTGTAACTTTTCTTTAGTATTGCTCCATAGTTCCATTAGGAATGTCAAGACATTGAACCAGCGATGCAAAAATTCCTAATGGAACTAGTATTTTTCACTCTGTATCAAAGTTATTTTGAGTATAAGAATGAATGGTATCTCCAATTGTCAGGTACCCCAATGGGCAATTGTGCAGCACCAATGTACTCAAATATCTACATGAAGCAATATGAGGACACTAACATTTACGCTGACCCAAACTGGACTAACAATATCAAGCTTCTAGTAAGTTACATCGACCAGTTTCAAGACCTTTTCAGCTCTATTATTGACTTGAGTATTACTCATGCACATCTGATGGTATTGGGAGACTTTAATCTTTGGGACAACGGCAGTCTAGATAACCACTTGAGGGACCTAAGACAAACTTGTGAGAACCTTGGCCTGTGTCAAATGTTAACTCAATCAACGCATTTAGGAGGCCATACTCTTGACCTCTTGTTCGCAAAGCAAGCTAAGACTGAGGTAGTGGATGTTTTGCCCCAAAATTGGACGGACCACTTGCTAATCCACTTTGATACCACGCTAGCTAGCTTAGAGGCCATTAGCAATCTTCCATTGAGTTTCCGCAAGGGAAGAGAATGGGCCAAGCTGATAAAAAATAAGACTCTATTGCCTCTCCATGGCCGGATGCCCTTTACCCCTTCCTCTTCTGTGGGTGAAAACTATCAGACCTACTGGAATATTATGGGGGACTCCCTTGATACAGTGGTGCCAATAAAGCGCCTAAAAAACAGGAGGAAAATGTCTGCCCCCTGGTTCAACAACGAATTAAAACAGATACGGGTAACATGTAAAAAGGCAGAGAGGAAATGGAGGAGGGCATATTTGGATAGGAAAGCCTTGGAATTAGCACAGACCCATTATAAGGAATCTATTGGTAAGGCCAAAGCTGATTTTTATGCCAACTCTATTCTGCAAGCTCCTAACAGTACCAAAGCACTTTTTGATATCGTCAGGAATCTATCTAGTCCAGCATGTGCTAATAACAAGGTTATAGCTTCACAGAAGCTATGTGATGATATCGCTGACTTTTTTGAAGATAAAATAACTAAAATTGTTGGGAATTTGCAATCTGATGGGGCGGCTGGCTTAGCTGAGAAATCTGCCTCTGAACCTCAAACAGCTACCATATTGGATACTTTCCACTCTCCCACAGAGGACTCTTTTAACCAGCTGGCTCAAAGTGTGGCCTCAGGTTCCCCACTAGATCCTTTCCCTCATAAAATCTTAACCCTGGGGGAAGAAACTCTACCATGACTATGGAAGATCTGCTGCCAGTCACTGGAGGAAGGTGTGGTACCAGAGGCTCGGAAGCAAGCTATTATAACTCCACTTCTAAAAAAAACCTCCCTGGACCCCTCCGACCCAGCGAGTTTCAGACCAATCTCCTTATTGCCCTACCCAGTTAAAATCCTTGAAAAGGTAGTTAGTAAAAGTCTATCTTGCTATCTAGAGGACAACTCACTGCTGGACAGGGATCAGTTTGGCTTCCGCCCGGGACATGCGACTGAGACCGCACTGGTAACGGCAATGGATAACCTGCGAATGTGCGCTGACAATGGGGTTTCATCTGTCCTGGTACTATTGGATATGTCAGCCGCATTTGACACGGTTAACCGTGCATTGTTGGTCGAGAGACTGGAAGACATAGGGGTAAAAGGACAGGCTTTAAAATGGTTACGTTCATACCTGTCCGGGAGACAACAGGCGGTATCCTTATCGCCATTTACCTCTGACATGTCCCCAGTACTCCATGGGGTACCATAGGGCTCAGCAATAAGCCCGATTCTTTTTAACTTTTATCTACGCCCTCTATTTCCCATTATCAAATCATTTGGGGTAGATCTCATCAACTATGCAGATGACACCCAACTGTAACTCTCACTGGAAGGGAAAAGCGCGATATCTATTGACACCCTCCAGGAGTGTATGTGTCAAACTGCAGGTTGGCTCAAGAGAAATGCCCTACAATTTAATGAGGGAAAACTGAGGTACTATACTGTCCCGCCACGAGAATGTCACGCCACCTACCGTTAGAGTTTAAGCTCACTCCTGAGGGTGACGCTTTGGCCTCTGCTAAAGTGGTGCGCAATCTGGGAGTTATGGTAGACGAAAACCTCGAAATGGATGCACAGGCTAATAAAACTGCCAGTACCTGCCTCTCCTTGCTCCGTATTTTACGGAAAATCCTTCCCCTACTCCCAGAGGACACCCGTCCTCCTCTAGTGAGGAGCATAATATTGAGTAGATTGGACTACTGCAACCCACTGTACTTGGGAGCTCCACAATATATTGTACAGGGGTTGCAGAGAGTTCAATCTATGGCAGCAAAACTGGCCCTAAATAGACAACGCAGATCCTCTACGACGCTGGCCCTAAGATCTTCATTGGTTGCCCATTACGGAGAGAATCCACTTTAAATCCCTTTGCATTGTATATAAGGCAGTACATGGTCAGGGCCCAGCTCCTCTACAAGAAACATTTACTCGATATAATCCAAGTAGGCAGCTCCGTTCCTCAAATTCCAGCTTGATAACTACCACCAGATTTAAGAGGTCTCGGAAAGGTGGTAGAGCCTTTGGAGTGATGGCCTCCCGTATATGGAATGAACTGCCCCTAATGCTTAGACAAGTTAGCTCGCTGATTGGCTTTAGGAAGAGCCTGAAAACCTGGCTCTTCCCAAGCAATGGGTTTTATTTTTTATTTTTTTTTAATTTTTGAAAACCTTTATTGTGCACAAAAACAGTACAAATACGGGCCCACAACCATCCGGCCGGCCACAAACTCTCGTGTAGCACTAGTGCATGTAGTACGGCGACAAGGCAACGCGGCTTGGCAATGGTGACGGTACTAGAACAGACTGGAAAGCGCCGCGGTACCCAGGCACAGGAGCAATGTAGGTTAATTTTAAATTTTTGTGCGAGCATTAAGATCAGGTCATGATATTCCGTACTTAAACAATGAAAAAAGAGAGCAAGGTCCATGCAGGTGGGACTTGACAAAAAACATCATTATCAGGCAATTCGATTCACAACATGCAAGTCCCGACCAGAGGATGGCCACAAAATAGTCAGTCCACAAGAAGCTGCCTCAACAACCCATCTGCATATACACCGCCACCCATCCCCCAGCATGCCTGGCACGGGCCCAAGAAAGAAGGGAAAAATCATAAAAGAGCAAAGAAAGGCACCATAGAAAAAAACCTCGAACTAAAAGTTAACCCCCCACCCTACACACATGCAGAGGCTATGGCCTACCCCCCCCCTAGCAGAGTGTCTGTCGCCCCATAAACCCGAAATATAGTGAGAGAAAGAAAGGGTAGAAGAGAAAGCGAAAGAGAAAATAAAAATAAAAGAGTATAATCCAATGACTTAGGGAGTAGGAACAGAAATCTGTCCCTGAACTCCCACAAGGGAAGATCCGGGAGGAGGATCAATTATACACACATACGAACTCCGCCGGCCCAATAAGCATTCCCCGCCCCATTAGCAGCATTAAATTGAGCAACAATAAGCAATCAATTTGGGGAGAGTCAATGTACAGTCCGTGGCAAAACAGGCCAAATCCGAGGTCCACCCCACCTCCACCCACCCGCCCGGGCACCAAACAAAGAAAGTCTCCTAGCCCTGGCCAGATCTGGGACTCGGGAGAACAAGAGAAAATGGCCGCTCGAAGGAGGGGGGAGGTGCATACACGAAGAAAGAATGGCGTCCGGTCCCAGGAAAGGAATCCCCCTCGGTTTCGGTCGTATCTGGCATAGTCCAGCCGTGAAAGTCACGAAGCAAGGCGGCCAAAATCCAAAACAAGTATGCTGGTACTGAAGCAGGAGGGCAGGACGCTAGTAGCCAAATCCCCGTCATCTCGAATAATTGCACACAGTCAAGCATGGAGCAGGGGGGAAACACTGTATCGGTGACTGTACTAGTAGGTGGCAACACTCCGCTACCAGCCACAGCAATAGTTACTGTATCAGCCACTGCTTCTCTCTGAGACAATGTTGCGGTAGTAGGCTGCGAGAACTTCTGGCCGGAATTTTGTAGGAGACATTCCCCTCGCTCCTGGCTGGAAGTTTGGGTGCATACATCGAGTCGTGACCCCAGCGCGCTATAGCTACTCTTCATCGCTGATCGTAACTCACCCAGGGCTGCCATCACGTCTGCGAGGGTGAATTCAGGCTGTGGAGCCCCCATGTTGGCAATCCTGTAGGAAAATTATGCTCCGACCCCTTTCCCGCCGGGGAGCTAGCTGCTTCCCAAGGGGGATGTGTGGATTTCCTTCCAGCAGCAAACCGCCGGCATCGCCATCTTGTCCGCTTCCCAGCGAGATAGTGCGGGGGGGAGATCGAGAGAAGTAGCGGGGCGCGATCAGGCAGCTATCAGCAGTCCCCAGGCAAGCGTTCTTCAGCCCGATCTAAAACAATGCTGGAAGGTCGACAGTTGCGTGGTGAGGCACTCAGAGCCGGGTAGGGCGCGCCATCATCAGCCAGAAGGACGTGTGGAACGGAGCAGGAGCATGGCGGCCAAGAACAAAGGACCCGCTGGTCAGGCGCCTCTCCCCTCCGTCACCGTATTAGTCCAGGGCGTGCACAGTGGTTGCTGTCGGCAGGCTGCGCTCAGGCCGTAACCCCACAGGGAAGAGCCGTTCAGTCGCACCACCCCCGCAGCAGAGCAACCGCGGAAGGGGACGTGAGGTCCGCAGAGCGTTGCGGAGTAAGCTGGGTCCCGGGCCAGGGCGCGTCTGTCCACAGCTTCGGAATCCGGGCGGGTGGAGAGGCCGGCGGAACACCGGCAGCATCAGCTTCGTTGCCCGCACCTTTCAGGATAAAAACTGGAAAGCAAGGCAGTCAGGATCGTGGTGCGGGAATCCGGGGCCGGCGGAGCCGAAGGCTACACGTCCGCTCAGGTCGCCATCTTGGCTCCTCCTCCAAGCAATGGGTTTTAAACGGATGTATCCCCCAAGCGCCCTCCATTTTGTTGTTGTTGTCCTCCTACATAGCCCGCCCCGCCTCCCAGCTGAGCCGCCCTCGCCCCTCCCCCCCACCCTCCTTATATGACAGCTGTTCCCGCGCGCAGCGTTCGCGCCCAATTCGCGCCGAAGGTGCACCAATGGTAAGCCAGTCTACGCCCGTCCGCGCCTGGACCGCGCCCAGTGCCATACCCCCTGGCCCTCGCATTGCCCAACCATCCCGCATTACTTACGATGCCACCACCCTCCTAGCCCTTAACCCCGGCCGTTCCCCCAACTGCGTCCAAGCCGCTCCTGGACATACCCATGGTCCTTTCTCATGCTACTCCTGCAAGTTCATCGGCACCGTCAACAACTCCGCAACGATCGTACCTCAGATTCCCGAACCCAACCACCTACAATGCATCTTGCTCAACACCCGATCAGTCCACAGGCACGCCATTGACCTATGGAATCTACTAGACACCATCTCTCCGGACGTCGCCTTCCTTACAGAAACATGGATGAACGCCTCCTCCGCCCCAGACATCACCATTGCCATCCCAGAAGACTATAAGATCATACGCAAGGACCGTACCGGCCACACAGGAGGAGGAATCGCTATCGTCCATAAGAACTCCATCCGCATCTCAACCAGCTCAGACGTCAATCTCGCCAACTCTGAACACCTTCACTTCCAGATCCACATCGACCCCAAGACCACACTCAGAGGCACCCTCCTTTACAGACCACCGGGACCCCGCGCACAATTTAGTGAGGACATCACGGACTTCATCACACCACACGCACTCCCCTCCAAAGATTACATCCTTTTGGGAGACCTCAACTTTCACCTGGAAAAGAACAACGACCGCAACTCCACCACCCTTCTGGACAACCTCGCCAACCTCGGACTTAGACAACTGGTCACTTCCCCCACCCACATCGCAGGTCACACTCTCGACCCTATCTTCACCTCCAGCAATCACGTCTCCTTCAGCCACACTACGGCTCTCCTCTGGACTGACCACAGCTGCGTTCACTTCACCTACAACAAGCCCAAACCCAACAACCACCCCCAGCCAACTCTACAAAGAAACTGGAACAAAATCACCATCGACCAGATCTCCTCATCGCTTCTTCTAAACCCCCCAGCCCACTCCTCAAACCCCGACCAAGCCGCCACCAACCTCTCCCTATGGCTATCCAACAGCGCCGACAGCCTAGCACCACTGAAAAAGCGACAAAGCAAACTTGGCAGCAGGAAGGCCTCATGGTTCAACGATGATCTTAAGAAATCCAAGAAACTCTGCCGCTCCCTTGAGAAGGCCTGGAAAAAAGACCCAACCACCAGCACCAAGGACGCCTTCAAAAATGCCACCCGCATACACCACCAACTAATCCGAAAAGCCAAGAAAACCGCCTTCAAGGAACGACTAGACAACAACGCCCACAACAGCAAGGAACTTTTCAACATCGTCAAGGAATTTACCAATCCCTCTCAAGCACTCTGCGACTCTCTAGCCTCATTCTTCCACAACAAAATCGCAGACATCCACAACAGCTTCGACAACCAACCCGGAGACCAACCCTCCCAACCATCTACCGGACCTTCACCCCCCTCGAACACCCTTAATGACTGGAACCCTATCTCCACTGAGGACATCATCCGCCTGATGAATTCCATCCACTCAGGATCCCCCACAGACCCTTGCCCTCACCACATCTTCAACAAAGCAGACTCCATCATAGCACCGCACCTCCGAGAAGTCATCAACTGCTCCTTCAAATCCGCCACCTTCCCAGAAATCTGGAAACACGCCGAACTCAGCGCCCTTCTGAAAAAACCCACAGCGGACCCCACCGAACTCAAAAATTACCGCCCCATCTCGCTCCTTCCTTTCCCGGCCAAAGTCATCAGGAAAGCAGTCAACAATCAGCTCGCCGCCTTCCTCGAAGCCAACAAATCCCTCGACTCCTCACAGTCCGGCTTCCGAGCAAAACACAGCACTGAGACCGCCCTCATCGCAGCAACAGACGACATTCGAACTCTACTGGACAATGGAGACACAGTCGCCCTCATCCTCCTCGACCTCTCCGCAGCCTTCGACACAGTCTGCCATAGCACCCTTCTACAGCGCCTCAGAAACATCGGAATCCAAGGAAAAGCACTGGAATGGATCACCTCGTTCCTCACCGGAAGAACCCAGAGAGTCCGCCTTCCACCATTCAAGTCAGAGGCCTCTGAAGTCATCTGCGGCGTGCCTCAAGGATCTTCACTCAGCCCCACCCTCTTCAACGTATACATGAGCCCCCTCGCGGCCATCGCACGCCAACACAACCTCAACATCATCTCCTACGCGGATGACACTCAACTGATCCTATCACTCACCAATGACCCTAGCACCGCCAAAACTAACCTACACGAAGGAATGAAAGAAGTAGCCGAATGGATGAAACACAGCCGTCTAAAACTGAACTCAGATAAAACAGAAGTCCTTATCTTAGGTACCTCCCCCTCTGCATGGGACGACTCTTGGTGGCCAGAAGCCCTTGGAAAAGCACCCATCCCGACAGACCACGCACGGAACCTGGGCGTCATCCTGGATTCCTCACTCTCGATGAACAGACAAGTCAACGCCGTCTCTTCATCCTGCTTCAACATTCTTCGCATGCTCAAAAAAACATTTCGTTGGATCCCTACCGATACTAGGAAAACGGTCACCCACGCTCTGGTCACGAGCCGACTGGACTATGGAAACACCCTCTACGCCGGTACTACAGCTAAACTCCAGAAAAAACTCCAACGAATCCAAAACGCCTCAGCCAGGCTCATATTAGACATCCCGCGTAAAGAACATATCTCTGGCCACCTGAAAAACCTCCACTGGCTTCCTGTCAATAAGAGGATCACTTTCCGGCTCCTAACCCACGCACACAAAGCACTCCACAAAATCGGACCAGAATGCCTCAACACACAACTGTCCTTTTACACCCCCTCCCGTCAACTACGATCGTCCAACCAAGCCCTTGCCACGGTACCCCGCATCAACAAAACCACCATGGGAGGTAGATCCTTCTCCTACCTGGCAGCTAAATCCTGGAACTCACTTCCCACTTACCTTCGCCTCACCCAGAACCACCTAGCATTCAGAAAGCAACTTAAAACGTGGATATTTGACAAATAATTCCCCACCCCTCCTCAAGCGCCTTGAGACCCTCTGGGTATGTAGCGCGCTATACAAATTCTGTGACTTGACTTGACTATGACGTTAAAACGCATACTTTTACATCACATACCATTACAACGTGATTTTTACAAAGCAGGATCCTTTACAACGCATGCCTTTACAACGCATGTCATTACATAGCAGATGCTATTACAACTCACGCCATTACAACGTAAGTATAGGTAAGTATATCTTTTTTTAAAATAATTGTAATTAATAAATATTTAAATCATTTAATTTATTTAAAGTAGTTTTTTAAAAAACTGAACCCTTAAAATACCCCTGTACCCCTATACCCAAAACCTATCCCTAATCCCTAAAGCTACCCCTGTACCCCAAAACCCAAACCTAGCCCTGAACACTAAAAATACCCCTGTACCCCAAAACCCAAACCTAGCCCTGAACCCTAAAAATACCCCTGTACCCCATAACCCAAACCTAGCCCTGAACCCTAAAAATACCCCTGTACCCCAAAACCCAAACCTAGCCCTGAACCCTAAAAATACCCCTGTACCCCATAACCCAAACCTAGCCCTGAACCCTAAAATACCCCTGTACCCCTTAACCCAAACCTAGCCCTGAACCCTAAAAATACCCCTGTACCCCATAACCCAAACCTAGCTCTGAACCCTAAAAATACCCCTGTACCCCATAACCCAAACCTAGCCCTGAACCCTAAAAATACCCCTGTACCCCATAACCCAAACCTAGCCCTGGACCCTAAAAATACCCCTGTACCCCTTAATCCAAACCTAGCCCTGAACCCTAAAAATACCCCTGTACCCCTTAACCCAAATCTAGCCCTGAACCATAAAAATACCCCTGTACCCCATAACCCAAACCTAGCCCTGAAACCTAAAAATACCCCTGTACCCCATAACCCACATTAAATAAATGTTTTAAAAAAGATAAACTTACCTATACTTACATTGTAATGGCATGCGTTGTAATAGCATCTGCTATGTAATGTCATGCGTTGTAAAGGCATGCGTTGTAAAGGATCCTGTGTTGTAGTAGTTGCGTTGTAAAAGTAGTCCGTTGTAACAGTTGCGTTGTAACTGTTGTTTCCCGTTTTAAACATATCTTCTAAACAGCTGATTCTGATTTTTTACCTTTTTTTCGAGCTTCTCTCTGATCCAAGCGCCAGGATACCCGTAGGGTGACAGTTTTGCGCTATATAAGTTTCTAATACAATACAATACAATACAATACAATACAACTCTCTCTAGGTCCGAGTTGGAACCACAGGGTTAGCTAGTGCCACTATTTGTAGTTGGTGTGAAGGTTCCATTTTTGATACTAAAAGCAAATGTGCTCTTTTGCGTGTTTTTTTATGGGGGTGTTGGGGAACCTCTCCTCTTGAACTTGTTTCCATAAACAGTTAATCCGTATGGATTCTTCCATAGATGTGTGCGATTCTGAACGTACAGTTCAGGATACAACAGCATTGGCTCGTTGGGAGGAGCAGGGGGAAGAGGGGCATCGAAGCCTGTTCAAAGACATTTGCAATACTAGGGAATCTGCAGTGCCTGTGACTGTAATGGAACTGATTCTCATACAAAGTGCTCGGATACCTTTTGGGTCCAGTCTAACCCTGCTTCTCATTGTCTCTCTCTTCGCCTCTGTGTGTTCTTGCTGCCCTGTCCCGGTTACCCGCTGCTGCTGAGTTCAGTGCTGCTCTCTCTGGTGCTGCGAAAGGCTCTGTAATTTGAGTGACAGAAGCAAAGTCACTGTTTAGGAAAGTGAGTCAATTACTCATCCAGCTGCAGCGCGTACTTCGGACGATCACGTAGACCAGTTACTTTTAAAGTAGAACGCGAGTCACGGAGAGAACATAGCATTGAGGCAAGAGCTGCCACCTTTGGAACTGGAGAACAGGGTTCGAGTCTGGGTGTCGGCTCAGCAACCTGTGATTCCGCATAACTCACGTAATCCTCCCGTACCCTTAAAATACAATAAAAGAAAGTCAGGGCAAGCCATCTGTTACCAGTTAACACGAGATGCAGGCGCGATAATTGGAAACAGATGGCGCTGATGCTCGCTCTCGCAAGCCCTTGGCCGTGGGCAGATGCAAAGGTGGGACATGCACCGCCTTTGGCCAATTGCGTGAATTGGCTTGGTAGTTTAGTCTGCCCTGTTCCCATGATGCACTGGGCCAGGGACAGACTGATTTGCATATAGCCAGGTTCTGAGCTGGGATGGTGCAGTGAGACAAATAACGGTGATGGATCAAGCCCTGATCTTTGGACTGGGTAAGAGTGGTCTGCTTAATTCAGACACTCTGTTCATCACCACCCCCTTTTCTGAATCGTTTTTGGCCACTATAGGTGTGGCAGGGTATACTCAGACATGAGTCCCTTTCTCACTGCACCATCAGGATTCAAGCAAGCCGGGCCGAAGATAGCTGAAATGCCAGAAACCGGTCCCCGGTAGCTTGTCTCCTTTCTGGTGAAGAATTGGCTTGGTAGTTTAGTCTGCCCTGTTCCCATGATGCACTGGGCCAGGGACAGACTGATTTGCATATAGCCAGGTTCTGAGCTGGGATGGTGCAGTGAGACAAATAACGGTGATGGATCAAGCCCTGATCTTTGGACTGGGTAAGAGTGGTCTGCTTAATTCAGACACTCTGTTCATCACCACCCCCTTTTCTGAATCGTTTTTCATAGAAAGACACACGCAAAGGTCAATAGGTTGATAGCAAAAAAGAAATCGCACGAACGACACACGCACAAGCGTGTGGTCCCAGTTGAAAGCTCTAACAAAAAGACTCACAGAGCATGCGCGCTGGCTCAGGGGGGACCTAAAAAGGATCCTTTTTAAATCCTTGTTCCTAAAGCCCTGCATGCTACTGGAGCAGGTTATCTACGAGAGAGGATTCATGATTATGTCCCTTCTAGAAACAGACATTCCTCCTCCGAGCGATTGGCTAGAGTTCATAAAATTTGTCGGGCCAGAACTGGAGGCAGGTCCTTTTCTTCCCTCGGGCCGGTCACAAGAAATTAACTCCCTCTGGAGCTACGCATCACAACTGAACTATTCAGCTTCAAGAAAAAATTTAAAACATGGCTCTTTCAACAAGTTTAACAAGACAATCAGTGTTGTGCAGGTAGCCTTGTTTTCAGCGCCCGGACACTCTTTGAAGTAGCTTTACGCTATATGATTCTCATATCATCATTCCAATTTCCCCATTCCACTGCAATCTATCCAACTCCTATCCACTCTAATCTACCCCACTCCACCACCGTATACCGCCCTCCAATCTACCCTACTCCAATCTTCCACAATTAATCCTACTCCACTCTACCACTCTCCACCCTACCCAAATCTACTCCGCTCCAATCTACCATACTCCATTCAAATCTTCCACACTCCAGTCTAACCAACTCCACGTCAGTCCACCCCACTCCACCCCAATCTAACTCACCCCAATCTACTCCACCCCAGTCTACCCCATCCACTCAGATCCACTCTACTCCAGTCTACCCCACTCCACCAACCAAAATGTACCCCACTCCAATCCAACCCACACCACTCTTCCCCACTCCAAGTATCCCTTTTCAATCGGCCCCCCTCCAATCTACCCTATTCAATTCTAATCTACCCTACTCCATTCCAATCTACCCTACTCTAATCCACCCAATCTACTCCACCACACTACACTCTACTCTACCTAACTCCACTCTCCCCAATCCATCTCATTCCACTCCCATCTTGACTTCACTCCAACAGATCCAACACCACTCCAATCTACCCTACCTCACCCCACTCTACACTACCCCAATCTACCACACTCCATTCCACTGTACCCCTCTCGATTTTACTCAATCTGCCACATTCCATCCACAACTTCCCACTTATGTCTTATCTAACCCAATCCACCCCAAACTATCCTACTCCTACCTAACCTATACCCCTCCACCTCAAACTATCCTACTCCAATCTACACCACCCTAACCCCTTCTATCCCACTCCAATCTACCCCACCCCATCTCAATCTACCTCAAGCGACTCTATCCAGCTACTTTACAATCTACTCCACTCCAATCTTCCCCACTTCACTCCAATCTATCCTACCCTAATCCACCCAGTCTATTCCACCCCATCTGCCCCAGTCCACTCTACACCACTTCACTCAAATTTACTCCTATCTACCCCAATTCACCGCACTCCACTCTTCCCCACTGACTCCAGTCTACCACCATATATCCTACTCCACACCAATCTACCCAACTCCAAACTACCCCACTCCAGTCTCCACCAGTCAATTTATCTCTGCTTGCACTTCACCCCAATCTACCCTAATTCATTCTACCTCACTCCCCAATCTACCCCACACCACTTTACCCAAATCTACCGCACTCCAAAATATTCTAGTCTTCCCCCACTCCATTCTACCCTACTATAATCCAAACAATCTACCCTATTTCATTCTGCGCGACTCCACTCTACCCCAATATATCCCACTCCACTCTGCCCTAATCTACCCGACTCCTATGTATTCCAATTCAATCTATCCCACTCCAATTTACACCACTCAAATTATCCCACATCAATCCACCCCACTCAGGTCTACCCCACTCCACTCTACCCCGATCTACCCATTCCACTCTACCCCACGCCACTAACATTTAGCCATGCTGAACAGCAGCCTCACTGGTGTACATAATGGCTAAAACACATTGCCAAAGCCAGTAGCTCTCCTAGGTGAGACCTACTGGCTTTGCCAGTGCTTGTTTGCAATGTGGCTAGCTGTGCATTTTGAGCCTAGGGAAACCTAGCAAACCTGCAAATTTTTTAAAACTAGACACTTGACGTAATCCAGGGTGGGTGACTTGCATGGCTCTCATCGGGATTTCTTACCAGGAAGCCGGTGCAAACCCCAACTTTGTCTAAAAAAAGCATTTTCTCACTTTTCAGTGATGGAAGGTTCTTGGATTTATATGCAGCAACAAATACCCTACCATCTACCATTCCCCTCAAGTCTCCTGATTAAAATAGTACCTCACTTGTGAGGCTAAGCCTCGTGCCAGCAACAGAAACAGATCATAACAAGGTCAATGAATGTCCCTTTGCGAGAACTCTTATTGACCGTAGTTTGATCCTTTCTTGTCACGGGCACTAGCCCAGCCAGACAAGTGGGCAGCCTTTTTTATCGGGACAAGGGGCGGAATGCCGGTTGTTAGGAATATTGGGGATTCCTTCTGATTCTGGAAGAATGTCACAGAAATGCATGATTGTAGGCACATTTTGAGGTTTGTAGGGCATTTCAAGTAAGAACACTTTGTGGGATCCATGAGAGGTACACCACCCCGTCTCCCCTGGGTGTCTATTTTCCAGAAACGCCTGGCTTTGGTAGGTTTACGTGGTTGACCGCTGAACTTGTGCCCAAAAACTGCAGCTACCCCTTTTGTTGATGTGTCCACATTGCGTCTTGGACCCTGCCCTTTTGCGTGCACTAAGCCTACCCACTCAGGTGAAGTACCATGTTTATCAAGATATGGGTGGGATCTCTTGGTGGTGGGAAATTTGCAGTTCACCTTAGATTCCAGTACTTTGAGTCTCAGAAATGTGAAGAAAAGGTGGGCTTTTATCCTATGTTTGAGGATTGCAAGGCCTTCTGGGTAATAAAATCTTGTGGGATCCACGCAGGACACACCACCCTGTATTCCCCCTGGTGTTTAGTTTATAACAAGCAATTGGAAACGCAATAGCTCTTGCTTTTGTTGGATTTGGAGCTACTGGCATTGTAAATGTCAATATTGTTTACTTATGTGTTATCGAGTCTATTTATCTGATGTCTTCTGTAATTATGTAGACTGGATTGGATTAGTTATTTGTGACATTGTAAGGCATGGAATTGCTTGGTGTGGAGTGGATTTGTGTATTGGAATTACATGGCATGATGTGCTGTGGGATTATGTGGATAGTAATTATGTTGTATTGTGTGTACTGGAATTATGTGGAGTGGGATAATGTGTTTTCGAGTGTAATTATGTGCAATGGTATTTTGTGTTGTGGAGTGGTATGTAGTGAAGTTTAATGAAGTGGTGAACTGTTAACACCTTTGCCGGGGCGGCTATTCCGCCGCAGCGCTCCCATGCTGGTGACGGAACCGCTCCGTCACCAGCCTCGGTTGAGCTGTGCTCACGACGGAGTGGTTCCGTCATAGCCCCGCCCACTCAATGGAACGCCCAGCGCAGGCGCGGCGAGCGGGCCATGACGGAACCGCTCCGTCAACAGCACAGCGCTACCGCGGCTGATGACGGAGCGGTTCCGTCATCAACGTCGAAGAGGTTAAAGGCTGCCTTCCATGGCACACAAACATCTATAAATAATACTTTTAAATTTACATAATCTATGTTGTAAACGGCCAAACATTAATGCACTTGATAAGGAAATGCCCTCCCCACCTTAACAAAACAAAGAACTCCATTGTTTGTCTTTTTTTCTAGAACTTTGTACAGCGTGCTCCTTACTTAGTGATGTATGTAGCGCTGCTGGAAAGGAAGCTTACTGTATCCGCTCAGCACTTAAAAAACTTATCAAGACACTCCGCCAAGCCATCAAATGACCCGCAGTTTCAGGAACAGTCCGCGTGGAGTGACGGGCTGCTCTGGGCAGTATATCTTAGTTCTCTGACCCGTTAGCACAGGGTCAACACTTTTATACCATCAAGTAGTACATAGCTCTGTGGTGTTTTAAATATGAAATATGGGCCCTTGTGCTTCATGCTTTGGTTGACTAGATGCTGCTTGAGTGACAGCAGATTGGGTGTGATGTGGTCATATATTAAAATGAAAACACATGGTGGTGATGGACGGAGCTCTAAAATGTTTCAGACACTCACCCCAGGTCTTCCCTGGACCGGAAACAAGCATCCTGGGCCCGGTTTCGGAGTAAGACCCCTCATCAGCCATGATAGCTTGAATCCAGTGGCAAAGTGAGCAAGGGACGTACGTCTGGGCATACTGGCCTGGACTGTTCCCCTGAGGCACAAGGTCACAACTGATTTGCATTTGGCTGGGTCTGAACTGGTGTGGTGAAGTGAGCTAAAGAACGCTGATAGATCAACCCAGATCTGTGATTGGGGGTGAGTGTCTGAAAAGTTTCAGCGCTCTGTCCATTATCTCCTTCTGTTTGTGTAGTGTCTTAGTTCAGTGTTCCAATGTGGAGTGCTACTCCTAGTTGCTAGGTGCTCACTTTAGAACATGGAACCGGAATAGTCAGTTGCTTCATTAGGTGCTAATGGGAGGAGAAGGTCATTTTGTTTTTATCTAGACCTGTGAGAGATGCGGAGTTCAACTATTCGGTGATTGAGAGGGAAGCTCTTGCCATCTATTGGGCCATCCGTAAATTACGAACGTTTCTGTGGGGAAGCAAGTTTGAGGTATTAACTGACTATAATCCACTGAAGGAAGTGTTTAGCAAGAAAGGAATTTACTTGGTTTCTCACTGTGTACGGAAGTGGGTGGTAGCGTTACAAGTAGTTTGCTTTGTAGTTTCCTATGTTCCTAACACTCTAGCTGATTGTTTATCGAGGTTAGGTGATGTCCATGATGAGGTAGCTGAAGGGAGTGAATGGTTAGGAGGAGAAGAACTTGAGAATGATGTTGATGTGTGCATTGTAAGTGATGGTATTGTTTCTGAAGTGGAATGGAGAGAGTTTTTAGCAAAAGATGATGTTTTGCAAAAGGTAGTGGCTATGGTATTGGATGTGTGGTGTGAAAAGGATTGTTGTCTGGAGCTTAAGGGGTTCTGGCAAGTCAAAGATGAATTAGCTGTTGTTGATGGTATCCTCTTGAGGGGCAGTAAGTTGGTTGCTCCTCGTGCTCTATGGGAACGATTGCTTAAAAGCGCTCATGCCAGTCATATGGGAATAGTCAAAACAGAAGAGTGTAAATGCAGTGCTAAGGTTTAAAAGTGCAGAACCCAACCCATGGTACTGAGGGAACAGTCCAAGGAGCCTTGGTCCGATATTGCCATTGATATTTTAGGTCCAGTAACACTTAATACACGTGATCGTATGTCTTAGTTTGCATGGATATGTATTCGCGGTGGCTAGAGATCAAAGTAGTCAATTCTTTAGAGTCCACTGTGGGTATTGATTTTCTGGATGAACTTTTTGAGAGAGGTTTCCCAATTTCATTACTCTCTGACAACGGTGTTCAATTTACCTCGAGGATTGTTGAAGACTTTTTGTGTTGCAGGGGAATCAAACACAAGAAGGCAGCTTATTACAGTCCTGAAAGCAATGGTGTTGTGGAAAGGTTTGTGAAGGTGTTAAAGGAGACCTTGCAGAAAGCCATTATGACAGGTATGAATTGGTAGGTGAATGTAAAAATCAAGGACCCCCTGAGTAGTAAATATATTTCAATTCCTAGGCAAGGGAAATAGAATTCAAGTGAGAAATAACTCCTAGGCATTTAAAATCAATCATGTACATATATATGTATAGGTCAGGGAAAATTAAGCAACGAAAACTATGTAAAAAACATTGACTTTTAATAATTTTGTTAAAAACTTTTGTTTAAAAAATTGTGTTAATAACACAATATAAAATACATTTCAAAACATTTCAATCAAGTACAATCAGAAAATAGACAAATTAAAAGTAGTGGCAAATTTTATGTTCTTTATCAATTTTGTCGACGCGCGTTTCGGCGTAATCAGAACGTCTTCTTCAGGAGTAGCCACAGATTAACATAAAGACATTAATAAATAAACATTGAATAGTGTCTATATCTTACATATTCTAAATATCATTTACAATGTATCTTAGTGTCTTTTTTTTAGAAAAAACAACATCTTAAAAAAACGATAAGCATTTTTGCCTTTGGTTTATAACAATTTAAAATAAAGCAAATATTCATCATCCAAGTTACTAAAAATCCCTTCATACAAATTCATTTTATATGGTATACATTGTTGTACCTCCTTCCGTCTAGAGGGTACTAGTATCAGTGCTCATTTCATAACGAGGAACATGAATAAAATGGATTTATTCATTTCTCACTGGCCGAGGCTTCCAAGTGAAGCAGGGTGACCACTACTCTGAGCGAATTTCTTTGGACCAGGGGGTGCCGCAGGGCTCGTCCCTGAGTCCAACACTTTTCAACCTTTATGTCGCTCCTCTTGCCACCTTAGTAGAGAGTCACGGCCTCCGTTTGGTGTCGTATGCCGACGACACGCAGTTGGTTATCTCCCTGTCGCGTGCACCCAGTCTCTCGGCAGACATCTTCAGAGCTTGCATGCAAGATCTAGCTGCCTGGATGTCCGCCAACTGCCTCAAGCTCAACGGAGGCAAGACCGAGGTACTGGTCGTGGGGGGCTGCCAATCAGCGTGGACGTCGGCATGGTGGCCATCCTGTCTAGGTCCAACACCCACTCCGTGCCAGAAAGCAAAGAACTTGGGCATCTGGTTTGATACTGACCTTACCTTCGGCCCCCAGATCAATCAGGTGGTCGGATCATGTTTTGGGACCCTCAAAAGTCTCAGGAAGACTTTGAAGTTTTTACCTGTGAGAGCCCGACAAACCTTGGTGCATGCACTAGTCACATCAAAGATGGACTATGGCAATCTTCTCTATTTAGGGACCTTGGAGAAGAATCTCAACCGCCTACAGGTCCTACAGAATGCCGCTGCCCGACTAGTGCTTAGACTACCCAGAAGAGCCGCATCTGCAGCGGCCCTCCGGTCTCTGCATTGGCTCCCGGTCAGAAGCAGGGTAGAATTCAAAGCTCTATGCACGTGCCATCGGATCATCAATGGGAGATCTCCTCTCCCTTTGCAAGGACTTCTGACGTCTTACGAGCCGTCCCGCTCGTTGAGATCCTCCGGCTCTGGACTCCTGGTTATTCCCAAGGTGTCTAGAACACGGATGGGCGGAAGACCCTTCAGGTACCTTGCAGCCTCAAGATGGAACAAACTACCCATGGCATTGAGATTAGAGCCATCAGAATCAATTTTTAGAGCCAAACTTAAAACTGCACTATTCGCTCAGTAAGGTATGCCGCTTCTATAGGATCCAGTAAGAGTCTCTCCTCAGCGCGGGGACACGCCGCTGTGCGTCGCCATGCGCTTTACAAAACCCCCTAAATAGAAATAGAAAATAAAATATTCTCCTCGTTAAAAACTACAAAAGAATAAACATTCCTATTTTATGAAATATCCATGTAGGCTTCGGGTTTCGTATAATACAAAAAATCTGGTAGAAAAAAGATACCTGTGTTCGAACATCCAAGTGGGAACTACTTAAGAAAGTCTGAATCCCCCTGGTGATCACTGTTCGAGCCAAGACCATGTGTCTAGGAGAAACTAGCCGAAAATAGAAGAAGGAGAAAAGAGATTGACACATATAACCTTACGTTTTCAATTGCAATCGGTAATGAACCAAAACCGAGAAGGAAAAAAAGATGTTACTTGAATATAAACGGAGACCAGATTATAAAAGGCGATATTCCATTATTTCTGCTCTTGCAATTTAAACTGGAGACCTTTCTATAAATGAAAATATAAAATGAGGAATAATGAACTATATTAATAAAGGATGGCTCATGATATATATATTCCTGCTATGTTCTATTTTACCTGGATAAAGTTTCATAACTTGCGCGATGCGGGGCAAAAGATGGCCACCGGCGTCTGACGTCACAAGGGAGGAGTATCAAGGGACTCCTAATTTCCGGGTTCTAAATACTCATGAACAGTCACATGCGAGATTACGAAGTAAACCACGTGATACTTTGGGTTTTACAATCGCGCAGTCATAACATAAAGAAAGGACTAAAGTGAATGTGTATAGAGGTAAAAACATATACTTTCAACAAAACCTTATTATTTTGCTGAACGTGATCTACACATAAAGATCATGTGGATGTATAGAGACTCGTTTTGATTATACAGGTATTAATTATTCCGATGTTACTTACCGATTCCCATCTTTAATGTAGATGTATAGTAACGCGTTCCGATTATCCAGTTATTAATTACCAACTTCAATCTAATATGGCAGAAAACATCAGGAAACTGTACATGCATATGGTTATATAATATGCCATTTGCAGATAAAGAGTGTACAAATAAAAATACACAACATAGGGAAAGATTAATTATCTTCCCATGCTATGCACAATAGTCTACAGTGTGTTCATGCCAAATTTCCAATCGTAAAATATACAACATGAAGAAACATGTTCTCCCAAGTTATACATGATCGACTGAAATGTATTGATACCCTATGTAAGTCGTAAATATACTATATTATATCGAACCATTTTAAAATTTCAAGATGAGCTCTCTAATAATAATGGAACTATCAACTAAACCCCGTTTCAGTAAAGACCAATAATCTCTAATAATAGAGTATTCTAATACAATCATTAATTCCTATAATGGACGAAGGTGAACGGACATAACATCCTTCTCTAAAACAAACAATATATATCCACATTGGAATTGTACTATTAATATTCGTGTCTAATCTCTATCTGTTACATTTTAAGTGTGTTCAGTTTTTAGATGTATATAATGTAATTCAAAAATAAAGCAAATATTCATAATCCAAGTTACTAAAAATACCTTCATACAAATTCATTTTATTTGGTATACAGTGTTGTACCTCCTTCCGTCTAGAGGGTACTAGTATCCGAGAGCTCATATAACGAGGAACATGAATAAAATTATTTTAGTAAGATAGATTTTAAACTATCTTGCTCATAACAAAGATTTAGTAATAAAGAGCTGTGACAAGGGATGTCATCGACACAATGGAGTATGATCAAAAGATGACTACTATGCTTAATAATAATGCTCGTTATTCTAAAATAATGTCTAATACTCTGTCTAAAATTGCTAAAAGCTGGTGTCGCACAAAGCTCTTTGTCTTGCTGAGCTAGGGATCATCTAAAACTATTTTTACGTCTTAATTCCCATAAACTGACATTTTTATTGCGGGGGCGTTTCTTTACAAATCCAATCACTTTGGTTCTGTTAGGGCAGTTGAGCAGCGCCTTACCCCACAACATCCCATTGCGAGCCTGCTGCTTTCGCTAAGTGGCAAAAAGCTCATCTCTGCAAACAAATACCATTCTTTAACCAACCACGCACTAATTCCCCGACCAAAAAATTTATGCATAACTAGCCTCAAAATCTTATTGCGCGCTATCACACATGTCGGGCATGTTTTCCTTACCCGTTGCTTCATGCACAACCTGGAACACTTATTTGTTTGACTCCTCCCCCACTTCTTCAATCATATGTAAATGTTTCTTCTTTGGCTTTAAACGTTTACACATCGGGAGGAGCTACGACAGCAAACAAGATGGCCGCTTAGTCTCCCGGCTCCGCCGACCTCCGTCTTTTACTTGCAGATCCTGTCATCTATCCTGATTTTCCGCCACATATCCGTGTCTATGAACTAATCTGCAGTCCGATGGAGCAATCCAGAGACTTTTCCGACATTGTGGAGTGGATTAATGTCGAGGTTTGACTCGAGGCCTAACCCAGTCTGGAAGCCGGGGTCTCGAGTGCTGGTCTTGCCGGGTCCCAGTTGAACAACAGTGGACTGGTGAGGGCGGCAGGGACCGGTCCATGGAACTTTCAACATCTTTTGGACTGCTTTGCTGCCGATCTGCTGCCTGGTCTCATATCGAAGGTGAGGAGACGTGTGACGCCCGAGGCGGTGTGGCGGAGGTCCCTGACCCGGAGGCCTAGTGTTCGCCTCGCCGGTGCCTTTGGGTTGGGGACTTGGCGCGCACGAACGCATGTTGACGATCTGTCCCTCACGGTTCATCCCTGCTCCGCCTAATCTTCCCCCGGGGAGAGCGGCTCTCCGAGGGCATCACTATGCCGGATGTCATGCGAGACCTGGCGGAGCGGACTGAGTGCGGCCCGTCACTGCGGTCTGTGCTGGCAGCCCTCGAGGCACTTCAGGTGACTATGGAGGCCCAGGTCTGTAAACTGATGTCGGCAGCAGACAGAATTAGGCAATCGGGACCGGACCCTGATTCATCGCAAGGAACTCGACGGCCAGCTCTACTCCCGATAGACAGCCCAGCGGTGCATTCAGACCCTGTGCATGGAGCTGTGCCTGCCCCTACAGAAGTGGAACTGATCGAACATGCTGCGATCTGTGTATCGACTGTATGGTCGGAATCCTTGGTTTCGCTACCAGTGGAACATTTAACTGCTGTTCCCACTCTGGAAACTTTTGGTCGAGACTGTGAACTGCGTTGGATTGTGTCGCACCCCCTTCCCAGCTGGTTCATCAAGATGGTGGAGGAAACAGTGTCGGGCCTTGGAGTCGGGGAGGGGCACCGTTGGAACCAGCCATGTACTTTGGGGCTTGCCATCTTTTCTCCATCTAGCAGACTATATTTCGGCAACTTCTATGTATATTTTGACAATTTGTGGATGGAGTTCTACTTACCAGAGGGAGTCAACAAGTTTGATCGACGGGGTCAAGGCTGAGACTGTTGTTTTGGGTTTACTATTGTGCTTTAATCGGTAACAGGATTTGCTTTATTAGATTAACGGAGACCAGGCGGGTTTTATAGTTTCCTCCGGTGTAATCTTCTATTGTGTTTTGCTCTATTGCGTCAGCTTTGTGGGGGATTCTTTGTTAAGGCGGGGCGAGGGGGGGGGGAAGACCGGGAATGTGACCGACAATGCCCTCCTCCATTTCTACTTTTAGTGTCGGGGTTTAGTTACTCTTTTATATCTCTTCGTTCTCTCTATATGTCGGTTTCAGTTATTTGGGGCGACAGGTACGCTGCTAGGGGGTTTAGGCCATAGTCATCTGCAGGGGTGCAGGGTGGGGGATTGGGGGAGGGGATTTTTTGTTTTGCCTTTATTTGTTTCTATGGCCTTTTTTTCTCTTTCGTTTCCTTTCCTTTGCCTTTTCTTTCGTTTCTTCATTTTTCGGGTCAGCGTAGTGGGTCTACTCTTGTGTCTATTATCGATCTTTCTTTATATATGCCTATACTTTCTACAGTATTATCAGTATCAATGGGCGGGCGCTTAACTGGTGCAAACTGTGACTGTATGCGTGTTTATCCTGAATCATATGCTTTAGCGCCACTGTTCTAACTGCGATCGTTCCAACTGTGGATGTCTTACTATTTTGCCCGCCCTTTATGCTACTCTGTGTTATTGTATGGCACCTGATCCTTTCATTTTTTACATAAAATGGAGCCTTTTGAATCCTGTAATTTAGTTGGTACCCTCAATAACAAGTTTTAACCGAATCTATGGTACCTCCGATTCACGGGCTGCCGAGTCGTGTCATAACTGACTTGCTGTGATGAAACTGATTAGTGGCCGGCCCTGGTGGTTGTAGGCCCATACTTGTAACCGTTTGAAGTAACAATAAAGGTTTTCCGAAAAAAAAAATGTTTACACATCCTGGCATAATGCCCCCTCTTCTTACATTTTCTGCATACAATAGAACACTCAACGCCACAGCATCCCTCAACTCCACAGCATCCCTCAACTCCACAGCATCCCTCAAGGCCACAGCATCCCTCAAGGCCACAGCATCCCTCAAGGCCACAGCATCCCTCAAGGCCACAGCATCCCTCAAGGCCACAGCATCACCAAGCACCACTGAAGGCCACAGCATCACTCTGTGCAACCATTCAACAACTGGTTCTAATATGTTCTCTCAATGTTTCAAGCTTTATTACAAATGTCACAAAAAGATGTTAATATTTCACTGCTGTTCTTGGATTTTCATCCCAATAAATTATACTGAACATAATCTTCCCAAAAGTTATTTACAAAAGTTTAAGCTATTTCCATTATAAATTACAATAACTTTTATTTAAGTATTAGTTATCAAAAAAAATAAAAGCCATTGTTATTTGTAATATTAATACATCTAAGTCATGTAAATACAACACATATTGCATTACAAATGCTATAGGTGTCACGTTTTTAAAAGTTAAAACTATTGGCATTGTAAATGACAAAGCTAATAATTTCGCTATTTTCAAAACCAACACATAAATAAAATATTTGTCATTTACAATACCAATAGCTAAAAATGTCCTAATGCGAGACCTATTGCATTGCAAATGCTTGTTTACATAGTTCTCGTTCCGTAATTTTCCCTGGCCTATACATATATATGTACATGATTGATTTAAATTGCCTAGGAGTTATTTCTCACTTGAATTCGATTTCCATGTCCTAGGAATTGAAATATATTTACTACTCAGGGGGTCCTTGATTTTTACATTTACTTTACCCACAGCTTGTCTGTGCAGGGCTGTTCTAATGCCTTGTGTTACTGTATATTCTATTTGGTTTTTATGAATCTAAGTGTTCATATAATACGGACATTTCCTTTTTTTCTGTGCCTGTCTTTCCATCACATCTTGTGCTTTTTTAATTACTTTCAATTACTTACAAAATGATTAAAAGTCAATGTTTTTTACATAGTTTCTGTTCCTTAATTTTCCCTGACCTATACATATATATGTACATGATTGATTTAAATTTCCTAGGAGTTATTTCTCACATGAATTGGGAGGTGGCTGTGAGAAAGAAAGTCAGGGAATTTAGGTTTAATTTGCATTCTTCAACAGGACTGTCTCCTTTTCGTTTGTTACAAAAAAGGGTGGCCAACTCAGAGGTTTGCCCCTCGTGGGTTGTTGCAAAAAGGTCTGTTGTTGGTGGTGATGTTGGTAGTGTGAATGGTCGGAGAGTAAGAGACCGTGTGGTTATGGAGAAAAGGAAGAAATGGTTCGATGAGCGTAAAGCTGTCAAAACTACAGTTTCTGTGGGTGATTGGGTTAAGATCAAAAATCCTCGCTTGGGTAAAGGTAATTCAAAATTTAGCAGACCATTCAAGGTTTTTAAGGTTTTTAAAAATGCCATTAAGAAAGTGCCCTCTGCCTCCCCACATCTGTGTCATGTAGGGGATTGAATGACCCCTCATCTTCCAAAAGCGGGAGCGTGTGAAATATATATGGTGGAGGTATTTAAATTGGATGAGGCAGTAGTGTGTGGAGATTTCCGCACCACTGGGCTAGCGAGGCCCTCCGACCAGTCATCGTCTGTCATGTCGGGTAGGTCTTCTTCTCATGCCTCCCTGGTCTTGTGTAGTGCGGGTGTGGGTGGTTAGCGGCTGATAAATCTGGCGAATCTTATGTGGTCCCAAGTCTCCCATCAATAGTCTGCCTACCAGGGGATGAAATTCTGGCCGAGTGTCGATCAAGTGAATCAGGGGTGTCAGGGCATGCCTCAACTGGAGGTACTTGTAAAACTGCATCTGGTGCAACTGGAAGTCTGTTTGTAATTGCTGGAATGATTTAAGAGTAGTGCCCTGCATGACATCCCCCAGAGTGGAAATACCCAATAAATGCCTCCATTGTTATGTGCTCATGCGCAAAAGCTGGGTCCTTTAGGCGAGTTTTACCACCATTCATTTAAAATCAACAGATGGGATGTTGCATAATAAGAGTAGACATCCGCTGCTGTAATGCCCCGCAGTATGTTGATTGTGTGCACGTCCGTAGCGCCACACGAATTGCACCTCCATTCCACAAGAACCTATTTAGGATTGCATTGACTTAGGCCAACCACGTACGGGGGATACCATATGGGAAATTTTGTAGCTGATAAAGTATTTGTGGTAGACCATTTTAAAAATTGCTGATATTATGATAGCGGTAGATGGGACCAGATTGTGGTCGTGTCTTGTAAAGTAGTAAGGAATGGGTTAATGTTGTGTGTCCACGAAGTTGTGGGGCAAGGTGAGATAAAAACTACTAGGTATTTAAACCCTTCAGTCGCATGGGACAGCTGCGTAGCCCATGATCCGCGTCCCTGGTCACCGCATATTGGGAAGAGTACCAATTTGGAAGGGTTTATACAGAGTCCTGAGGTCTCTCCACAGACCCGTAGAATCTGAAAGATTCGGGGTCTCGAATACCCTGGGTCGGTCATGAAAAACAACACGTCATCCACATATAATGCGATTCTATCGGATTGCGTCTATGACCGCTGAAACTCCCGGATCAGTGGATCGCGTCGCACCCAGGCCGCCAGGGGCCCCTCTGCCAGGGCGTATAATAACTGAGACAGGGAGCAGCCCAGCCGTGTTCCGCAGCCTAAAGGGAAGGAGGTCGACTGATGTCCTGCAATACGGACATAGGCTGAAAGGTCGGTATAAAATAATTGAACCTAGGCCAGAAATCGCGGACCGAGATTAATGGATCTAAGGAGTTGAAATAGATATGTCCAGCTTAAGGAATCAAACGCTTTTTCTATGTCTGCAAACAGAGTGGCCGCAGGGCGACCTTACTCTGGGGCCTTTGGTAATGCATTATTGACCAGCCAGATGTTGTGTTGGGTGGACTGATGTGGCATGAAGCCGGACTGATCGGGGTGGATCAACTCATGAATGCACGTACGAAGGCGGTCTACGAGAACTTTACCCAGGAGTTTGGACTCAAAATGTATGAGAGAGATGGGACGGTATGAGGAAGGGTCCTCCGGAGGGCTGCCAGATTTGAGAAACAGGACAGTTTCGGCATGACGCCAATCGGGAGGTAGTATGCGTTGCTCGAGAGCACTGCAGAGTGCTTCCAGCAAGAGAGGAACCAGCGTAGTCATATGTGACCTTAGAAATTCACTCGAAGTGGTTAGGACCAGCAGCCCGGCCCGGGTGTATGCTGGCTAGTGCGCCACTGAGTTCTTCCATTGTTATGGGGGCATCTAGTTGGTCTCGTACATGGTCTGAGAGTTTTCTAGGGGGTTTGTCTGTTAGGAGAATTTCTATGTGGGCGCTAGATATGTGCTCTTGCTGCGCATAGCGTGAGGCATAGTAAACTGCGAACACCTGAGCCACTGCCGCTGGGGATTAGCACTGGGCTCCGTCTCGATCCCGCAGTGTTGGGACCACAGCCTCGCAGCATGGCACAGCCGATCAAGCTTTTTGCTAGATTTCCCGCCCCATTGGTAGATTTTGTGTTGTGACGCTAGCCAGATTTCTTTCGCTTCATTGGTTAGGTGTTGATGTATCTGCTGATGCACTTCTGGTAGATTGCGGAGTACTGTCCGGTTTGGGATCTATGACAATTTGGGCTTTAAGGGTTCTCTGACGGTTCTCCAGCTCAACAAGTTGTGGAATGCATTTTCGTCTGCTCGGAAGCTGCTGTCCACCCCATGGATCGTAGGCTTAAGAACTTCCCATAGGATAATTTTGGACTGGGCTGAGGCGTTGTTGGATGCAAAATAGTCTGAAATGTCCTGCCTTAAGGTCTCCTGATAGACCGGGTCTCGGAGACACCAGGGCGACAGCCGCCATCGGAAAGGAGGCCTTTGAGATCCTATGCGGAGTTTGAACAGGACAGGTGAGTGATCGGACAATATCTTGAGCAAAATGGAGGTATGTGATATCTATGTATGTAGCTGTGTGGCATGAAAACATAGTCCAAGCGTGACACCGAGCCATGGACGGCGTATACAAATGTAAACTCTGCCTCGGCAGGGTGATACTCCCGCCATACATCGGACCATCCCGATTTATTGGCCAAAATATGTAATTTGGATCTTCTTGTCCGGGGCTCGCACTTCTTCTCGTGCAGGCGATCCAGGGGTGACATGACCTCATTCAAAACACTGCCCAGCAGTGTCCGGCCTCTCCGGGAGTCCCAAACCCAAGGCCATGTGATTCTGTCTATAAAAGAATTTCCGGAGGGGTAGATATATGCTGCAATATTCATGTGTTCCCTGTGTATCGTCCCCGATATAATGGTGTAGCGAATGCCCGGTCCAACCAATTTTTGGAGAAGACAAATGGGACCCTGTGTTGTAGTAGGATAGCTGTGCCCCTGGAGCCCCTAACGAACCCTGATTGATAAACTATATAATAACCACATCTTGTGAGGCATGGACTTTTATTACCCAGGATATGGTTCTCTTGCAGGAGAAGGATGTCTGCTTCAAAGTGTTTGGCTTGCCGGAGAGCTGCCCCCCTCTTAATCTTATTGAGCAGCCCTCTTACATTCCAAGAGACTTTAGTCAGTACCTCAAGCTGGAGAGTACCTGCGTTCGCTGTCATCTATTGTACGTGTGAAGAGCACCTTCAGCCCTGTGCATGTGGTTGTTGTGTAACCTCTGTGTACCTGTGAGAACTATAACTATAATAACTGAAAGTTTTTGCAATTCCCATCCCCCAACCCCGTTACTGCCACCAACGCGGAACATCTGTCGCGGAGGAGGAAGCCCAGGGCCCGACAGGAGGCCCAGGGGACCTCGTCCAATCATATCCCAACTTCCCATAAAACATGAGCATAAATGTGTAGGGTCGTGATTGTTCCTTGAGATGGCATCCAAGCCGAAGTGGTGCTCCAAATGATTCAGCATTTACCAGGGTAAAGTGCACCCGATCGTGGCCGGGAACCTGCGAATTAAAGGCGGTTTGGCCCGCCTTACAATTCTTCGTCTGGGGTCTGAGAGCGCCAATTTGATCTTGATCTGTGTCTTCTTTTGAAATTGTTTCTCTGTTGTCAATTTTCTGCGAGCCTTGAGATGAGTCTGATTCTAGTGGAAGCGGTGTATGTGGTCTGAGATGTGTTGTTTCATCCGCCCATGCGAAGACCGCTTCTGGCAAGTCAAAAAAGTAGGACTTTGAGTTATACGTGACTCTCATTCCGGCCGGCTATAACAACATATATTGTATGTTGAGGTCCCTGAGTCTGCGCTTGACTGCGGTGAAAGACTGGCGTTGTTGTTGTACCATCCTGGTATAGTCTGTGAAGACCATTATCTGGCATGACTTGAAAAGTAAAGTAATTTGTCCTTGTGATTCCTGGCGTATTGTAAGATAGCGTCCCGATCTGCATGATTCAGCAACTTGGCAATCACTGGTCTCTGCCTTTCTCCCGGGGGTGGTTTCTTAGTCTGTGCCCAATGTGCCCTCTCGACGACAAAGCAGGTGGACAGCGAGGCTTCCGGCAGGAGGGCCTTTAACCATTGTGTAAGGAAGTGGTCCATGGAAGAGCCTTCACACCCCTCCGGGAAGCCAATAAAGCGCAGATTATTGCGCCGAGACCGGCCCTCTGTGTCCTCCACTCAGGAGGCTAGTTCCAATGTAACAACAGTGAGCTTATTCACCTTCTTTGACAGGGCTGTTACTGTGTCCTCTACTGTTGACACTTGTTTCCGCCTCTGTGATGCGGTCCAAAGCCTTATGGAGGTCCTGGCGTAGAAATGATACCTCGGTCCCCATGGTGCCGATTTTTGCCTCGAGGGTGTCCTGGGATTGTGTAATTGCTGCCAATAGCGCCGCATTATCTGGGATCGGGCCTCCAGCTTCTCCAGCAGCGCTGACTGGGCCGGTAGTAAATTGATCCAGGGTGTTTTGTTTAGGACCAGAGCCCCTGGCATGTCCTTCCCAATATCAGCAGGGGGCAGAAGGAACGGCTCCCTCCAGTCACCATGCCGACTTACTCCCACGCAGTGTATAGATGGGGCCGATCTATCCTGGATGCCGTCCAAGGATCACCCAGTCGGCTGTCCCGTAAATCTTGCCGGGCAATGGCCCTATGGGCCCGGCCTCACAGAATCTAGCTGCCTCTGACCACAAGCCGCACCAAGCCTAGCCTGGCCGCTTCCGTAGCCCTCGGCGGCCAGCCAAGCAGACCCCCTAACGGGATCAGATTCGCCGGACACCCGACCTGTGGCGCGCCCCAGCAGGGCAGCGTGCCCAGGATGTATTAGCTGCCACAGATGCACCTCCACAGCTGTCCCCCGATGGCCCGGCACCAGTGCCCCCCTTATCTGTAGCCCCAGCAGGCGGGAACCAACGACCCAGCTCCACACAGCGGGCAGCACCAACGACGAAAGGGAACCACACTGAGGAACCGCAGTGGGTCTTATTTTGGGCCTGGTAGGTGCAAATCCCTGCATTTGTGACCCAGCTCGGCCTCTCCGTCCTCTTCGTGGGATCCTGGTCTCCTCCCAGTCCCACGGCCGTCGTTAGCTCCCTGATGGTATGGTTTTAATTTCCACACGAGTGATGATTTTAATGTAAGGGAGGGCCAGGTAGGGCCTGACTTCCCCGTTCTGACTTCTCCAGCCTCGGGCAGGCTTGCCCCTGCGCGCTGCCTGGCCCACAGTCAAGTACTCCTAGTAGGGCACGCCTGCCCCAGCGACGCCAACCATCCAGGCCTCAGCCTCACCGTGGGTCCTGCTGCCTCTCTGTCGAATTCTTGCAGATGGCATTCTTAAGCGCAGGCGTCCCAAGCCAGCAAGGGAGGCCCGCAGGGAGTCACCTCGCAGCCATAGACGCCCGGATGCCACCACACCAGCAGCAGACAAGCCTCCTCAAGGGCCAGTGGGCACCCCCGGACATGTTCGACCCGAATCAAGCTGCCGCAGCGGCAACAATTTGTCATAGTGCAGCCTCACTTCTGGGTTCCGGCGAAGCTCTCGTCTGCCTTCTGGGTCACGTCTGGTCCCGGGCGCCAGGCCCTGGGGAGGCTCTCTTTCCAATAGGCCCAGACCCTCGTCGCCTATCGGTCCGTTTACAGAGGGTTCCAGCCAGGGGGTCACCGTTTCGCCTCGCCGTGGGGCGTCTGCCTGTCCCCAGCCGCCGATGTAGTCAGGATGTTATGTTTAGGCAGGATTACATGCAGACTAGCAGCTTGGCTTCCCAGTGCTCGTCAGGCTGCATCCGCCCTGATGGCTGTCCAAGCAATGCCCCTCTGGTCATTTGGACTTTGCTGACTATTTGATCATACCATCTGTAGCAGTTGCTCTTGACTAAAAGTCTACTATCTTCAAAATGGTCTTTGTGTGTTGGTATATCATATTTGGACAAGAAGTTACCCAACCCTAATGGAGTGCAGCTACTGTAGTTGGTATAGAGTTCTTCTGAGTCAATAGGAAATGAAACGCTGCATCACTGTTTGATTAATTTAGTCTTTTATAAACACAGACTTATGATGAAATTCAATTTGCGACGAAGATTGATCATGGCATATTTCTGCCACTTCAAATATAAGCCTTGGCGATATGGCCATTTAGGGTAAAATGTGCACCAGTTGAATAATAATAACCTCAGAGTGATGATAGGCTTCTGTGCATGCTCAAGGCTTAGAATTCCTGAGGCTTGGGAATTGCTTTAGACAGAGCAGCACATTCATAAATAACCAGATGTTGCTAGCGGGCACCACTCTAAAGGCTTTTAAGAGGAACGTGGCTATCAACAGCAAGGGTTTGGGAACAGCAGACTCACTCTCTGAGAATATATCTAGTTTGAGAAACACAGCTGAAAACTTGAGCAGCTTTTACTCTGACTTCTGAGGACCATCAGTTAACCAACCTGCTCAAGCCCACTCTGCCTGTTGAAGGGCGTATGCTGTTGGGAGCACTAAAATGTGCTACAGGGGTTAAATTGCCTAGTATAAATCTACAATAACTTAAAAACAGTACCCTCATCTCGCGTTATCCCTGCTACTATTTACATGTCAACTTTGGAATTAATTTACACATCTGTTGACTGACATGTACTCTTAATTAATTTTACAGCCACCACTCTTGCCCAATCTGGCGGAGAGAATGTGAGGAATGGGTCGAGTTAGTTATCGTGTTGCTCTGGATGGTATCCATTTTTGTTCCTCTGGAAGAATGTTCTTCTAATCAGTGTATTATGGAGATAGGACAGCATATTTTCAAACATCTTTCAGCGGCAAAATGCTAACATAGACATGATATTTCTGATGTTTTCTCAGAAACAAAAATGGGGATTTGCCAAATCATTGAACTTGGCCATGATGAGGCATAAATTCTAAATACACCCCCAAACGTGTGGATGAATTTGTTGCAAGCTTGTTTATATTGACAAGTGACTACTTTTGGACAAGGCTGCCAATTTACAAAAAGGGAAGCTGATTTCACAGGGTTCAAGCATAGAGATGCCGGAGAGGTTCTGGGCAGCCATGAACTAAACTTTATAAGAGAGACTATGGAGGAGATGGACATTTTAACAGCAGAATGGGTGTTCCTAGTGGTGATCAGCACGATGCAGATGGTAATGTAAGGTTCTTTGCAGATCTTACAAGCCTCAGCCACCACATCATCACACATGGTTTACCACTACACATTTGGCAAGAGCCACCACATATCTGCACATACCCCTTATGACAAAGATCAATGGAGTTTGTTTAAGGGTTTGTTGGAGTACTATTCAAAATGTGTGCCTAAGTTTGCTGTGCAAACTGAACCAATGAGAGTATTGCTGAGAATCAGGAAACATCTTGAGTGGACAAGACAAGTTAGCAGGAAGAGGTTGTAAGGTTGGTATCATCACACCTTTTGTTGTAAGAAAGAAAACATTTGTATCAATAGATGCCAGTGCACATGGTATTGGATTTGTGTTTTTGTAGGGTTGTGAGGCTAAAGACAGGATAGTAGGATTTTCCGCTCACGAGAGAAGTGTTGACTGCTACCTGGGTGCAAGAATGTATGTGTGAGGTCTAAAAGGGACATTCAAGATGGATCACAGACCCCTAGTTAAGGTGTTCCTGTCTGGTGGAACCCTGAAAGGTTTAGCACGCTTGGCTATGTTGACAGCTAAATTGTACGACTTCAATCTTGGCGTGGATTATATACCTGAGTGAAATAATAGGCAGGCTGATTGTCTGTCACTGATGCATGCTAAACAGAGGATGAATAAAGGTGGAAAAAGTGTGTGGATGTGGTACAAAGATCACGTTTCAGTGTTTTGAACAAATTGTCTATAAGAGGAGAGAATGTGTTTACGTGAAGCAAAATGTTTGTGTCTTTATTATAATCAAAAACTTTCCTTTAACTATGAAATGTAATATTCTGTATCAGGACCGGAGGCGAGGGTTATGCTAGTTTTAAAGTCACCTATTACCAGCGAAGCCACTTTTTCCGCCGCCTTGAAGTAGAATAGTTTGAAAATGGAAGCATATGGCCAGTCCAGCGAGATGCCAAGGAGAACACCTTCTATGTCTCAGCACCTCTGCATCAAATCATGAAGTGTCTATGCCCTCTTTTTCCATTACCCTTTTAACCCATCTGACTATGGTTGGAGAAGAGGCAGCTTTGAAAGGATAATCACAATGAGCAACTCATTAACTCCTGGAAGAGAATGAGACTCCATTAGGAGAAAACATTCTTCCTGTGAGGTCTATGGCCCATACATCCAAGATTCTTTGACATGAAATTAAACAAAGAAGCATCACAAACGTAGCTGATAATTCCTTTGTGGATAAATTCTTATTGTGTTGCCACGGGGAAGCATATGCAACACTTCATGGACATCCCAAAGAAGAGACTATTTGGGCACCAGGAATACTGACAGTTGCACCTCTTTTAACAGTGTGCACTCAGAGATGTTCATCAGTGGTTAAAAACCATATGTATACATGGTCTCCTGAGATTACTGATTTAAAAGTATTAACTGACCTTTAACATTGTCCTTCTGTGAAAATTTGGGAAAATTTGGGATAAAACATTCAAAATCTGGACATGGTCGGACCCCATGGAACCCAAGCCTGCTCCAGACACCATCATGCCCTTTGACTCCCAGTCGGATTGTATCACTTTGCTGTACTGTTAGCCAAGCCTTCCTGGTGAGACCCTGAACCTGTTTAGAAAGGCCCAGGAGTGTCCAGCGCTCCCTGTAATCCTCCATATCAGAAGACAGAGTGAGCCTTCCAGTGCCAGGCAATGATACAGTCACTGTGTACTTTTCAGAGTACTCTAAAGGTGGGGGAGACTAATTGATGAATCCTAGGAAATTCTATCAGAACTTGGAACCACTATTGCAACACCAAATCGGAGTGATCAATGTCAGATTCACCTCTTGACACTTGGGCATTGGCCCTCACAATCCTGGGAAAGGCAAAGTTGAGTTCCAGTGACCACGCTAGAGGAAACTAGTTAGTTCCTTCCGAAAATGGTCTTTATGATAAGGACTCCATATCTTCATGAGTGCCTAAAACACTCATTTGTGTATCTTCCATGAACTGGCATCCTGATTGCCAATCCGTGTTCTTGTCATGCCGACCGAGTAGATATTTTGCTGCCATAGCCACCTGGTTCTCCAGGAAGAAATGCTAGAAGTCCTTGGCCATCTCCGCAAGTAACCGTGAAAGGGTGTCCACCCCCCCCCCCCCCCCCCCCCCACGGCTCCGGTGGTTTGTGTAGCATAGTACTGATATATTATCCATCTTAGGAAGCACACAACATTTTGCTTTGTCCTTTGTACAGCATGATAGCCAAGGATCCCACCTGACATTCCAGGTAGTTTGTTATCCTAGTTCGTCTTCTGACCTGAATATTGCCCTGCCGTTCCATGATTCCATATGCTGAAGCCACCAGTGAATTTCTTCCTAGGCTTCGTCTGTAAGGTCCACATATTCCTTTTTTTACGAAAGTCCTCTTATGAGGTGAAGGGCCTTCAGTTGTTGCATTGCATGATAATAAAGCGGTCTGGAAATATGGCCTGGATCGAGGAAGCTCCACAAACTGGGCTACCTTAGAAGAAGTATTTTGGGTGTAATCACTGCTTATTGCAGTACCTTCTTTATGTTCATTATTTTTTAATTCACCAATTGATTTGTAGCTCAGAGTGAGTACACCACAAAACTCATGAGTTTAATTGAATGTGTATTCTGATTCCTCTTGATTGATCTCAATACCCATGTCGTATATTAGCGCGACTGTCAGATAAACTCTGACATTTATACAGGATTAGGTTGGCATTAAGATTAATTATCATTGTCTTGCCCGGATGAATTCTGTTACTGTTCTCAGGACAGTTTGTGTTCCCTAAAAATATCACCGCTCATTTTGACCAGACTGATAAGGTCTTTGGCAATATAATGGTACCAGTTTCTCTCAATAAACATCATGGCTATCTAAGTCCTATATAGTAAGTTTCATCCTTTTGGGTTTTATTACTATATCCAGCTATCTTTAGGTTATGGAAAGGGACAACACACTCACGTTATTGTGGCATGCTGCATCCTTGATGTCCCTTCCCTCAAGGTAGGTTAATAACATCTCGAGAGACTCAACCATTTGTGGGAGTTCGAAATTATATTTTTGTCTGGTTAAGTGCTAGGATCCTGTTGCTAAAAATACGTTACGAGTATACTCAGTGTAGTTTTTATTTTTATTGCAGGGTTCCTGGGATATGATTAAGAATAATTTCTCATAGGATGGCTCCTGAATAGGATGATTCAAACATCCATGAATACAGATCTTTTAGCGTATTTTAGTGCCTGATCAGCTCAAAGGCCTTCTTCAGATTGATATTTAATTATTATAGCTCCCTAGCTATGTAATGTATGTGAGGGGTGATTCATAAATGTGTGTGAATATTTATGATGAGGCCTACCTTGTTCATATATGGATGATGAAGCAGGACTATGCAACTTAGGGTTGTAGCTGCTTTTCAAACAGCAGGGAGAGCACCACCCTGTAGTCACACATTTGTCAAGTGCTGGTAATTTTGTCTATATCTCCTCATCTGGTGTAATCTCAGATGGCCAGTTTGGCCTTAGTTTTGGCTGGAATCTGGTCCTCTGTTCGTCTGTCCCACGAGGTGGAGCCAGGTTTTCCACCGGAGCAAATGGTTCTGAAAGGCCAGACGACCAAGACTTAAGTTTCTATCCAGAAGGACCCAGTGCATGGTTCACTATCATTTATATAGAGCCATTCACCATCTCAGTGATAGTATCCTCCCAAAGAATCGGTTCTTCAACCTCATCTTTATAGATCTATGATCTCCATTTTGCATAATGTACGTAGGACCATAGTAGTAAAGTGTCAGTATTCACCCACAGAGGCTAAGGTCGGTATTCATGCCAATTATCAAAGGGACTCTCTACTCACTGCATTCTGGGTAACCAGTACTGTTGAGTTATCTCAGAGACTCTCACAATGGGTCTCAAAACAAGCATTGAGAAGGCCCTATGCAGTTTAGATGAAGCAACTCTCACAGGAGTAACACTGACGCCCTCTGGTATGCAGGCTCGTTGAAAAGAGGAACGGAAAGACCTTCAAGCACTGAGTTTTTTGCTGCATGGGTCTGATAGCTAGAAGTGGTGTACCGAAAGTCCAGTAAGTGTGCGTGCATTTGTTTGAAATTGTGCATCTGACTACATTATTCTATTGGGAATTGCATGTTGACTTGGGTGTCGCAGGAGCGCTCAAGCTCCACCTAGCATTTGGTGGACTTTACTGCACCGACTGAGCGCAATATGAGATAAAGTAACACGCTAGTGCCACCTGGCACTGAAGTGAAGGTGCATGTGAGAAACTTAAAATATAACAAAATCAGCAATAAAGAGAATTAGAATGTGGTTAACAGTATGGGAAAGTATAACTGCGATCCAGAGGGAAAGAAGCTACTTATCTGAACTGATGAAGGAGCAGCTTAGTAAGAGTAAGAAAGGCTAACCAGGAAGGACTACGTTAATATGGCTGTGGACTATCTTTGAGTATTCTGAACTACCCTTTTTCCTTACATCTCATGGGAAATTTAGTTGGTTTATTATGGGGACTGCTGTTCAGTAAAGTGAAGAAAGAGAAAGCATAACCCTCCTCTCTGGTTATGACTTAAAATGTTTGTGAGAGAAGGTATAATCAAATGTTTGGTAATGGTTATTGGGATGCAAATGTGTTCGGAATACGTGTAAACATTTTTAGTGGATTTTGAAATGCAGCATATTAGAACAACGTGTATAATCTCCATCCATGTGGCATTGTGGAGAGATCGTATAGAACCATCAAGGACACAATTAAGTTAGACTGCAAGAGGAAGTTGGCGCTGGACAGGGCATTAGAAGATTTAATTTGGCCGCATTGCAATTGCGACAACAGTTTCACACGGAGGGCCCTGTTACTGATGGTGAGGGACAGGGATGGCACTATAAGGTTGGTAGAGTTCGAGAGTGAGCACAATGTGCCTGTTTGGGTTTAGATCATGGAGCTTATCTCATAGGAACACACAACATAACACTGCCTGTGGGGCAGAACCTTGGAGCTGTGCATGTCCTGTTTTGACCAACTACAGACCAGCACCTTGGAGGGGGGACTTCTGGCGGGTGAAAGTGGATGCAACAGATTACAACATTAGCAACCATTCATTAACAATTTTGCCACCCGTTGAGGCTCCTGGACTGCGTAGAGGCTCTATAAACCCTATATACATCGTTCGTGCAGGTTCCTCTGCACTCACCCCTGGGTTTGTGTTGCCACAGCTAAATCCTTGTCATATGCTTGGCGTTCACTTTCTTCAAGTCTTTGACATTGAAGATCATTATGGTGCCTTTTAAGCCAGGTAAACTGAAGCTGAAAAAAACATGCTTCTGCCCTAGCTCCTACAGTCCGAGGAAGAGACAAGAATCGAGCCATAATTCACACAGTTAGATTGACTCTGTGTTAACTTGGGCTCAGTTTTCAGCTTTGATTCGAATCTTAAAGGCCAACCTCCGGGATGATTTGCGATTTACATTCTGCCCATTCTCGCATTAATTCTGGATTTGAGTTCTCATAGCTTGGGGCCATATGAATTCTTAACCCCCTTGGGATTCTATTAACATCGATGTATCGCTGTAATGACCACGACTCCCACCACTTACTTTGTTCACAACGCATCTTTTTTCCAGTTTTTAAAATGTTTCTTTCACCGAACTGAAGAGGTTAATGGGAGAGGCACACCTCTGTTAATTCAAATTTAAATAAGTTCACTGTATGTGAATTTCTCAATGCGTGCTATGGAGGTATGCGCAGTGCCAAAACTGCGCTATGCAATATTGAGTATGATCAAGCGAAACCGCTTGCCCTCTGTGCACTGTTGCAACTCCTGGTTGGATTCGAAAAAATCATCAAATGTCTAGCATAAATTTATAAGAAAACTTCACGAAAACAAAGATGTTTAATCACTTGATTTTTTACTGAGATATCTTAGTTCATCAAGACATTATTGTATATCATAACATCCCATATCACTCATAATCCATTGTTTGTTTGAAAAAATTCATTCTTTTCTCACAAGATGCCCATGCCCAATGCATTTCTGGCCACACGGCCCTTCGTCAGGGGCTGTACCTGAAAAACATAAAAATGTGTTCTATCACCATTTTGCAAAACCTTCAACGTCGTAGGTTACAGTATAATACAGCACTAAATTGATGAACCACATCCTATCTGAAATGTTCACTTACAGTTGTCATTAATGAAAATATACAAATACATCTGAGAAAATGACAGTGTTAACATTTTGTATTGATAAATATGGCACATGGTCCAAACAGTAAACTCACTAGTGGGGATTGTGAAAAAATCTGGAGATCAATGGTAACAGAACAGTGCGGAATCTGGAAGATGTCCGAACAATTGTACAGAAGCGTGTCAGCGCTCTATGAGTAAACAAACGAAAAATAGACCCAAGATTACCAAGAGTACTAATGTGGTGACGAGACATTTCCAAGATGTTATACAGGGATTTATTGACTTACATCAGCGTATGAAAAACGACGTGCACGGTATCCAAAATATAGTAAATGAATTCAACATCCAAAATCGTTTCCGAATGGTCTGATGGCAACGTGCCGGTCTTTCTGAAAACACAAAAGAAGTGAATGACTACTCTGGGCTCACTGCCACAGTGAACGGACTGTCGCGCATGCAACGCACTGAAATAACCTGAATCGGAAAAAATAACGGCTGAAGAAATCAACAGAGTCTCTCCCTATATTGTTCCATGCGCTGAAGTACCTAAAGCACACGGAGGTATGATTTAATAATTGAAGAGAAAGAACTCAACAAAAAACAGACGTGCTAAAAAATCTATACGATCTAAACAAACCAACCACGGTGTTAACTGTTCTGTGCAGTGTACCAAACAGCCGGTGTCTATGTCGCTGGAAAGCAGAAAAGCCGTCGAAAATGCTTCTCAAAAAGACAACACAGTGACATAATATTTAGGGTTACCGTCTATCTCCACCGCGACAAACCACCATAAATAATAGATTAGCACTCATACCTTTTTTTTAAATTTTTTTTATTTTTGTTGCAAAATACAAATAGTATCATCATCATCATCAGTCACATAGAAACGTACAGTCGTAGGGTTCATTTATAGTACAAGGTAAATGTGAGACGGTAAGCATCGTAATAGTTCCCAACAGTTGCGTTACGAATTCGTTAAACAGGGTGATCTGATGAAAGGGAAAATGGGTATACCGTGAAAATTACAATTTGCGTTTTATGTTTTTTGTAAATAACAGCGAACATAAACCAGAAGAACTGCACACGTAAACCGGCATGTCATTGAGGTAGCTTCGACAGTATCTAGCATCACAGTCGTCATAAAAGGGGCCAATCAGACACTCCTACGCCCCAAGCCCCACTCCATCCCCCTCCCAGCATACTCCCAGCGCATATCCATCCCGCTCCCACGTGCGTTGCCCATCAACCAACCCCATACCCAATCAGTTGTCTTCTACACTCTCTGAACCCTCTAGATCTTCCTCATCCAGTGGCTCACATATGTCCCCCCTATAGGAGTTCCAAGGCTGCCAGACCCCATTCCATTTACGCGGATTATCCCGTAATTTATACACTGCTCTTTCGGTCAGCATGAGCATGTCCATGTTCCGGATCCATTGAGCCAGTGTGGGGAGATCAGCCGACCCCCATTTCTGTGCTATATCTCGTTTGGCCGTTACCAGCCCCACTGTGGTCCATGCCCTTGCATAAAAGGTAAGGTCAGTCGGCCCCCAAACATTCAGCAGGCACACCCGCGGGTCCAAAGTGAGTGAGGTGTTTAGTGCCTGGGCTATGGTACGCAGAACCCGTTGCCAATAGCTAACAATCAACGGACACTCCCATAATGTGTGTATAAACATGCCCTCTGCCCCGCAACCCCTGAGACAATAGGGATGATCCGCCCTGTGCAGTCTATGTAGTGCCGTGCGAGTGTAGTAAATCCTATGCAGAATCTTTAGCTGTACCAGGCGGAATTTGAAAGATATGCCTGCCTCACGAGGGGACGCCATGGCTGCGTTCCAGTCGGTTTCGTCTAAATCTCCTAGATCAGTCGTCCATTTGTCTTTCAGTTTCTCTAGTGGGTCAGGCATATTGTTAATCAACTTACGATACGTCATCGATGTCACCCCTTCCTGTAGGTAGTCTGTGAGTAGGCGGTCCTCTAGGGGGGAAGATTCTGGTGGGGATGTGTCTGGTGGAATTGCCGCTTGTATGTATCTGTACAGCTCATTATCCCCCAGCTCATACTGCTCCTGTAGAGTCGCAAAAGGAATCACCCCCTCCCTCGTCCATAGGTCCCCCACAGTGGAGATCCCGATGTTATCCCATTGCGTGAAGCCCTTAGAGCGTCGTAAATGGCCCAATGCTTTCGTGTCCCATAGAGGCGTAAGTTTGGTGATGGTCCCGTCCCATTTCAGTTTTGCTTGCGCCTTATACCATAGACGAACAGTGTGTTTCGTGGGCCCAATGAGTTTTGCCGCAATACCGCGGTGGTACAGTGGGGCCAACATACTGTTCGTACCCAGTTGTGCCCTGTCTGCTTTAAACGCTGGGTCCTCTTGCGGGGCGTGTATCCACTGATTAAGGATCTTAAGCTGGGCCGCCCAGTAGTACAGCTGTATGTTGGGCAACGCGATGCCTCCGTCGTACCAACCCCTATTCAGTTTTATGTGCGAGATCCGGGCTGGCCGGTTTCCCCAGAGCAGGCCCGTGATCTGCGCCGTTATCTTTTGGAGGAAGCTATCCGGTACCAAATGTGGAGCATTTTCAAGAATATACAGGAAGCACGGCAGGGCCATCATTTTAAAGAGCGCTGCCCTTCCCAGTAATGTCAATGGGAGTTCTTTCCAATGTTGCACATCATTACGGAGGCGGAGCAAGGGAGGCTGCAAATTAAGCCGTGCGAACTCTGCCTCGTCTCGAGTAATTTGGATCCCCAAATATTTAAAGGAAGTGAGCGCTAGCTCTAGCGGACAGGAGTCCGGGAGTGGCGGGAGCGGCCCCCGTAGCTCGAAAATTATCGATTTCGCCCAGTTAATGGTGTAGCCCGAGACTCGCCCATGTGCAGTACAGAGAGCCAGGAGATTAGGAAGGCTGTCCTCTAAGTCAGTAAGGTATATCAACATGTCGTCCGCGTATAGGGACACTCTATCCTCCCAATGCGGGGTCCACTGGATCCCTTTCAGGAGCTGCGTGGTGCGAATAGTAACCGCCGCCGGTTCCAGAACCAGGGCAAAAAGGAGGGGTGAAAGCCGACACCCTTGTCGCGTGCCACGACCTAGGTGTATGGTTTTAGAAATGTGACCATTAGCTACTACTCTGGCCACGGTGTCTTTGTAAAGCATGCGTATCCAGGAGATAAACACCGGACCAAAGCCCATGCGTGCGAGCACTGCAAAGAGATAGTTCCACTCCACCATGTCGAACGCCATCTTGGCGTCTAGTGAGAGGATCGCAGCTGGCTCTCGTAGTAGCGAGAGTCTCGCCACAACCCCATGCACCCTGCGGAGGTTTAAGGCCGTACTTCGATGTGGCATGAAGCCGGATTGGTCTGGGTGAATCAATTCAGTTAGGCACCGCAAGAGCCTATTCGCCAACACTTTAGCGATAATTTTTGCCTCTGGGTTCAGAAGGGAGATGGGTCTATACGACGAGCATTCACTGGGGGGTTTACCCGGTTTCGGAATGGCTACAATAGTCGCCATCCGCTGGTCCGGCGGCAACATCCCCTTCATCCTACATTCCTCGTACATGTGAGTAAGGGGTGTACCCAAGGATTCTGTCATGGTTTTAAACCACTCGATGGGAATTCCATTGGGGCCCAGGGCCTTACCCGAATGAAGGGAGCCAATTGCTAGTTGAATCTCTTCCACCGTCAAGGGCGCGTCGATGTCCTTCGACGCTTCGTCCGTCAATTTCGGCAGGGGCACATGCTCGAGGGCAACACGGGCCTCGTCCTCCGTCACCACTGTCGTAGGGGTGTATACTTCACTAAAATAATCAGCAAGGACCTCCACTATCTCGCCAGGGCGGGTGTGAACGACGCCACATGAGTCAGTGAGCTGTAGGATATTTCTCCCTCCCCCCTGCTTCTTGTCTAGCCACGCCAAGAGTTTGCTAGCTTTGTCCCCGATGTCGTAGACCCTGTGTTGTGTCGCAGCAATATCCGACACCGTGACTCTCCGTAAGTGGTCGGTGAGGCGACGTTGATGGGCCTGCAGGTCGTGGAGTGTGTCGTCCGAAGGATTTGCCATATGGGCGGTGTTGGCCCTCTCGAGGCCCAATTCCAATTCTAATGCCTCCCTCCTATGTGCTTTTTTATGGTTCGCAACAATGGCAATGGCTTGGCCCCTAAACACGGTCTTATACGCTTCCCATAACGTAGAGGGGGAGTCTACCGAGGACCGATTCTCCTCAAAGTAAAGCCGGGTAGCTTTCTTCAGGTCTTTACTTATCTGTGGGACTTTAAGATATCCAGGGAAGACCGGGAACAGCCGTTGTCGTTTAGTGCCTGTGGTAGTGATCGTCAGTGTGAGTGGAGAGTGGTCCGAGATGCCCCTCGGTTGTATACTTGTCTCGGCCACAGTAAGATGCCCGTTGCCTAATATGAGAAAGTAGTCTATCCTAGAGAGACTATTATGAGTGGCCGAATAATAGGAGTATTGCTGCTGGCTAGGGTGTAGTGTGCGCCAAATGTCCACCAGTCCCTGTGCGTCCAGAAAGGTCTGGAGCCTGCTGGGTCCAGGGGTGTGGAATTTTTAAAATAATCTACTTGGCCAAGGGACAAAAAGCTACTAAGATCTACATGTCCTGAAACATCCACTTGTCCCACCGACTTCCGACATAATTATAAGAGCTGACAGAGAAACATACACTATATTTTTATTTTGTTTTACACGTGGTTGCATTTCTACAGCACTATGTGCTCCTTTCAAGGGCCTGAAGGGGATTCGGGATTTTCTGAAAAGTTATCACCTCGTTAGCTTTGTATGACTGGTAGATTTATTTAGTTGATTAATAGCACGTCAACATGTCCTTTAAAGCATGAATTTTGTAGACAGTGGGTTTAAAATATCTATTTTGGATGTTGCAAGGGTGTTTTGAAAGTGCTCCAGTTTTGTTGAGGCAAGCTTGCAGATGTATTTGGGCATGACGTGATACAGAATGGTGCATTTTTGGTTGCAGGGTATTTGATCATGCTGATCATACGTCATGTCACAAGCTTGAACCCAAAATTTGCACAACAACGAAGGACACATTGCAGTGGTCTAAGCTCAGCACGAAATGAACAGAATGGTAATTTGTAACATTTATAAGGTGCAAACTAAGTTACAGGTTAGTAATGTTTTTCAATTCTTTTGTTGGACCTTTGCTGGGAAAAGATAGTGTGTTTGGGAGCTGCCAATTCTTTACAGCAGTCTGAAATTCTGGGTGTTTTTTAAGTATCCGTATTCTTGACTGGGGGATTTTCCAGAGCGTCACTCGCAGGGCCAGTCTGTACCAGAGACACATTCTTTAGCAGTAGGTGTGACATTTGAGTTGAAGGAAGATCAATCCAGTGTAATGGATGGTCTTGTGTGCGATGCAGAGAGCAATGAATGAGCTGTTTGTTGCAGCCAGTGTCATTCTTGAAGAATGTGAGTGATAGGATTATGCATACATAGGTGTTGACATTGTCTGATGCCTGTATTCGTAATTAGCTCAAGGTTGGGGAGGATAAATAGTATTGGGCACCAGTATATAAACTCTTGGCATAATGTAGATGTGACTGACCCAAAGTGATGGTGGACATCTCCCTGTGAGGAAACCCCAGATGTATAAAGATGCGGCATTGAGTTCACATTGAGTAAAACATGCCTTAGTCACTTAGTTAACTTAAGCAGTGGGTCGAGCCATAGTCCCCATCATGTTTCTCACTTCATTTGATAGCGCTGGTTCATGCACCTGTGGCCAGAAGGCGAAGAGGTGATACTTGTACTTGTTTTATGTGCTTGTTTTATGTGCGAGAATCTTAGTCTTTAATAATATGAACTTGAAGTGATTGAGATGCTGAAGATGTATAATAGTGCACTTTAAACAGATAATACATAAACTTAAACAAAAACATTTTACTGCTGTCTTTTTATTGATGTTTTCTTTAATAAACCTAACCAAAATGACTGCACTACTGTAAATGCGGGGCATAGGTATAACTCCTGCAGGGATTAGAATACCCTGTGTTTACAGTAAAAGACTCACAGACTGTCACTAATGCATCCTTGGAAATGTCAGGGGGCAGTGTTGTTCAATTGTTGTAGTGCCGAATATATCACGATCATTAGGTATCAAGAGGTAAGCTGCATAAATAGTCTCAGTTTACATGGAAGAGTGCCTTGCTCATATAGGGGCCTGTGTAAAGTCGCCATATTCGCGTGACAGAACCACAGCCATAGTAAACAGAATGCAAGTTTTCCGTGTCAAACAGTCTCTGTAAGAGACACATGGGCGCAGTCAACATGGAAGATGCGAGGCCACAATTGGGACGAAATAAGACCCAGTCTAGAGCTCTCCAGCTGCAAGGTACACCAAAGCTCTACTCTGATGGGCTCCCGTGATTATACCATTATTTTTAGGTTTTACCAAAGACAAAAATGTCGTGTTGACATTGCTGCATATTTCTAAAGCCTGCTGATGGTTTAATTTTCAAGATCAATGGTATAGTACTGTACCTAGTTCAGGTACATTAGAACTAGTCATGATCAGCAGGTAGTGTTTAGTGTACAGGGAGTGCTGGGTGTTAAAAATTGAGGTTTGTGATATCAGCGTCACGCAGGGGCTTGTTGCATTGTGGGTAGTGGTCTCTGGAAGCTTGCAGAAGTGAAGCATATACTGTTCTTTTCCTGGGGTTTGAGTGCCACAATTTGAATGTTTGTGTCTGGGTCTCTGAGTTCTTTCAGAGGAAGTGGAATCTGCAGCTTTTCTTCGTTTGTCTTTTGAAAAAATGCAAACGTTGTCGTTTTAGTTTCCCAGATCAAAGAAAGCATTTTGGTTGTCATAAAACAGGGTTGTTTCTGCTACAAGAGATAAAAAAAATGGAACGTTTACAACATGGAAGATGCGAGGCCACAGTTGGGTCGAAATATGACCCAGTGTAGAGCTCTCCAGCTGCGAGGTACACGAAAGCTCTACTCTGATGGGCTCCCGTGACTATAGAATCGATCGATCACTGGAGTGCGGCCTTTCAGCAAAGGGAAAATAGCTGCCCAGCACTAACAATGTGGTTATGCGTGATACATTCATGCCCTTGCTGTAAATTACCTTAAAATGCCATACTTTTGACCCCGGCCCCATGGCCATTGATCCCGGCCCGTAGCATGTAGCATCACAGTTTCGGTGCATTTCTTAGTAAATGGTGCGGTTTCATGCTGCTAATTAATGGGTTTATTCAGCGGTCCGACTCACCTGTTGGAGATGCCTGCCACTCACAATTCCAGAAAGACGAGTGCCTGCGTGAGGCCGAATCGGACACTGCGGGACGGGGGAAATCGAGCCACTCTACAACAGGCGGCAGAGATCACACGGATGCCCAGTCCCACGGCACTTGGACCTGGCAGCAGAGAAAGCGTTTCTTGCCTCGCCCCACTCTTTGCATGTTCGTCAGCTTGGTTAGGTGAGCGGGCGGGCTGCACCCGTGTTTAACCCGCGCTTTCCCTCTGAAGAAACTGTGATGTTTTGCTGGGCTCAAGACTCCCAGCCAATCACTGACTAGAGCTCAGTCATCGGCTTTTAGCCAATGAGAAGCCTCCAAAGTTCTTAAGCTTTCTGTCAGCATGTCTAATCGCCGCGAGTACCCGAGAATGCACGCAGTTTCTATATGTTTAGTGATTTAATGTCTACTTGTCCGTCGGACAAAATAGATATTAAATCTTCTTGGCCATCATAAAAATCTACATGTTTAGGGCGTCGGGCGATAGGATTCCCTCACCCCTGTGGGTCCTTCTGTGTGTGCGCGGGAGGGAAACCGGTCGAGGGTGTCCGTGAGTGTCATGTTGAAGTCCCCACCTATGAGTAGGTCCCCATCAGGGAGGTCTAACAAGAATCTGCCAAGGTCCGGTAGGGCCACAGAGTGTAGCGCTGGCGGTATGTATACGGAAACTACATTTAACAATTTCCCCTCCCACTGGCCATGAACTGCCGCAAAGCGGCCATGAGCATCGACTGCTGTTGACTTCACAATAAATTGGGAGGATTTCTTCTGCAAAATACCCGTACCACGGGACCCTGAAGTGAATTCCGCATGCACTATCATTTGGTAGCCTCTCCTGTCTAGGGCCTTCGTGGCCGCCCCCGTCAAGTGTGTTTCCTGTAGGAGAACAAGAGCAGGCCCCTGTCTTCTAATTCACTGTAGCACCAGTCCCCTCTTGATCTTATCCCCCAGACCCCTAACGTTCCATGACATGACGAGCAATGGGTTCGGTGTGGTGTGATTATTTGTTCCAGCCATAAGAAAGATGGTGAACCATTATGAAGCCCCCACGCCGTAGGTGAGGTGGCATGCGGAGACAGGTGTAGGGCAAGTGTGACTCTTTCCAACATTCCATTCCCTCATCGCCCCAAATAGACCAGATGCTCTCAGTTGAATGAAACATACCAATAAACATGTGTGCGCATAGAACAAAAACTCGCAGGACCAAGGGGTCCCGTAGTGCAAACTCACATAAGTCCCTCTCCCCCCCCCCCCTCCCTGCCCCCTGCTGCATGGACTCAAAACTGCCCGCCCCCCCAACTGAGCAGAGTGCATACCCCATCCCCAAAACAATGTACTTGCGCGTTGGGGTGAGGGACTCTCCGCTGCCGGCAGTCTCTCATTCACACCCTCGGAGGCCCTTCACCCAGTGTCCAATGGCGGGAAGCGCTTACGCAGCATTAATTGTCCGTAACAAAATAGAGTCTGACGCTCATTGTTCCTCGAACTCTTCTTGGCCGCCTTCTGCTCCCAAAGAATCACTGTTTTCTGGTCCCCCTCCCGAAGCCTGGGAGTCCTGGCGGTGACCTCCATGTCGGTCCTTCTTGGGTCGATTCGTTCGTCTCTGATTCTGACCCGGCCTCCAGCCTTCCAACCATTCCTGCACATTTTCGGGGTTGTCGAAGAACCATGTTTTGTTCTCTGCTACCACCCTCAATCTCGCCGGAAAGAGCATGGAGTATGGTAGTTCTCTTGACCTCAGTTCTTTTTTCACCTCAAAGAACGTTCGTCGCCGACGGGCGACCTCCGCTGTGTAGTCGGGGAAAATGGCGACGGTAGCGTTCTGGATCTTAAGAGGAGGAGAGGTTCTGGCCGCCTGCAAAATGGCGTCCCGGTCACGGAAATTAAACAAACGGGCTACTATGGGCCGCGGTGCCGCCCCCGGCTTTGGTTGGCCTCCTGGTACCCGATGGGCCCTTTCAACTGAGAAAAAGTTGGACAGCCCCTTTGGCTTCAGTTCATCCGTGATCAGGCTCTCCACAAAGAGGTCCATGGCTTTAATTCCTTCCGACTCCGGTACTCCAATAATACGGATATTGTTCCGCCTCGAACGTCCTTCCTGTTCATCCAGTTTCTCTCTGAGCATTTTATTGTCCTGCGCCATCTTCCCCATCTCCCGTTGGAGTTCGGAGACGTCCTCCACTAGAGATTTCGTGACCACCTCCATGTTCTTAACTTTCTCCGACATTTTGTGGAGGTCCGCTCGGAGCAGAGTGACATCCATGGAAATCGTACCTACGGTCGTTTGTAGCTGAGCCAGAGCATGCATGACATCGTCCAGCGTCGCCTTCTTACCCCCTGGGGTTTCGGTCGTCTTGCCTCCTTGATCTTTCCCCGCCGGGGAGGCGGTTGGCTTGTCGGAGGTATACCGGTCGATGCGGGTCTGTGTGGCGCCGCCCTTGGGGCCTTTCCCCGCCATATCGCTGATTGTCGTGCTCCTCGTGCCCCTACGCTCCAGGATGTGCGGAGTGGTGTGAACGTACTGCCCAGACCAATTATACAGTGTTCAAGCCTTAGTAGGGTGAGCCGGAGGGCGAGAAGCGCCGGTAATTGTCAAGTGCGCAGCACCTTCCTCGGTCTAGAAAATGGCGGACGTCCCTTTCGTCACCGGTTCCATGACATTCAGAGCCGCTCGTGTCGACCGCTGGGACGGTCGGAACGCCGGCGACAGTGCTGCTGTCCGCCACACCCCCGTGATCTGTGTGTTTCGCTGCGTCTGACTGTCCGGGAGGCACTCGGTCTGCCGTCTCCCGCGTCCCGCGGGCACTTCCGGTCCGGATTCCCAGGTCCACCTGTGCTTCCTGCCGGGCCACTCAACCAGGGGAGGCCCCGGCGTAAGAGGTCGGGGTAGGCCAATTCGCAGCTTCGACGTATCTCGGTCACCAGACGTCGGATCTCGGCGCCGCTTGTCGCTGCTTACTCCACCCGGTCCTGGGCTCTGGTACCCTCCTGTAGGGCTTAGAAAATGTGTCTGATTATATATCGGATTGATGAAGAGGCCGCTTCAGCTGCGGAGCTCGTCCCTTATGCTGCCGCCATGATCGGCTGCTAGCCACGCCCCTCCGGCACTCATACCTTTTTTAACGGAGATTCCGATCGTAAGTTTAGGCGACCCGTTCTGCTCAATCAGCGGATGCTGACGTTCCAGGTATGCATCAAACCGCAATCTGCACATGCGTATAAAGACCCAAAGAATCGAGAACGGACTAGACTCACCAGGACGGTAGTCATGTGTGGCGAGCGCCATGTTAGAACGGATATCTACACCTAAGCGCAGAGCAAGTATGTTTGATCAATGCACACATAAAACAAGCGGATACTTTCAATGTATGTAACAAAAGCTCTAATGACTGTCACATATCAGTGTAAGAAAAGATCGTAAGAGAGACTGGCCCCACCGAAGGTGGAGTCGAGAATATAAGCGCCATCTTAGGACAGGAAATACACCAAAATAGTGTTGGTAAATCTGAGAGTAGTGAAGAAGTGAAGTAAGGAGATATGCTGGGGTCAAATAATTATGTAAACAGTGCCACTCACTGACATTCTCATTAACGGAGTGAAATAAACATGACGTAGCAATGTATAAATACTACAAGACAAACACATTAAAGCAACATTCAGTAGTTCGTTCGTTTGGAATGTCACGTGTCTAAGTCCTCATGCGTGCACCTGTTGTGCAGAAATCACAGGTAACATGCTAAATCAACTCTGTCATTGATCCCTTTCGGATCTTGTGTGTCTAATCTTTTTATCCAGAATACCTCTCTCTGGAGTAAAGTCTTTGGTACGTTCTTGCCGGGCGTGGGTGCAATCACCTCAAGGACCTGGAATTTGACTTGAGCTATTGTGTGTCTGTTATTTTCCCAATGTACTGCCAAGCTGCTGTTGGGATTTTTATTTCGTATCGTGCTCTTATGTTCAGAGATGCGAGTTTTAACTTTGCGCTCTGTTTTCCTTATGTACAACAGACCACAGGGACATTTGATCGCGTAGATAACATTCATTGTGTTACAGTCTGCATTATGCCTAATTGCAATGGTTTCTCCAGTGTGTGGATGTTTCACTGTGTTAGTTACTATGACGTTGTTACACTGAACACAATTCAGGCATCTCCTCATTCCTCTGTACGTTGCTTCACTAGATCGTGATTTAGGTTTCAATAGCTCCTTCATGTTCGAAGATCTTTTATATGCAAACATTGGTTTTCTTACAAAAAGTTCCTTGAAATCTGTCTCATAACACAATAAATCCCAGTGACGATAGATACTCTTCTTAATTGCATCCGAACTTGTAGAGTATTTAGAGACAAATACCTGTCGCGTTTCCACTGTTTTTGTCTTGTTGACTAGTAATGCGTCTCTGTCTTGTTTGAATACTTTATCTCTTGTTGTTTCCAATAAGTCTTTAGGGTACTTTTTTAGTGCATATTTTGTCACTAGTGAATTTAAATTAGTTTCTAGTGTTTCTTTCTCAGAACAGATTCTTTTCACCCGCAACATCTGAGAGTCTGGTAAGTTGTTGATGAGGTTCCTTGAATGAAAGCTGTTATACATTAAAGCAGTGTTTTTGTCAGTGGCCTTGTGATACACTTCTGTATGAATGACGTCATTGTCAATTTTCACCAACACATCAAGAAATGGAATTGCTTTTGTCTCAATGTTACTCGTGAACTGAATGTTCTCGTCATTGGTGTTCAGCTGAGATATTTTTTGTTCCAACAATGACCTTGTGTTTTGCCATATTAGAAAAATATCATCAATATAGCGACAATATAGAATTATATTGTCAACCCAGTCTTTATCCGTCAGGAGGAACTTTTCTTCATATCTGGCCATGTAGGTATTGGCATATGCTGGGGCACCAGAAAAACCCATTGACGTGCCTTTGTTTTGTAGATAAGTCGTTGTTCCATTTAAAATAGCTGTGGTGCAAACAAAAATGCAGGAGTTCCAACAAAAATATTTTGTCTGCTGGTAGTTTATCTTGTTTGAGAAGGGCCCATTCTACGGCCTCCATTCCAGCAACGTGGGGAATAGAGGTATACAGGGCCTTGACATCTAGAGTGCACATTAACATCCCTGGTTTTATTGAGATCTTTGTCAGTTTCTGTAAGAAATGTGTAGTATCTTTCGTGTAAGAATACCATGATTGCACAAATGGTTGTAAAAATTTATCTATATATTGTCCCAGGGGCTCGAAGATGGTGCCACACCCGGTGACAATAGGTCTAAAAGGAGGGTTTGAAAGATCCTTATGGATTTTTGGCAGCATGTATATACCTGGTTGTTTTGGAAACAAAACTGTCAAAAATGTGTGGGTCTTTGTCGTGATCCACTTCATGTTTTCCGCTTGCTCTAGGATGCAATCTAGCGTGCTCTGCAACTCTTTGATGGGATCTTGATCCAACTTTAAGTATGTATTTGTATCAGATGCATGTTCCAACACTTTTGATGCATAGAATTGCCAGTCCATAACAACAATAGCGCCACCCTTATCAGCCTTTTGGATGTGTATCATAGGGTCATCCGCCAGTTCTTTCAGGACAACTCTGTCGTGTTTAGAGAAGTTCCAATAGCACTTTCTCCTTGTGTTGATCTGCTTGATATCGTTAAGCACTAAGTTTTCAAAGGCATCCAATATTTTATGCGAAGTGGGTGCTTGAAATGTCGATTTTGGTCTAAACTCTTGGTGTTCAGTGGAGGTGGAATCAACTGTCTGATCAGGAAGATTAGAGAAGAAATATTTCAAGCGCAAAATCCTCATGAACTTGAAAAAATCAATTTCAGTCTCCAATGTGTTGGTGTGATAAGTTGGTACAAAATTTAAGCCTTTATTGAGAATGTTGAGTTGCTGGGTGGTGAGCTCACGTGAGGAAATGTTAATCACTAAGTTTGTTTCGTGCTCCTCAGATTTGGTTTTACTACTTCTCATGGTTTTCCTTTTGCTTTCCCGGGGGGTTGGGTTGTCTCCGAGTCCTGGGCGGAAAAAGAAGACTTACTGGAGGATGCACTCTCAGTTGGTGCTGCAGCACTTGCCCCACTGGTTTTTTCTACACGTGGTGGTGCTCTATTAACATTTGTATCCCCATCAGAGGCCACACTTTCCTGCGATGATGTATTCGGGGTTCTCCTAACAAAGGTTCTTCTTTGGGCGTACACCTCTGCCCACGTGTATACCTCGTTGAGTTTGTAATCCAAGGTGTTACGTTTGTACTTCCTGAGTTTACCTTCCTGTATCTCTTTAGTGTACTTATCCATTCTAGTATTCATCTCCTCCAAAAATTTTGACCAATCCTCTGAGTCCATTCTACTCTGAAGATCTGTCTCTATCAAGGTGATTTCATCAGTAATTTCTTTGATCACTACTGCAAGTTCTTCCACCAGTAGAAGGATTAGATCCAATGAACATTTATTAGGCACAGCGTACCAGCGATCCATAAAGTCTTTTTTCATATGAAAACGAAATAACATAGGTTTGATTGGCATCCTCAAGCCTCTAGGAATTCTCTTTGCCCGGTGGTACTGCACTAGAGTGGACGCATGTAGGCGTTGGTTCAATTGTCTCTTGGTCAAAAATTCTAATTGCTTGAGTTGCTGAGGTAAACTGCTGCCCTGTACGTTGAAGGATCTGATGTCGTGAATAAGTGAATATATTTCTGAGGCTTGTTCATTCGTGTAGGCCAAGGTACTGGCCCGATTCTCTGTGAGACCGGTTATTGCGTCAAAGGACATTCTCCAAAGTGGGTGCTCTCTCCCTGTGGACAGGGTACAAAACAGAAGAGGTTAATGGGAGAGGCACACCTCTGTTAATTCAAATTTAAATAAGTTCACTGTATGTGAATTTCTCAATGCGTGCTACGGAGAGACTCTGTTGATTTCTTCAGCCGTTATTTTTTCCGATTCAGGTTAGTTCCGTGCGTTGCATGCGCGACAGTCCGTTCACTGCGGCAGTGAGCCCAGAGTAGTCATTCACTTCTTTTGTGTTTTCAGAAAGACCGGCACGTTGCCATCAGACCATTCGGAAACGATTTTGGATGTTGAATTCATTTACTATATTTTGGATACCGTGCACGTCGTTTTTCATACGCTGATGTAAGTCAATAAATCCCTGTATAATATCTTGGAAATGTCTCGTCACCACATTAGTACTCTTGGTAATCTTGGGTCTATTTTTCGTTTGTTTACTCAGAGCGCTGACACGCTTCTGTACAATTGTTCGGACATCTTCCAGATTCCGCACTGTTCTGTTACCATTGATCTCCACGTTTTTTTCACAATCTCCACTAGTGAGTTTACTGTTTGGACCATGTGCCATATTTATCAATACAAAATGTTAACACTGTCATTTTCTCAGATGTATTTGTATATTTTCATTAATGACAACTGTAAGTGAACATTTCAGATAGGATGTGATTATCAATTTAGTGCTGTATTATACTGTAACCTACGACGTTGAAGGTTTTGCAAAATTGTGATAGAACACATTTTTATGTTTTTCAGGTACAGCCCCTGACGAAGGGCCGTGTGGCCCGAAATGCATTGGGCATGGGCATCTTGTGAGAAAAGAATGATTTTTTTTTCAAACAAACAATGGATTATGAGTGATATGGGATGTTATGATATACAATAATGTCTTGATGAACTAAGATATCTCAGTAAAAAATCAAGTGATTAGACATCTTTGTTTTCGTGAAGTTTTCTTATAAATTTATGCTAGACATTTGATGATTTTTTCGAATCCAACCAGGAGTTGCAACAGTGCACAGAGGGCAAGCGGTTTCGCTTGATCATACTCAATCTTTCACCGAACTGACATTTTTTATACTATCCATGTTGCCCTTGTCATGGATATTTGATGGTAATGGGAGGTTATCTGAAAACATATTCATAGCAGCCGCCTCCCTGTCCCGTACTATGACAGCTGACATTTTGCAATGTTTATCCTCCCTTTAGTTATTATGTGCGAGTAACAGCTGTTCTAATTGCCACTAACTCAATCCGTTTAGCACTTTCCTTTTTCCTCCCCAGAATACCTGTTAATCCTGCTTGGGGTTGTCCCCGTTTTCAACGCGTCCTTCGACCCGGCATCTGCAGTCTTTCTCCTGGTTTTCGCTGTGTGTTTCAGGTTCTGGGGGGTCAAATGCTGCGTTTCCTCCTGGATTTAGAACAGCTTCCTGGTAAACCTGGAATCGTTGTTTCACCTTGAGCGTTGTCTATTTCGGAAAGGGGTCCCGTGCATAGCCGTGTGAAACCTAACGGCCAACAATATCACTTCACTCCGCGTTACCTTGGAATTCACTCTCCCAACACGGTCCATCGATTTAGTGCTAAATTAATTTATTGTAAATCCACCGTAACGTTTCGTCTCATCCGAGCCTTGATCACATGACATCGTACAATCCTTTTGGAACCGTTTTTAAAGTGACAAGTGCATACTGATTATTCTCACGTGAGTTGTTCAACCATAGACATAGAAAAATTATCAAATGTCCTGCAAATGCTTTTGAGACACATTTTGACTTGACTGTTATCTCTGACCGTTATCTAAACTCATTGTTACTTTAACATGCATTTTCCCCTTACACAATGTTGAACTCAATTTTAAGTAAATCAACATTATATATTTATCTCCTGTAGATACCAGCTAGTTTTCTCAGAGTCTATCCTGCATTGTGTAGGTATCACTCAATTTTAAACTATGCCGTGTGTTGGTTTGTATGCCTAGTTGACTTTTTCATATCGTGGTTAAATCCACTTAACTCTTATAGTTATATATTCACTCCCTGCGTGAGCAGCAAGGGCCCTCGACGCCAGAACAGTGCACCGTACCGGGTTGAGCTCCTTCTTGGTGCCACCCTCAGCACCATATCGGCCAACGGTGTTGAAAATGCAGTCTCCGCCTCCACCGCCAAATGTGGCAGGTATTGCTGTGGATAGTGCCAATAATGTGCAAATTGCCCCTGCAATATGTGGAAAACAAGGACCCCCTGATAAGGATAAAGTTCCTGGGTCAGGGCTATTAATTTGTGAAAAATAAAACACCCAAGCAACAAATAAACACTGGCAAAGTTTAGGTAACAAATTAATAATAATAAATACTGACGCATTAAATTAGCACAGAAATTTCAATTTAATACATTATATAAAAGTGTCACAAAATAATTCATTGACATACTGATTAAAAGACAATAAAGGGATTTCTTTCATTGGGTATGTAGCAAATGCATATTATTTGTTTATACAATCAAATGGTAAAATAGAGAGATTGTTTTCGTCTACGCTTTTCGACACGTTGAAAGTGTCTTCCTCAGGACACTACCATCTTGTTAGGTTTGACTAGTCCGTGATGTGGAGCTCCTTGTTGTGGAAGATGTTGTCAGCGTATCAGTAGTGTTTCAAATGAACATTAAAACCGTCGTCATATACTGGCAGTTTGAGAAGCACAGTTCTGTTATTATTATTTGAGCAGAAATAAGTTGAAGATATGCTGATTCGTAATGATCCAGGCGCAATAGAGGGGATCAGTTTACCGACTATCTGTATTAAGAGTTGTGTTGATATCTAAAGCAACGTAATGGTACTTCATAAAATCATTTGGATCCGATGTAGTCAAACCGATTCGTATATGCAGTCCAAATCACGGTAAACGGTGGGCCGTGATACGAAACGGGACGGTATGCGTGTCGCAACTATGTTGTCAGTAAAGCACTGATCAATCAATGGTGCAGGGATCTGCATAGTTGCAGTAAGAATTGGAAGAGTTGAGATACCGGTTATCTGTATCTAAGCCGCGTAGCCGATCGGAACGGCGTGAGCTGGCGTCTGCTTCCTTAGGGAGAGAGACGAGTTGGTACGACTCTTAACATAGTCGGAATGGGAGGAGTGAGAATGTCGGTTATCTGAATTTAAAATCGCGTGGTCGACCGGAGGAACGTGAGCTGGCGTCTGCTACCTCAAGGAGAGAGTATGCGTTTCCTCCTGGATTTAGAACAGCTTCCAGGTAAACCTGGAATCGTTGTTTCACCTTGAGCGTTGTCTATTTCGGAAAGGGGTCTCGTGCATAGCCGTGTGAAACCTAACGGCCAACAATATCACTTCACTCCGCGTTATTTTGGAATTCACTCTCCCAACATGGACCATCGATTTAGTGCTAAATTAATTTATTGCAAATCCACCATAACGTTTCGTCTCATCCGAGCCTTGATCACATGATATCGTACAATCATTTTGGAACCGTTTTTAAAGTGACAAATGCATACTGATTATTCTCACGTGAGTTACCTAACAACAACGGCGCCCCTACGCGCCTCCTTGAACGCGGCCGCGAGACTCATCACTGGTTCTAGAAAACACTCACACATATCCCCTGACTTAAAAGCCCTGAACTGGCTGCCTTTTGAAGCCAGAGTCCAGCTGAAAATTGCCTGTATGACACACTCGGCCGTACACCACAAGTCACCCAACTACCTCACTCACAAGCTGACTATATCAGGAGGCTCAAGGTCCAACAGAAGCACAAAGAATCTCCTCCTGAAACCTCGTAGATTCCGGAAGGAAAAAACATACAAACGCTCCTTCTCAGGAATGGCACCCAAGATCTGGAATGCGCTCCCGCCAGAAACTAGGCTTATCCCCTCCTCTGTACTCTTCAAGAAAGAGGTAAAAGCCATCCTTATGGCTAAGTTCACCTGAACCCTACTGTTACTGGAACAATCACAGTACATGGCTCCTATTTCATCGGCTACCCGAATGCTTATCTATGTTTTGACTCTTTTATGACTGCTACTGGACCAAAATCTTTGCACGGATGCTTTAATATTTGGTTTCCAGAGGTCTGTACACTATGACCTGAGTGACTTACTAACTGCAATCCACTCACTATTGCCTAATATTCAGTTTTCAACAGCGTGTTTACTCTCCCTCTGGGGTGCTACAATCTTATTCGAGTCGACATTGCATGGCTTCAATATTATTACTTCTTGATTGTTATTAGCGTGCATACTCTTGTGCGATTATTACCCTATTGGCAACTCACTCCCTACCGATTAGTATACTGTTTTCAACAGTTTGTTTATCCTACCTACTGTTTCTGTAAAGCGCTCTGATATCTGCAAAGATCTTGTTCGCGCTATATAAAACTTTAAAAATAAATAAATAAATAGACATAGAAAAATTATCAAATGTCCTGCAAATGCTTTTGAGACATATTTCGACTTGACTGTCATCTCTGATGACCGTTATCTAAACTCATTGTTACTTTAACATACATTTTCCCCTTACACAATGTTGAACTAAATTTTAAGTAAATCAACATTATATATTTCTCTCCTGTAGATACCAGCTAGTTTTCTCAGAGTCTATCCTGCATTGTGTATGTATCACTCACTTTTAAACTATGCCGTGTGTTGGTTTGTGTGCCTAGTTGACTTTTCATATCGTGGTTAAATCCACTTAACTCTTATAGTTATATATTCACTCCCTGCGCGAGCAGCAAGGGCCCTCCACGCCAAAACAGTACACCGGACCGGGTTGAGTTCCTTCCTGGTGCCACCCTTAGCACCATAGCGGCCAATGGTGTTGAAAATGTAGTCTTCGCCTCCACCGCCAAATGTGGGAGGTATTGCTGTGGATAGTGCCAATAATGTGCAAATTGCCCCTGCACGCACAGGTAATATAAACGCATATCAGACGCTTCAAACCCTCCCATGCTCAAACGGCAGTGCCAGAGTATTCCAGCTGCATCTAGGCTGCTTGCCAGCAGGCAAGACTGCAAGGTTTTAAATTGTGCTACATTTAGCGTTATTGGAATATTCACGAATAAATAGAGTTTGGGAAGAATTGTCATCTTCACAACTGCAATTCTATTAGCCATTGACCGCGGTAGCCGTGTCCAATGGGAGAATTGTTCTGTAATTTTTGTAATGACACGTCCATTGTTCATTCTAAACACTGTGTCAGGATCCCTGTACACCCAGATCCCCAAATACTTCACAGGATCCGCCGACCAGGAGAGCAGGTACCCCAAGACCGTCTCCTGGGTGCAATCCGTCAGTGGGAAAACAGTAGACTTTGCCCAGTTTATCCCCAACCCCAAATGTCTCTCAAACCGAACGTACTCACGTGGTAAGGATGCCAGATGCTTGGCCGGCTCACGGACATATAACATCCTATCATCTGCATAAAGCGAAATAGCCAGCGGGCGAATCGGAAATCCAGAGCGGCTGCAGCGTGTTTTTGTCAGATCGTACATGCTAACGACTCGAGCGCCAATGAATAGAGCATTGGGAAAAAGGGGGCAGCCCTGCCTAGTGCCCCTGCATATTGAAAATGCATCTGATACCCACCCATTGACGCTCAGCCAGGCGACCGGGCTTGCATACAAGAGTCGCACCCGTTTTAAGAAGAATGGCGGCATTCCCATTTTCTGCAGGACGACGAACATGTATCTCCACTATAACAAATCAAAGGCTTTCGCCGCATCCTAAAGCACCGCCACAGCTGGGAGCTCGGGGACCAAGTGATGCCTCACATCAAAGACAGTCCTTAAGTTATGTACGGTCAATCGTTTGGGGACAAATCCCGCCTGGTCGGGAAGGATCAAATTTGGAATCAAGGGTTGCAGTCTATTAGCAATTATTTTTGCCAAAATATTTGTGTTGATATTTATTAGGGACAGCGGCCTGTACGACTCTAACTTATTTGCCGCTTTATCGGGCTTTAGAAGTGTGACAATCCAAGCTTCTCTAAGGGTGGGATGTAGTGTACCAGTTTTGTATGCTCAGCAAAGACCTCCAGCAAACGAGGGCCATTACCTCGACGCATGCCTTGTAGAATTCACTTGGCAGCCCATCTAGACCTGATGCCTTACAGGTCGGGAGGGTCATTATAGCTTCTTTAACATCCTCCACATGGAAGGGCTGAGTCAAATATTCATGCTGGCCATTAGAAAGCCAACCTAATGCAATATCTTTCAGATGGCTAGAAACCTCATCCTCGCTAGCCGACAGCCTGTTCCCATATAAATTAGTGTAGAAATCGAGAAATACCTTATAAATCTCCAGGGTGGAGTGACGAACAATGGAGTCCTCATACACCATTTCAACAATATGTTCCTGTCCTTTTGGAAGAGACAATTTATGCACCAAAGATAGACTAGGTCTACCACCTTCTCCTTAGTAGCACGCCTTGCATCTCCTAGACCTGTATAGTACCTCCTGATCCTCTGTCTGATTGTGTTCAGTTACCAATTGCCTAATTTGAGCCAAGATAGTGGGCGAGGAACATCGCACTAGTTGCACCAGTGCACTAATCTTATCGGCTAGGCCTCTTATTCTATTCCGGAGATCCTTCAATACACCAGCCTATGCCCCAATACATTCCCCTCTAATTGTAAGATTAAAGGCCTCCAAAAGTGTGCCAGCACTGTCAACCAAGCCTTCATTCTCTGTGAAGAAGTTAGAGATGGGTAGTGCCAATAGTGGCCTGGAACACCAGATCTAGTAGGGAAGATTGCTGCAACCACCACTGAAACTGCAACCTAACACACTCTGGTACATTAAGCTGTAATAGCACAGGAGAATGATCAGAGAGCGTTTTCGCAAATGTTTAATAGAGAAAGTCCAGGGGCACACCTCCTTGGAAACCAACCAATAATCCAGTCTGGACCAGGAACCGTTCACTGTGGACACAAATGTACCATCTCTCCCAGCCAGATTTTGGGATCTCCATAGATTCATAAGACCCTCAGCCTCCATATATTCAACCAGCACATGAGCTGCTTGTTTTTCCCGCCCCGCCGCATCAACAGAGCGGTCGAGCCAGGCACACATTTAAGTCACCGCCCCATATTACTACAGAGGGAGGGAAAGCGGGGATACGCCTCCAAACTTCATTGAAAAATGCTGTATCGTCTTTGTTTGGACCATATGTATTAACAAATAAACCCTCCGAACCACCCAGTTTGCCCAGAATCAGAACCATCCTTCCCTGGTCATCGGTTTCAGATTTAATTAAATTGAAAGGAGTACCTTTTTTCACAAGTACCAACACTCCTCTAGAATTGGAGAAATCTCATGTAACTACCTTCAGGCCGCTACCATACATTCACAGTTTTGCAGACCCAAGCAGAGGCTCACTTTTCTTCCTTGTCTGGATAGCAACCCACTTCCCGGCTATGCTTTTTCAGTGATTTAACATGCTCCATTGCGGCCTTCGGGTTATTGAAGATCTTGGAGGACCCTTCCGATCCAATCCTCAATCGTGCAGGATAGAGCATAGCATACGGGCAGTCCTTTGCAGAGCGTTGCCCTGCCAAGAAGTGATTGTGAGATCCAATGTGCAACATCACTCTTAAATCTGTCAAGAGGTACTATAGATTTTTTTTTTTAAATCTGTTTATTAGCATAGTAATTGGAGCAGTTACATACATATTCGGGCATAGTAATAATCAGAATGTCACATTCATATGTCTGCTCAGTATTCACAGGCGTTTAGTACCCTTGATTTTCCATTTTCGTCCGGAACCATAGCAACTGAACAATCCCCTAACATACCCACTTCCTCCCCCACCCGCCAAAATCCCTCCTGGCACTCTCCTCATATGCGAATAAATGTGATATTTACATCCTGGTCACCTGTTGCTCCGTGTAGTACAGTTTTTTTTTTTCCTCCCCATACACAGAGGCAGGCTGGCATAGAATTGTCAATGGTACGGGGTTCCCCGTACCCCAACACAGTGCACCTTACATCGTGAATGTCCTAAGGGGCTGGACCCATTCATCCCGCTTGTAGTGAGTTATCCGTGTCCCCCCCCCCGTCTTCCTCCCCCCAGCCTCGAAGGTCCCCAGCACAGTGTACCTCTAAGGAGATCAGTGTTTTCCTGAGACCTCTATGCTCTTCTCGTTGTAGTGCCTCGCCTTCTGCCTTGCCCCATCTAATCACCTCTGCTTTCCATAAATCCGGGTCAGGGGGTCTGGGGGACTTCCACCTCATCGTGATTGCTCGCTTCGCTAGTAATAGGGCCAGGTCTGTGAAACGTGTCGCCGCGGTCCTCGTGCGCGCTGACGGTCCCAACCCTAATAGTGTATGTTCTATGGTGAGCGATCGGGACAGGGTGCCAGCACTCTCAAGCGAGTCAGCGATGGTGGCCCAGTAATGACCCAACTTGGGGCATTGCCAGAGCATGTGTATCAGTGATGCGTCGTCAGCGTCGCACCGGGGGCAGTTGCTACTCGCGTCGGGGAACATCATATGCAGGCGATGCGGGTTCAGGTAGGCCCTATGCAGCAGCATCAGCTGGATAAACTTGTATTTGGGGTTTCTGGCTACCTTCTTGGGAAACTGGAGGATGCGTTCCCATTCTTTGTCCCTCAGTGGCCTACCAATGTCTCCTTCCCATGCTGTCCTGAGTGGTGTTAGAGGGACCGCCCTCCCCGCTTTTATGCTAGCAGTGAGCCATTTGGTTAGGTGGCCGCCCGTGCCCATGAGGTAGTGCATTGTTATCAGGGGGTTGGTAGCTGGCTCCTGTCCCTCAGGCGCCCAGGTGCGTGTTATATAGTGACGAAGGCCTGCGTGTAATAGGAATGAGCCTCTAGGGACGCTATGCATAGCCCTGAAGTCTGTAAAGGACAGTAGGTGCCCCTCCGCGAACAGGTCTCCCACATGTGTCACACCTGCGTCCTGCCACGGCGTTAGCCTGTTCGTTGTTAGCGTACCCGAGCCCAGTGGGATGCCCAGAAGCGGGATCGTGGGGGCATAAGATGTCGTGGGGGAAGTGTATTTCACTGCCTTCCGCCAGTATGACACCGCCAGCCGGAGGAGTGGTGGGGCATTTCTCGGCATGTCCGATTGGGGTAGGAGCAACTTGTGTATGTCCCCTCTTTCATGTTCCCTCATGTTGAGCTCGTGAAGGTTGCGGCCCGCCACCCTGTAGGCCAGCCATTGTAGCTGACACGCATAGTTGTACGCCCTAAAGTCCGGAAGGCCCATACCACCAGAACCTGAGGGGAGCTGCAGTTTAGCGAGGCCTATACGTCTGCGCCCGTGTCCCCACACAAGTTCCGTGAGTAATGTGTCGAGATGTTTAAACGTCGCAGCTGGGATCAGGAATGGCAGGTTGGTGAAGTGGTAAACTAGGCGAGGGAGCATTACCATCTTGGAAATGGCCACTCTGCCAGCAACAGAGAGGGGCAGCGTCAGCCAGAATTGAATTTGTGCTTTCAGTGCTCTCATGGTCCTTCCAAGGTTGCCGTCAATCATCATGTCAGCTTCCCTGTAGATGTGCATCCCTAGATATCGGAAGCTGGTTCCCGCTATCTGGAATTCGTGTGGAGCGAAGGGTAGGGGAGTGGAAGAGTCTGTATTCCTGAAGGTGAATCCATAAGACTTGGGTTTACTTATGGTAAGGCCTGAGATCTCCCTGAAGTCCTCAAATAATTGGGGTATAGGGCCCATGTCTCCCCGCAGGTTTCGAAGGTACAATATGATGTCGTCGGCATAAGCGGACACAATGTGTGCCGTCCCATGTCTCCGAATACCATAGCGGGGGGCCTTCGCCCTGAGACTGCAGAGCAATGGTTCGAGGGCAAGGATAAACAGGAGAGGGGAGAGCGGGCAGCCCTGCCGGGTGCCTCTTGCTATAGCTATAGGTCCCGAAATATGCCTGGAAGTGCGCACTCTCGCTGTAGGGAGAGTGTACAGAAGCCTGACCCAGGCAACGAATTCGGGCGGTATCCCGAATTTCAAGAGTGTGGCAAACATGTAGTCCCATCTAAGGGAGTCGAACGCCTGTCTCAGGTCTAGCGAGATGCAGCCCTCCGAGCCCGCGCCCTCCACGTTTCCAAACATCAGTTGGGCCAAGCGTCTGAGATTCATGGCCGTGCTCCGGCCCGGCACAAAACCACATTGGTCCGGATGGATCAACTGGGGTATATACGGAATTAGTCTCGTCGCCAGCACTTTACTCAAGATCTCTGAGTCAGTATTTAGGAGGGACAGGGGTCTGTAGTCGGCCAGCTGTAGCCCTTCTTTGCCTGGTTTTAAGAGGGATGTGATCAATGCTTGCATGGATGATTGCGGTAGGGAGGCTGATCGTAAGGCTTCCAAATAGAGAGCATGTAAACGTGGGGCCAGTAGATCTATGAACGTTGTGTAGAATTCGGCCGGGAGGCCGTCGGTCCCAGGGACCTTGTTCCTAGGGAGGGCTCGTATCGCCTGTCTGATTTCCGCTAGTGAGATGTTGCGCTGTAGGTCTTTGCTTTGCATGTCGGTGAGCTGGGGCAGGTCCAGGTCCCCCATAAAGGCCTCATAGGCGATCTCCGACTGGGGCAGGGGGGGGCTATATAGTGTGGTGTAATAATCCCTGAACGCCGTATTAATCCCTATTTGGGTGGTGGCCGGATTGCCTGCTTGGTCCACTATTTCTAAGATTGGGTGGCAAGGTGGGGAATCACGCAGTAGCCGGGCCAGAAGGGTACCAGCTCGGTCTGCTTGTGTATGCTGCCTATTCATGTGTTCTCTGTAGTCTAGGAGCCTCAAGTCTTCTAGTAGCTCTGCATGTCTGATGTGGGCCTCCTGTAGCGGGGTGAAATGTGCATTGGTGCCCGCTGCCTCACTCTCCAGGGACGCTAGGGAACCCTCTACTTCCTTTAATTGATTGATGACCTCTTTCTTTCTGCCCACTCGAGCGGCCATCGCCTCTCCCCTGAGACAGACTTTAAATGCGTCCCATTCGATCTGACGGGTGCTGGCTGTGTTTGCATTCGTGGTGAAGTATGTTTCTATAGAGTCGGAAAGGGATGATCTAAAGACTGTGTCTTCAAGCAGGTCAGGGGGTAATCGCCAAGCCGGGATGGGGGGCGTCAACCTGCCCCATTGCCAAGTGAGTTCAACGGGGTTGTGGTCGGACAGGGTTTTCCCCATGTGTTGGGCATGTACAATTGAGGTCGTCAGGGAGCGGGAGCAGAAGACATGGTCAATTCTGGTGTGGAGCTGGTGGGGCGGGGAGAAAAAGGTATATTCCCTCTCCTGTGAGTGTGTGCTGCGCCATGCGTCTGCCAAGTCCCAGCCCTCAGCCCAACGTGCTAGAGCGTCCGCCTGTTTCCTGCTCTCAGTGGCCAACAGGGGGGGTGTGACCTATCCAGTGTAAGATCGAGCACAGCATTGAAATCCCCCCCAATGATCCAATGGTGGTCAGCCCAGTCGGCGAGTATCCCATTCAGTGTGAGCAAAAATTCCGATTGGCCTGTGTTTGGTGAGTACACACATCCTATCACAATGGCATCCCCATCCAGTAAACCCCGCACAAATACATAACGTCCCTCCTTATCAATCTTTTGTTCTAATGCCTTGAAGGGGACAGAGTTGCGAAGCCAGATCGCCGCCCCCCTGGAGAACGCAGAATAGGAGGTAGCAAAGAGCTGTCCTCTCCATTTTTTGCGTATCTTCACATTTTCAGCATTGTTCAAATGTGGCTCTTGCAGACAAGCTATCTGTGTCCCTCTACGGTTGAGTTGAGCTAGGATTCTGTGGCGTTTGTGTATCGAGCCCAGTCCCCGTACATTCCAGGTGCACAAATGATAGACATTAACCCCTTCCATGCTCATGACGAGCTCAGCTCGTCATGGAGTGGCCATTCATTTCAATGGAAATTACATATAAACCTCTGAAATGCCCTAGCATCCAAGTGGTTGAGAGGTCCCATAGCCGTCTGTGCGTGTTGGTAGAGCGGAGCTCATGAGTGACCATGCCAGATTCGTCGTGGTGCCAGGTGAGAGTGCCTTGTGAACATATAACCCCTTAACTAAAAGGTCCCCAGGCCAACGGGCTCGGGAGCCAAACAAGGGTGCCCAACGTGGGCACAAGTCAGTGTGTTCCATGTTCAAAACGGGGGAGCAGACCTCTGACTGTTTCTCGATGGCCCGCTCTGGCATGGTAGCCCTTGATAGGGTGAGCCCTTCTGCAACCCACCATGTATGAGGAAGGGGGGTCGGTTATACGTTACCACCTGGAGAGGATCAATCGTGACGTCAGTCAGAACTCCTCTGCCATCTGGGCCGTGATCTTTGGGAACAGTTGTAGACTGTCCACCGACCCGGAAACCTCAGTGTGGGTGTCAGTGGTGACGGTGATCCTGCCCCCGGTTGCTCCCGCGTCGTGGACGGCCAGCGCTTCCTCTGTTAATCGCATCCGTGGTGTTGAAGAATGACCCGCTGTCTGGTCCCCGGGCGGTTGAGTGTTCATCGGCGCGCCTCCTGTGGGGTGCTGTCCGGAAGTGGAAGGATTGTCTCGTTGATTCTGTGAGGCCCTGCGACCCCCACCGTGGCTGTCCGCGAACGGGTCTTGTGAGGCCGGAGGGGTGAGTGTGACTTCCATCCATTCCTCCGCCTCTTCCGGCGTGTCGAAGAAGTGGGATTTGTTGCCGTGTAGTATCTTGAGTCTTGCAGGGAATAAAAGCGCATATTTCATGTCTCTGTCTCTGAGTTTGCGCTTCACCCCCATGAAAGTGGACCTGGCTCTTTGTACCGTGGGCGTGAAATCGGGGTACACCGATATGTTTTTGTCTTCGAAGCGTATAGGTGCCTTCTCCCTTGCCGCTCTTAGGACAGTGTCCCGATCTTTGTAATGGAGCAGGCGCGCAATCAATGGTCGAGGGGGCGCCCCCGGTTGCGGGGGGCGCGATGGCATCCTGTGCGCTCGCTCCACACTGTACAGGGCCGTAAGGTCGTCCTGGCCCACCAGTTTCCGCAGCCAGTCTTCAACGAATTGGGTGGGGTCCCTCCCCTCGCTTCGCTCCGGAATACCCAGGATGCGGACGTTGTTGCGGCGGGCACGTCCTTCCGCATCGTCCACCCTGTCCCATAGTTGTTTAAGCTGTTTCTCCACGGTCTCCAGTTTCGTGGAATGCTCCGTCTGTTGGGGTATGAGGTCATTCAGCGCTATCTTCTGTTCCGAGACCCGCTCCGCCAGCTTGTTGTGGTCAGCCCGCAGTAGGGATAGGCCGGTCGCCATGCTGTCTATGCGTGATTCTAACGCCTCGCGTGTGGCGCGTATTTCGTTGAGGATGAGGTCCAACTTGGCGTCCTGGGATCCCTTTCCGGTCGGCAGGATGATGGCCGCGTTGGAGGAGGCCAGTGGGTCTTCGGAGCCCGTGGACTGCATGTCTGCTGGAGCGCCTAAGTCCTGGTTCCTGCCCCTGTGTCTACCCATTGACCTGGTAAGCAGGGCGACGCCGGAGTAGCCGCGGTCGCCGGTCTCCCCCTTCACACGTACCCACGCAAGGGTGCCGGGCTGTGAAAGCGGTGTGCCCAGGTTCCGCTGGATGCAGGCGATTGCGGTGTAGTCCTCAGGTCAGCCAGGAGTGATCTAGGCCAGTTTGTGCAGGGATGACGACGGCCGGCTGGTCGCGGTGTTGTCACAGGGCGGAGTGGTGTTCCGCAGCCGGTCTTGATAGCCGTTAATGACCCGCTGTGCAAGGTGTAGGGGGGAGTCCACAGGCCTGGGATGGCGACGAGGAGGGATCGCTCTAGTGGCCAGTATCGCGGTAGGCGCCAGGCTTACAGTGTGGCATCAGGGCTCCACAGCGCGCGTCTTCTTCCTCCCATGTGTGCCTGGTGTCCCCAGTTCTAATACGTGAGGTCGCAGGTCTCACCGCAATGCGAGTGTTCACTGACCGTGGGTGTGTGCAGCCTCGCGTTCTCCCGCTGCTTAATGTCCGCCGGCGCCGGTGCCTGGAGTGAGCAGGTTGCCGAGATCGAGACTCCGAGGTCCTGGACTCGGCTCCGGGGTGCAAACAAAATGGCGCCTTCAGTACCTCCTTGATGCCGGGCCGCCCCACGCTCCCCGGCGCGCTGTACCGTGAGCGGACTTCGCGTCCGCAGTGCCGATGGCGGGTCCCCACTAGACCCGTCCTCCTTACCGGTGGGGGTCAGGGTCTCAGGCGCTGCAGCTGTGTTTCGACTGGCGGTGGCAGGTCTGGAGTCCCGGCAGCCCAGCGGGTCCCGTAGCGGGGGAGGCCAGCGGGTGACCAGCGGCCCGATGAAGGAAGCAATGAGGCCACAGGTGGCGCGGGGGGGCCCCCGCAGTATGCCCTGGTGTCGCGGTAGAAAGTCCGCCGTACCTCCGGGGCCCCACCCGGAGCGAGTCAGTGTCCCAGGGTGGGTCGGGCAGTCCACAAATCGAGGCCGAGGCTTCACTCTGTACTACAGACCGCAGCAGGCACCACGGACACGGCGCTCCACCGGTGCGAACCGTGGAGGGGCAGCACCCTTCCGCTGCACGCCGTTCGCTCCCGGGGCTTCTGTGCACCGTGTGCATCAGCTTGCCTGGAAAACAGTAAATTGAAATCCAGTGATTCGAATCCTGGAGTGAAAGTCCGAAAATTAGGACCCACCTATTTAGGTGCATTGCTTTCACAGCTACGAGTGACCTGAAACCATCTACAAGAACACTTGACCTTGACCAAAGACTAACATAGTAAGGTACCTATTCACCATGTTATATACATGAAGTATCGCCTTCCCTACATGGATGAGGATATGGGCTCAAGGATATCTGTTGGGATGTGGTAAACTTGGATCTACTCCCATCGCTTACTCTATTTTGAAGGGGTTATTAAAAAATCCCTTGGTTGCCCCCGTTTGTTCCTACAGTCCTTATGAAGACTCGCAATCCCCAGGTCTAAATCACCGTTTGGGTATAAGTCGAGTCAAAACGTCGACACCTTCATTATACAACCTTGGACCAATTGTTCATCAGCATTGTATACAGTGCAAAACATAGGTTATATAGGCCCATGTACTACAATGTTTTTGATTGCAATAACATAAATTTCATTTTTGGCCAGGGATTCAATACGGCGAATTATATGTCCGATATTGATTGTAAAATAATGTGAATTATTTCTTATCCACCGCTGTGTATTTCTTCTCCTTTCACTTGTCTTATTTTCTTGATCACACCTTTTCTTTGCACGCTCCTGTTTTGGGGCAACCTATGTGTTTTTACCTACCAAAAGATATATTGTAAAAAAATATGAATATAGAAAAATAAAATAGGAATATATTTTCTTTAACCGTGGTGTAAGGTTTTTCTCAGTATAATTAAGCCTTTGAGTATTATAGAGCAGACTTAACATTGTTGCTCTTTATTAAATATCGATTCATTATTGATTAAATCAAACGCTGGAATCTATAGGTTTAGGACCACTGTTTGTTTATAACAATAGTTGGGATAAAGGCAAGTAGAGACATAACTAATGTTGTAGCTCTGTGAGTGGCATGCCACCAGCTAGGAAACACAGTTGAAGCATGGTGATAGAGTAAATTTGTGCTTTTTTCTATTGAAGATTAAAAAATTTGGAAGCCGAAAGAAAAATGTCAAGAGTAGGTGAATCTTGTTGTTTCCATTGTTGTGTTTGTCAGAGTTCATAGTGCAAAATACAGCGCTCCTTTGTAACCAGTAGCAGAGTTTTTTTAATTAAACTCTGGGTTGGATTGACAATACTCTGTTATGTGGACAACTCAAAAGTTTATGACCATTCTGTTTAATTTCACTTCATAGTCATTATGGCTGGCGGGGATGGATTCCCTGCAGAGTTTTATCATGCATTCGGGCACACCCTGGCCCCCCTCCTTTTACAGGTTTACAATGAAGCCTTACGCACGGGTGACCTCCCACCCACCTTGAATCAGGGTGAAGTTTGTTTGATCCTGAAACCGGGTGGCGACAGCACGGACCCCGCCTCGTATCGTCCTATCACTTTGATTAACTCGGACGCGAAAATTCTGACCAAGCTGTTGGCCAATCGCCTTGCCCCGCACGTAGCTCAGCTCGTCCATCCAGACCAATGTGGCTTTGTCCCTGGTCGTAATACGGCGATGAACCTGCGCCGCTTGAACCACATTTTGCACGAAGTCCGGGGGCGGGACACTCCCCATGTGCTGGTCTCCGTTGACCTGGCTAAAGCCTTTGATACAGTGCATTGGGGTTACCTGATGCACGTACTCGTCAAGATGGGATTTGGCCCCGGTTTTCGGGAGTGGATACGGGTCCTATATAGGACGCCCCGGGCCAGGGTGCGACTGGGTTCAGCCCGCTCTGATGAGTGGACGTTGGGGAGGGGTACCCGACCGGGTTGCCCTTTGTCCCCCCTTCTATTTGCTCTCGCAATTGAGCCCCTGGCCATATCTGCCCGTAAGGAGCTACATGAATGGGGGTATTGTGGTGGGAGACACTACTAATGTCATCTCCCTTTACGCCGACGATGCGCTTTTCTACCTGACCTCTCCGGTGGAGGCCCTCCCCGCTCTGTTGCGCCTCTTGGACCGCTTTGGTGCGGCCTCGGACTGAGCATGAATGTTAATAAGTCCCTGGTGTTCCCGCTGACTCCTGAGGATCTCGCCCCGGCGGCGGATTCTTACTGTGCGGGCATCCGGTGTGAACGTCTGGCGTTCCGGTACCTGGGCATTCAAGTGGCCGCTTCTGATGAGGCTCTCTTAACCCATAACATAGACAGGATTCTTGTGGCCCTCCGCAAGTCCGTTGTATTCTGGAATACGCTTCCTCTCTCCCTTATGGGCCGTCTAGCTGTTGCCAAGATGGTGATGCTCCCTAGAGTCCTGTACGTGCTGCAGAATACACTATGCCCGTTGCCCCCCCGGGTGTTCCGTACACTGAATTCGCTCCTTATGTCTCTTCTCTGGGCGGGTGGTCGCAGCAGAGTTGCGTTGCGCACGGTGACGCAGTGTTGGGATGCGGGAGGCCTCGAGGCCCCGAGATTTGATTTATACTATTATGCTGCACAACTTCTCCCGGCGGCCAGATGGTTTGCTGACACCGAAAACTGGGAGTTGGCATTGTTGGCGGGAGTGGCCTCGGATAGGGTGCTACAGGAAGCTCTAATGCAGGGTCGGGGCGCCGATGACGCACTGCCCTATGTCGTCAGGCATACGGCTCACATTTGGCAGCAGTTCGTTGAGCGAGTTTTGCGGCGTGCGCCATTCCATAGGGAGCTCTCCCTTTGGATCCTGGCCCCAATACTCCCGATGGAGGCGAATATGTCTTTCCGGGAGTGGCGCCTAGGTGGTTGCGAGACTCTTGCGGATCTCTATCCGGACGACTCGTTTGTGTCCTTTGAGAGAGCAGCGGACTCCTTTGGACTGCGTGAGGGCCAGTACCTGCATTATGGATGTCTCCGGGATGTGGCCAGAATGACATGGCCCCAATTCCCAGAAGCGCCCGATCTCACTAACACCCTGGACATCATCTTGTCCTGTGGCAGAGGTAGGAGATTAATTTCCCTTCTTTACTCAGCGATGCGCAGGGACTCGACTCCCCCATTGATGCCTGCTTGGAGGGCCTGGGAGGCGGACCTGGGGATTGAATTGGATCCGGCCCAGAGGAAGCGAATAGGGCTGTTGACTCGTAAAGTGTCCTGTAATGCGCGTTTTAAATTGATACATTTTAATATTCTCCATCGCACATATGACACCTGCCTCCCTCCACCGTATCTCCCCGGACAGAAGCCATAATTGCCCGAGGTGTAGTGCAGAACGGGCGGGATTCCTTCACCTGGCCTGGGAATGCCCCTTGGTTCATGACTTTTGGGTGGCGGTGGTAGCACACATTACCCGGATTACACACCTTACGATCCAGCTGGAACCGCTACACTGTCTGCTGGCCCTAGTACCCAAGCCCAGGAAGAGGGGACTGTCCTACAAATTACTGCAACTCCTGTTGGTTCTGGCGAGGAGGCGGGTGGCCATTACTTGGATGGGACAGAGGGCGCCTGAAATCTCTAGTTGGTTGCGGGACGCTAGGGAATGGGCCTTGGCGGAGGAGACACATATGCAGAGCACACGCAAGGATGGGAAACTCCAGGATGACTTACTCGCTTGGAGGGCCATGTGTATCGAGGGGATGGAGGGGGACGACTCTGACGCTACTAGTGCGGAGCTGTTTTCCTCCGCTTTCTCGGAGTCTGATGATGGTGGGGAGGGGTCCGGGGCGGAATGTCATGAGGTAGTCTAGCAGTCCCCTGAGCCATGCCGATATTCCTTGTTGCATACACTTGCCTGTCATTGTGATTACCATCGACCACATTCTACTATGAAGACCGCTTTGCAGTGGGCCCTTGCCTACATCTCCTTCTGGGATTGCATCAATGCCACAAATGCCATTCATGGTTTTTTTTTTTTTATTGTTATTGTTATGTTGTTGTTTGGTTGGTATGGCATCATAAAAGAAAATTGGCGACGGTATTGATATTGATCACGGGATTCTGGGAGCACAAGAGCGTATTCCTTTCGTTGTTTCGCAGGCTTAACGAGATGCCGCCCTGCCTCCGGGATGTGGGCCATACCTGGCTGTGTACCTCCTTTTTGGATCTGGCCTATCTGGTCCGTCTGTGTCAACTGCTCTGTTAACGGTATAAATTGTGCCTTTTTATTTTCCTCGCCTACAAAAATAAAGTTTAAGAAAAAAAAATAGTCATTATGGCAGAGCAGAGCAAGATGGTAATGAATGTTTTTGAGCAGGCTGGAAGAGTTTGACATTTTGAACTAGTTGTGGCTATCCAAGAAAAGGGAAGGACTGCAACTGAGGAGGTTTAAACAATGGCAGATGGACTAGAGATTAGCCAGCTAGAAAAGTTCAAGGGTAAGGTTGTCATCCAAGGCGTGCCAAATTCAGCAGGCCCCCTTGTAGGAAGACCACTTTTCCCAAAAACTTTGGACTTCACAAGTCAATATTTCAATCTTGGCACCATTAATCTGAAAGTGGTTTCTGGTCATCCAGTTACAGATAGCGAAGATGCAAAGTTCCAACATAGAGAAGTATTGATGAGATTGAAGTTTCAGTTTTGGAGTAATATGAAGTGCCATCTACTTAGCGACACCAACTCAGGCCAAAGGATTCAGTCATTTAAGGAATGTTCCTGAGGTAGATAATGAACTTTTAAGAGCGAGAGTGCAGTCCAGAGGCATACCATTTGTGAAAAGTGTGGTGAAAAAGAGAGAGGTTTAGTTGAGATGATATGATCACTGTTTAAGAGGGAACATTATATTACATCCAAAGCTTGACAATCAATTTCAAAGAACATTTGTTGAAGAACCATGGCAAAAAGTGTTGATAAGCCAAATAGTATGATTGTTGCAGTCCAGTTGCCATCCAACTGGATCTGAGATCATCTTTGGTACCAGTGGCATATGATCCATTTCAACAGAAAGGGCAGTAACAGACTTTTACATGAGCAAGAAAGTTATATGATCCATGTAATGGTTGATTTGCTGAACTGATGTTCTTTCCATCATTTTATTGCAAAATGGCCTATTGCCAATGAGCCTGAAACTGAGATAATTTCCTCAAGATTCATTTGAATTTAGAGTTTTTTAGGTTGATGTTGTGTATTACTTTTCGAAGTGAGGCGGTCATGATGGTTCTCACTAGTGTTGAAGAGATGGGCAGAAGCTTCTTAAGCAGCGCGAAGGCAAGGATTGTCATGTGGACCATGTGAGAAGTTGGCCTGGCATATGCTGTCCACTATTCTAGTGGGCACCTTGCACCAGTCCAAACAACCCCTTTTTGATGGTAGGTTAAAGACAACCTTATAGAAAGCTATCCTATTGGTAGCTGTGGAGAGTAGCCTTCAGGCTAAGTCTTGAAGGAATGTAAAGCAGCTTGTTTTACCAGTCTATAATCTCATGAATGACCACATGAAAGGAGAACCACACCAGGTGTGTATATATAAAATATATGTATTTATTCTAAACACATCCCTCTAGTCTCTTTATTAGGCTAGAGGCAAAAGTGCGTTCAGTAAACTTATTTAGCACACAGTAAATTAGCACAATATATGGTTGGCCCTAGGAGCATACCAAACCATATACTAAGAAAGTGGTATAAGAACCACAATAGACCTAGAGACCAGGCCTGGGGCCTGTAGCACTGCTGGGGCCACCAGGAACCACCCAAGGTAGTGACACAGGGGACCCCTGGGGGAGGCGTGCAGTGTCTAAACACAGCCGCGAATCACCATTGACTTCTATGAAGAAAGTTGCGATTAGAATTTTAAAGAATAGGGACGCTTAGAAGTGGGCTTGGAGCAAACCCCTTTAGAACTAGGCAGTTCTAGAGTCAATACCCACGGGAGCACCGGAGTACTTGAGTTACCTCACCAAGGGAAGCTGGGTGCATAGGTGTCTTTTCGTGTCGCGTTTTGTTGTCGTTTTCTTAGGCGAGCTGCTGAAAAGTGCTGCAGGCGACCAAGTAGAAAATGTCCGGATGGATCCAAGGGTGGATCGGAAATCCGAAGAACCTGAAAGCAGAGGGGACTGAGTCTGGGTCACTTGCCAGTGACCAGGAAGGTGATGAGAAGATACCAACCCATGTCGGGTGATCTCAGGTGAAGATGAAGCTTGACTCTTCAGCCACGAGGCCCAGGAGGCGTCGACGACGACCAGGAGCTGGATTCGAGCTGTGCCACGAAGGAAGTCGAGCGCTGCGGTATCGGTATCCGGATTGGACCCAACAAGCCTTGGCAACAGCAACCCAGCAGAAAGCAAAGATTTGGCTTTGGTGCAGACTAGCAAGGAATGATGGAGTCACCCTTTGGAGGGGAGTCAGGGATCATCTGGAGCAACCAGGGAAGCCCAAGAAACAGAAGAGTTACCTTCGCTGGGACCCACCAGTCAACGGACCAGGGATCGCGAAGGCGCCTCGAGCAGTAATGCTAGAAGCGGGCTCACGGAACACTTGTAGAGTGTAGGCCCACAATCTTCGGTGCAGATGGTGCTCGGGGCTTGGACTACAAGTAGCCCAATGCACAACTTCGGGAAAGCTCGGAAGGTTGATGCACTAGCAAATGTGCACGGTGTCCAGGAGTTCCGGTCCCACGTCTCTCGTGATGGCTGCGGGTCTCAGCTGTGCTGGGATCTCGTGTCGGCCTCTGAGTCCTCCCCTGCCAGAGTTTCGTCCAGCAGCAGGAGGTCAGACCAGTGTCTGTGGCTGTGGCATCTATTTTGTGATGCCAGGGCTCTTTTAAACTATTACGGGTTAAGTAAGTATGTACATGCTTTCTCCCACTAGAAAGGTGGAATTCTACCCCCGCCGCCAGAACTAGCAGATGGGGTAGGATTTCAAAGTCGACATGTTACCATGCAGCCATTCCAAAGTTAGGATTTACCGCGAGGTTATAATGCACTTAAGAGTATATGGCCTTGCTTCATCACAGAACAGCCTCCGAGAACAGATTCCGAAAGCTGCCGAGGGGCTCAGCTCATGCTTGGGCACCCTCTCACGCAAAACCAAGCACTTTGCCTTCAGGATTTATAAGGCCTCCCATAGGAGTGACTTCTAGGTTTATATGTGTCAGTGATTAAAGGTAGATATAGGTAAACTATATCTTAGTAAGGGGTGCAAGCACCACCTTACCGAGGCTGCAGTAGCAGACCTGTGGTGCCATTTCGGAAGGCTTCCCAAGAGTGGCATAATACATGCTTCAGCCCCTGGTAGGCCTCTGGAGTACCTATGCCCTTGATACCTAAGGTACCATATACTAGGGACTCACAAGAGTAACCCAGTAACCAATTTGGAGTGTACGTAAAGTACATGCAATCAATTTAGAGAGGAAGCAGCTAGGCTGGGTTCCTGAATAGCAGGGCCCCAGCCAGACTTACGTCGAAAAACAGTGAAACACCAGCAAACAGTGAGGGTAACCATAGTAAGCAGATCCTACTCTCCTACACAACCCCCCCAAACTCAGGGTCATTAAACTATCCTTGACCAGTTGAGGCTTCCTGTTCTAAGTGGAAATATCTGTAGAGTCCATCTGCATTGGCATGGTCACTCCCAGGTCTATGTTCCACTGTATAGTCCATCCCCTGTTGGGAAATGGACCACCTCAAAAGTTTGGGGTTTTCACCCTTCATCTGTTTTAGCCATAAGAGGGGCGTATGGTCAGTCTGAACAGTGAAGTGAGTGCCAAACAAGTATGGCCTCAGCTTATTCTGGGCCCAAACCACAGCAAAGGCCTCCATCTCAATAGCTGACCAGCGTTTCTCTCTTGGTGCCAGCCTTCTGCTAGTAGAAGCTGGCCCTGACCTTCATCATTCAATTGTGACAGCACATCCCCTACCCCCAACTCAGATGCATCTGTTTGTACAATGAATTCTTTGGAGAAGTTAGGACTTTGCAGAATTGGAGCAGTGCACATGGCCTGCTTCAATTCATGAAATGCCTTTTGACAGTTTACTGTCAACTGAACATTCTTTGGCAGTCAGCCTCTGGTAGGCCTCTACCTATGCCCTTGGTACCATATACTAGGGACTCACAAGGGTACCCCAGTAACCAATCTGGAGTGTACCTAAAGTACATGCAATCAATTTAGAGAGGAAGCAGCTAGGCTGGGGTCCTGATTAGCAGGGCCCCAGCCAGACTAAAGTCGAAAAACAGTGAAACACCAGTAAAAAGTGGGGTTAACCTAGTAAGCAGATCCTACTCTCCTACAGACCAGATTTATGGTTGGATGCAACATGGTGTCAAAACTACACAGCTTATGTGAGCAGTGATGAGCCCACAGAGTTAAGAAAGTAGTGGAGAGCCAGTTCTATGCAGTCCAGGCAACCTCTCTTCTACAGGGCGTCAATATCAGGTCCAGGGCTTATTTTTATTTTTAGGTTGAAGCCTACCAGACAGCACAGCTGTCGGGTTTGCTAACGCCACCTTAGGAACATTCTGAAAGCTTTCCTGGGAATACATGCTTTCCACTGCTTACCACTGGCTTTGTGTAACTCACATTTGCTTGCTTTCTATTTGCTGGCTTTATTTGTTTTAGGCTGTCCAGCTTGACTTTGTCCCTACTGTGAAGCATAGAAAATTTGGTATAACCGTATAAGCCTATTTATTGTATTCTTCCACGAGTGCTTGCATTCTGTAAACAGGCTTTTAAATCTTGTTCTTATCTTGTCCTATTTGCTGACCTTTCAAAGACAGAGGTCAGATGTTAGGCTCTGTCTTCTGAGGAACTTGGTGTTAACTTTTCTTTCTCTGACTTCAAAGTGAAACGATTTGTGTGACAATCTTGCTGCGAAATGAAAGCAATTTTTCTAGCACACAGCATAGTTTAAATGTCTGTATATGAACTGGGAAAATATTTCAGGATATATATGGGAATTAGTAAAGCACAAATGAAGCACTTAAAATATTTTAATTCCAACCAACCAAATTAATAAACTAGGTGATCACATTACCATACATTGTTTGTTCGCTGTATACTTTTATCAGTAAACTTTGTCTCTGCAAATGTAATGCTCATTTCAATTGAAAATGTGTTGTCTGTAATGGCAGTGGCTACCACTCCATGCATAGTCCACACAATGCTACTCCACTGTACACCACACCACTTTAATGCACTCTACTCCACTCTACTCCACTCTAAGCTCCTTCACTCTACGATACACCATGCCAATCTATGACACGTAAAGCCAATTTCGGCATGCCTGTCCATTCTGCGACCCGTCACTCTACAACACTCTACTTCCTGACACTCCACGTCAAGCCATGCGACTCTGCATCCCTCCATGACACTCGAACAAGCCGTTCTTCAAGACGCCACTCTGACCCACTACTTAATTCTACTCTACGTCACGCCACAACACTTTATGCCACACCACTCCACTCTGTTAATCTACGACAAGCCCCTCGACCACTCTGCGTCCCTCCACCACCTCTGTGACACTCTTCTCTACCGCGCTCCAATCTACTTCCTGCACAACACTCTTCCCTACGGCTCTCTACTTGCTGCACAATACTGTTCTCTATGCCATTTCACTGTACGCCACTCCACTGCGCTTTGCCCCACAACACTACATTAAATGACACTACTCCAGACTGTGCCACTCCACTCTGACAGTCTACTACACTGTATGCCACGACACACTACTCCACTGTACAGAACACCCTCTGTGTCACTTTACGCCACTCTACAACACTCCACTCTGTGCCACTCCACTCTACTCCAAGACATTCTATGCCACTCTACTGTACAATACTACTTCACTGTACGACATTCTACTCCACTGTAGGCCACTCCATGATGCTCTACTCAAATTTACGACACAATACTCCACTGTATGACACTCTCCTCCCTCTAGGGCATTTTTTAACCGTTTAATTGTGGCTGTCATAGAAAGAGAGGAGCTATGGTACTATTTGGAATTTTCTCTGATTTGTCTTTGATTAGATTTGTTTTGCGTCGGTTGGAATATAAACAACCTTCCAAGCTTTGGAAAACAGAGGTAAGAGATGGGAGCTAGCAGTAGTGAAGGTACCTGTAAGAAACACTGAATCCACTATTTTTCTAAAGAAAGGTTTTTTTCTTCCTTTCATCACAGCTTATTGTCCTGATGAGAACTCAACAAAAAACATCCTGAGTTCGAAACGCGCAGACTGTTAGAGCCATAGAATTATAAAGAAGTTTTTCATGAACAGTGTTGAAACTAGTATCTATAAGAGCAGCGGACGCGCGCAGCGGGCGCGCCGCCTGCGCGCCGAAGGCGCGCCTAAGGCAAGCCCGTCTGCGCCCGTCCGCGCCAAGACCGGGCCCAGGGCCATACCCCCTGTCCAAAACAACACAGGAAAAAGAATACAGCAATACTCCAGTCAAGACCTTCAAAGACTGAAACCACGAGCATCATGTGCCCAGATAGATCCAAACAGAGAAGATAAAAAATGTCCTACATGTTCACAAACCTTCCACTTCTCCCCCATTAAAAACCTGACCAATTCGACAATACCAAAACACCGAAAGCACCATCTTAAAATTGCGTTGCTCAATGTAAGATCTTTAGTCAAACACAATATACAAACAGCGGAACTAATAGATAATCATAATATTGATATACTATTTGTCACCGAAACTTGGGCGGATGAAGCATCAGACGCCGATTTGACCCTAGCTATTCCAGAGGGTTACTCCTTCTCCAGAGCAGATAGAAAAATAAAACGTGGAGGAGGATTAGCAATTATAGCAAAGAACGACTACAAAATTAAAACATCAGATAAAGGAAGTACCCCAGACTGTGAAACTCTAACTTTTCAAATAAAAGTCACGAACAATTATTCCTTCAATGGACTACTTATATACAGACCACCTAATGCAAAAACGGCGCTGATCGAACTGTTAAGCCCGTTTCTCGAATCTAGTGTGACTAGTCCGGACTACACAGTTTTAGGAGATTTTAATCTACATTTAGAAAAAACCTAAGACCCGAAGATAGCCTCATTCATTGATACAATGTTAAACTTTGACCTAAAACAAAAGGTACATGTGGATACCCATGAAGCAGGCCATACACTGGATGGTATTTTCACCTCCTGTATAAATCTAACAAAAACAGATACCATTCCTATCCCGTGGACAGACCACAAACTCATCAGTTCCACATTAGAAATTAATGAGGACACAGGAAGACCTATGGAGAATATTAAACAAACGACATATCTAGAATGGTCTAAATTAGATAACCAGACATTCATTGATATACTGCAATCATCGTACCCTGCACTTCAAGAAAACTGTAACACAGCCTGCAAACAATTTAATGAATGGCTAGAGAATGCAGTAGAGCAAACTGTCCCACGAAAAAAAGCCACACTAAAGAGAAAAACCCCCTCACAGCCATGGTTCTCGGAAGCACTAAGAACCCAGAAACAGACATGTAGAAGAGCGGAAAAAAAATGGAGAACTAACTATGACTCAGATCTCAAACAAGAATACAAAGCTACCTTAGCATGTTATAAAAAACTAATTATAACGGAAAAAAGTAAATACTTTATCCATAAAATCAATGAGTCAAAAAACTCAAGCAAAACCCTATTCGACACTGTCAAAAAACTATCAAAATTCGAGAACAACAACTCTGAAACGTTAACTTCAGACTTCTGCAACGTGCTGGGAGAATTCTTTGTCAGCAAAGTATCCCTAGTATATGACTCCTTTAAAAACCATAACACAGAAATACCCATAAAGGATAACTCATCAACAACAATCCCAGTGAGTAGGGACTCAGATCCCACCACATTCTTCCAATTCACCCCCCCTACAGTGGAACAGATTCAAAAAGAAATCCATACCATCAATTCAGGCAGCCCAATGGACCCATGCCCATCCAAAATAATGCATGTCTGCTCCGAACAACTGAGCATAGTATTAGAGAAATTATTCTCTCAAATCATTAAAACCAACATCTTTCCCGATGTCTGGAAAATGATATCGATCAGGCCACTTTTAAAAAAACCCAACCTGGACTGCGAAAACCCGAATAACTATAGGCCAATAGCTAGGATCCCATTCGCCGCCAAAATCCTAGAGAAACTCTTAAATAAACAATTATCCCGGTACCTACTGGACGGCAACTGGCTGGACCATTCGCAGTTCGGTTTCCGCGAAGGACATGGAACCGAAACCGCCCTTATTACAGCGGTGGAGGAACTTAGACAAGTACTGGACAACGGATCGAAGGCCGCCTTGATATTACTAGATCTATCGGCGGCCTTCGATACGATTAGCCATGAGACCCTCATAACACGTCTGAAAACAGCACAATTGCATGAATCAGCATGTGCACTCATCACCTCATATCTAGAGAACAGAACGTTCTCTATAGAATCAGGAGAAGCAAAATCTAATCAATTCAACCTACCATGTGGAGTCCCACAGGGTTCATCGATTAGCCCCACTCTTTTTAACTTATACGTCACCCCCCTCGCACAACTAATAAGGGACTGCGGATTCACCCCTATATCCTACGCCGACGACACCCAAATTGTGGTGTCAATAAATGAAGACGTAGAGAACACAGCAGAAAAATTTCAAATCTGCATGCAAAAAATAAGCCAATGGATGAGAACAAATTGTCTAAAATTGAATGGAGACAAAAGTGAGGTCATGATCCTAGGAGGGGACAAAAAAATCTGGTCCCATTCATGGTGGCCAAAAGAACTAGGAGGATGTCCTGAACCAACGGAGAAGGTAAAAAACCTAGGAATTACTCTAGACACTAATCTCTCCTTTGACGCCCAAGCGAATAAACTGGCATCATCCCTGTGGTACATTTTAAAAATGATTAAAAAAATACTACCCTACATACCACTTGACTCACGAAAGACAGTGGTGACAGCATTGGCCATGTCCAGATTGGACTACGGGAACGGCCTGTACGCTGGAGCCAGAAAAAAATTCTAACCAAACTCCAACGTTTGCAGAATGCAGCAGCCAGGCTGATATTAGGTACACCTAAATTTGAAAGAATCAGCCACAAACTTAGAGACCTACACTGGCTGCCAATCGAAAAACGAATACAATTCAAAATACTGTGCCTAGCATATAAAGCTACCAATGGTACCGGATCCCAATTTTTAAAAACTCATCTAAAAATATATGAGCCAAATAGAACCCTCAGATCTGGCCAAAAGAAAATAATTGCGGTACCAAGATTCAAGAGAGCAAACTGGGGAGGAAGAAGCTTCCTGGTACATACAGCGAGAATCTGGAACAAACTACCGCTAGATATAAAAACTAGTCCATCACTGATATCTTTCAGAAAGCAAGTAAAAACGTGGCTGTTCTCGGCATATCCCTAAACTAAACACCTCAAGAGTCAGAGTCAAATCACAGCGCCAAGACGCCTATGGGCAATCGCGCGCTTTACAAATGCACAAATCAAATGTTGTATGGCACTCTGAGAATATATTTTTTCCAGTGTATATATTTGATTGTATGATGGCTGTGTGTGTATGAGAATATATGGTTTGAATGAATGGAAATGTATATAATGATTTTTGTAGAATTGTAACTGTTTTATATTAATGTTTAGATCATGTACAGAAGGTCTTCTTGAAAGCATAAAAAAATGGTGAAATAATAACCAAAACTATGCAGTAAAAAAAACTTTTGCAAAATAATAAAAAGGATTAATACAAGCATTGGTGTGCAAGTAAAGCATAGTGTTTAATTCATATGTTTTGGAGGGACTGATAAAGGAATCCAAGCACAGTATTGGCAATTTGTTTTGTTTAATAATGAATGGTGGCTAAACCCTGCTGTTGGGAGCCCAGACCCAGTGGTGTTTTTTCGGTTTGAATTAATCTCAGCCACTAGTAATCACTTGGGCTGTATCTCAATTCATCTTTTTTCGCTCACTCGGCCATTTCAGTTTGGATCCAGCCATCAGCAAATCAGCTGTGACACTGCTCCTCATGGGAGCAATCCAGCCCGAACTGGCAGGCCAGATCCTCCCTGAACCAGAAAGCAGGCAACCTAGGATCGGTTTCTCCCTAGTTAGGGCTCATCAGTCTGGTATAGCTTGGTTTTAGTAGCACAGTGAGCCTGGGACCCACGTCTGGGCATACCCGGTGCACTAAGCGCATCAGATGCAAAAACAAGGTTATGAGTTGAATGCTTGAATTAATCTCAAACACTGGCAGTTGCTCGGGCCATAACCCAGTGTATCGTTTTTCGTCACCCATGCCACCTCAGTTTGGACTCTGCCATATGCAAATCAGTCTTGAGCCTGCTCCTCATGTGAACAGTCTAGTCCCAACTGCCAACCAAGTCCTCCTCAGAGTAGAATCTCTGGTGGTAGGAAGGATTGCTCAGTACTCATGTTAACTTAAGTTAATCTTATTAAAAAAACTGATTTCTTTGCGATTGGTCAGACTTAAGAGGACCCTAATTAGTACAGAGAAATTAATTTCAGTAACTTGGTGTATACCCCTTTTCAGTAACAGTTACTAGGCAGGTCTTTTAGGGATCACCGGTACGTCGCTATTACACTCTTCTCTTATTTGTAGTGCTGTATTGTGTTTATTAAATGTATTCTGTTGAGACAAAAAGTATCCGTGGCTGGTTTTCGCTTTTAGTGATTTTCTTTGAGTATCCAAATGTACCATCTTGGATACGTGGAAAAAATTAAGTTTATGTAGCCAAAGTCATGCAAAACGAAGAGGAAATGAAACATTTCTCTAGTCCACATTACTCCTATCCTGAAAATTGTTTATTGGAATACATCTTCAAAATCCTCAGTACAAAGCGTTCTGCAATGTATGAGGGATTAGTATTATTAGTATTATGTAGGCACTACTGAAAAGGGACACGCATTCTGACATGCTTACTTTCTAATAACTTGCTTTTCACATACTCCAAAGGAGTTTGATTTTTCCACCAAAGCACACTGCAAACAATTTAACCTATTAGGTCTCTGCAAAGAACTCCAGATTCCCCTTCTTCCAACCTGCTGATTCCGAGTCAGGTCTGCATAATCTTAACCACCATGTTTGTGGTTGCTCCAGTGGGCAACATCAAATATCGTTGTTTTTGGGTAAGGTTTCTTCAAGCAATCAGTTATGGTTCACCTTACAGGACACTATAGCAGTCCAAATAAAACGTTTTTTTATTTGTCAAAGGCACGCTGCTCTACAGTTGAAAATAAATATAAATGCACTGGTTGGCCACATAAAGAACCCAGGAATATTATGGAGAAATACTGTCCATAATTTCCCAGGGTCTAAGAAAGGTTTAGAATGGTCTACTGGTAACATTGAAGTTCAGTTTATACAGGTGTTCGTTGTTGAATTGATTTCTTAGTATGCATGGTGAACTGCTTCATTGAAAACGTATCCATCGTAATGTATGAATGGGTGCATAAAGAATCAATCCTCTTTTATGTACTAATATATTAGTGAATTACATACTAGTGATTTTATGGTGTTGCTGAGCATCCTCCAGGGCTACCACAATACCTTGATGTGAGTACTTCTGTGGCAAGTCCCATTTTATCTAAACTGGGGACCCTTACTGGCTTTGGAAGGAACACATAGGTCAAGAAGCTGAAGTGGGGGCCTAGGGAAGTGGGAGTACAGAGTCGATCAGAGCATTTTTGAGAGCAAAGTAATCAATTGTTGGAAAAACCATTCCTTTACTTTTCATGATGGTATCATTTGTGGCTCGGACGTGCAAGCACACATGAATCTAAAAATGGATGCAATAGAAAAAAACATTACCTTTTCTGTAGTATCCGTTTTTTAGATGATTTTACCAGTGCTCGCTCCCCTGAACTGTTGGTCTGTTCACCTATTAACTTCAATTGAAAAATAGTCCCTCATGCATTTCACTGGAGGAAGGACACAACACAACAGCCAATACAATAATGGTGAGGATAACATTCTCATTTGACGTGATCCAGGATATGATAGTGTCACAAGCCAATGGCTAAAGGTTCCAGGGCAGAAGGCACAGTGGCTGAAGCAGGTTGACCAAAACTATTTAAGATGGTGCAGAATACTGGGTGCTGGGTTTCAAACACAATGATATACTAAATGTTTGTTCAAAGATCTTTGTGAATGAAAAGCCCCATTTCACAATATATAAAGGAGTGCACAAGCCAGAAAGGAGGTACATTGCAAATTTTAATCAATGTTTACATCAATGTTGATTTCAAATGAGAGCCATGCCTTACATTGGTGAACTGTCCCTGAAAGAACTCCTAACATTCACAATGTGTGCGAGGAGCGACACAAAGTTTCTGGCTAGCGGAAGACCATAGGAGTTATATTAAGGAGTGTTTAACAGAAAAGGTCAGAAGCAGTGGACCCTTTCCGAGCACTACTTTGACTGATGGTCAGTACTTTTAAAATATCTCCTGGCTTGTCTAGCACTTATACTGTTGATGCTAGACAAACCAAGAGGTGTTTTCAAAGTACTGACCATCAGTCATAAAGTAGTGCTTAGAAATGGTCCACAGCTTCTGACCTTTTCTGTTTAACACTCCTTAATAAAATTCCAGTGGTCTTCTGCCAGCCAGAAACTTTACGTTGCACCACCAACATAAGACATGGCTTTCATTTGAAATCAACTTTGATGCAAACATGCTACTTAAGTTGTCAAATCAGCTCTGGTGCGATGTGGAGAATTTGGACTTTTACAAAGACAGCATAAGTATTATTGTCATCTCACTTTTTCTTACATTTTACTTGAAAGCTGCAATAGAAGAGAGTGGTATGGAACACTTCCACAAAGAAGGAAACAAAAAACGAGCAACACCATTTTGAGAAATAGATCCTATTTATTGAGTTATTCATGATTTATTTCATTTTCCAACAGATACAAATGGAGCACGTCTCGAAAGAAATTTTCTCTGCTCTGATGCAAGACATGATAGGACAATATACTCCACCTCCATTTCCACCTCCTGAAATTCCAGGTACTGTAATGTGTATGAACACTTGTTTGCTGTGAGCATAACTATTGAAACACCACCCTTTGTATTAATTAAATTCGAAGAAGTTGGTAACAGTAAAAAACAAACATATTAAACAATATTATTATTATTATTATTAATTCTTGTTAGGGGGGCGTGCCCACGGAGGCGACCAAGATGGCTGCCTCAGAGTGAAGCTCCACCGTCCAGACGCCCGATAGTGCGGATTAGCATGTAATTCGTCGTCTTTTTACCTGCAACACACTTTCATCCGACAGCGGTGGCTCCTCCGCCCCTCCTGGCGGCTTTAATCTTTGTGGGGACGGCGTGTGTGGAGCGCAAGGCGGAGGGGATCGAGGGCTTCCCGGTCTTCGGTGGCTTCATCCCTTTCTGCGCCCGGCCGTGGGGTAAGTGCTGTGCTTGGCACGCCCCTACTCACCTCATTGTCTCCCGTGGCCCTCTGGCTGCCTGTCTCCTTCCCCCCGCTACCTGCCTGGTTTGTGTCGCGCCGCGGGGCGCCGGACTGCCGCGACACGTTCGTGGCCTCGGGCCTTGGTGCGTCCCGAGCCGGGGCCTCGGGTAGCGGGCCTGGCGGTTGGGCATGCGGTTGGGTCTGGGCGGTTTTTGGACTGTGGGGAAGTCTGGGGAGGATGCTGGGCGCTTCGGGTGGCAGCGCCCCCCGCTGGCTTTGTGGCCGCCTGAGCGCCACAATGCTTCTGCCCCCCTTCCCTATTGTCCATCTTTGCGATGGCATTGCAGCTGAGGGGGAACACCGCGCCTGGCCTTGTCCAGGGTGCCTCCTGACCGTGGTGGGCGCAGGCTGTGGAGGCCATTAACGTGGTGCCTGTTGCGTTGAGCCTGGAGGCTGGACGGCCGCTCTATTTGCTCTGGGCATCCCAGTGAAGGGGTCGCTGTTGACTGCGGTGGCCTTTTTGTTGCTGGCTGGGTGTTGGTCCGCCGGGCCTGTGAAGATGGCTGCCTCTCGTGGGGAGATTTGGTGAGCCATTCCTTCGGTGGTCATTCACGCTTCCCTTGCTGATGGCCGGCCCACGTCTCCTGTTTCATTGCCCTGGTTGCGCTGCCATTTCTACGCTCTTTACCGCCGTAAAAAGGAAGGAAGATCCCGATCAACGAAAGCTCAGTTTTGATAAGTCTTCCCTCCATACATCGGACGCGCCGCCAGGCTCCTCTGCGGGGGCTACGGGATCTACTGAGCGGGAAGATGCAACATCCTTGCCATGCTGGGCGAAATGGGAGCGGGTTTCAAGTCATTGGACAGTCGCTTCGATAGCCTCGAGCAAAAGCTGGCAGATATGGGGACCAAGGTCCAGGCCCATGACCGCCTCCTGGGCGTGGTGGAGTCCAGGGTTTCGGATGTTGAGGACAATGCCACAAAATTATTAAAACGCTTAGAGCGTGCCCAAAAGATTCTCAAAGAGGTAGCCATCAAGAATGAGTATCTAGAAGCGCGTAGCCGACGCAACAATATCCATATCATCGGCGTGGCGGAGACAACCTCAACAGGGCGCATGGACACTTTTGACGAACAACTACTCATCGATCTGTTTGGCAGGGAAGTGGTCACACATGGATTTGTGGTGGAACGCCACCATAGGTCACTGAGGCCCCGGCCTCGCCCTGGGCAACCACCCCGCCCGATCATTGCTAGGCTCCTGAACTTCCGCGACCGGGATGATGCCCTCCGTGCTGCACGAGAGAAGGGAGAGATTCAATGGCTGGGTAGCACCTTGTCCTTTTTTCTGGACTTCACGCTAATTGTCCAAGAGGCGCGCGCAAGTTTGCTGGAGTCAAGGCGACCCTTTGTAATCTGGGACTTAAATATGGCATGATGTATCCAGCGAGGCTTAGAGTGGATGTGGCTGGTAGATTCTGTATCTTTGACACTCCCATGGAGGCTCAGGAGTTCTGCCAGACCTACAGGAAGCAGGGGTCCCACTCAGCCACTGATACTGGAACCCAGTCCCCGACTCTCGGCGGATCACAGAACAGTGTCGATCTCTTCGCGGACCCAGGGCCCGGCTGAGGACTCGTTCCGACATATCCTTTTGTAATGATCCTTGTGTTGCAGGACTTGATATTTGCTCTCTTTGGGTTTATTTTTTTTATTGTGCATTGATTTGTTTAGTTCGGCCGTCACCTCGGTGTGGCGCTGCTGCCCCCCATGGCGAATGCCCTTGTGACTTTATTCTTTTGGGGTTTCTTTTTGATGGCCCACCGATTGGTTCATTGGTCACTGCCATGGGTATCCTTAAGTTCTATTGTACGTTCACATAGGGTCTGCCTTTTTGGGGATGTAAAGAGGCTGGGTGGTGGGTGGGGTTTATTTTGTTTTTTTGTATATTTTATTGTTATGGCATTCACGGTGCAATTGAGAGGGGATGGAGGAGCATACAGTTCAATTCAACTTTGATTTAATTTGCCCTATGGCCAAAGTAGGACTTCAGTCTGGGCCTTCCAGACTATCACTGATGTCCTGGAACGTTCGGGGCCTGAATAATGCTAGGAAACGCAGACAGGTTTTTAGTTATGTCTCTTATCATAATATTGACATTGTTTTTTACAGGAAACACACTTGGCACCTGCAGATTCAGCTTCTGTTGCCAGGAGTTCGGGGGGGGGGGGGCAGGGGGTCCATCGAGTTTTCTCGAATTTTAGTAGATATGCTAGGGGAGTTGCCATACTCATACATAAATGTGTGCCCTTTGTGTTAACCAGTAGCATCACAGACAGTGTCGGTCGATATTTGATTGTCTCTGGTGTGCTTATGGGATACATGATTACACTGGTGGGGATTTACGGCCCCAATGTTGACACCTCTTCCTTTTTCCAGGAGCCACAGGTGAAGCTCCTCACGATAGATGTTGACTTGTTGGTTCTAAGTGGGGACTTTAATTTGTTGATGACTCCCGCTAGCGATCGCACTTCTTCTTCCCCTGATATTTAAGCCTGTTCCCGCTCTGTACTGTCTGATATATGCACTCACTTCTCCCTCATTGATATTGAAGCTCGACTCCACCCGCGTTCGCCGGACTATACACACCATTCAGGGTACCACAATACAAGGACTAGACTGGACTACTGGCTTCTTTCCCCCGGGGTGGCGGGCTGGGTCGAAAGTCTTCTCACCTTACTGCGCACGCTGTCAGACCACTCCCCCATTGTTTTCACGTTACAGATTCCCAGACTGGGGGGGTTATGAAAGACAGTGGCGGTTCCCTGGAAGGGCTTTAACTGTTCCTGTTTTTACTGAAGAGATCCGACGTGCCATTGATGACTATTTTGACCTCATCTCTGGGTCGGTGGGGTCCTGGTCGACATTATGGGAAGGGTTCAAGGCCACTATTCATGGGGTGTGTATCGCCAAACACGTGGGCGCTTTACGGGACATTCGTTCCACTTTATCCCGCATTGAGAAGGATATCTCGCAATAGGTAGAGAGTTATTAGACGACCCGACAAGTGTCAGAGAGGCCAGGCGCTTGTAGCTACTGCTAGAATTTCGGGAGACTGCAGACAGAGAGCTGCGTTTTTTGAGTAAGCAATATACAGCGCAACAGTATGGGGAAGGCGATAGGCCTGGCAAATTATTGGCACAGATGCTCCGACCTCCACATCATGCATCATACATCACGGAGATTGTGGACCCGCAGGGGGCGATGCACCATTCCACCCGGAGATCTGTGGCACCTTTCTGTCGTATTACAAGACCCTATATGCATCCACACTTTCGGGGGACCGGAAAGACCCCGGGCCTTATTTAAACGAGATTGCCATGGTTTATCTTGAAAAGCATATGCAGGAATTCCTGGCCACACCTATCACTCCGGACAGTATAGTAGAAGCCATCGACTCATTGAGGGGCTCCTCGGCGCCGGGCCTCGATGGCTTTTCCGCTGATTTCTACAAAACATATAAGGAAGAATTGGTCCCGGGATTGGTGGAGATGTACGCAGAGTCGCTGGACTCCGGCATCTTGCCGCCAACTCTCCGTGAGGCGATTATTGTTCTTCTCCCAAAGCCAGGCAGAGATCCTACTTCTTGTAGCTCATACAGGCCCCTTTCCTTGTTTAATCTTGATAACAAGATCCTGGCCAAGGTTCTGGCAATCCGACTCTCGCTTTTGATGGAGTCCATCATTTCCCCGGCACAGTCGGGATTTGTACCTCACCGCTCCACTTCCTTGAATTTGAGGATGCTGTTCTCCGTATTGCATAGAATAAAACCCTCCACTCCGGCCGCTGCTGTACTCCTAGACGCTCAGAAAGCGTTTGACTCCTTGGAGTGGCCCTTTTTTTGTCCATTATGAGGCGCATGGGGATGCCTGAGTTGTTTTTTTCTACAGTTGCCTTGTTATACGCCGTGCCTAAGGCCCGGTTGCGCTTGAATGGCACTATTACTGAACAATTTTCATTGTCTCGCGGTACGCGCCAAGGATGTCCCCTTTCCCCGTTGCTGTTTATCCTGGCGATGGACCCTTTGGTTCGCCATTTTCAGGAGAAGCACCTCCATCGAGGTCTCCAGTTACGCACACGCCCTCTTTTAATATCTTTGTATGCTGATGACACGATTTTGTACATTAGAATGACTCATGTTAATCTGGAGCCTTTAGTACTTGAAATAATCTGTCCCTGAGTTTTATCTTTATTTCTTGGTCGCACAATGTTCCTATGCACATTCCTGGTTCCACCCGGACGCCCGAATTCTGTATTTGAAGCCTGAGGCTGACCTGGTGCTTCCTGTGCCGCTTCCCAACATACTCCCCAGGGGTATTCCTAGAGATCCGCAAGACATACAGTCTGTCTGGTCCACCTGTTGGGATTGGGACAAGGTGCGCAGATTGATTTGTCTGGACCGATTGTATTCTCCTGCCCTCCCTCTGCCCAACGCTCATTGGCTCCCTATAACCGGAGAACCTGTGGTCCAACGAACATTGACTAAATATCACATACACACCGTTGGCGATCTCTTCTCCGAGGGTCACGCCTTTTCTATCTCGGATGACCAGCGTTTTATTGACCGCACATTCATAGATTCTTTTGTTTGGACTAGGGTTCGGTCCATGATGCGCGCCAAGTTCCCCACATTCCCGGTTCCCCCTGATGACACCGCACCGCTCACGTTTATCATACAAAGCTGGACAGGGACGCATATGGTATCTAAGCTGTATAAGTTGTCGTGCCTTGCTTCCCTCTTTGGATTCTAGGGTGCGCGCTGCATGGGAGGGTGATTTGGGTAAACCAATATCAGATGAACAATGGGCACAGTGTTGTAGGGCCACGAAAGAAGTGTCCATCAACACTAGACCCAAACTCATACACTTCAAATTTCTTCGCAGGCTTTATCACATTCCAGCACTTTCATAAAAGATTGACCCCAGCAGACTCCACTGTTGTCCCAAGTGTAAAGCTCCCCATGCCGACTTCGCCCATCTTTCATTTACCTGCCCTTTCCTGCACGACTATTGGGTTCAGGTACACCGCACATTTGGCGACATGTTGGGTATTGTATTCATTCCTACCCCCGAAATAGCGCTGCTGGGCTATGTTTCTAATTTTCCACGCACAGTTCGCAAGCTCGCTGCACTTGGATTTCTGCTAGCTAAACGCGAAGTTGCATTGCTTTGGTGTGCTAGGCGACCTCCAGGGTTTACGTTCCTGGCTTCGGAGCATGGCGTTCTGTAATGTTAATAGTGTGGAATATTCTACGCTGGTCCCTTCGGCATCCCGCCCCGTTGATATTTGGGGTCCATATCGTTCATACATTGCTAAGATGTCCGAGGAGCGGCAGTCTCAATCAGGGAGCTCCATTGTTCCGGAAGGGGTGGGGTGAGCATTTGCACACGACTGAACATGTGCTGTCCACTCTACTTTATCTGCGTACGCCGCACTGGTTGGGTTAGGGTGTGTCATCAATTGCCCCGATGTATACTAATGAGTGCATGGGTGCATTAGGATATTTGTAATGTTTTTTGGTTCCAAATGTCAACATCATTTATTGTTTTTCATTGATTACAGCAATGTCATAATTGATTAATCATTATGTCAGATGATATTCAGTGTCCGAACGATTGCTATGGTCTTAGTTGTGTGTTGCAGACTGCTCCTCTGCACATGCGTTATTGGCAGTATATTATGATTTGTATTTTAGATGCATCATTGTACCATTCGGTTGGATTTTTCTCCCATTTAAAAAAAAAAAAATAATAAAAAAAAGTAATAATAATTCTTGTTAAAGCGCATGGCTACCCTTCGGCATCCCAGCGCTAAATGCAAAAACAGGCAGTTTAGGGTATTACTTTAGTTTCTGGAAAAACCATGATTTTAGTTGTTTCCTGAACGTCAAATACGCAGAGGTCAGTGGAAAGTTAGAAGAGAGTAATTCATTTTTGTGCCTGTGCCCCAGAGGATTTTATGCGCAATACAAAGAGATATAAACCTTATGCGTTCTAAGATGGGCAGCCAGTGTAGTACTTTCAGAGCTGGTTTCGCCAACTGCTTTCTGGGGATGTTGTGTAGTAGTCTGGCTGCAGAATTCTACACTACTTGCAGTTTTCTTATTGTTGTGTTCGGAGTGCCTAGGTATAATGAATTACAATAATGCAGCCGGGGGAGTATTAATGCTTGTACCATGGTTCTGCATGCGGTTTCTGGGAGTAATGGTAGTATCTTCATTAGTTGCCTTAGGATACCAAAGCAGGTGGCTGCTACTTGTACCTCTTGGTGGTCAAGTTTGAGAGATCTGTCGAGCCAGATTCCTAGGCTTTCTATCCTGGCTTTAGGTGTTGGGACTAGGCCTAGGCAGTTTGGCCAGCTTATATTTGAATGTGCCTCTAAATTTTGAATTTGGTTTTGTTCCTGTTAAGCCTCCGGTATGATTGGTCCATCCAGGAGGCCACCTGTCCCAGGCAGGCTTCAAGGTCAATAGTGCTCCTCTCCGGATGATTGAGGGCTACCACCAATTGGGTGTCATCGGCATATGTAACTATCTGAGCCCCATAAAGAAAACTAACTCGGCCAATGGCCTAAGGTACACATTAAAAAGGGTGGGGCTCAGCGACGAACCCTGCGGGACCCCACAGGTAAGTGGGATCTTTCTTGATGTGTGCCTGCCTTCTAATATTTGGAAAGTTCTATTTGTCAAGAAGGATTTAAGCCACGAGAGATCATTACCTGCCACTCCCACCACTTTTTGTTTTTGTTGAAAACCTTTATTTCGATGAAAACAATACAATTGCAGGCCTACAACCACAGGGGCCGGTCGTTGCTAAAACGAAACTTAAAAAAACAAAATTGCATCGTTACACAGCTATTTAGCCGACAACCCGAGGGTCCGGCAGCGATTCCGCATATTATTCTGAAAAGTTCTGTGGTGGTAAGCAGGATAAATTAAAGGTTTCACATTTTACTTATATAGAAATGACAATGAAAAAATAAACTAAAATAACTAGTGAGGCAGAAAGAAACTAAATGATATATGCAATGTATAGAGATGAAATCTCGGGAAGGGGGGGGGCCGGGAGCGGGTGGACACAGCATCAGCAGAAGTATGTACCAAACAAGGAATGTGCGGTTACGGGGACAGAGGTATTTCAGGGACCTCCGCCAGAGGAGGAGTACAAATCTCCCCGCGGTATAGGTTCCATTGGTTCCATATTCTCCCCCACTTCTTGGGTCTACCACGAGCGATGTACACAGTTTTTTCCCTAAACATGCACCAGTCCATGTTTTCTTTCCAGGCTAAAATCAGAGGTGCTCTTTGGGATCCCCATAGTTGAGCTATGTCCCTTTTAGCTACCATATTACCAAGGGTAGCCCATTGCATCTGTGCCACATTATAATCGTTAGGTTCCCATACATTCAGTAAACAGCGTCTAGCCTCCGGCAACAGCGAAACTCCCGTAACTTCTTCCATGACGGCATGCACACGGTTCCAAAACACCACAACATCAGGGCACTCCCATATGATATGAAGGAAGGTAGCAATCAGACCACATCCGCGCTTGCACAACCCATCCACAGAATAACCTATTTGCAGCAGCCGTGGACCCGTGATATAGATCCGGTGCAGGATTTTTAATTGCACCAGCAGGAGACGGGCCGGAATCGCGACCTCTTTAGGAGAAGATATCGCAGCCTGCCAATCTTCATCATCCAACTTCAGTCCATCGCCGGTCCAAGCACCCCGAAGCTGCGAAAGCAAATCCGATCGATCGTTAATACGTTTTTTATATATTAGGGAGATAGTGCTATCCGGGACATGTCCGTCAAGCACTCTTTCCTCGAGAGGGGAAGACTCCGGCATAACGGTCCCGGCCGGGAAAACCGAACCAAGGGCATGACGGATCTGCATGTAACGAAAATGCTCCTCATCACTAAGCGCGTATTCCGATTTAAGCTCGTCAAACGTCTTGACCCTGTTCTTGACCCAGAGATCCCCGACCCTGCTGATACCAATGAGGTCCCACTTCTCAAAGCCTTTCGTGGTCCAAAGACTGCCCAATCTCTCCGAAGCATAGAGCGGAGTCGCTCTAGTCAATACGTCCGACCACCCCATAGCTGCATTTGCGCTTCACCACACCCGTACCGCGACCCCGGTGGGCCCAGTCAGTTTCCTCCCAGTCGATCTGGAATATAGCGCTCTATTGTAGTTCCCTCCCGGCAGCTGCCATTTGTCCATTTCAAATGCAGGGTTAGGGACAGGGCCGTACATTGCATGATTAATTGCACTTAATTGGGATGCCCAGTAGTAACGTTTAATGTCAGGCAACGCAATGCCCCCATCATACCATGGCAAAGTCCGCTTCGCTAGGGCAATGCGAGGACGCCCCCCCCCATATCAACTTCCTCTGTAGGCTCTCAATCTCGCGAAAGTAACTGGCAGGCACAAGATCAAGCATATTTTAGACAGCATACAGGAATCGGGGAAGGGACATCATCTTGAAAAGAGCTGCCCTCCCAACCGGGGACAGCGGTAGGCCGCACCAAGCCGTCACGTCGGATTTGAGCCGGAGAAGCTGGGGAAGCCGGTTCAGTTCATACCGAGCTGCGGGGTTTAGTTATATGAAGATCCCCAGATATTTAAAACCAGTGTGTGAGATCGGTATCGGGCAGACACGCGGCAAGGGGGGTACTTCTCCGGTGAGTGAATAAATACAGGACTTAGCCCAATTAATCACCAGACCAGAGTTCTTCCCGAACGAGCTAAGTACATCAAACCGTACCCCCAGTGACTTCTGAGGGGAAGTGAGATATTGCAGGATATCGTCTGCGTATAGCGATATGCGGTCTTCGAAGTCAGGGGACCACCTAATGCCTTTAAGCGACGGTTCCTACCGCAGCCAAGCAGCAAGGGGTTCTAAGGCAAGCGCGAAGAGCAATGGAGCTAGAGGGCATCCCTGTTGCGTACCCCTCCCAAGAACAAAGGATCCCGAGACTCTGCCGTTAACCACCACCTGAGCCAACTGTTCCTCGTATAGGAGTTTAACCCAACTGATGAACCCGGGGCCAAAACCGAATATCACGAGGGCCGCCCATAAATATGGCCATTCCACCGTATCGAAGGCCATAGTGGCATCCAAGGAGACCAAGATGGCCGGCTCGCACAGTGACTCCGCTCTCGCCAAGACGCCATGAAGACGACGCAGGTTGAGCGCAGTGGGGAATAAACCCGGACTGATCCAGGTGTATCAGGTCGCCGATCACCTTAATCAGCCGGTTTGCCAGAAGTTTTGCCAAGATCTTAGGTTTGGCGTTCAAGAGCGATATCGGTCTATACGATGCACATAGGTCCTGGGGTTTCCCTTCTTTATGAATAACAACAATGGACGTCGGTCTCTGATCTCGGGGAAGGGACCCGACATCTCGCGATTCTAGAAACCTCTGACGAAGGTGCGGCGCCATTTTGTTGGGACACAACTTATACAGTTCGATGGGGATGCCATTCGGGCCCGTTGCTTTCCCCGAGCGGATGGAGCGGATTGCGAGCGCTATTTCATCGTTAGAAAATTCCGCCTCCATAAGCTCTTTGTCCGAATCAGACCAGCTGGGCAATTCGATATTTCTACGCAACAAGTGCGAGTCCTCCTCCGGTCTGTCTGAGACCGGCGCATACACCTTTTGGAAGTGGTGTACGACACCCTCCACTATCTCAACAGGGTCCACAACCCGCACTCCATCCGCTCTCTCAATAACAGGCACAACGCGATTCAGTCTTTCCCTTTTATCCAACCAGGCGATCAGTTTCCCCGCTTTATCTCCAACATCATACAGACGCCCCTGTTGCTCACGACTCATAGCCTTGGCCGCATCAGTCACCAGTGCTCTATAATCAAACTGTTTAAGGGCTAAAACGTGTAACCCCTCCTGTGTAACACCAGATTGCAGCTCTTCTTCCAAGCCAGTAATTTCAGTCTCCAGTCGTACAACCTCCTCATTCTTACTTTTCTTTGCACTAGCAATCAATGAAAGAGTTTGGCCACGGTTACCGTCTTGAAGGCCTCCCATAATGAAATGTAGGAAGACACCGACCCAACATTGTCAGCGAAATAATGGTCCATAGACTGAACCACACCAGCCCTAGTTTTGGGATTGCGAAGGTGCCAGGGATTAATCGGAGCCACTCGACCCTCCGCTCCCAGCTGTATATCAATAGAGAGCCAAAGTGGGGAGTGGTCCGAGATACCCCTGGCTAGGTGCCTAATTTCTCTCACCGAAACGGCCTGCACTGCCGGTACCAGGACATAATCAAGCCTAGAAAGGCTCCCGAAATGAAAGGTGTATTGTGCTTGTCCGGGGTGCAGCAGCCTGCAACAGTCCACCAGACCCAGTGTTTCCAGGAAGTTACCCAGCCAAGATTGCGATCTCACAAGATCCCTGGGGGGGGGGGGGGGGCTGCGGTCCTCCCTACCACAGACAAAAGAATTAAAGTCACCACCCACTACCAAAATACCCTCGGGAGCCCCAACATCACTTTTCCCAAATCAGAAAACGTCGTAGTTTGTAAACCTGGCGGGACATAAACAGAGAGTATGGAGATCGTCTTCCCCTCCCACCTGCCCGTAATAGCTGCATATCGTCCCCTATCGTCCAGTATAGTGTCGTCTATTTCCAGGGGGAGGGAGTTCCTGACTAGAACGCCAGCCCCCCTCGACCCAGTAGTGAATCCAGAGTGCGCTACCAGACGATAGCCTCGTCTATTCATTGCATGGCATGTGTTCCCTATCAAATGCGTTTCCTGTAACAACACTACATCAGGGGAAAGACGTTTCAAATACTGCAATACTATCCCCCGCTTTATCCTGTCCCCCAGACCGTTAACATTCCAACTTAGCACCCTCAGCCCCTTACCCCCCATCCCAGAAATGAAGACAGATTCCCTCCCATAACGAGACAGACACCAAAGTCAAAATATGCAGTAGTACGTAGCCTCGAAAGAAACGAATGTGAAACAAAGTCCCCCCCACCACCCCCAAAGAAATTCCCCGAACACCCCCCACCCTGCACCCCTGCGTTAGACCAAAAAGCCACCCCAACTTGCAGTGTGCCTGTCGCCCCAGTGTGAAACTAATCTACAAAAAGAGAAAAAACCCCTAGAAGGAGGAAGAGTCCCGGTTCCCCACCGCCTCTGGGTATTTACCAATATACATACAAACACAAAAAGTCTTCGAACCACTGCTGCAATGTCTATTGAGCACGCATGCCGGTGAGCACTCACTCCTCCTGCTCCGATGGGCCACCGTCAGCACCCCCGATTGCTCCGGGTGATCTCGATGCGTTGGTAGAGTATCAAGCCAGTCACTGACGACCTCGGGTCGGTCAAAGAAGAGCGCACGTTCCTTATATTCAATGCGTAGTCGGGCAGGGAAGAGCATAGGGTATTTCAAGCCCATGTCCCGAAGTCGCCGTTTCACCTCCATGAATCCCATCCGCTGTTTTTGTACAGTCTGCGTGAAATCCGGGTGGAAACCGATGGTCACATTCTTGAATTTCGTGGGGCCGTTGGTCCGCGACGCCTGCAGGATAGCGTCCCTGTCCCTAAAATTGAAAATCCTGGCTATGATGGGCCGTGGAGGGGCGCCCGGTTTATGTTTCCCACCTGGGACTCTGTGAGCGCGCTCCACTGCAAAAAAGTTACTGAGGCCCTTGGGGGCCAGATGGTTCGGTATTGGGTCCTCTACAAGGAGATCCGTTGTTAATTCAGTGGGCTTCTCCGGAACCCCGATAATACGCACATTGTTGCGCCTAGCCCGACTTTCGAAGTCATCCAGCCGACGGGCGAACAAGTCACCAGAGGACCGCAGATTACGTACTTCTGTCTGGAGATCGGACACGTCGGTCGTAAGACTGGCGGTCTTAATATCCAGAGACTTGACCCGCTTGTTGGTCTTCGCCAAATCAGTCCTGATCAAGTTGAGATCGATAGCTAGCGTGTCAATCTTTGAAGCCAATGTTTCGTACTGCTGGCAATGGAGGTCTTCATGCTTGCAATGGCGCCCATGACGTCTCGCAATGTCAATTCTTCAGTCGCTGGGGAGCCAACCCCGGTCTCGCCCAGAGCTTTACCAACACCACTGGGGGACCCTTTTGGACGGGTGTAGCGGTCCATATTGTTGGATTGGGTGGCACCCCCTCGGTGCGTAACCTTAGTGGTCCGCTTCTCGCTGTCTGACTTGCTCGCCATATTGAGCGACGCGCCCCGGAGGGGCCTTTGGTACCTAGTTTGAATGGCTCCTCACAAAGCTGACTTGTAGAGTCCAGAGACGAGGGGCAGAGGGCAAGCGTTCGACCGGTGGTGGACCATGGGCCAACAAAGTCAAACGGCAGCAGGTTAGGATAAACAAAGACCAAAAACGAAACCGAAAGTACTTCAGGGGCACTGGTCGACTTCCACTGGCCATTGTTGTTCAATTGCCACCTGGGTATCTCGGGGACTCAAGTCCCGGGCTGCTCATCGGTGTAGGCCGCAAAGTTTCGAAGTGGAGTAAGTCCGGTTCCCGGCAGCCGAATCGATTTCTGAAAAGAGCTTCTGTGTCAGCAGGGTGATGTCTATAAGGACCCGTCGTCTGTATCAGGATCTGTGACAGGATAGATGCGGGAGGCGGCGAGGGTCTCGGGAGCCCTGTGCTCACGCGACCATCTTGGATGCGCGCTTAGCTCCAACTTCACTCCCACCACTTTTAAGTCTATCCAATAAAATGCCATGGTTTACCGTATCAAATGCAGCACTTAAATCGAGCACGATAATTGCCACTGTGCCTCCTAGATCAAGAACTTTCCTGGATTCCTCCATTACTGTTAGAAGTGCAGTTTCCGTCCAATGGTTAGGTCGGAAGCCTGTCCGGGAGGTGTGTAGAATCTCATGGGATTCCAGGTCGTTGGAAAAAACTGTTTTTATGTTTGTGGATTTGGGGGTCTTTTGGCAGACCAACAAAGGTGTCAGGGTCAACCTATAGTCCACGGGGGTACGGAACACAAACTAAGACCAACGCTGGAGCCAGAGAGAGAGGATATTTATTACAATCTCATGAGATGGAGAGGCATCGACAACATACACCCATAGCTGTCTGAGGAGGCAGTCTGTTAGAATGGTCTTACTTCACGTGTTCTATACTCTCTATCCTGCCCCAGGCATGTAAGGGAGTTGTATCAGTTAACTTTTATTGCATTCCTAAACAAATAGTCAATCTGGAGAATCAGCAGGTGAGTAGCCTTTGGGGGTTTTTGCAGGATATTGGCAAAACATTATAATTACATAGTACACATAGGTCACTCTGGTTAATTGGCACTGCAGGGCATAGCATGGTTACATGTCAAACAAAAGGTTAATCTGATAAGCACAGGTAACGGTGAGGACCCTGCAGGGTGTAGGCAAAAGGCATGTTTATACAATTGAGTGCATAAATATTTGTCGTTTGGACTACTACAGGGCAAAGGTGAGAGGTATGATTACACAGCAAGCAGAGATAAGTCTGATAAGCCTGTTGAAGGATGCCTGCAGGGCGTAGTGTGCAGGGTGAGGACGATAAACATCTGGGAAATTCCATATCCGACTGGTTGAGCATGGGCTAGTCAGTAAGTGGCAGGCCAAAGCATGAACAGAGTGTCCGTGCAGGAATGTAACACAGAGAGAAAGTCAGTCATGAAGGTAAAAGCACAATATGGTAGAGTGAATCTCAAAACGGTGTAGTGAATGGCAAGATAGCAGAACCACTTTTCCACACGTGTTTTTCTAGTACTTTACTGACCAAGGGAAGTGGTGATACCGGCCGGTAGTTGCTCCATATTTCAGAAATAAGGTTAGGTTTTTTTATGAGTGCTTTCACCATGGCGTGTTTCCAACTCAATAGTACTGTCGCGGTAGTTAAAGACAGGTTGAGAATTTCCAGGAGAGCTGGGAATATAGACTCCTTTACTTACTCAGCATGTGGGCTGGTGCGGGATCACATGGGGATCCCAATTTGACTTTCGCAAAGAGTTTGGTGAGGGTAATCCTATCCAGGATTGGAATGTCGGCCAGATGATTTGGTTTCTCCGACGTACTTTCCCTTTTGGTATTAACATTTTCCGTCTTTCGAGGTTGTCGGAATGCATTATATATGTTAAGAATTTTGTTGTTAAAAATTTCTGCCAATTCCCTACATCGCTGGGGGGCTTATTCTATGGGCCTTTCTGGCTGAGGACAAGTTGATAGTTTTTTTGCTATTCTTGCAATTTCCCTTGGTGCGTTGGCTGCTTAGTTAACTTTTTCCTCAAAATATAGTGCCTGCGATTTCTTAGTTTCTGTTTGATATATTTGTATTGCTTCTCTGTATTTTTGTTTTTTTTCTGGACAATAGTCCCTTCTCCATGCCCTCTCTAGCCTTTTGCAATTTGCAATAATAGCATACAAAAATGACAAGCATTTGCAAGGCAATAGATCTCTCATTTACGCAAGTTTGAGCTATTGGCATTGTAAATGACAATGCCTCTTATTTACGTTTTGTTTTTTAAAACGTGAATAAAACACATTATCCTTTACAATGCCAATACCTTAAACTTGCGTAAATGCGAGACCTATTGCATTACAAATGCTTGTTCTAAAAGCAATGGACTCTCCTAAATCTCAATATTATGTACAGAATAAACCTTCCTCGCTACCGTAGTTACCCCAAAAGGCAGCATTCAGGCTGTAGAATTTAACTCTTGTTTTTTTTTTAAACAGTTTTATTGATTTTCGCTGTGCAAACGAAGGAAAACATCCTAGAACACATCGAGAGCTCATACTGCAATATTTTGAACTTAAAGCCAACAGCAGATATCGCATATCCACAAAGATATATTACAATTCCTTGTGTTATAACGCCTGAATTCCCACCATTGAGACGTTTCCTGGATTATTAATCCCCCTCCGAGTCAGAGTCACTATCTTAAAATCCCAGGGAGGATCACACATTTCACCCCTGTACGTGTTCTAAGAACCCCACACTTTATTCCAGTTTTTTGGGGCAATTTCTAGTACGGTATACTGCCTTCTCAGTCACCATAGCTGCATCCATATCCTTACTCCACTGCGTTAGGGTCGGTACCTCTGCGGCTCCCCAGTTCTGCGCTATATTTCTTTTTGCCACGATCATGCTCAGGGTAGCCCAACTTTGTCCCAAATGTGTAAGGACATTAGGCTCCCACATGTTCAGTACATTTACACATACATATGGTATGAAAAAAGTTCCCTTCCTCCCACAGCCTCTCATGCAATAGGGATGTGCAATTTTTCCTATCTTATGTAGGGTGTGTCTGGTGTAGTAGGAGCGGTGTAAAATACGTTGTTGTACAAGTCGGAGTCGTGAGGGGATACCCGCCTCCCTTGGAGATGCCAATGCCTCCTGCCAGTCAGAGTCATCGATGTCTGCCAGGTCACACACCCATTTCTCCCTCAGTGTTCCCGTTGGATCAGGGAGTTTATTTACAAGTTTACGATAAGTGTGAGAGGTGGCCCTCGTTGGCATATGGTCTGTCAATAGTATATCCTCCATTGGAGATGCCTCCGGGACATCAGTGCCAGCCGTCAAGGCCCGCACCAGTCGTATCTGTGTGTATCTAAACAATTCGGAAGGGGCTAGTGCGTACTGTCGTTGTAAGCTTTCAAAGGAAACCACCTCTCCCTTTTGCCACATGTCGCCGACCGTTGATATCCCAATGTCATACCAACGGTCCAATCCTTTACTGTGTCTGAGGCTTCCCAACCGTCTCAAGTCCCACAATGGAGTAAGTCGGGTATTCACTCCCTGCCATCCTAATCTTTTCTGTGCTGCATGCCACAATTCTAGGGTGTGTCGCAGCGGGCCTAACTTTGTCTGTGCTAATTTTTTGTCTTATAGGGGAGCCAATATGACCTGCACTCCCAAGTGCGCCCTATCTGCCTGTAATGCTGGGTCTGTCTGTGGGAGGTGTATCCATTGATTCACCACTTTTAATTGGGCGGACCAGTAATAAAGTCTGACATCTGGAATCGCTATCCCACCATCATACCAACTACGCACCAGTGTGGTTTGTGCAATACGCGCCGGCTTATTGCCCCATAAGAGACTGGATACCTGAGCAGCAATGGCTTTGAAATAGGAGGGCGTCGCCATATATGGGGTATTTTCCAAAATGTAGAGGAATCACGGTAGGGCCATTATTTTAAAAAGGGCTGCTTTCCCCAACAGGGTCAGCGGCAATGTTTCCCAGTGGCGTATATCCCTCTTTAGACGGTCTAATGGGGGTTGCAAATTCATATTATAGAATTCCCGTGGGTCTGCCGTAATTTGTACTCCTAAATACTTAAACGTGTTGTTGACTATTTTAAGCGGGCAATTTTCAAGTAGCCGTGGTGGTGGGCAATGTAATGTGTATAAAAGAGACTTGGACCAGTTAAGGGTGTAACCCGATGCCCGACCATACACTGTACATATGTCCAACAGGCTAAATATGGAACATCGGGGTTGGGATAAATATAATAAAATATCGTCTGCATAGAGGGAAATACGGTCCTCCCATGTATCTGTCCATCTAAGACCTCTTATCACCAGGTCCCACCGTATCCATACTGCCAGGGGTTCTAGTACCAGCGCAAATTGTAATGGTGACAAAGGGCAGCCTTGACGCGTACCTCTTGCCAGGGGGAAATCTTCAGAGATGTGACCATTTGCAGTGACAGGCGCTATTGGTTTAGTGTAGAGCAATTGAATCCAGAAAGAGAACTTCTGTCCAAATCCCAGGCGACGAAGCACCGCAAAAAGGAACAGCCAATATATCATTTCGAATGCCATATGTGCATCCAGAGATGGCACCAATGCTGGCTCCTGTATATATACAGAACGTGCAATTACCCTGTGTAACCTTCGTAGGTTGAGCGCCGTACTCCTGCCAGGCATAAAGCCAGACTGGTCCGGGTGTATTAGCTTTGTGAGATGTGGCGTGAGTCTGAGCGCTAGCACCTTAGCGAGGATTTTAGCCTCTGCATTTATGAGGGAAATAGGCCTATATGAGGCGCAGTTGTCCGCAGACTTTCCCGGCTTTCTGATCGCCACTAAGTTCTCCCTTCTGCAGACTTTCAGTGTACATCTGTAGCAGATGTGGTGTCAGAGTCAGACATCTTTTTATAAAGTTCAATAGGGATACCACTGGGACCCATCGCCTTGCCCGACTGAAGTGCCCCAATGGCTGCCTTCACTTCCTCTTCCGTGAGGTCAGCCTCTAATCCCTTCGTGTCTTCAGGTGTCAATGTGGGCATAGTCACCAATATAAATCGGGGCCCCCTGGAGCAGATGAAGGGCAGACTAGCAGGGGAGTAAAACAGAAAACTGAACGTCTGCCCTATATGTTTCAATCTAAAGGCTCATAAAGAGTCCTGCAATAATAACATGCACAGCATGCACAGCTTAGAGCTTAGAGCTCACTTGTCACTGCCTACACATTTACATTTTCCACACAGCTTCAGAATAAATATATTTTATTTTCATTTTTCAAGATATAAAAGTGTCCAAAACATCATCATTTAAATATATACATAACACAATAATACACTCACAATCAAGGAAAATACACAACCCCTGGGCACCCTCTCATCTTTCGTCTATTTCGTCGAACGACAGAGTTGGCTCAGGGGGGCTCTATTGGCCCTAAGGGATAAAGGCTACATTCTTATCGCACCTTCCAACCGTTAATACAACAAAATAAACGCTGTTCGAACGTATTTCAGAATTCAACGTTTTTCTTCCCTTGCGGTCGATTGTCGTCGCATGCACAATGGGGGTGAGAGATCAGCCAGGGCAGACCTCCTCATTTAAACCCGATGCTCTTCGGGCAGCATTTTCCGCATCAGATATTCCGTTAGTGGCCGTGGAGGTCCGGGCGTTCAACTAAATAGACGGAAGCCTCCCAGAAGTGTGAAGGGTGTTCAGCCAGCGCCGTTTGAATTTAAGAGCTGGCACGGCTGCAAAATTGTGTTGCCCCCATTGTGCCCCCCCTCGTATACATGCCCTGATGAAGGTGCCGCCGTAGATCGGGCTTGGCACCGAAACGCGCATTGGCGTCGTGAACATCTGTCCTGCTAACAATATCATATCTCTCCCTAGCAAACTGCTGAAAGGATACTGCAGGACAACCTCAGAGTATTTGTCTGCGATAGGTTGTGAGGTTTCTGGATTGTGTTAATGTGAATGAATGAATCGAATGTGTGAGTTTGGTTTAGTGGAATGAGTCTGTAAATATGAATTAAATGTTGTGTATTTTCCTTGATTGTGAGTGTATTATTGTGTTATGTATATATTTAAATGATGATGTTTTTGGACACTTTTTTCATCACTTTTAAATCTTGAAAAATTAAAATAAAATATATTTATTCTGAAGCTGTGTGGAAAATTTAAATGTGTAGGCCGTGACAAGTGAGCTCTTAGCTATGCATGTTATTATTGTAGGACTCTTTATGAGCCTTTAAATTGAAACATATAGGGCAGACGTTCCGTTTTCTGTTTTGGAGTCAATGTGGGCATATCCAGGTCTTTGATATAGGTTAACGCTTCATCGACATCCATTTCTGAGTTCAACGAATATACTGCCTGGAAGTGGTTGGCCAGCTCTTGCACTATATTGCGGGGGTCAGTCAAGGATTGCCCCTTCCTCGTTGTAATTTTTGCTATCCATCTATCCTTTCTTTCCTTTTTGTCTAGCCATGCCAACAATTTCCCTGCCTTGTCGCCGACATCGTATATTTTGTGTAGCGTGTGTAACAACTGCTGTCCAGTGAGTTCTGTCAAGTGTGCTTTGTGCTGCTGTTGTGCATCGTGCAATTGGGGTGTATTGTCAGGGGTTGGGTTCGCCGTGTGTCTTGAGTCCGCAGTTGCTAACGCCGTCTCCAATGTCTGTAATCCCAGCTGCCCTGCACGTTTATGAGCTGTGATGGAAGCTATGGCTTGTCCCCTAAAGTTTGTCTCAAACGCTTCCCAGAGAGTGACCGGTGAATCAACCGAGCGTAAATTATCCTGAAAATATTGTTTTGTGGTCTTGTGGAGCTCTCGTCCGATCTTTCGGATTTGAAGTTAACCGGGGCGTATCGGGTATATTCGTTGCCGCTTATGTTGGTGGCAATCATATCTGAGCAATATAGGGGAGTGGTCGGAGATACCTCTCAGTCTTATTTCTATTGTGTCGACCTGTTGGAGGCTATCCAGCGAGCCTATTAAATATTCTATTCTTGTAAGAGTATTATGTACATTAGAATAATAAGTGTATTGACGTTCTATAGGGTGGTGTCTTCTCCATATATCAACCATTCCTATTGCTTCCAGGAAACTTGCAAATCGGGATGGGGCAACAGGGTCTGTCCTATTAGGAAATCTATCTATTGAGTCCTGGATGATCGCATTAAAGTCTCCACGATGAGTATTTTCCCCTCCCGGAGCTTAAGCAAAAACTTGCTCTGCTCCGGGAAGGTCACTGCATGCAGCGCTGGTGGAATATATACTGAGACAATGTTAAGGGGTCTGCCCTCCCATTGTGCGTGTATGGCAGCAAATCGCCCTGAACCGTCCGACCTAACTTCCTTGATGATCAGAGGGAATTGTTTCTTTATCAATATACCTACTCCCCTGGAGTTGGATGTAAATTCGGAGTGTTCTATCATCTTATAAACCCCTCTGTCTAGTGCTTTGGTGGATGTGCCTGTGAGATGCGTTTCTTGCAGGAGAACCACTGCTGGGTTTTCCCTCCTAATATTCGGTAAAACTAAGCCACGCTTGATTTTATCCCCCAGTCCCCGCACATTCCAGGTAAGCATTGAGAGGGGCGATATCGTTGTGTTGCTGTCTCCTATAAAGTTAGTCCTTGTACGGTCCTCCATTGTCATGGTCTAGCAATTTAGGGATATACGTGGCGTGTGATGAAATGCCACTGGAGTGTGTCTGTGATCTGGTGAGTGATACAGTGATATGTGGAGAAGTGTGGCTCACCGGTTAGAGGCGGCAGACCCAGAAGCAGAGATTGGCCCGGGACCAGGGTTCAATTCCCGACGCGGCAGGGTACGGAACCAATGTCAGCGGGCTCGATAAATCTCGCCTCGGTGCCTCTCTAACCATGGGTCCCACGCTGCAACTCTGGGCAATAGCTTACTTAATCTCCACAACGGCCCCTTCGCTCCCGGGGATGCCTGGCTTCACCTTGAGGATGCCCAATAGGGACCATCTCACAGGGAAAGCCAGGACGGGTTCCCCAGCGGTATACAGCGCCAAGAAACCCCGGGGTGAACGTGCGCTCTACAAAATTCATACTAACATACATAACCTGCCTAGGTCTGAGCCTCAATATATACTCAATGCGAAAAACCATACATACAAATCCCCCCCCCCCCCCCCCGCCGACCCCCCTCCCTGCCTCCCTGCTTTGCGGACCCCGAACTGCCCGCCTCCCCAACTGAGCAGAGTGCTTAGAACCCCAAAAATGTAACAGTACTTGCATGCACCGGGGTGGGAAGTCCGAGGAAGACATTTCAATCCCCATGTCCCAGAGTCCTGAATGTACAGTGAGTCTTTGCCCACCAGAAAGTCAAGGTGGTTTCATTGCTAGGTGCTTCGGTGGCGACCTTGCTCTATTTTAACAGCGGACTGCCCTCCAGCGTTGCTTCGGCGCTCACTCCCCATCCTCTCCCTGGCAATGTTCGATTTCTGCCCCTTCCTGCAGTTCACTCTCCGGCTCTTCGGTGCGCATCCGACATCTTCTTTCCCTTGGTGCTCTCCCAAGTTTCCTCGTTGTTCGCCATCCTTCCAGCCAGTCCGTGGCCTCCTCAGGCGTGTAAAAAAAAAAACAGGTTTTTCCTTCCGCGACGACCCTAAGCCGTGCCGGGAAGAGCATGGAGTATGGCAATGCCTGAGCTCTTAGCGTGTTTTTGACCTCCAGGAAGGTTCTGCGTCTCGCCGAGACTGCTGCCTTATAGTCCGGGAAGAAGGAAATTGTGGAGTTCTGTATGCGGACAGGCGGCGCTACTCTGGCCATTTGCAAGATGGCGTCCCTATCCCGAAAGTTGAAGATACGGGCCAACACTGGACGTGGCGGGGGCTAGGGTCTTGGTTTACCTCCTGGGACTCTGAGTCCGCTCCACAGAAAAGAAGGTGGAAAGTCCCTTCGGCTGCAGGCGTGTTTATGAGCTTTTCTATGTAGAGGTCCATGGCGGGCCTCCTTCTGATTCTGGAATTCCCCTAATCGAACATTGTTTCGCCGGGAGCGCCCTTCTTGCTCGTCCAGCTTCTCTGACATACGCCTGTTTTCGGCCTCCAGCTGCGACAACTTTTTATTTAGGATGGTAGTGTCTTTGGAGAGGTTAGCCGTCACGTGTTCCACCTCCGTTACTCTGGCCGACATTTTTTGAAAACCCGCTCTCAGGAATGTAACATCCGTTGATATGGAACCCACCGTTGTTTGTACGTTGTGAAGAGCTTCCATGATATCTTCTAGTGTTACTTTGGGATTACCTTCATCTTCTTTGGGCCTGGTCGCCTGTTCGTTGCGTTCCGGCAATGGAGGGAAGTCTTTGGTATAAGCAAATTTATGTAGCTTACCCTGCTGGGTCACACGTGTCCCTCTACCACTCATGGTGCGTGTGTCTGGGTCGTCCCACCATGTGCAAGGGGAAATTCACTGAACAGTCCATGGGCCGCTAGTCCTTCGCTCTCGGGAGAACTTCCACGCAGGTCAGTGCGCAACCGCTGTCTAACGCTCCAACTGTCCACACCATTTCACTGCCGCCGAAGGTCCCGCAGTGCGTTGCCGCCTGCTTGTTCTGCTGCGCCAATATATCTCTAGCCAGGTTGAGGCTGACTGCCGTCCCTTAGCTCCACTACTCCTGAGCAATGAGCCTGGGGCGCTGAGGCGAGTCTAATGATCCATGGGGGATAGCACTGATGTCTGTAGTGCAATATGTTTGTTGGCAGTAGGTTCAAATATCGTCCCTCACCATCCTCCCAGAGGAGGAGTCATTACAGCCAAGACTCCCACCATGTGTATGATCATGAAGCCTGAACTGTCCAGCATGTATAGGTCTGAAAAATCCTCTGTATGACTTATGACACGGCCCAGTCTCTGTTATCACCTCATGCTGATCGTGGCTCGCACCAGCACATTTTTGACCTCCTCTGCAGCCCGGTCGTGTTTTAGAAGAAAGGGGGAGGAGAGAACACGGCCCGACCTCGGCCCTCTCTGCGCGTCTCCAGTCCCAGGCAGCAATCAGTGTGCCCCCAACGTATTTGCTCTCGTCTCTCCCTGTTGGCGCGGGGCAGTCTGTACCTGAATGACTCTGTCGACCAGCCGGTCGCTTATCACTGCAGTCCAGTGCCGTGCAGAGTGTCGTCAGGCAATCTGTTTCCTGCTCCTGTGGCCGCTGTTGCACCCTGCCTGGTGAATCCTCTGCCTATTCTCAAGTTTCTGCAATCACGGCCCGCAGGTTTGGGGGGGGGGTGGAGGAGGGGAAAGTAGAATTGTCACGTAGATCGTACCGTCTCAGTTCCATATGTGTCCCCACATGCCCCCGATATCGGCGAGTCTCCTATCTTTATGCTGCCTGAGTTTTTAAACGCCCAAGGTTGGGCTCCCACACCGATCCACCGGGCACTCGCGGGGCCGCCCAAGCAGTCTGGCGCGTCACTGCAGTTCAGCGGGCTGGTCGAGATCTCCGTCCCCGCAGTGATCTTTCCTGCTGCTCAGATAGTGCACCGGTGCTGAGCCTTGGCACCGGTACAGTCTCCTCAGACCTCTGCCGGTTGATGCTGCCACTTTCTGCCGCTGTGCCGCAACTGCCATGGGGAGACACCAAAATTTAGTCCCCGGCTTCTGAGTCGGGTAGGCCGCAATTCCAGCGATGACGCAGCGCCGCTCAGGGTCCCTCGATTTCAACCAGCGCTGGATGTATGTGCACCGCTTTCGTTCCTCCACCTATGTGCTGGCTCTGGGCACAGTATTACTTCGGATAATCGCACGGATTAATGGGGAGACGTTCCTAGCCTCGAACCTCCTGTAGGCTGCGGCCATCTTGGTTGTTTTAAGTTAACCACAGGATTTCATGTCTGTGAAATTCCACGTTTCCAGTCCAGGTTTTAATTTAACAAAAGACTGCAAGGTGGGAGTTGTAGTTGTGCTTCACTTCAATTGTATTAAAGTACTGCACCTGATGACAATAATGGTTTAAGAGAAAGCCCAGGAGTAGAAGTGGTGTCCATGGGACATGGATTCATCTGGCCACTTTACCATGGATGCGCGTGCCATTTCATTTACAGTGCTTGTCACAGACCTCACTTCAAATAGCATAACAAGGACACTCAGCGAGTTCTTCCCGTTGTTAAATAAACACTGCAATGCTCTCTAGATCGAGTTGCCATTCTGGTAAAAGTTGAACATAAAAATAATATAGCACGTCATTTTACCGAAATATGATACCTAGAAGGATTGTGGATGCAAGAGCACTCTGAAACTAGCTTTTCATAGGTCACTGAATTTTCAGTAAACTTGACCATTTTCGTCAGCTGTGGAAGTGTTTAGTAAATGAGCCCCACACATACTACGCGATTCAAACTGTAAGAGAAAAACAGTACCTTATAACAACCAAACACACAACATCCATACATCTCTACAATAATGTCAAGGCAACACTAGATGAGTACAGCAGCAAAGAGAAAAAAGCGAATTCTACAAATAACAAGATGGCCAACACGTTCATTCTAAATGTGGCAGCCATGCAAGAATATATAAACAAAGACACACCATCAATGAAACTACCATTTCAAGATGGCCACTCCGTCCTGGGTTTAGTTTTATTGTGATTAGACATATTCCCACCATGTCTAGGCAGCAGTATGGTTTGATTTTTTCTACTTTTGATATGTTAATTTATCTTTCATATGCTGTTGAGTTTGTTTGTGTTTTTTACTGTGATTGTGTTAATGAGGGAATACAAGAATACGTAAGTAAGACGTTGATTGGATGAATGAGTGCAAGAATGAGTAACAGAGTGCATGTGTGTTCAATGCCTTATTGAATCTCTAAGGCCATCAATGACTGAATAGGCACTTTCATTTGGAAGCCAGGCCTATTGGCATTGTTGAGGCTTGTTTACATATTTCTACACATACATTGTTTTTCCCTGCCTGAATCCACTTTTAAAAACTGAAACATGCAGTTGGTAGGCCCTCACTTGACTGTCTCTCCATTATCAAACCTTTCAGGTCAACAGCTGAGCTATGCTGACAGAATAGGAAGCTAAACAAAGGATGATATTTACTATTTAATCTACATATAACAAGTGCACATGCTAATACTAAACAGTGGATCTTGGAACATCCTCCACATTTTTCAACGATAAAATCAACCCCTATTTTGGAAACTGGTTTGATCACAGCACCAGTGGTTCCAGTGCTCCTCATGTTTACGGTGCATATCTCTGCAGCACGAGGGCCTTTATTGCATGGTATTCTATTATATAATGCACGCATCGCTTCATACCCCTGAAGAGACTATGAAGAACTCCTGGTCAGTCGAAATAAACACGATCATACTATACTATATGCAACTTAAAATTTTCACCCACAAAAAGTGTGGACGACTGCCAGTTAGATGAGAAGAACAAATTCAGATACATACAGACCGAAACATCAAAAACTGTTTTCATAAAACCAGGTGTCCGTTTACAAAGGTGTCTAATTACAAATTCTCCCCTCTTTCGCTCTGTCAGGCAGCCCTCTGTCGAGCAAGAATATCCTTGTTCGGCCCTATCTACTCACCTCCATCGCCACTTGTTTTTTCACCCACTTTCACACTTGTCACCGCGTGTGTGGACTGACAGAGATTCTGCTGTCAAGTGAACAGGAAAAGTGTAAATACCATAGCTAGTAAAATGGATGTCCGTTCAGAAAATTAACATGATTGATGTAGCGGAAGTTACATCACACGCCTTTGACCTTCCCAAAGGTATCGCTGAGATGACCCCTTCTCAAACCCATGGCCCCCAAGAGCTCCCCGTTTGCTACTGAAAGACGCAAAGTAAAAACTAAATTTAAAAAACATTTAAAACAAGGTCATTTAGCTGGGTGGGAATGTGACAATGCTTCCACGGCGTGTGGATTCCTTTCCTTCTAATCCAACAATCCCCATAAACTATGGCCGCACCCTGATGCTCAGTACCATCCCTCATGGGTCTCCATGACCTCCAGCCCGCCCAGCCCCGAAATCGCCTTGATTTTAACACCTGCTTGCAGTGCTCCGTGCCGCCTGCCTTGCCTGAAGTGTGGAACAATGTCTTCTGCATTAGGTTCCGAGTTACTGGAGTGCCGGGGGGGAAATGCCCACTGTCGAGGCTCGTGTAGACAGCCACTGTCTGACGGGCCCCGGATCTCTCCCGCTCTGCCTGTGCTCGCGCCTGCTCCCCGACTGGGCTGCGCTGCTTTCCACCCACACAGCCTCTTTGCAGCGTAATTGCGGCGATGGCTGGCAGCTTGTGTAGGAGGCTGGTGTGGGAGGAACGGAGATCTTACTCCTAGGACAGCGAGGGAAGTTGTAATCTGCGGACCGAGGCAGACCCATGGGAGAACGAGAGCGAAGCAGAGAGTGTGGGACGCTAGAAGTGCGACCAAACAAACTGGAAAAGAAATGCAACCCAAATCAACAAGACACCGTAAGCTTGCACATGGGCTGTCCAGGCGCCCTCGCTCACGAAAGTGAAAGCGTGGGGTAGCGCGAGAAGAGAAGCTGCTAATCAGCCGTACACGCTCACAGCCCATGTCTCCAAAAGCAAATGTTCACAGCGCATGTCTCCAATGTGTTTCCAATGTGTTTACACTCAGGTGCAACTCTCCTGTCCCACTTTGCTAAGGCAGTCGCAACAATAGCTCTCGCTTATGTGTGCAGCGCATGGCGCTGCATCGCTAGGCGAGACATAAAAAGGAAGACACAAATGTAGACAAAACAGACAAGATGTGCTATAATTATTGGTGGAAGAGTTGATTAATTTGGTAGAACAGTTTGCCTTATATTACTGAAGGTGAATTGATTTGACCTATTGTGGCTAATGTACAAAACCAGCCAAGCAGCTTGCACATGCTTAACCCCTACGTGGCGAAAGAGAGAATTTCAAGTGTTATGGTATGTAAGTATATAAAGAGCAGTATAGGATAGGAAAAATTGGAGCACTTTTTCATGTGAAATACCAACTCACTCGTGAAATGTTTCTTTTTGTGATAAATGTATTTCTTTTATTTCATTTTATCCCTGCTAGGAATATTTAAATTTAACAACAGAAATGAGCACTTTCCACATTGCATGAACCACATTGTACACAACACTTGTCGAGAAACAATATACTTTGAGTAGGTGTCAAATAAATTATACTTATATTAATACATGGCTTAAACCGTAGTAAGCATTTACGACTGCTTCATTCAACCTGCCCATCCCAGTTCTGGATTTCCAAGGGGCAGTGATATCCGAACATTAATAGCTTCTATATGATTCCAAAATGTTCACCAATGTCCGGCCATCCTCTACGGGATTCACTGGCTCCATGGTTGAACATTCATGCCTAACCAGTGTGACAACTTAGCTGCAAGACTTAAGGTTCCCAATCTAAGCTCATGGGTAGCCTTCCCAATTCATGGAGGTGCATTTCAGACAGCATTTTGGCTTTTAAGGAGACTTTTCAGAGCAGAGAAACCTTGACTTGCAGATATGTTGATTTGCGAAATTATAGCTATATAATGCCTGACGATTTAACCTGTATTTTGCTTCTATCCACCTGTGGACACATCAGTTAAAAAAAAAAGAAAGGCAACCCTGATCTAGATATGCCCAGATCATTAATCTTGTGGGCATCCTCTATTTATATCCTATCTCCTTGACCTCTTTTTTGGTCACATATTTTTTCACCGCACTCTGCAGAAGCTCTGGAAAATTAGAACGAAAGAGGTTTTCAAAGCATTGTGCACAATCCACAATATTTAAACGGGCACTCTGAAGAAGCTCTGGAAAATTAGAACGAAAGAGGTTTTCAAAGCATTGTGCACAATCCACAATATTTAAACGGGTTAATGATTCTCTTTGGAAACTTTCTCTTTTTACCTGAAAGATCCTGTAACGTAAATTAATAAAAGGGTTGAAACCTACATATGCCCTTGCCTGGTGGTTAGTAGAAGGTCTCTTAAGTTGTGGCCACAAATCTTTCTGATTTTCTCTGTGCATTTTGGGGATAATAATGTTGGCTTCATGGAACCGAAGGGTTGAAAGCTATTTAGTCTTCCATTGTCAATGAGTCTCTCTATAAGAGCTCAAAATCCAGGATCCTTAAGCTTCCTTCAGTGAGAGGGGAGTTTACGAAATGCCATCCTACCTATCCAAGAACAAAATAAATTCTTCTGGGATTGAATCCAGTTCCTTAAATAACATACATGTTTACATACCAAAAGGTTAAGGACCGGTACAACAGCCTTGAGAATGCCACCATTTTTTCCAGGGAGGCAACAAGATGGATTTCCATTTGTGGCGTCGGAGTCCCTCAGTGTTACCAACCATGGTGTCTAACTCATTGGGGTAAACTAAGACCATTAGATATCAATATAAATGCTGTTCTCATTGAATATTTTGAATCACTTAACCAGCATTATCTTTGCTTCTATTCCTGTTGAGAAAATGCAGGCATTGTACCATTTTAGTTTTAGCTTACAGTTTTGTCTGAGCCACCATTTTAAGGCATCCATTGAAAGCTTGAACCGTGTGGTGATATTTCGTAGATGTAGTAAGTCATAGGAGTACAATGATTTAATATGGATTATTCCCAAGATGTCTATACATTTGTTTATGCCTTGGAGTCATATTGTCTTTTCTGAGTGTTCCTAAGGCAATGCAAAGATAGGCAGTGACAGGAGACAACCCTGTCTTGTTCCTCTTCCCAAAGTCATGATTTTGAAACCTTTCGCCCCGTGTGTATCCTTGCTGCAGGTTTGGCACATTGTGAGGCTATCTGTTTCAGCATGGCAATGCCCAGTCCCACTTTTTTCAGTACTATTATAAGATGTTTCCAAATAAACGCGCATAATACCTTTTCTAATTTGACTTCCATAACCACTGATTTTGAAAAAGCTGTAGATGCCACTTGAATGAACTGATATAGTCTCCTAATGTTGGCGGAAGTGTTACGCGCCAATATAACTCTGCTGTGACCGCAGTCCACAAGAGTTGACAGTAACCTTTGTAATCATCTTCCAACTACTTTGCTTAGAATTCCATAGCAAATGTTTACTACAGACAAAGGTCCATAAGAAGTATACTTCGCACAGTTTTTGGTATGGAAACGTTCAGGACTTTGTTGTGGGTAGGAGGACATCCTTCTCCTTAGTGTTTGCTTACATGTCTGAAAGTATATGAGCCAGTATATCTATGTAGGCCAGGTACAGGGGTCATGCCCATAGTTTGAGCCAGTTTTGCTGCTCTTGTCTTACAAACTGTTATTGGGACTTATAAGTCTGCTTACTGTTCCTGGGGGAGAGAAGAGCCTAGTTGTGCCTGATCTAAGTAGTTGCTCACTTCCCGATCACTACCTTCATCTTGTTCTCTGGATAGCTTTTTATAGTAGTCAAAGAATACCTAAATTATTTCATGCTGAGTATAAATCACCACATCCTAAGCTTTGCAGATACTCATGATAAGGCAACACTTGGTCTGTTGTAATCTGCTAGGATAGCAAACTCACATTTTTATCACCCATTGCATGTTCTTTCAAAATCTAAGCTTTAAAATCCAGCTGCATAGGCTCCTGAAGCTTAATTTATTTAATCCTTTTCTTAATTCCTCCATTATGTCTCTGTGGGGCATTCAGTTTAAATCGGTTTACCTGTTCCTCTTTCTAATAGTTTACAAATGGCATATTTTGTTCTGATACAGTGACCCCCCTGATCAGCGCCTTAAATGAATAGCATTTTTATTTGCATCATGTTCTGTTTTGGCATTCTCATTGAATTAATTCTGTGTATTGCCCCCAATCGATTGCTTAAAGGAAGGGTCTTTTAATGCTGTGGTTTCATTGTAAGTATCAATATTATACGTCTTTCCCAACTAAATCCTAACAATAAGGGATTGTAGTCTGAAGTGGTCTTAGAGAGGTGTTCTGCCTGAATTGCCCTCAACTGCAGTAATTTAAAGTAAAAATCATGTCTAGTTTAATGTGCAAGTCATTTCTTCGAGAGAAGATTACATCTTCTCTAGCTCTTGGATTATGTCACCTTCATGTGTCTCCTAGTTCTCAGTTGGCTGACCGTTCATTTAAAGACCTAGCCGATCAAATGAAGGCAAGTCGTAAGGGCGGGTGAGCCAAATCAATTGCGAAATTACTACACCATTGTAATCATTGGTATGTAGGTTGTTCTCGTCTGACCTGTGTACAGCATATCTGGTTTATTACATAAACACTCGCAATTAGTATGCCTTTATCATCTGATGACTGTCACATATTGATCCTTATTAAATATTCTATAAATGGCACTTCTGATTTTTTACCCATATCAGGACCCCACTGGCATAAACTGTGTAGTCTGTACAAAATGGTTGGGCCATTCACTTTTTCTTGAGTTTGTCACATTACTGTAGTGAGTGGTGCTTTTCCTGTAGTAGCACTATGTAGTGCACCTTTTCAAAATGTGCATCATTTAGTTGGCATATAACCCTAATATTCAAGGTCATGAGCACATACTTGAACAAGTAGACCATAGATGTTTGTTGTGATAAAGAGGGGATACTTCCTCAGGACACCTTTGGTACCCATCTACCTACACTGCTATTTTGGGCTCTGAAGTCCTTTTAAGTGCTTTATCCTCATTTACTCGTACAACTTTGAGTCTCATCCCTTTCCTATTACAACTTAACCTCAACTTAATTTCCCCTACCACACACACACACCCTTCCTCTAAGATAGCTAAACAATGTCCCCAGTACCTAAGATAAACAAACTATTTATGATCTTCCAGATTCCACATTAGGACATAGGAGCTGAGCGTTACTAGATATCTTTCTTGCGGCTATACTCCAGCAGGCCCTTATAAGTAGTAATCATACCACACTTTTTCTTCTTTGAAATGTCCCAATTATATCTCAGATATTTAACATGGCCGTAACCTCATAAACGTACCCCTACATTCGCGAAGCTAGAGTTCAAATGTCATCTTCTAAGCTGGGAGTAATTTTGGGCAGCACATCTGATACTTTGTAACCTCTGATCTGGAATCTGTCTAGGCAGAGTCTTTGATACAGTATATCACTTTGCATATCTTCTGTCCGTACTTGCACACACCACCGCAGTATCTCGCCCATCTTGTATGTGATCTCCTTTCAGTTTATTGATTTGACTGAACTGCAAGTGTTTTTGTTGCCTTATCTTTATTTTTTTTGTGTGTGGTTGGGCTTAGCCTTCTAGAGCTAGCCCCAGTTTCCTTTGCCCAGCCCCAGGCCTTTTGGGCTCATCAAAGAAGGAAGATTTTTATGTGGCCATTATATTCCATTTAACTTTCATGTAGGGTGTTCGACCTATTAAGTACTGCTGAAAACTGGGCCTCCCATATAACAAAAATGCATCAGTCCTTCAATCAGCTACAAATTACTATTCCTTTAGAACAATGTAGCCCCTTCACTTTATTCTGGTGCTGCACTTTGTGTATATATATTTACTTCTAATTCTGCTATTTTGTTTTTGGTTTGTATCCCTCCAAATCCTACATATATCTGCATGTGTGTTATTTATATTCTGTAGTAGGGGATCTCTGTGTATAGTCATAATCTAGTGAATAGTCCCGCCCATGTGCGTGGACCCCGGAGCAATCAAAAATAATCTCTTAAAGTGTCGAAAAAATGCAGAACTGCACAGACACAATAAAGAGAGAATTTAAAGACAGATAATGCAGCCTATAACCAGGCTACACTGTCCAGTACTTCAACTAGAAACTCCACCAAAAATCCACAAACAGCAAAGCCTGTCCAGATTTCCCTTGCCTTAGCAGCTAAAACCCTCTGGAATGATAGAGAGGAAGATATGGACAGACAAGCCCCATAGGCTGCCATTATGTGGCTCAAAACAGGATACTGTGCCTTTAAGAGAACTTTCCATAACTTCACAGTATCCCAGAATGCACTGCAGGTCCCTTTTACTTCAGTTCTTTTTTCCGGCTCCTGCAAGCAGGACCCTGGAGCATTGAGCTCTCCCTTTTTAAGGGTTTTTGGTGATTTTTCACTACTTTTCTCAAAGTTAAGTGCTTTATTGTACTTTGGTGCCTTTCTCCTTGGTTCTTGCACTCTGTTTTTTGTTGAATTTGCCTGCATTATTCGATAAATGCCCAGAGTGCTCCAGGAAGAAGGCCAAATCAGATCCCCATGAGGTGTGTATCCTCTGCCTTTCATCTTCCCATGTCCCAGAGGAGTGTGTGATCTGTCAAGGCTTCTCTGGCAGGACCCTGAAGGACAGAAAGAAGATCAGACTTCAGGGCCTCGAAGAAAGAAGAATGAAGGCACAAGGTGCGTCTGGAGGGGCTTCATCTGCCCATGCTGAGGCCTCTGGGGGGCTCCCCAGGGGCAGGAAGGCCAGCAAACGTCACCATTCTCCGCCTGGGTCGATTGCGCCCACTACGGCGTCGAGAGGGATGACTACGGTTTGTTCTCCATCGTCGGAGTCGAAACGACGTCGACGCTCGGCGTCGAGGGATGTTACTAGACCATCGAAGTCCCCGGTGACTATTTCATCGTCGTCCTCGTCGGCGTCGAGCGATCGACGTCGACAGGCCAGGCGTCGGCGCTCGCCATCGAGGCGACACCGCCGTTCCCCGTCGGCGAAGAGGAGACAATCATCGTCGAGGAGATGTTAGTCGTCGAGGCACAGGTTGCCGTCGAGGCGCAGGTCGCCGTCGAGGCACAGAAGATCGCCGTCGAGGCACAGAAGATCGCCGGCAAGGCGCAGAAGAACGGCGTCGAGGCGCAGAAGGTCGCCGTCGAGGCGGACGAGGTCGCCGTTGAGGCGAAGGCGTTCGACGCCGAGGAGGAGACGCTCGACGTCATGGGGCCGACGATCGCCGTCTGGTCGCCGTTCTTCGACGTTGAAGAGAGGTGGAAGGAGGCCTGACGCCGTGGGAGGTTCACCTACATCCCAGGCTGGTAGAGAAGGCGGTTCACCGGGCTCGGTGTATTCTGAGGTGCATACCCCGTCGGGGAAGGTGACTCCCCCTCCTCCATTGCCGAGGGGTCCCCCTCCGAGGAATCCTACTCCTCCTCCGTTACCTCCACCGCAACCTGGACCTGGGTTGCCAGAGATGCCGCCTCCGATTCCCCTGAGGTCGACTTCATTGCCTATTCTTCCAACACCTCCCAAGGGTACACCTAAACCGAAGGCCCCGGCCAAGCCCAAGTCACCTGCTCCGATGGAACTGGTTGATCGCCCTAGGCCGAGGAGGTCACGATCACGCTCCGGACGGAGAGGAAGATCGAGGAGTCGTCATAGATCCTGCACCAGATCAAGGTGTTGCCATAGGAGGCGGGGGTCTAGGTCCCGCACGGACTCCTCCAGGACCCATTCCTACTCGCCGACCTTATCGGACTCCCCTGGGACCAGGGTGTCTCCGGTGGACGACATTACCACATTCCATGAGGTTCTCCTGAGGGGGGCGGCGAAATTGGGTATCACGGTGACGGCTCCAACACCTACGACGTCCGTGATATTCGAAACGCTTCACAAGAAGCATTTGTCTCGCCCTCCTCTACCACTAGTACCTGGATTGGTGGAACCTGCAGAGGAGCTGTTCCTCACACCAGCGGTAGTGAAGGCCGCTCCCTCCCGACTTCTAAAGAAGTACGGGGCCCCGGATTCGGACCCTGCCTTTCTGAGAGTAGATCCGGTACCGGATTCGGTGATAGTGACGGCGGCCAGGAAATTACACTCTACCTCCCCGTCCTCCACCGTGCCGCCAGATAAAGAAAGTCGATGGATCGACTCGGCAGGAAGGAAGGCGTGTGGGACTACTCCCACAGCCATGAAGGCTTCCAGCGATACAGCTCTGCTGGGACGTTATGACCGGGCGCTGTGGGACTCCCTGCAACAGTTTGTGGAACTGCTACCAAGAGACCAGAGGAAGGACTTCCCAGAGATTATCAAGGAAGGGATGCTGGTGTCAAATCAGGTCATCAGCGAGGCTGCGGATGCCTCCCTGTTGGCTGCCCATGGTTACTGCCATGGAATCAATCAGCGGCGACATGCCTGGCTCCGGCTCACGTCACTCAAGCCGGAGGCCCAGCAGCCGGTGGCCATTCTGCCCTTTTCCGGGGAAACCTTGTTCGGAAAACACGCAGATGATGAGATGGCCCGCATGAAGGCGGAGGCGGAGAACCTTACGGCTGTGGGTTTGGAGAAGCCCAAAGAGAAGAAGTCCTACCGGCCGTTTCAAAGACTGTACGGTGCACAAGGAAGAGGACGGGGCCAGTCTTCGGGACAGCAGCAGCAACAACAGCAGCAGTTCCGGAGACCCTTCCAGAAACGGCAAAAGGGTAGAGGTGGACAGCAGTCCTCTACCGCGAACAAGGGCCCAGCCGGGTCTCGACCCTGAGTGGTTTCTTCCCCTTCATCCGTTACCCGCTCCGGTGGGGGGGAAGTGTTCAATTTTTTCTGGCAGAGTGGAGAAAAATTACTCAGGACAAGTGGGTGCTGAATATTGTTTGCAATGGATACAGTCTTCGGTTCATCAACCCGCCTCCAGCGATCCCTCCGGAGAGCTCACAGCATCAACTGCGCGAGCTCCAGGCGGAGGCCGATATCCTGTTAAGGAAAAGGGCGATAGAAGACGTACCTCCTGTCTCAAAGAGGAAGAGGTCTGTACTCCCGGTTCTTCCTGGTTCGCAAGAAGGACAAGAACGACTTCAGGCCCGTTCTGGACTTGCGGCAGGCAAACAAGTGGATTCGCAGAGAAAAGTTTTGCATGCTGTTGTTGCATCAGATTTATCCTCAGTTGCAACAGGGAGACTGGCTTTGTGCAATAGACCTACAGGATGCGTACTTCCATGTGCCCATTACATGCAAACACAGGAAGTTTCTGCGATTTCAAGTCGGCACCAATCATTATCAGTACACAGTGCTGCCATTCGGGCTAAAATCTGCGCCCAGAACATTCTCGAAGTGTATGGCAGTGGTAGCGGCACACCTAAGGAAGAACAAGGTGTTTGTCTACCCGTACCTGGACGATTAGTTGATCGAGGCCTCCTCCTTCTCGGAAGCTCAAGCACACTTCCAGAAGACGTGCGTTCTCCTGAACAAGTTGGGGTTGCACATCAACATGTCCGAGTCTGTCCCGATCCCGGTCCAGTGCATTCAGTACTTGGGAGCCACCATCAATACGCTGTCAGCAAGCGTGTCTCCTTCGGAGGAGCGACGGCGATCGATCCTTCGGAAGGCTCAGGCTCTTATGACCGCTCCATCTACAACAGTGAGGACGGTGTCTTCTCTACTGGGGTCGATGGCCTCTTGTATCTTCCTCACTCTTCATGCACGGCTACACATGAGACCCCTGCAGGAGTGCTTGGAGGACCAGAGGAAAGGATCCTGGGACGACAAGATACGACTGTCGCTGCATGCTCTTCAGTCTCTGAAGTGGTGGTGTTCAGCGGAGAATCTCTTCAGAGGGTTCCCTTCCACAAGGACATTCCTACTCAGACTATCGTGACGGATGCCTCTCTCCACGGCTGGGGAGCGCATTCGGGAGACTTACAGATTGAAGGTACGTGGTCTCCGATGGAGTCCACGTATCACATCAATTTCCTGGAACTCAGAGCTGTTCACTTGGCACTGAAGGCCTTTCATCCGTCCTTCCAGACCAACTCTCTGCTTGTACAGACGGACAATACAATCAGGATGTATTACCTCAACAAGCAGGGGGGCTCGAGATCGCGCACCCTGTCTCAGGAGGCGCAGACGATCTGGCACTGGCTTCTGGCCAGAGGACTGACGATAACGTCTACCCATCTACCAGGTGTACAGAATGTTCAGGCAGACGCACTGAGCAGACTGATTCAGGAAAAACACAAATGGGTCATAAATGACGAAGTACTAGGAGAAGTCTTCGAAAGGTGGGGGACTCCAGACGTAGATCTGTTCGCCACCGCCAAAATCAGCAAATGCCGAGACTTCGCCTCCAGATACTACCAGCAAGGGACGCTGGGGAATGCGCTATGGATCAACTGGTCGAACAACTTTGTGTACGCTTTTCCACCCATTCCCCTGATTCCAGCGGTGCTCATCAAGCTGTCCCAGTCCAGGGCACGGATGATCCTGATTGCCCCGGAATGGCCCAGGCAGTGGTGGTTCACGGACCTGCTTCACCGGTCTCTCCTTCCGCACATACAGCTGCCGAAGTTCGGGGGGCAGATGTTGCACCCCAACCTCTCGTCTTTGAGTTTGGCGGCATGGCTCCTGAGATAGTGCAATATGGCCACTTGAATCTGCCCGAAGATTGCATGGACATACTGAAGGAGTCTAAGCGACCTTCCACTCGGACATCCTATGCTTACAAGTGGAAGAGGTTTTGTATCTGGTGTGCGTCCAAGAACTTTGACCCGACGACGTGCAAGGAAGATGTCATCCTTCCTTACCTTCTACATTTGGCACGGTCTGGCCTTAATGTTCATTCCATTAAGGTTCATCTCGCTGCATTGACTGCCTACAGGAAAAGCCCTTCACAGACTTCCTTCTTCCAGATCCCTGTGATCAAAGACTTTTTGGAAGGCTTGAAGAAAGTGTTCCCTCCTGTCAGGCTTCCTTCGCCTTCATGGGAATTGAATGTGGTACAGTCCAGATTGATGAAGGAGCCTTTCTTAACCTATTCATAAGGCTTCGTTGCAGCACCTGTCCTGGAAGGCGGCGTTCCTCGTTGCCTTTACATCGGCCCGCAGGGTGAGTGAAATTCAGGCGTTGTGTTGCCAAGAACCTTATACTGTGTTTCATGCTGCTACGGTTGTTATGCGTACTCACCCTAAATTTCTTCCCCAAGGTTATTTCTGATTTTCATGTCAACCAGACTATAACTTTGCCTATGTTTTTTCAGAATCCTTCATCTCCAGCGGAAAGGTCCTTACATTCCCTGGATGTTAGGAGGGTGTTGAAATTTTATCTGGATAAGACCAAAGATATTCGTAGGTCAGACCAATTGTTCATCAATTATGGATCAGTCAGGACGGGTCTTGCGACCTCTAAGCAGTCCATCTCTAGGTGGATTGTGTCCTGCATACAACTGTGTTACCAGAAAGCTAATAAGACCGTAGGAGGTAAACCTAAAGCTCATTCCACAAGGGGCAAAGCAGCCACAACGGCTTTGCTCCGTAATGTTCCTATTGCAGAAATATGCAAGGCCACCACTTGGAAGTCGGTTCATACCTTTGCTAAACATTACTGTCTGGACACTGATGCCAGGGCAGATGCTCAGGTTGGACAGGCTTCGCTGCGGAATTTGTTCGCACAATAGTGGTGTGGATTTCTTTTCTCCACCGCCGCTTTGGTGTGGGGATGGGCTTGCCATTCTAGTCACTAGATTATGACTATACACAGAGATCCCCTACTACAGAAGGAGTAGTTTCTGTCCTGTAACTCCAGTTCTGTACTAGGGGTATCTCTGTTATAGTCATAAGCGCCCGCCCTCCTCCCCGGTGGAGAGATATTCATGTAAGGAATGCTACAGGTCTGGCGTGTTACGCCTTCAAAAAGAACTGAAAGTAAAAGGGACCTGCAGTGCATTCTGGGATACTGTGAAGTTCTGGAAAGTTCTCTTAAAGGCACAGTATCCTATTTTGAGCCACATAATGGCAGCCTATGGGGCTTGTCTGTCCATGTCTTCCTCTCTATCATTCCAGAGGGTTTTTGCTGCTAAGGCAAGGGAAATCTGGACAGGCTTTGCTGTTTGTGGATTTTTGGTGGAATTTCTAGTTGAAGTACTGGACAGTGTAGCCTGGTTATAGGCTGCATTATCTGTCTTTAAATTCTCTCTTAAGTGTCTGTGCAGTTCTGCATTTTTTCGACACTTTAAGAGATTATTTTTGATTTCTCCGGGGTCCATGCACATGGGCGGGACTATTCACTAGATTATGACTATACCAGAGATACCCCTACTACAGAACTGGAGTTACAGGATAGAAACTACTCCTTCTTATCATTTACCACCGCCTAAGTGACCCAAAGGGTGAGTCTGTAAAGACGCATATATTAATAAAATAACTTCGGAGGATAAAAAGAGCCCACAACTCAGTATACTGATACTATTTCCAGTCAAATTGTTCATTTATCTTAATATCTTTATGGAATAAAGTTCCAACTAGAGCACTAAACCCAAACCATTGACTAAATGGTCTAATGATTTTTATTTATATTATTAAAGATATGTCAAGGTTCGTATAATTTATTGAAGCGATGCCTTCTCAGTCGTGTGACAAAGCGGTGCCTTTTCACCTCCTTGATGGGACTGTGCTTTTATGGAAGTCTTCCTCAGTACAAACTTCCAAGGAGATAATGCTCTATGTACCTCAGACCATGGGATATCATTAACTATTTACAGGCATGGTTAGTGATCGCTGACTTGTTTAATTGCATTCGTTATTCATAAGAGTGGCATTTTGTCCACTTTAGTTCCTCCTGTCAAATCTGTAAGGCTAGTTTGTGTTGTTAACAGCAGCGTGACACACCTACATGTGGATATTATCAGGCTCTCACATTTGGGGTTCATTGTACAAATCATGGCTCAATCGTTTTTAGAAAAGCATGATCAAGAATGAAGCTTGCACATTGAAGTATTTTTTACTTTGTACTTTTTTGAAGATGAAAGTTACGTAGCTATTGTCTATAGAATTCCTGATATTGCTTCAGTTATTTCAGTCGGCAGTAATAGCAGTGTACATCTGTTCGGACCTCAGTTCGCTTTTTCACGGGCACTTCTGACCAGTAGGTATCTTTGTTATCTCGTCACGATGTGTGTTGAAGTTGGTTCGGCAGTGATGCAAAGAACTCTTTAAATGAAACAACAGGACAGTCATTAAACAGGCATCTCATAGTGCGCAGTAGATACACTACGCCTGAAACGCACATCCAAGGTGGAATGCTGGCATATGTAGTTGCAGTTTTAGGTCTCGTGACCTACAATGCGCGCAAGCGCATTGAGGGAACGAGAATTCAAGTGGCCAAAATCCTCTTCAAACCACGGGCTTTCAGCAGCGGTTTTCTTTAAGTTCACGTGAATCACGTGATTAAACATGCACGCGCATCGGCAGCATTTCTCCTGCAGGCTCGCAAAAGGCTCTCCTCCCTCCCCACATCAATGGCATCAATCACCCTCCCACAGGCTTCCCCAGCGCTGCCCCGCCCCCTGCTTCACAGCCAGGCCATCTGTTCCCTGCCAGAACTCTCACACTTCCGTCACAGCATGCCTGTGTACTTCAAAGGCTTATCACTTCACACGGCCGGCCGCAGGCCGTGCAACCAGAGCACTTCAGTTGGTGCGCAGCCCCCCTCCCAGCACTGCCTTGTTACTCTCGGCAGCCGTGAGTCCCTAAACACTTTTTATATTTAATTAGCAGCAGCAGCATTTCTCCTGCGCCAGGCCACATCAAAGGCTCTGTGCCACTTTCACCCACACAGCAACACTTACAGACACGCAACACCACTCACACCCACGCAAGCCCACTATCATCCACGCAACACCACACTCACCCACGCAACTCCACTCACCCAAGCAACACCACTCACACACGCAACGCAACTCACCCACGCAACCCCTCTCATCCACGCAACCCCACTCATCCACGCAACCCCACTCATCCACGCCACGCCACTCATCCACGCCACGCCACTCATCCACGCCACGCCACTCACCCACGCAACGCCACTCACCCATGCAACACCACTCACACATGCAACGCCACTCACCCACGCAACGCCACTCACTCACTCACGCAAAGCCACTCACACCCACGCAGTGCCACTTTCACCCACACAGCACCACTTTCAGACACGCAACGCCACTCACACCCACGCAAGCCCACTATCACCCACGCAATGCCACACTCACCCAAGCAACGCCACTCACCCAAGCAACACCACTCACACACGCAACACAACTCACCCACGCAACCCCACTCACCCACGCAACCCCAGTCACCCACGCAACCCCACTCACCCATGCAACGCCACTCACCCACTCAACGCCACTCACCCACGCAATGCCAATCATCCACGCAACGCCAATCATCCTCGCAACGCCACTCATCCACGCAACGCCACTCATCCACGCAACGCCACTCATCCACGCAACGCCACTCGCACATGCAACGCCACTCACCCACGCAACGCCACTCACCCACGCAACGCCACTCACCCACGCAACGCCACTCACCCACGCAACACCACTCACCCACGCAACGCCACTCACCCACGCAACGCCACTCACCCACGCAACGCCACTCACCCACGCAACGCCACTCACCCACGCAACGCCACTCACCCACGCAACGCCACTCACCCACGCAACGCCACTCACCCACGCAGCGCCACTCACACCCACGCAGCGCCACTTTCAGACACACAACGCCACTCACACCCACGCAAGCCCACTCTCACACACTCACCCATGCAATGCCACTCACCCATGCAATGCCACTCACCCACGCAACGCCACTCACCCACGCAACGCCACTCACCCACGTAACGCCACTCACCCACGCTACTCACTCAAAGCCACTCACACACACGCAGTGCCACTTTCACCCACACTGTGCAGTGCACAATAGGTCTCGCAGTAGGAAAGTTGGAGCTATTGGTTTTGTAAATGACAAAGCCCTTTATGTTTTTAAAATGAAAACAAAAATAAAAGGCATTGTTATTTGCAATTGTAATAGCTCCAACTTTCCTACTGCGAGACCTATTGGCAACGCCAGTGCTTGTTAATACTTACTGCTTTAGGTTAGAAACTTTTGGCTTGCATGCTTTGTCCGTGGATGTCATCCCTGGGATTATTTCTCCATATCATGTTAGCCTTGTTAATCTACTCAATTCTTCATTCTACTTCTTTGATTTCTGTATTTTGTTCTCAGTTAAGACCCTTGATATGGCTTCTGGGAACTAAAATCCGGTACTGACCTGTATGTCAGTTTTGCGTTTTGCTTTTCCATAACATGAATAAACAATCCTCATAATGTTTCTAATGTGCTAAGTAGATGTTGTTCGGAATTATTGCTAGTTTCATGCCTATGCATAATTACCTTCATGTTCTGCAGTTAATGCATGCACAGTGTGGGAATTGATTTGATTAGGTTATTCATTGCCACATATATTCCGCTTCTGAAAGCTAAGTTTAAATGGGCACTGGAATTAAGCACTGCATATGACAGTTGCCCTTGTATTCTACTCCTTGATGACAATGTGAACTCATTAAATTCAGTTGCTTTAAATGTGTGGGTGTGTCCTTACAGCATGAAACCCTCATAAGTTGGATTTCTTGACCACTTCATTTATTTTTAGATCCAGGCTAACCTACACATGTATGTACAGCAGGGTTCTCCATGCAACATTATCCACCACGCCACTCAATTCACAATCCACAATTGAATACATTACATTCTTAAAAATAAAGTTTTCATCCACTCACATCTTATTATGTTTTATTTTATGTTTTAGATTCTTGATCTGGGTATTTTTGAACGGTTTAATTATATCCACAGACCATCATAGTAAAGACCATTATGTCTAAAAAGGTTTTTTTAAAATATATATATACCCTACAAAAAGGCACATACCTTAAAAATACGGTTAACTTCAGAGCTTAATATCTAGTTGTCTCTTGTTCTCAGCTCTTGAAGGGGACCTTCAAGTCAAGTCAAGTCAAGTCAATAAATTTATATAGCGCGCTACATACCCAGAGGGTCTCAAGGCGCTTGAAGAAGGGTGGGGAATTACTTGTCAAATATCCACGTTTTAAGTTGCTTTCTGAATGCTAGGTGGTTCTGAGTAAGGCGAAGGTGAGTGGGAAGTGAGTTCCATGTTTCAGACTTGTCTGAATTAAAATTTGACACAATAGGTTTTTATCTCCATAATGTGGTCATTTTAAAATAATGTTTTTATAAAAAGTAAAATAACCACACCTGGAGCAATGGTCGTTCCAATACCATGTGTAATTATATAGGCCAAACTGGACCTTACGAAGACCTCTTATTGTTCATAAACACCTATTCCAGAACAAAGAGGAAAAGAGGGGACTATAAATTGAGTTTTCTTACAGCTCTCATGTTACAGTTCAAAATTTTCTATTGCAGCGTCATGAGGAATGTTTGTGTATAGACGTGCCACAGCTACTCTGACTATTATCTAGTCCAAGTTAATATTAGAAACTCCTATATTTTTTAGAATATCAATGGTGTCTTTTACATAGTAAGAAACATTTTCGGATATCAGTATATTGCAACATGCCCTCTTTTTAATCTTCAGTACTGTTTTATCGATATATATATATATATATATATATATATATATATATATATATATATATATATATATCCAAACGAAGTTGCTCAAACATTGAAGTGCCACACACGACGTTTCTTCTTTACCAATTTATTCAGGAAGCTGCAGCAAAACAAAGCGCACTCTGCACATGCACTGATGCTGTGCGGAGTGCGCTTTGTTTTGCTGCAGATTCCTGAATAAATTGGTAAAGAAGGAACGTCGTGTGTGGCACTTCAATGTTTGAGCAACTTCGTTTGGATTTATAGTGGCCCGCTCCAGGTCACAAAGTGCCCCACTACAGAGCTTGCAGGTCCGGGTGCTTGCAGTTAATAGCACCGTGAGGAACGACGTTACCATTTCAGTAAAGCACAAGTGAATGCAGCAAAATCGGTGCTCTACCACACTTGGAACCCGAAGGTAAATTATTGTAGGAAGATTGGGGGACAGCTGGCACCACGAAGGTAACATTTATCGCAAAACTCCAAGAACCAGAATGCAACAATTGCACACGCCCCTGAGGGTGGAACTATGAACTTTAAAATTGGTGAAGATACAATGCAGCTGTTCCTTCTCCGTAAGCCCGCCAGTGACCAAGGGAGACTCGCTCCAGAAACATGTTTGGCAATATAGGTTTTGAAGTACTGATGCTGTGTGGAGTGCGCTTTGTTTTGCTGCAGCTTCCTGAATAAATTGGTAAAGAAGGAACGTCGTGTGTGGCACTTCAATGTTTGAGCAACTTCGTTTGGATATATATATATATATCGATAAAACAGCACGCTAAACAAGTGTACCAGAAAATCAGGGGCGTGGCAATGGGGCCTGCTTCTCCCCCAGCTACGCCTGCCTGCATATGGGGCTGTGGGAGGAGCAGGTCCTATTGTCAGAGGACAATGAATTTGTGAACAACCAGATAGCCCATATGTATAGATATATTGATGATTTGCTATTTATATGGAAGGGTACAGAGAGTGAAGCACAGACCTTTGTTGACTCTTTGAATGTCAATAATATGAATTTGAAATTTACCAGCCACATCAGTAAATCCTCGGTGTTCTTCTTGGATGTAGAGATTTTTATATCGGAAGGTGTTTTGAATACCAGGCTGCATAGAAAAAGTACGGTCGGAAACTCATTGCTACATGCTGAGAGTAGCCACCCGGCACATCTGATCCGCAGCATCCCCTATGGGGAGATGTTGCGGATCAGAAGAATATGCAGCCTTGACACTGACTGTTTTAAAGCTCAGTCAGAGTGTCGCTCAAGATTCATCAAGAGGGGATACAGTCCAAGAACAATTGATAGAGCCATGAATAGAGCTAATGCACAGGGTAGGACTCAGGCACTGGTACCCAAAAGCATAGCTAATGAAATCCCAAGTGAGGAACAACCGTTGAGGCCAATTCTAACGTATAGTAACCAACATCCTGCTATAAGGAAAATCATCAATAAGAATTGGCCTCTTATCAAGAATGACCCCACATTGGGTGAAAAGCTTACACGCTCTCCCAACCTAACCTTTAGGAAGGCCAATGCCATGATTAATACTTTGGTCTCCAGCAGTCCTGAGGTGGACTGAAACGCGTCATGGCGGCGGTGCTGGGCAAGAAAAAGAAATAAAAAATATTCAGCACGCAATTGGGTTCGCCTTGTCTCTTTGGAAAAGGAATTCCAGTGGTGTGAGTGAATATATATATATATATATATATATATATATATATATATATATATATATATATATATATATATATATATATATATATATATATATATATATATATATATATATATATATATATTTTACAATTTATAAATTATGTGATCAAGTCACCTGTGAGGGACGAAAAGCATCATGGCTGCTGCTGCTCTTCCTATGGAAAACCAATAAATCACAGCTGGCCTGGCATATGCTGTCTACTATTCTAGTGGGCACCTTGCACCAGCCCAAACAACCCTTATTGATGGTAGGTTAAAAACAATCTTAATAGAAAGCTATCCTAGTGGTAGCTGTGGAGATCAGCCTTCAGGCTAAATCTTGAAGGAATGTAAAGCAGCTTGTTCTACCAGCCTATAATCTCGTAAATAACCAAATGAAAGGAGACTCACACCAGGTATATATATGAAATATAGGAATTTATTCTAAACACATCCCTCTAGTCTCTGAGGCTAGACGCAAAAGTACATTCAGTAAACTTAATTAACACACAGTAAATTAGCACAATATACGTTAAGCCCTAGGGGCGTACCAAACCATATATTAAGAAAGTGGTATAAGAACCACGACTTACATAGATACAAGGCCTAGAGCCTTTAGAACCGTTGGGGCCATCAGGAACCACCCAAGGTAGTGACACAGGGGATCCACGGGGGACGCGTGCAGTGTCTAAACCCAGCCACGAATCGCCATTTACTTCTATGGGGAAAGTCGCGGTTGAACATTCAAAGATTAAGGACACTTGGAAGAGGACTTGGAGCAAACCCCTTTAGAACTAGGAGGTTCTAGAGTCAACGCCCACAGGAGCACCGGAGTACTCGAGTTACCTCATCCAGGGAAGCCAGGTGCATAGGTGTCTTTTCATGTTTTCATGTGGAGAAGTGTGGCTCAGGGGTTGGAGGCGGCAGACCCGGAAGCTGAGATCAGCCCTGGACCAGGGTTCAATTCCCCGCCTCGGCGGGTCTTGGCTAAAAATTCCATGGACTCGATAATTCTTGCTCCGGTGCCTTCTCGACTCACGGGTTCACACTCTGCGACTCTGGGCAATAGCTTGCTTAATCTCCACAACGACCCCTCGCGGCTGGATGCCTGGCTTTCACCTTGTGGATACCCTGCCGGGGTTATCTCACAGGGGAATACCAGGACTGGTTCCCTAAGCAAGCGCTGGGAAACCCACTGCAGGTAGCTGTGCGCTATATAAGCTCACATACATTTACAATACATTTACATGTTGGGTTTCGTCATCGTTTTCAATGGCGATCTGCTGAAAGTGCTGCTGGCGTCCAAGTCGAAAGTGTCCGGGGGATCCAAACCTGGATTGAAGATGAGAAGAACCTGAAAGCAGGGTGGACAGAGTCTGGGTCACTTGCCAGTGACCAGGAAGGCGATGAGCGGATGCCCACCGATGTCTGGTGCTTGCAGGTGAAAAAGGTGAAGTTTGACTCCTCAGCCACGAGGACCAGGAGGCGTCGATGATGACCAGGTTCTGGATTCGAGCTGTTCCACGAAGGATGTTGAGTGCTGCGGTGTCGGTTTCCGGATTGGACCCAACAAGCCTTGGCAAAAGCAACCCAAGCAGAAAGCAGAGATTGGCTTCGGTGCAGACCAGCAAGGTCAGAGGGACTCACCATGCGGTGGAGAGTCAGGGCACGTCTGGAGCAACCAGGGAATCCCACCAGTCGACAGACCAGAGATCGCAAAGGGGCCTCAAGCAGGAATGCTAGAAGCGGGCTCGCGGATCACTCGTGGAGTGTACAATTAGCCCAACACACAACTTCGGGAAAGCTTGGGACGTCGATTTACTAGTAAATGTGCACGTGTCCAGGAGTTCCGGTTCCACGTCACTCGTGAGGGCTGCGGGTCTCAGCTTTGCTAGGATCTCGTGTCGGCCTCTGAGAAGTCTGGAAGTCCATGTCCTGAGTCTCAAATACTTCGGCGTCCAACGGGAGCTTTGGAAAGGCAGACCAGCAAAATGCTTCTTTGGTGCCTGTTTGAACAGGGGAGTCACTCCTTGACCCCAAGGGAGATTCTTCTGTCTTCTAGTCGTGTAGAATGTCGAAGTTCCAGGATCTATGTATCAGATTTTTCGTCTAGGTATAATCTAAAGTCCTAAGGACTGGGGTCCCTTACTTATACTAAGAAAAGGGGAGGGTCAGGAAAAAGGGGCGGTTACACGCATTTCCTTTGTCCAGTTTCGCGCCAGAGAAGGGGCTGAGTGCCCCTGCAACCGGTTTGAACTGGGGTATGCACAGGGGTACCAAGTGTGCCCCCAGCACTGTCTGAAAAGCATTCTCTGAATGCACCCACCCAGCCCCAATACAGTAAAGCCTGTCTGGGAGGTGGTTACACCTCCCTGTGACCGGAAACCTATTGTCCAGGCCTCCCCTGACTGATTTTCATCCAGCAGCAGGAGGTCCCACTCGTGGCTGTAGCATCCATTTTGTGATGCCAGGGCTCATTTAAACTATTACCGGGCAGACCAGTGTGTACATGTCTTCTCCCTCTAGAAGGGTGGAATTCTACCCTCGCCGCCAGGACTGGCGGGGGGGGTGTAGGATTCCACATTCTTTGACACCAAACACGACCGGTTTCCATGCAGCCATAACCAAGTTAGCATTAACCGCGAGGTTATTATTCACTTAAGAGTATATGGTCTGGCTGCATCACAGAACAGCTTCAGAGAATAGATTCCGAATGCTGCAGAGGGTTCCTGCTCATGCATGGGCACCCTCTCACACAAATCCAAGCACTTTGCCTTCAACATTGATAAGGCCTGCCATAGGAGTGACTGATTTATATGTGTCAGTGATTAACGGTAGATATTGGTAACCTATATCTTAGTAAGGGGTGCAGGCATCACCTTACCCAGGCTGCAGTAGCAGTCCTGTGGTGCCATTTTGGAAGGCTTCCCAAGGGTTGCATAATACATGCTGCAGCCCCTGGTAGACCTCTGCCCTTGGTACCTAAGTTACCATATAATAGGGACTCACAAGGGTACCCCAGTAACCTATCTGGAGTGTAACTAAAGTACATGCAATCATTTTAGAGAGGAAGCAGCTAAGCTGGGGTCCTGGTTAGCAGGGCCCCGGCCAGACTAAAGTCGAAAAACAGTGAAACACCAGCAAAAAGTAAGCAGATCCTATTGTCCTACAAATATTAAAAGCCCTTTTTGCTCCAGTCAACCCCCTAGACCTCCCCCTTCAAGAATGTGGTGTGCTACAAATAAATAATCTGGCAGGAATGCTTAAAGTTTTTTCATTCATCCACACTAGACTCGAGCTCCGTATGTATTTTTTGTACCAGCCCTGGTCAGGTGGAAAAAAACCCAATCTTAAGTCCATACTTCTGTTGCTTCATGTAATTCTCTCTTCCATGGTTCTCATTTAGTTGAGTGTATTGCGTTGGATGAAGTGTATTGGTCATGTGATCATTATTAATGAGAACTCAAGAAGGGTTTGAGGTTCTCTGTGAAGGATGTGTTTCGCCATACATAAATACATCTTCAGAGCCGCAAATTTATTGTGAAAGTTTTGTTGGATAAAATTAAATAAATTGTATTTTTTTCTTATACTTGGCATGGAAACAACTGTCCAATTTAAAATAACTGTTCTAAAACGAACACAATTACTATCACAGAAGAATTGCAAAGAAACAAATCTCCTACCACTGCAGACAAATACCACAAAATATTAACCTGCATTATTAAAAATGACAATTACATTTTACACCTTTGTTTGGGAATCCAACATAACACCTCTAAACCTAAAAGCCATTCATTCCCTCACAATGTTTATAAAAAGTGACAGAACAAAATGTCCAACTGATGCCCCAACTCACTTAGTACAAAACCCCTAAATGTCTGCTAGTTGCACCTCCCTGCAGCCGTTGTTCAAAATAAAGTTGGTGCGCAAACTGTTTTATTTTGCACTGACTTACATTAAGATATTTGTAATGAGTATTTTCAGTGAGAATATAGAAGTGAGATAACTAGATTCCGTCAGTGAATTTCTCCCAACTGCTCTAATCGAGATGCTGTACCATGGACCTCACCAATCCTTCCTGGTCTGATTTCAAGCAGAAAATGACAGTAAAGAGTTGGTACCTAATTTATGTAAACTGACCTCCGTTCCACCCCTCTCCAATACATCTTCCTGCGGGTGGTGCTCCAGGAAGTCTAATCGGCATTCCTTTGCCAACAAAATCTTTGTTGAATTTGTAAGAGAAGCCCTATCACTTTCCTCCCCGCACCAGTGTCTGCATTTCAATCATCCAGTCACTGGAGTGCAGGCCATACACTTCCTCTATCTGGGAAGCTGCCCTTGCCTTCCATCTGCCAGAGCAAACCAGATGCATCCCAATGGATCCCACTCTGCTTTGTAATTAATACTGTGAGCCAAACTTGAAGATGAACATCAGAAGAAAGCCTGCTTTTGCAAAATCTCATTTTTAATGTGTATTTATTATTTGCTCAAGCACTTTCTCACGTTGCCAAGTTCTTGAGATTACTGCTTCTTTTGGAGTGCAGCATACATTATTGTTATTTCTCAACATATTCTTCCAGCCATTACTTTTCGCTTCCAACCCTTGAGCAGACCAACTGACCTGGCTGGACTGGTGGTTTAGCAGTACCCGATCAGTGAACAGAATGCTTAGGGAGAGGATGTGGCCTTATGGTTAGAGCAGTCGACCTTAACCTCTTCAGCGCGGCGCAAATTTGTGCGCTGTGCTGAACGTTCCATTGGGCTTATGGACTCATGACGCAACGGTTCCGTCATGAGCACAGGTCAACCTACGCTCATGACTGAACCGTTCCTTCATGAGCACCGAAGGGGTTAAAGCTGGGGAACCACGTTCGAGTCTCGGCAGGACGCTCATCATCCTATGATTCTGGGCAAATCACTTAATCTCCCCGTTCCCAACAAAAATTTATCTATGTGTAACGCAACTGGTGCTCGTGTAAAGTGGGTCAAGTTTGCGCTATATAAAACTCTAAAAAAAAATACTTGATTGTAGTGCCTATCAAAAATACCTAATATGCGCTTTCTTCACATGCAAATCATGTTTCTTTCTACAATCTTGCACCCTCAAACTTCATGCAATCTTAAATATGTTCTTTATCTGCCTAAAATCTGGCATGAAAACTGATCTGTAATTAAAAACGTCTGATTGTCACCTCTCCTTTTTTCTTTCTAATGGCCCTCTCCTTCCCTTCCATCCTCCTCATGCCTCGCCTACTCTCTGAGCGCCACCTACTCTGTCACATGCATTTTTGCCTTAATCTCTATTATTGTACTTCTGCAAATTGTCCACAGCGTAGTTACAAGATGACAACCACTCCTCCTTTATCTGAAAGTCATACCCTTACAGCCTAATAATACCTAATCTTCTCTAGCTTATCTGTTGTTCCCACCAATCATGTGCAGCAGCTCACATACTGTACCCCAATCCGCGGCCAACACTGATGACTAACTAACTCCTATTAATTGAATCCACCATAAAGATACTGAACTGAATGCATAGAATCGGTTTCTTGGACACAGATGACTAATGCCAATAACTAATAATATAGTTTCTTCTTCAGCATTCATGCAGTCACTCATTAAGGAAACTGGTAGGAGCTAATGTGGAATGCATGCAAGTGTGTTTGTTCCTTCAGAGAAAGTGAGCATTTTTACTGAAAATAAACAAAGGAAAGGTGCTAATCCTCAACACCAAGAGAAATGTGTTTTGTTTTGTTGAATGTTGCAATGCATTGATGTATGCGTTTCCATCCCTGGGTATTTGTATGGTTCCGACTGTCATGTTTTAGTTGTTATTTCTAGATAATTGAGATTTCATGAAAAGTTTTTTTTGCATTGGTTAAACACAAAGGCGATTAAGCACTCCTCTCTTAGCTGTTATCTACTGTGGTTGTTTTATGCATCCTTCTGTTTCTCTTTAGCTCAGTTAAGCTATCGGAAAGAAAGCAGGTAGATCGCTAATTTTTGCTGTCTGAGTGTAAACACTATGAATAAATGCCATTGTACAGTGTGAACTGCTTCTAGAGTCCTGTATTTTGCATTAGCCCCCCTCTAATGGCTGGATTTGGAACTGTATCTTGTTTTTTAGGTCTTGCTGAGCCAGCGCATGCGCTGCTCTGCGAGAAATATAGTGCGTGGCTTTTGAAAGTGCTACCACAGGATTTTCCTGGCCTCAAGCTTGCTTGAGCGTGCATGCGCGCAGCCGCCATGTGGCTTTCATGGCTCAATAAGCCTTGCTCTCCCAAGCACGTCGCTCTGCCCCTCCCCCACCACAGAGCGCGACCCTGCCATCACTTTCACTGCCTCGCGGTCTGTGCTTGTTTAATATATAAAACTTTATAAATAAATAAATGCTTTGGGAAAAACAGGAAAGTTTACAGACTGTGTTACCAAATGATAGTGCATTTTAAGAATGACAATCAATAACATTTCTTTAAGGCATCGTTTAATCATGTTTGATGCATGCCAATATTTCAAAAACTAAGAATCTGGGTAAAATATGCTTTTTTTTAATTTTCTCTGATGAATGACTGACAAGCCTGACACCCGATTCGCTGAGATTAATAGAAACGACACAATATTTACGCGGCACCTACGTACACTTATCCTGCCATCTATCTCTGAGATTATCTTTCTGATTGAAAACTACTCTTGCGTGTAATCGGAATTGTTTGGAATTAGAAGGGAATTAATGGCCTTGCTCCTACTGTCCGATCCTGTCCTCCGTCTTTCTCTGTCTCGTTAACCCTTTTTTCTCGCTCCCTCCCCCGAGTCCTTATATAAGCCCCTTCCTAACTCCCTCCTTCCTTTCTTCCCTCCTCTCTTCCTTCTGTTCACTTCTCTCTATCCTCTGCTCTTTCTTCCTTTCTGCCTTCCTTCCTTTATTCGTTCCTCCCTCCCGCTTCATTCCATCCTTTTTTGCTTTTTCTTTCCATCTTTCCATGTACTCGCTTCCCTCTTTTCCTACCCTCCTTCCTTCCTTCCCTCCTTCCATCATTCCTCCCTCCCTCCTGCTTCATTCCATCCCTTTTTTGCTTTCTTTCCATCTTTCTCTGTCCTCCTTTTCCCTCTGTTCCCTCCTCTTTTCCTACCCTCCTACCCTCCTTCCTTCCTTTCTTCTTTCCTTCCTCCTCCCTTCATTTCTTCCTTCTACCGTTCCGCCCTCCCTCCTTCCGTCCTTTCCCTCGCCTCTCTCTCATCACTCTCTGCCCTTCCCTTTCTACCTTCCTGCCTTCCTCGTCTACAGAGTACATTGTGGATTTTGTAGTCGTGCATCTGTGTTGTGAATCCTGGAACATCTCCTTCGTAGCAGACACCGCAACAAGTCACAACGATTACTAACCCCATAAGACTGGGACCTGGATAACTAAAGGCTTGTTGTATCTGATGCATGCAACGTGCAAGCGCAGCACTATTCTAACATGTCGCAACTCAGGAATTAGGTCGCTACGTAGGTGGGCTTGAACTCTGAATGCCCACCAGATAAAGCTTGTGTCATATTCTTCTGAATAGGACATTTCACAGGACGCACACTACAGGGTAAGACACTGCATGCTTGCCATTGTTGTACTTGCACTGTAAGAGGAGCCACATACAGCAGTCAAGTATAGATTGTACACTGTAATTCGGACGCAACGTTCTGGATCTTTAAGCCGGTCAATAATTTCCTCATATCTTGCTCTGGAGTTTGCTTCTCAGAGATGATGGTACAGTGAGGACAGATAATGTACATTGGAGGTATGTAAGACATGTTTTAAATTGAAAGCTATATAGACTATCATAAAAAAAGAACAAGCATTGGCATAGCCAAAGGTGTCGCCTTTGGGACCTTATAAGTGTTTAGTTATCCAGCACAATGTCCTTTGTGCAACATCAAGTGTTGCATGGCTAAACACTTATAAGGTCCCAAAGGCAAGACCTATTGGCTATGCCAATTCGTGTTTTTTAAGTATCGATTTGAACATCTACCATATGAGGGAGGAGTCATGAAAGCTCTTTGACATCACCCATAAGCCCAAAATGCCCAATACGTGACAACTATTCTAGACTTTTAGTTTTCGCTTGTGAGTCCGAAAGCAGAAGGAGGAACTCCAACGTTTTCAATGAATAAAGTCCTCAAAATTCAGAGAAGACTCAACACTGAAGATCAGCCTCGAGAATGTAGAGTGACCGCTGGGTTTTTCCCTATGATGTTTGATCGGTCCGGAGCATGACTGTTTATGGACTTCTTACCCTGGGGATATTGTTACTGTTACAGAGTGATCAGTTTTTGCTGGTGCTCACTCACTCACCCTTTTGTTAAGAGCCGTGGGGGACGGAAAGTGATGGACATGGGCAGGAGAGGAATGCAGCAGAAAAAAAATGCAAGATGCTGTGTCTATAAGTTACCTTCCTTCCCTTCAAATTGTAAAGCGCTCTCATATCCCTCGGGATCAGGTTCACGATACATAAAACGTTATAAACAAATAAATAAATAATGTGGCTTGCAAAGCTTTCTTCCAAGCCAACTCACTTCTAATAGCCAGTTGAATTGATCCCCCCACCACAGGGTGACATCTTTTAACTTGTCCATTAGGTTAAAGAGAATAGCAGTTCTCTTATGTTTGATCCCTCACTTAGCAAGGTACTCCTCGAACATTTTACTGGCAAATTAGTGACCATTATCTAAAACAATCTCCTCTGGAAGCCACTCCATTTAAACTACTTCCTTTAAACATTGGTTCACCTCATCAGATAGATGTAACTTTTTCTGTCATCCTCACTTCAGGCCACTTATAAAAACAGTCAATGAGTACAATAGCAATTCCTCTTTCTTGGGAATTGCACTAAAAGGACTCAAAATGCCCATGCCCAATTTTCTCCAAGGGCCATGTACACATTTCACTGGAAGACAATCAGTCATTTGTCCCTTCCTAAACAAACCACACAAGCACCCAGGTATCAACCAATCTGTCAACACTAGGCCACCAGAAAAAAATTACAAAAATGTTTTTGCTTCCTGACATTCCAAAACGACCTTCATGGCTTAAATAAAAAATGATTTACCTCAATGTCTGTTGCAGAACCACCTTGTCACTTCTGAATAAAATGTGATTTAAAAACATCAACTCTTCTTTCACCTTAGAAAAATCTGATAAATCTCCTCTAAGATTCCTTTCTTCAGGCCACCCTTTAGATAAATAATAATGAATTGACTCCAACTCTATATCATCACTTCTAGTCTTTTTCCATACATTTTTATGGATAATGTAGTGTTAATTATTACCATTTCCCACACACTGATGTCTTCCATTGTATACATTACTTCATATTCATCCTCTTCTTCAAGTAAGACCTCATTCGACTCATTAGGCAATCGAGACATGAAAACTGAATGAACATTAGTGTTCCCGGAAATATATTCAATTTTAAAATGGTAAGTTTAAAGTTTGGCTAATAAACTAGCTAACCTTCTAGTTAAAGCCCTTCCACCACCTGAAGAAAGAACATTCACAAGAGGCTTATGATCTGTTCTTAAAAGAATTGCTTGCCCTATACGAACTGCCTGTAATGATTGGCTGCCTACGTGCATGCCAAACGTTTTATATAGTAGCAGAATAGTTCCTGTCCGATATTCTCAAAGGTCTTGATGCATATGATACCACCTGTTCCTTATCTTTGTAGTAACAGCCCCAAGTCCAGATGCCCTTGCATCCACTACTACCAGACATTCTTGCTCAGCTCAAATGATTTGAGTAATGGAGCAAATCTTTTTTAAGATTATGAAAATTATTATTTTGATTTGTGAAACATACAAATTGCACTTTTTTCTTTTTCTTTTCTCTGACGAAGCGGTTCGACTTTAGTTGCATAGTTGTCTATGAATCTATACTACTATTATAAAGGAAGAACTTTGAACCTTTGAGGCGGGTAAACTCGGGAACCACAGCGCCAATCCACACACCCGATACATTGTTGTAATTGTCAGGGTGTGCAGATGGACATAGGCTATATAAATTAAAAAAATATAAGTTATTTAAAAAATTTACGAGAAAAAAAAAAGTAGTCCCATGGAAGTAGCACAGGCCGCGACGTGCGTGCTGACATCAGGAGCGCGGGGAGGAGCGGCGTCCAGGAGCGCAAGGAGGAGCGGCGGACATGAGCGCGGGGATGAGCGGCCGACAGGCGGGGAGGAGCGGTGAGGAGCGGCGGACAGGCTGGGAGGAGCGTCGAGGAGCGGCGGACCGGTGAACTCAGGAGCACGGGGTGGTGCGGCGGATGAGGTAAGGCTCCGGGGGACCCACGGACAATGTCGGGGCGGGCGGGGGCCCTGAAGCCAGGGACGGGCTGCTACTCTGGGGGACCCACGGACAATGTAGGGGGCTGCGGGGGACGGGGCGGGCGGGGGCCCTGAAGCCTGATTGCTTCGGACAAGGTCGGGACGGGCTGCTAGTTCTGAATAAAATTCAGTTAAACCAAGGAAAGACCATGATGCTCTTTAGTCTGCTCTTTAGACTGCACCAGTGGAGTATCAACAACTGCTTGAATGTGGTTTTCATTAGGGCTGAATCCCTCTCTTGAACTAAGATGACCCACATACTCAACTTCACTTCACATGAACTTGCACTTGGATTCCTTAAATGTAAGATTCTTACCCTCCTGTTAGAGAAGGACTTTGTGTAAATTCTTATCATCTCATTCTTACCTAACACAAGAATATCATCTTGGAAAGCAATTTTGCTGGTTTTTACTTACAAAGTTTCTTTAATTGATCTTTAGAAAACCGACATAGCACTAGCTAAACCAAAAGGGATCCTACAAAACTGGAACATCCCCTTAGGTGTGACAAATGCTGTTAAATGTTTAAACTCTTCATTACATTCTATTTGATGGTAAGTTGCTTTATTCTAAGTACTTAGAATCAGCATGTTTATAGATTTAACACAAGAAAGAGAGACAAGGCGAAACCAGGAGAGAGAGAGCAGCAAGAGAGCCTGGTGGGTGAACAAGAGAGACACGGCCATAACAGACATCTCACTAGATGGTGTTAACCACATTGATGTGAAACACTATGATTGTCTCCCCAGAAACGCTACGTGAAGCTTTCCCTCCATCGCGTTTTGCCCATGAGGAGAGTTTTTCTTCCTACATAAGTGAGTTAGAGTTTGACCGTCACCTCCCTATTTGACCCTACTGCTTGGCAATACATTTTCTACTCCCGGTATCATCTCTTTTTAAGAGTAGATATGGACATACTTTGTTTCTCTAATATATTGATTGCACCTTGGGCTAAAAGAGCCTTGATTTATAGATTAAATCCTAATTACTTCTGAGGATCTGTTTATTAGTAATGTGACAGATTGGTGTTCATGATGAGTATTAAAAATAATATTGGACCCACATGACCCTGATAATTATGAATTATCGTTTGGAATCATTTAAGAACTAGTTGACAACATACCTTGTCATGACTTCCCACTTAGCATAAGCATTTACACTGCCTGTTGATATAAGCTCCATCACTCGGGTGGCTATCTGTGGTGAAGGATTATCATGAGACACTGATTTATTGTGACTAACGCATCGGAATGATGTTATGCTAATGGTACATAACCTTTTTCCTTACAGGTACAGACCCCAGCAACTGGCTGCATGGGTCACAATCGGCTCTAAGCCGTCATTATTTTTGGAACAATTTTCCGGAAATTTTAACCCTTTTTCACATAACATTCCTCACGGTTGGGTGCACCTTAGTGTGTGCATACCACCGGAGGATCACTGTCCTTTGGTCCTGACGAAAGCTGAGCGACTTGGGCGCACCAATAGCAGAAACATGTTGACCATTTTTTCACCCAGTGGACTAGGTGTCTTTAATTATAGATACCTTCTTTGAGTTTCCACTTAGCCTTGTTTTTATTAGTGCTAGTTGGGCCTTGAATAAAATAGTTTGCTGTCACAACTACGCACTTTTTAATCTGCACTCACATAGCACTTTTTGGTTTTTTCTCGTTTGCACCCTCAACACTCACAAACAACCAGCTCCACTGCAAAACAGGCGTTGTAGCACACTGGAAAGACGCTAGGTCTTTGCAGTGGGAACCCAGTGATGAAGCATGTCACCACTAGGTGGTGAGTGAGGGTTCTTAAAAAACCTTTCTTTGGTTCTCCTTCACCTTCTGTCTACTCCTTTTATCCCACCTTAATTTCCGTTTAAGTGTGGTTTGTTCTATCACTCTCCAGTTGTTTTTGTAATCATTCTTGGGGGTACGAGAGTGACCTGCTATACCCTTACTCTCTCTTTGTTTAGTAGTACTAAAAATGTCAATAACCACACGAAAAAGGCAGATCTTATAGATGCCAGACCAGCGTAATGCAGGTGAAAACACATTTTTCTCGTTGTGATTTTGTCTTATGTGGCAAAAGAAAAGGATAACTTTGCTATGGCTTTTGTCTTGCCTTTGCCTATTTAGACCTATACCCCTATGTCCAATTCTGCTTGCACCACTAACCCTATCTGTAACTAAACCGTCCCTAAATCTGGAGACCCCACAGTAGAGCAGGGTAAACCTAGCCTACCAAGAGATGCATGCCTTTAAAGGGATAGTTAACACAATGGTGAACGTGCTTTGTCTTCTGTATCTGTGCCATGCCCCTATACAAAGGCATGCTCTGACAACAGGGTGAAGAAGATGCTAAAACCCAAGGCAATTGTTCCTAGGTTGTCAGTTGTTGAACCAGGCAATCGACCATTCACACACAACGCTATTGTAAAATCCAGTGCCTGTTACTTTTCTTCCTATGGGCTGGAAAGATGTAATTTACCAGCTCTTGGAGCCTTTCTGGATTTAGTCCAGACCCTTTAGGTTCCATTAGTGTTGGGGGATTCCACACAACTTACTGTTCTGATTCGAAGGTCAAAGGCAGGTATTGCACCTACAACTTTTCTTTCCCCTTGTGCTATTGGGCATTTTTAGAGGTTCTGTAAGGCAGAATCGCTAAGATCATCCTAGTCTTTAGGTCAGAGGGAAAAACACACTCTTTGCTTAAATGAAAGGGACACTGTACCATCAGGTCAGTCATGAGGTCGACAACACAACCCTCGGTTCCAACTTAGCCTCTCTTTCTTCTAAACAATCCCCTGGTTCCCTTTGTTTCCTAATGGAACCTGGGGATTTTCCTCCTCCACTTAACCTACTCCGAAGTCTAAAATGATTGCACCTAACTTTCCGCTCCAAACTCACTCTGCTTACCCACTAGGTCCTCAATCGTCCTATTTAGGCTTTAATTCATAAATAAAACTATCTTCACCTCCATAATCTCCTTACTGGGGCTCCTGCCTCGCCAGGACACACTATTAAAATGGAGATAAGTCCAGATCCCACAGGATTTAACACCATCAGTATCAATTACCTGCCTAACCTCTCTAAAAATGCAGCCAAAAAACACAACCATACTCCAGGCCAGACCCGAAACTTTAATCTCAGACGTTTACTTCTGTACAAACAAGGGTAGCATAGTTAATAACCTCATCTTCTACACCAGAAAATGAGTATGCTGGCAGAATGTTTTCTACTCCATGCTTTGAGTATCAAGCCCTAGGAAAACGCCTCATGGTCTCAAATTAACAACTGCGCCCTCGCTCACTCTCAACGTTAATGCCACTATCACCTTCTACAACAATAGTATCATCCTAAGCCAAGCCTCCAATGTCAACCTAGTTAAGATGGTCAATAACTTCCCTACACTCAAAAACACTGTCTCGGCGAAACCCAATGAACCCTACCATTACTCAGGACCTTACCAGTCCCCCCTCCCCCACCACAGCTTGGAGGTCCTCCCTCTCTCTAATACATTTTCCCCTTTAGAGGATCGCAGAGCCTCTCAGTCCCCTGTCGAACTGACCTAACCCACTAGACCTCCGACGGTGGGCAACACTCCGAGTTCGCTCAGCTCTCAGTTCTCCAGTCCGATACTGACTGATTCTCGAGCTGAGAGGTTCCCTCTCGCCCTACCGCCATTGCCATCAACAAAAGATTTCTCTTCCGTCCTCCCTCTTTCCTTGCCACCCGCTAGGCTGGAGACCTAGCAATTGCCCTCCACGGACCATGATTGGCAAAACATATTCAACCTTGAACCGACCGTCCCTGACTCACAGGTAAATGTCCATCCCACTCTCTCTCTCTTTTCCCAACTTCTCTATCCAAGCATCATGGAACACCGCTCGTCCCTAATGATGAGCGCCCCCCCCCTGCCCCGGAAATCCGGATCACTGCCTTAGACCCCCCGGGCATACATCGAGGCCCACCATCTCCACAAGATCTCCCCACAAACCTCTACCCCTCACCCAGCACTCAGACTTGGTTGCTCGCCTGGACGATATATTTCTCCAGTTGCGCCTTCTCGCCATAGAACTACATGCTTGAAAGCCCTCTCACTTGAACAATTCACCTTGATCAGCTCCTTCCTCTCCTCTGCAAATCTGCCCAGGGCCCCTCCCTATTGATAGAGCTCGCCTGGACTAGCTTACCCCCCTCTTTATCTCGAAAACCATACTCCTACCTAACACCCCCTCCCTACCCAGAAGAATCAAAGCCTATCTGGTGTCGAATGATATTGTGATATCGATGACCTACTCAACTCTTACTTGCCTACTCTAGACATCAACATGATCCCTCTGGGGCAAATTCAAGCCATCCACTCTAACCTTAACAGAGAACCCCCTCACATCTCAGAGCCATTATTAATGACAACCTCATGAGAGTGAACATCCTCCAGACTCCTTCCCCCTTACTCCGGTACGCCTTAAATGTGCACTACTCAACTGCAGGTCAGCCAGTAAGCACATCGCCGATATCTTCGACCTCATCCAACACAATGAGTTCATCATCATCCTCACTGAAACTTGGCTCAATCCCCCATCCATTCCTATCTTAGACCTACCCACAACATAATTTGTCTAGACAGACCTTTGAAGCTGGGTGGTGGCCTAGCTTGTATACATCGGAGCACACTCTCTGGTTTCCCATTCGGAGTCCTCTACGCCATCCTCCAGGGAATACCTTTGTCTCAACATTTCAAGTAACAACCTGCCAGTGTGCAAACTTCACACTTTTTATCACCCACTGGGGAACAATCTCCCCTTCATCGAACAATTAATGGAAATCATCTCTGGCACTGTCGACTCTTTATTGTCCCAAATCTTCTTCGGTGACTTCAACCTTCACTGGTCTACCCCAATGACCAAGTTGTAACATGCCTTAAATCATTCTTATGTGATCAAGAGTTGATTCAACATTGTGACCGGCCAATCCATAATAAAGGAGAAATTCCAGACCTCCTCATCACCAAAGAACACACCATCACATTGGATACCATTACACCCTGCGATTGGTCCGGCCATCACAGCATTTCTTTTATATTAACAGGAGGAAGGCTCAACTAACGAAATCGAAGACCTGGAAAAGGGACCTCGGATCTATCAATACTGATGAACTAGCAACCCATTGTGAATATGCCCTCTCCTTCCAAGGTGACATGTCTGAGGTTCAGGTACTCACTGACTTTTACAACTCTACTATATCTAACATCATGGATGCCATTGTACTACTCAAACAAAAAAATGCCTCTACAAAAATATCCAAACCGTGGTTCATCGACAATTTAAACTCGGAACGCCGCAACCTCGGGGCAATTGAACGATCTTGGAGATCCAAACCTTCCTTAGATCAGCTAAAACTCCTTAGAGAGGTTAGGAGCTCCTACAACAAACAAATAAAGAGTGCTAAGGCACACTACTTCATATCCCAACTTGATCAAGTCGCTAATCGTCCCAAGAAACTTTTTAAACTGGTTAAACAGCAATCGGCGGAAGCTCCAAACCACTCTGACTCTGGAGTCAGCCCACTCTCATGGGACGAACTGGCTGCTTTTTTTTACTGAGAAATCAAGACTCATTAACATTGAACTCGCTTCTAAGAAGGATCTATTGCCATCCTTTTGGTCCGCGCCGCCTCCTGCCCTCTTAGAGAAGGACCAATCAGCCTTAGCACCAAGAACAATGCCTCATGAGGCACCTTTACTCCCTTCAGTGAAAGAGACATCAACCAGATTGTTCAACCCATCTAATCACTTCAGAACCCGTTGCCTCCTTCCATTTCCAAACAAATCGAGAATGTCGTCATCCCCATCTGGATAAAGATTGTCAATGCTTCAGTGTCAAAGCAAATTCCCAGATTGCCTAAAAGCAGCTCGGGTATCGCCTATTCTAAAAACAAGCATTTGCAATGCAATAGGTCTCTCATTAGGAAAGTTTGAGCTATTGGTATTGTAAATGACAAATTCTTTATTTGTTTTGTTTTTGAAAATATCGAAATGAATAGCTTTGTCATTTACAATGCCAATAGTTATAACTTTCGCAAATGTGACACCTATAGCATTTGTAATGCAATATGTGTTGTATTTACGTGACTTACATGTATTGATATTACAAATAACAATAGCTTTTAATTTTTTTAAAATAATTAATACTTAAATAAAAGTTATTGTAATTTATAAAGGCAATAGCTTAATCTTTTGTAAATAACTTTTGTGAAGATTATGTTCAGTGTATTTTATTGTGACGAAAATCCAAGAACCTAAGTGAAATATTAACATCTTCTTGTTACTTTTTGTAATAAAGCTTGAAACATTGAGAGAACATATTTGAACCAGTTGTGTAATGGTTGCACAGATTGATGCTGTGGTGGTGCTGAGTGATGTTGTGATGGCGAACGAGTGATGCTGTGGTAGCGCAAAGTGATGTTGTGGTGCCCCTGAGTGATGCTGTGGTGGTGCTGAGTGATGCTGTATGCTATGCTATGTTTTGCTTTGCTATCCTATGTTTTGTTTTGTTATGCTATGCTATGTTTTGCTATCCTATGCTTTGACTTGTTGTGCTATGCTATGCTTTTCTATGCTATGTTTTGCTATGCTATGCTATGCTATGTTTTGTTGTGTTTTATTATGCTCTGCTTTGTTTTGCTATGCTATGTTTTGTTAAGCTATGTTTTGTCGTGTTTGGTATGCTATGCTATGTTTTGCTATGGTATGCTATGTTTTGCTATGCTATGTTTTGCTCTGTTTTGTTAACCCTTTAATTGCTGCCGTCGGCCATTGGCCGACGGCAACACTACCTCCCCAGTGCTGCCGTCGGGAAATGGCCGATGCGGCCCCGCCCGCGCACGGCAACGTCCGCACCGGAATTACCGCAGCGGTTAACGGGTTAAGCTATGCTATATTTTGTTGTGTTCTGCTATGTTTTGTTATGCTATGTGTTTTGTTATGCTATGTTTTGTTATGGTATGTTTTGTTTTGCTATCCTATGCTTTGTTATGCTATGCTATGTTTAGTTTTGCTATCCTATGCTTTGTTTTGTTATGCTATGCTATGTTTTGTTGTGTTTTGTTATGCTATGCTTTGTTTTGCTATGCTATTTTTTGTTATGCTATATTTTGTTATGCTCTGCTATGCTTTGTTGTGTTATGCTATGCTTTGTTTTGTTATGCTATGTTTTGTTGTGTTTTGTTATGCTATGCTTTGTTTTGCTATGCTATGTTTTGTTATGTATGCTATCTTTTGATGTGTTTTGCTGTTTTGTTATGCTATTTTCTGTTATGCTATGCTTTGTTTTGTTATGCTATGTTTTGTTATCTTATGCTATGTTTTGTTCTGCTATGTCATGCTGCTATGTTTTGTTATACTATGCTATGTTTTTTTGCTATGCTTTGTAATGCTATGCTATGTTTTGTTATGCTATGCTATGTTTTGTTTTGTTATGCTATGACATGCTGTGTTGTGTTTTGCTGTGCTATGTTTTGTTTTGTTATGCTATTTTTTGTTTTGCTATCCTGTGCTGTGTTTTGTTATGCTATGCTATGTTTTGCTATCCTATGCTTTTTTTGTTATGCTATGCTATGCTGTGTTTTGTTATGCTATGTTTTGCTATGCTATGCTGGTGAGGGTGTGTGATGGTGAGTGAGGGTGAGAGGGTGTGTGAGGGGGTGTGAGGGTGAGGGGTGTGAGGGTGTGTGAGGATGAGGTTATGTGAGGGTGTGTGAGGATGAGTGTTGTGAGGGTGAGAGGGTTGTGAGGGTGAGGGGTGTGAGGGTGAGGGTTGGGGGTGTGAGGGTGAGGGGGGTGAGGGTGAGATGGGTGTGTGAGGGTGAGGGTGTGTGAGGGTGAGGGTGGGTGAGGGTGAGGGTGGGTGAGGGGTGTGAGGGTGAGGGTGTGTGGGGGGGTGTGAGCTTGGGAGTGAGGGTGAGGGGGGTGAGGGGGGTGAGGTGTGTGAGGGTGAGGGGGTGTGTGAGGGTGAGGGTGTGTGTGAGGTCGAGGGGGTGTGTGAGGGTTAGAGGGTGTGTGAGGGTGAGGGGGTGTGAGGGTTAGGCGGTGTGAGGGGGTGTGTGAGGGTTTGGGTGTGTGAGGGTTTGGGTGTGTGAGGGTTTGGGGTTGTGAGGGTGAGGGAGGGTGAGGGTGAGGGTGTGTGAGGGAGAGGGGTGTGAGGGAGAGGGGGTGTGAGGGTGAGGGTGTGAGGGTGAGGGTGTGTGAGCATGTGTGAGGGGGTGTGAGGGTGAGGGGGTGTGAGGGTGAGGGGGTGCGAGGGTGAGGATGTGTGAGGGTGAGGATGTGTGAGGTTGGGGGGTGTGAGGGTGAGGCGGTGTGAGGGTGAGGCAGTGTGAGGGTAAGGGGGTATGTGAGGGTGAGGGGGTGTGAGGGTGAGGGGGTTTGTGAGGGTGAGGGGGTTGGTGAAGGGGTGTGAGGGGGTGTGAGCGGGTGTGAGGGTGAGGGGGTGTGTGAGGGTGAGGATGTATTAGGGTGAGGGGGTGTTAGGGTTAGGGGGAGTAAGGGTGAGGGGTGTGAAAGTGAGGGGGTGTGAGGGTGAGGGTGTGTGTGAGGGTGAGGATTTGGGGTTGTGAGGGTGGGGTGTGTGAGGGTGAGGCGGTTATGAGGGTAAGGGGGTGTGTGAGGGGGAGGGGGTGTGAGGGGGAGGGGGTGTGAGGGTGAGGGGGTTTGTGAGGGTGTGTGTGAGGGTGAGGGGGGTGTGAGGGTGAGGGGGGTGTGAGTGTGTGAGGGTGTGGGGGTGTGGGGGTGTGGGGGTGTGAGGGTGAGGGGGTGTGTGGGGGTGTGAGGGTGAGGGTGAGGAGGTGTTAGGGTGAGGGGGAGTGAGGGTGGGGTGTGTGAAAGTGAGGCGGTGTGAGGGTGAGGGAGGGTGAGGGGGTGTGAGGGTGAGGGGGTGTGAGGGTGAGGGGGTGTGAGAATGAGGGGGTGTGAGAATGAGGGGGTGTGAGGGTGAGGGTGTGTGTGAGGGTTTGGGGTTGTGAGGGTGTGAGGGTGAGAGGGTGGTAGGGTTGTGAGGGTGAGGGGGTGTGAGGGTGAGGGAGGGGGTGTTTGGGTGAGGGGGGGGAGAGGGTGTGTTAGGGTGTGAGGGTGAGGGTGAGGGGGTGTGAGAGTGAGGGTGTGTGAGTGAGGGTGTGTGAGGGGGTGTGTGAGTGTGAGGGGTTTGTGAGTGTGAGGCTGTGGGGTTGTGGGGGTGTGAGGGTGAGGGGTGTGAGGGTGAGGGGGTGTGAGGGTGAGGGGGTGTGAGGGTAAGGGGGTGTGTGAGGGTGAGTGAGGGGGTGTGTGAGGGTGAGGGGGTGTGAGGGTGAGGGTGTGTGAGGGTGAGGGGATGTGAGGGTGATGGTGAGGGGATGTGAGGTAAGGGGGTGTGTGAGGATGAGGAGGTGTGAGGGGTCCTTTGAAGTCTTCTTGAAACTTTATTTCGATCGTAAGATCATAAAAGTACAATAAACAAAGTACAGTAAACATAGTACATACAACAAGTGGAGTAGTTCCTCATTGCATATAAAATACCACAATAGCCAATGGGAGAAACATTACAAACTTGACATGAGCATGTTCGCTCAAAAGATCCTTGTCTATCGTCAATAAAATACACAATTGTGCAAAGGCTCACTAATTTGATCATTATAAAAATGTGGTTCATATCAACCAAAGAGAAAACCAGTATCTCGATAAACCAAATACCACAACCCTACTGGTGTCAGTACTCAGGATTCTAAAGACCTCTAAATAGTGGGCAGGGCCAATAACCCTACATAGAGGGTATGTGAAGTCTGATGCCGAGGCTTACAAGCTGATAACAAATGGTGTGTGATGTGATGTGCACGCGCCTGTCTCACATGTACTGTATTGAATCCGCTGTTTGAGGAGACTGTTCGAAAGCCTTACTATAATATAATCTCGCCTACCATCCCTACGAGATAAAATAGACGAGACCTAATAACTAATGCAGATAGTGCTGACTTGAGCAACTTCCGCCCTATCTCTAACATCCCCACACTCGCCAAACTCCTGGAAAAATGCATCCAATCACAACTCTGTGCTCGCATCGAGAATTTCCAACTCCTGGACCAGCATTAATCTGGCTTTCGTAGTGGGCACAGCACTGAATCGGCTTTCACTCATGTTATGTATGACATTTTAAAAATGCTTGATCAAAATGAATCCTGCCTCCTAATCCTCCTTGACCTCTCCTCCGCGTTTGATACTGTCAGTCACGACAACCTCCTATTCATTTTGAAGAAAGGATCGCCCTCTCTGGCAGGGTCCTTCCTCCACCACAGATCACAAAGAGTCAAGGCAAACCTCTCTCACGCCCAGCCCTCTCCAGTATCCATGGGGGTTCCCCAAGGGTCCGCCCTATCTCCTATACTCTTCAACTTGTTCTTGGAACCATTAACTAATTCACTAAACTCCACAAACATTCTCTTCCATATGTATGCGGACGATACGAAACTTTATCTGAAAATCTCCTCCCCGGATAACCTCATTTAACTCTTCACTACTCTAACGTCTACTCAAAACTGGTTAACCGAGAACCCCCTCCTGCTCAACACCTCCAAAACAGAATTCCTTCTAATTTCTCCTCCGAATCACATCCCCAAGTTAGACCTTGGTATGAATCACCTCACTGCCATCAACTGCTCCCCCCTCCTTATTGACTCCGCCAAATCTCTCGGAATCACCCTGGACATGCATCTGAACATGAAGAATCATATCAGCAATATGTGCAAGGGAGCTAATCACCTGATGAGGATACTCAGGAATATCAAACCATTCCTTCCACAAGCTGATTTCAAGCAGGTGGTCCAAGCGCTTGTTTTGCCGAGACTAGACTATGGAAGTGCTATGCTCTGTGGCCTCCCCAAATATACCCTGGCCCCACTAAGGGCATCATTGAATGCTGCTGCCAGATTGTTTACAGGCACCGAAAGAAATGCACACATATGCCCAATCCTAAAATCCTGTAAATGGTTGCCCTACAAAGCGCAAATTCAGCTAAAGATTTGCCTGTCTGTCTCACAAAGCCCTCCATTTCAAAACCCCTAGTTACCTAGCACAAAAGCTTGAATTATCCAGAGGTGGTAGACCCTCAAGAAGTGCTTACTCTTTCCTCCTGAAACCACAGATCTTTCGCAAAAAGAGAACATCTCACCGAGCTTTCTCCGGCGCTGCCCCGAAGGTCTGGAACTCTCTTCCACAAGAAATACGCATAATCTCCTCCACGGTTGCTTTCGAATTGGAGGCTAAAAGATTTCTTATGAACAAGTTTTTACCTTACGTGGGTTAGGATCATCTGCTCTAAGTCCCTTGACATACAACCTTATGACCTGCACTGGGTGCTACTCTTCTTTAACCTATCTTTTGCTACCCTCTTAGCTCGCTATGTACCAGTTATTGTATTACTCTTTTTGACTTCTTTTGTTTTGCGATTGTTCTGTTTTGTTATTCTTATCTGATGTCAATACTGCATTTATAACCTTCCTTCCCTCCAATTGTAAAACCCTTAGATATCCTTCGGGATCATGTTCGCGCTAAATAAAACTTTATAAATAAATAAATAAGCAGAGGATTGATGGGGTTGCAGTTCACTCCATTGGGTGTCACATCGTCAGGAGCCACTATTGGCTCTCGGGCACGTCTCTCCTTTGAAAGCTTAGGGCCTGGTATATCATCCCCTGGCCAGGTAACCTAATGAGGCCCAGAATAGTTTTCTCCATGGAGCATATAGTCAAATTGTGACGGTCTGGAAACTTCTAGCCTCAAAGTCATTGGTTAACATACGGTTTGAGGTGCCTTAAGCCTCCTAGTGCTTTCTGGATTGATTACTTCAGCGTCATGCTGTGGACATCCTTTTTCTTTTCTTGCACCTCTGCCATCTCGCACCTTGAGACTGATAGATCAGCTCTGGATCCTTATTTTGAGATTCAACATATGCCTGGCATCCAGAAGCTCCAATGTTGCCTAGCAGTCCAGGGTATCTTGGATTGGAAGACCATGCAAACTCTCAAGGGGAGCACCCTCCGTCTCTTCCTTTATAAAGGCAGTGCAGCTGGGCTGTTAGAACAGGTAATGACCACCAAAGCAGAAGTGCTTTACTAGTGCCGGTCTGTCGTTTTAGAGCAGGTAAGCTCTCGCCGCACCACTTAAGTAAAACCGCCCTCTTACTCCTCATTATCCTCTTGGCCTACTGAATCCTAAGGTCAAAACCCTCAGTTCCGTGTTGGAGAACCTTATCGCTTATACTTAAAGAGAATCCCCTACCGCATCATGATTACACATGTCCTCTAATAGTGAGTTACTTGCAGCTTGTGGAAAAGGGCCATAAGGGTGATCCAGTTATTGCTGTTGTAATTGATCACTTATATAATGAGCAGTCTTCTGTTAGTATGGCATCGCTGACGCACTGATAGGGCTCCCTGGGCTGTAACCTTGGACATGCATTTAACATAGACAAATAACATCCTATGTAGCAAGCAGAAATTTCATAAAATGTCTGGAAAATACATTTTAGAGGGAAAGGGCTGATATTTTCATATTAGGCAGTTATACAAGCTGATCTTCATTTGTGTGTAAGGGGCAAACTTTTTATCCTACTGAGAGATTATTGGCGAAGACTCATATTGCGTTATATATGGATATGCACTGTACAGATTCTTTCAGAGGCTGTATTACATTCCACCTAAACTCTACCGAATGGGACTGTCAGTCTTCTAATTGCTGGAAAAGACATGGATAGATGCCCTTGCACACATACTGTGAAGATATCTCTATGCTGAAGACATATTTAGGGTCCTGAACCGCACTTGAATGTGTAATTTCCTTTAATTCGATAGACAGTGCCGTTTGGAGAGGGAATCCAGTTGCTTACTCTTAAGAGCTAACAAGAAACTGGCCCATCCAAGCTTGTTAGCAGCCGATGGACTTAACAATAACATACAAATCGCCAAATCCAGTTGATGTTACTTTCTGTCACAGTTATGCATCGGAGGCGGAAGAACACTCTAGAAAAGGTGTCAAACAACAATGACAGATAAAACTGGTAACTGTCTGAAAAATACATTTAGGTGTTGGTCTCAATATTGGAATGTTTCTCCTCGAGGGGTGGATTATTAGTGAAAAACGTTGCAAATAAGCTGTGAGTGCACTTGGAGATAACTTGGGTTGCTAACACAAAAGAGGCCGGTCAGTAAAATAAGATAGGGGAAAGTATCCATGGGGGTACTGTGTAGAAAAATTCAAAACGATTGTGGTCTTCAAGACTTCTATTTATTCCATATTGTTTTACTTTGATTTGTTAAATGAACACACGGCCCAGAACCTGGTGATGTAGATTGCTGCTTTTAATTACATTTGTGCATGCTTCCGGCTTAGGTTTCTGACAAAATTGGGGCGTGGCATACTGTCAAAGATGGCGGTCGCACTTCTGTAGCCCTGGAATCTATAACCATCTGCACACTTATGCGGTGCCAAACCAGCCTAGGACAGCTACTACCTGCCGCTCACCCTCCCTGGCCCTAATCTCCGGAGCTGGTTTCCGCGGCAGTGGCATGCTTCGGAGTGTCTGTCCAAAGCCTGGCGGTGGACAATATGGCCACCATTTCTTAAGGTCCTGGAGTCACGTGAGTGGCCCTATCCTGAGGCACTGAACATCAGGGGCTGGACAAGACTTCTGCTACCCGATCGTGGGTCGGCATGAGCCCTATGGTGTGCCAAGCCTGACACCATGACCAGGAGCGAGGTGTGTGCTGGGGGAGCAGCCTGGTGACAACGGCCGGCAGCACCTAATTGCTGCTACAAGACCCGCGCAGCGGTAGCCTGATGTTCACCGAGGTGTCCCAGCCCATTGGTCGTCTGGCTTTACTGATAGTATGCGGCAGAATGGACTAGAACATGGTGCTGGACCCGGCTGGTCCTCCTTAAAGGTGCAGACTCCATTCACTGCGGCCCTTGCCTACATTTTGACTCGTATGCGGGCTGGTACACTGCCACTCCTGGGCCCCTGTGACTAGCAAGTAGGTAAGGGACCACCATGATGCTGGCCACGTTGCATCACACTTCGAAACATCCGGTTCGCTGGGGAGGGGGCCCTCTCTGGTCTCCCTACATGGTGCTAGAACTGCCGTTTGCTCCTAGTGGAATTTACTTGGTTGGGCCTCACTGGTGCTGCACATTCTGAAACTGCTGTCTGGCCTGTGACTTAGTCATAAGGACCCCCCTTGCACTGTTGCCTTTAGCACCCACCTGCATCACAGCTTTCCATAATTGGCTGCACTAGGGCGTAAACTACAGCAACGCTTCCTCTTGCTCAGTCCCAAATCACCCAATATGACACTTATTCACTACTAGCTGTTGAGGTCTGCATATCCCCACGCGGGCCGCTCCCCCACAGGATAAACTGGACCACATCCTTCTGGAGAACTGTGACTCCAGAGAGGCAATAAGTCAGCGACTTGGTGCATTCACCACAGACTTAAACCTTCTCAATGATGAGCACCGTAAACTGCGGACATAGTCAAGGCCGACTAGACAACTCTCTTCCTTAGCGCCTATACAAGCTAAACAATCCTCGCTCCTTGGTGAACCCCGCAAGCAGATCACACTGTTGCATGAGCGAGCTGAGGATGCTGAAGGGCTTGTCCCCCGCAAAATTTGTATTGTTGGTATGCATGAGAATATAGAGGATTCCAATGCCACTCAATACATTGAAAATTGGTTGAAGACAAAAGTGGCACCTCGTGCTCTATCGGACCTGTCCACAGTTGAGAGGGTGCACAGAGTACCGATGCAGCGCCCTCTCCTGGGTGCTCCGCCTTGCCCAGTCTTGGCCCGCGAATTCAACTTCAGGGACCCCAATGCCATCCTCTGAAGTGCCTGTGAGAACTCTCCTCACCATTGACAATGCTCCAATCTTGCTGTTCCCGGATTATACACAAACAGTTCAGTGCCAGTACACCTCCTTTCAGGTGATCAAAGAGCAGCAGTTAAGGGTTGAGGGCCTGGTGTATGCACTCATGTTTCGGGCCAGGTTGAAAGTTGAAGATAATCCATAACCAACGCTCCTCTCCCTTTTCTTTGAAACACCCGAGTCTGAATGGAATTGGCTGAAGCAGCAGTTTCTCTACTCCCAAAGATCTGCTGTGTTTGGCCTCCAGCTCTGAAACCTCAGTGTCCTCATCAAAGGCATTGTTATGAGGCAGCCCCCCATGTGCCATCCGTGGCTGCTTCCTCACCACAGAAAGCACTGGAGGGCAGAAGGGATGCATTTGCCTCCCCAACCTCCATAAGGGAACAGCGACCGCTACTTCTCTCCAGGGCCTCAGTGGACAAAGCCACTGACTCCATGGTGGCGCCGTTCCTCTCCGTCACACCACAAATTGGTGATGAACCTCATTGATATGCATTATGAGGTGTGGCTCATCGCACCATAAACCATACGCATCACAAGGTTGGTTGAGCCACTGCCAACCCTATCGACTTGCCACCCCAGCTGATCGAGACACTCTTTGGTAGACAATAATACATTTTGTCAAGGTGGTATAGATGAGGGGTTTGGGGGGAACCAGTGGCCCAGGCGACATATTTACACACCTTCTTCAATGTGATGCCCTGCTGACAGGTCCCCTGTTCTGTTACTGCCCCGCAGGTCGGGCCAGATGTCAGTGATTTGTAATGTGGGGCTCCCTTCACTGTTGTGAGCAATCCCAAATTGGAAACCTAATCTTTTGACATCCCTTTACCCTTGTTGCCTTTTCTCATGCATATCTGCTTTCTCTTGGCATCCCGCACAATATAGAAACCAGGGCTACGCAGCCAAAGCAGTGTAGTCTGTGTTTGGCTCTCCTTTCATCTGGATAAGTGTTCTGTCTTTCACGCCCCTGTAGCAATTGCACACTCAACAACCACTGGACCCAGTACTGGCAGACTGTTCAATTGTTGTTGTCAACATCACTTACCTGTTGTGAATAGGTTTTTATAATGCAATGAGTGGGAATTGTGTGTTTATTGCATATTACATGCAACTATGTCGGCAGTAGAATATATCTATAATGTAATATCTAGGAACGTCAAGGGCATGAGATCTATTCTGAAGCGGCACCACATTCTGGCACAGCTCAACTACAGTAAAGCCCATATAGTTTACTTGCAGGAGATGCATCTTTCTGCTGCTCAAGAAGTGGAGGGTATAATTGTTTGCTGCATTTTCACAGGGCAGAGCGGTCTGGCTGCGTGCAGGAGTGCCCTTTGCAGTCTCAAACACCAAAAGTGACACTAAAGGCCACTATGTATTTGTTAGGGGAACACTGGATAGGTTGCAGGTGGTGCTGGGCAGCTTCTATGCCCCCGAAATACGGAACAGGATGTATTCCTGACATATTTATCCACTATTTTAACTGACTGGGTATAGTTTCCTTGGGTGATAAGGGGGGACTGCAATGTAATTCTCAAAGTTAATTTAGATTGTTCCCACCCTCCCCTTCTTGGCACAAATTCTGTCAAGCAGGCCAAGCCCTGCAACAATAGCTTACAGGACAGGCCCTGTCTGACGCCTGGCGGTTCAGAAACACCGGTATGCGCGAGTACTCTTATTTACCCACTCATAAATTGCATGTACGCCTAGACCGGATCCTTTGCACCGCATGCTTACAAGCCAATGTCACCCATACAATGTGTCTGGGTAAGGCGCTGTCAGTCCATAACCTTTTGCAACTTGCATTTTCAAGGTTCGCCTCCCAATCCCCATTCCCACCTAGTGGCTACAGTCCCAGCTGTTGAAAGACATCACTTTTAGAGACACAGCCTCTACGATTGACACATACTTTTCTGAAAACACAAACATAGCGTTCGAGGCATGTGGACTGCTGAATTCATATCTTGTGCATAGATCGCCGCCTAGTGTTGGGCCCGGATGATTGCACCTTGTTGTCCTGGAAGAGTCTTCGAACTATCACGAGATAGGTGACTCCTCCCCTGGACTACAGTGCACATGGGCATCTTCTCCATCCTCAGATTGTTTTTCCCCGCCATTGAGTTCTGATGTTATTCCTCTACTCCAACTTCGGAACCGAAACTAATCTTCTTTAAAAGGCCAAAAGGCCTTCGTCTTCGACTGAATTGTTCTCGCTCGATACATCTTGACTCAACCAAACTTTCCATCTTGATCCGATCGTCGACGTGGGCCATTGGGCCTTTTGACGCTACATAGTCCTGCTGTCGATGGAAAGGAGCCTGTTGAAAAGGTGCCTACAATGCCACTCAGAATTCCCGCATACTGACAAACATACAGAATGCAACAAGTGCTTATCACCGGAGCACAACGAAAAAAAAATCCCAGCTTGTGCCCAATTCCGTTCGAAGAAGACCATCCGGATTCCGCGGGCCGCTAGGCAAGAAATGCAGCGACCGGCACCGGAACCGTCGAACATCTTCGATGAGGAACACGACCTCCCAGAAACAGCGGACTCGGATCTAGAGATCGTCACCATCGAGGACCAGTCGGACTCAGATGACCAGATCCCGCCGGGGCAAACCGTGAGTACACAGCCCCCAACGCCGCTTATCCCGAAACCGAAGGCTTCGGTCGAAGCATCGCCTAAAGGCCTTAGCCGAGATCGACAAGCTCCTTCAGAAATCCCGCCTTCTGGCTCAGCTTTCGAAGCCAAAAACAAAGCCTTCCGAAAGCCCAGGCCCAAGTAACGTTCTCCCCAAGAAGGTTGTCGAACCCAAGAGGGTCGTCGAACCGAAGAAGGCCGAGGTTGTAAAAACCGAAGAAGGGCGTTGAGCCAAAAGTCGTTGAGCCGAAGATGGTGGTCTAACCAAAGAAGGTCGCCCAACCAAAAAAGGCTATTGAGTCAAAGGCTATCGAGCCGAAGAAAAGCCTCGAACCAAAGCGGGTCGTCGATCCAAAAGGAACACACGACCCAAAGAAGGCTGTCGATCCTAAAAAGAGTGTGGATCAACAAAAACAGGATCACACCACAAAGCACGTCGAACCGAAAAAAGTCATTGAGTCGACAAAAAACATTGAGCCTAAGAAATCCGTCGAGCATAAAAAAGTATCGAACCAAAACCTCCGGTCGATCCGAAACAGGTTGTCGACCCAAACAAAGTCGGCGAGCCGAAAAAGACTGCTAAACCAACAAAAGACGTCTGACCGAAAAAGGTTACCAACCCCAAAGCAACAGACGAGCCGAAAAAACACCACAACCAAAGGCCGTCGAGCCAAAAGGTCACAAACAAGTGAATAAGCCAAAAACATCGGCGCCAAAGACACGGACAGTGGAAGAAGAACTCTTCCATCCCGATCTGGAATCAGAGGAACAATCTAAACTGTATATAAACCCTGAGACTGGCAAAGTTACATTTTATTACCGGAAAAAGAGGCCATTGGACACAGAAACTCCTTCCCCTGTTCCTCCGAAGAAAAAGGACTTCCGGACTTCTCCCTCTTGGCCTTTTACTCCTCCTCCTTTCTATCCCAATATGCCTTTTGTGCCCTACTCCCCTACACATTCAGACTATAATGAAGAGGATAACATGGGGGAAGATCCTCAAGATGATTTTAACGAATCAGAGGATCCACATCCACAGGATGACACATGGGAGGATCAGAATGAGCCATATGACACACAACCCATCCTGACACCTCCCCATACCCTACAAAGCCGTCACCTACCGACGACACCATTGTGTTTAACCAACTGCTAGATAGGGCAGCAAAATACCACATGCACACTGACCCAATAGAAGAAGATTTTCTATTTGACACTTTTCCTACCTCTGAGAAAAATGTCAGGACACTTCCTATGCTGAAAGGGGTACTAAAACACGCGCCAGATATATTCAAAGATCCAGCCAGAGCACGTGTACTCAATCCCAGGATTGAAAATAAATATAAGGCTGCCCCTACAGACCCTGCTTACATTAAAGGCCAGTTGCCTTTAGACTCACTGGTAGTAGCAAACGCTCGCAAACAACAGGAGATGCTCCACCTCCTGACAAAGAGTCTAAGATATTGGAAGCCTCAGGCAAAAGAGTGGCCTCAAAGGCTTCTAATTCATGGAGGATTGCAAACACGCAGGCTCTACTAGCTCGCTACGATAGAGCACACTATGACCAGCTTGAAGGTTTACTCCAACACCTGCCAGAACCTTACAAAGCTCAGGCTAACGACCTCATACAAGAAGGCAAATTTATTACCAATGCTTCCATTAAATGTGCGCTTGACGCAGCCGACACAACAGCCAGGTCCATGAATACTAGCGTATTACTACGCAGACACGTGTGGCTACGCATCTCTGGTTTTAAAAATGAGGTGCAATCCACCATCCTCAATCAACCAGTTAATCAAGACTTCCTGTTTGGCCCTGCAGTAGATACCATTTTAGATAAAATGAAAAAAGATACAGAAACTGCTAAATCTATGGGCACACTGCAGTTTCATCAACACAGAGGTTCCTTTGTCGCTCCTCCTACAGAGGCACCGCACGAGGCAACACTTCACATACTTCCTCTACATATAAAAGCAACACCCAAAGGTCCTTTAACAAAGGCTCATACAGGGGAGGTTATAGGGGCAATAATAACAAGGGCAGAGGATGTGCTGGCAATAACACCAGAGCCTCCACTGCCGCGACAAAAAGTGACGTTTATCACACTCCCTCCAGACCATCTAACACCAGTCGGCGGCAGAGTCAAACAATTCCTACCAGTCTGGAACGCAATTACTACAGAAAGTTAGGTGAGACAAATTATCCAGTATGGTTATTGCCTGGAACTCACTTCTACTCCACCCAACATACCACCCAAACACCGTCCTATGTCCAAAGAACACATCACCCTGTTACAACAAGGGGTAAAATCCATGCTAGAAAATGGGGCCATAGAGTCAGTCCCTTTTCAACACCACGGGACAGGAGTATACTCATTATACTTCCTTATTCCCAAATAGGACGGGTCCCTCAGACCAATATTGGACCTCAGACCGCTGAACCAATACATACTCTCGGAGCACTTCATATGATCACTCTACAACAAGTACTCCCGTTACTCCAGCAAGGCGACTTCCTAGCAACATTAGACCTCAAGGACGCATATTTTCACATACCTATACATCCAGCTCACAGGAAATACCTCAGGTTCGCAATAGAAGGTCAACATTATCAGTTCAAGGTTCTCCCCTTCGGGGTAACCACAGCCCCAAGAGTATTCACAAAATGTTTAGCGGTAGTAGCTGCACACCTCAGAAGGCAACACATCCACGTGTTTCCATACCTGGACGATTGGCTCATAAAAGCAAACTCGTACGATCAGTGTGCAAGCCATACATCTCAGACACTCCAGCTGCTACAGAGCCTGGGTTTTTCCATAAACTACCCAAAATCGCATCTACAGCCCTCCCACATACAGCAACATCTGGGAGCTACAATAGATACCTCAATAGCAAAGGCATATCCAAATTCAGCCAGGATAGCCAACATGCAGACTCTCATTCAAAGATTTCAGCCACAACACTCTTTGCCAGCTGGAGTGTTCATGCAGCTCATAGGCATGATGGCCTGCTGCATATTCATTGTCCCTCATGTGCGACTTCAAATGCGTCCACTGCAAGAATGCCTAGCACAGCAGTGGAACCAAGCTCAGGGACAACTGAAGGACCTAGTGTTGGTAGACAGTTGTGCCAAGATGCCTGTCAGGTGGTAGTGCGCTCTATAAATTGTATAAATATAAATAAGTTGCGCTTACAACTCTCTGCAGTGGTGGAACCCACAAAACCTTTCCATGGGGCGACTGTTCCAAGAGCCGGTTCCACAACTAGTACTAACAGCGGACGCATCACTGACAGGTTGGGGAGCCCACTTACTTCAATTCACAGTCCAAGGGCTCTGGACAATCAAACAAAAGAAACTGCATATCAGCCAACTAGAGTTGCTAGCAATATGTCTGGCACTAAAAGCATCCCAGAAATACTTGTACAACAAGGCTGTGTTGATCCGGACGGACAACATGACAGCCATGTACTACATCCAGAAACAAGGAGGGACACACTCTCCATAGCTGTCCCACTTAACACAGAGCATATGGAGGTGGACAATTCCAAGAAACATTTTTCTCCTAGCAGAACACCTGCCAGGGAAAGACAATCAAGTAGCGGATCTGCTAAGCAGACACAGCTAACAGCTACACGAATGGGAGATTCACCCCCAAGTTCTCCAACCATTCTTCCAGAAATGGGGGCACCCAGAGATAGATCTGTTTGCCACAAACGAAAACTCAAAATGCCAGTACTTTGCCGCCAGGTTCCCACATCCGTTGTCACAGGGCAATGCGATATGAATGAACTAGTCAGGCAGATTTGCGTACGCTTTTCCACCAGCTCCACTGATTCCGCTGGTGGCACGCAAACTACGTCAGCAGTCACTCACAATGATCCTAGTTGCTCCCACATGGGCAAGACAGCCATGGTACACAACGTTCCTGGAACTTTCAGTAGTTCCCCATCAAAGGCTGCGCCTCTCTTCCCATCTTTTAACTCAGAACCATGGAGAAATCAAACACCCAGATCCCAATCAGACGAACCTAGCGATCTGGCTCCTGAGGTCTTGGAGTTCGGATACCTTAACTTACCTCCTGATTGCATGAACATTATCAAGGAGGCAAGACGGCTAACTACTAGAGCATGCTATGCAGCTAAATGGAAAGGATTTGTAATTTATTGCAACAATAACCAAATCAATCCATTAGATGCTTCCATCCAAAACATTATCTGTTACCTCTTGCATCTTCAAAGATGCAATCTATCATACTCTTCTATAAGGCTACATCTTGCTGCTATAGCAGCATATCTCCAGAACAGGCTACACCTTTCCCTGTTTAGGGAACCACCAATCAAGGCTTTTATGGAGGGTCTTAAAAGGATAATCCCTCCAAAGCACCCACCTTCACCAGTCTGCAACTTAAATTTGGTACTTACCAGACTTATGGGACCTCCTTTCGAACCACTCCACTCATGTGAATTGCAATTTCTAACATGGAAGGTGGCATTCTTGATTGCCATTACCTCCCTCAGGTGAGTAAGTGAGCTTCAGGCACTAACAATTCAAGAACCCTTCATGCAAGTACATGCGAATAGGGTAGTACTTAGTTCTATTGATTGATTGATATGGAAAGTGGATATGACTTTTGACATAAACTTAGGGTTGGTCCTGCCAGTTTTCTTCCAAAACCTACAGTCAGTAGCTGAAAGAGCCCTACACAAACTAGATGTAAGGAGAGCTCTGCAATATTATGTATGGAAGTGTGGCTCACTGGTTAGAGGAGGCAGACCCTGATGCAGAGGTCAGACCCGGGACCAGGGTTCAATTCCCAACGCGGCAGGGTCTTGAGCTCAAAATGTCCACAGACTCGATAATTCTCACCTCGGTGTCTACTATAATCATGGGTTCACACTCTGCAACTCTGGGCAATAGCTAGCTTAATCTCCACTACGGCCCCACCGCGATGGGATGCCTGGTCTTCACCTTGGGGATGGCCAGTAGAGGTTATCTCGCAGGGAAAGCCAGGACGGGTTCCCAAAGCAAGCGCTAAGAGACCTGTCGGTGATTTGGCGCTATATAAATCGAAATTAACATAACATAACATATTATGTTGACAGGACTAAATCAACAAAGCAACTGTTTGTTGCTTTTTCACCACAACATAAAGGTAATCCCATCTCAAAATCAGGAATAGCTAGATCGATAGATAAATGCATTCAAATATGCTATCAAAAAGCTAAAGCCACTCTTAACAGTTCCCCCAAGAGCGCACACTACGCATAAAATGGGGGCATCCATGGCTTTCTTAGGGAATATTCCCCTTGAAGACATATGTAGGGCAGCTACATGGTCTACCATACACACTTTTACTAAACACTATTGTGTAGACGTGCAATCAAAGCAGCAAGCTGCTGTAGGCCAGGCTGTCCTTAAACTCTTTTTCAGACTGCTGCAGCTGGTACTGGTGAACACCGCTAGAGGAGATACTGCTATACAGTCTATGCACAAGATATGAATTCAGCAGCCCACATGCCTCGAACGGAATATGCTACTTACCAGTATGTATCTGTTCTTTGCATGTAGGGATGCTGACATTCATATCGCCCACCCTCCTCCCCGGTGCCTGTTGCAGCTGCAGTATTCTCTTTTGCATGGCCATCTATTACTTTGCTATACTCCATCTCTGCCACAATGGCAAAAAGCAATCAGAGGATGGAGAAGATGCCCATGCGCACTGTAGTCCAGGGGAGGAGTCACCTATCTTGTGATACTTCGAAGACTCTTCCAGGACAACAAGGTGCAGTCATCCGGACCCAACATTAGGCGGCGATCTATGCACAAGATATGAATGTCAGCAGCCCTACATGCCAAGAACAGATGCAGACTGGTAAGTAGCATATTCCTTCTTACCTGATGGTGGAATGGGAAGCGTTAAGGTAGTCATGAGAGTGGTGTTCATTTATGCCATTGTAGGGGCCCTCAAAACTGTTCTTATAGACCTTGTTTGCATTGAGAATCGTTTAGGCCCACTAGCACAGGCCGCAGCAACTGGCGATAAACATGCATGGCACTTATGTGAGGCGAGAATTAGTTATTCTGAACTCCTATGAAGACTGTGGATTATTGATTAGGCGAAGTACACTAAACAAATTGACACTGATGTCTATAAGGCTAGCTTACTGCTTGCCTGGATGAATAAACTGGTGCCACTGCTAACCCATATCTTATCAGGGTCTTTATCCTGCCTACCTTCATCACCACCCAACTGGACAGTAATCAAGCCTTTAAACACTTCTACAGCACTCTATACACGCTTCCCTCGACCCAGCCAACTTCAACTCATTCCTAAAGGCACTGCAATTATCGCATATATACCCTATAGACCTTGAAGCGTTGGGCACTCTGCTTTTGACAGGTGAAATGCAATACACTATTGCCAATCTTGCTCGCAATAAGACTCGAGGGTCATAAAAAGCTCAAGATAAACGGATACCAACCAACATGTACTAAACACTGCTATGCTACTCTTGTTTGATGTTGAGGTCAATACCCTTGTCCTTCCTACAGTCCCAGTGTGCTTGAGGACCTGTATGATTCCTTCACTACCTTCGAGTGGGTTGCAAGAGATAGTGCCTGAACAGTGGAGGGATGGGGACAGTACGTCACTCTTCTCTTTGTAGGAAAACTCCAGTCTGACTATTGGACCGCTTATGGGCCGGAAACATAAGAATACCAAAATACCCACCTAAGCCAACAGAGCATGCAAGGACAATCTAATTGTCACTGTAGGGTTGCAGAAGCACAGTACTCTACCCTTACGCATGGGGACACGCCGTCATGACCCAAAACACAATGGTTTGTTCCATTTAAATGTAATTTATTTTAAAATAAGAGAATGGACCTACATACCTTATGAAAGAAGGAAAGTTATTGGTATCCCTAACTTTCTGCTACTGTGTTCTAAAGTTGTCCCACACTGAGGTGGTTGGTTGTCCTTTAAGAAGGCTTAGCAGAACAATGTTACACAGATTAGTTTTGTTGGCCTGGAATGTACTTCGAAAACCAGAGAGATTGTGAATCAAATCATTGTTGCTAGCTCTGCAATGCCCCTGCCAAACTCAAAGCTTCATTTACACCACTTTCTATTATAAGGATTTGCTGCTATCCTGTAGAAAATAAATATGGTAAGTCTATACACTCCATTCTTCTAATTGTTAAAGATACATATTGGTTATTGTGGACTACACCACTAGATAGTCTGAAGCTGTTCCTCTATGGAATGCCTATATGGTCACCCTGGCCAAAGTAACTTTTTTTCCTTGGGTAGATTTCTTTAAATAATATAAATCAAGATACTCCTTCCATAATTCTTTTGATGGCTTAAACTTGTAAATTATTGGAAGTTCATTAGATCCATACAGCTCTGTACCTTCCCTTAACTAGTGGGTTAGTGGAACAATATAGTATAATCATACCATCAAGGTGGATATGGTGAGGGAGGAATGGGAGGAAGAACTCAGTGAGGGCAAAACCTTATTGGAACATGTCTGACAAATCTGAGAGAAATGACTTCGTAAATGGCCTATTGGAGCATAATGTACAAAAGAGACAAGAACATTGAAAGCTGTATTGTGATAATAAAACATCATGCTGAGCCAGTTTTATCCTTGCGAAAAAGCACTATCCTCCTCTTTTCTACTGATAACATGGTCCTTGCTCACTTACAGACCCATTTACAGTGAAGGACATTCTGCACAGCATATGTAATAGCCTTTTCTGGAAATACAAAATATGAACACACCTACAACTTAACACTTCTAGAGATGTTGGAAGAACTCTGCTAATTCCACCTTTCAGAGCCATTTTACTACTTTTGTGATCACATCTGCAGCACTAACTACAGTACCCTCTCTCAATACAGCTTCCACTATGATTGTTTCTATTCAGTTCTGCGTCAACTTCTGCCAGGTAAAGGTGATCTCCCAGCATTATATATATCCCATATCTAGAGCAGACAAAATGGTGGAGAGTTAAGGGCAAGCCACGTACGTTTCCACTCGAGACCTAACAAAAGGGTAATGCAGATGCTGCGACCCAGAGAGAACATCGGAAACGTATTTTACATACTAGCTGGGCAAGTCACTGTTCCTCCATTTGAGCTTCATATGCTCTTCGGTCTTTTGTTTTGATGCGCACTCCACTCAGCTACCTATGTGGACCTGTGTGGACTATGTGGAGGGCGTGCTGATATACATTCCTGATTGGTACATAGACTTTGTTCCTGCCTCATCAAACCCCTGTTAAGCAAAATAGAAGCTATTGCCAGAATCCTAATCCCACCACTAGAAAAGGTCCATTTGAGGTTTACCACATGTCACTACAGTTGTTGCTCCAGAGTCATACCTCTTAGAACAGAAAATTACCTCCAAGCTTGCAACTCTGGTTTCCCAGTCCCTTTCTACCTCTGAAATATTGAAGAACTTATGATGCTGTACCCCAAAATTGATATATGCATCCTTCAGTGCCCTTCCCTATCTCCAAAGGGACATATTTGCGGTAGCAGGAAGGGCCCTGACTTAATGTGACGAAGACGGGTCTGATAGTCCTATACTATACATTAGATGAAACCGGTTTCTTCAGGAAAAGAGAAGCTTCATCTTTAGGCTACAATGCTTTGCATTTAAAGGACCGCTTTCCCTTGCAGGCAGACTCCTGGTACCGCGCATTGACACTATTGTAACGCGGTCATATTGAAATGCTCCTGACTCTGGTAAGAGCCCTCCCGCGCTCGCCCAACATACCATCTGTGATCTGGCCATTTTTTAACGTTGGTTCTCTCCCTCCCCCACCCACAGGGCAGCTTCGCCTTTCACTAGGAATCCCTCCATCACCGCTCGCAGCACGAGCATACCGGGGCAACTCCCCCTCGGTGAGCCTTCCTTATGCTTCTCCCAGTCCCCCACTGCGCCGTGACTCTTCACAAATGCCTCATTTTTTAATTCGCCGACAAACCGATTGTACTGGTTTAAATCACAGCATGTCTATTTTCTCACTCCGAATCCCGTTTTAGTGCGCCGCCTACACTACACACCATCATTGCTCCTGTTTTCACCGGCATAACTCCTGCTTAATCGGTTCTGAAATAGCATACGAACCTAGACACAGGTGGTTACTGCCCATGCCTTGTCACTCCTCGCTGTACCAAGGTAGAACTGAGTAGTAAACTCTACCCCTACAGGAATTCTCCTGTAACTCTGGTTCTGGCTTATTGAGACACACGGCCAACTCACCTTATCCGTCGATCGCCATCACGACTCCAAACACCTTTTTTTCAAATCCTCGCTGTACTGATGTAGAATTGAGTAGCAAACTCTACGGATATCGTCAGTACCTCCTTCACCACTTTGTATCTGGGTTTCTGAGATACACAGCCCACCCACCTTCATAATTGACCACCAACACGCCACCTACACCCCGTTGTGCGTTTTTTAACCTTAGTTAGGATCACCATTCACTTAGCCACTTATTAAACAATGTAAACATTGCTATGTAAATGTCCACAACTAAATGTATATATGCCTTCTCTCTTCCTCCCTTCCTTAGGCATTAGAGGCTTATAACCTTAAGGCATTTACTAAATGTCCTGATGATGGTCCCCATGATTAAGTAGTGGGACTGAAACGCCGTCGACCTGTTGTGCACCTTATACAAAAACTTGATTTATATGTTATGAATATGTAATGGTGCTTGTCTGATATTTCTGTACTCTCAAATTTTTACAGAAATCGCTGCTTTTGCCTTAAAAGCCCTGTTTTGTCTCCTGTCAACCTTCTGTACTGATCTGATTGTGTCTGGGTACAGGCCTGTGCCCCACACTGGTGATTTGTTGAAGGTATTCTTTGTGTATATAAACTTTCAATTGAGTAAATAATTGAAGACCTCTGTCCGGCTGGACATGTTGCTCTCAATATAGAATTGATTTCGTCTATATTCATTGCCTCGCATATATTTCTTATGCATGGGACCGTTGTTATTTTATAAAATATTGCATTTAAAGGAGCCATGTACTCTTTACCGTATTACCTGTTGGGATGCACTTTACTTTGATAGCAGACAATACGCCTAGTTTAGCTTTACCCGCAATCTAAACGCCAATTCCTGCATCTTAGGCTCATTTCTCCCCTTGTACACTTTTTCTTTTAAAACTATCCATAGGTACGGGATATTACAAGACAATGTAGAATTTCTTTTGTACATTCCTTATTTATCTGTGCCTGCAACAGCTGAGGAAGGTGATATGTGACATGCCAGCCTAGCGGTATGGGTGACTGTTATCTTCTGTGTCTTCAGAAGGAGCTGGAGAGGAACACTACATCTCCTTTCCAGGAACACAGTTTGAGTGGAGACCTAAAAGTCAGGCGGTCCTCCTGGATCAGAAATAACAGGAAAGACACAACAGCAAAGCCAAGGACCCCCTACAAGACCATCATGAAGACCACAGCTTCTCTCACCCTGAAACTGGAAAATTCTGGAAGGAGTGAACTATCTCCGCAATCTGGGAATTCAGGCCTGTCGAGAAACAAGGCTACTTCGGGCAAGGAACCTGTTTCTGTAAAGCTCCCTTATCGAATGGAAGGAAAAAGGACAGTGCTACCAAGAATCAGAAGTCACAAATATACTTTCCTGTGCAGTGCTCCCATACTATGTCTGAGTAGAAAAACTCCTGCTATGCCACGGTGCCTTGACCTTCCCCCATCATTAAAACCCCACTAGATAGTCCCACGTTAGTGCCCAATAAACCACGTGTCGAAAACCCCTCTTTGGTACTCTCCTGAGACTATGACTCTGTCCTTGAGTCACAACAATCTCTTCCAAGTTACCTTCCCGTGGGGTCTGTTGTACGGCGGCTGCTTACCCTGATGGTAATAGCTGTTCCTGCAGGTAGATTGGTTCCTTTTCCACTCCATAGCCTCCTGGAGCTTTCCCACTCCTACCGTTCTCCCTTTCAAATCATCTTTGTTCGGTGTCCCCCTCATCCTGTCCCACTTCTCTGTTCGGTCACCCTCCCTGCTGCGCTGGTAGGCCTATAAGTGTACCCAGAGGCTTCCAGGGGTGTGATTTGCTCGACCGCTAGAACGTTTGCCTGTCTTTTTTCTTGGCCCCCAGGGTCCTGTTCATCTCATGAGGCACACAATCACATGCCCATAGCCCATCTGCTCTTTCCCTCACACACCACTATCTGGTTTTACACATCTCATGTTGTGAGGCCTAAAAGAAGAGGGGCACTTAATTAAAGTTTAGGGATACATAAGCATATAGTCCACATTTAGCCAGAACTTCCTCATTTTGTCTTGTATTTTCCCCCGCAATGGTTACCAGTAGACCATCTCAGATAGGGAGATGTTACCTATCTCTCATGGGTTCACGGAATATATCACTGTTCTTTTATAAAAAAGACTATTAATTCCTCTTGTGAACCCCTCTGTATAAGAGAATTAAAATGTAATCTCAACCTGCTTTGCGTATATGCTCTCCTTCCCTTAACCACTCATGGAGAGATGTGAGCGAATGAATGGAGGTTTTAATGTACCCGCTGCAGCTGGAGATTCCTGTCCGACTAAGACTGATTCAAGAATAAAATGATTCAATTCTGTATATATTGGAACTCTGAATTGCCATTGGTATAGAGTGAGAAAGGTGACATAATGCACACAATATGAAGCTATTTGGAGGTGCTGACGTTCTAAAGGGAGATGGAGGTGTTGCCCCTACAGTTAAGACTAAGATGACGTCGCTTTTTACATGGCAAATAGTCAATCATCCATATTTCATTACAAGACCGGAGGCTATCATTATGCATAATCTTTAATTGCCACTCCTGCGTAGCACCTTCAAAGAATCTTCAAACCATACAACAATCCAGAATTGGAATTTCTAAAAACACTAAAAGACCCTAACATGGAACTTTCTTCCTCTTTTAAATGCTGCTCCTGATCAGATAAGTACCTTCTTTTATATGTCTAGGGTACTTTTAAAATAATGATATGAGAGAGAGTTTTGCTTGTATGGGAGCTTCTAATTTTCAGAAGCAAGATGAATGTATGATTTATGTTTTAATTGTGTTGTTAAGAGCATAGTTTGTTTTCGTTTTGATAAAGGTTTTTTTGGTAGGAATGAGTATAGACTGGTTTGATAAATTGAACTGCATAGAATAAGGCTTTAATATAAGATTTAACTGTAGTTAGATTTTTAACAAATTTCTTAGCAGTAGATCTTGGTGAACCTCTTTCTGTTTATGTGTAACGTTGCTAGGCAACCTTTGGAATCGGAGGAAAGCAGTTAACGGAATACATACCGGGCGGCACCAAAATCGCTTTTGGCAATAAATTACACAGCTTTTTAAGGAAAAAGATAAATTTAGAAGTCAATTGTGAGTTAAATTGGGAAGAGGCTAGAGAAGATGACCTCAGAGGATAATGTTGTTCAAACTCAGGTAGTTGAAGGGAGAGTTAGTGAGGATAGTTTAAAGAGGTTGATACAGAGTGAGGGAAAAGCCTCTGTCAGAGAAGTATAGAGATTGTTTTAAAGAAAAAGAGAAAAGATGGTTGGTCTGAAGAGGATTTTTGTTCGTGTTCAGATAATAAAGATTTTAGGTAAGGGAAAAACAAAAGAAAACCAAACACTTGGATAAGAGAAGCAAGGATAGATTTAACTTCATCAATAGATAGTGTCCATAGCAGCACGCAGAGAAAAGGTGTCCATGGCAGCACAAAGGATCTATCTGATGAAGATGGTTTTATGGAAACTGAGAACACAGTTTTAGGAGGGTCAGGACAGTTCTATGCTGAGTACATTTTTTATATGGACCAAGATGACGATTTAACTCATGATTTAAGAGATGACATAGCAACATCTGAAAGAAACAGATTAGTATTAGATTCCTTACCTGAGAATATCCCCAGGCGTCCGACTGGATCCAGAAACTTTTGCGTAGCAGTACCCCTGCGCGTTGGTAGGAGTCGTCTGGGGCTCTGCGTCTGTCGTCGGCGTCTTAGGCGCTGGGATGATGTCGCCGGAGTACTTAGACGCCGCCCTCGCGTGCTGACGTCAGTTCTTCTTTTTTGCGCGCCTGCAAGCTCAGATCCGGAAAAAGTGGGTGGTACCCCTTAGTCAATTTTTGACTACATTTTTTCGATAATTTCTGATTCTTTTCGAAGTCTAACTGCTGCGACGGTGCCGGTAGGGATGCCCGGGTTTAAACCCTGCGCCGACTTCGACCGACTGATGTCGGTTACCGACCCCCACCGTCGGTGTCTTCATTGCCTGGGCCTCGACCACGACGACAAGGCCTGCTCCGACTGTCGAGCCCTGATGTCTAAAGCTAGGCGGAGCGGTCCCGCAAGCGACTCGAGCTCCGGCAGTCGGTCCGCGCCGCTCGAGGTGCCTGTCCGCGAGGAGGTCGAGGGACCGGCCGCGGGGTCGGAGCCACCATAGCTCCGGGGGTCGTCTTCGGGCTCGAAGCCCTCAGGTAATCACAAGAAGTCGAAGAGACGTCATTGCTCTTCTGACGGCCCCTACGCTCGCGTGACGAGGCCAGGGGTTCGGGCGACACCGCCCTCGCGGCTCCGCCTGAGCCGCAGGTGTCGCAGCCTGCTTCATACCCTTCGGTCCTTGGGCAGAACGCGGCGCCCGGGGAGATCGAGGCCTTCCTCACGGCCATGAGGTCGCTCACTCCTCCGTCTGGCTCCGCGGCGCCTTCGGGCCCAGCGGCCCCGACTGGTGGTCCCAGCGGGTCGGGCGCTTCAGCCCCGACGACGTCGGGTGCTTCGGTCCCGACGCCGTCGGGTGCTTCGGTCCCGACGCCGCTGGTGACTTCAGTCCCGGCGCCGCAGGATCCGGGTCCGGATCCGGGTCGTCGCCGGTGGTCCTCACGACCTCGCCGGCGCCGGCCTCAAGGGTGTTGCCCCCGGCGCCGCCTCCGGGCGGCGCCATCCCCGATTCCCCCCCCCCTCGATTCGGGTCCGGCGCCAGAACGGCGCCGCTCTCGATGCCGATGGGAGATTTCTACTTCTATGACGCGACCCCAACCTTTGGTCCTGAGTCTCAGGAGATGGGTGGCGAGGGGGATTGGGACGGGTCTGAGGATCCTCTGGCACAGGAGTGCCAGTCGTATCAGGACTGGACAGGTGAGCTAGGGGAGGCCAGTGGTCTGGACACCTCGCCGGACACTGGTTTTGTCTCCCCTCCTACCGTGGCTACAGAGGAGGGGGCAGCCTATAGTGTGGTACTGACGCGGGCGTCTAAGGCCTTGGACCTGGAGCTCCCCGTCGCAGCCGTGAGGACTAACCTCCTCACTGAGGTCCTTAAACCGCAGGCCTTGTCTGACGTTCTTTTGGGCACTTGGTCCAAGCCCGCTACAGGTCAGCCTGTAGATAGGAACCTGGGCAGACGCCACCACCCGGCTCCGGGCGACCCTTGTTTCCTGTCCACCCATCCCACCCCGAGAGCCTGGTCATCCAGGCCTCTAACTCACAGACCGCATTCCCAACGGCTCCCCCGATCAGGAATCCAAGTGGTACGAGCAATACGGAAAAAAGGTATTCTCCTCCCTGAGTTTAGGGCTGCGGTCAGTCAACACCGCGTGCCTCATGGGCCATCATACCCATTCTCTGTGGGACACGGTTGCGGACGTGCTGCCACAATGTCCTGCGGAGGTCCAGACTAAACTCGCCCAAGCCCTTGCGGAGGGTCGAGATGCAGCACGGTACTCCATCTGGTGTGGACCGGATAACACGGACTCTCTGGGCAGAGCGATGGCAACGACGGTGGCGATTCGTCGCCACGCCTGGTTGAGGTCCACCAACTTTTCGGCTGATGTCCAGAACACACTTATGGACATGCCGTTTGATGGCTGTCGCCTCTTTGGCGACAAGGCACACCATGCGCTTTAAGGACTCCAGGGCTACGGCCAAGTCCTTGGGCCTCTTGGCCCGCGCCAACAAACGGCTGCTTTTCGCTCCTTTCGTGGCCAAGGAAGGGGCTCCCCAACACGTCCTGCCTGCTACGGGCCGCAGACTACCGTCCAGCGCGGTGGCTGACGTGGAAACCGCCGTGGCGGCGGTCAGGGACAACGGCGGGGCCAGTCCACACCCACCCCTGCAGCATCCGCCTCAAAACCTTCCTAGTCTGAGCTTTCAGGCCCATGTGACGCCAGTGGGGGGGCAGGGTTTGCCATCACCACCTCCACTGGCGCACTGTCACATCAGACAGGTGGGTGCTGCAAATCGTCCAAATCGTCCAAAGGGGCTACTCCCTCCCCTTCGAGGTGACCCCTCCAGCCATGCCACCGTGACACCACTGCGTGTCGCGGGATCACTTGACACTTCTACGAGAGGAAGTTACGGCCCTCTTGGCCAAGGGGGCCATCGAGCGTGTTCCTGGGCCAGAAGTAGGGTGTGGTTGTTACTCCCACTACTTTCTGGTACCCAAGAAATGCAAAGGGGGCCTACGCCCTATCTTGGACCTGCGGAACGTCAACGGCTTCCTCCGGCAGGAGAAGTTCAAGATGCTGACACAAGCTCATGTCCTAGCTGCCCTGCGGTTCACGGTAGGCCACAAGCACTTTCAGTTTACCGTGCTCCCCTTTGGCCTTACCAGCGCCTCACGGGTGTTCACGAAAGTGATGGCGGTGGTCGCAGCTCATCTGTGCAGGTTAGGGGTTTCAGTCTTCCCCTACCTCGACGACTGGTTGTTGAAGGCGGGCTCGCCCCAGACAGTTGTCAACCACCTCCAGACTACAGCCGACCTCCTGCACCTGCTGGGGTTCTCCATCAATGTGCCGAAGTCACACCTGTGCCCCTCTCAGAAGCTCCTCTTCATCGGAGCGGTTCTGGACTCGGCGCACTTTTGGGTTTATCCTCCCGAACAACGGGTTTGGGATATTCAGGCTCTGATTCCGATCTTTCAGCCGTTATCCCGAGGCTCAGTCAGGTTGACGCTGTGGCTTCTTGGGCTGATGGCCTCCTGCATCCTTCTGGTGCATCACGCCAGGTGGCGGATGCGGGCTCTGCAGTGGGACCTGAAGTTTCAGTGGGCCCAGCATCAGGGCAACCTGTCCGACCATTTCTTGATCTCGGAGGGCACTGCAAGACAGTTGCAGTGGTGGCTCACGGACTGCGTTGTGACTGACGCGTCCCTCCAGGGCTTGGGAGGCCACATGGGAGAAGTAGAGATCAGAGGCCTCTGGTCTCCGGCGGAGTCCCGGCTCCACATCAACCTTCTGGAGCTGCGGGCGATCCGGCTTGCACTGAAGGCATTCCTCCCCTCTGTCCGGGGGAGTGTAGTGCAGGTGTTCACGGACAACACCAGCGCCATGTGGTACTGCAATAAACCGGGCGGGGTGGGGTCGTGGACCCTATGCTAGGAGGCTCTGCCCCTCTGGCAGTGACTGGAACATCCGGGCGTGGCCCTGGTGGTTCAACACCTGGCAGGTTCTCTGAATGCCAGGGCGGACGAACTCAGCCGTCGGTGCATGATGGATCACGAGTGGCGTCTGAACTCTGAAGTTGCGCAAGGCCTCTTTCAGCAATGGGGAGAGCCTTGGTTAGATCTAATCACCACAGAAGAGAACGCGCAATGTCATCAGTTCTGCGCGTTGGAATTTCCAAGGCGGCACTCGCTCGGAGACGCTTTTCGGTGCGAGTGGAGCTACGGTCTGTTGTACACCTTTCCGCCTATACCACTTCTGCCCAGAGTGCTGAAGAAGATCAGGCGCGACCGGGCCCAAGTTATCCCTGTGGCTCCGGACTGGGCACGAAGATACTGGTATCCCGAGTTACTCAATATGTCTGTCGATTCCCCCGATTCGTCTGCTTCTTCAGGAGGACCTTCTGTCGCAGCAGCAGGGGGCGGTCCTCCACCCAAACCTGTCCAGTGTCCACCTCCATGCTTAGAGATTGAGCGCCGACAGTTGAGGCCATTTGACTTGCCTCCTGAAGTTTGTGATGTCATTCTGGCAGCCAGGCGTCCCTCCACAAAGTCTGTATACGCCTGCAGGTGGAACAAGTTTGTGGCATGGTGCACAGCAAAGGCTATGGATTCCCTTTCTGCCCCTCTTTCTGAGGTTCTCCTCTTCCTTCTTTCTCTTGCCCAGCAGGGCTCTGCTTTGGGCACTATCAAGGGCTACCTTTCTGCTTTTTCCGCCTTCTTAAGGCTACCTGATCAGCCTTCTTTGTTCAAGTCCCCGGTTGTTAACATATTCTTAAAGGGCATCACTCGTATGTTCCCCCCTGTTCCTTTTGTGATGCCTCAGTGGGACTTGAACCTTGTACTTACTTTACTGATGTGCTCTCCCTTCGAGCCTCTTCATAACTGTCCTCTCCGTCTTCTTACCCATAAGACTGCTTTCCTGGATGCCATCACCTCTGCCAGGAGAGTGAGTGAGCTCCAGGCTCTTTCATCCAAGCCTCCCTTCCTTTCTGTCCATTCGGACAAGGTTGTGTTGCGGACAAGACCCTCTTGCCTGCCCAAAGTAGTCACAGCCTTCCACATCGGGCAGTCCATCCCCTTGCCCACCTTCTTTCCGCCTCCGCATCCCTCTAAAGAAGAAGAGCGGCTCCACCGTCTGGACCTAAAACGTGCGCTCTCATTCTATTTGGAAGGGAAACAAAGAAGGCTTGGGTCTATATACTAACTGGCCTAGACCACTCAAATTGAAACAGCAAAAACAATGGCCAGGTAGATTGGTTATAACTGCAAAGTCTAGTACCACTTATCCAATTGATCTAAGCGGACACACTTTTCATTTAGCAATTTTTACTCAGTCTTTCGTTTTTCAAAAACAACATTCATATATGTCTGAAGAAAGATACCATTTCAGTAGCAAAATTCACATAAAAATACAGTATTCAAAACACAAATTTAACGATCACTGTGAATGAGACAAATTTACATTTACACAATATATACAAAAACACAGACAAAAAATGCCTATCTTCATTAAATGTTTGAGGCACCAGTCCTGATATACAACCTTCGGACAAGCAAGGGGCCGTTCGGTATTTTTGCTGGCCTGCTTGCTTGATTATGCTGGAACCTGATAGCTACTAGGGTCAAAGTTCAGGTGGAATTTATCTACAATTGAAATCCTGATACGCCCTTCCTGAATCTTGTTTCAGCAGCGAGTCAACGCGTTTCGAACCCACGTGTTATTGAGGGGTTCTCCTCAGGACCTGGACTGGAAACTGTCCTGTACTGAAATGTAGCCTTGGCGGAGCAACAGTGTTCTCGCTCTCAGGGGCACTGTGGTTCTGTATTTCTCGTGGTGGATTTTTTCATAGATGATTCGCGAAGGTGATGCCCGGTACTGTGTGCTCATGGACGGAGGGAGCGATTCAATCGCAGTAGCCGCAGGGGATTTACTTCATGATCCTGCCGGGTCTGTTGATGAAATTAAAAACGCTCATTGAGGCTGTGTCGCTGCCAGTCGCGTTGATTGAATGAAGATAGGCATTTTTTGTCTGTGTTTTTGTATATATTGTGTAAATGTAAATATGTCTCATTCACAGTGATCGGTAAATTTGTGTTTTGAATACTGTATTTTTATGTGAATTTTGCTACTGAAATGGTATCTTTCTTCAGACATATATGAATGTTGTTTTTGAAAAACGAAAGACTGAGTAAAAATTGCTAAATGAAAAGTTTGTCCGCTTAGATCAATTGGATAAGTGGTACTAGACTTTGCAGTTATAACCAATTTACCTGGCCATTGTTTTTGCTCATTCTATTTGGATCGCACACGCCAGTTCCAGGTGGATGACCAACTCTGTTGGTTACGTGGGCGCTAAGAAAGGTCGGGCGGTGCACAAGCGGAGCATCTCTCGGTGGGTCGTGTTGTGCATCAAGGTTGTGAGAAGTTGACCTGATATTCAGTGTTCACTATTCTAGTGATCACTCTGTATCAGTCCAAACAACCCTTATGGTGATTGGTTGTAAGTCAACCGATAGACCAGCTATCCTAGTAGCATGGACAAGAGCAGTCTTCGGGCTAAACTCTAGAGGGCGCGTTAAGCCAGCTGTTATACCATCACATATATCCCTTGAACACCAAGTGAAAGGACACCACACAAGTGTTATGAAAATAAACAGTGTATTTATTTAGATCACAACAGCCCTGTACTCTTTATGAGGACAGGGTACTAAGCACACAACAAAACTCTTACGAAAACACTTAAAGTTGCACAATTTACACAAATGCCCGAGGGGCACGGAAAACCATATACTATGGAAGTGGAATGCGAAATTACTAGCAGGTAAGTACTGTACTAATAGGCTTTGGAATCGCTAGGACAACGTTACTGAACCTTCAGATTACTAGTAGGAGGCCTAGGGGACTCGGGTGCAGAGTGTGCACTCTCACGCGGGATGCGGGACAAAGTCTATGGGAGCTAGTAAAAGCAAAGTTAGTGTTCTCGGGCGAACCCGATAAGGTAGGTCGAAAACGACAGTGACTCTGGACCTTTAGATAGTGAGGCTATGCTGGGGCACCGAAATGCCGAAGTTATCCAGCCCAGGGACTGCGGCTACATAGGTCTGTAAAGACGTTGGGAATCCTCGTTGCCGAACCAGGAGCCTGAAGAAAGAGTTGCTGGCAGGCGACCAGTGAAGATAGTTCGAAGTGATCCAAGCCTGGATCGAAGATGGATGACACCTGAAAGCAGAGGGGACCAAGTTTGTGACCACTAGCCAGTGATCAGATGGCACCAGGAGGGCACCGGATGGTAGTCACCTCGACCAGGTGAGTGGGCGACGCTGGGCTCTGCAGTCTCACGGACCAGGAGGCGTTGTCGGCGACCAGGATGGAGGTGCGAGCTGTCCCACGATGGTTGATGCTGTCGACGTCGCTGGACCCATGATTGGGGCAACAAGTCTTGGCAAATTCAAGCCCATGCGGTGGACCTAAAATGGCGTCTGGAGTGGACCAGGAGGGTCCGGGGTGCTCCTCTCTTGAAAGGGAGCAAGGGCCAGTCTGGAGCAACCAGACCAGCAGTGTTGTTGTCGTCGGGCGTCGTCGGGAAGGCCACAAGCCAGCGGGCTAGTAGCCAGTCAACGCGGTGCGCAGCCAAAAAGCAGAAGGGCCCCACGCAGATCGTGGAGATGCTGGGGGGCTGGAATTCGGTGCTGGAGCTGCTCAGGGTCGGGGCTTCTCGGACCCCAAAGCACTCACCAGAGGATCCCTCGGCGGTCGTGCTGGATAGAAGTCGTGCAGTTCTGATGATGGCCGGTCCCTCGAGGTCTCGTCGCACCTACGGTTCTCAGCTTAGCTGTAGAGGTAGGTAGAGGGAAGCCGGGTCTCGTCGAGCTTGATTCAAAGATGATCTAATTTGGAAGGGTCCCCGCTCCTGCCTTTATCCTAAAGAAAGGGGTGGGTACGCGACTAGGTCCTGCCCTAGGGGTGGGACCAGGAAGGGGGGTGGTTACACCCCTCTCCCATGCCGGACTTTCCCCAGGTCAGGGGCTGGTGTGCCCCTGGAACTGGTTCTAGCCGGCAGATGCGTAGTGAGCACCGGGGTGCCACTTGCAGTCACCTTCCTGTAAAGCCCTGCCTACCCAGAATACACAAAACCCTGTCTGGGATGGTGCTAGCACCGCCCCTGACAGGAAACCCTTTGTCCAAGCTCCCCTCGCTGGAAGGACTCCCAGTTGCAGGGGGTCAGACTCGTGACTGTGGTGGCAGCATCCATTTTGTGATGCTGAGGCTCGAGTTAACTTTAACCGGGGTTCACAGTTACATACATGTCGTGTCCCTCTAGAAGGGTGGAATGCTAACCCCGTCGCCAGAATTGGCGAGGTGTTAGTATTCCAATTCGTATGACACCTTACTCGACATGTTTTGATAAAGCGATACCAAAGATAGCATTTAACCGCGAGGATTATAATGCACATAAGAGTATATGGTACGCGTTATCATGGAACAGCTATTAGGACTTGGTTCTGCAAGCTGCAAACGGGCTCAGCTCATGCCAGAGCACCATCTCACACGATTCCAAGCACTCTGCCTTCAGGATTGTCAAGGCCTGCCATAGGAGTGACTGATAGGAATATGTGTGTCCATTTTTAGGGTTAGATATAGGTATACTATATCTAAAGCAAGGGGTGATTACACCACCTTGCCCCAGCTGTCGGGCAGCCAGTTGTGTCAGATTTAGATGGCCAGCCAGGGGTGGCATAATACATGCTTCAGCCCCTGGTAGGCCTTGGGTACACCTATGCCCTGAGTTACAGGGTCTGATAAGGTGGCCCAGTACCAATTGGATAATGCACCTAAGGTACATGAATCCTTTTTAGAGAGAGAGCAGTAGGCCTGGGGTCCTGATTGGCAGGGTCCCAGGCCAACTAAGTCGGAAAACCAGCAAAACACCAGGCAAAAAGTTGGGGGCAACCATAGTCAGGTATCCACCTTCCTACAAAGGTATGCTACTCTTTGGCTAAAAAGGAGCCTCCTGTTGGGCTGAGAGCCCATTCCACTCGGGCCATGGCGGCTACTACTGCCCTTGGCCGGAGAGTCCCCTTGCAGGACATCTGTCAGGCAGCTACGTGGGCCTCGCTGCACACGTTCGCAAGACATTACTGTCTGGACAGCCAAGTCCGGAGGGACGGCTTCTTTGGCCGTTCCGTCCTTCAGGACTTTCTGGTGTGATTATTGGTTCGCAGACCCAACACCAGGGTTGGTATTGCTGGGGTATCTATTCTAAGGTAAGGAATCTAATACTAACCTGTTTCTTTCAGATCCACAAGTTACTTACATTCGGTAACAATATATCTGTAAGAAACAGTAGTTAGTATTAGATTCCTTACCGCCCCACCCATCCTCCCCATTCTGCGAACCGATATCTAGGGTTAAGGTCATCCCCTTTCAGGGCCCTAGTTTCATGGCACCATTGTTGGTTTTTATCATGGCTCTGCGTTCCTGGCGCGGAAAAGCTGTGTATAAGAACTGACGTCAGCGCGCGAGGGCGGCATCTAAGTACTCCGGCGATGTCATCCCGGCGCCTACGACGCCGCCGACGACGGACGCGGGGCCGCAGACGACGCCTATCGACACGCAGGGGTACTGCTACGCAAAAGTTTCGGAATCCAGTCTGACGCCTGGGGATATTCTAAGGTAAGGAATCTAATACTAACTACTGTTTCTTACAGATATATCGTTACAGAAGGTAAGTAACTTGTGCAACAAGTAAGACAGTCATTAAAGATCCATTAGGAGAAGAAATGTTCAGTCATAATGAGCTTTGGCATCCTAAAAGTGCTGATCAGTGGCCATTGGTCAGTGTTAGTAGGTTTATTAAGAAATGGATTAGGAAACAGCTTGAAAAGGAGGTCAGGAATATTTTAAAAGCAGAGTGCTCAATGCCACAGATTGAGAGTAAGGTATGCTATACGGCTAACCTGGACCTTGAATTGATAACATATTTGTACAAGTTGGGAAAGGACCCTCGTAAAGGTATAGAGCGTTCATTGAAACAGTGCCAAGACAAGCTCTTGGGTGTATTTGATCCAGACGCAAAATTAATGGACATGGCAGAGGAGGCACACTTGAATGGTGAGCAGGTCAATGTGGAATTGCTAAGAGGCTGGAGCCAAAGGGCGATGGTGTTTGTAAGGAATGCAAATGCAGGCTTATTGACAGAGCGCAGGAAATCTATATTGATGAAAATAAACCCAAAGTTGTGTGAGATAGGAGAAAAGGAGATGAGTATTGAGGCGAAATGTTTACTCTTTATAGAAGGAGGGGTGAAAGGTTTAGGCAAACGTGGCCACATACACTGCTTTAGATAAAGCTCATTACAATATGAGAAAAGTGTTTGGGGGAGTTTTTGGAAGGGCCAGCAGACCAGGATCTTATGCTGGCCGCAGTTTCCAAAGATCCCAGTACAACTTCTTGTACATGAACAGGAAGAGGTTTCCAGGGTTCCTCTGGATTTTTAACTTTTTCTTATTGATTTTAATTTGCACAACACAAATACATTGATACATTATCAATTCAAGAAAGAAGTACAAGCCTTACCACAAAGAGCTTCACATTTGGTTGTATATGAGCACAACAGAGGGACTTATCTATACATATTACTGCATGCTTCTCAAACAACTTATGACTAGTATAATAGAATGACTCCCAAAACTACCTGGACTCAGTCTGGGATTGACGGCTCTTCACTGCCCCCATTGTTATTTATTGATTCTTCTCTACCCTCTGAGGCTTCAGGTTCGCCAGTTTCCTTACCCACCAGGTACTGTTGAAATACATTCCTGTACGCCCTTGGCCTGGATTGTAGCGGGAGAAATTTGTTGTATGTCTCAGATTGAGTATTACAGTAAATCATGTCTCCCGTCCATTCCTCAACTGTAGGGATCGGACTCCTGCCACAACTCATTGCAACCCGCCTCTTAGCAAGCAATAACCACATCGCCACAAATTGCCTGGTGTCTTTATCTATTGGTATGTTATAACCCAGGAGAGCTAGAAATAGATCTACAGCTAATGTGAGGCCAGTGATTTTGTTTATTGCATGAGATAGTTCCCCCCAATATTTTTGTATACCAGGGCAATCCCAGGTCACATGCAGCCAAAGGTTCCGTATATCGGGAGCATGAAGGGGTATCGCGCAATCCTTATCTAAACAAGTGCTCTGGGGTATAGTGCGTTCTGTTAATATATTTGAAATGTATAAGGCGAGGCCTACCATTCAATTATACCAGTTTCGTCAACTCGCGACAGTATTGCCATTCTTTGTCCCCAATAACGCGCACCATGTGTTTTTGCCAATTTTGCCTGGCCTTTAAATGTTGAGACTGTCTATCTTCTTGTGTATTGTTATAAATCCTACAGACTAATTTAGCAGGGAAGGGGATTTGATAACATGGGGCAGAGCCAGTTTCTCAGGTGGCACCTGGAGAGAATCCCCTGATAGTGCCTTCAAAGCGTGATTAATTCTGAGAGGTTGGTATCGTACCAGAGGGGTAGGAGCATGGCCACATGCTAATTTATGCTCTCATTCACGAAATTCTCCCTGCTTGAAGAGGTCCCCGGCTTCACTGATGCATACCCTGTGCAGAGTGTTGGATACCTCACATCCCATACCTTTAGGGAAGTGAGTGCACCATTCCGAAGGAGTTAGGGGTGAGTATAAAATTGCACCCGCCTGTCTGTCGAGCATGTTGGGCCAGGCATGTGTAGTGGAGTTAAGGGAGTCCAGTATACTATGCCTTCTAGTTGGAGCTCTAAACAAATCCTACAGTAGCAAATCGGCATTTATTTATTTTTATTTATTTATTTATAACATCATTTGTAAAGCGCGAACGAAGGCTCTTGGGCATCTCAGCGCTAAAGTTACTGCAGTGTTTAACCAACAAGGGGGGCTGAGGTTCATTGATTAAAAAGCCAGGTCTTAAGTTGCTTGCGGAAAGACCAAAGGGTTTTGATTGAATGTGGCAATGTGTTCCACAATTTCGGTGCGGCTACAAGAAATCTTCTGTCACCCCATGTGACAGATTTGGTTCGGGGGACCACCAGTTCATATGAGCTGGATGAGCGCAGTGTTCTGGATGGGCAGTAGGGGATGAGATTTTGGGTGAAGAACGCAGGTCCAGCATTATGTAGAGCCTTGTATACCAGGCACAGAGACTTGAACTTGATCCTCATTCTCACCGGTAGCCAGTGAAGCTGTCTTATAGTGGGTGAGACCGGTTGGTATTTGGGAATGCGCCCTAGGAGCCTGGCGGCTGCATTCTGAATAGCCTGCATTTTCAGTAGCACTCTCTCCTGGGCACCTAGAAACAAGGCGTTGCAATAGTCTAGGGTAGACAAGACCAGGGAGCTCACCAATGTTTTGCCTGCATTCTCGGGTAGGAAAGGCAGAATTTTCTTAATAAGCCTTAGTTTGTGGAAGGCTGAGGAGGAAATCTGGTTTGCGTGTGGTAAAAAGTTCAGACGATTGTCGAACATGACTCCCAAGTTCCTCACCTTGTTGACCGGGTCTGGGAGCTGGCCCATGGATGAAGGCCACCAAAGGGGGGACCACTCCGGGGATAAGTTGCCATAAATAGCATCAGTTGCTATTTTCTCTATATTTATTTGTGGTAAGGACTCAGGCCTGTGTATCCAGGCAAATGCATGCGAGCACTGTGCTGCTCTATAATATAGGTCTAGGTCTGGAACGTTGGGGCTGCCCATGGAGTATGGCAGAGTGAGTGTCTCCTATTTCACCCGAGATTGTTTACCCGCCCAGGCTAATTTAATCAGAAGGGACCTCCTTTTGGAAAAAATGTGCCTCAGGAGGCCCATGGGGATATTTTGGAATAAGACTTATAGTCTGGGAAGGATGACCATCTTCATCCGGGAAATTCGCCATAGCAATGAGAGGTGGTCTTATCCACCTAGCTACATCGTCTTCAAGCCTGTCTTATGCAATCTCATAGTTGTCTATGAGAACCACATCTGAGTCTGTATGTACCTGAATCCCTAAGTAGTGGACTGATTCTGTAGTCCATCTCAGAGGGTATTGCATAGTTGGTGGCTGAGTGGATGGGGTCAGGGGGAAAATTAAGGATTTGCTCCAGTTAATGTTTAGCCCGGACAACTTTCCAAAATAGACCACTTCATTCGAGACCGGGGTGATGTAAGTACCCGGGTCCCTGACATATAGAAGCATGTCATCTGCATAAGCAGAAACTATCAGCTGGTATTCTGTGAAACTCACCCCTCCATAGCTATGATATTCCCTGAGACGCACAGCAAAGGTTCAGAGACTAGAGCATTTAATAGCGGAGACGGAGGGCAGCCCTGCCGAGTGCCCCCGGAGATAAGGCTTGGTGAGTTCCTCTGGATTTTTCCCACAATGTGGTCGGTTTGGCAGAACAAGGAGTGGTAGTAGAGGAAGAGGACAGTCTGCTTCAAGTTCAAGATGTGAGTATGGGGATTTCATTTGGTTCTTCCCAAGAAAGAGTATGAGGACGTTTACGTATGTTTCAGGATGAATGGGGAAGGATCACAAGGGATCCGTGGGTTCTGAATAAAGTCCATGGGTATGAAATAGAATTTATAAAAAGTCCAGTTCAGGCAAAAGAGTTAAGTTTAACACCAGGAAAGCTGGAAATAGCAAACAAGGAAATAGATGCTATGTTGCAGAAAAGTGCAATTTGTCTGGTGGAGGAACAAATCAGAGGCTATGTAAGCACTTTGTTTCTAGTGGAAAAAAAGGACAAGGGTTGGAGACCGGTGATAAATTTGAGAGGTTTAGATCAAAATTTGGGTTAAAGACATTTCAAGATGGAGTGTATACATCTTTTACGAGACATTTTACAGAAAGGAGAGTGGATGGTGAAACTATATTTGAAGGACGCGTATTTTACAATTCCAATGAAGGAGGAAGGTCAAAGTTTCTTGCAGTTCAGCTGGAGGAACAAGTTGTGCCACTTTCATTGTCTTCCTTTTGGTCTGTCTTCGGCACCATGATGCTTCCCAAAGGTGATGAGAGTGGCTGTGGTCTTTTTGAGGGAGAGAGGATTCCGGTTGATTGTATATTTAGAAGATATTTTGATTATGTCTCAAGATGCAGAGCAATTGAGAATACAGTTGCAGGTAACAATCCAATATTTGGAGAAGTTGGGTTTTTTAATAAACAAGGAGAAGTCCGTTTTGATTGCGTCTCAAAGTATGACATTTTTGGGATTCAAGAAAGATTCTATAGAAGAAGTTTTGATGTTACCGGAGAAGAAGGTGAGTATAATGAAGAAAGAGGTTGTACGAGTATTGCAAAAGGAGATGTTATCCTTGAGGTATTTGGTAAGAGTTTAGGTTTGTTTTCGTCTTCAATTCAAGCAATCTTTCCAGGGCCATTGCATTATCGGGCATTGCAGAGCGTGAAGTCGGAGGCCTTGAGAGGAGGAATATGGTATGGAGACCAAGTAAAACGGGATATGGAGGCAAAGGAAGAATTGTGTTGGTGGTTACACAATCTAGATGCATGGAACGGAAGGGCCGTTTGGTTGTGTGCCGGATTTTATATTAGAGACTGTTGCCAGTGGCTCTGGCTGGGGAGCACAGTTGGGAGTGAAAGAGACAGGTGCTGCTACGTCAAATTTCGAGAGAAGTGTGCACATAAATTGCAAGGAATTAACAGCAGGTTTGCACGCATTGAGGAGTTTAAGGAAGGAGGTTCAGGGTCCAACCATTTTGATAAAAATGGACAATAGTTCGGCAGTGTCTTACATAAACAGGCTGGGAGGTTGCTGATCAAAGGGTCTTTCGAATATTGTAAGAGATTTTTGGATATTCTGTCTGGAGCACAAGATTTCTCTGAGGACGGAATACCTCCCAGGAAGCTTCAATGTGCTTGCGGATTGGAACTCGAGACATGTAGGAGATTACAGCGATTGGATGCTGAATCGAGTTTATTTTACAAAGATAGATGGGCACTTTGGGCCAATAGATGTGGACCTGTTTGCAACAAGGTTCACATTTCTGGTGGAAAGGTATTTCCGATGGTTGCCAGATCCTTGAGCGGAGGTGATGTTTTTCAACAGAAATGGATGAGATGAGGTGGTAAGCTTTTCCTACTTTTGCAATGATACAGAGGGTTCTTCTGAAGGTGTGGAAGGAGAGATGCCTGTTGGTTTGGGTAACCCCTTTCTGGGTGTCTCAAGTGTGGTTTCCGGCAGTTTTGGAATTGGCATGCAAAGTTACTTTGATTCAGGCAAGAGAAGGTTTGTTGTTCAACGAGGTATGGTAAGAACATCCTTGGTATTGAAAAAAGGTTTAAACCACCTTGTTTGGAAAGTGTCAGGAGTTCTGGAGTATTCGAGGGACTTTTGCAAGGGGCTGCAGAGTTACTCAAGGAGTCTAGGGCACCTGGGACACGAAGAAGATACAGAGGTGTTTGGAGATTTTGGGTTAGTTGGTAAATGGAGAGGAATTGGGATCCTGTGGAGGTGCCTGTGGTGGAAGTTGGGAATTTTCTGGTTGAGAATTTTAAAAAAGGCTTAAGTTATAGAACAACGAACTCTTGGTGGGCAACCTTCGGAGTCGGAGGAAAGCAGTGGTTGGTGGTAAATCTGTAGGAAGTAATGCTTTGGTATTTAGAATTTTGAAGAGCATGCGGATTAAGAGACCTCCTAAGTCAAGGTCGGATGTTTTATGGGATGTAAATTTAGTATTAAAACTTTTCATGGAATGGCCAGCAAACAAATATTTGTCTAACAAGAATATTGCTGTTAAGTTAGCAACTTTGTCATGTTTGGTATCATGTAAGAGGCTATTGGATGTCAAATGTCCGGAGGTAAGTAATACATTATTTGGACCAGACGGTGTCTTTTTTTTTAAATTCGGAAGAGGTCAAAATCAATGACAAGTTTGGGTTTTTACCCAAGATATGATGAATGTTAGAATCTGTGTGTAGTAGAATGTTTGAGGGAGTTTGAGTGTAGAGTTCTGGAGAAGAGAAGAGCTTGGGAGCATCAATTATTGATATCTTTAGTTAAACCTTAGAGCGGTAAGTACAACAACAATTTCAAGATGGGTGAAGTTTGCAATGAAAGAAGCTGTAGTGAATGTTGAGCGATATAAAGCACATTCAGTGAGGCGTGCTATGGTAAATAAAGCTTGTTGGTCTGGAGTAAGTTTAGAGAACGTTTTGAAGGCGACATATTGGTCAAATGTGGGTACTTTTGCAAAACATTATTTTAGACCAATTGAGCACATGTCGGAAGTGTTAAAGGGCTTTCAACATGCATAATGGTAGCCTCCGGACATGTAGTGAAATGATGATTCTCAGATTAACATGACAAGAAAATCAGGATTTCAATAAAAACACGGAGGCTAACATTGTCCCCGCCGCCTCACGCTAGGAGCTTGAAGAAGAAAAGAAAGGAAAGAAGAAAAAAAGAATTTTAAATAATTTAAAGATTTGATAAACAAGGAATAGGAAGGGGGTAAGCATAGAGAGGGTTTATTAAATTTGTATGTGAAAGGAAGAATTGGAGGTTTTTGAGAATTAAGAGTTTAATTTTTTTTATTTTTTTCAGATGCGCAGATGTAAGGTGCAGAAGTCCTTGAAAAGTTGCATGGAGGAGAACGAGTCTATAGCTTCGCAGTTTTGCGTTTAAAAGAGGAAGAAAGGGGGAGGAGCCAAGCTCGACAACGAGATGACCGCACGTTAGCTCGGCTCCGCCGCCCTACCTGCCTACAATCTAATATCCTGTCGATTATCCTGCCCAAAACGGAAACCAACTTATATGCAGAGCTTTGCAGTGACTTACCATCCATCCTGGTGGGTCCGGTGTACGGTGGATCCACAGCAGTGTCCTCCCGGAAAGTGCGGCATTCCCGGGGTTGAGACCGGGGCCTCGCCCTTTGCGAGTTGCCGGCGAGACGGTGTCGGCGGCGGCCTCGGGTAGAGGTCTGGGGCCGGCCGGAAGATGCCGATGTGCGAAGAGCCCGGAGGCAAATGAACGTGCCTGGGACACTCGTCCGGTGCTCCAGAGGTGGTGTGCGGCAAGTTGTGGGTTGGGGGCGCCGTGTCTGGAGGCTCCCCCCTTCGTTGCCGTCCGGCCGTACCGGGCTCCTTCGCTTGGTGGCGAAGAGGGATTTTGGCAGAGCGGTGTCACCGGCGGGTCCCCCTCCCTTGTGACCACTATTTCAGCGCTGTTGGTGCTGCTCGTGCGCTTGAGGGGGGTCCCGCCGCGGTTCTGCTGTTGAGCTCACCCCGGAAGATGAGTCCGGAGAGATGGAGTAATTGTCGCAAAATGGCGGCTGCTGCCATGTCCCGTGCAGGGTCCAGGGATGCCGATTTCTTGCCCTTGCACTCCGCTTGGGCCTGTACGGGTGAGCTCGAACCCACGATTGGCGACGTCCTGCAAGCTTTGAAGTCCTGGAGGTCGACCTTGGTCCGGGATTCCTGTCTGCAGAGGGATGTAATGGCCTCCATTGCTCCCGGGCCAGCTTTTGAGGACGCGGATGGGCCCGGTGCGGTCGCTGATTGTTCCCCGCTTTCTGGTTGGGGTAGCGATGATCCGACTCATGAACGGGTGGAACCGCTGGAGTTCATTGACATTGGTATATACGACTGTTGTGAACAGTTTCTGCATTGTCCTCGGGAGAGGGGGTTCTATTGGCTGCTTCCATTGATAATTCAGCAACTTCTCCATGGCCTTTCTTCATCGCCATGTCCTATGCCCACTGGATCTTCGCACATAGCGACGTTGGCTAAGAAGGGACTAGGATGAACCCGGTTCTTTTCGGAGGACTACTGATTGGTGAATGGAGTTATGGACTGCCCTACATTGTGATACTTTGTTATTTCCTTCGTATTTGTGTGTTGCTGAACACTTGCCAGTTTCGTTTTGGGCATCACTCATGGCGTAAGTGGGCGGGAGGCGGGGGCCGTACCATTTGCTAATGGTTCCTCTCCCCAGGCTTTTCTTCTTTCTCCCTTTCTTTTTCCGTTTCTCTATACTCTCTTTTTCTATATTTCGGGTTCATAATTAGGGCGACAGGCACGCTGTTGGGGGGGGTAGGCCGTAGCCTTCTGCAGGGCTGCAGGGTGGGATGGGTGGAGTAGGGTCTATTAGGTTGTTCTTTGTTTCTATGGCTCTTTTGTATCCTTTTCTTGGGTCTCCACTACTGTGTGTAACCCCGCGCGGGGTGAGTAACTGTGAGGGGAGGAATAGGTATTTTACGTAACATGGTACTCATGGCACTGTTTCTCCCTAATTTATCGCTCCGCCCCCAAGCACGTTCGCTCTTTGTATTATTGCTCGCCATTATCACTGAGGGGCGGGTACAATAGCGTGGAGTCCCCATACTTCTTTTCTGTTTGGTTTTCTTGTTTTCTTACTTCTTGGGTCGGGATGTATAGTGATTGCAACTTATCTGTTTCCCTGATGAGTTTTTATTACTGCGGAATTGCTGTTCAGTTAGTCTCTGGGTACAGGTGGTCGGGCGTGGAAACTACCGTTGAGGAATTATAAGCGAACCTGTGTCTTGCATGCTATGGACCTTTCTGATTACTGTATTTTTGCTGTATTGCAACGAAACAGTTGGATTATTCCCCGCCATGTACTCCAGGTTGCTGCCTATACGACCGATCCTTTATTCTTTAAATATATAAAATTAACCTCCTCTAATCCTAAATCGAGTGGTTCTAGTTGGTTGATAACATTGACTTGCAGCGTTAGGTAATATCATCTAACCACTCTGTGCCTTTAACTGATGATGGTGCTTTCCAGTTCTGTTCCGTGGCCGGCCTCCGGGTTGTAGGCCCGTATTTGTATGCATCCATTTCCTCAAATAAAGGTTTTCAAAAATTAAAAAAAAAAAAAAAAGAGGAAGAAAGTTCCATGTTAGTCTTTTAGTGTTAGCAATTCCAATTCTGGATTGTTGTATAGTTTGAAGATTCTTTGAAGGTGCTGCTGGCAGGAGTAACAATAAAAGATTAGGCATAATGTTAACCTCCGTGTCTTTAATGAAATCCTGATTCTCTTGTCATGTTATTCTGAGAATTGTCATTCCCTAAAACAGTTATTGTTTCAGGTTTGTGGTAGGATGAAGTGATCTAGGGTCAAAGATGAAGGAACGTAATATATTTAGTGAAGCACTGTGTTTGAGGGCAAGTGACCATTGAATAGAAACAGAATCATTTTTTTTATAACAGTGTGCATTCAAGCAAATTGAATTGAATTGGGTTTGTTGTGCAACATATTGAAAAATCCGCCACCACAAAGGTTATTATCACCAGATTAATGAGCTGTTTGAGACTAGTTTGTGTGAACAAAATACTATTGCGTATTTTAGTGGATTGTAAGGTTCTAATGGTTTAACACCTTATTCTCTGGCCTATCCTATTCATCTTTATTACTTATGTTTTGTTATGCACAAATGTTTTGAGGATTAATCCGATAAAATGATTGATCATAAATGAAGTCATTCGCTTTCAGATTATTACTTAAAAGGTCACAAGTTGTCTAATTCTGAGCCTAATTCTTTAATCTTAGCATATGTTTGATGCTGCATTATGCCCAGTGCACAAGGCATTTTAGAAAATTTTCCACTCCTTTCACTATTTGTCCCATGTATTTAACACTTTTTGCAGATCCTTATTTAATTGCGACATGTTTTTTCCTCGTATCTGATTTTCCTCTTTTCTTTCTGTGAACAGATCCATTGAAACCGCAAGCACAAAGGTACACAGAAGAATTTAAAAATCCGGTTGGGTATTACTATGACAGCTCCATGCTCACCAAAAGAGAAGATCCCAAAGTAGTAGCTACCTTGCATGCTACTGATGTCCAGAGACCTGGTGGATTTTCCAAGACCCAGGAACAAACTTCCACCAGTGGCTATTGGCAGAGGCCCCCACTTGGTTCAGAAGACAGCAGATCTACCCAACAAGGTCAGTGGCAGTTCAGTAGTGACTCTTCTCAGCCTGGTGGAGTCACAAGTATTCAGGCTCAAAAAGGAAATCAAATAGGACTTGGTAAAGGAAATGAAAGCCTGTTTCAGTGGATAAATGATAAAGGTTCCTCTGGCTGTCGACAAATGATGCACCAAGAAGTCTTAAAACACAAAGTGGGTGATGAAATGATGAGGGTTAAAAAAGAACAGAGTCAGCAGAGACTTAAAGCTATGCTAAAAGAAGAGGACTTTCATGCTAAATGTGGGGCTCAGTTAGTAAATTGGGCTGACTTGCCTGTTGGACAGGTCTATGAAAATGACCCGTCATGCTGCGATCTACACACTGAAACCTTCAACAATATGCTCATGGCATTCAAGTGTACCCTCATGAAAGAGCATCGGAAAGTCTTCTACGCAACAGTAGAACCAGGCCTAAGTCACCCAGGGTTCAGGCGGCCGAAGTTGGACGAAGGCTTCATGGAAATGTTTCTAGACAAGTATGATTCAGAGGCCAAGATAAAATTTTTGCAAAGCATAAACCCTCTCAATAATTACCTGGAGAATATTCAGCACTTGATGTTGATGGCGACTACACCCTTGTTTCAGGCCTGCAATAATTATGAAGTGAATCCACTCACTGCCGCAAGCAGTTCCAGTGAACTTCTGGTTGCTCTTAAAAAGACAATTTTGTTATGTCGCCGTTCTTTGGTCCTCTATGGGCAAACCTTTGGCTTCATTTCTTCTATGAGACAGGAAAGGATCCTGGATGCATCAGATCTGAAGGGAAAGCCTCCTCCCCCTTCGCACTATCCAAACTTAGAAGATGAGTTTTTGTTTGGAAAGGACTATTTAACAGAACTTCGAATAAATGAATTACGACATTGGAAGAAAATAGACAAGTTCCCAACTATGAATAAACCTGATTCTACTGCTGCACAGGAAGAACTGAAGAGGTTGCCCCAGGACAGTCTAAAGGACGTACTGCCACATGGTGAGTGTACATTTCATGTTTGTGACAATAATGCTTTTGGTAGCTCTTTTGACTTAGTTTTGAAAGAATTATTGTTCTCATGTTAGAGCAGTTTGCTTAGTTCATAAATTAAATGTGACTGCATCCTCCAAATAGCTTTATTTTGTTATACCAGTTTCAACTTTCTGCATTTCTCAATTCCAAATCTGACTTTGCTCTCTCATCTGAAAATTAGTCCCTACAGGCCCCATCTCAGTTCTTTCTGCTGCATCACCTTTATGTGTATGTCTCTCTCTCTCCTTTTTAGATGAAATGGCTGCCAATATTTTCGTTTGCGCTATCGTTTTAAGATTGAGTTAATTTTGCCCAGCGTCTTCAGAGTGTGATACATCCAATGTAAAAAACTGAATTTTAGTAGCTTAAATAGAGTATTTATCGATGACTATCCATCTTCTAGTTCTCGGTTTGTAAGTAGACCAGGTGTGGTCTCCATGGCCTAATACCATGTACACTTCCTCCAGTGTTTATCCAGCATCCACAGTAGCTTCCTCAGCTCTCCTAGTGTGAATAGTAAATGTAGAACCTCATAAGTGTATGGCTATAGGTTCTTGCCCTCTAAAGTTGTTCTTACCTCACTAGCTAGTCTCTCATGCACCAGAAAGTTCCCAACCGGTAACTCGCACGTTTCCACAGCATCAGAAAGCATTCTGAACCCAGCACCTTGGTGTTTCTCCAGTATTAGTCTGTCTTTCATAGATTCACATGCTTGAATATTCCCCGTCGTCGAAGTGAGAGTCCCACGGTAAATAAAATAGCAATAACATACCAATAACATATGTATGTAAATACATAACACATGAAATAATACTAGAAAATACATAATAAATACTCAAAAACAATTCCTACATAGGAATACATGGTAGAGAGAAAAAACACTTGTAACATATTCCTGTCATTATGTTAGTCCAAACTACAGCCAATCAGGCGCCAGCACCCTTCCAGAACCTTCTCCTCAGATCTCAGACCCTCGGATTTTCTACTGCACGTCGTGTGAAGGGAGTCTCTGCTCAGTCTCTGCTCAGTTTTCTCAACTTCTTCAAATTTTCCAGTCTTCTCAGCATGTCTTCAAGTAAGAAGTCTTTATTTAGACCTTGCTCTTCTTGTGGGAAATTGCGTCTTTACTCTGAGGACCCCCACAAGAAGCGTATTTATTGTCTTTATCCTGACCATGAGGTTGGTAACTGCAAGGTTTGCAGGACTTTCTCTACAAAGACCCTTAAGGACAGAGAAGGCTGTCTCCTCATTTGGCTCCAGCTACTTAAGGATAAGGATTTGGCGCTGTCAGATGCAGAAAGTTTGCAATCTTTACCTTCTAAAGCAGCCTCGAAACGTAGTAGTGTGCAGGATATGCCTTCTCCTTTTCTAAAGAGGAAGAAACTTTCCCTGTCTGTGGCTCCTGCAGTGTCTTCATCACCTCCTACTACCTCTACGCCCACGAGACCTGGCTCTCAGGCGTCTTCTGCTGCCTCCTATCATGTTTCTGCTCCGAAACATGTTTCATCGTCGACGGGAGCGTTGATGATCGTCCCGTCAACGAGATCAGCCGCCTCCGGATCGTCGACGGCCACAGTGACGACGACATCCGCTTCCGGATCGTCGTCGACGTCTTCCATGTCGACTAAGCTATCGCTTAGCTTTAAGACTGTCTCGTCGACGATACCTATTGCCTCGTCGTCGACAAATAAATCTGTTTCGTCGTCAGCAAAGTCATCGTCAACGAAAGCTCACAGGAAATCATCTTCGTCGTCGGTCCCGTCGACGGCGGCTCCATCGACGGCGGCTCCATCAACGCCGACGACTTCATCGACGACCTTACCGTCTACGATGGTTCCGTCGACGGTGGATCTTTCTGCAACAACTTCGTCGACGCCTCTGCCAGCGTCGTCGACGGTGATTCCTTCATCATTTGCTTCATTGCCTTTGGTGCACTTCTCTTCCACCGTGTCTGGCTCTTCCACCGGGTCTGGCTCTTCCACCGCCGACCACTTGCACCATCGTCGTCAACGGCCAGTTGACCAACTATCCATCCCAGATCCACAGCCTCCGAAGCCCATGTTCGCCACGGGCTCTGAGCAGGATTCTGACTCTGACAATGATGTGGGTGATTCCTTCAGAGTGGCACGCAGTCCTTCGGATTTGATTATTGAGTGCCAGGATTACGGTGACGATGATGACGACGACCAGTATTCTCAGGCAGACGAACACTCTGTACAAGTTCCAACTGCGACACTGCCTTTGTCGCTCATCTCAAATCTCCAACATATGTTGGATGACTACAACCGCCGTTTCCCGCCTTCTCCACAGGGTACGCCTATATCTCATATGCCTGCGGCTGCGGCGGCTCCTGTCCCTGTTCCGCCATCATTGCCACCAACGCCTTCACCACAGGTTCAGACGTCAGTGAAGATCCACACTACGGTGTACCCGGTTGATGATGACCTCAATCCGGAACGGGAAGAGGGAGAAGTCCACGATGATGACGATGACGCCGCCACCCACATGGCTGAGTGGGACGACTACCAAATCCAAACGCCTTCCCCTCCTCCGGTAGAGCCTGGGGATTCTCCTCCGGTGGACAAGGCAAGTTTCCATCAGCTGATGGATAGAGCGGCTCAGCGCTTCAAGTTGCCTAGAGTCCAGAGGGAGGAGGACTGTTTCCTTTATGATTTTAAAAATCAACCATTCAAGCAAGTCCACACTATACCCAACATAGACATTATATGGACTGAAGGGGTGAAGCTCATGCAAACTCCAAATTCACTGCCAGCTCAACTGCCTCGCCTTGAGAAAAAATACAGGCGCTCGTAGGTTCTCTAGCGTGCCTTTTCGCTCATCCAAAGCCTGACTCAGTGGTCACTCAAGCTGCACAACGTCGTTCCCGGAATCCGGCATCTCCAATTTCTGCTCCTCTGGATTGGGAAGGTCGTCGCCTGGGCGCTTTTGGACGCAAATTCTCCACTATGGCATCCACTACGGTGAGGGCGGCTAATGCTTTAGCCATCTTAGGCCGCTACGACCGCCCGATGTGGTCAGACTTGTCTGCCCTGGTGAACTTCATCCCTGACGGTTCCAAGGCTGAAGCTTTAAGGATTCTGCACGGCGGTGAGAGGACATTGGAGGAAATTATTGATTGCGCTGTTGACATTGCGTGAACTGGCTTTCGTCAGCTTGCTTGGGCAGTGGTCTTGCAGAGGCAGGGTTGGTTACGGTCCACCTCTTTCCGCCAGGAAGTACAATCCAAGATCCTGGATATGCAGTACGACGGTGAGTCGCTTTTTGGAGCGCACATTGATGAGGCTTTGCAGTCCAATAAAAAGGACACTGATACTGCTCGCTCATTGGGGACTTAAAAAGTTTCGGAAGCAGCAATTTCGGGGTGCACGTGGATGCGGCACCTCCTCAACTTTTCGTGGAGGAAACACTCAATATCGCTTCTACCACCAAGGTAACCAACGTTACTCATCCAACCAACAGCAGTCCACCCGACAGCAGCCGACCAAATCCTAAAATCCTCATATAGTGGATCCACTCCCAAACGTCAATGACTTGTGTATCCCCCCCAGTGTTGGAGGTTGAATATCTCTGTTCTTTTCTCAGTGGTCCTCCATCACCTCGGACCGCTGGGTTCTGGACATTGTGGCAAAGGGTCATGCTTTAGAGTTCATCAAGATTCCTCCTCCCACTCCACCGTCTGGCCAGCCTCCCCACCTAAAGGAGCTTTTCCATCAAGTTTGTCTTCTAATTCAGAAAGGTGCCGTTGAAGTGGTTCCAAAGTCTCAGAAAGGAAAAGGTTTCCATTCCCATTTCTTCCTAATACTCAAGAAGACAAGAGATTGGCGACCGATTCTGGATTTGCGAGCGCTCAACAGGTACCTCAAGAGCCAATCCTTCGCATGCTTACACTAGTAGAGATCCTGCGTCTTCTCTCCATGGGCGACTTCATGACCACCATCGACCTTCTGATGCTTACTTCCATGTTCCAATTCTTCAAAAGCATTGGAAGTACTTGTGCTTCCGGGTGGGATGGAGAGTCTTCCAGTTCAAGGTGTTGCCCTGCGGCCACCGATCCGCCCCTCGTGTATTCACGAAGGTATTGGCTCCAGAAGTGGCTTACCTGCGTCTCCGAGGCGTCCAAATCTTTCCATATCTGGACGACTGCCTCCTCAAGTCACAGTCTCGCAAACAGCTGCTTCAACACACTCGTCTTTGTCAGGATGTGTTTCGATCTCTCGGCCTAGCCATCAATACCGACAAGTCTCATGTCGAACCGGCTCAAAGCAGGAATTTTCTGGGAGCAACATTCGACACAATACTTTCAAAGGCATTTGTGTCCCAAGAGCGTCAACAAAAGATCCTCCGCATGGTGTCTCTGATTCGGGCAAGACTGTCCGTTTCTGTCTGGATCTTAAAGTTGTTTATGGGGATGGCATTGTCTTGTATTGCACTGATCCCAAATTGCAGACTACGGACTCGCCCCATTCAGGAGGGATTGGACGTACAGTGGCGTCAGGTCACCAGTTCTTTCAACGACCTTGTGGGTGTCACCGCTCGCATGAGAACAGCTCTCCAATGGTGGGCGCAACCGTCCAACCTTGCGACAGGAACTTCTTTCCTCTCCACCACTCCAGAACTCACACTCATTAGAAGGCTGGGGTGCTCACCTTCAAGGCCTCTCCATCAAAGGCAAATGGTCTCTGCTTCAACGTTCCTGGCAGATCAACAGGCTGGAGTTGATGGCAATTTTTCTGACACTCAAGTTGTTCCTTCCTGTGATTCAAGGGGAATCAGTGCTCATTCAGACGGACAATACCACCAGTATGCACTATGTCATTAAGCAGGGCGGAACCAGGTCTCCACTCTCGTCTCGGCTGGCTCAGTCGATCTGGGATTGGACAATCCGTCGTCAAGTTACCCTGGCGGCAGTGCATCTGCTGGCGTCTCCAACATCCTAGCGGATTCCCTCTGCAGGTCCGCGTCATCGACCCACGAGTGGGAGTTGCATCAACCAACTCTCAACCTCGTTTTTCAACAATGGGGTCATCCGTGTCTGGATCTCTTTGCAACACAGGAGAACCGGAAATGCCCATCTTACGCCAGTTGGCATCCCCACCACGGGTCGTGCGGGAATGCCGTTTTGATGAATTGGTGCGATCTATTCGCCTACGCTTTTCCTCCGATTTCGTTGGTGCCTCGTGTGCTTTGGAAGATGCGGAGGCAGCCCTGCCACGTTCTCCTGATCGCCCCCAGATGGCCCCGACAGGCATAGTTCTCAGAGTTGCTCCTTCTGTCCCAGTGCGAGCCCATCCTCTTTCATCCTCTACCAGACCTCCTCACGATGGACAAGGGTCAGATTTGCCATCCAAACCCCTCCTCTCTGCAATTGTTGGCCTGGAACCTAAGCACCTTGAATTTGCGCATTTAAATATCTCGCCGGAATGCAGAGACATTCTCGCTCAGGCCAGAGCTCCGTCTACCATTAAGACTTACAAGCTCAAATGGAAGAGTTTCTGTCATTGGTGCGTGGCTACTAATATCCATCCTATCCATTCCACTCCAGAGCAGCTACTTCCGTTCTTTTTGGACCTGGCTTAATCCGGGCTTTCCCATGCTACTTTGAGAGTTTTCTTGGCGGCAATCTCTCGTTTCCGGCAGGATGGCTCCTCCTCTCTCTGCTCTTCCAGAGTTATTTGTCAGTTTTTCAAAGGACTGTTCGGAAAGTTCCCAACTCTTCGGCATCCTCCTCCCACTTGGCATCTCAATGTCGTCTTAGCCCAACTAATGAAGGCGCCATTCGAGCCTATCCATAGGGCGGACTTAAAGTTTCTGACCTGGAAGGTAGCCCTTCTCCTTGCTCTGACATCATTTTGTCGCGTGAGTGATCTTCACGCTTTCACTGTTAAACCTCCTTTTCTCCAATTCAAACCTGACTGTGTGGTGCTTCGCATCAACCCAACTTTCCTGCCGAAGGTGCCTACGGATTTCCATCTAAATGAGCCAGTTTTCTTAAAGACTTTCTTTGCCGATCCTCAGTCTCCGGCAGAGCAGCAATTGCACTCTTTGGACATCAAACAATGCCTTAAATTTTACATCAGCAGGACAGCCCCTTTTCGCAGGTCCGATCAACTGTTCATTGCCTCCGGACGCATGCATAAAGGGCGCCCTGCTACCAAGCCAACTATTGCACGTTTGATTTCTTCAGTCGTTGTCTTCTGCCATCAGCAGGCCGGCAAGCCTCTGCAATCTTCAGTGAGGGCTCATTCCACCAAGGAGATGTCATCCTCTACCGCCCTGTTTGCTGGTGTGCCGCTTCATCAGATCTGCGGAGCAGCCACGTGGTCCAAAAGGCAAACGTTCACGAAACACTTCTGCCTAGATGCCATCATCGAGGCGGATACAGCAGTGGGACAGGCAGTACTTTGTCAAGGTGAGCCTCTGTCTTCCCTCCTCCACTATGGTTTTATATGATTGATATCAGTACTTACATGACTGTATTATTATTGTCTCATTGGTTTCTCCATGCTGTTATATAGCAATCGGACCTCTTCGGCTGTTACTGCTTTCTATTCTATTCAAGCATGTGAATCCATAAAAGACACCCTAATACTGGAGAAGAACAATTGTTACTTACCTGTAAACAGGTGGTTCTCCAGTATTGGTGTCTTTCATAGGTTCACATGCGACCCACCCACCTCCCCTCAGGGCTCGCTTCTCCTCATCAACTCTTTTGTCACTCTTGTGCTACGAAAATCTGAGGGTCTGATCTCTGAGGAGAAGGTTCTGGAAGGGAGCTGGCGCCTGATTGGCTGTAGTTTGGACTTACCTAATGACTGGAATATGTTACAAGTGTTTTTTCTCTCTACCATGTATTCCTATGTAGGAATTGTTTTTGAGTATTTATTATGTATTTTCTAGTATTATTTCATGTGTTATGTATTTACATACATAGGTTATTGGTATGTTATTGCTATTTCATTTAACATGGGACTCCCACTTCAACGACGGGGAATATTCAAGCATGTGAATCTATGAAAGACACCAATACTGGAGAACCACCTGTTTACAGGTAAGTAACAATTGTTCATCTCCCCTACAGTGGCAATCCCTGTGTCATGTAGACCTGACAGTGGACGAGACAAAGGAGGTCCATGTAGCTTGTATATCTAGGAACATCTACCTCACTTATCTGTTCTCTTAACCCCTTCCAGGCTCATGACGAGCTGGGCTCGTCATGGCGTAGCCTCTTCGCACGCTGATGACGAGCCCAGCTCGTCACGTAAAGTGCGTTTTCGCAAATCTCAGTGTGCGAGCGGAATAACGCTAGCGCGCATGAGGTTAAACTATCTGTCCCTGCAGTATTTCACTACTCTCAGCAGACAAAGAAGCTAAAGTTTTCAGTTTCAGAAAGAAGCCATCAGTCACCACTGCCAATCCAGTTTCCTGTGTGGGAGATGCAGAAAACTATCTGGCTGCCAACTGAATCTGAGCTGCTATATAATACATTCTGTAAACTGAAGCGCCCTATTCTCCATAGGTAGGCCATTCTGTGCTCCCGGTCCTCATAATATCCTGAGCAGAATAGTATGCAGTTTTTTACATAGTTTCATAAGTGGCAGCTTTCACAAATTTGCGTAGTAGTACATCAGTCTTGGAAAAGCACCTTTCTTCCCTAGTACTGTTCTAGCCATTTCTGACAATGATATTGGCCTCCAAAGCGAGATATTACCCCTAAGAGATAAGAAGACCTTCTTAACCATTACTAGCGATAATGTCTGTTCCCGCAATGTAGCTCTGGACCCATAAATATTGAACCCTCCTGTGCTCGCATTTGAGGATCCGACTTTATAGGAGAAACTGTCATTAGAGCCAGTCGAAGTAATCTGAAACATACAGGACTTTGTCCAGTTGCCCTTGAGCCCAGGTATGCTCCCAAATTCTTCTTTTGTTGAATCCAACCCAGTGCTGTCATCATGCAGGTTCAGTAGCATATTGTTTGCAAATAACGATATGATGTGTGATGTGCCTGAGCCAGTAATGCTTCTGTTTCCATTTTTAAATTGTGTTTCATTAACAAAATCCTCCATTGTTCAACATCCTTCGAACAATTTCTAAGAACATTTGAGGCAACACATGTTCTGATCGCAGATTTATACCGTATATTACATTAATACTGTAGCTCAAAGAGATGGGGTTACCTAACAAAGTGGAAATTAGAGGGTGCATTTTCAGATGACGTGTGGGAACGTGCGTTGGTTAATACAAATGCTTTTGAAGCATTCAACAACGGAAAGTTGATTACATGTGACTAAAGGCAGTACACCCCAAAAAAGTGCATCCTCGCTTTGTGGTGTTAATGTATGATTATTCTGACATTCTAGAAGAAGATCCTTAGTTCTGTTAATACGATTGCGTAGGAAAAGATCTCTAGAATACCAGGTAAACTATTAATACAAGTAGACTCATCCTACAGAAAAGAGGGGGCAAATTCCTAAAACTCTACTCTAAGACAAGCTATGCACATCTAAGAGACTAATAATTTTATATTAGAAAAAAAGTACTCTCAGCGGAGTGTCAGTGCCTCACGGCTTCATGGCACACTCGGACAATGGAAAAGATTACAAGTAACACTCCGTGATCATTTGCACAGTTTGACAAACTCTGGAGCCCACTGATAGGCTATTGATCTCTAAATACCCAGGGGAGAAATTTTCCACAGAGACTTCAAAGCCTTCGATTGTTCGATTAGAGGAGATGCCTTTTTTTAAGGAAATTGTTGGAGTGATGGGGTGGGCTCCTAAGATATCTCTAGTGACATGATTGAGGAACTCCCACACCGGGAAGGAGAGAGAAGATTAACACTGTTTTCCTTTTTTTCCCAGTGTTCTATTTCCTTAGTAGGAATATGATACAGTTCAGTTGAATCATTAAAACTCAATACAAGTGTCATAAATGAACGGTTTACCTTTCTGTCTTGTGCAGCTGAGAGTTTAACTTCACCATGCAAACTCTTTTAGTCCAGCTTTATCCAAACCCCATATGTTGCAGGAATGTGAAGAGCTACTTCCAACTGATAGTGTTGAACACTTGTTTTAAATCAACTGCTATTGCCACTGGTATGGGAACTATTGCAAGGGTTCCCTCTATCACGTGCAAGTGCCAACTATTTTTTTGCGTTGTGCTACATCCTGCCACTTCCTGGCACAAATCCACTGTGTTCCAAGTGGACCAGAAGGGGAGCATGCAGAGTAGTTAGCTGAATCCAGGGTCTTGTGAATTGTGTTCTAAAATTACAAAGGACTAAATGAAGCTGCTACTTGTGGATCACAACCAGGTTTTGGGAGTGGCTTATTTATTGGATAAACCCCCCATGATGTTTACACTGTACACCTTGGGTCGTGCTGTGGATTTTCCACATCTTACCTACCTTCCAATCCCAAGTTGCGTATGAAAATTCTTAAAGTTCAACCTAGGCATAATCCGATTTTTTTCTAGACCTGAAATGTATAAGAGCGTGCAGGACCAAAATGGTCTTTGTCGGTATTTTTTTATGTGTACTGCTTGATATGTCATGTTTCTAAGGATTGTCCTTTTTTATATATAAAATAGCGTGCAGTAAAATGTTAAAACCCTTACTTTAAAAAAAATCTGATGCAGGCCCGACTTGATGCAGTTGCACTTTTGTTTAGTATGTGCTGTTTTGATGTTGCAGTGGGAATTGCACATTTTCCACTTTTTTTTACGTAGGGACAGTATTCAACCTTTGATGTTTTTCTATTGCTGTTATTTGTTTGTATTTATTGTTCTTGAAAATGTTTTATTGAACAATTGTCCCATTTAACTTATTACTACTCCCCACCCCCTTCCTTGATAGTTGCGTTTTATAGGACGCCCTTCTGGTTTGGTGGCAAGTAACAAATCAAAACGCTTGGGCGTCAACAGATCTCTATAAGTTACAAAGGATTCAGAAGGTGGTCCATCATAACCTTTAACTTCTTGTACCCACTTCCTTAATCACTCTTTTCACTTCTTTAACAGTCAGCGTGGCATCAAAGTGCTCCCTCTGTGTTGCCAGTTGTGGTTAATCATTCCATAAAAAGATATTCATGTATGGTTGATGCAATGCCTTATCTTCCCTCATACAATTTTGAACAGTACTCCAGTAACACTTGATTTACTTTCTGCTCAGTGAACACCCCGTCCACCTGCTTACTATAAAGACGTGTAATTGGGGGCCCATCTAGCATCTGGCGTAATCAGCCATGACAATAACCAAGCCATTTTATCTCTTTCTGTGTTTTTTTCAGTCCAACACTACCTATAGTCCAGCCATCCTGTTCATTTCAATAATTAAGCATATTTCTCACTTACTTTAGCTAAATCATCTAGCACCCTTTCAGCATCCATGGTACGCATTTCTAACTCCCTCAACCATGTGTCTAGATTACTCATCTCACATCTTAAATTACTTCTCACTGGGGGGCCCCAGTGAAAATTCCCCCTGATCCCCCAATACACACCTTCCATTACACAAGGCCTTTAATTTCCATCCTCTCATTTTTCCTAAACGAATGTACAGTCTTTTCACCATTGGTAATTTTAAAGACGGGATACGTTGGGGCACTAGCCTGTAATTTCCATTTGTGCACAGTTGTCCTAGATTCTCACATCCGGAGTAACATTGAATGGGGCTATGAACAGATATCCCATTAAGAGGTATTGTGCTTGAACTACCATGCAATTTCCAGTTGAGCATAATCATTCTAGATTCTCCCCCATTGGAATACCATCAAATGGGGATATGACCAGATCTCGCCCTGCAAGGGTGTCCTGCTTCCATGTTTAAGGAGTAGACTTTAATAAAAAATACTTGCTAGTCTCACATGGATATGCTTTGCATGGGGGAAATAAGAGTACTCCTTATCATCCGGATTACGCTGCCTCCAAGAGTCAACCAAGTTAACTAACCAGTCACTGAGCTTTCTAGTAGTACCCCAGAAAATTATTTTAGTTAAAAACACCTCACAAGAACTTTGGAACATTGGAGTAATGCCTATTTTATTAAATCAACTATTACCACTAATCAAAAACCGAGTTAACTCTTCCACATCTGACATTCCTGTGAAAGTTAAATATTAAGATTAACATTCTATTAAACAATTTCAAGTCTGAGGTAAGAAATATCCCTCCGGTTGGTGTGCCTGCAGCGGCAGCCGCAAACCTCACTACCCTCTTCTCTTTCACTCTGCTTCTTGATTAGGATTGTGTGAAACTTATAGCCTTGAGTTAGCTCTCAGGAAGCCCTTTGCCCCACTTCCAACATGAAATTATTTTGTTTTATCAATATGCCAGCCATCAAGCACATTAGTGAATCGACACTGATCAAAGGAGGGGGAGGGGATACTTCCAACTTTCAAAATGGCTGTTGTCCGCCCTTTTTTTTAAAAAACCTTGAAAAAAACCTTCTCTTGGCTAAGAGAACTCTTCAAACTACTGGTCAATTTAATTATTATCATATCTAGCAAAACACTTAGAAAATCTTGTCATGTCTTAACGTTGAGCCTGTGTGGAGTATAAGGATGAACTGAATCAATATCAAGCAGGCTCTAGACCAGGACTTAGTAGGGGACCCTTCATCACTTGGATGATGGATGACAATGTTGGTTCGAGAGTATTAATACTCCTGGAACTCTCCGCATTTGTTTGACACCATTGTTTACCACATACTGCTACAAAGATCTTAAAAGGCGTTCATCAAAGGCACAGTCCTTAAATAGATACCCTCTTTTACCTGTAACAGATTTCAGCAAGTTCAGCTAGGCCCTTTTACATTTTACATCAGCTAAACTTCCTCTTCACCTTGAGTTCCACAGGGGTCCACTGTCTTCCCGTAGTTATTCACCCTGTATATCCCAACACTAAGCAGCTGTATTAAAACATTTAATATGACAAGTTACTTATATTCTGATTAGACACAGATTTTCATCAGTCTGCGGAATGAACCTGATAACCCTGACATGATTATTACACCTAATGCGGAGGCAGCAAGCTATTGGGTGAATCAAAATGATCTTTCATTAAATTCACGAGAATGTGAAACCATGTCCATGAAAAGTAAAATCAATCTTTGGGAACCTTTCTTAAACCCTCCTCTATGGGAAAATAGCTCAGCCTGGTCACAGTTGTCAGGGATCTTGGTATGATGTTTGATTCAGAGCTCAACCTGGAATGTCAAATTTCCAAGGTAATTAAAACCTGTCCTAACCAGTTAAGAGCCCTTCATTTACTTGCCTATCTCCACCTTTCTCAAAATAAGCATACAACGCCTACAAAAATCTGGAAAGCGAATATGAGATGTATCTTGAACCTTAAAAATGTTGACTCCGGCACCCTAACCAGAATAGATACATTTACAATCCCAGCCCCCTCCCCCGAGTCATCAGAGTCAATGGGGGAGTCCCTTTTACTTCCTTTCCACGGACTCCGGATACCTGGTCATGCCTCGCTGGAAGCATTGGAGATTAAAATTAAGGAGGTTAGAGTTGACATTTCACTTCTTTGCATACACCTCCGCTATGTCTCATCTAGAGTCTGAAGTGGAGGGCTTATTTCAACACTGCAGGACAAGATGAGTGTTGAGGATCACGGTGTCAATTCAATTCAATTCAATCATGCTTTATTCGATTTAGAAATACAAATCATAAAAGCGAACATGTTAAGAACAGTTAAAAACAGATAGTCAATGCTAAAATACACATATCCAAATCAAAGACAGTTGATATTTATCCAGTGAAAAATGCATAGGGTATATCTATAATCAGTTCATTGATGTACAGAACTTTACTATAAGTTTTAAGAAGCAGCTCAGTGCATGAATAACATTATCTTCCTCCAGTTATTGCAATTTTATAAAAGCTTGTTTACATGTTCAAATCCCCATGTCCTTAAGATTGGTAGTAGGTATGCCCTGCGTGGTGCCAGATAGTACTTGCAGAATAAAACGCAATGAATATCAGATTGATACGAAGAATCATCGCAGGGACATACAAGATTAGACATGGTCCAGGTGTTAGGATGGGGGAAAGTAACAAGTCGAAAGAAAAGGCTAAACCTAAAACGGGTAAGCAATGAACGAGCATAAGGGCTAATCACTCGAGTTAGGTATTTATGTAGCCCTTCATGAGGGGTGATTTGCCGATATCTAAGGATAGATTGTTTTCCTTTTACTGCGTTCCACCTCTGAATAACAAGGTGATGTAAAGCCATCTTTTTAATTAGAGTTCTGGGTACCTTCTCCATCGTGCTAGGTTTTATGAAATATTCCGGGTGACCGAGCTCGCTAAACATGTTTCTAACATAGCGTAGCCATTTGATTTTGGACACCTCATCAAGCAATAAGCAACCAGTTATTAGATCCCTATTTAATAGGGTTTCTGGGGTAACCCAGATCTTATGCCAAAGAAGGATCGGGGAAATCTCTACTATGTCCGTAATGTGGGAAAGGCCTGGTTCTATATGCGAGATGTATGAGGATGTGGTCTTAAATACCCCCAACAAGTAAGCTAGGAACTGGTTTTCACAACTTTGTAGCCCCGGTGCTTGTTCGATGCCCCAAATGCCAGCTCCATAGGTTGCAGTAGAGATGCACTTGGCTTTATAGATATAAATTAATTCATTGATTGGTTTCCCCTCCAATTTATTTGCAAATTTCTCAGGGCGCCAATCGAGCGCAAGAATGCCAGTTTTCTGGCATTAATCGCTGCTTGCCAGGAGCTCCCTCTCTGGAAGTTTACCCCTAAATAGGTAAAAGAGTCTATATTTTCAATTCTCTTATTGTCCAGAAATATGGGGCAATGCGTTTTTTTCCTACCCTTCCCGCAGACCATTGTAAAAGTTTTAGAAATGTTTATACTCAGGCCACGAAGCTTCATATAGGTGTTAAATTTGTTTATAGATCTTTGTAACCCAAGTCTGGTCCGTGACATTAATGCCGCATCGTCGGCATATAATAAAAGGGGGATAGGGGTTCTTTTAATAGTGGGGTAGTCAAATTAAAAGTTCCTCAGATAATGTCCAATGGAATTAATATATAGAATGGATAACAGGGGTGCCAAGATGCATCCCTGTCTAACACCCCTGTCTATGGGGAATTTGTCGGTGCATTCACCCCTGGGGCCATATCTAACCTTTCTATAGAGTTCTCTGCTTCTCTATAGAGTTCCCTAATGTAAGATAAAATATGACTGTCGATCCCCATGTCAGTTAAAGTCTGCCATAGGAATTGATGATCTATGCAGACAAAGGCAGAACTTTAATCTATAAAATAAATAAAAAGGTTGCCGCTCTTGGCCTCTGTGTATTTGGCTATAAGAAGGGACACATTTAAACATTGTTCCAATGTCCCTTTTCCTGGTCTGAAGCCATACTGTAACTCAGAAAAGATTTGATTTTCCTCCCCCCAAGATTGTATTCTGTTTAGGATGATGCGGCCTGCTACCTTTGCTAGGGCGTCCAGCAAAGAAATGGGCCGGTAGCAGGTCGGATCATTCCTCTTGCCCTTTTTAAAAATAGGAATGACTATAGCGTCTGAGCAGGTAGGTATAAAACCTTCCTGATTCGCTTTGTTTAAAACGTTAGTTATTATGGGGGCCCAGAGATCCATTTCAGCCTTGTAGGTATCTATAGGGACACCGTCCGGGCCCGGTGCCTTGCCCGACGAGCTGTCCCTAATGGCTTTTAAAACTTCATCGTAATCAAACATTACGGGTAAGGGGAAAGAAGTGAGCTGTTTGCATACCAGGGAGGTGTTAACCTCGTCATTTGGAATAATTCCTCCTTCATTACCGGTCACTCTACAGTATAATTGTTTAAAGTGGGATACCCATTGTTCGGCTGTGATTACCTGATCAATACGGTTTACTTCATTAGACTGTAGGAACGGGTCGTTTACCACATTCCAGAAAGCCCTGTGGTCTCTATTATTCGAGGCTTCTTTGAGGGCTGCCCATACCTTATTCTTTAGGGTGGCTTTTCTCAACTTTATAGTGCTTTTATAGATTTTTCTTGTGAACAAGAAAGAATTGCTGACCCCCACTCTAATTTCTTGTCTCCAGTTTTAAGAACGCACAAACAAAGAAATTATCTTCTGTTTGTAGGGGTATTTTATTTAAACCCTATTGGAATTTATCAAATTTTTTATATATATTTTCTATATTTTCATGAGTGAGAAAAACACTCATATATAACGTTTATACATATATACAAAACTACTACACAACAAACATATATACAAATATGGACAATTTATGTACAATCTTCTTTTCAAATGTAGCAGTTTTTTATCCACAAATAAATGTTTGCGAAATATTTCTCCACTACAATTACCACAAAGTAAAATAGCAACAAAAAAGGCAACAAAGTTACTTTAAATGAGTGAGAAAAACACTTATATACAAAGTTTATACATATATACAAAACTACTACACAACAAACATATATACAAATATGGACAATTTATGTACAATCTTCTTTTCAAATGTAGCGTTTTTTTATCCACAAATAATAAATCTTTGCGAAATATTTCTCCACTACAATTACCACAAAGTGAAATAGCAACAAAAAAGTCAACAAAGTTACTTTAAGAAAGATCAAAACCAACTTTGAAAACAAAGTCAAATTGATAAACAATAAATTCTTGTTCGCTTTCTTTTAGTGCCTGCGAACAAGAATTTATTGTTTATCACTTTGACTTTGTTTTCAAAGTTGTTTTTGATCTTTCTTAAAGTAACTTTGTTGCCTTTTTTGTTGCTATTTCACTTTGTGGTAATTGTAGTGGAGAAATATTTCGCAAAGATTTATTATTTGTGGATAAAAAAACGCTAAATTTGAAAAGAAGATTGTACATAAATTGTCCATATTTGTATATATGTTTGTTGTGTAGTAGTTTTGTATATATGTATAAACGTTGTATATAAGTGTTTTTCTCACTCATTTAAAGTAACTTTGTTGCCTTTTTTGTTGCTATTTCACTTTGTGGTAATTGTAGTGGAGAAATATTTCGCAAAGGTTTATTATTTGTGGATAAAAAACCGCTACATTTGAAAAGAAGATTGTACATAAATTGTCCATATTTGTATATATGTTTGTTGTGTAGTAGTTTTGTATATATGTATAAACGTTGTATATGAGTGTTTTTCTCACTCATGAAAATATATATAAAAAATTTGATAAATTCCAAAAGGGTTTAAATAAAATACCCCTACAAACAGAAGATAATTTCTTTGTTTGTGCGTTCTTAAAACTGGAGACAAGAAATTAGAGTGGGGGTCAGCAATCCTTTCTTGTTCACTATAAATTGGTCCAGCTACCCCTTCGTCCCAGGACCAGACTCCTTTTCTTCACAATTTATAATTTTTCTGGCACTACGGATAAGAACCAGATTTTTTGGAATAGAATGCAATGCCTTTTTAAGGGTGGTTAGTGCTTTAGTGCACTTGCTGTCAAACCACTTTTGGGGCTTAAGATTCCCCTTCTGATATTTTCTTGTCAGTAGGGATTTGGCTGTGGTTAATATTTTAGAAAAGGATTTCATTACATTATTCGGTGTCTCTTCAAGGGATAAGCAGGTCAGTATATCTTCATAATTAGAGGTGACAAGTTGGGCCAGAAAGCTGGGCGGGTCTATTTTTTCCCATTTGATAGTATATCCGTTTTTTGAGGCTAATCTTATTTCTGGGATATATACGATATTGGCCGCTGTCCTATATATTGGGTTTTTAATTCTAATATTAAAGACTATAGGGTAGTGGTCGTAGTAAAGAGCCTTACCCATTTCCCAAGTAGCCACTGACCCTACATGGGATGCAGAAATTAAGGTGAAGTCGATTATCGTGTTACACCCCCTTCCATTGAAGGTTGGCTGAAATGGTATACTTGGGGTACAAGACTCATTAATACATGTTAGGTTAAAATAAAAAAGTATATTATTGAATGAGTTACCAACTGACGAGTGAGTAAAATGGGTGGGGCAATCTTCCCCGTGGTCCGATAGGCTGCACAAACCAACAGGACCGTGGGGACAGATTGTACAATTAAAATCTCCAACCCAGAGCATGATGTTATCACCTACCAGCTGGTCATGTAGGGAAATCAAAGTCAAAAGAAGTTTGCTCAAGATAACCTCACTCCTATCAGAAGGGATATTATTATAGAGATTTAATATGATAACGTTTTGTGGGGAACCCCATTGTAGACACAATATCTGATAAAAATCGGTTTCAATAAACCTTTTAATTACAATACCCCCGGTAACAGATATAAAAGTACAAAGACCCCCTCTATTACGGCCGTTAGGACTTTGAATAGCTGGGGTATGAAAGGTTTGGTACCCATTAATATGGTGGGCGTCCCGGGACCAGGTTTCCTGGAGACAAATTACGTTGTGCCCTGTGACAACCTCCAGCCAGTAATTTTGGTCGACTTTATGCGCTAAACCGGCCACGTTCCAACACGTGTCTTTATTTATATTCACCACCACCAATCTCGAAAATCACTTGAGAATGCAGAAAACAGATTGCAGCGCAATAATCTCCACTTTGTGGTATTTCCTGAAGATGCAGAATCTAGTGAACCAGAGAAATTCCTTGAGTCATGGCTGACCACCTTGATTCGGAAGGGCGGCTGTCCTCATGGTTTGTGATAGTGAGCACACCGTTCACTGGCCCTGTGCTTGCCACGGGGTGCACCCGCTTCCGTGGATTGCCCAGATTTTAAACTACGGAGACAGAGACATGATCCTCCAGGAAGTGCCTAAGGCCAGCAAACCACATTATCAGTACTCTCATATCACAATTTTCCCAGACTATACTCACGCAGCGCAGGAGCAACTAAAGTCATTTGACGACATTATGCAAACCTTCGTTCCATGAACCTTCAATAAATGCTGTTATATCCTGCCCAGTTCAAGGTGCTGCTCAATGATCGTTCTTTCTTCTTTGACACTCCTGGGTGAGTCAGCCTGGGACAGGGATCTGAACAACAACAAAAAATTGTGAGGCTCGATGACACACAATGGGAAACCATCCACTCAGCTGACTTGACAACCCCCAACTCCTTCTAGACCCATATCTAAATGTTGGACAAGATCTTGACCAGGCCACGGGAGGCACCTACATTCACTGGACTTTCAGACCTGAAACATACCACAGTGCTTAGGAGGAGCCCTCTGGTTTTTCCCAACACCATTGCACTCTGAATTAGGGCCCCAGCAGTCTGCTAAACCAGCTCATGCAGACCCCCTTGTAAATGTAAATGTAAATGTACATGTATTTATATAGCGCAAATCACCGACCCGGTATCTAAGCTCTTGCTTAGGGAACCCGTCCTGGTATTCCCCTGTGAGATAACCCCGGCAGGGTATCCACAAGGTGAAAGCCAGGCATCCCACCGCGAGGGGCCGTTGTGGAGATTAAGCAAGCTATTGCCCAGAGTCTCAGAGTGTGAACCCGTGAATCGAGTAGGCACCGGAGCGAGAATTGTCGAGTCCGTGGAATTTTGGAGCCCAAGACCCGCCGAGGCAGGGAATTGCTCCCTGGTCCCGGGCTGACCTCTGCTTCCAGGTCTGCCTCCTCTAACCCGTGAGCCACACTTCTCCATTGGATAGGTGGGCTGGAGAGCTCAAACTGACTAGCGTCCAAGCTTGGCTATTTTTCGTCATTTTACCTTTTTCTTTATGCTGATGAGATAATCTATCCTCACTCTGTAGAAGGTCCACCTCTAATGCCCGATTCTTGCTATCAATATATTTAGTCTTGTAGGGTAACGGAAGCTTTTTCGGAGGAAGTGTGGGTTGGTAGGTTGTTGTGGGGAGGGGTAAGGAGTGTTTACTTTGTCACTGTAATTAATGTTTATTCCTTGCCACACCAGACAAGCCCGATTTTCACATAAAACAAACCTCCTGCCTCCTTAAATTGCTCCCCCACCTAGTCACCCAGGGATGCCAAGACCGACGAGTGCTCTTTCTCCCACTCTGCATACCCCCCCAAGACTTCCATTTCTCACATGTTCTTGAACATGAATGGGCTACTAGAACGCAATAGGAGGACCTCTGTCCTCCGCTACATTAGACGCACTCAACCATCAATCTTTATGCTGCAAGAAACCCATCTGTTGGGGACTGCCTGCATGCCCCTTCCTTCGCCTCATTGGCTATTATAAAGTCTTTGACTCTGGAATCACTGTGGGCAGCAGGGAACTGCAATCCTCCTTCACAACAATTTCCTCCTCATTGTGCCAGCCAGTACAACTGATTTCAAACAGTAGATTTGTTGGGGTGGAGGGGTCTCCTGGAAGAACAGTAATACAGCTTCTTGTGTGGCTATGTGCCACCCCAGATGACCACCCCACCTTTCAGGCACTAGAATGCATTGTCATGAACTTTCCCCCCGGCACCATTATAGTTGGCGGTGATTTTAACGCTCTGCCCATCCCGGATATAGATTCCTCCCACAGAATTACGTCACCAGAGATCCTAAAAGTTCAAGACCTGGTTGGACTTAGGCCTGTGCGATGTCTGGAGAGTCTGGCACAGCCAGGCCAGGGAATATACTTACAACTCTTCCTCCCACAAAACAGTTTCCCTCAGTAGCCTTCTGCTTCTAGCACTCCGGTGCAGCTTTGCCGCCATCCTCCTTAGTGAAAACTTGGATCATTTCCCCCTTGTCCTCCACATTGGGAGGTCGGATGTGGCCAATCTGGCACCTCTGTGCTTGTTGCCTCACGGACAATAAATGCTCAGATATACTGCCCACAGAACTGCAATCCAACTTCGACAAAAATACTGGTACAGTGAATTCCCCAGCAAGCTTTCAGCTGCTGGCAAAGCCACTATGAGAGGTGTAGTGAAAGGATATTAGACATCAGGAAAGGGAAAGGGACAAATTGCACTTAATCACCTTCCTCAAGGATCAAATCATGCAACTAGAATGTCAGTGTCAAAGGGGGGAAACAGAACCTCTCTGCCGCCAACTGGAGCATGCAAGGACCTTACTGCATCAACGGATGTACAAGCACCGGGACAAGACCAGGAAACTGTTATACTGCCTGGCCACCTGAGACATGTCTTCCAAAAATTATTCTGACAGTGAAAGAATCTCAAGGTGTAATTCCAGGAACAGAGATTTCAATCACTCCACACAATTGTGGTCAATCAAGTGCCTCTAAATTTGAGAACAATCCCAAATAGGGTAACGGTATAGCCCCCCACAATTGAAGACAAAGGGAACACTAACTAACATAACAGATGCAGCACAACGTTCACGTGGGGACCTACCCCAGCTCTGCTTCCTTTGAGGTGGTTTCAAATATAAAGGAAATATATTGACCACAATTGTATTTAGTGATTGAAATCTCTATTCGAGGAATAGATTGAGATTCCTTCACTGTGTAAATTAGGATTATTTAAGGTACTGAAGAATTGCCACATGATCATTCCCCTTACATTAATAGGCAATAAACATGCCAACCCACTAGAGCCTCAAAGCTGTCTAGGACTGTAATATCCTCTGAAAGCACCCACTATTTTAACCAGGCAAGTGAACTAACGTAATTAAATAGGTTTGCCTTTGAGGATCAATTCACATTTTTTAATACACTTTCCCCTTTTCACACCACCTCACACCCAATCTACACCTTCAACCCCCCCCCCCCCCCTCACTTCATTAAACAGCATTATTGGAAAAACGATCCTCAGCAAAGAGCCCCTCGAGGGTGCCTGTCGGGCATTGCATCACCGGCCCAATGAAGAGCTTGCCCAATAAAGAAGCATGACACCCACCAGGTGTGTACAGATCAGTGGAGTATTGTAGATATAGCATACAGGAGAGTGGCGTGTAGTGGGGTCGAGTGAAGTGGCGTCCAGTACTGTGGAATGGCATAGAGTAGAATAATGTACATTAGAGTGACGTACATTGGAAAAGCATAAAGTAGAGTGGCACAGATTGTAATAACATACTGCGAAGTGACTTACGGTGGCGTGGCATACAGCGGAATAGTGTACAGTGGAGTTTGGTAGAGTGGAGTGGCATAGAGTCGAGTAGCTAATAGTTGAGTGGAGTTAAAGCTCAGTAGGGTACCGTGGAGTAGGATACAATGGAGTGCATACAGTGGAATAGAAGACAGTGGAGTGGCGTACAGTAGGATAGCGTACAGTGGAGTGGTGAACAGTGGAATGGTGTAGAGTTGAGTGTGGTAGAATGTATTAGTGTACAGTGGAGTAGAGTGGAGCGAAGTACCATGGAGCGGTGTAGAGAGGAATAGCGTAGACTTGAATGGCAATAGTGGAGTTGTATACAGTGGCATAGCGTAGACTGGGTGGTGTAGAGCAGAAGGAGTGATGTAGATTAGAGTAGTGTGGCATGGCATAGAGTGGAATTGAATGGTATATGGTGGAGTTTGGTACAGTGGATTTGCGTATAATTGAATAGTGTAGATTGGATTGGTGTACAGTGGAGTGGTGTACAGTGGCATAGAGTAGATTGGCATAGAGCAGAGTGGTGCAGAGTTGGCTGCCATAGAGAGGAGTAAGGTACATTCTGGTGGTGTACTGTAAAGGGGCATACAGTGGAATGAGGTACAGCGTTGTGGCGTACAGTGGAGTGGTGTAACGTGGAGTGGGGTAGACTAGAGGCGTACAGTGAAGTGTTGTTGAGTGGAGTATAGTGTAGTGGCTTGGAGTGGCATACAGTAGAATAGCATACTGTTAAGTGGTGTAGAGTGGAATAACGTTGAGTGTAGTGTTGACTGTATATTGCCATAGAGTGGAGTGCCATATAGTTGAACAGCATAGACCAGAGTGGCTTAGAGTGCGATAGCATAGAGTATAGTAGCGTGGAGCGGAGTAGAATGGAGTGGTGTACACTATAAAAACTTATACTGGAGTGGCGTATAGGGGAGTGACATAGAGTGGAATAGTGTTGTTTCATAGAGTGGAATAGTGTAGTTTCGTTGAGTGGTTTTGCGTACAGTAAAATAGCATACAGTGGAGGGGTGTACAGGGTAATGGCACACATTGGAGTGGTGTACAGTCGATTAGTGTAGAGTGACGTAGAGTGGAGTGACGAAGAGTGGAGTGTGGTACTTGAAACAGACATGCGTGAAAGTCAGTGAACGGATCTAGATGTAATATATATTGTGGCAGGAGTGTCCGGAATATTGATTAAGGTGTAAATGCGAATTTATGATGTGTAAATAGTGTAGTGTTCCAGTTATAAGTGTTAAAATACTTAGTGATCTATTGTGATGCGGTATACCGCTGTACGTGCCCATGAGAAGGCAGTATCTGATTTGCTAATGGCTGTCTTTACAAAACGTACAAGGCACCCATGGCGTTTTCTTCACACTTTTGGTACATTCTGCTTTTCGCTGCGTTCTAGGTTAGGGCATAGATATTGGTAAGTATTAGACTTTATTGTTCCGTACCTATTACCACTTTATTAAAGTGGTAACAGGCATAGAAATATATATATTTTTTTCCTATATATTTTACAGCACTTTACAGAGAACAGAATTATTTGTTCTTAATATTTTTTTGTAGCGTGGTAATTTGTAGGTATTTAGCGGTACTCAATAGATCTTTTTTCTAAAGAATTTCATTTGTAAAATATAGTGAGGTACAGTACATTTTTAACATATTTTTACATTTATTTTAAGTACCGCTATACTTCCTAGAAAGTACTTTGATACTCTGTCCATTATTAACAATATATAAAGAAACTCAAGTGGTAATAGGTAGGTAAAAAATATCAAACCTAATACTTGCCTACAATTGAGTGTGCAATGCAGAACACAACCAAAATGTACAGAAAACAACATATCTGCCTTTAATTTTTATAAAGAATACAAAAAAGGGATGGATGGAATGCTTCAAATTAACCTCAGCCACTGATAATTTGTCAGTCCGCATCCCCGACCAGCGCTGTTTTGCACAGTGTCACCTCCGTTTGGACCCAGCTATATGTAAATCAGTCTTGACCCTGTTTCTATGGGAACAGTCCAGCCTGAACTGCCAAGGCAGGTCTTCCCTGAACTGGAACATGCAACTCAGGACCGGTTTCACCCTAGTCATGGGCTCATCAGCCGGGTACAGCTTGGTTCCAGTGAGACAATGTGAATAGGACCCACTTCTGGGCATACCTATCTTTCACATCCTGCAGGGACCTCTTGAACTTCTTGGCAATGCCGACATGCTCAATCTGATTCTCTGTTGAATGGTCTGGTGACACCTGCGTTGCCTTGTGTGTTCTTTTGTGTGGGAATACCCTACCGCCTGTCACCAGATTGCGGCTTTTCACCATTTTCGTTCATGTCTTTCCATAGAGGTACCCCATCATTATGGTGATGTCTCTCTCAATGTATTTCTCCAGGATGGACTGGAGTCTGTTGTAAGGCTTTTCCTTTTACTCATCTTTGCTGTCATTTGTAGGTGCATAGCACTAGTTCACATTCATGTTGATCCTTTCTTTCTTTGTGTTGAAGGTTCCTGTGATGATTCTGTGACTGTTAGCTACCCATGCAATCAGAGCTCTGCTGGCTGCTGGTGTTCGCTTCAGTGCTACTCCCTGAGCATATGTGAGTGTTCTCTTCCTCATGTCTAGATTACTGCAGCATTCCTCTCGGAGCTCATCTTTTCTGTCCAGGCTGTGTCCATCTGGTCTCGCCGATGCCAAGCAGGGCAAGGTTGCATTTTTGCATCTCTGTTGCCACTTGGGTTGTCTTGCCTGTCTCGTACAAGGTCTTAATGTTCCATGTCCCAATGGTGATGGTCTTGGTCAAAAAATGGTGTATCAGCTTTGTGGCTTTCTGGGATCTCTGGCTTTCACCACAATGTATTATAGCTCTCCGTGAAGGAGATTCCTCTCTCCCCAAGGTCTGAATGCATTTTGGCTGGTTTCTGTACAGTAGTGAGGATTTTTTTGCATGGTGAAATAGCTAGCCGCACTCAAAACCCTCATCCCGGACTTGAGAAGAGCCGTGACTATCATCAGTGCTGCTTCTCATCTGTGGTTCTAGTCTTCAATGTTTCAAGAACTAGCTTCCTTACCCTGCCAAGAACGTAGGTTGGTTCCTCCCCTGCCATCAGCTCTCCAGTACAACTATGGCAGGAGTCTGGAGGTCCATAGGTCAAACATCCCAAGCCCCAGAGCTTAGCCCAAGATTCAGGTCTTCATATGTCAGGATCTGTGTGACTTCTTCTGTAGTGTAGTCATGGACCTATCTGGTTTCACAGCTGAGTTCTCACCTCTTGATGCAGCTTGTTGGTTTTTCTCACTTCCTTATGGTACCCCAATCAGGGTTCTGCTTGACAAGTGCTCACCAGAATCTCCATCTGCCCTCTTCCTTCTGCGGAGATGCTAAGAGAGCTCTGGACTCTACCATACATGCACCAAAACTCCTGTCCCAACAGCCCATGAGAGTCCCTCAGTCACTGGACCCCTTTGAGCTACACTCGCTTGAGTCAACTGTCCTCCACCACTGCGGCTCCCAAAGCACTTTCCAAGTTGTGGCATAAATGGTGCACTCTGCACTTCACCACCTTTTGTCGAGTGGTCCCCCGGGGGTCTTTTGCCCTCCAGTTGTTTCTTCTGTGTTTGCACTTTTTTGTGGTGCTGCCGCAGTGTCAAAGGCCTTCACTAGTCATGTCTGCCATTTTCAAAGGCACTGCTGCCCGAGCACTGAACAGCTAACTCAGGAAAACATTGCCACATCTCATATTCTCTCACCAGTGTCTCTTAGTGTTAGACCTGGCATCATTGGCGTGAGTCTCCCTTCCATTTTTGACGGATTGCCTCCTCTGTTTTGATATGTTTTTGCTGGATTTATGCTTTGGGCACTGTGCCACTGCTAATCAGTGCCACAGTGCAGGTGCTCTCCATGTTAAAGTGATATACTGATTGGATTCCATGATTGGGTTATTTGATTTATATGTCAGCCCCTAGTACAGTGCACCATGTGTGCCCAGGGCTTGTACGTCAAATGCTGCTGGTGGGCTTGCAGCACTGGTTGTGCCACCCACAGAAGCCGCTTGTAAAATGTGTCTCAGGCCTGCCATTGCAAGGCCTGTGTGCAGTGTAGCACTGCCATGTTGACTTGGCCAAGTGCACCCACTTGCCAGTCCCTAAACCTTCCCTTTGCTTCATATTAGACACCCCAATGGTAGGCCCAAGGGAAGGGTGCATTGTAAGTATAAGGTAGGACATGCTCTGATGTGTGTAGCATGTTCTAATGGTGAATTACAACCATTTTCGTTTTTCACTATTGAAGGCTACCTGTTCTCATAGGCCAGAATGAGCAGCTAGATTATTACATACTTTTAATCATAACTGACTCAGGGAACATTATAGAAATTCGAATTTAGTATGCCTGAACTCAGAATAATAAAATACATCTTTTAGTAAAGTTTATTTTAATATTCTGTGTTTGCAAATACCACTTTTAGAAAGCAGGTATTTGCTTGCCTAACCATTTGAACCTGCAGAGGCAGGTTCAAATGGTTAGGCAAGCAGGCTGGGTTGCGTATTCTTGTCTGGGTTCGTGAGTGACAGGGCTGGGGAATTCCAGGAGACAGGTTGGGACAGCCCAGTGGTGAATAGAGAGATTTACATCCAGATGGGAGGGAGGAGAGCACCTGGGACATAAATAGGGCTGGGCCTTCCCTCTACAATGCTGTCTACACCCCCTGTGTCTTGTCTGATGTCTCTGCCCTGCACTGTGAAAGGAGAGGAGGAATCATGTCAACTGAGCGCTCCAGAGCTGTATCCTCCCTCCCATGTGCTGGCTCCACCTCCTGTGGGGCGGCTGATATCTCTGCCCTGCACAGTGAATGGAAGAAGAGTCATGTAAACAAAGTGCTCAGGAACTGGTTTGGACTAGGCAGAGGCCTCTCTGCCTTCAGAGAACAAAGGATTTTGGGGTATAAATATTGGGACCCTGCTCCTAAGAAATTAGATCACTTCTGGAACAAGAGACCTTTCTGCCAAGGAGAAGAACTTAGGAAGTTGCAGGAGTTTGGACTGCCCCTCTGCCAGTGTGCTGTTTGCTGGGTTGGCCTGCAGTGGTTGCTTCATTGGCATGGGAAAGGAGAAAGAACTTTGTAAGGACTTTCATCTACAGAATATTCTCCAAGGGCTTCACCTGTGCTTGCCTCCTGCTGAAGTCTCAGGGACAAAAGACTTCACCTCCAGCTCCCTCCTGAATTTCCTTGCTGGGAATTCTGACTCCAGTCACTTGCGTGCCGCTGGGAGCTGGAAGCGCAACGCAACGAGAAGAAGCGTGTCACCGCATCAGCTGAAATCATCGCAACGCCGGAGAAGCGGGCCTTCGTCGCATCTCCCTGGAAGCCTGTGTGTTTATTGAAGCTGTCTGCTGTTGCATCACCGGAGAAGTGTGACGCCATCGGGAGAGTCGCCACCGCATCACTGAAGAAGCGTGTCGCAGCACCTGTCGCGGCTCCAAAGTACAGAGTCGTTGCAAGGCTGCCAGGGCGTCATCGCATCGCCGCATCAAGGGCGCCATCTTCTCGCATCGCAACCGGATCATCGCCTCGCATCAAGCGTCATCTTGCGCACCGCAACGGGTCTGCAGGCCGAGAATCGACGTATCACCTCCGCACCGGTAAGGCTCACGACGAGTCCCCTACCCTGCACAAGCATTGAGGAAGGACGCAACCGTTCCCCTGGGTCACGGAACCGACGCATCTCCCCTTTTGCAAGTCTTTTGTTCACTTTGCGTTACGCATCCAGTTACTTTGTTGAGAACTTTGTCGTATTTACCATCAACTTGAACTAAGAGCCTTTAATCATCTTTTAAGTAATTTTAAGTGTAGTATTGTGGAGTTTTGTCATTTGTGGTGTTGTGTTTAAGTCTGTATAAAGAATACTTATTTTTTATAAAAACCTGTGTGGTGTCCATCTGTAGTGTTATCACTGTATTACTGTGTATATTCACAAATGCTTAACACACTGCCTCTGAGATAAGTCTGTCTGCTCGTGCCAAGCTACCAAGGGGCTGAGCAGGGGTTATTAAGGAGTGTATATCCCTTATCCTGACTTAAAAGTAAGGGTCCCTATTTGGACAAAAGTGAATACCATTGCCAACTAGAGACCCCCAGATCTAACACTTAGGTTTCCACCAGCAGTTATAAGTGGTTCGTCTGACTAGGACTCTCCGTGTCCAGCACTGGGATCGGAGAATCTAGAGGTGGCTAGCGAGCAGTTTTAGAACCAGTTTACTTCTCCTTAAGCTGTTGGCCATGCCCACCTCCCTGCAATTCTGTGATCTTAGCATAGATTTTATTATTGATTTCGGGTTAAATATTTGAATTGAAGTAAAACACTGTTACAACCCAACTTGAAATGCGAAAATAGACCCTTGGATGTATGTTAAATGTAAAGCTATAATCATTACCTCCTTGTCCCCCCTTCATTTCACACGGACATTCCTGCATCACCAGACACCCGTTCCATGTGATTTCTAATCACTTGATAAAAATCCCCCTCCATACTCCTATTTTTCCTTTGTCTTGTCTATTTTCAATGTGCGTACCTCGCGCTGGCCGCTGTTACTCTTTCTGTTGTATGTTGAATGCTAATCCGTCATGGTGGGCCGGCCAGATCTCCTTGCTGCCCTTTCTACACTGTGTCTGTGTGCTCCCTTGCAGCATCTGATTGTATTGAGTCTGGATGATGGTGTTACCGGCTCAGGGTGGCTGGGGCGGTGCTTCCAGGTTGGAGGCCAGCCTAAGAAGCTGCAGTGTGGGGGACAGTGCGGCCTCTCTGCTGCCGTTTTTCGAACTACAGTTACAGTAAGGGTCTCAGAGGAGGCCGTTTTTTTAATTATTTCTCAATACATTTGTGTATTTATTGGATTGGTTGATACAATTCCCTTTCTTATTGGTACTGGGGAATGTTTCCTGGTTATCTGTCATTTACTAGTTGGTCACTGAGGGGTGGAGGGTTAATGCCTGTATCTAGGTGTCTCCCTGCTAGCTTAGTTAATTGTCATTATGGTGGTGAAGCGCACATCTAAACACAAGCATGTGATGTCCTCTTCTGAAGACGAGCCAATTCTCTCCGGAGCAGGTCCAGGGGTGGTGCTGATACTTTTGCTTTACTCTCTGCTTTTGAGGTTCAGGCAATGATTTAAGCTGCTGTGGCCCGTGCTCAGGATGCCAGAGTGGCACCCAAAAGAAGGGGCTCTTATTTTCGGTGGTGGATCTGGTGGATTTGCCCCCTGGAAACCTCTATGGGAAAATTTGTGCGTAGAGAGGAGGTTCCAGACATTCTACAGCATATCCGGAAGAACTTGAGATTTGTGCCTTTTTCATTCTCTGAGGCAGCGGAAGGCATATGTCCACAGTATGTTAAGACCCCTGTTTATGCCATGCCATTTAATGGCTGGATCAAGGACTTGATCTCTTGTGAATAGCGTGACCTAGAACGCACTTCATTTCTGCGCTTTCTGCAGAAGCTTTATTCTCTTAAGGGGAAGTACTCTCTTCCGCACTCTGTTAAGGTGGACACCATGTTGGCCACTCAGATTGGTCGTACGGCGATTAATCCAGAGGATTCTTCTCCTTCTGATGCTACAGACAAGACCGTTGATGGTACGTTTAAGAAAGCTTTCTCTGTTGAGAATTTAACTTTGAAAGCAGGTATCTATTCTGATTATGCAGCTCAGTCCCTAGTTTTGGACTTTGAGAAGTTGGCCATGGCGATTCAGTAGGATAAGGATTGCTCTGAATTGCTGTTCAGATGGAACAACAGGCCAAATTGTTGGCGGACATGTCTTTGGATGTTCTGAGGTCTTCTGCCATCGCGATTGGTTCTCTCTCTGAGAAGTTATCTCTATTAAAGATCCTGTTTAAGGGTAAAATGATGTTTGGGGATTCACTGGACAGCATGATTACCAAAGCTTTAAAGGATTGGAAGCATGCTTTTCCTTACAAGGGGTAGGCTATCGTATCGACTTTGTCGCTCTGGCTCCCAGCTGGGGCACCATCCAGTACTCCTTTGCCCAGGGATCCAGGGAAGAAGCTGTATCTGCTGAATGGGGATCAGACTCTTCTGAAAAATAAGGTGATTGTTCAAGTTCCCTTGGAAGAACAGGGACTGGGCTGTTATTCAATACTTTTTCTGGTTCAGAAGGTATCCAGTGGTTTCAGACCAGTTCTAGACCAAAAGAGAGTGAACGTGTGTGTCAGGACCATTCATTTCAAGATATCCACAATTTAGAGGAGCACTGTATATATATTTTACATTCCACCAAGAGTCCAAAGTTAACCAAAGATACATACAAAATTGTATGTTGCTTATATGCAAGCACAATGACAGAAAGTGCCTTACTGTTCACTCAGTTAAATGACAGCAGGAAAGCATGTTCTAGTTTCATAATACTACAAATGTCAGATTGTTTTTCATCTTCTTTATTTTCTCAAAATGTATACTATTACAAAAAGACAAATGCACATTGGGAACAGCCTATGTGTTTCGTCCCTGTTCTCATGGGACTTCTAAGGGCACTAATCCAACTTGTGGGAAGTCCTGTGTGCTATCATTGTATGTGATTCCAAGAATGCACCTTTAATGTAATATTACAACCTCAAGGGATCCTCTTGTTAACTAAACGGTTGGTGAATTCCTCTACTACATCAATGAATACAGAGCAGGTCTCCCTTTTGTTTGTTCTCCCCTATTGATCCTGTGTTCAGTATTCCGGAGAGAAAAGGACAAGCAACAGTTTAATTGGTGAATACCTTCATGACCAGCATCAGTTACTAGCGGCCCCTCTACAGCTTTTCTCGAGCACCTGGGTGTGGAGTGCCCACTGCTTCTTGTGGGAGTCTCTTGCCAACGAAGTCCGAAGCACTTAGGACTTCGTTGGCAAGGGACTCCTATGGCTGTAGAGGGGCCGGTAGTAACTGATGCCGGTCATGAAGGTCCATTCTTGGAATCACATAACTTGATTGCACACAGGACTAAAGAAGATAAAAAACAATCTGACATTTGGAGTATTTTGAAACTAGAACATGCTTTCCTGCTGTCTTTAACTGAGTGAAAAGTAAGGCACTTGCTGTCATTATGCTTGCATTTAAGCATCATACAATTTTGGATGCATCTTTGGTTAACTTTGGACTCTTGGTAAAATATATATACAGTGCCCCTCTAAATTGTGGATTTTTAGGAAGAGATTTGGGTTTTTTTGGTTGACCCAGAAGAGTGAGCATTGTTTTGAAAATTAGTAGGGAAAAACGGTATGCAGGCGATTTCTGTAACCAAAACCGTTTTCCTGTTGTATTATTCATTTCAAGACGGTGACTTTGCAGTCCACAATTCCATTGGTGGGTGTCCAGGACTTTGACCTCCAGGACGCTTACCTCCATGTTCTCATGGCTCTGGATCATCAAAGATTTCTGAGATTTGCGATAGGGGCCTCCAATTTTTCGTTTGCTGTGTTGCCATTTGGTCTGGAGTTCTTCCGCGGTTCTTCAGAAAACTGTTTGCTCCATTGGTGGCATTGGCCCACAGTCAGCGGATCTTTCTTCATCCCTACCTCAACGACTGGTTGGTTCACGCTCCCTCTTCTGTGTTGGCTCACAGTCACACAGGGGTGGTTCTGGACATTTTGCAGGCGCACAGTTTTCTTATCAATCTGGAACAATCTTGCCTTGTTCCAGCACAGGAACGTCTCTTTATTGGGGCAAGATTTCGTACCGATTTGCGTGTGGTCACCATGCCCGAGGTTCGGGTGACAAAAATCTTTTGCCTCTGTCTGGAGTTGTTTGTGAAATTTGCGGTGTGCTCCTGTGGTGAACATTTTTGCGAGTGTTCTCAATGCCATAGTGCAAAGGGGCATGACAAAAGGGGCTTGCAGAGCGTAGTGCACAGCGGATGCTATTGTACATAAAGACGATCTCAACATATCTGTCTTAGATCAACGCAGTGATGCAACAGTAGAGATGCTGATTTTTAGAATAGACCTGGCCCCGCAGGAGAACTGGAAAGGGGTGTTAATATATCGCCCCCCCAGGACCACTACTAGATTCTTCCCTACAACTGGTGGAGTGTCTTGCTCCCCACGTGAGAAGGGTAAATAACTTCCTATTATTGGGAGATTTAAATGTCCATAGCGAATGCCAGTATAACCCCGATGTCCAGACTCTACTGACGGATCTATCCCTCCTAGGTCTGTTGCAGCTCAATCAGGGGCCAACTCCTATACCTGGCCACACCTTGGACATTCTCTTTTCTAACTCTTCCAATATCAATTGTAAACCTCCTCAACAACTCACCTGGTCAGACCATTCAGTTATAGAGTTTGATATCCAGCACATTAATAATCCTAAAACCCCTAATCAGGCTGTACTGTATCTGTGGATTCAATGGCAGAAGGTATCAGCAGAAAACTTTCAAAGTACATTTATAGAGCAGCAATTCCTGGCATCAGACCATACCGAGGAAGCTCTGCTAAAATGTAATTCGGCAGTTATCACAGCTATCGACCACATTGCGCCGCTTAAATCCTTTTTGAGCCAATCCAAACACCCGCAAACTGCTTGGTTTACTCCTTTATTGCGAAGCCAGAAACAACTATGCAGAAAACTGGAACAAGTATGACGCTCATCACATAATGAGGTAGATGGGGAAAAGTACTGTGCATCCCTGACAAGCTACCACAAAAACATTAAGGTAGCTCGTAAAATGCACCGTATATCTCAGCTGACCCAGGCTGGCAACTCTTCTATAATACTGTATCAAATTCTCCATTTATTCACTAATCCAAAAGCTTGTGAGTCTGCAGACTCGTTCACAAAAATTGTGCAATGACATTGCCTCACACTTTGCCCTGAAGATTGAACTCGTATACGAGAAAATAACAGCAGCTGGTAATCCGTCACAGACCCCTATGGCCTTGGGTCACTTGGAAATGACGAACCAGCTTAAGTTAGAGTCCTTTCCTTCTATTACATTAGCAGAGGTTGGAACCCTGGTTCACAGGATAAAATCCGGATCTCCTACAGATCACATCCCAGTTAAATTTATCCCATCTTTGGAGAATCAGCTGTTCCCCGTGGTGCAGCGTATTATCAATCTCTCTTTTAGAGGGATACGTTCCACGAGAATGGAAGGTTGCCCAGGTCAGACCCATCCACAAGAAATCTAATATTCCATGAACAGACCTATCTAACCTCCATTCCATCTCTCTTCTTCAATTCTGGAGCAAGATAATGGAGAAAGATCTGAATACCCATCTGTCCAACTGTGTCGAACTATCTGGATGTTTAGATCATTCCCAGTCCAGTTTTAGGCCCAAACACAGCACCGAATCTGCGTTACTTACAGTAACGGATAACATCAGAATGACCCTTGATAAGGGCCATTCTACGATTCTGGTGCTGCTGGACCTATCCGCGGCGTTCAACATGATTTCCCATAGTGTCTTGCTCAGAAGATTGGAGGAAGTTGGGATAAGAGACTCAGCTCTATCCTGGATGGAAAGTTTTTTGTCAACCTAGGCCCGTATCAGTTGGCTCCAGCGGGTATGTCATGTTTGAGCCCAACTCTTTTTAACATCTATATTGCTCCCTTAGCCAACCTTATGAGGACATATGGATTCACCCCCATATCATATGCAGATGATACTCTACTCGTCTTTCCATTCGATAAATTCTCATCCCCAGTACAACTGGCGTTCTCCAATGGGATGAGGGCTATATCGCACTGGATGTGGAATAACTTCCTCCAGTGCAATGTAGGAAAAACTGAGATCATGCTTCTGGGAGAAGCCCCCCTCCTATCGAAGCCAGATTGGCGGCCAACGGATTTGGGCCCTCTTTCCTCTCCTAAGCTCACAGTTAAAAATCTGGGGATTCGTCTTGACAGTGATCTCAGCCTGAAAGAACATGTTACCCAAACAGTGGGCTCATGTTTTCATGTAATTAGCTTGCTGCGCCGAGTTTTCCCCCTGCTTCCTGACTATGCCAGGAAAACTCTAGTCCAGGCGATGGTCTTAAGTCGCCTGGACTACTGCAATGGTCTGCTGATCTCGGCAAACGATGCCTTGCTCAGTAGATTACAGGTAGTACAGAACACGGCAGCTCAGCTGGTCCTCAATGTTCCACCCTGGACCCCCTCACTACCTCTTCTTGCGAAATTGCATTGGCTTCCTATCCGCCAACGGATTAAGTTTAAAACATGTTGTATCATCCATAAGGCTTTGGTTAATCTGGGCCCTTCCTATCTTGCCGAAAAATGACTGCCTTATGCTTCCTCCAGATCCCTACGATCAGGTGCTGAACACCTTCTGGTTGTACCGTGAGTAAGAAAGACCAGATTGGGAGGCAGAGCTCTCTCATTTTGCGGACCACACCTATGGAATGAACTTCCGTTCCCCCTGAGACCGTGCTTGGAACACTTGCAGTTCAGGAAAATGCTTAAGACCTTCATCTTCTGCCATGACTGATTATGACAAATGTGCTGCTATCCTTCATGGTCCTACTGAAGCGAAGAGATACCCCTTCGGGGGTCGATTCTAGCGCCATATAAACAATTACAAATGCAAATACAAAGGTTTTGAACTCTGAGTTGGGAGGGTCGAGCTTGGATGGTGGACGGTCTTTCCTGCCAGTGGTCTCAGAGGCCTCTTTACAAACTTCCTCCCTTTCTGCTGCTTCTCCGGTTCCTTCTCAGTGCCCAGACATTGGGGGTGTCTATTGTTCTGTTTGCCCCGGGCCTCTTGGTTACCTCATCTTGTGAAGATGAAGATGGAGTGGTTGTTGCCCCTGACTCACTCTCCCTTGGTGTTTCCTGTGTTGCAGCTGGATGTTCTGTCCAGGGTGCGCTTGGCGGCCTTGAGGTTAAAAGCTTAGGTCTGCTGCATAAGGGTTCCAGCTGGTTTGACCTCGACTCTGCAGGCTTCTAGGTGCTCCTCTACCACCAAGTCGTACTTATGGCACTGATGTTCTTTCAGTAATCGGTGTCAGGATAAGGGTTTAGACCGTACGTCTTCTTCCTTGTTTGATGTGATGCTGCTTCGGCAGGACGGGGCTTCTTTAGGGTTGAAGGTTGCCTCCCTTAGACTTCATTAGGCTGCAATTAAGGCTTTTCAGAGTTTTTTTATTAATCTGTTGGATCCCGATGGTTTGGTGGGTGTCTTTTCAAGGGGTTGCGTAATGTTCTTCCTTCTCCTCTGAAGCATTTCCCTTTGTGGGATCGGTCTTTGGTTTTACAGGCTTTGATCTCTCCTCCGTTTGAGCCCCTGGTTTCTGTGAATTTGCATCTGTTGTTCCTTAAAACTTTCATTTTGGTGGCTATTTCCTCTGCTCGGCGTTTGAGTTAACTGGGCGCTTTGTCTTTCAAGCATCCCTTTAGTAGTGTTTTTGATGTAAGGATCCTTTTGAGGCATGTCCTTTCCTTCCGTCCTAAGGTTGATTCCCAGGTCCATCGGGACCAGGAGTTGATTCTACCCTCGTTTTGATTCTCCTCCTTCCGAGTTTGAGATGCGGCTGCATTCTTTTGATGTCAGGAGGTCTCTCCTGATTTATTTGGAGCGGGTGGGTACCATTCGGACATCCGATTCTCTGTTTGTGAATTTTGGTTCGTGAATAGGGGGTTGCGTCCTTCCACTAATTCCTTAAGTCAATGGTTTCGGACTCCGATTTCTCTGGCCTACAAGACAGCCGGTCAGGTTTCTCCCTTGGGTGTTCAGGGTCATTCCACGAGGTCTATGGCTGCCTTTTGTGCTGAGGTCCAGGGGGCTTCCATTTCTGCGATCTGTTGGGTGGCCACCTGGGCTTCCCCTTTGTCAGTCAGTCATAATAGCTTTATTTCGATAAAAACACATCTTAAAAGCTGTAGAACAGAAGTAAAAAAGCTATACTATTAAAAACAGAATACATTTCAACAAATATTAAATGTAACCCGATCATCTAGTTGACAAAATTCATCCAATGCCTTATAATAAATAGTAAAAATAATTTTTTCCAGCATAAAAAATAGAGAAAAGTGCAATTTAAAAAGGGCGGGAAACACATAGCAGCAAAAACACTTCGAGATTAGCATTCAATGTTCTTGATCTAATATTCAATGCCCATCTCAAGAATTTGGCCAAACCACACGCATAAAGGGCTTGCGCGTCGGATCTTAGAATACGCAGCGCCACAGAATGACTGCGAGTGCCCAACTCTCTGCAGAGTGGTTAAAGCCAACATTCCCTTGGCGCTTTGTAGGCTGGACAGACTAACATAACATGCGCAATTGACTCAGAATTGGACTCACATTTCGGGCAAGAAGATGGTGTTTGATAGGGAGCCTTCCATTGCGCAGTCAGGTCTCGTGTGAGGAGTGAACCTACCCTAAACTCAAAAAACAGCCCTGTTGTAAGGTTTTTGTATGACATCTCGGTATGGTTCAAAACGAGTAAAATGCTTGTGTTGCATACCTATTTTGGGATCAAGGAAACCCTTGTTGCTAACCCAGGACCAGTACGCCTTCTTGAGTTCTGCCTTTGATAGGGCGGTTCTGTTTATCCATGCCTCTTTAAGATCAAGATCATACAATAGAGTTTTTAGGTCCTTTAACCAATTGATTTTATGCCACCCATCCATACACATTATTTCGCTTAACCCCGCTGCATACTTTGATAGTTCTGGTGTCCACCACAAGCGGGCCCACAACAATAGGGGGCAAAGTCTTGCTAAATCTCTAAATGAGTGGCACCCAAGATCTTGCAATGAGGGCTTACTGGGGGTCCTCTGGGGAAGCATCATAAGGTCTTTTAAAAATGTATTTGCTGATCTCAAAATTTGGGCCAAATTGGTAAAACCCCAGAGTTCTGCACCACAAAGGGTTGAACTCACTCCTCTAGCCTTGTAGATATCGATAGCGGGGGCAATAGGTCTACTCGTTGAAGAGCGATGCTATTTAAGTATTGCCCGCTACCCTTTTATGGTTCAGGAGCATTTTTTGCATGTGAGAACTCCAGAGCATGGATTCGGAGATGCGAATACCCAGATAATCAAACACAGTGACCCTCTCTAATGGTACAGAATTTAATACAGGTGGGGTCCTAAGATTTTTAGGAGGATTCAGCACTAAATGCTTTGTTTTCTCAGAGTTAATGACAAGCCCTCTGTTAGTGCCAAATGACTGGAAGCTATCCAAAAGACTCTGCAGGCCCCTCAGAGTCATTTGAGATGAGGAGGGTATCGTCAGCGAACAGGAGGGTGGGAATTTTTTCGTTCGCCAGGGCAGAAGCGTCAGATGGTATTCGCTGTAAATGTTCAACCACCCCATTCACATAAAGCGAGAATAGGGTGGGAGCTAAAACACAACCCTGGCGGACGCCCCTGTTTACTGGAATTCTGGTGGTTTTCTGCCCTTGGGAACCCCATCTCACTTGGGCATAATTGCCTTCATGGAGGCGCACCAGCATGTTTAAGATGTTCATGGGGACCCCCTGTTCAGCTAGCACCTGCCACAGGCGCTTCAGAGGGACCAGGTTGAAGACATTCTTTAGGTCGATAAATGCGAGATAAAGACTGCCCTTGCCTATGTGGACCACCTTCCAGTATAGAAGAAATAGCCTAAACACCTGCTCATTTGTCCCAGTGCCAGCTCCAAAGCCTGCTTGGTAGTCGGAGAGGACCCTATTTTCATCAGTCCATTCCAAGATCCTCTCCAACACCACCCTCCCAACAACCTTTTGAACTGAGTCAATAAGGCTTATTGGGCGGTAGTTAGCGGGGTCGTCCCTGGCCCCCTTTTTAGGTTTCGCCTAAGTGAAAGCTGCGCACTGCGCAGCTTTTCACGAAGGTGAAACCTAATGAGAACAGTAGAGTGGCTTGGGAATCCGCCCTCTGTTCCATTGGCTAGCTCCATAAATGGAGGCTAGCCATTGGAACAGAGATCTGTCCGTCACGGCCGGACCATATTCATTGGCGTTCCCGGGATTTCTTCCCTCTCCACCCTTTTCTGATCGTCATCGCGACGTTCCCACCACCCCCTCCCGCTGTCCGTTCCCGCACCCCCCCCCCCCCCACTGTCCGTGTGCCCGTAGGTGCTTGTATTTTTTTATTTTCTGCCTCTGTAGCTGTGCTTCTCCGGTTGTAAACGCAGGGCTGGAAGAAATGCAAGTGAAATCTCTGGAGACTTTGTCCTCTGTTAATGCAGGTGTCTGCCTCACTGTTGTGCCTGCACTATATAAGCACAGAACCCAGGACGTGTGCCCAGAAGCAGGCGCTCTGCGCCTCCAAAGGGTGGCACGGATGGGACATCAATAGCCCTTCCCGCCATGGATTGAACAAAAGAGAGGAACGGAAAGAATGAGATCATACAGCTGAGATGCAGGTCACGTGCCCATGTGTGGGTGCAAAACTTCACAAGCTGCGAGAGGAAGAAAGGAATCAATTGTGCGATCGCACAAGAGACGGGCTGTGCCAGAGACGCGTTAAAAAGGTGGGCGAGGCTCCAGGCTGTCATCGCTTCCCTCCATCCCACATCCTCTTAGCGGGATCCGTTCGCAGCAGTCAGTCCCCGCAGGAAGGGGAAGCAGCTGAGCTGAGGCTGCTGCTGAGCGACAGGATCTGCAGCCACCAGCAGCCGGCCTGCGGGATGCTGCAAGGCCCCGCCCTCTCCTTGTGCCATGCGTGCATTTCCTGCCTGTACCACAACACAAGCACCTCACTCATCCCTGAGCCGGCGGATGCCATGCCTGTATCTCTTTCCTGGCATCAGTCACTGCTCCCCCTACCTGCCACCGCTGCACAGGCTTAAGGCCCCAGCCACACAGTCTGCAGGTAACGTGTGTGCGTCTGCACGCTTTGTGTGTGGCTGCAAGGCTTTTCCCCACCCCGTGATCGGTCCTCCTCTCCTGGAAGGGCTCGCCCTGAGGTGTAGCCTCATTACTGTCCGTTGGTTTCGTTTTTTTTTTGCATTGAATAAGCACAGTTTTGGTTGGGTTTTCCCAGCTGTTCGAGTGCCACTAGCTCCTTCCCACTGCTCACGTCATCAAAAAGAGACAGCTCAGCCCTGGACCGTGTGTTTTGCATTCCCCTAAAGACCTGAAATAACGGGTGGGGGCTGCACTAGCGTTACGCATCTGTTTTCTCTGCAGTGACACCAATGCTGTCCTGCCCTTCGTCGCCCCCTAGAGGCACCCATGGAGCAGGAGTGTGCAGAGGCCCTCAGCCAAGTCTTCTCCACTGATGGTAAGCATTCCTACCTTTCTTGCCATATCAGCAGCGTTCAGCGTTATTGATCAGGGTGGAAAATGCCCTGAAGTGGGGGCTTTGGGGGCAGAAAGGTGCCGAGTAAGGCATCTTAATTCCGAACTATTGGAAATGTTGCCACCTTGCAGAGACCTAAAGATCTTGAGGCTCAGCCACTGCACACGCGCGCCCCCCCCCCCTGCGCATCCCTTCCCAGTGCATGCCTCGCGCTCACTCTTTACCTCTAACCTATGCCATGCTCCCTTTCTTGTGTATCATTAATACTTACACGTAGGGTTGGCAGGCCAGGATGGCGTAAAATGAAAAGACAACCAACAGGTGGGTGTTAAGAAGGCTGTGACATCAAAACATTCTAGGAGGGCAAAGGTAACGCAAGAATCTACCCCACAGTTCCGCCCCCCCTCCCCTATGTCTTTTTTTTTGTCCATGAAGCCAACCCTGGTTCCTTTTCCGAGGATTTCTTACAATGCCTCCCATGGACAGTGCAGTAGTGACTTCTCTTACCTGCACTGGTGAATGCCGTGCACAGCCTTCACAGGGAATCGCAGAGGTGCAGAACGGAAGTATGTAATGTCTTGTTGTCCAGGTTGAGAGCCTAAACCTGTTTGTGTTTATTTGTTTGTCTAACACGAAAAGCGTGACTGTTGCCTCTAGGCACTGCACAGAGGGACCGCCATTATTACTGCACTGGAGAGACCTCACTGTAGAGCGTGACCCTCACTGCAGGGCTGCACAGAACAGCCCTCCGTGCAGTACTACACAAAGAAGCGCTTAATGGAGAAATGCACAGAATAATCCTCATTACCACACTACAAACAGTACCCCCCTCAGCAGCACTGCACTAGAGGGCAACACTGCAAGGTGATAATCATTTCATCACTGCCCAGACCGACTCTAATTACAGCACTGCACACTGTGGCCTGCTCTGCAGCACTGCACACTGCCTCCTCCTCTGCAGCACTGCACACTGTGGCCTCCTCTGCAGCACTGCACACTGTCTCCTCCTCTGCAGCACTGCACACTGTGGCCTCCTCTGCAGCACTGCACATTGTCTTCTCCTCTGCAGCACTGCACACTGTGGCCTCCTCTGCAGCACTGCATATTCACATCTCACTGCAGCAATGTGTGTGTGTGGCTGGCTCTGGGTGTGTGTGTGTGGCTGGCACTGGGTGTGTTTGTGTGGCTCTGGGTGTGTGTGTGTGCTAGTAATTGCTGTCTGCTGAGCTCGTCCGTAGGGGAAATAGGTCTCACATTTGCGAGAGATTAAGCTAATGGCAATGCAAATGACAATGCCAATTATTTATCTGTTTTCAAAACAAACACATAAATACAAATTTTGTCATTTACAATGCCAATAGCTCAAACTTTTCCAAAGGCAAAACCAATGCATTGTAAATGCTTGTTATAAATGCGAAAGCATTAATTAAGATGGTAATTAATTTTGCCCATTATACGGGGTCAGTCCGAAGGAGATCTCCAGGAATATCATCTGGGCCCGCTGCCTTAGCCGGGACTATACGCTGAATGGCGGTTTCCACTTCCAGCTCAGAGAAAGGATATCTATTGGGTTCCCCAAGGCCTATTCTGAAATCAGTAGCTATGCCTTCACACAGGGCTTCCTCTGGATTCGAATAAAGTTTCAGGAAGTGGTCGTACCAGGTTTGGCTTAAGATATTACTAGTGATTAATTCACAATCAGGTCTCGTCTTGATTCTAATCAAATTCCAAAAACAGCCAGCATCCTTCTCGACACTGGCCGTTTTCAGAGCCTGCCAGTGCTGCTCTTCCCACTCTTTCTTAGCTTTGGACACTGCCACCTTATAGTCCCTTCTTGCTGACTGAATCATAGGGAGGGACTTGCTTTTAACAGCCACAACCAGGGCAGATTGTTTGCGTCTACAATTTTTCGTATGCCACCTATCATTACCATTGGGCTTCTTGCGGGCTAGGCAGAGCCCTACTTCGACGGTTGTACAGAAAAAAGTTCCCATTGGTTTTTTCATAAATCTTGGGAATCCTCTCGGCAACATCTAGATCTGTAAAGACCTCTCCCATTTCACCTAAGGCCTCTACCATGGTCTCTCTAATGCCATATACTTTCTTCTCATCTAGAGCAACTCTATGCCATTTCAAATGTCTACCACAATTAGAGGGGATTACTTCCCTTGTTGACGTTAAATTTCCTATATCTCTAAATCCGGAGTTGGGCAGCCATAAGGATTTTAAAGTTAAACATAATGGATTATGGTCACTATCGACGGTCGGTGTTATCACCATATCCATCAAATGCCGCCAAAGTTTGTAATTTAATAGGATGTATTTTATTCGCGAGAAGCAACCTACCCTATTATAGGTATGTGCCCCTTTTGAATCGGACAGTGTCCTACCATTGGTTGCCCTTAGCCCAAATTCTACGGCTAGAGAATTCAGCTGAACAGCCAGTTTGGTCCACCTTTTTATCGCGGGAATGCTCAGCGGGGGGATTCCCCGCTTCGCATCATCCTCTTCAATGTCAAGCACCTCTTCGGCAGCGAGAGGTTCAAAAGTGCAATTTACATCTCCCGCTACCAGGATGTGCGAATCATGAGGGCAATTAGAAAGTTTAGCTTCCAAAGATGCAACTATAGAAGATTGAACTCCGCCTTTTGTTCCTCGGACATAAATGTTAAAAATTTCCAAGGTTCTGCCTCCTTGGTTATCCCTGATGTTTAATCTTTAAAGGTCAGGAGAAATACATTGGATCTGTTTCGTTGTGCAATCTAGGGAGATGCTAATCCATATTAGTAGGCCACCGGAGGGGCGCCCCTTCCCTGTTAGTGATGGTACTGCTGGGACACAGTAGGGAACAAAGCTCACTTTATAATGGGGCACCATACTCCATGTTTCTTGAAAGATACAAACAGTGTAACCTTTAATAAAGCTGTTCCAATCTGGCAAGGGTAATTTCTTAGAGAGGCCAGCCATATTCCAACAAAGGATCTTTAGGCTTGGGCTATCTGATTTAGAATGCCCCAACTCATTAGCTGATTCGGGCTGGGCACAGTTAGGTTCTAGAGAACAATCTGTCAGGAAGGGGCTTGCAACTGTGTGCCTAGGGTAATAAGCCATTCACGGTGAGTACGAAGGTTCTAGTTGGAATGGCCTAGCCTGATTGTGTACACTCTGTGTAACAATGGTGACAGTAGACGGATTATCAATAGGAGCTAATTCAGAATCATATATATGCACAGTTAATATTTGGGGAGTTGCTGTTAGTCAATCATTGTCGCTTAATTGCGACCCTCTAGATAGCTCTGAGACCTCATCCCTTGTAATTGTACTAGAGGCCAGTGGAGAACATCTAAATTGGATACCTGAAGTGCCAGAAGGGCAAGTCCTATACTCTAGAGCAATAAGCCCTCAGCCAGGTGGGGGGGGGAGTCAGCGTGAGCTCAATAGTGTCTAATCGTTGAGCTCGCGAAGAATGTCTTGTTGCCTTGATAATGTCCTCTCTTATTATCGATCGGCATCCCCTAACATGTCTGGTCCAATGTATGACCTTGTTGCTTAATGAATCCCCATATTCACGACCAATAGACTTAGGAACATTGACCATGAAAACTGTCTGCTTCGAGAACAATGGACGAGGGTGGTGTCCGGAAAGATGTAAACCGGGCGCTGCTACATTATGTAGAGATACCTAGGATGTGGAGGGTTTTTTTTCGGTGTAATTAGGTTCGGATGGAACATTAGTTTGCTTCCTGCACTGTGCCAATAACACATTCTCGCTAGATGGTACTGACTTGTGGGTTGGAATACTATGTGTAGGGAGATTTTTTACAGAACATGCTCTACCTACTTGGTTTAGATTTCTCAACAATAGATTTGGGGGTTGGAAGGTGGCTAATGAGTTATGTGGGCTACTTAGCTGATCGATGGAGGGAGGTGCTTTTCAGTTGGGTTCTTTGATAGGTATCCTGTAGTCTTTAAGGACAAAGATAACTGACGGGCTGTGTCTTTAAAGATCTCACTCTAGAGGTAGCTCTGTACTGAGACCAAGAGCGAGCCATCTGATTCAAAGCTGCTGGGCACTCCCAGCGAAGGACTATTAGCCGGCCTGATAGTATCTGCCTTAAACTCCAGGTTTATTTCCATATGCATCAGTGCTAATTCCTGTACTAAAATTGAGACTGCGCCTGGAAAACAGTCCTCCGTCATCCCTTGTAATTCCCCCTGATTTTTTTATAATAATTAATTTAAAATGTCAGTAGCGTTAAAACAGTCTTTTCTTAAATAAAATCTCTCAGATTACACAGCTAGACTGAAGAGCATCAAAATGTAATGTTCTTGAAGTACATAAAGTGGAAAGGGGTAATTCATTATTTGAATCTGATAACATTTAGCCATCAGCCCATCTAAGCCCGGCTCTTAAACTTTTTGAGCAGATCAGTAGTTTTAAAAGTTTCTGATTTAATATGCTCACAGTCTAATTCACATGAGGTTAATGTGTAATATAATTGTTGATAATGCACTTTTAATTCTCTAAGTTTGTTTGTGATATCAAGCCAATAGCTAACAAACAACGTTTTAAAATCTATCACAAATACCTTGCTAGATTCATTTGGATTACATTTAACACTGCTGGCTTCATTTTAAATTACTATGATTTTATTTCCCCCATTGTTGTGTCTTGGCTTGAGGCAAGTATTTTCCTTATCTTAAATTGTCACTTGGCATGCAACCTTGCTTTTTCAAGAATCCTGTTTTCCAGCACCCTCGATATGACTTAATATGTTGTATCTGCTCATTAGTAGGTCTTGTGGTTTTGACATTGTCTCACTCCTTATGATTCACTCACAAGGTTAATTGTATGCAAAGGTTTTTTTTTCTTTAAATTGTTAAGAGTTGGTTTGAAAGTCTGTGGTCCTTTATAGGTCCCCTTAAGTGAGTACCATGTACCATAGTGAGATGTATCATGATATGCATTGATTTAAAAAACTGTGTGACAAATTCTTAGTACGTGCACCAAACATTTTGTCACAGAGCTCGCCACTGGGCTGGTTGTGGGCTCTAAAAATTGTGGACCTGAGTCCAACCATGGTGACCGAGATAATGATCAACGCCACCCTAACAGAGGGTGACATGCCCGCCGCACCTTAACCCAGGCCCTTAGTTTATATTTAAAGAAAGTAATCCAATTAGAATTAAAAAAACAGTAGTTGTGCCATAGATCTCCAAAAAAGATATGTCACGCCAGGAACCTAGCAGTGCCACTGATTTTGAGTCGGTATCAATATAGATCGCTTCATTGACTGTTGGCATGTTGTGTTTAATATGATTTCATGTGTACCATTTAAATAATGAGGTGCAAATGTGTATCTGTGAGTGCTTCCTCAGCTACAGTCTTTCTCTCCAAAAGGCAAATCTTCAGTAAAAAATGCAGTTACTGCCTCACGTATTCCTTTCCCCCAAACAAGAGGCTTCCCTTAGACTACGTGATAACTCGTATCCAGAGTTCCGATCTCAGATGGATACATATAAAGAAACACACGTCATTCAGTACCTACGTACTCTCATTCATCCACTACACATATCCTCAGCAACGGGTGCCGAGCGCACAAAAAATCAGAATCAGATTTTTTCTCTTCTAACTCGAAATTTTAGGCCGAAACATCTTTACATTAGAAAGTGGACAATTCTGATCATTATCTGTTCGGTTGCGGTATTTTCAACTTTGTCCAGCAACAGTCCATTGCTGTGCACTACAGTTTTATAAAGTTGCCTCCTAACTACACTGCTACTCGGGGCATCTGCGGGTGTGTGGGGTTTGAAGATTTTACATTATAATAAAACAACGTATTTATTTAAACAGTTATCAGTATTACTTGGACAAATGCAAGCTGCAAGTACTAAGTACTCTTTCTGGCCTTTCATTGGTGCGATATCTCCTGAGCTGTGTTGCTGGTTGACAATTACGTAAAATGGCGCCTCCCAGGAAGGAGCATGTTAAACTGCGTTAGAGGAGGATCCAGAATGGTATTTATATAATGCTTTAAAAAAGAACATACATAAGGGTTATCGTCTATACTTCCATTCAGTTACAACCCTCTTTCAATTGCTAAACTGCACAAGTCTCACACACGGTTTGTTTTTGTCTCTTGCAGTTGATGCGAAAATGAAGGCGACAGTAGAGAAACTGGCACGGATTGTCATTGAGATGGGACCAGAGAGGGAAGCGATTATTATTCAGAGAATGGCGAATAATCCTGAGTTCTGGTACGTAGGCTCCATGGTGTGCCCGCTAGTTTAAGTATTGAAAGACTTTGAGTCGTGAAAACGGTTTATAACCTGCAGGTGTTCGTTGTATTTACGATTGGCTGTGAGGAACTAGTTTTGCATTCTGTTGTAAGGCCTGTTTTCCTTTTGACCAATAATGTCCGAAAATCCAGCCCTTTTTGTGTGTCAGGAGGGATTGGCAGAATCTGTCTGTTTTGCTGCTTTGTCTTTTGACATCCTTCCGTTCCGTTCATTCCTGTTGCGGCTGGTGACATTTGAAAGTGGTGAGGCGTAAAAATGTTGGTGTAGTACACCGTGCGAGGGAGCGCAGCAAGCGCGCCCGAACCACTTAAGGGAGGTTGGGGGGGTTCTTTCCCCGTGAAAATGTTGAAAAATTAGCAGGCAAATGGTGGATTTTCAAGACTTTCGGAAGCCATTGTGCTTAACAGAAACAGGCCACTGCCTCCCCTAAAACTATCATCAGTTCCAAGGCCTTGTGAATAAACCATTCTAAATTGCAATAAACCACAATTAATTTTAACAATGTTGCATAAATAGGTTGGATCCGTCTACTGACCCAGTGCCTACGTGAGATAAAGTGGCATTCAAACTAGCCCATCAGAGTAAAATGCCTACTTTTTCCACATAGAATTGAATATCAGATTGGTTAGTGTTTATTTTGTGAAACTCAATATCATGCATAAAGGCACCATGTATAAACAAAAAACACATAAGCATACTGAGATAAAATATATACATGCAACACATAAAATGTTTTCTCTACCTGTGCTTGTCTGTTTCCTTTATAAATCATTTGTTCGAAGCCAAGTACACAGGAGGTGAATGAAATCTTCATATGATATAATTGGCTACATATAGAAATATTCATTTGAAGAAAAAAAGAATTCAATCTTATAGACTGTCAACCAAACTTTGAACCGGCTAGCTTTACAGTTGAAACCCGAAACGTAAATATCCATCACCCCAAAGCCAATTGTTCAAACAGTAATGTAGAATGCTTTATATAGATTTACATTTAAACAATCAAGTATGGTAAAATCCTTTCAAAAATTATTAATAAGGAGCAGGAAGATGACCAAAATCTTTGTGTTGAGTAGGTTTAATATTACAATAAGTATGTTTTATATACTTTAAATTTAAATACTTTGTACATCACTGCTAAAGTGTCTGGTTAACCAGTACTTTAGAAAACTTGTATAAATATTTACATGAAATATGTATTGGTGCATGGAAGAAACCTAACTTTCTCAAAGTTGTATGGGTTCACACATTCATATTATTTAACACCCATGAGGCCACCAACAAAATATTACTAGTAGATAACTGTATGTTCCAACAAGAAAACAAACATTGTTATATAATTTATCAAAGTGAAATGAGCCAACATTCAGACCCCTTGCATGCAAATATAAGTGCTCCCTTATAGATGTAGCATCACTACAGATGGCAATTCGCATCAGAGTCTGCTAAAGTAATGGAGTTGTTGAACAAGAAGTTCTTATGCCTTAATATAATTGTTTGAACTTTTTTATGGTGTGTTGAGTATTAAGTATGAGGTAATGAGTCATGAGTAGATCTAAAGATATGCAATAGTGTCAAATCTAGTATGCTCTTCAGTTCAGAAATGAACCCTATCATTATAAATGAAGTAGTATTATTAACAAATCCACTCAGTATCAGTCCATATGATGGTCAGTGGTAGAGATTGTTAAAAAAAAATACGTCCAGGATTCTACAGGCCTCCACCACACAGCAACACTACAGTGTATCAGTTTGCAATTAGGAAAAGAGCAAACAAACTACAGCTTCATCTAACGAACAGCCAGAAGAAAATAGTTTCTCCTAAAGGCCACTGCATTACAGCAAAAGTTTGTAAAACGAGACTGTATTCAGGACTGACTATAATCCCTGGATGAGGACTGACTATAAAGATGAAACCAATAAATAATATCCTTTAATTCTTACAAGACTGACTGTAGCCCAGTATGCACCATCTTTAAGTATGTAATGGAAGGTGCATGGTATCAGTGTGTCAGGCTATAGTTTGTAAGTTAGTGCAAAGCTTGCCAGAGTGTAGGATATTCACAAAACTGGGTCATGTTTGTTGGGTAACTTTGAAAAAAGTTTGAGAGAGAGCTGCATTAACTAATACCCTGAAACAACACTAAGCTTATGTGGCTTTATAATGATATGTCTGAATTACTCTCAAGTCATGCAAGGTACTGAAACATAAATTTAACACATGGTGCATTTGCTTTCATAGGTCCCTGGACCTGCAGTATACTTGAATGGCTGCTAGCAATACAAAGTAAACAAAAAGTATATTTGTTAGCACCAATGATTCACAGCACCACGTGCATTTCCATGGTTTCTATTTGTACAGAAAGTTTGCACGCCGTTCTTTAATGTGAGCAAACTTTTCAATTGTTCTCTTGTTGAAATCTGGAATCTGATTTATTAGTTTCTGTTCTATTGACAGCATGGCCAATGCATTAAGTCGAGCTTGGGTTATTGTGTTCCTTAAAAATGTTTTTATCCATTTCAGTGTTGAAAAGCATCTTTCAGCTTCAGATGTTGTCATAGGTGTCGTAATGACAATTCTCATCAATTTAAGAGTCTCACAAAAAGAAGTATGCAAGTTGTTTTGACATAAGAATATTTTATTTATCAATCTTTATTTTGGCCATATGGCCATCAAAGATATACAATAAAAACATATACAACCATTGTAAAATCATCAGAAATAATCAATCAATGCATGCTTATACAATGTAAAATTTTTCCATTCTAGGAGTTACATACTAATAAAATTGCAATTAAAATTGAAAACTTTAAAATTGGGTGGGAGCCTGTGACTTCAGAATACGGGTGCGAGTGTGCCAGACATTGGTGAGAACTTTTGCTAGTGCAAACACAATTGGGCTTGAAACATCGGTTTTTAGGATTCTGTACATCGGGATATACTCCCTACAGCCAAGGTTTCTGATAAGTGGAAGGAGCCAATATTTCCTCGCTGCCTTGTAAGTTGGGCAAAACAGGACCACATGTAAATCGCTTTCCTCAGCACCTGCGCATGCCGGGCACTGCTTGGTGGAGGGCGGTGATGACCAGGAGCTGGTAAAAGATCGCAGAGGCAATGTGCCATATCTCCATTGGAGAAACAGCTTCCTGGCCAGCACGGGGGACATGGCGTCCAAAACCCTCTCCAGCCTGTATGAGTCCTTGCTTTGCGCAAATACAGAAGTTAGTGACCCCTCACCCTGACAATCTAAGGCCATAGCTATTTTCTGTTCGTGGTAGACAGTGGCCAGAGCTCTCCGTGAGATATTTAATGAGGCATTAGCAGGATCGGACCAAAGGTCAGGAAACCCCAGTCTCGCACAGGATTTTTGTATATATTTTATCCAGGGGATCTGTAACGCTTTTGGGTGGGTCAAAAGCTCCCTCAGTTCCGACCTATAGGCAGAGAGTTCTTCACTACTCCATAGCCTTCGCCAGAAGGCTATGGGTCGGAGACCTAGTTCGTCAGCTATTGGTCTCAGACCCAGATCCAGCCTCAGGGGGAGGAGCGGGGTGCTGGGCGGAAGTGCAACTATCTGTCTGATAAAGTTGTTCTCAGTTGAGGACCGACTGAGTGAAGATGTATGGCCCCACAATTCCGCCCCATACATAGTGGCACCCCTGGCCTGTGCCTTGTAGATCTGGATGAGCGGCCCCAACGGACGGTATGTGGAGCCATTCATCATCCGAGCGATACCCCCTGTAGTCTGTACCAGTTTGAGGTTGGCCCTAATCTGATGTGGTCCCCAAGACATGGTTTCATTAAGGGTTACACCAAGATATTCAAAAGTGGAGACTCTCTCAAGCCGTGACGCTCCCAATAATGGATTTGGACGTAATTTTTGACTTGGGTTCAGGACCATAAACTTGGTTTTGGCCGCATTGATTTCTAAGCCCCTATCAGTGCAAAAGGCCACAAATGAGTCGAGGATCCTCTGTATCCCCATTGGGGTTTTAGACAGCAGCAGGGTGTTGTCTGCAAACATGATTGCAGGCACCCTGCTGCCGTTCAGTTTGGGTGCGTCAGTATATTCAGTGGCGTTTAGGTGGGCGATTACCCCGTTGACAAAGAGGCAGAACAGGGTCGATGCCAACATACAACCCTGCCTAACCCCCCGGTCAACGGGGAATCTGTCCGTCAGTGCCCCAGATTTCCCGCACCTCACTCGAGCATAGTTGTTGTGATGCAATCTCTGTAAGATTATCAGGATATCCGGGGGGGACACCCATCTCGGCCAGAACGCTCCAAAGTTTCCCTCTGGACACCAGGTCGAAGGCGGCCCTCAGATCCACAAATATTGTGTATAAGCTGCCGCCCTCGAATATCGCTGCCCTCCAATAGATGATATTCAATCGAAAGACCTGATCCACTGTAGAGACTCCCTTCCTGAATCCCGCCTGGTACGGACTAAGGACACCCATCTCTTCTGCCCAGTCCTGGAGCCGGTTCAACAGTATCCTACCGAACAGCTTCTGCGACACATCGATTAAACTGATTGATTGGTCTGTAGTTGGCTGGGAGGAGAGGCGAGCCCTTTTTGAATATGGGAACCACCTCCGCCCCCAGCCAAGTACTTGGGATTTCCATGCCGCTCAGGACTCCATTAAACAGAACGGCAAGGTAGGGGGCCCAGACGTCGGGCTCCTGCTTAAATAGGTCCCCGGGTAGGCCGTCCAATCCTAGTGCCTTTCCCGATGTGAGTCCTGCTATTGCAGCCTTAACCTCCCCCATCGTTATTGGATCCCCCTCATAGTCAGGCCAATCAATACCGGTGTGGTTAGTGGTTTCTCCCGGCTCAGAGCTATAAAGGGATTGAAAGTGTGCCTGCCACACCCCTGCTGCAATGTTTGGCTCAATTGCCGATTGTAGATTCCCCGACCCCCCGTTTGCTACTCTCCAGAACATTTGGTGGTCTCTTGTTGCGAGGGACTTAGTGAGCTCCTCCCATTGGTTCTCCTCCCATTCGATTTTAGCGTGGGCGATAAGTTTTTTGTATGCCCGTCTGCTTTCTCTTAACTTCTCTCCACCTAGACCCTCCTTGATGCTTCTAAGGAGTTCCCCCTTTGCCTTTCTGCAGGCTGTATTATACCATGAGGATTTGTGTAGCTGCCCCCTCCTTGAATTCGGTACTTTACTAAAGAGGTTGGGGGCCGCACCCTTTATGAGGTCCTCGTGGGCCTGGTACAATTTGTCATGTGAATCTCTGTTGCCCACCCCAATGACTAAATTTCCCACAGTTTCCAAAATAGGGATTAACCCTGCATAAAGCCTCGGGAGTTTCTCTTGGCTCGAGGCCAGTTTTTCCCACCTGATTCTTCTCCTGTTGTTATCCAGTAGAAGTTCAGGTTTGTAACCCTCCCCAGATGTTATAGAGGTTTGAAGGCCGGGGTGAATGAGCTCAAGTTCAAGGGCATTGTGATCGCTGTCTAGTCTTTCCGTGACCCTAAAATCCTGAATAGCTGGCCAGTTCGCTATCTGTACCAGGACATACTCCAAGCGAGATTCTCTTCCCACTCTGTTATAGGTGGTTCTGCTAGGTACGTCCGAGTTAATACGCCCATTACAGGCTCTAATTCCAAACTTTAGGGTGAGAGCTGTGATCTGCAATGCTACGGGAGTCCATGCCTTCGGGGAAGGAGCGTCTACCGAAGGCACTGACCACCTAACCTCTTCTTCCATCTGAAAACCCTCTAGGAGGCCGGGCAGCGGCTCAAAATGGGAGTTTAGGTCCCCTCCCACTACATAGGGTAGATCTCTTGGTATTTCAGCTAAATAGTCTGAAAGTTCATCTATGGTGGGCGATTCCCTGGCAACTCCCACTGGCCTGGAGTAGATGTTTATTAGAGCGAGTTTCGCTTGGTTCGTCCAGGACAGTAGAACCACAAGGATATCATCGGATGGCACCGGTAAACGTGAAGCCTCACAGCCTAGGTGGGATGCCACCCAGGTTGTGACCTTTGCCCTCCCACCTGGCTGGGATGGAAAATGACTGGTAACCCTGGTGCCTATATTCTTCCCTTGCCCAGGTCTCCTGGAACATGCAAACGTCCCCAGTCTCAATGTAAATTACCCAGTCTTGAGTGGCCAGCTTATTAGCTAGTCCGGCCACATTCCACCAGATTAGTCTCAGGTGCTCATTAGGAGGGATTACAGGGCTGGAAGTGTGGGGGGAAACGATACCGGATGCTACACCAATTGCTACATCGGGGACGTTATCAGCGGTAAATCCAGATGGCTCAGAGAGATCACAGGGACCATTGTCCAGGGTCGCGAGGTTGTTAGTGGACAGTCAGTCAACCCCATCCAGCCCGCTCAAACAGTTAAAACGGTTGTAGTGAAAATAGGGTGTATCAGGTGGTTGATAAATTGGACGTGGGACATATTCCCTATGTCTGGGTCTCCGTTCTACCCTTATCCAATTGCCTTGCGGCGGGACATGATGCATGCGGATGGGTGGAAAGAAGAAGGAGACTGGCAAAGTCTGTATGGTGGAATCCAATGATCTGTTTGACCCTGCATAGATATGTAAAACAGTACCAGGGTCTCTGAAGGTCACCATTATGCAGTCCCCTATTATTGTTTTCCTCGTCTTCCCCAACCATGGCACCCTTCTGACCATGATAATCTCGTTATTGAAGTGGGTTGGTAAGGGTCTGTTCCAATTCAGCCATTTGATGACTTTTCTCTTGAGAGATTGGAAGTTTTCATTTTCACCCCTTTGTAGAGTGGGGGCACCCGCTAAAACCACCATAAGGCTATTAGCTTCCGGTGGCAAGTCTGGTCTCCGTGGTCTGGGAGCGGGCTGGCCAGGGGGAGAGGGGGAGATACTAGCATTGGGGGGGACCCCGGGATTTAAGCCTGGAACTAAACTGGGGGGGGCTGGATCTATTATCTGAGGAGGCATGGTGTTTGAAATATTTCGTGGGATTGGAACAGGGTTAGCCATAAGTGGCTGCAAGGGGGGAGCAGCAGCGGCGCCCTGTAAGGCTCCTACATTAGAGGGAAGATTTTGTTTGTTGGGGAGGGTTCCTGTAGGTGGATTGGGCCCGGTAGGTCTGGTCTGCTTGCTAACCGTGGTGTTCAGGGTAGTTAGGGTTGCCTCTAGGATGGTAAGCCTGATCTCTACTTTTTTCAGACTCTCGCTAATAGGCAGCAAGAGGGATCTGAGTAGGAATTCTATGTTCCCCAAAGATGCAACGGGGGGTACTGTGTTGGGCGGTTTCGCCCCTGGATCCCTGTTCACAGCAGCAGTGGTAGCATTTGTGCCCTTGGGGGAAGTGGCGGTATGCAAATTCTCTCTGGACCTATCAGGGATGAGTACAGGCTTATGATTTTTACCAAAGTCTGAGTGGGGTATCTTGGTTTTCCCCTGCCCCCCCCCCCCCCTCGTCTTCCTTCTGCGCTTGTTGGGTGGAGGGCCATGCACCTCCACCACAACAATTTGCTTGGGCTTATTTTTCCTAATTTTGACTGCGGGGGGTGTTTGGGTGACCAAGTCGACAGCCATATCTGTGGGGATTGAAAATGGGGTAGCCTCCGTGATCTGTTCAGGCAGTGTACCGGGGTTTGGAATGCTATCCCGTAGTAGTAGGGGGACACCTTCTTGGGTTGATAGATCCTGGCTGCCATGAAGGGCGCTTTCCTCTTGGGAGATGGGATAGGGAATTATCTTGCTAAGAGGTCTGTTTTTCATGTTTTCAATAGAGCGGCGGCGCTCTGCCCTGCGCTTCTCTAAGGAGCTTTCCTTTCCCCCTTCGCCCTTGGCGGATTTGAAGTAGTTGTCCAAAGTCCTGGTGTTGCCTCCCCCCGCCCTTGATGGGGTTTCACATAGGGCCGGTGAGGGCATGTTCGTGTCCTAATCCGTAGTTCAGCTGAAATCAAGAAGGTGCAGGCGAAGAAAGTGGGCCCAGCCCAGCCTCCTTCAGCCCCTTACGGCCACAGACGGTCCCGCCCTTGTCCCGGGCTTCTCCCGGGACGCTCCCGCGCAGCGGCCCGTGTAGCTCCTTTTGACAAAGTGGAGGGAAAGATTATGGGCGGGTGTTCGGGGCCAGCAGGGAGAGCAGCCTAGGTGTGACTAATAGGGCTCGCAGGGACTCCTGGTAGAGTGAGTCCCTGCCTCCACGCTCGCAGCCCTGCCGGCAGCTCCACTCACCCCGAGGCAGCAGCTCCTTCCAAAATCAAGGAGCGGTGTTTGTATGGCGCTGCGGGACCCGCGAAGCGGGTCCTGCGAGATCTTCCTTCTCCAGACGAGGTAACCGCGAGGGCTGGCGGACCAAGTTGCAGGCAGCAGAGTAAATGTCCCAAGCAACAGCAGCAGCCAAAAGGGAATAAGAATATATATAAAGCCATGGCACCACCTGTAGCCTGCTGAAAGTCCTGTCTTCCATACAGGATTGATAGTTCAGTGCGCATCGTGACTTATGTAGCATTGGATATGCTTCACTGTTTCATTGAGAGCTGCAGTAGGAAAATATTTGCTATGTTTTTGAAACGGGCCACTATGCAGTAGTGTTGCACTGACTAGATGCCTTGTAAATGCAAAGCGCTCCTTGACATGCACCATAATAATGTTGCATACTTCCTTTCCTTCCTGAATCAAGGTGTTTATCTGTAGTTTGCGGTTTGTAAATCGAGAATCATCTGGCAATTCAGAGTCCAAATTATCAATGGATTCTCGTACTTTGTTGATGCTGATCATAAAGGCTGAAGTGTATTTTTGGGCAGATACAGTATCAATGTCTCGTTTTTGTAATTGCTCATACAACATATTGACGTGTAGCACTATACCGTGGAACAAATAAAGAAAAAAAAGAAACTCCCTGTCTTCCAGAGTCCTGGTAAAGCCCTTTATAATTTATTCTTTCTCTAGTATTTATACCCAAGTGATATTTTGACACATGTTATATAAATAGTAATGTGTAGTTCATCTGTTTGTTTTTTGACTAAATCTTACTGGTCATTGGACCCCCAGAATGGATACTGACTATAGGTCACATCCACAGAGTGGCATTACCAACAATGTATGGTAAGATTGGAGCCCCTATATCTCGGTCCTGATGAAAGCCATGTACCCATAGGGACGTTTGGCTGAAACATGTTGACCCACCCCACAACATTTATATAGCGGTGATGGGATGATTGTTTCCTTATTTACAGCGCCACTGTTTTTAGATACCACACAGTTCCCTTACAGAATAAAGTTGCATGGGGGTACTGTGATGGCCTCTTAAAACTCACTTTTCTTTTTCACTTTTGGGCCCCCACTCACTTTAGAAAGTGCATCCCTGTTGCCAGGTGCATGCCCGTCCTCCACCAAACGGGGTTTCTGGAGGGCGAGGACTGGCAGATGATGAAGCATGACACCTGGTGGTGTGTGATGCCAGTCCATCACTTTTTGTCAGATGTCCCTATAACAATTTGGCACATCACATTCACTTGGTCACACTCTAGAAATGGTCTCTTTTTGTGATAAAAGCCCTTAGCTTCACACACAGAAGTGGAATCAAATGTACGGTCTTCTGTAATAGATTTCATGCATTCTAAAAGGTCACCCCTGTGTTTGTGAATTATATTGACAGCTCGGATGTTGAAGTTCCAGCGAGTTGCAGACCCTCTCGGTATTCTTTTTGCCACTATCTGTTCAAGCACTTCAGTCCGTTTTGGCGAACAGGAAAAAAAAGCAGTAATACCACCCAACTCTTTAAAGAAAATTCTGCATCTGGATATTTTTGAAGCAGCTTGTTCCATGATTAGATTTAGTTGGTTGGCTTAGCAATGGACATAGTGCGCATTTGGATAGATGTCTCTGATCTTTTTTTTAACTCCACCAGAGGCACCACGCATGACACTGGCACCATCATAGCTCTGAGCAATTAGCTTCTCTTTACCACTGTGAAAATATGCTCAAGTTCATTAAGAATAGATGCTGAAATTGTATCTGCAGTTGAATCTTTAAGATTCGCAAAGTACCAAAATCTTTCTACTACCTTGGAACTGCCATCAATGTAGCAGAAAACAAGTACTGACTGCGTATTGGTAGAGACATCAGTTGTATCATCGGCCTGGATAGCTACGTAATCAGTGCTTCTTATTTGCTGTTTAATAGTTTCTTTTGTTACCTCCAGCATACAGTCAAGCAACTCATTCTGGATTGTCTTGGAAGTGCCTTTAAATACAGTTGCACTTTTTAGGTCTCGCCTGTCGATGCGCATGCGCATCGAGCTTGCGAGACTATGGGGGCTTATCCACTCTTTATCCAACTTGCAAGGAATCGTGGCGATTCCTTGCAGTGCACGAGACATTTTAGCTCAATGCGCATGCGCAAAGAGCTTAAAAGCGCGTGCACAAGCCCCCAGCCGCCTGCATTCCCTGCTCTCTCTGTTACAGCGTCCCCCAGCTCCGCCTCCTCACTTTTTGATTGCACGGCCGTTAGGCCGTGCCTCCCCTAATCTACTCCCCCCTCCTTCTCCACTCCCCCTCACGACGCACCTCCGGATCCGCCCCCTCCCCATTTTCTCTACCACCGTGAAACTGTTTGGTACACGACTTCCCCTCTCTGTTCCTGCACACAGCCAGGCTCTCCGAACACAAAAAAAACTTCAGCCGCATTACAAGCTACATTGTAGCATTGCACCTAAACAGTTAAGATTCCAACCCACAAACGCCAGAACGTCCCCCCTCTGTTCCCGTACACAGCCAGGCTCGCAATTCAACTCCCCCTCTCCAGACGCCAGCACCTCCCCTCTCTGTCCCTAGCCAGGCTCTCTGAACACGCCAGCACCTCCCCTCTCTGTTCCTGCACACAGGCAGGCTCTCCGAACACAAAAACACTTTAAACTGAAATCATGGACAAAAACAAATAATGACAGACGCATTAGAAGCTACATCGTAGCATTGCACCTAAGAAACAGTTAATATTACAACCCACAAACGCCAGAACGTCCCCCCTCTGTTCCCGTACACAGCCAGGCTCGCAATTCAACTCCCCCTCTCCAGACGCCAGCACCTCCCCTCTCTGTCCCTAGCCAGGCTCTCTGAACACGCCAGCACCTCCCCTCTCTGTCCCTGCACACAGGCAGGCTCTCTGAACACAAAAACACTTTAAACTGAAATCATCGACAAAAACAAATAATGACAGACGCATTACAAGCCACATCGTAGCATTGCACCTAAGAACCAGTTAATATTACAACCCACAAACGGCAGAACCTCCCCCCTCTGTTCCCGTACACAGCCAGGCTCGCAATTCAACTCCAGTCCTCGCAACCCGCCATAACCCCCAACAATACGCCGGACCTGCTGGGACCATTCTTTAATCCCATTTACATGAACACAAAGCCAGGCCACAGACTCCAAGGCTTTCGTCAACAAAACTACAGGATGCTAGACTACTTTAAGCGCCGTCGTCAAGATTGTAATCACTTGTGAAGTTCCTTTGGGGATGTGCTAATTTAGAACAGCAGGATGCGAGCCGTGTGTTAGCTCGATAACAACAACAAACGCCCCCCCAAAAAAAACCCACCGAAAGAAAATACTTACACTAGAAACGTGATACTTTTTTGCAAAACGTAAACAATCCCACTGAACGCAAATACTAACATTAGAAACGTGAAGTTTTTTTAACAATACTTATTTACTTTACCTAACCATGCCTAGTATTTTACAACTTCCCTCTACAGCGTTTTATGTTCCCTTCAGTGAAACATTTCCGATGTTGCCTTCTTTTGGATAACCACCATATTTCTGATACATACACATTAAGGGAGGCATCCGCAGCAGCCTCACCCTCACTCATCCTCAACCTCTCTTGCTATTTTGTTAAGGGTAACTTGCAGCACACATTTCAAGACGAATTACAGTAAGGGAGGAAATGGCGTCTGTAAACGTTATGTTTTTTAGATCAAAACTCCTATACTTTACATACCATCTACCATCTTATAAATCGCCCACTGTATTTTAACGTTCCCACACACACATTAATGGAGGCATGCTATAAAAATAACAACACAACTTTGATGGCAAATACATCAGTTCTAAACAGTTCGCCACACCTGTCTCTAGATTTATTTATTGCCAAAGAAAATTATCTACCATCTTCTAAATCGCCCACTGTATTTTAACGGTCCCACACACACACATTAATGGAGGCATGCTCACCCTCACCTACCCTCACCCTCACTCACCCTCAACCACTCACCCAACACATCACTCTCGATCACCATCAATATCTCACTCTCAACACCTCACCCTCAACCACTCACCCTCAACCACTCACCCTCAACCACTCACCCTCAACCACTCACCCTCAACCACTCACCCTCAACCCCTCCCCCTCACCCTCACTCATCCTCACCCTCACTCACCCTCAATACCTCACCATCACTAACCCTCAACCCCTCACCCTCACCCTCACTCACCTTCTCTCACCCTCAACCCCTCACCCTCACTAATTCTCAAGTCCTCAATCCCCGTTACCCTCACTCACCCTCAATACCTCACCCTCACTAACACTTAACCGCTCACTCACCCTCACTCTCACCCTCACTCACACTCAACACCTCAGCCTCACCCTCCTACAGACACATTCAAGGGCCTCATCCAGAGCAATGATCACTATTTCCTCACTCACCCTCAACACCTAAACTTCAACACCTCACCCTCACTCACCCTCAACACCTCACCCTCACTCACCCTCAACACCTCACCCTCAGTCAACCTCAACACATCACTCACCCTCACTCTCACTCATCCTCAATCACCCTCAACACTTCACCCTCAACACCTCACTCACCCTCAGCCCTTCACCCTCACTCACCCTCAACTCCTCACCCTCACTCACCCTCAACACCTCACCCTCCCTCACCCTCAACACCTCACCCTCAACACCTCCCCCTCACTCTCACCCTCACTCACTCACCCTCAACACACTATCACACTACAACCACACACAAACACTTACCACCACAGCATTACTTCACTCACCCTCAACACCTCCCCCTCAACCCCTTACTCACCCTCACTCTCACTCATCCTCAATCACCCTCAACACCTCACCCTCACTCACCCTCAACGCCTCACCCTCACTCACCCTCAACGCCTCAATCACCCTCAAAGCCTCACCCTCACTCACCCTCAACGCCTCACCCTGATTCACCCTCAACCTCACTCACCCTCAACGCCTCACCCTCACTCACCCTCAACACCTCAACCTCACTCATCCTCAACACACTATCACACTTCAACCACACAAAAAAACACTTACCAACACAGCACCACTCATCACCACTGCAGCAAACAAAGGTCATACAATAAAAAAATGTACGCTTTTAACAGTCACACACACAACAACAGATATCAATGGGCACTTTCACCAGGCATACACACACAACACTCATCAGTACTGCAGTAGTATGTATAAATGAGACTGTTGGTGTGCAAAATACGGATGTGTAAGTGCAGAGTGATGCTGTGCTGTTGCTCAATGGTACTGTGGGGCTGCAGAAAGATAAAGTGGTATTGCTGCGTGTTGCATTCGTGGACATCAGTGATGCCATTGTTGGGAGAAGTGCAACTGTTGTGGTGCTGAGTTATGCAGTGGTGGTAATTATTAAACACCAACACAGCACCACTCATCACTAGCACAGAACAACATATCACAACAACAGCATTACTAAGCACCACATTAACACCACTCAGCAACACACCAACATCACTCTGCACCACCACAACAGCATCATTCAACAACAACACACTATCACACTACAACTACACACAAACACTTACCACAACAGCACCATTCATCACCACTACAACATTACTCAGCAGACAAACGTCATACAATAAAAATATGGACGCTTTTAAGAAGCACACACACCAACAGCTATCAATGGACTCTTTCACCAGGCGTACATACACAACAGTCGTCAGTACTGCGGTAGTATGTATGAATGAAACTGTTGGTGTGCTAAATACTGCTGTGTTGGTGCAGAGTGATGCTGTGTTGTTGCTCAATGGTACTGTGGGGGTGCAGAATGAAAAAGTCGTATTGCTGCGTGTTGCATTCGTGGACATCAGTGATGCCATTGTTGGGAGAAGTGCAACTGTTGTGGTGCTGAGTTATGCTGTGGTGGTAATTCTTAAACACCAACACAGCACCACTCATCACTAGCACAGAACAACACATCACAACAACAGCATTACTAAGCACCACACTAACATCACTCAGCAACACAACAACATCACTCTGCACCACCACAACAGCATCATTCAACAACAACACACTATCACACTACAACCACACACAAACACTTACCACCACAACACCACTCATTACCACTACAGCATTACTCAGCAGACAAACAACATACAATCCAAACATGTGCGCTTTTAACAGGCACACACCAATAGCTAGTAATGGCCACTTTCAACAGGCGTACACACACAACAGTCATCAGTGCATCCTTTTACCATGCATACACCCTCACAAACAGGCATCAGTCCACGCTTTCAACAGTCACACATACCACCAGCTGGAAGTGCACGCTTTAGAACAACTTTTTTAACGTTGCACACACAATTACAGCTATACAAGCATGCTTGGGTGCTGTACTGTACTGCAGTATTATGTCTAAATGAGACTGGTCGTGTTCTAAATACGGCTCTAGTGGCCAAGAGTGATGATCAGATGTTGCTCAATTGTAGTGTGGGGGTGCCGAATGTTAATAATGTGCTACTGCTGCAGAAATGGACATAAGGGATGCCGTGGAAGAGGAAAATACTACACACAAGGCAAGTGCGACCGAAAAACACGTACGGCAAAACGGAACTCAATCCATGGCAAAAAATAAAACTAAATAGCAGCCATTGATAAAATACAAAACACACTCTAATGAGAGGAGCCAGACAGAAAGTAAGTGAGAGCAAAGCAAGACCGAAAACAATAATTACATTAACATCACAATAAGGAAATGCATAAACAAAAGTATAAGAACTCACAATAACACTCTTTAATAATAAGAAAATGAAATTGTCATTACCTGTCGATCGTAGCAGCTCATTCCCTGAAATGTAGAAAATATAAAAAAACACACACACAAAGAGAACATAAACAGTGCATACATAATACTTTTAACTACAACAAGCAACGAACACAACTAAAAATAATAGCAGCGGCGAAAAAAGTCACATACGGGTACAAATGACACAAGAAAAAGACAAGTCAGAGGAAAAATAAACATCACAGTGCCACCTCAGGCGAAACGAAACTACAGAAACTACATACCAGGAAGACACTAGCAAAGATTAGTCAATGCATGGCGAAAAATCAACTTAAACACGAGCATTCATTCGCATAAAGAACAAGGAAAAATCAAAACACAAGGAAAGTGCGCGCGAAATAATAACGGACGCAATTTCAAAGACCTAACACATACCAAAAAAAACATTGCTTCATGTTACATTTCAAAAGATTCCCATCATTCAAACATCTATCTTTTACAACAGTACTAAAGGATATTGTAACTCAAAAGTCGATAATACACAAGGCGCAATACAAATAAAACACTCATACATCCTAAAAAAACATTATTAATTATACGTATATACACACACAAGTATTAATACATTCAAATTCATGTACTCAATGTTCAAAAATGTACATCTTACCAGTCAAACGACGCAGCAACAACCACGGAGGAATAACACACCTTTACCGCACGAACATTCACACCAATGTAGAAAAGGCCCCGTTGACGCACAACAAATGCAACGCTACGTCACACAACGTAGAGCTGCGATTGGCTAAAAATTACGTAACGCTAAACATTACATCACCATCAACACAAAAAATAGAACGCTAACATCCCTTACGTAACAAACGTAAAGGGAAGACATAGCGTACTACTCTTTACCAAAACAGAAATTAAACACAGTTTAAGTAAATACACTAAATACTTAGAAATCGTATACACATACTAAAAAAAAAAAAAAAATACATTATAAGCAACATTAACACATGCTAAATACTCACATATGACAATCACACCCTCAGTCACCCTCACTCACATCCACTCAACCTCACTCACCCTCAACACCTCACCCTCACTCACCCTTAACACCTCACCCTCACTCACCCTCAAAACTTCACCCTCACTCACCCTCAATACCTCACCCTCACTCACCCTCAACACCTCACTCGCCCTCAGCCTCTCACCCTCAACACCTCATGCTCACTCACCCTCACCCTCAGTCACCCTCAACAACTCACAATCACTCACCCTCAGCACCTCACCCTCACTCAACATCAACACCTCACCCTCAACACCTCACTCACCCTCACTCACCCTCAACACCTCACCCTCACTCATCCACAACACCTTACCCTCACTCACACACAACACCTTACCCTCACCCTCACTCACACGCACTCACACTCAACAACTCACCCTCACCTTCACTCACCCTCACCTTCATTCACCCTCAACACCTCACCCTCAACACCGCACTCACTCACTCTCACTCATCCTCACTCACCCTCAAGACCTCACACTCACTGACCCTCAACACCTCACCCTCATTCACCCTCAGCCCCTCACCCTCAACACCTGACCCTTACTCACCCTCACCCTCAACACCTCAACACAATAACTATCCCTCACTCACCCTCAGCCCCTCACCCTCAACACCTCACCCTCACTCACCCTCACACTCAATAACACTCAACCACTCACCCTCACTCACCCACAACACATCACCCTCACTCAACTTCAACACCTCACCCTCAACAACTCAATCACCCTCACTCACTAACGCTCAAAAATCCTCACACTCACTCAGCCTCAACACCTCACCCTCACTAACCCTCAACGCTTCACCCTCAAACAGACTCACGCACCCTCACCCACCCCCACCCTCACACACCTTCACACCCTCAACCTCACACATCCTCACTCACCCTCACATCCTCACACACCCTCACTCAACATCATGACCTCAACCACACCCTCACATGCCCCCACCCTAACACACCCCCCACCCTTACACACACCCGCACTCACCCACTCTCACACATCCTCACACACCCACACACATTCTCAATAAGAATCACACCCTCACCCTCACCCACAATCACTCACCCTCAACCTCACACCGTTACCCTCACACCATCATCCAATAACCCTCAATCACCCTCAACGTCATTAACACTCACTCACCCACACTCACCCACAAAACCTCACCCTCACCTTCACTCACCCTCACACTCATTCACCCTCAACACCTCACCCTCATTCACCCTCAGCCCCTCAGCCTCAACACCTCACCCTTACTCACCCTCACCCTCACGCACCCTCAACTACTCACCCTGACTCACCCACAATACATCACCCTCACTGAACCTCAACACCTCACCCTCAACAACTCAATCACCCTCACTTACTAATGCTCACCCACCCTCACCCTCACTCAGCCTCAACACCTCACCCTCACTCACCCTCAACGCTTCACCCGCAATGACACTCAGGCACCCTCACCCACCTCCACCTTCACACACCTTCACACCCTCAACATCACACAACCTCACTCACCCTCACACACCCTCACTCAACCTCATGACCTCTACCACACACTCACATGCCCACACGCTCACACACCCCCACCCTCACACACATCCACACTCACACACTCTCACACATCCTCGCACACACACTCACATTCTCAATAAGCCTCATAGCCTCACCCTCGCCAAAAAACACTCACCCTCACCCTCACACCGTCACCCTCACACTATCATCCCCTCACCCTCAACACCTCATCCTCACTCACCATCAACACACTATCACACTACAACCACACACAAACACTTACCACCACAGCACCACTCATCACCACTACAGCATGACTCAGCAGACAAAGGTCATACAATAACAACATGTCCGCTTTTAACAGTCACACACACAACAACATCTATCAATGGGCACTTTCACCAGGCATACACACATAACAGTCATCAGTACTGCAGTAGTATGTATAAATGAGACTGTTAGTGTGCGAAATACGGATGTGGTAGTGCAGGGTGATGCTATGTTGTTGCACAATGGTACTGTGGGGGTGCACAAAGATAAAGTGGTATTGCTGCGTGTTGCATTCGTGGACATCAGTGATGGCGTTGTTGAGAGAAGTGCAACTGTTGGGGTGATGAGTTATGCTGTGGTGGTAATTATTAAACACCAACACAGCACTACTCATCACTAGCACAGAACAACACATCACAACAACAGCATTACTAAGCACCACACTAACATCACTCAGCAACACACCAACATCACTCTGCACCACCACAACAGCATCATTCTACAACAACACACTATCACACTACAACTACACACAAAACAACTTACCACAACAGCACCACTCATCATCACTACAGCATTACTCAGCAGACAAACATCATACAATAAAAAAAAATACGCTTTTAAGAAGCACACACACACACAGCTATCAATGTACTCTTTCACCAGGCGTACATACACAACAGTCATCAGTACTGCTGTAGTATGTATGAATGAGACTGTTCGTGAGCTAAATAGGGCTGTGGTGGTGCAGAGTGATGCTGTATTGTTGCTCAATGGTACTGTGGGGGTGCAGAATGATAAAGTGGTATTGCTGTGTGTTGCATTCGTGGACATCAGTGATGCCAATGTTGGGAGAAGTGCAACTGTTGCGGTGCTGAGTTATGCTGTGCTGGTAATTATTAAACACCAACACAGCACCACTCATCACTAGCACAGAACAACACATCACAACAACAGCATTACTAATCATCACACTAACATCACTCAGCAACACACCAACATCACTCTACACCAACAAAACAGCATCATTCAACAAAAACACACTATCACACTACAACCACACACAAACATTTACCACCACAGCACCACTCATTACCACTACAGCATTACTCAGCAGGCAAATGTCATACAATCAAAACATGTGCGCTTTTAACAGGCACACACACCAATAGATAGCAATTGGCACTTTCACCAGTCGTACACACACATCAGTCATCAGTGCATCCTTTCACCATGCATACACGCACACAAACAGGCATCAGTCCACGCTTTCAACAATCACACACACCACCAGCCGGAAGTGCACGCTTTAGGAAAACTTTTTTTACGTTGCACACACAATTACAGCAAAACAAGCATGCTTTGCGGCAGGACAGTACTGCAGTACTATATCTAAATGACACAGGGGGTGTGATAAATACAGCTCTAGTGGGCAAGAGTGATGATCTGATGTTGCGCAATGGTACTGTGGGGGTGCCAAATGCTGCTAATGTGCGATTGCTGCGTGCTGCAGAAATGGACTTCAGGGATGCCGTGGAAGAGAAAAATACTAAACACAATCCAAGTGCGGCCAAAAAACACGTACGGCAAAACGGAACTCAATCCATGGCAACAAATAAACAGAAATAGCAGCCATTGATTAAATAAACAACATACTCTAATAAAAGGAGCCAGACAGAAAGTAAATGCAAGCAAAGGAAGACCTAAAACAATAATTACATTACCTTTACAATAAACAAAATCATAAACAAAATTATAAGAACTCACAAAGACACTCTTTAATAATATTAAAATAAAATTGTCATTACCTGTCGATCGTAGCAGCTCATTCCCTGAAAGGTAGAACATATAAAAAAAAAACACAGAAAGAGAACATAAACTGTGCATACATAATACTTTTAACTACAACAATCAACAAACAAAAAATACTGCATAGCGGCGAAAGAAGTCACATACTGGTCCAAAAAACACAAGCAAAAGCAAAGTCAGAGAGAAAATAAACATCAGAGTGCGACCTCACTACCTCACCCTCACTCACCCTCAACACCTCACCCTCATTCACCCTCAGACCCTCACCCTCAACACCTCACCCTCACTAACTTCACCCTCAACACCTCTCCCACAATTACACACCCTCACTCACCCTCACCATCACTCACCCTCACTCAACTTCAAGGCCTCACCCTCAGTCAGACACACTCACCCTCAACCTCAATCACCCGCAACACCTCACCCTCACTCACCCTCAACACCTCACCCTCACTCACCCACAACACATTACCCTCACCCTCAACACTTCACACTCACCTACACTCACTATCACCCTCAACTTCACTCACGCTCACTCACCCTCAAAACCTCACCCTCATTCACCCTCACCCACCCTCACCCACACTCACATTCATGACCACAAAAACACACCCTCACATGCTCCCACACTCACACACCCCCACCCTCACACACACCCGCCCTCACAAACAATCACACATCCTCACACACCCACACACATTCTCAATAAGTCTCACACACTCACACTCGCCCACCATCATTCACCCTCACCCTCACACCATCATCCCGTAACACTCACTCACCCTCAACATCACTAACCCTCAACACCTCACCCTCAACAACTCATTCACCCCTCATCCTCACTCAGCCTCAACTCCTCACCCACACCCACCATCAACATCTCACCCTCACTCACACTCAACACATTACCTTCACTCACCCTCAACACCTTACCCTCACTCACCCACAACACCTTACCCTCATCCTCACTCAAACTCAACACATCACCCTCATCTACACTCAACATCACCCTCACTCACCCTCAACATCTCATCCTTAACACCTCACTCACCCTCACTCATCCGCACTCACCCTCAACACCTCACACTCACTCACTCTTAACACCTCACCCTCAGTCACTCTCAACACCTCCACCCCTCACACTCAACACCTCACCCTCAATAACACTCCCTCACTCAGCCTCACTATCACTCACCCTCCCTCAAGACCTCACCCTCACCCTCAATCACCTTCAACACCTCACCCTCACCTTCACTCAACATCACCCTCAACGACTCACCCTCAGTTACCCACACTGACCCTCAAAAACGCAACAGCAATCTGCCTCTCCATCATACACCCACTATCCATCATTCACCCACTATCCATCATTCACCCACTATCCATCATTCACCCACTATCCATCATTCACCCACTCTGCATCATTCATCCACTCTCCATCATTCACCCAATCTGCATCATTCACCCAATCTGCATCATTCACACACTCTGCATCATTCACACACTCTGCATCATTCACACACTCTGCAATTTTAGGAATGTTAGGCCATTTTCATACACATAAAAAAAATTTCACTACGGAAAACAAGGGCGTCGACGGAGTACTGCATCAGATACGTTAAACACAAAAAATACCTTAAAAAATTGACCTAAAAGGATGCAAGGATGTTAATCAGGCTTAGGGCCAAAAAGTAAATCTAATTCGTACAATATTACAAAAATATTACACAAAGGAACCGAATACAAATATGTGGCAGGAAGTGAGGACGAGCATGTGCAAAGACAAAAAGTGAAACAGCCAACTTTTTCGTGGGGCAATAAACAAGCACTATTCATCCGGAGAATGGGACGGATTAAAGACAATAGTCAACAGTTACACTAAAAACAGTACGCATACAACAATAGCACTTCGTCACACGGAATTCCATCTAATATAAAGGAAATATTACGGAAATACAACTATTCGGAAACAGTCAACTTTTTATGAGGGCAATAAACAAGAACGATTCATCCGGTAAATGGGACGGATTAAACACAATAGTCGACAGTTACACAAAAAGCGATACGCATACCACAATAAAAGTTATTCACACGTAAGTAGTTCGAATATAAGAAACATATTACTAAAATAGAACTATTCTTTCACAAAAAACAAACAAAAATACATTACATCACTGTACATGTAATTCATACATTGCTACGAATAATAAAGTCAGCAAAAAATGAAAGTTTCCTTTCATACATCAAGTAAATCAATAACATATTATCCGACTACTTCTGCATCACACGAAAACATCATGCAGACACAACTTACATCTATATAATAAAACAAATTTATCACTTCAAAGTTCAAAAAACAGCTTTTGTACGTCAAATTAACCAAAAAGGCAAACAATACATTACATTACAGTTTAACCAAACATATGCATTACATATCGCCAATAAAAAACTAAACTTTAAGTTACATTTCAAACATTTACAAATATTACGAGCGAAATTAATACATTTCAAAAGTATTTAACTTACACATAGTATATATACTACATTACATTACATTAAAACAAACTTTAGATTACATTCTTACCTGTCAAACGACGCAGCAACACCACAGGAACAAGAACACGCCTTCCGCTCACCAACATTCTCGATATCTGGGGAATTCCACCGTTGACGTATGCAAATCGGAACGCTACGTCAAAAACGTCGCGCTCCGATTGGCTAAAAATAAACGTAAACAAAAAACACACACAACTCAAAAAAAAAAACTAGACCGCTAAACATAGAAGACGTCGACGTGACGCAATACGTCGGCCATTTTGAAAAAAAAAAATAATAAACGGACTACACAAACACGTTAAAAACAGAACACACACTTTATACAAAACATACACACTTACATTACATACAAATATACACATAACACCGAAGGAATACAAATGCAACATTTGACACCACACCCCCTAACACTCACCCTCACACCCTCAACATCAACCCTCACACACTCACACTCACTCCATCAACACCCCACCCTCACCCCCTTCAAACGCCCTCATTCACCCTCATTCACCCTAACACACATCACACTCTCACACACCCTTTCACACACCCCTCACACACCCCATCACTCACGCTCTCACAGACAACTTCACACACTCCCTCACTCACACTCTCACACACTCCCTCACTGAGCCTCTCACACCCGCTCAGCCTCACCCTCACTCTCCCTTACACTCCCTCACCACCTCAACATCCCTCACTCTGCCTCCCCTCCCATCACACTCACCCTCACCCCCATCACCCTCAACTCCCTCATACTAACACCCCTCATCCACAACACCCTTAACACTCACACCACTCACACACACTCACCCTCACCCCCCTCACCCACCCACAACAGCTCACCCTCACTCAGCCTCAAAAAATCACCCTCACTCACCCTCACTCACCCTCAACCCCTCACCCTCACCCTCACCCTCACCCTCACTCATCCTCACCCTCACTCACCCTCACCCTCACTCACCCTCACCCTCACTCACCCTCACCCACTCTCAACACATCATCCTCACTCACCCTCACCCTCACTCACCCTCAACCCCTCACCCTCAAACGCTCACCCTCAACCCCTCACCCTCAACATCTCACTCACACTCACTCTCAATCCTCCTCGCTCAACAACTAACAACATCACTCACCCTCAACCCTTCACCCTCAACACCTCACCCTCACTCATTCACGCTCAATGCCTCACCCTCAAACACTCAACCACACTCACCCACCCTCAACGCCTCACCATCACTCACTCACCCTCAACATCTCACCCTCACTCACTCACCCTCACTCACCTTCAACGCCTCCCCTTCAACTCCACACCCTCACTCACCCTCAACTCCTCAATCACCCTCAATACCTCACCCTCACTAACACTGAACACCTCACTCACCCTCACTCTTACTCTCACTCACACTCTACACCTCAGCATCACCCTCACTCACTCACCCTCAAGCCCTCACCCTCACCCCCTCAACCCCTCACCCCCTCACCCTCACTCGCCCTCACCCTCAACGCCTCACCCACAACACCTCACCCTCACTCACCCTCAACTCCTCATTCTCACTCACCCTCAACACCTCACCCTCACTCACTCACCCTAAATCACCCTCAACACCTCACCCTCAAAACCTCACCCGAAACACCTCACCCTAAACTCCTCACCCTCAACACCTCACCCTCAACACCTCACCCTCAACACCTCACCCTCAACACCTCACCCTCACTCACCCTCAACTCCTCACTCACCCTCACTCACACTCACTCACACTCACTCTCACTCAATCTCACTCACCCTCACTCACCCTCACTCACCCTCACTCACCCTCACTCACCCTCACTCACCCTCAACACCTCACCCACAACTCCTCACTCTCACTCATCCTCACTCAACCACCCTCAACATCACTCACCCTCAACGCCTCAACCAACACCTCACCTTCACTCACCATCAACATCTCACCCTCACTCACCATCAAAAAATCCGCCTCAACCCCTCACCCTCAACAACTCACCCTCAACCATTCACCCTCAACCATTCACCCTCAGTCACCCTACCTCCACCTCAACTCCTCACCCACACCCTCAACACTTCACCCTAAAAACCTCACTCAGTCTCAACCCCTCCCCCTCTCCCTCACTCACCCTCAACACCTCACCATCACTAACACTCAACACCTCACCCTCACTAACTCTCAAGCCCTCAATCACCCTTCCCCTCACTGACCCTCAATACCTCACCCTCACTAACACTGAACACCTCACTTACCCTCACTCTTACTCTCACTCACACTCTACACCTCAGCATCACCCTCACTCACTCACCCTCAAGCCCTCACCCTCACCCCCTCAACACCTCACCCCCTCACCCTCACTCGCCCTCACCCTCAACGCCTCACCCTCAACACCTCACCCCCTCACCCTCAACTCCTCACCCACAACACCTCACCCTCACTCACCCTCAACTCCTCATTCTCACTCACCCTCAACACCTCGCCCTCACTCACTCACCCTAAATCACCCTCAACACCTCACCCTCAACACCTCACCCTCAACACCTCACCCTCAACACCTCACCCTCAACACCTCACCCTCAACACCTCACCCTCAACACCTCACCCTCAACACCTCACCCTCAACACCTCACCCTCACTCACCCTCAAATCCTCACTCACCCTCACTCACCCTCACTCACCCTCACTCACACTCACTCTCACTCACCCTCACTCACCCTCACTCACCCTCACTCACCCTCAACACCTCACCCTCACCCTCACTTACCCTCAACGCCTCACACTCAGTCACCCTTAACACCTCACCCTCACTCTCACTCACCCTCAACGCCTCTCCCTCCCTCACCCTCATCCTCACTCACCCTAAACGCCTCAACCTCACCCGCACTCACCCTCATTCTCACTCACCCTCATTCTCACTCACCCTCAATGCCTCACCCTCACTCACCCTCAACACCTCACCCTCACTCACCCTCAACCCCTCGCACTCCCTCACCCTCCCTCACCCTCAGCCTCACTCACCCTTACTCACCCTCACCCACCCTCACGCTCATCCTCACTGACCCTCACTCACCCTCAGTCACCCTCACTCAACCCCTCACCCTCACCCTCACTCACCCTCACTCAACTCCTCACTCAACACCTCACTCTCTCACTCACCCTCAACACCTCTCACCCTCCATTTCACTCACCCTCACTCATCCTCAACACCTCCCCCACCCTCACTAGCCCTCAACACCTCACCCACACACCCTCAACTGTTCTCCCTCAACTCCTCACTCACCCTCACTCTCACTCAACACTTCAACACCTCAGCCTAACCCTCACCCTCACCCTCACTCACCCTCAACACCTCACTCACCCTCAACACCTCATTCTCACTCACCCACACTCACCCTCATCCTTACTCACCCTCAACTTCTCACCCTCACTCACCCTACATCTCTAAGCCTAACCTACTCTCACTCACCCTCAACCCCTCACCCTCACTCACCCTCACTCACCCTCAACCCCTCACTCACCCTCACTCATCATCAGTCACTCTCAACTCCTCACCCTCACCCTCACCCACCCTCAACCCCTCACCCTAAGTCACACTCACCCTCACTCACCCTCACCCTCACTCTCACTCACTCTCACTCCCACTCACCCTCAACACCTCACTCACCCTCAACACCTCACTCACCCTCAAACCCTCACTTACCCTCAACTCCTCACTCACCCTCACTCACCCTCACCCACCCTCAACCCCTCACCCTCACACAGTACAATAGGTCTCGGAGGAATTTTAGTTAGAGCTTTTACTATTGTTTCTGGCTTTTTTGATTTGTAATTCTTTACCATTGCCTACAGGAAACAAAAATGGTAAAGATTTACAACAAAAAACAATAAACAATTCTAAAAGCACTAACTCTAATGCTGCGAGACCTATTGCATTTCCAATGCTTGTTAAGTGTGCTTCCATTGCACTGTCTATACTGGACACAAAATCAACCAGCCCTTTGAAGACTCCAGGATTTCGGGAATGTTCAGTTTCATCGTGGCCGCGCAATGCCAATTCAAAAGCTCCACAAAATTTTACACAGTCAATCAATTTGGATAATATATAACGGTTCTTGTCAACCTCCTCATTGTGTTTGATTACCCCCTTGCGGTAGGCTTCATTTAACTGTAGTACAATATTTGATTTTCCAAACAAAGACAACTTTAATACATTGGTCAAACTGGCTTCACTGGAATCCTGTCACTTTATTTTTTCTGCCCGATGTTTAAGGTCAGTAACTCCTGTTTTAGTCCACCTAACTTCACCCTCAAAGAGCAAGCAGGGGAAACAGAACAAGGCATTCTTAGAAGAGCTGGCAGTTATCCACTCCATTTTATCAAAGTGTAAATCTACGTGTGTAACCCTTGCCCCGGTCTTTTGTAGACTGTTCAATGTTTATTTCGGGTTTATCAGGTCCAAGTCCTTTCACCCAAAGTTTATCTTCGTGTGTCATTCCCAAAAATGGTTTTGTGAGTAAACTCAACTGTGTTCATTTTGATGAACAATAAAATGAACAGTACAAAAAAAAAAAAAACTATCTGCTGAGTTGATCTGTAACCTGGAGACAACCTTCCTGCTGAGTTCCTCTCTTGTTCCTGTTGATAAACTTCCTATCTGTTGATTTCTTTCCTTGTGCTTATCAAACTATCTCTTGATTTCCTTTTGTGCCTGTAGAAAACCTTTCTGCCTTTTTCCTCTCTGCTGCCTGTAGGTTCTTTTGATAAACTATCTGTTGATTTCCTCCCTGGTGCTTGTCAAACTATCTGTTGATTTCCTCCCATGTGCTTGTCAAACTATCTGTTGATTTCCTTTTGTGCCTGTAGAAAACCTTTCTGCCTTTTTCCTCTCTGCTGCCTGTAGGTTCTTTTGATAAACTATCTGTTGATCTCCTCCCTGGTGCTTATCAAACTATCTGTTGATTTCCTTTGGTGCCTGTAGAAAAGCTTTTCTGCTGGTTTCCTCTCTGCTGCCTGTCGTTCCAGTTAATAAACTATCTGCTGATTTCCTTTGGTGCCTGTAGAAAAGCTTTCTGCTGGTTTCCTCTCTGCTGCCTGTCGTTCCTGTCGATAAACTATCTGTTGATTTCCTCCCTGGTGCTTGTCAAACTATCTGTTGAATTCCTCTGGTGCCTGTTGAAAAGCTTTCTGTTTGTTTCCTCTCCGCTTCCTGTCGTTAAACTATCTACTGATTTCCTCCCTGGTGCCTGTGAAAATTTAAAAAGCACGTAAGCTTTGAGAATACTGTTGATTGGATACACAGCAGAAACCACTGAACAGCTTGAACAATTTGAAAGCAGCTGTTAATTTCACATTTGCATCAGAACCAGATGCCCCCACACCACAGTTAAGTCAGAAGGGACTGCAGTGTGTAGGTTTCTCAGTAATATCGTGTAAAATGCCTTCTTAAAGGTTTCATGTACATTGACGTTGGGGTCTGTGGTGGAACATATGAAATAATATAGACAGTCACGGAGTAGTACTCTGTGGCGCTTCTCCTGGGACATGGTGGACTTGCACCACAATTGAAACCTACAGTCCTGTATACACTCAGAGGGTGAAAAAGACAGTTGAAAACAACAGGAATATCCTGGGGTGCTGACATGCATATAGCACCTTCCATGGGGCCCCTTTAGGTTTCATAACGTCACTGTTCTGCATTCACCTCACCAGCCTTAGTGTCAAAATCTCAATTGCGTGTATATAGGGCTACAAATGTAAGAAGACATGCTAAGGTATATTCAACAATTTCCATCTCATCACATTCAATACTGCTTAAAAGCCTTCTGAATCATTTTCCATAGTAGCTTCTTCCCTATCGTGCTTTCCATTAACATACACCTCTATCACAAGTTGAACAGTTTCACGAAGTTAAAAAACCTAATTCTATAGTTACAACACATTTCAAGTGTCATTTACTCTATCATATTCTGTAACTAAGGGCCAGATGTAGGTAAGTATATTTTACTGATTCATAAATACCGAATTTTTACCGATTCGGTATTTATGAATCGGTAAAATAGAAGGGGGGAGATTTAGGTAGAATCGGTAATTGAATTACCGATTCTGTAAGAATCGGTATTTACCGAATCGGTAAATACCGATTCGGTAATGCCCATTGATTCCTATGGGCATTGAAGCCCATAGGAATCAATGGGCAGTACCGAATCGGTATTTACCGATTCGGTAAATGCCGAATGTTGCAAGGGTGCAGGGGGTGTCACTTTGACACCCTCTAGCACCCCGAATTCAGGCATGTGTGACATGTGGCACACAGACATGCTCTAAGGGCATGTCTGTCTGTCACATGCCATAGGTGTGCATGCACACATGTGCATGCACACCTGGAATCGGTATTTTACCACCCAATTGGATTGGGTGGTAAAATACCGATTCGGTAAGGCCTGTGGGACTCAGAAGAGTCCCACCTACATCTCAAAATTACTGAATCAGTAAAAATACCGATTCGGTATTTTACCGATTCGGTAAAATAGAGCCCCTACATGCAAAATACTTCGGTAACGGCCGAAATCGGCCGTTACCGACCGGTATTTAGGCTCCTACATCTGGCCCTAAATTCTCTTTTGTAAAAAAAACATCTACAAGTAATTTGGCAAGTAATATCCTTTCTACACCCTCTTTGTTGTGATATGAATGGATGTGTTGGTTGCCATGGCGATATCGGAAATACCCCATATGCATGTTTTTCCCATGATTAACTAAACTTAAGGGGGCTCAGACTCAGCTAAAGTGCAATAACATGGAAATGACTCTTCATATCATTTCATAGCAGTTCGTGCGACCTCCAGTTAAGTATACATATTTGTAATTGCAATTGCATTTATATAGCGCTTACTACCCCTGACGAGGCATTGAAGCGCTTTTTCGGCAAGTAGCACGCTACACTGGAACATATAAAGGATTAGTGTTGAGTTAGTAAAGTGAAATATGAAAGAATTTGAGAGGTGGTTAGTCAGTTATTTGGATTCAGAAGGATAGCGGAGGGATAGATGTGGGACAAAAGTTTGCATATATATGTAGCTCTTGTTACCCCAGTAAAGGCATTGGCGCTGTTTTAACATCATGATGTGAGGTCGCCCAATGCATTTTCGGGTGTCACTTAATCAACGTGTAGCGCTACACAAAATTACAATTACATAAATAAATAATTAAAGATACAAATGTTTTACGCAGTGAATTGTGGTGGAATCTTTCAAAAGAAGTTAGCAGCAGTAGAACAGAAGCAATGTACAACGGATTTAGAATGTTTGCGTCATATGAATAAATTGTGCTTTATACATCACAACAATAACTTCTAACCTTTGCTTTGGAGTGTCAAATCAAACCTCACAACCTGATCTACGCTAATAATATTTTACTGCTAGGTGAATTATGTCTCCAAAGCCCACAGGCTTATCCACCATATCAGAGAGAATACATTAAAGTAATAACACACTAACAGACACTGCATCAGTAAAACATGCTGCTCCACAAGACCAGCCAGTGCAACATATTTTGCAGTGAGGCGAATACATTTTTAAGGAAGCTAACAGGGTCTAGTCACTAATGCAATCAGCTCCTGTCTTTCACATCTCTCAAGTCCACTCTCAACCACATCTCCCTGAAATCGAAGGAGGTTCTGTGGCTCCCGCTTAGGGCTTGTGTCATCTACAAGACAATCTGTAAGTGTATCACTAAAACCTCCAGGCAAACCTTTGTTAGAAACTTGCCTCCTTCAGTGTGCAACACCACTGAAGGAGACACAAAATCTCGCAACTTGGAAGCAATCAATAACTCGCACTAATTAGATAATGATATTAGGCAGGCGGAGGGGAAGGCACTTCTGCAGGTGGCAAACAAGTGCGATTGCACACTGCAATTGACAATGAATTGTTCTGTTGTCTGTGCCTGCTCAATATAGGTTTATGATTGGGTCATGTACTAGGGCTTTTACCAAATTAATGTAATCACGGGAATTGCACCAAAATTGATTTCTTTTCCTTCCCAAACTATTTTATCTATTTCTTATGGTGCTTTCCCCTGTGTTTCACATAACAAATAATTGAAGCAAGGAAAAAGCTGGCATGCACCTAAAGGCATGTGATATATTTGGGAATATATTACATACATCACCAGCAAAGAGCGACTTGCAATATCATTTTTATGAAAAATCTACTGCAAGAAAATCAGGCTAAATATTTTTAATAAAATCCTCAAACTTAATAACTTGTGCTTGCTTGACGAGCATGCATACACTCTGCAATGATGGGATCCTCAATGATGTAACTGGTGGTGTCATATGTTATCGCATCGATAATGTATTTGTTATGTCATGATCAATTATGTCATTTGAGATGTCACCAGTGATATCATGATTACAAGCAGAGCACAAGTTAAAGTGTGCATAGGGGAACATAGCTGGGCTAATTCTGTTGTTTTGCTTATGTTTCAGAAACATAACTTATTTTAATTGCAGTTTTTTTCACTGAATTTATAAGGCTTTTTTTAACAGAGATTACTGCCTTATGACAAGAAACCATAACTGCCCCATAAAAAAGTTTTCAGTGAACCTTTGAATTTTAATATGATATTCTCTGTTGTTATCCTGTGCAACTGTTGAAGTGTTGTTTTATGAATAAAATATTCGCTTATCCTAGGTTGCTGTTCACAGCTGTTCATGATATGGGCTCTGAGTTTTTCATTCCTGGATGAGGGGCCCTATCCTGATTCCGTTGTTTGCACTGTGTTGATTCAGAAGGGGTCTGTGTCACCTTTTCCCGTCTTCAGCGCATGCATTAACACTAAAAATATCGCAATAGTGTAGGTGCTGTCGGGGCAGAGCTCGGGAGCACGGATAACTGGGATGTATGTCCGAAATCCGCTGTCTGCAGCTCATTTTAGAGTTCATTTATAAAGACGGAGAAGAAAAAAAGGCAAAAACTCATCCTACCTACATGATGTATGTAGCCCTCGTAAAGAGTTGATCCTACATTTCATGTAGCAATTTTACCTGGAGAAAATCTGGTATGGCACTAAGCAATTTTCTTTGCTTTATGCCAGATAGGATTTTACCCACTTTTGAGTTTTGTTTTCCTGCTCAAAATGAGTCGTGACATGCAGAATTAGTGCATTCCATTTGTTCACATGTTCCATCTTTCCAACAAGTTATCCCCTTAAATGTTTGCCTGATATTAGCTGGCTAAAGGTGCACTGGGAAAATTTGTCAGTGTGCAGTTTTACCGCACAACTCAGAGTTTTGGAATTCAGCTATATGTTTCCAAGCAACTTGTAATGAGACAGAGAGCTGTCATGCTAAAATGCCCACCCGGAAGTGCATCTGACATTAATTAGCAGTTCTTTCATTTGGTTCTAATATACCATGCCATGATTAATAAAACATTTGAATTAAAGCACCAGAGTGCAATCAGAAAAAGCATGACTTTAAACATGTAAGAAAATATAGATGTCAAGCTCAAGCCAGGGAGTCCCAAAATAATATGAAATTAAGAATCTTCTCCCTTGTACCAACATCAAACATCAGAGCCTTCGGTCTGCTGGCCCGAGGTAGATGCTCTTCCGTTTGGATTCCTTGTGTTTTGTGCAGCATTAGCACTTCTCCAAGCTTCTTGTCCATGATTAATTTTGACAAAATGAATTTATGTGCTTTGTGCTTAACAAACATATATTTAACATGCTCCTGTTCCATTAAAGTTAACAAGCAAGCACTGATGCAGTAAGCGCTAGCGTGGGAAGCAAGCCCATTATCACTGAAAATTGCGTCACAAAGTGCAGAGGCCTGCTGTCAAGTTCTCCTCGCCTGCCTACTCTCGGTTCTCCTTCCCTTCTCCCGCAAGCCAATCACGATTGCTTGGAGCCAGCCCAGTGGTGACAAAATGCTTTGGCCTATAGTTTCATTAGCCTTTAAGCCAGGGCTTCATACTATTCCTCAAGGGGCCCCCCCAGATTGACTATGTAATGTAATGAGCCATTGGCGGGAAGCACAGCACATTGGCAAAAACGGCAATTGGAAGCCAAGCCATCCCATTGTTTACTCGGAGACAGAACAATTGTAACTACACACCACCTTAAGACATCTGAGTTGCACTTGCACTCTTGCAGCAAAGCCATAGCCAACGCTGGACTATAAGTTAAAGATTGCCCGCCTGGGCCTTACCTGGTGAACTGATCGAGTTCACAGCCAGCCGAGTCCTTCCTCCTTCAACTGCCCTACTCCAGTCCAGCCAGCAACCACATAGATTACTACTCTGGATCGTAAAATAGCTGCCACGTCCTCTCTCCAAATGCTGTCACAAGAGCGGCGCGCGGGAAGCAGTAAGTGGAGAACCGCAGCCTTCAGGCATGGCGGCGCAGGGTACGCCTGAAATCCCCGGGATTCACCTGCCTTGTCAAAAACAGAGACACAGACTCTTCGTCTGGCGTAGAAGATGGTATTTATTAGCTGCAGCTAGTACAGTGGTCTTAGAAGTCGTCAGTACAACGAGGTTCAAAAGAGTTTATATACGATACAATACAATGCAAAATGCAATCACACATGAGCTATAGGCAAACGTTATAGACCATGTTTTAAAACCAAAGCAACTCAAGTTCCCGATTCTGTTTGTCATTCAACCCCTTAAGTAAATCATAAGTGAATCCACACAATTCGATTTACAAGCAGAGAAAACCAAGCTGCGTGTTGTAGAAGGACAGTTGAGAAACAGGAGAATGCATGAGACATGGAGCAAAGGACAGCAGATAAGATAACTTAAAGGAAACAATGGTGTGAAACGACATGTAGTCCGGACGGGGATTAATCAGCTCAGACAGGAATTAGTGTACTCGGCCAGACCCTGACACTCGTTAGTAAACCTAGGCGAGGAAGCCACCTGACACGCAAAGCAGAAACGACAAAAACATCGCGTTCGCCGAGCTGCCTGAGTGAGGGCAACATAAAATGGCAGCGATCACAAAATGGAGGCTGAGCACGAACGACTTCATAATTTACAGAACCTCAGACCCTCCTTTTGCCATTACTCATGCAAAAAACAAACCAACTCATGCTAATCTGAGTCAGAATCAACACTGAGATCTTCAAGCTGTTGCTGCACCATCATTCTAATATTCTCTGTCTTCTGAGCAGCAGATCGTGGAACACATAAAGTAGCCAACAGGCCACAAACTGCAGGACCACACTGAACGCAAAGGCAACAAGAGAATATGACGGCTAAAATTGCTCCAAGGAACGTTAAGATCTTCCATCCCCAAGTTGACAATATTCCCCAAAACCATCCCATAAAAGACCAATCTCCTTCGTCCTGATGAATCGACTCTGAGACAGTGTGCAATTTGGAAATGGCTTGGTATACTGCCGGAGCATCATCTGGAATATAACTGCAGCTACTAGATCCGATCAATCTACAGACACCTCCTCGGTCTGCTAAGATTACATCTAGCGCAATTCGATTTTGCAGTGTCATAAGTCGGTCAGCTTGAAGTTCTGCCGTAATGTTACCTATCGCACCTGCAGTAACATTAATAGTGCTCTCAACCACTCGAACCAATTGCCTGATGTGTCTGCTGTTGACCATCGGGCCCCAAAAGGGAAGGAATCCTTTAAGGAAATCTCCTCCCTCTTGTTCTGCCGTGTCTTTGGCATCAAATACACCTTTGCTATGTCTAACTCTGTGGTGGTCTGACGAAGCCGTATATGTAGGGGGAAGGAGGAAAGCTATGTAGCAAGTTCCAGAATAGGTGGAAGGTAGCCAAGTATAAGCTCGATCGTTACAAACAAAATATGTTCCCTGAGACGAAACTAACGGAGGGAAATCAAGGGATGAGAAAATATATGTATATGTACATTTCTGATTGACATCAGCTGTCTTGCTGTTGATTTGGAGACAAAAATTACCTTTATGGGGCACAGTCCACACTGGGGAAGACTCGCCTTTTTTAGTTTTGTCACCAAGAATAGAGACCTAGTGGGTAACATTCCATCCATCATAAGCTCTCTTCTCATCTAATGGGATCTTACTCTTCTCTATAATCTTGGCCATTACCACTATACCTTTAATCAAGGAGCTGTGACTAAAATCTAGTCCATTCCCAGAAGTTCTCACAGGGCTTCTAATTCTGTTGTGGTATGCGGCTGAAAACATTGTCAAATAGGCCCAAGCTGAACCTTCGTAGGAGAAAGGAAGAACCAGATATGGCCTCCCCTTTTGTGTATTGTGTGGCATGAGTCCGCACACCCAACAATCAGTCGTATTAATAGCCAACTGATGTTGGTGCAACAACTGAATAAACGTATTATTCATATACTCGGCTCTCCTTATCTGTTCATGAGGGGGTAGGGTATGCATTTTGTGTGAAAAGACAGAAAGACGAGAAGGCAAAGAAGTTGTAGAGTTAGCAACATTTCTTGATTGCAAGACATGGACGATCCAACCTGTGCAAGCTAATAGAATACACAAAAACATAAGGACATACAAAGTTACGCCAAATCGACTACGCAATAATTTACAATATTTTGATCTAATTTCCTGCTTCCTATTTTCCCTACCTACAATTGTTGTACCATCCATCTTTATCTAAAAAAAATGTCGCCATGGCACTCTTCCTTAATCACTCAGCTAATCACTTCTGTATATCCTGAGACACTAGCCACTTACTAAAAGAACAAAATCAGGTTAAAGTCTGAGTCTCCTACCGTGACCCTGCAACGGAGACAGATGGCACATCTAATACTGATATCACACTACAAAAGGCAAAAAGAACCCAAAAAGGAATGTCTTTAAATAATAAAAAGAAGTGTTCAAGAAAAATATACAGTTCTATTCCTTGGCTCTTGGTCTTAAGTTGTAGCGAGATTTGCTCGGCACGGTCTGATCCTTGAACAGAGTTTCTGGGTTGGGGGTGTGTATCCGACGATGCACAGGCACAGCAGCTTGAAGAATATCATCATCTGATTTTTCAGACTGAGTCCCATAAATCTGAGCATCGCTGAAAGGAACAAAACAAGGAACAGCTGCAGTGTCCGATTCCCTTACACCACTGCGAATCCACTGATCAAAGGGTAATGGAACTTGCGTAGACCAGCGAGGCTCCAAATTCTTAGTCCGCTGAAAATTTATGACGCAGACCCAGTCACCGGGCAAGATGGTGTGACCTGGTTCTGTGGAGGCCTCTTGCAAAACACTTTGCACCTGTTGACGAATAACCCTTAATTTAGTAGTCAAATCATGTAAATAGTCAATTAACAAAGGATATGGTATACCTGAGTATCTTTTGGGGCGAGGGACGCCCCAAACATTAGCTGGGCGTCCAAATACTACTTCATATGGGCTAAGTCCCATACGAGTGCACAGTAGTTCTGGTTGACAAAAGAGCTAGGGGCAACGCATCAGGCCAAGCAAGACCTGTACTGGCTTGAATCTTCGCCAGCTTAAGCTTGAGCGTACCATTGTAACACTCAACCAAACCCGCTGACTGTGGATGGTTTGCCTCATGGAATTTTTGTCTAATCCCAAAACCAGAACACACTTTCTGCATAATCTGGCCCACAAATTCACTTCCATTGTCACTCCAGACAAGGCAAACCAAATCTAGGAAAGAATTCCTTAATCAATACTTTAGCAGTTGACAAAGCAGTGTTATCTTTCAAGGGGTAGGCCTCTATCCAACGGGAAAAGGCACATGCCACCACCCGAACATACTTGAGGTTGTTGCAGCGATCCATATGAATGTAATTGATCTGCAACACTTCAAAGGGATATGACGGGGGAGCAAAATGACCTGCTGAGGTTGGGGTACCCTTTCCTGGGTTATGCATTAAACAAACAATGCAATGATTGACCACATTTTCTGTACATTTCGGGATTCCTTTATTCTGCCATACCGGAGCCAAAAGCTTACATATGCCTTTTGCACTAATGTGAGCTGGGCCATGAGCCATAGTCAGGACCGGCAACACATAAGCGTCCGGTAACCACCATCGCTGATGTTCCGACAATTCTGTCCAACAACCCGTTGAATCTAACATTCCCTTCCTTTCTTTCCACGTACTCAATTCTTTCTCAGTAGCCTCTCCCTGAATCGTTTTCACACTCTCAATCGTGTCTTCACACATTCAAATTTCCCTCACCCAATTTGAAGGGCCTGCCACATACAGACTAGTGGTGTTTCTAGCTGTAGTTTTCGCTACTTCATCTGCAAATGCATTTCCACGACCCACATCATCTATGACTTTCTTATGTGCACTGCACTTTATGATCGCTATCTGTGCAGGTAAGGTAAGTGACTCAAGAAGATCAGTCACTAGCTGACCATGCTGAAATCTTTGTCCAGTGGGAGGTAAAGAATCCTCTCTCCCTCCACAGCTTTCCGCAACTATGTACAACACCGAAGGCGTACTGACTATCCGTGTACACATTCACTCTCTTTCCCTTCGACAGCGCACACGCTCTAGTCAAAGCTATCAATTCAGCTGCTTGGGCTGAATTATGTCCAATACATGCCATCTCAACATTTGTGCATAAGGTGGTGACAGCATAGGCAGAAGTGGTTTCTCCATTTGGAAGCTTAAAACGAGAACCGTCCACCCATAGGATCCTATCCGGGTCCTTGAGCGGAGTGTCCTTTAAATCAATCCTCCCCTTCGTTTCTTCTTCTGTTCGAAGAAAACAATCATGCTTTTCCTGTTCATCTTTCTCATCTGGGAGTGGCAACAGTGTGGCTGGATTTAACGTGTTGCATCTTTTGATATGTATATGGCTCGCTAGGAGTGTCAGCTCGTAACCAGACAAACGAGCGCTCGTGAGATGCTGCGTCTTGGTTCTATTTAGCAAAGTATCCACTGCATGTGGAACCATAACAATAAGTGTGTTATCCAATACTAATCCGGCAGACTGCCTAATAGAAATTGCGGCAGCTGTTGTAGCTCTGAGACAACTGGGCAAAGCTTTAGCTACTGGGTCTAATGTAGCGGAGAAATAGGCACATGGCCTCTGCTTATCTCCGAATTGCTGTGTCAAGACTGACAACGCGCAACCTTCTCTCTTGTGAACGTACAATGTAAAGGTCTTACTATAATCTGGGGTACCCAACACTGGAGCAGAACACAGGGCAGTACGTATATCAACAAAACTTTTCTGACATTCATACGTTCAAAGGAGCGGATGGGGTGTATCTTTCAACGTTAATACCACCAATGGTTTCGCCAAAAGTGAAAAATTGGGAATCCATTGTCTACAGTAGGAAGTAATACCCAAAAAGGCACGCACTTCTCTCTGTGTGGTAGGTACAGACATCTGCAAAATAGCATGAATACGTTCTGGGGTCAATCGCCTTCCCTCCTTCGACAAGAGATGACCTAAATAGGTCACTTCTTGTCGGACATACTGCAACTTGGAGGGCGATACTTTGATTCAAAACAGCCAAATGATGTAACAAAGCAACAGTCACATTCCAACACACATCTTCCGTATCAGCAGCCACGAGTAAATCATCCACATACTGGAGGCAAAGGGAAAGTATCAAGTTGCCATTTAAGAGCTTTGCTATAGATAGAGGGACTTTCACAATAGCCTTGAGGAGCTCTTTTAAATCGGAAACGTCGGCCACCCAAAGAGAAACCAATGATAGCCCTACTTTCTTCAGCAATTGGAATGCTAAAGAAAGCTATCACCGAAAACCAAGACGCCGAAGCAGGAATCATTGCCGGAATGTCCGGAACAACAGGGAACTGTGGTACCACTATTTTATTGACCTCCCTTAGGTCAATAACAAATATATAAACAGGAGCTGTGAAGGATTCGTCCTCTTAAGGATCGGAAGAACAGGACGGTTACAAACATTGCCTCTGGTCTCTTCGACCACACCTTTCTGAATAAAATCATCAACAATAGCCAACAGTGCTCTCTCTCCGTCACTAAAAATACGATATTGAGGAATGCGTGGCATTCTACCATTATCTTTAACTGTGACAACATACGGTGGGATCGCAAGACGACCCACGTCATTCGGGCCCGTGGCCCAAAGGCTTTCTGGGAGAGAAAGTAACTCAGGTGGAAACTGGTCTCGTGGTAAATACATAGGGGACATCAATCTTTTTCCCAACGTATGATGCACACCAGAAGGGGAACAATACAATGTTGCATGCAGTCTTTTCAATAGATCCAAACCCAGTAAATTCTCACCACAACCAGTTGTCAAGATAAGCGGAGCTTCCAAATCATAAGGACCAATCGAAACAGGCAAGGGGGAAGAAACCGGATTACGGACTGGAGTGCCAGAAAATCACACAGAGGTATTCATTAAGCCAGACAAATGTGCCCCAGGGAGTTTAGAATGAATGATAGAACTTCTCATCGCACCAGTATCCAAAAGAAACGGTTCTGAAACACCCATTGTATTGACAGTGACATATGGCCCATTTTGATCTACTGGAATCGACACAACTCCCTCACTTCGTCCATGGCTGTCCTATTCAGTCTGAAAATTGTCACCCCTCTCTTCAACATAGTAATCATCATTGTTATACTGCGAAAACGGAACTGTCTGCTGATCAAAGTAATTTGAAGTAAATGGGGGTAAGAAAACGCTGCTCCTGTGAGGACGCACCTCGTCCTCTACCTCTAGATCCTGTCTGAAAATTACCACGACCTCGGGGAGCAGACATCCCATTATTACGCTGTAATAAGACCGGACAACTATTCTTGAAAGGTCCTTCTTCCCTACAATGCACATTGATTAGGACCTAATGAAGGTCGTGGCGTAAAATACTCAGGCTTCTGTAACAATCTCTGGAACTGTGGAGGCTGCTGAAACTGAGAGTTTTGCTGATGCTGATTCGAGCGAGGCGGATACGCTTGCTGTAAAAGAACTTTTGTTTTCCAATCTTTATTTTTCTTCTCTTGCTTCTCTTTCTCCTCTTTATCCCTATTCTCGTAATACTGCGCAGTAGCCAATATCTTAGCAGGAGAAGAGACAGCCCATGCACTTTCAGAACTCTTTAGTTTATTCGATAACTCAGGAAGCAAATTATATACAAACTTGTCCACAAACAATCGCTGACCACCCTCTACACTCAAATCCTGACCACTGTGGTCTATAAACGTTTCTTCGAAGCGGGTGAAGAAATCCGAGACGCTTTCATCTTTCTTTTGTCTGCATGCGGCCAGCTTATCCCAATTTATTCGTACCGCAGGCATCATTGTCTTCATCAATTCAATTATTCTACCTGGAAGAGCCGTAATCAAATCCTAAGGTTTTGCACCACCCACTTGATTCGCATCCGCAGCTCTAATAGCAGCCCAATCACCACCCAATTCAGCCAAATGATTTTCCCTACGAATCCGTGCCAATATACCTTGCGGAACAACATTTCCAAATAACATATCAATGTCGGCCAAATTCATAATACAGGCGTCAACTGTTTGGGACAATTCTTTGTAATATCCGGCAGGATTTTTACGGGAGTCGGGAAGAGTTTGCTTAAGTGCCAATACTTCAGACCTTTTCCAGGGTTCGTGAACCCATATATGCTGGAAATGAGCAGGGACTTGAGGTGGACCAATCACCTCTTCTCTCCATACGGGAGGAACTTCACGCATCGGATAATTCTTGCTACCTTCTTTATTGGCGGAATCAGCCTCGGAAAAGGACAGGGACAAAAACATTGTTTGAAACGCAATGAGTCTATTCACTGCCTCTTCAACTCGATGTCCTACAATAAAACCTCTATCAAAATCAGCTTGTAATGTCAGTAGTTCCAAAGGAACTATATCTAACTCCATATCTTCCCAACTTCTAATAAGAGTTTGACACATAACGTTGAAGACATAGCTCTGTGTGGGCTCCCCCCATTGATGAAAGCAACTCATGATATCTTCAGTACTATATTCTGGTCCATGCTCAATCCATTTACGAGCGAGAGAACCCAAAACTACTTTCTCGTCCGCATGGGGAAGTTGACCACGAGATTGTCGTCTAGAGAAAGCTGGAGACATTTTTATAGACTTAACAAAAGGAGAAAAGAAACTTGAAACAGCATCTGCTATTCTGTAGTAGGGGATCTCTGTGTATAGTCATAATCTAGTGAATAGTCCCGCCCATGTGCGCGGACCCCGGAGCAATCAAAAATAATCTCTTAAGCTGTCAAAACATGCAGACCTGCATAGACACTTAAGAGAGAATTTAAAGACAGATAATGCAGCCTATATCCACAGGCTACACTGTCCAATACTTCAACTGGAAATTCCACCAAAAACCACAACAGCACAGCCTGTCCAGGGTTTTCCACAGAGAAAAACCTTGCTTTGAACAGCAAAACCCTCTGGAATGATAAAGAGGAAGGAGTGGACAGACAAGCCTCATAGGCTGCCATTATGTGGCTCAAAACAGGATACTGTGCCTTTAAGAGAACTTCCCAGAAGCCTCACAGTATCCCAGAATGCAGTGCAGGTCCCTTTCACCTTCAGTTCTTTTTTCCGGCTCCTGCTAGCAGGACCCTGGAGCATTAGCTCTTCTTTTCTGAGCTTTTTCTTTACTATTTTTTGTAGCTTCACTCGACGTCTTTGGCCTTTATCTGCATTCTGCTGTGGTTTTTTGGCAGAATTGCTGCAGTCTTTTTGTCTTTAGACTATTTCTAGTCTGACATGTGCTTTGTCTGCAGCTGAACTGAAGGCCAAAGCTGAAGCTCACAGGGTTTGTACTCTGTGCTTGCCTGTGTCTTTGGACACCTGTCTTCTCTGTACCTTCTTTTCTAGGGGGCTTCGGCTTCCAGGTTTCAAACAGAGGAGTTTGAAGGCATCTTCAGCCTCTGGGTGAGGTGAGGGTAGGTCCTCTACCGAGTCCCATGCTGTACTCTCTGGGGTTGTCCCCAGTAAGGGCACGTCTGAGCTATGACGTGGAGTGCCTGGACATCATGGAGTGCCTCGACGTCGACGTCATGGAGTGCCTCGACGTCGACGTCATGGAGTGCCTCGACGTCGACGTCATGGAGTGCCTCGACGTCGACGTCATGGAGTGCCTCGACGTCGACGTCATGGAGTGCCTCGACGTCGACGTCATGGAGTGCCTCGACGTCGACGTCATGGAGTGCCTCGACGTCGACGTCATGGAGTGCCTCGACGTCGACGTCATGGAGTGCCTCGACGTCGACGCCATGGAGTGCCTCGACGTCGACGTCATGGAGTGCCTCGACGTCGACGTCATGGAGTGCCTCGACGTCGACGTCATGGAGTGCCTCGACGTCGACGTCATGGAGTGCCTCGACTTCGACGTCATGGAGTGCCTCGACGTCATGGAGTGCCTCGACGTCGACGTCATGGAGTGCCTCGACGTCGACGTCATGGAGTGCCTCGACGTCGACGTCATGGAGTGCCTCGACGTCGACGTCATAGATTACCTCGACGTCGACGTCATAGATTACCTCGACGTCGACGTCATAGATTACCTCGACGTCGACGTCATGAAGTACCTCGACGTCGACGTCATGAGGTACCTCGACGTCATGAGGTGCCTCGACGTCATGAAGGGCCTCGAGCATGGAGTGTCTCGACGTCGACGCCATGGAGTGTCTCGACGTCGACGCCATGGAGTGTCTCGACGTCGACGCCATGGAGTGTCTCGACGTCGACGTCATGGAGTGTCTCGACGTCGACGTCATGGAGTGTCTCGACGTCGACTTCATGGAGTGTCTCTATGTCAGTACCTTGACGTCATGGGGTTTCCCGACGTCATGGGGTGCCTCGATGTCATGGAGCAGTGTTGCTCGACGTCATGGAGCGGTGATGCTCGACGTCATGGAGCGGTGATGCTCGACGTCATGGAGCGGTGATGCTCGACGTCATGGAGCGGTGATGCTCGACGTCATGGAGCAGGGATGCTCGACGTCATGAGGCAGGGATGCTCGACGTCATGGGACAGTGAGGCTAGGCGTCATGGAGCGGTGAGGCTCAACGTCATGGAGCAGTGATGCTCCTTTTGGGGCATTGGTCACTTGGGCTCTGCCCTCTTCCGTTGGGTCAGGACGTCACCGTTAGGGATGGCTCGGCGTCTCCTTTGTTGACACCTAGTGACATGCTGCCGTCTGAGTGTTGGTTGTCATAGAGACAGTCACTGTCTTAGTGATGGTGACGTCGTGGTGAGGTTGGCGTCATCTGTTACAGCCGCAGGGTACTGCCGGCTCTTGACGCCTGGGTCTGGTTCCAGGCCTCGCTACTTGGTGAGCCTCCCGCCGTAGAGGGGACTTTGTGTTCCCGGCACCTTCCACTCACGACGCAGAGCAGTTGATCAGCGTCGAGGAACCCTTCTGATGGGGAGTTTGTGGTTACTCACCACGTGTACACGAGGGACGTTTGTCCTTTTGCTTAGTTTTGAGTGCTTGCATGCCTCACGTCTGCTGGGTCGCCTCCTGCTCGACCACTACTGGTGAGACCACCGGGGATGTTTCAGAATCCCCTCGGTTCCCTCTACCGTCCACCTCCCCAGGGGCCTTTTGCCCCTCAGTCTGCGAACCTCCGTGCCTTGATGCCAGGGATGCGTCTGCCATGAGTACGGGGAGTCCCTCTCCGACTCTTTACTGGTTGGCGGGACTTACCTTTCGTCCACTACCGCCTGGCAGGAGGTTCTGGCTCCGACCGTGCTCCTGACTTGGTCGCAGGGGTGGCGGCATGTAGGCCTCGCGCTGTGGCCCGCGGTTGTTGGACCGTTGTTGTGAGATCCCTTCGTGGGGGGGTTTTTCTTCACCGGTTTGTGGTTCCTCTGCCAAGAGACAGGAGGGAAGCCTTACAAGAGGTGGTCTAATGGGCCTGATAGTTTCAGATCTAGGCATCGGTGTCGGAGCGAAGTTTTTCTCTCCTGCCGACCCCCAGGCATTGTGGGTTTGTCCTACATTGCCATACTTTTGTTTGCCTGACGTCTCTGCAGCCTGCGGCTCAGCAGTGTGCTTCTACTCTCCCGTTCTTTGGGCAACCCTTGGGTTGCCATGAGAGTAGTGAGTGGCCCGCATGAAGTCTGAATCGGAGACTTTTGGACGGCTGTAGGTTTGGGGCATGGAGTACGGCCTGGGGCCTTCTGCCCTTGCTAGCGGCGTTTTTCCTCCCAGGATTTGCCGGTGGTCCCGGGCCGCCATTTAATGCTTTACAAGTATATTGTGCGCATACGCGGGAGAGCTTGTGGCTCCTCGGCGAACAAAGGCCGGCTGGGTCTAAGTCAGTCTTCGGTTCATCGGCCCTCCACCAGCACTTCCTCCGGTCGGCTCGCGGTTTCAGCGGTGCGAGCTCTAAGCAGAGGCCGTTTTCCTGTATAGGACAAGGGCGATAGAGGACGTACCTCTGTCTCAAATGAGGAGAGGTCTGTACTCCCGGTTCTTCTGGTTCATGAGAAGGACAGGAACAAGTTCAGGCCCATTCTGGATTTGCGACAAGCAAACAAGTGGATTCGCAGTAGAGGAGTTTCGCATGCTGTCGTTGCATCAGGTTTATGCTCTGCTGCAACAGGGAGATTGGCTTGGTGCCATAGATCTACGGGGTGCATACTCCCATGTGCTCATTGCACACAGGAAGTTCCTGCGATTCCAGGTCTGCGCCCATCCTTATCAGTACACAGTACTGCCAGTCGGGCTGAAGTCTGCGCCCAGACTATTCTCGAAGTGCATGGCAGTGGTAGCTGCACGCCTGTGGAAAAACGAGGTGGCTTCTCTAACCGTGCCTGGACGATTGGTTGATCAGGGCCTCCTCCTTCTCGGAAGCTCAGGCGCGCTTCAGGAGGACGTGCGTTCTCTGGGGCGAGCTGGGGTTGCACATCAACATGTCCGAGTCTGTCCCCATTCCGGTCCAGTGCATACAGTACTTGGGAGCCTCCGTCAATACGCTGTCAGCAAGCGTGTCTCCTTCGGTGGAGAGTCGATTATCTCCCCTTGGGAAGGCTCGGGCTCTTGTGACCGCCCCATCTACGGTAGTGGAGACGGTGTCTTCTCTACTGGGGTCGGTGGCCTCTTGTATGTTCCTCACGCCACACGCACGGCTGCTCATGGGACCTTTGCAGGAGTGCTTGGAGGATCAGTGGGATTAGAGGAAAGGATCCTTGGGCGACAAGATACGACTGTCTCTGGGTGCTCGTCAGTCTCTGAAGTGGTAGTGTTCAGCGGAGAATCTCCTAAGAGGGGTTCCCTTTCACAAGGACATTTCCACACAGACTGTCGTGACGGATGCGTCTCCCCACGGCTGGGGGGGCGCTTTCCGGAGACTTGCAGATACAAGGAACGTGGTCCCCGATGGAGTCCACGTATCACATCATTTTCTGGGTACTCAGAGCTGTTCCCTTGGCATTGAAGGCGTTTCTTCTGTCCTTCCAGACCAACTCTCTGCTTGTACAGACGGACAATTTGACCACATTGGATTACCTCAACAAGCAGGGGGGTTCGAGATCGCGCACTCTGTCGCAGGAGGCGCGGGCGATCTGGCGACTGACTCTGACGGCTACCCATCTGCCAGGTGTGCAGAATGCTCGGGCAGACTTGCTGAGCAGACTGATTCAGGAAAGCCATGAGTGGGTCATAAACGACGAAGTACTAGGAGAAGTCTTCGGCGAATGCCGAGACTTCGCCTCCAGGTACTGCCTGTGGGGAAGCTGGGGAATGCGTTCTGGATTAACTGGTCGAACAGCTTTCTGTACGCTTTTCCACCTTTTCCCTTGATTCCGGCGGTGTTCATCAAGCTGTCCCAGTCCAGGGCGCGGATGATACTGATTGCCCCGGAATGGCCCAGACAGTGGTGGTTCACGGACTTGCTTCACCGGTCTCTCCGTCCTCTCATACGGAGGCCTTGCAGGCCGGACCTTCTCGCACAGTTCAGGGGGCAGACGTTGCACCCCAACCTCTCGTCTTTGAGTTTGGCTGCATGGCTCCTGAGATAGTGTGATATGGCCATTTGGATTTACCAGAAGTTTGTATGGACATACTGAAGGAAGCTAAGCATCCTTCCACTAGGACTTCTTCTGCTTGATAGTGGAAGAAGTTTTTGCATCTGGTGCATGTCCAAGGACCATGCCCTGTCGACGTGTAAGGAAGATGTCTTCCTTCTGTATCTTCTACGCCTGGCGCAGTCGGGCCTTAATGTCTAATCCATTACGGTTCATATTGCTGCGCTGACTGCCTACAGGAAATGCCCTTCAGACTTCCTTCTTCCAGATCCCTGTGATCAAAGACTTTTTGGAAGGCTGGAAGTAAGCATTCCCTCCTGTCTGGCTTCCTTCGTCTTCATGGGAATTGAATGTGGTGCTGTCCAGATTGATGTAGGAGCCTTTTGAACCTATTCTTAGGGCTTCGTTGCAGCATCTATCCTGGAAGGCGGCGTTCCTCGTGGCCATCACATCGGCCCGCAGGGGGAGTGGTATTCAGGCGTTGTGTTACCAAGGACCTTATACTGTATTTCATGATGCTGAGGTTGTTACGCATACTCATCCTAAATGTCTTCCTAAGGTTCTTTCTGGTTTTCATGTCAATCAGACAATAACTTTGCCTACGTTTGTTCAGAATCCGGCATCTCCAGCGGGAAGGTCCCTACATTCCCTGGATGTTAGGGGGGTGTTGGAATTTTATCTGGCTAAAACCAGAGATATTCGTGGTTCAGATCAATTGTTTGACAATTATGAATCAGTCTGGACCGGTTTTGCTACCTCAAAACAGTCCATCTCTAGGTGGATTGTGTACTGTACACTATTGTGTTACCAACAGACTAATACGACCTTAGTAGGTAAACCTAAGGCTCATTCCACCAGGGGCAAAGCTGCCGCGACTGCTTTGCTGCTTAATGTTCCGATTGCAGGAATCTGCATGGCCGCCACTTGGAAGACGGTCCATACCTTGGCTTAGCATTACTGTCTGGACACTGATACCAGGGCAGATGCTCAGGTTGGGCAGGCTTCGCTGCGAAATTTGTTCGCACAATAGTGATGTTATTTCTCGTTTCTCCACCGCCGCTTTGGTGTGGGGATGGGCTTGTCATTCTATTCACTAGATTATGACTATACACAGAGATCCCCTACTACAGAAGGAGTAGTTTCTGTCCTGTAACTCCAGTTCTGTAGTAGGGGTATCTCTGTTATAGTCATAAGCGCCCGCCCTCCTCCCCGGTGGAGAGAGATGTTCGTGTTAGGAATGCTACAGGTCTGGCGTGTTACGCCTTCAAAAAGAACTGAAGGTGAAAGGGACCTGCACTGCATTCTGGGATACTGTGAGGCTTCTGGGAAGTTCTCTTAAAGGCACAGTATCCTGTTTTGAGCCACATAATGGCAGCCTATGAGGCTTGTCTGTCCACTCCTTCCTCTCTATCATTCCAGAGGGTTTTGCTGTTCAAAGCAAGGTTTTTCTCTGTGGAAAACCCTGGACAGGCTGTGCTGTTGTGGTTTTTGGTGGAATTTCCAGTTGAAGTATTGGACAGTGTAGCCTGTGGATATAGGCTGCATTATCTGTCTTTAAATTCTCTCTTAAGTGTCTATGCAGGTCTGCATGTTTTGACAGTTTAAGAGATTATTTTTGATTGCTCCGGGGTCCGCGCACATGGGCGGGACTATTCACTAGATTATGACTATAACAGAGATACCCCTACTACAGAACTGGAGTTACAGGACAGAAACTACTCCTTCTCCTCTGTGAAATAGGAGAATCCCTCGAGAGGATAGGAGTTATTACAGATGTAGAAGGCAACAGAGACTGAAACATAGCAGACTGCAGAGTAGGAGCGGTAGAAGGTGGGGGCTGAATTACAGACTGTGAGGGCGGAACAAAAGCAGGCAAAGAGGCATTAAGGGGCTGAGCCCGTTGCTGGACAATCGGTAACTGAGCAACCACTTGTTGAGCGACGGTAGGGGGTAACGGGGGTGCATTCGCATTCTGAACATCGGGCGGTGGTAATTCAATAAATAAGACATTAGGGAATCTTTTTCTAATTCCTTACTTTTATCTGAAGAGGAAGTAGGCAACATCGGATGGCATCTATCTATCGCCATACGATGTTGTCTCTCTAATACCTCCTTCGCATCATCTACTTCATTGTCTTTAAACTGCTGGGCAGCCTGTAGAATTGACATATCTTGTGCTTTCTTATCCTTTTTCGCTTGTTTGATTTCTTTCTGTTTGGCTTCTTTACGCCAAAGGCGGAAGGAGTCAAACATAGCCGGCTGGGCTTTTCTTCTAAACAGAATCGTTTCCAAATTATCTAATATAGCAGGATCAAAGCTACCATTCTGGGGCCATCTCAAAACTCCACTATTTTTCGTATATCGGACCCATGTCTCGTTAAAGGTAATGGGACCAATACCATGTTTCGAATAGAGCTCATAAGTGGGAGTTCCAACTGGAGGGATCGGACATGATTCCTCCAACTGGGAATCCCTCGTACAACCCAAACAACAAAATCTTTTAAACTTACTCAGCCCAGGCATCGTCACTTCTCTAGACTGATCACAAACAACAAGGGGTATAGATCAGTGAGACAGTACAATCGTACTTACCCCTTGGCTTCAGCTATTGCAATACCTGAATAAAACCCCAAAAACAAAACAAAACAAAGGTCTGTGGGAGCGACCCACCAAATACTTAACTAAGAATCGTTCTGCACCAGCGAAGGTCCGTCTATCGTCTCGCTCTACCAAAACTCATCAGAAGGGTCCAAGGCAGGGCGACAGGCAGGGCAGCAGTCAGCAGCCGTCGGAGAGGAGTAGCCGCGCCGTCAAAGACCTTCGGTTCACTTTCGACATACAGGGGTCGATCACGTGGTGCGCTTCCTCCGGAGTTTTCTTGCGGGACTCCTCACGACCCTCGGGCTCAACCGCTACCGCTGAAGTCGCCCCATGTTGGGCGCCAGTTGGAGAACCGCAGCCTTAAGGCCCGGCGGCGCAGGGTACGCCTGAAATCCCCGGGATTCACCTGCCTTGTCAAAAACAGAGACACGGACTCTTCGTCTGGCGTAGAAGATGGTATTTATTAGCTGCAGCTAGTACAGTGGTCTTAGAAGTCGTCAGTACAACGAGGTTCAAAAGAGACTGCCACTTAACTCCGTGGCGCACAGGTTTATATACGATACAATACAATGCAAAATGCAATCACACAAGAGCATGAGCTATAGGCAAACGTTATAGACCATGTTTTAAAACCAAAGCAACTCAAGTTCCCGATTCTGTTTGTCATTCGACCCCTTAAGTAAATCACAAGTGAATCCACACAATTCGATTTACAAGCAGAGAAAACAAAGCTGCGTGTTGTAGAAGGACAGTTGAGAAACAGGAGAATGCATGAGACTTGTAGCGAAGGACAGCAATGGTGTGAAACGACATGTAGTCCGGACGGGGATTAATCAGCTCAGACAGGAATTAGTGTACTCTGCCAGACCCTGACACTCGTTAGTAAACATAGGTGAGGAAGCCACCTGACACGCAAAGCAGAAACGACAAAAACATCGCGTTCGCCGAGCTGCCTGAGTGAGGGCCTGAGTGAGGGCAACATAAAATGGCGGCGATCACAAAATGGAGGCTGAGCACAAACAAATTCGTAATTTACAGAACCTCATAAGTCAGGTCAGCGTCATCTCAAGCCTGCGCAAACAGTCCTTGGCTGACACACCCTTTACCAACTCGTCACAGGGTGGGTCCCTCCCACCACGCCCTGTGACGAGTTGGAAAGGGGTGGTGACACAATCTCTCCTCCACCCTGATTGACGTGGAGAGTTAGCGATCCCGGGCTCGCATTTAAAACGCCCGGGGCTAACTTAACCTCCACGCCATCAGGGGGTGGAGACTGGGCCTTCCAGCTATGTATTTGACAAGCCGATGACATCACAGCCTTCAGGGCTGGGATGTTGTCGGCCCGGCAAAAACATAGCAGGCATTTTTGGGCGTGGCCGCCAGAGAGCAGAGCAATTAGTCATGTGACATGACAGCGGAGCTGCGCGATAATGGTAAGTCGTGAGTGGGGCAGTAGAAGACTGCAGCCTCAGACAGTGCCCCGGGCCCCCGTGTTCTTTGGGAATGTTTTACATTTTTTAAAATAAAATAAAATGTGGTTTTTGATGCACTTCCGAAGTACCTGGGGCGGAGCCCCTACGCCCTAAAAGAGAAACCGCCACTGCCTGTTGCCCAGGTGCCGTTGGGTGGTTATCTGCACTTCGTAAATTGCAACCCAACTCAGTCCTTATCTCACCGAATAGATGAACCCTGTAGCTTATGTATCTGGATCAGTGGCGGAGTAGCGTCGCCCCACTGCTTTTAGAGCAGAAAAAAGGGGTCAAATAAAACGATAATAACATAATGATCGTTTTATTTTTGGTTGCTGTGGGCTCGGTTAGGGTGGGGCTGGTAGCTTAGTGTGAGAGGAGAAGTGGACTATGCACACTGAGTGGCCAGCCAAGTAGTCATGCACACTTTGCTTACTCCCTGTCTTGCAGGGAATATGCACAGGCTTACCTGTCTTGATCTGAGTGCCAAGCCACGGCGCTCACACCAATCACAATGCTGCATTGCAGCGTTGTGATTGGCTATGGGGAGCTTGTGTGCCCGGGAGCTTCTGCATCTTCTTCCCGGACTGGAGTCAGGAAGAGCAGAGAAGTGGAGGAGCAGTGCGGCCGTACGTATTTTTTTTAACCGCCCCCCCATCTTCCCCCGCCACCCCCATTTTCCATACTAGCCGCCACTGTCTGGATGTTCACTTCGAACTTAGCCATTGCTAACACGCGGCCGTCTCCCACATCCTGCCAAGCAAAAGTGCTGGGAAGCAACTGCTCCTTGGGTATACCCTAATTTCTCAGCCACCTGAGTAAGTTGCTGTATTTAACAGTGTCTATATTTAAAACATAAAGTAGCTGAACATTACTAGTGCACTGTGCTACATGGCATTCTAACCTTCCACGTTGTTGTGTGATGTTTTTATGGTATCACTTATAAAACACTCCTTCACCTAAGTATCAGGATGCATGAGAGAGAACCATAACTGTCACAACAGAACATAAAACACGAAGACTGAAGAAATAGACACGTTTTCGGTGACTTCTGCAATTTTGATTTACTGCCTAAGTAGCTAAGAAGGGAGGAGTTTCAAAACCTTCCAGTGGGCAGATATTGAATAGATCGTCCTTTCTGATGGCTTTGTTTGCCGCAGTCGTGCTATATGTGGGAATCTGGAAGCTCTTGTAAGCGTGTGCCAGGTCTATTTTGCTGCAGGTAACACCAGCATTTCTGGTATTTGGTTTTGTGTGCAGTTGAGAACTTGACTCCCTAGTTCACGGAGAGTCTGTGAAGAGATGCCACTGCACTAGTTATTTTGGCCCATGAGCAGATGATGCTGCCTTTTGTACCAGCACTACTAGCTGTAGTCGAATTGAAACAGCCCGTCAGATATACTTTTGTTATGATCTAGTCACAATTTTATAAACGTAGTTGCTTCTGTTGTATGCAACTTGGGAATAATACATTGCAAAATTCTACAAAGATTTGAGAAATGGTACAAGTAGTTTGCTGCCCAGAAGATGCCCAAGATTCCAATAAAAAACAAAAACCAACTCCAGGATGTGTCCTCTTTAGGCTGGAATGGGCTCATTTATTTATTTAACATCGTTTAAGATACTGCTCTACCCAAAGAAAAAATAACATCAGGGCAAGTTACAGTGAACAACCAAAGGAGATTGATATCTCCCATTAGTTTTAAACTGCGGATGAGGTGTTAGAGCTATATTACTATGAGTCCATTACTTGTTCACAAAAATGATGAAGTAAATAAGAAGTCGAGAGAAGAGCAGAAAAAAAGAGGGATAGAGGAATGGGAGAAGAGAGCAGAAAAGGGAAGTGTACTGAGATATCACATGTAGAGTTACATTTTCAGTTGTTTCCTGATTTATAAAGGGCCTTCTTGACTAATAGGGTCCTCAGATAAAGAGGTTGACAGTGATGGAGCCATCCCGAAAAGGACTGAGGCACAGCAAGAGTTTAGTCTGTTTCAAGTATAAATTGTATTTACTCTTAGGATTTTGTACATCTGTATATTTTTAACAGAAATGAGAGGTAAGATACTTGCTGGTGACGAAGAGTCCTGAAGGTAGTTAGTATAGGCCATCTTAAACTGAATTATTTCTTTAAGTAGAAGTCTTTGGCACTCCTTTCAGAACGGCCAGTAGTGATGACCTTGCCAAACTTGGTATGACCAATTACTAGAGCTTGCACAACTAAGTAAAAATCATACTGATTAAGCATGAGTTTGAAAGTTTTGTTTAAAGACTGTAGACAGTCTCTTGCAACTTTTTGTCAGTGTTCAGTATGTAGATTTCTAGTGCAATTATTGATCTGGATATCTGGGGATTTTACTTCAGAAGAGAGCTTACTTATGAAGCATTCAAAGTGGAGTTCTGATAACTGTTGGTGGTTAAAACTGGTTTTGACCTATATTCTAGAAGAATTCGTTAATTTTTCTCTGGGTTGAGTTATAAAACATTTATAGGCATCAAATTGTGGAGGCCATATAGCGAGGCATTTCGTTAGTGAATGTCTTCATTGGAGAAGAATTTTAAATACATGTTGATGTCTGCAAATTAGTGAATTGTGATGCGGATTTCCTCTATCAAGATTCTCCGAGGCTTCATACCTTAATTCAAGTCTGAGAGAGTGTTGATTCTTTGGGTGCATTACAGTATCTGCGGATAAACTCCCCATGCAAAAATGTTGTTTTCTGTTTATAAATGACATAAATCTAATGACAACTCTGTCGCTAAAGCATATGCATAGTTTCAGAATGTTGATCAGCCTCTGATGGTCCATTGTCTCGAAGGCTGTTCTGAGTCCAGCAGGAGAAGAAGGCAGATGTCACCATTGTCCAATGTGGAGCTTGATTTAGTTTATTGTTTGTGTTGTCAGTCTCAGTGGTGCATCGTTTACAGAAGCCGGTTTGTTTGGGTGTTGTTTTTAATGAATGTTTCAAGTTGTACAAAGACGTTTTTCAAAGATTGTTAATGTTTTAGATGGTTTCGGAAGCATTTAGGGTTTAATTCGAAAACTGCCAGACAGCACAGCAAAGACATCTTGAGGACATGCTTAAAGCTTACCTAGGAATGCATTCCTCCTATGCTTACCATTTGCTTTGTGTTTTTTCATTCCTATTTACTGTCTTTCTATTTACTGGTATCCGAACTCCGTTCAGAGGAGCATGGGGCAAGCAAGTTACTGGGCCCAACCGTGGGTATCAAGGCATTTTACTGCTCATGTCCCAGGGCCCAACCTACTATGACAAAGTACCCCTACAGCACTTGACTCTGGTAGAGTGGATTGCGCAGTCCAAACCTTCTCCTGGAGGGGAATGCAGGTATAAGGTGAACGCAGGTTCAAGATTCAAAATAGATTCAGCAACCCAGATAAATGAATGTGCACCCAGATAGATTCAAAATAGATTCAGCAACCCAGATAAATGAATGTGCACCCAGATGTTTGCGTTTATGACTAAAGTAGCATTTTTATATACAAACACAAAGTGAAAAACGACACAAACAAACAATATGTGCAGCCCTCCTAAGACTAGCAGTCTAGTGGTGTCAGGGCAGTGTCCTGAGTATCACTTCCCCATTTACAATGGGAAACATTCAAGTTAGGTCCTGGTAATGTGTCCAACCGTAAAAGATTCTCAATGTTCTTTCTATAATAATAATAATAATAATAATAAGGGAGTTTTATAAAGCGCCTGGTTACGCTCAGAAGCGTGTCCCTGCGCTGAAACAGAAGAACTCAAGTCGACAGGATCGTGGAGTTTGCTCGATTAACATGTATAAAGGTATGTTTTTAGCCTCTTCCGGAAGCTGGATTCAGATGATTCCAGGCGGAGGTCAAGAGGTAGGGCGTTCCAGCTCTTCGCCACCAGGTAGTGGAATGATCTTCCTCCCATGCGAGCCCTCCTTATCCTAGGGACCTTTAAAAGGCCTCCATGGGAGGAGCGCAGGGCGGGCGTGGGTACGTACCTGGTGACTAGATTCTGGAGCGGTGCTGGCGCCTTCGCAGTAAGGATGCGATGGCAGGTACTAAGGGCCTTAAATTCGCCCCTACTCCTCACTGGCAGCCCGTGAAGGGCCTGAAGGGCAGCTTTGGAGGCGGATCTTTTGGGAAATTTTAGAATGAGGCGGGCTGCTGCATTCTGCAACACCTGAAGGCGATTTATTGCTTTGCTTGTTGCTCCCAGATACAGCAAGTTGCCGTAGTCCAGGCTCGATGTGACGAGGGCATGTACCAGCGTTCTACGGGCTGACGTAGGAAGGAGATCTAGGACCTTCCGTAGACTTTTTAGGATGCTGAAGCAGACACCCGCCACACGGCCTATCTGAGGTCCAAAGGACAGGTCAGTGTCAAGCCAGACTCCAAGGTTCCTAACTTCCTGAGGGGGTGTTGGGACCTCGCCTAAGCATGGAGGCCACCACGCCGACGACCAGACAGATGGGCTCCCCCCCATCACGAGCACCTCGGTCTTGCTGCCATTTAGTTTGAGGCCGTTGGTGGACATCCAGGCTGCAAGGTCTTGCATGCAGGCTCTGAAACTGTCCACCGCAAGACCGGGCGAACGTGAAAGGGAGATAACCAGCTGCGTGTCATCGGCGTAGGACACTATTTGCAGACCATGGCCCTCAGCGATCGGGGCCACTGGGGAGACATAAAGATTAAATAGGGTGGGGCTCATGGATGATCCCTGGGGTACGCCCTGGCCCAATCCGATATCCCTGGATTAGCAATTGCCCTGGCGGACCTGGAAGCTTCTCCCAGTCAGGAAGGATTGGATCCATTCGAGTGCAGCTCCAGATATCCCTCCACTATTCAGACACTGTAGCAGGGTGGTGTGAGCTACAGTGTTGAATGCTGCACTCAGGTCCAATAGGATGAGGGCCATAGTATGACCCTCATCCACCCCCTGATATAGGGTCTCCACAGCCATCAGGAGCGCAGACTCCGTTGGGTGGTGGGGACGGAAGACAAACTGGGTATCGTGTAGTAGGGCAGCCTCTTCCATGAAATTCATCAGTTGCAAGTTTACCGTTTTGTCCGCCACTTTGGCCAGGTAGGGCAGAAGGGAGATAGGACGGAGGTTCTCTAGCTTTTCAAAGCTGATGTTAGGTTTCTTCCTGAGGGGTAGAACCACCGCCTGTTTCCAGTCTTTGGGCACGGTCTTAGTGCTGAAAGACACGTCTAGTAGGTGTCTAATGTATGGTTCCAGCACCACTAAGCTATCAGCTAGACGTTTTGGTGTGGTGGGGTCCCGCGGGGATCCCGACTTCACGGATCTACAGATTTTTAGGAGGTCCTCTGGGGGCGGGGTGACAAAGTTGGTCAGTATATGTCTGTCCCCCCAGTCCCTGGGGCTTTCCGCAAATTCTGTCCCAGTAATAGGTTGAATCGGAAATGCCGAGTACATTTTGGCTATCTTTTCGGCGAAGAAGTCTGCGATCCTATCACAGGATTCGGCCGAGCAGTCATCTGGAGCAATGGCTGGCTTTCCACTCGAGAGAGTTTTATAGAGCGAAAAAATCTCCTTCATCGAGTTACCAGCTTCACTAATTCTGATAGTGTAGTATGCTGCTTTGGACTTCCTGATTAGCCCATGATAAATTCGCCTCTCAATTAGGTAGGCCTCCCTGGTTTCCTTAGAAAGAGCCCCACGCCACTGTCTTTCGGCTCGCTTCAATGCTGCTTATGTGACTCGTAGTTCATCACTGAACCACGGAGCAGTTTTTTGAATGCGGCCTCCCGATTTGGCTCTTGAAAGTGGGGCTGTACAATCTAGCGCCTCGTTGATGCGCTTACATAGATTGGTGATAGCAGTGTCTGCATCTTCCCCCCCAGGGCTCCCTCCTTTGGTCAGTGCCGCACAGAATTTAGCCTGGGAAAAGGTGGCCCATCTCCGCCTGGGGTGGTACAGTATTGCTGGCTTCGGAGGTCTTACCCCAGGAATTCGTATGGAGAATGGAACTAGATGGTGATCCGACCAGGGGAGGGGAATGGGGGTCATGGCTTCTACTTCCCCCCAATTGACGAATATAAGGTCAAGCAGGTGTCCCAACTGGTGAGTGGGACCACTTACTATTTGATTCAGCTGGAGGGCTCCCAGTGCCTGGCAAAAGTCCCTGCTAACATTGTCTGTGGGGTTGTTCAGATGCAGGTTAAGATCCCCTAGTACCAGGAATTTCTCTTTGCTCAGTGCAGCCTCCATTATGCCTTCAACCAGGCTCTCCTCAAACCTGGCTATAGGGCCTGGGGGTCTATAGATTAACATGCCCTTCAGCGTGCAGCCTTCTTTTACTTTAATAGTAAAACTCCCTGCCTCACTGTCCAGGATGGGAGAGTAGTCTAGTTGGCATCGTAGACTTTTCTGGGCTACAATAGCAATGCCCCCTCCTCTGCCAGTGGGTCTATCCTGTCTAAGCATTATATCGCCCTCTGGTAGTGCCTCTAAGGCATCAGAGGTAGAGCCTTCGTCTAGCCATGTCACAGTAAGAAACACAAGATCCCACTGTTTCTCAGTGAGTAGGTCATATAGATCTAGTTTGTGTTTCCGCAGCGAGCGTACGTTGAGCAGGCCGCAGTCCAAGGTATAGTCTATAGTGGCCACATCCCTGCCAGGATCATAGGAGAAGTGGCAGTGTTCGCAGCCTATATCATCCTCCACTAGCATGTTATGCATACATGGCTCGGCAATGTTACTGCGGAAAGTCAATAGTTCCTGTCTGCTCCACGGTATGTGGCCCTCCCGAGGGACATAGGATATGGCACTGGACCGCGTACGATCGTGGACGGGCGCAGACGGGCTTGCCTTAGGTGCGCCCGCTGCGCTCGTCCGCTGCGCGTCCGAGGAAAGCTCATTTATATAGGGAGGTTAAGTGGGCGTGGCCTCAAAAGTGGGCGTGTCCCGGTGTTTGAGCTGCGATGGCGGCGCTGTTGTCCCCTCCCTGTAGCAGCGCTGAGGTCCGCTGTGCCAAGGGTTTAGCTTCCGCTTTCAAAGGAGAAGTGCTCAGAGGTGAGTGGGGCATGGATAAAAACACACAAAATACAAATGCAAATATTTTTAAAACTGCGAGCAATATCTCCCGGCTTCCGCCTCATGAGTAGGTCAATTTCGTTTTGGCGCGCTAGCAATTCAGCGCGTTATAAAGGGTGAAGTTAAGTGGGCGTTTCCTCAAAAGTGGGCGTGTCCCGGTGTTTGAGCCGCGATGGCGGCGCTGTTGTCCCCTCCCTGTAGCAGCGCTGAGGTCCGCTGTGCCAAGGGTTTAGCTTCCGCTTTCAAAGGAGAAGGCTCAGGGTGAGTGGGGCATGGGTAAAAACACACAAAATACAAATGCAAATATCTGTTTTCTCAGTGTTCCAGCACTGTAGCGCACTGAGGCTGAGTAACTTTACGACGGGCTCTGTGGCTCAGCAATCGGTCTTATCCGCTCCTGCTGATATTATGATCCTGATGCCTCCAGGAGCATTTAGTACACCTGCATCGGGGTGGACTGGAGCGGCAGCCGGCGATGAGTAGGTGGTTTTGACGTTGCACGCAGGGCGGATGGTCCTCCTTGTTGCTGATTGGATGATTCAGTAAGTTCCTCTGATCCCACTTGCAGGATGGGGCCAGTCACTTGGCTTCCAATAGCTCAGTCAGGGCATAGGGCATTCTGGTCAGCACGCGCTGCCCTTCGTGGTCACATGCTGTGCATGTATTGGCCCTCCCTCATGGCAAAGGGTGCGCCATGGTAACAGCCCTTGCTCTTCTCGCCAGCCCCCTCTGGCATGTGGGTCGCTGACCTTTGGTGTGCACACAGGCAGACAGCTTTATCAGTGCAACAGCAATAATATCTTCACAACGACCCCCTCTGGCCAACGGGGTCAACCATGTTTGGTCAGCACACAGGCAGATGGCCCAGTCAGTTTGACAGCAATGATATATTTAAGGCAGCCCCCTCTGGTATATCGAGTCAACAACTTTAGACCAGCACACAGGCGGATGGCCCGATCAGTGCAACTACAGTTATACTCTCGACTGCCCCCTCTGGCATATGGAATCACTTACTTTCCTATGCACGTGTACAGGCAGCCCGATTAGGGCATTAGCAATTATCTCTCTTCTCGCTATGGGGCTCCACTTGTCACTATCCTCCACTGGACCTCGCTCCCTCCAGGTATCTTTTTCCTTCTCAAAGGTTCCTCTGATGTCGGCAGGCAGGCAAACTCTAGTTCTCACGGCTCCAGGGCAGGTGGTTTGGATTTCCCTGGGTGATGTCCACTTCACCTAGATGCTAGACTGATAAACTTTAATCCCCAGTGCTGGTCAGACAAACGAGAAGTCTTGATGAGCTTCTCCATGTTGCGGTACAGCCACGGCTGTCTGTTTGACAGTTGACAATTTGGGAGACTCCGGTTCCCCTTTTAATAATACATTTCTAGAATCCGATATGATTTAGAGACTCATGCTTTCAAGTTTGTGTTCTTGGAGGGTGGCTCTTTTTTTTCATTACTTGTTTTTATTTGCATTTATGGTAGTCATAGAGGAGCAGATCACAATATTATCAGCTATTTTCCCCACAGCATTACACCATATCATTTCATCCAGAAGGCAGATGCCATTACACAGTGCCCATTAGTGTCATCCATCTAATGCAACTAGGATGATTTCAAAGACAGTACATACAGGGTAGGATGGTTAGTATAAGAGGGGACACAATAGCAAGGCCGGGCCGCTTCTAGGTGCGATTTCGGCGTTCTGTTAATCGTGGGGCGTCTGCCTAATTGCCATAGGTCAAAACGAAATTCAAACCCAGCAGGTTTTGACCTGTGTGACAAGCCTTTCAAGTCTGCTCATAGGAATCACAATTGCAACTAAAAACAATAAATTAATCATAAAGAGTGAAGAGATATAGAAAGCGATAGCAGAGAAAGAGCAGGTAAGAAAGGGAAGGAGGTGAAATGCAAGGGAGAGATATGGCGGGGAGAGATGTTCTGCCGCCACCTGACGCCGGGGGCGTTGTAGACACTGTGGCTGCCAGAATCATTGATGGTCACTGGCGTCATGCAGGTAAATGCCAGAATCGCCTACTTCAGAGGAGGTGTGGGGGCGTCCAGGGTCTGGTGTGCAGGCGCTGCCCGGGGTAGGATTTGAGTGAGTCCGTCAGTGGATTACCAGAGGCTATCTGCATCCGGTGGATATACAGCGCCCTCAAAGAAGCGCAGAGCCCACAACCTCGGGGGTTGAATTTGAGCATGCTCCAGTCTGCAAAGGTAGTCCACAAGCTGTTGCCCCAGTTAGGTGAATTTAGTGTCCTGTAGCTGCAAGCGCGCCGTGAGTAGCTCCATTGCCATAGTGTGCCACAGGTGGGTGAACCAAACATTGATCAGGGGTGTTTCAGCTTTTTTCCAGTAAAGAGCAATGATTTTCTTGGCAGCCCCAAGCATGTAGAGGATGAGATGCCAATCACGACGGGTCATGGCAAGCAGGTTAACCGGCCGGAGGCCCAGGACAATCACACGCAGGTTTTCAGGCGAAAAGTAGCCTATCACTAGTCGGATATGACTGAGAACTTCCTTCCAGTAGATGGTCAAGAGTAAGCATGTCCACCAAATATGCAAAAAAAAAACCCTGGTGCGCTAGTGCAGCGCCAGCATAGAGGTGAGGAAGTGGGAAACATTTTATGTAACCTGTAAGGGGTATAGTACCATTGTGTCATAACCTTGTATGCGGATCCCCGATGTGGAATGCTACCGAAGACATTCGGGATATCTCACCACAGGTGTTCCCATTGGATGGGCGTGATGTCTGTGTCTGAGGCCGACTGCCACCGCAGCTGTGGCTCGCTGTGAGTGTTGGAGAACTTGATATGTGCAAGAAATTAGGCCCCTGGAGTAATCGAAGGAGCGCACCAGCCTCTCGAACGCAGTGAAGGGTCGAGTGGCTGCCCTTGTTGAAGTTGAATGTATTGAAATCTAGCCCCCTATAGCTGGAAATCCTGTTTACATTGCTCAAAAGTTGTGAAGGTGTCTCCCATGAAGAGGTCCCTAATCGTCCTGCACGCCCCTCCATCCAGTCTGTGAAGTAGGACGAGTGAAAAGCAGGCAGGAAGTGAGAGCTGCAAGCAGTGGGAGTATGGGGGGACGGGAAGGATGTAAGGCCTCTGTGTATTGCTAATTTGCTCAAAATCTCAGGTACCGTCTTGGTATGAACCGCAATATAGGCGCTGCGTGAGTGGGCTTCCCTTGAGAGCCATGCAGGGTCCCATATGGGGCGACAAGTCGCTGCCCTGTCCTTATAAAATCAGACTTTTTCACTCTCCCATGACATCCACTCCGAGATAAAGCAGAGATGTGATGCCCAATAATATTCCAACAAGTTGGGGCAGGCCAGCCCTCCCTTATCGCGCGGAAGCATGACTAAATTATTAGAGAAACGTGGTCTACTCCCTCCCCATATAAACGTGGTGAGCTCGCGCTGAAGGCCCTGAATCTTATGCTCTAGGTTGGGCGTGGGTAGGGTCTGGAAAAGGTAAAGTATCTTTGGGATGATCGACATTTTGACCGTATTCAAGCGCCCCAACCAGGATAGTGGAAGGGATCCACATTCTTAGGTCTGCTACGACTGCGTTTTTACACTCCTGCCAGTTTGCTTGGGACCATGTGGCAAGGTTGGGTGTCAAATTGAGCCCCAGATACCGAATAGATTGTGACGCCCATTTATAAGGAACAAGAGATTGGAGTGTGGCGATCTCTTCCGCAGGAATCGTGAGGTTGAGAGCCCATGATTTCTAATGATTGATTTTAAGCCCCGAGACCTGCTTGAACGATTGAAGTAACTTATATAGGGCATTTATAGAGGTTCGTGGGCGTGATAAAGTGAGAAGTAGGCGAACAAGGCTGTTTTGTGGTCTAACCCCCGCAAGTGGGATGCCATGTATGTCGGGAGACTTGCGGATCATGATGGCCAGCGGTTCCACTACAAGAACAAATAAGAGGGGGGACAGGGGACATCCCTGTCAGGTGCCCCTGTGGATAGAGATGGGTTGTGTGAGCGGACCATTTACCGGCACCCGAGCCAGAGGGGAGAGATAGGGAGCCATAATTCTAGCAATCATCTGCAGGCCCAACCCTATTTTCTGTAGGACAGCTCGAAGGAAGACCCAGTCCACTCGACCAATGGTACGTTTACCCGATTAGATGGGCAACCCGCCGCACATTGTCTGCCCCCTGTCATTGATGGATAAAGCCCACCTAGACCGGCTCTGAGTCCTGGTGGGTGTAAGGCAAGACGTGTAGCTAGTATTTTAGTATAGAGTTTGAGTGTAAGATCTTTCCCTGGCTTGGGGAATAAAGCATTTTCAGCCATGGCTGTATCCGTGGAGGGCCCTACTGCGTCTGTAAAATAATTGAAGAGACGGAGCATATGTGATTTAAGTTGCGAGACCAGCAGACCGGCTTGGGGTTTTGCCGGGAGGAAGGTCCTTCAGAGCACCAGCGAGCTCCTCCTCCTCCGGAGTGATAAGTTGAGAGTGGTAACTGCTAATCGGGGACCACTCACAAGCTTCCAAGGCAGCGAAAACCCAATCTAAATCGGGCGACTCACTAGCATAGAGGGACGAGTATTAATTCTGGAATGCTTGCATCTTGGCAGCTTCGGTAGTGGCCCAGGAACCATCTCTTAGTTTAAGTTTAGCAATGTATGCTTTGGCAGCCCGCGTTCGAAGGCGGCGTGCCAGGAACGTGCCCACCTTGTCCCTCCCATTGTAGTATCGTTGTCACATGGCCAAGAGAGCGTGTTCCACCTTGTTATTCCTGTGCGTCCGGAGCTGGCCCCAGAGCATAGCGAGGCGCCTCTTGTGCAGTGCCAAGGGGCGCTCCTAGTCCAGCCGCTCAAGCGCCTTTATGTCCTGGGAGAGTTTGTCTTTAAACAAACAAGCTGCCCGAGCTACAGCAATGGAAGTTATGTTGCCACGAATCGTGGCCTTAAACGCATCTCAGATTACGCGGAGTGGAGTCTCTGGGAGTCTGGTCTCGAAGTAGGACGTGATCGCTTCCTGGATCTCCACCGTGTCTATGGGATCCCTGAGGATATGAGGAGGAAAACACCACCGAGAGGGACGGTTGGGACAATGAAAGTGATCATGAATGAGAAGTTCCACATGAGCGTGGTCCGAAACAGAGATGTCAGACATGGACGCCGAGAGGGTGTCTTTGACAAGGGAGTGTGAGACAAAGAGGTAGTCTATGTGCGTGCGAGTAGGAGCGATGAACATGAGAGTAATAGGAGGAGTCTCGGGCGTCTGGGGAGCGGTATCGCCAAATATCTATGAGGCCAAGGGTGGTTAGTTGCTTCTTTAAGGCAGAGGACATAGCCCCCGTCCCATGGAAAGAGCCTTTGCTATGGTCCTGGCATTTAAGTCTCCCCCCAGTGAAGAACCGGGTTTTAGAACCCAGCGGCGCCAGGGGCAAGCCCAAAGTCTTCGTTTTCACCTGTCTTGGAATACAGAGACACAGGATACTTCTTGGTGACGTCAAAGATCAAATTTATTGGCTGCAACCAGGAACAGAAGTCTACGAAGTACGACACAAGTAGGTTCGTCAGAAACTGCTCAATTTTCATTTGCGAGACATCGTCTTTTATGCTAAAAATCACATTCTGGACAAACACCCACTATTTACAATTTGCCCAATCACAAGTAACATTGCAAAAGGTATCGCATGACGACAAACTCACTTTTCAGTTGTCCAGCCCACCATCAATTACACGGGAAAACCCAACATTCTTTCTCGAACAGGCCGGACAAACCCAAAATAAAAGACCACAACACATCCCATAAATAGACCATAAAAGAAGGAACAGAAACAGATGAAAAGCATGATAAGGGGTGTGTGCATGTGCAATAAACTCAACAATGTCCTGTTCTTTGATCCTTAATCTCGATCAACTACCGGACAAGGAACTGGCTTAACAAGGTTAGCTTCAGGCAACGAGGTCAGTTCGCTCAGGTCACCTAGGAGTCATCTAAAGTGTACGTGTACTAAAGACTCGTTCGGCCGTAGTCATCGGCCTATGTGAGGGCAATCACAAAATGGCTGCCATACACAAAATGGAACCCAAGGGTTCAGAACGAAATCCCTAAATACGTAGTGAATCCATCGGTCTAGCATGGCGAAATCACTCGTACTTGACGCACTCACTAGTTACAGTTCGCTACTATCGAATTCGTAACGAAACTATGACCTTTATGAAACGGGTTCAGAATTCACGGAACCTCAGACCCTCCTTTGCCCTTACATAGGCAATAACCTAAACTCACGTCAATCTGAATCCAGGTCTATATTCGTCAGATCATCAAGATGTCGCTGGAGCATAATCCTATTACTTAGTAACTCTCTCGAGACAGGTCTCCTTGCACACATAGTAGCACAAAGGCCACATATAGCAGGAACACACTGTACACAAAGACAGAACAGGAAAAGAATAGCTAAAGCCATCCCAATGATCATCAGAATCTTCCATCCCCAAGTGGATAACAATTCCCAAAACCATCCCATCAACGACCAATCTCCTTCGTCCACATGTACAGACTCGGAGATCTTATGTAGCTTGGAAATGGCCTGGTACACTGTCGGAGCATTGTCTGAGATGAAAACGCAGCAGCTCGATTGAATGAATTTACATACCCCTCCTCTATCTGCAAGTATGACATCTAACGCAACTCGATTCTGCAACGTCATAAGACGATCCGATTGGAGCTCAGCAGTCAAATTACTACGGGCACCGGCAGTCTCAACTATGGTGGACTCAACCACTCTCGTCAATTGCCGTATGTTCCTACTATTAACCATAGGTCCCCAAAACGGCAGGAAACCCTTAAGAAAATCTCCCAATTCTTGTCCTGCAGTATCTTCCTTACTGAAGACACCTCTAACTACTCTCGTTCTGTGGTAATCTGCGGCTGCAGTATACGTAGGGGGCAACAAACGAAACATAATATGTTCCCGAAAAATCAGGGGGCAACCATGTATATGCTCTATCATAGCAGACAAAATACGTACCATTAGCTGCTAAAAACAGTGGGGAAGTCTGGGACGCAAAAACATACGTCTCAGTGCAAACACTCTTCCCTAACTGAGCTCTCGGATTCTTGCCATTACCTTGCAGACAAAAATGACCACGATGGGGTACGATCCAAATCGGAGATGACCCTTTCCCTCGCTGCTTTTCACTCAGACTAATACCATATCCAGTCACGTTCCATCCAATATAAGCTAGCGTCTCATCTCTAGGAATAGTCTCATAGGAATTAATTCCTCTAATCATATCCACTATTCCTTTCACTAGAGCACTTATTACTCGGATTATCTTTCATAGAACGCAGGGGGTAAACTTCATGGGCATAGATGAACATCGTCCTATATGCCCGCACAGAACCATTATAGCTGAATGGCAGGACCAAATAAGGGATACCTTTATCTGTAGTATGAGGCATAAGCCCACACACCCAACAATTAGTGGTGTTCACTACTAACTGATGTTGATGCAGAAGTTGCACAAAGGAATTATTAACGAATTCTGATTTTCTAATTGATTCATGTTCAGGTAAAGGATGAAAAGAATGTGAAGAAATAGTAGTAGGAAAAGACATAGGTTGTGTGGTTGGTGCAAACGTCACTTGAAAAGAGAAAACTACATATCCCACCAAAAACATAGTCATGCTAAGTAGCATAAAAAGATGCGTTATCAAAAAACATTTGCTACTCATTAATTTACACAGTCTTGTCTTAAAGTTCATTTCTACAACAGCTCTCTCGATCTAAAAAAAACTCCATCCTCTAACCGTGCTGTTCGCGGCAGTTGGTTCTCTTCGGCTTAGGTGTACTTCTGTAAGTCCAGGGAACGCCCTAGAACAAACCAGAACCGTCGACCTTATGTCTACACGGTTGTACACTCCAAGGCTTTATACCGCGACCCTACAGCTGAACCCGGATGGCGGTTCGAAAAAGAAAAATAGGTCAAAACAGCTTTTCGGATGAGAGAGCGTAATTTCAAAAACAAAAAAGGAATTATCTCTTTATTTGTTCATTATTTCTCTGTCGTAGATTATAGCGGCCTTTACCAGGCAATGTCTGATCACGGAACAACAACTCAGGCACACTAGTGTCTAGTCTCAAAGAAGGGGACATCTTCTTGCAAAATATTGTCTTCAAGCTCAGAGCTTGTCCCAACCAAACGCGCGTCACTGAATGGAACAAAACGTGGCACAGTCTCAGTCTCTGAATTATCAACACCCTCCTGGACCCACTGGTCGTACGGCAGAGGCAAAGAAACCCTCTTACAATGTACGCCGTGGATCCAGTTCTTCTTGCCTTGCACTCTCACTGCGGTACGCGTGGACAAAAGGACTTGGCGGGGTCCAGTCCAGCGGGGCTGATCGTTCTTTGTCCGCTGAAAGTTTCGCACCAATATCCATGAACCAGGATCAATGGCGTGTCCTGGATCTTCAGATGCTTGTGGAAGTGTGTCCTAAACCTGTTGGTGTAAGACACGCAATTTAGCCGTCAAATCATACAAATAGTCGATCAGCACAGGATGTTCAATCTCGCTAAACTTTGTCGGCCTCGGCACTACCCAATACATTTGCCGGGCGACCAAACACAATCTCGTAGGGGCTAAGGCCCACTCGAGAATGTACTGTAGTTCTAGTTGACAAAAGTGCCAATGGCAAAGCATCGGGCCATTGGAGACCAGAGCTCGCCTGAATATTGGCTAACTTCAGCTTCAGAGTGCCATTGTAGCATTCGACTAAACCAGCTGATTGGGGGTGATTTGCAGCATGAAATTTCTGTTTATTGCCCAAACCTTCACACACTCTCTTCATGACTTGAAACACAAATTCACTTCCATTATCACTCCACACCATCCTTGGCAACCCATATCTAGGGAAAAATTCCTTGAGTAGGGCTTTGGCAGTGGACAAGGCAGTATGCTCTTTCAAGGGGTATGCTTCTACCCATCTCGAAAAAGCACAAACAACTACAAGGACGTATTTTAAGTTGTTGCATCTCTCCATGTGTATAAAATCCAATTGCAGCACCTCGAACGGATACGTCGGAGGCGCAAAGTGACCAGCTGGAGTTGGAGTTCCCTTGCCAGGATTATACATCAGACAAACCATACAATTCTTGACCAGATTCTCCGCACACTTAGGAATTCCAGCATTCTGCCATACTGGAGCCAGCAACTTACAAATCCCTTTCGCACTAATGTGAGCCATTCCATGCGCCATCGTAACAACTACCAGCACATACGCATCAGGTAACAACCATCGCTGATGTTCCGACAACTCAATCCAACAACCAGTCGAATCCAATTTTCCTGTACTCTTTCTCCATACACTCAATTCTTTCTCCGTAGCTTCAGCCTGAATTGACTTCACACTCTATCGTATCCTCACACATTCCTCTATCCGGAACCCATCTTGCTGGACCCGCAACATACATTCGACTCATCACATCTTTCGCAGTCTCTTTCGCAACTTCATCCGCAAACGCATTACCACGACCAACGTCATCGGTAACCTTCTTATGTGCACTGCATTTCACGATCGCAACTTGCATCGGCAACGTAAGTGACTCAAGAAGCTCATTCACCAACTGACCATGATGAATTTTCGTGCCATGCGACGTGAGAAATCCACGTTCTTTCCACAGACGTCCGAAACTATGAGCATCACCAAACGCATACTGGCTATCGGTATACACAGTCACTCTCTTTTCTTTCGACAACACACACGCACTCGTCAGTGCAATCATGCAATCAACTCTGCTGCTTGAGCTGAATTTTGTGGAATATGTGCAGCTTCAACAATCGTATGCAAAGTTGTAACCGCATATGCTGCAGTCGTATCACCATTCGGAAGCTTAAAGCATGAACCATCTACCCATAAGGTACCATCAGACTTTGCAAGAGGAGTATCTTTCAATCAATTCTACCCTTCGTTTCTTCCTCTGTCCTGAGAAAGCAATCATGCCGTTCCTGAACATCTGTCTCTACAGAAATCGGCAACAACGTAGCTGGATTCAACGTGTTGCATCGCTTTATATGCACATGACTCGCCAAAAGCGTCAACTCGTAACCTGACAATCGAGCACTAGTCAAGTGTTGTGTTTTAGTCCTGTTTAACAAAGTATCCACTGCATGTGGAACCATCACAATCAACATATTATCCATTACCAAACCAGCAGACTGCCGAATAGAAACAGCTGCTGCCGCTGTAGCTCTCAAACAACTCGGCAACGCTCTAGCTACCGGATCCAAAGTCGTCGAAAAATACGCACATGGACGCTGCTTATCGCCAAACTGCTGTGTCAGGACTGACAATGCACATCCCTCTCTTTCGTGAACATAGAGTGTAAAAGGCTTACTGTAGTCGGGTGTACCCAACACAGGAGCGGAACACAATGCATTACGCAATTCAGAAAAACTCTTCTGACATTAGTCAGACCAAGGAAGAGGATTCGAAGTGCTAACAATGGTTTCGCAAGCAACGAAAAGTTCAGAATCCATTGCCTACAGTACGAAGTAATACCATAGAATGCACGCACTTCTCTCTGTGTAGTTGGCACATTCATTTTCGCAATCGCTTGAATTCGTTCTGGGGTCAACCTTCTTCCCTCCTTCGATAAGAGATGACCTAAGTAGGTCACTTCTTGTCGACAATACTGTAACTTCGAAAGTGACACTTTATGATGGTCAGACAAATGTCGAAACAACAAAAGAGTAGCTTCTTTACAAGTCTCCTCATCATCAGCAGCAACTAACAAACCATCAACACACTGAATAAGAGCAGCACCATCAGGCAAGACAATCGCATCAAGCTGTGTTTTCAAAGCCTGACTATAGATGGATGGACTTTCACAATAGCCTTGAGTAGCGCGCTTAAACCGGAAACTTCGGCCTCCTAAAGAGAAGCCAAAAATATCTCTACTCTCCTCGGCAATCGGAATGCTGAAGAAAGCATTCTTCAGATCAATCATCGAAAACCAGGTAGCTGAAGCAGGAATCATAGTCAGCAAAGCAGTAATGTCCGGAACAACCGGAAACTGTGGCACAACAATTTTGTTCACTTCTCGAAGATCGATCACAAACCTATACACAGGCGGCTGAGAAGAATCAGTACGTTTCAGGACAGGCAAAACCGGACTATTGCACACATTACCTCTCGTCTCTTCTATCACACCTTTCTCAATCAGATCATAGATGATTGCTAAAACTGCTCTTTCACCATCACTAAAGATTCTATATTGGGGAATAAGTGGCAATCTAGCATTCGCTTTCAGCGTCGCAACGTATGGTGGAATCTCCAAAAGACCCACATCATTAGGACCAGTAGCCCAAAGAGTATCAGGGAGAGAACGCAATTCCAATGGAAGCCGATCTTTAGACAAATACATCGGAGAGACCACTTTCTTACCCTATGTAAGCTGTACTCCCGAAGGAGAACAATGCAATGTCGCATACAATCTCTTCAACAAATCCAAACCCAACAGATTCTCGCCACAACCTGTCGTCAGAATGAGGGGTGCTTCTAATTCACAAAGTCCAACCGAAAGAGACAAAGGACTAGAAACTGGGTTACGAACTGGGGCGCCAGAAAAACCTACCGAAACATTCGTCAAGCCAGACAAAGGTGCGCCAGGGAGTTTAGAGTGCATGATAGAACTCTTCACAGCACCAGTATCCAACAGAAAAGGCTCTGACACACCTGAGGTAACCAATTCAACATAAGGTCCACTCTGATCTACTGGAACTGACACTACTCCCTCTCTTTGTCTATGGCTGTCCTAGCAATCATTACCGTCAGCATTCTCATTCTCAACATAGTAGTCGTCAGCATAGTACTGAGTCGATCTACCAGACGCAACATTCTGTTGATCAAAGCAATTCATCGTATTCTGTGGAGGAAAGGATCGTGCATTCTGGGGCAACACACCACGTCTTCTACCTCTAGGAGCTTGCTGAACACCTCGACCTCTCACACCAGAAGCACCATTCGTACGCTGCAACAGAATTTATTTATTTATTTATGAAGCGCATCATTTATCCCAAAGGATGTCACGGCGCTAAGGACTCTGGTAACAGATAAAAGCTGGTTTAGCCAATTGTAGTATCGGACAACTACTCTTGAAGTGGCCTTCTTCCTTACAATACGCACACTGATTAGGGCCTACAGGAACACGCTGTTGAAAAGACTCGGGCCTTTGAGATCCTCTCTGAAACTGCTGAGGTTGCTGAAACTCACGCTGATTATAACGAGGCGGAAACGCCTGTTGAAAAAGAACCTTCGTCTTTAAATCTTTAGTCTTTCTCTCTGCTTTCGCTTTCTCATCCTTATCCCTATTCTCGTAATATTGCGCAGTAGCCAATATCTGAGCAGACGAAGAAACAGCCCATGAACTCTCTGAATCCTTCAACTTATTTCACAACTCGGGAAGCAAATTATGAACAAACTTATCTACGAACAACCTTTGGCCACTTTCCGTACTCATGTCTTGACCACTGTGATATATAAACGTCTCTTCAAACCTAGTGAAGAAATCAGACACACTTACATCTTTCTTCTGCTTGCATGCAGACAATTTATCCCAATTCACTTGCATAGTAGGCATTAGAGTCTTCATATAATTAATAATCCTACCAGGGAGTTCTGCAACTAAAGCTTCAGGTTTAGATTCACCACCTTGAAGACCATCTGCAGCAGTAATGTTAGCCCATGTATCACCTAACTCTTGCGCATGATCCACATGACGAATCGTTCCCCACAAAGGTTGAGGAACCACATTACCAAACAACATATTTATATCGGCTAAATTCATAATGCACGCGTCAGCTGTCTGTGATAACTCTTTATAATACCCTGCAGGATTCTTTCGGGGATCAGGTAGAGTCTGCTTAAGGGCCAAAACTTCGGCTATCTTCCACGGAACATGTACCCAAACACGCTGGAAATGAGCCGGTACTGCTTGAATACCATTAACGGCATCAGCTTGAACTGCCTCTTTCCATACCGGAGGAACCTCTCTCATTGGGTAGTGTTGCGCTTTCCTTCTAACCGAAGGATCTGGCTCAAACAACGACTGAGAAGGACACTCACTCCTAAACGCAAGCAACGTCGCAACTGCTTTCTCAACATCGGAACCCACTATCGTTCCTTTCGCAAACTCGGACTGTACATTAAACAACTCCAATGGGGTCTGACCCAACTCACCATCTTCCCATTCCTCACGGAGGAAAATACACATGATATCGAAGACATACCTCTGCTTTGGTGCTTCCCATTGTCGGAAGACATCCCTAACTGACTCTAAATCATAACTTGAAGAATTAGTAACCCATTTACGAGCCAAATGGTCCAACACTGCCCGCTCTTCGGGACCAGGAAACTGGCTACGCAACTATTTACGCTCAGAAACAGGGGTCACATTCAATGACCCAAAGAAAGGAGACAAAAGACCAGTAACATTATCGGTCATTCTCTGTCGAACAGAAGGAGAAGCTGTCATAAGGACAGGAGGCAAAGCCGGCTGAGATAAAACAAACGTAGGAGTAGTAACAGAAGAAGTAGCAAGTACAGGAGAAAAAGTCGCAGGAATTTGAGGCTGAACTGACAGCAAAGTTGGCGGCCCTAGAGAAGGCTGCGTCAAAGGAGAAGGAACCAGCTGAAGAGGAGCTGGCGGCTGTGCTACATCAGGAGGCTGAACAGCTGGAGGTTGCGGAGGCACTCTGCACATAAGGGGGTGGTGATCTCAACAAATGTGACATCAAAGGATCCTTTTCAGGGTCCTTCGTTGCACTTTGTAGAAGAGGTGACAAGGCTGGATAACATTTATCGATGGCCATTTTATGTTGCCTATGCAACTCTTCACTCGCTTGTTCTTCTTCATTATCTTTAACCCCTCCCCTGCTGATGACGGAACCGCTCCGTCATCAGCTACAGTTGAGCTGTGCTGATGATGGAGCGGTTCTGTCATGGTCCGGCCGCCGCGCCTGCGCGGCGCTGATTTCGCGCCTGCGCGGCAGTTTTAATGAGCGGGCGGGTCATGACGGAACCGCTCCGTCACCAGCACAGCTCAACTGTAGCTGGTGACGGAGCGGTTCTGTCACCAGCATGCGGCGGCCGCCCCGCCCCTTTAGCGCTGCGGCGGAATAGCCGCTGCAGCGAAAGGGTTAAACTGCCTAGCAGCTTGCATTATCGATATACCCTTCTCTCTTTTATCTCTCTTCGCTTGTTTAATTGCTTTCTGTTTGGCTTCCTTTCGCCAGAGGCGGAAAGAGTCAAACATCGCCGGCCGGGCTTTCTTCTTAAATAGTATAACTTCCAGATTATCTAAAATCTCTGTGTCATAGCTACCATGGTGGGGCCATTTTAAAACACCGTCTTTCCTAGTGTATCGGACCCACAATTCATTATACGTAATGGGGCCCACGCCATGTTTAGAATAGAGCTCATCAGTCGGAGTTCCAACTGGAGGTATCGGACACGAGTCCTCTAATCGGGAATCCCTGTTACAACTACAACAAAATATCTTTCCAAGTTTGCTAAGACCAGGCATCTTCGCTCACTAATCTAGCTTCAAACTTCAAGGGATTACCAAAAACGATAGTCTCGCAAATATACGAGTCCATCGGCTTTGGCACTTGCAAGTTCCAAATCAAAGATCCCGAAGGAAACTCAAAATTAAGGACTGGGAGCGACCCACTTATACTTAACTGAAGTATCGATCACGTCACCAGAAGACCCGTCTATCGTCTCGCTCTTCAAATCGTCGCGAAGGGTCCATGACAGGGCGACAGTCAGGGCAGCAGTCCTTCGTAGCCGTCGGAAAGCGGGAAGCCTCTCAGTTAAAACCTTCAGTCCACGTTCGACATGCCGGGGTCGATGAAGTGGGGGCCGTCTTCCAGAATTTCCTCACGAAGCTCCACACGATCTTCAGGCTTGGACCGGTACCACTGAAGTCGCCCCACATTGGGCGCCAACTGAAGAACCGGGTTTTAGAACCCAGTGGCGCCAGGGGCACGCCCAAAGTCTTCGGGTTCACCTGTCTTAGATTACAGAGACACGGGATACTTCTCGGTGACGTCAAAGATCAAATTTATTGGCTGCAACCAGGAACAGAAGTCTACGAAGTACGACACAAGTAGGTTCGTATTGCGAGACATCGTCTTTATGCTAAAAATCGCATTCTGGACAAACACCCACTATTTACAATTTGTCCAATCACAAGTAACATTGCAAAAGGTATTGCATGACGAAAAACCCACTTTTCAGTTGTCCAGCCCAGCATCAATTACACGGGAAAAGCCCAACATTCTTTCTCGAACAGGCCGGACAAACCCATAATAAAAGACCACAACCCATACCATAAATAGACCATAAAAGAAGGAACAGAAACAGATGAGAAGCAGGATAAGGGGTGTGTGTGTGTGCAATAAACTCAACAATGTCCTGTTCTTTGATCCTTAATCTCGATCAACTACCGGACAAAGGAACTGGCTTAACAAGGTTAGCTTCAGGCAACGAGGTCAGTTCGCTCAGGTCACCTAGGAGTCAGCTAAAGTGTACGTGTACTAAAGACTCGTTCTGCCGTAGTCATCGGCCTATGTGAGGGCAGCCACAAAATGGCTGCCATACACAAAATGGAACCCAAGGGTTGAGAACGAAATCCCTAAATACGTAGTGAATCCATCGGTCTAGCATGGCGAAATCACTCGTACTTGCCGCACTTACTAGTTACGGTTCGCTACTATCGAATTTGTAACAAAACTATGACCTTTAAGAAATGGGTTCAGAATTCACTGAACCTCACCAGAATGAGACCCGCATCATTGTGTGTTATGTGTTCACACAACAAACCCTGCAAAAAGGAGTCCTGAGCTTGGTTCGGTGTGTAATTGTTGTAAGGTGAGGATTCGATGCCCAATCTTGACCATCACTTTAAGTAATCTGCTGTCCTTACTACGGACTACCCTGGAGTCCCCCTGGTGGATGGCTGCTCGACAGAGGATTGCCACCCCCGCTGATTTAGTGCGTGCGGATGCCCAAAGTTGAAGAGGGTATCGTGAATGAGCCATGCGAGAGACATACTTTCTCAGAAAATGGGTTTTCTGCAAAAATATGATGTCCGGATTCTGCAGCAGGAGGTATCGCCATATCAGGCTGCGCTTGTTGGGGGAGTTAAGTCCCTTCACTTTAAGGGAGAAGAACTTCAGACAGTGTACAGAAGTCATGATTTCAGTGCACTATGTGCGAGCGCCATCTTGGGCAGAAGAGTATGGGTAGGACTCAAAGTATCTCCCCCCCCCCCCCCCCCCCCCCCAATGCATCGCTGAATAGGTCAAAGCAGACAAAGTCCATGGTGGACGCTGTAGGGCCTAGCGCAGCGTGTGGAGAGAGAACAACGATCTGCACAATGAGAACACCCACCAAGATCAGGATCGCCCCCGCTAGAGATAGGGATAGGAAGAGGGAAAACAAAGAAGTGAGAGAGAAGAGACAGTACTCAAAAAATATCAATGGCCTACAGGGTCTATTCCAGTCCGGGGATAAGCCAGGTGCAGAGATACAGACCATCTCAGAGATGTCACTCTCCAAGGAATAGAAGTGGAGGCGGGTCATAGGAGATCAGCATCACCCTCTAGGAGTGCAGTCCGGTGCTGCCCTCTGGTTGCAGTTCAGGCATGAGGTAGTCATGTCAGCAATATGCGGCAAGGGAGCGTGGCGTCAGTCTCACCCCCACAAGAGGTCAGAACAGGAGGCGAGGAAAAGGCAGGCATTTGGAAGGTGTACTTAATTACTATTTTTCAGATGACTGAGAGCCTGAGGGCGATTGCCCACCTTCCAAGGAACGGATGTGCTGTATAATGTCCTGTTTCTCCTGGGATGAAGTGCAGATTCCCCAGGGGGAAGGTCGTCCGTAGCGGTGTACCTCAGTCTATTGGGGTTTTGCAGGCTTGCGTGTCAGAGGCAGGCGCGGCGGTGTAGCGGGCAGCGTGTCTGGGATCTGTAGCAGTTGGGCTGCCTTTCGGAAGGACCGTATTACCCGGTGCTTTGACTCTCACTGGAAGATAAGTGTGAACGGGTGTCCACATTGATAGCGGACCCCCAGCTCCCGTAGCTTACCCGTTATGGGTCGAAAGTCTGTTCAGCGGCGGAGCGTTGTGGGTGCAAGGTCCTGAGACAGATGTATTGGGTACCCTTGTATGTGAGTTCTGCTTTGTCTCATGCTGCCTTGAGGATAGCCTCCTTCTCCTTGAAAAAATGGCCCCGGGCCAAGATGTCAGGAATGAGGCCAGGGCGTCCAGGCGGACCAGACACTCGGTGGGCGCGGTCCAGTGCCAGCGGGGATGCATCAGGTCCGCTACGAAAGTCATAATGTGTGAACCCTCTCCCCAACCAGAATCCCCCTTAGGCGCAGGTTATTGCGGTGCCCCCTGTTTTCCAAGTCCACCTGCTTGATCTGCAACTTGATGTGTTACTCCTCCAGGGTGCACCTATCTCGAGTGGGGATCCCCCTCGAACTCTGTGCACTGTAGCTAGTGTGGTTCTAAACTAGAACATCACTGTTTTTTTAACTCAATATTTGTCTATGTTTTCAAATTTTTGTGGTTTATTATCACCAACACATTTAAACACAAAACTAAATCATACCACTATACATTTGCTTTCCTGGTTTCGTAACCAATCTATTAAACAAATGTATTCATACAATAAACATTTTCAACATAATGATGCAGTCCTTTGCAAACAATTTCATCTCTTCAAAAATGATTACCGAATAATGCCCGATTCCCTGAGTGAGTAACAGAATGATTAGGTATTAGGTCACACTACGGTGAGGTGAAGGGAAACTTTCTTGTTTCAGCTTCCATTTCGCACAAGATTCTTGCATATTCTTCCTTTCTTCAAGCTCCCAATAGAATTTCTTTATGGGCATGAGATTCTTATGGCAACAAATGTGTTCCTTGTTATTTCAGGAAGTTTTGTTAATATTGAACATTGTAACATGTTGAGTCACGCACTAAAACGATGTCTATTGTTCAGTTTCAGGCCCCTGAAGAAGAACCCATCAGGGCTCGAAATGCATCGGACATTATTGAACAATTATTGAAAACATAGACAAATATTGAGTTAAAAAAACAGTGATGTTCTAGTTTAGAACCACACTAACTACAGTGCACAGAGGTCGAGGGGGATCCCCACTCGAGATAGGTGGATCTACAGGAAGGCACGGTTGAGGACAAACGTGCTACCTCTGTAGCACGCTTTAAAAAAACTAATTTAAACCAGTAAAAAGAGTTAAACACTGGAGTGCTTCTCCACCCAGAGCAGATCATTGCAAATTCTCCAGGGTGGCCAAGCGCTACCATAGGTGTCCCTGATCTTCCGAGGGGGCATAAACTGTCTTTTCAAGGTCGTCCACTCTGTCTCCGAGTTCCACCATATCTCTCCAGAGTTCCTTAACACAGGCCTGAAACTTTGTTCGAGGAGAGCCGATTTCAGATTTGAGCTCATGCATGAAGTTGGTCATGAAGGACTGTGTGAAAGGTTTAGCAGGTCCCCCGGCGATGATGCAATGTCCACCGCAGGGGTTGGTCCCAATTTATTCCACAAGGCTGCTACCGGGTTGTCTTTAGGGGATGCAGTGGGTTCTCTCCCGGTCCATGAGTGAGTCATGACCCCTCGGAGTGTTATCCCGCAAGCAGGGGGCCCAGGTGAAAGGGCGCAGCACAAGGTCACACAGTTGCCCGGTCCGGTTGAAAAGGGTAGTCCAGCTAGAAGGATTCGGAGGCCGTCGAGGTGAAGGCCAGCGAGGGCGACATATTGTGAGGGCAGCCAAAGGGCGATTCCACAGGACACCCCTGGTTGTTCCACTGGCCGAATGGGAGTGTGTGGGGCACGGGCAGGGTGATCCATTGAAGTAGTAAGGTCCAAGCCAGGTAAGTGTGCGATTCCGCCACCCCTCCACCAGGGCACATGGGAGGGCCGCCCGGGTAGACCAGGCTGCAGATTCTGGAGTTGAGGCAGCACTCTGTGGTAGCACCCCCTTCTAGGGGGGCCCGCCAGGGTCTACAAAAGTACTCACAGCATCAGATAGTGGGGCATCCGCTTCCCCCAGGAAACTGGTGGCACCAGCATGCAGCGTGGCCTCACCGGGGTGCTCCAACGAAGTGGCTGCTAGAGAAGCTACGAGTAAGGGTTTTAGGCTCCCGGATCATCACTCCAGGCCTCCACCGTGGGAGCTCGCACCCCAGTGCGATGGTAGAGATGCGTAGTTAGCCCAAGCTCACCAGGCGTCCCCCAGAGTCCAGGTAGGCCCAGGATGGCTGGCGCCCTGCCCGAGGCTCAATGTAATGGCGCCCCAGCACGCACGGCCAGGTGCCTCCGGCCAAGTCAGCAGGGAGTCACCGGGGCCCCGCTGCAGTCAGAAAGATCCCACCAGGGTGGCGAACATGTATATCCGGCCCGTACGTCTGGGTGGGCCCAAGACGGCTTGCGCCCCGGTCGAGGCATGATCAAGTGGCTCAGAGTGTTGTGCCATGTGGAGCCTGGCGCCTCCAGTAGTGAGCAGAGGGTCCCCGTGGCCTAGTTATGAACACTGAGACCCTGCTGGGGCGGTCGAGGCATAGGAAGAGCCTGCGAGGTTCCAAGGCAGCGGTGCAGCCGGAGTCAAAGAGGGCTGTCAGACCGATCACCAGGAGAAAGCGCCTTTTATGAGGACTTCTTAGAGGGCAGCCCAGCACCTCCACAGACCTCAAGTAGGTCTGGGGGCCCAGCCATGTGCGCGGTGTCCCCGCTGGCATGCTGATGCGCCGGTTGGACCCCGCGTGGGACCATCACAGCAGAGTCTCAAAATGGCGGCCAGGCGGGATGTCGGCAGAGAGGGCCCTCCCCAGGGATCAACTGCGGGTCCTCCCAGCTCCCGTAACTCCGCTGCAAGTCTCACTTTGGTCCGCTGCCAATCCCCGGTTAGAAGGTATGGGTCGACGTTGGCGTCCGCTCACCCCGGGGCGCAGGGGGCTGAGGACTCCAAAATGGCGGCTGTACTTTCGTAGGCCGGGCCTCTCTCTCCCACCGGTTTTGCTCTCGCCGCTGCCGGCTGGTTCTGAGAGACGCTGGGCCACGAGATGGTCGCCTGGGTGCTTCCGCTGTGCAGGTATCCCAGATTCAGGCACCCCTGATGCTGCAGTGCCAAGTAAAATGCTTATGCCGCCGCCGCCGGGCCGGAGCTCCTATGACGTGCGTCTGACTCCATCAGAAGCGAGACCACACTCCAGGGTGCCTCTTTTGAAGTACCCACTTCTCTGTCCTTTGCTCAGGAAGCAGCCTTGTACCACAGGAGCAACTCCAACCCAGATAGCCCCTCAACACAGGCCATGAGAGGTACTCCTGGATCACACCTGAACATCAGCCTCCTGTCATATGTCTAAAAAAAAGGAAAGATTGCAAAGGCCCCCAACCCTACTCTTTATGATTCCCTTATGTGCCACATCTCCATCCTATGATGTGCCAATGCCTCAATGATGAGTGATCTTCCCAGAGTCAGAGCCCTTTTGAAGTGCCCATGAGAGCCTAGCTAGCTCTTCCTACAGTGTTCTGGAACTCCTTGCCTTTTCCCATCAGGACGACAGTGTCTTATTTGGAGTTTCGCAGCACGCTGAAAACTTTCTTGTTCTCACAGGCTTTTGTGTCCTAAGTTAACATTGTTTCCCTTTAAGGTTTTGTCCCCTCAGTGCCAAGAAACCGCTAGGTATACGAGCGCTTAATAAAACACTTTCAAATTCAAATTCAGTGTGTATCCCACCCATCTCTCAAAAATGTAACAATCCACAAATCAATTATCAATCTGGCGCGGGCTCCTATGTATTTCCAAAGTCCGGGTTTTCAATATGAAAACTGCGGTTGTCCATTCATCTTAGCACTCACAGACACACATACATTAAAACACATGTTTTCACAGCACAGCACGACATAATAGCATGATGTAGGCCAGGGCTGAGTTAAGCACTCAACGGTGGAACTTTACATGAGTGAGGCTGTAGGCCCTACTCCAGTGACACAGGTAAAAAGGCCTGTTCACAGTACAGATTATCATTACTAAAACACAGTATGCTGCAACCACTGCACTTGTGCTATTTAATTCCTGGTAAGGGCAGTTACCCTTTACCGCTCTGAGGGTAGTGCTGTAGGCACACCTCCTGGTCCAACAAGACTGCAATACGTGAGACAGGCCAGGGTTATGGCACACATGCATGATCCATGTTTTACCATTACTAACAATTTGCACCAGGGATCCAGATATTACAGCTGGGGCACTCAGGGCAGGGATATACTCTTTCACCATGTGAGGGACTTTACTGTCCCAACATATGGCTTTATTTGTTTTAGGTGCTCCAGCAGGTTTTCTCCACTCCCATGGATCATTGCCTGTTTGCCACCTCTCTGACTGGCTCATTCGGTCCCGCCATGAATGTTCCCTTTTCCAGGACTCTCTTTTTCTTTTTTGTGAGGCACTCTGAGAGTGCAGGTGTTTTCAGCTCATCCTCCCCTGCTCTCAATGTCCTCTGCTAGTACACAAAAATATAGCAAGCCTGACCATCTGGAAACCCAATCATTTTGAATTTTGCAAATGTATCCATAATGTTGTGTCGCATAGTTTCATTCATTCATTCAAGAAACTTTATTTCGGTTTGTTATAACCATCAAAGTACATAAAAAATACATTTTCACTTTTCCACAGTTCATTTATAGTTATAAGTATTAAAATACATCATATGCAATCAGAGGGGAGAAGACAATTGTTAAAACAGTAAAAAAAATTATAATTTAAAAAAACATTTTTTAAAGAAAGTTAAAATAACATTATTTGATCCAAATAATTCTCAAGTCACAATAAATGAATACATGGGTTGCCTTGTTATTTAAGTAATTTCCTTCGGATAGACCACATAGAAAACAGAAACTTAGTTATAGCAGACACCATCGAAGGATTCGTGTCAGACTTCAGGATCCTAAAAAGAGCTTGGTAGTCCCTTATGCCCAGATTATTACATAGTTCTATTATCCACTTTCTTCGTATAAGTGAATAGGCTGGACAGAAAAGAGTAACATGCAGAATGGTTTCATTTTCAGTACTAGAGCCAGGGCATAAATGTACAGGACCTCGTGTCCACCTGTCTGTCATAGAGTAGAGGGGCAGCGTTCCAAAGCTAAACTGTAAGTACAGCTTCTCCGCTAAAGTGGGTTGGATTACGTCTATTTCTTGTTCAAAGCTGTATATGGACTTATGACTCAAGAAGGCACCAGTCAGGCTCGTTGATGGTACTGAGCGAATGGTCCTCCCGAAGGCTAAAGTCCTTCACAGCACTGGCAATGTTTTCTTAGAAATAGTTGAGGATGTTGCCTCTGGGTTTGACCATAAGTTTTCGTATCCAATTTTAGCAAGAGACTGTCTAACAAAGTGTAGCCATGGAATTCTACCTGCTCCTGGGGAGGCTAGCACCACCTTTAATTCCTTTTTATAGCTTTCCAATTCGGGGCTGCTCCACAGCCTCCTCCAATAGAGAAGGGGACGTGAGGCAATAGCTTCAGCTATGGGCCTAATATTCAGGTCTAGCCTAAGTGGGACTAGAGCAGTGCTTCTAGGCAGGGTTAATATTTGCCTAATAAAATTATTTTCTGTAGTGGTTAAATCAGTAGAAGGAACGTGTCCCCAAAGTTCCGCCCCGTAGAGAGAAGAAGATCTTGCTTGAAATTTGAAGATTTCCATTGGGGCACTAATAGTTTTGTACGCACAGTTTTTTGGGACTTTTAAAATTCCCCCAGTTGTCTGTACAAGTTTTAGGTTGGCCGTAGCCATTTGTGCTCCCCACCCCATTCTATCAGTTAGAGTCAACCCTAGGTAATCAAATGTTGGGACTCTTTCTAACGGTCTGCCTTCCATCATAGGGTGTGGACAATTAGTAGTGTTGGCATTAAATTCCATATACTTGGTCTTATCGATTTTAACTACCAAATTTCTATGTTTTCAAAATTTAATGAACTGGTTTAAGACCCTCTGGATGCCCATTAGGGATTTTGAGAGAAGCAGAGTATCATCTGCAAACATTAGTGCAGGAAATCGCATAGTTTCATAAAAGCAGTACTACAGGAAAGAAGGGAAAGGAAAATTTAGAAAGAGGGGGGTAGGCCAGGACGAACTGAAGGAATAAAAAGGGGCGACAGGAAGCCAGAGAAGCGCTTTGTCACCCATTCTTCTTATAAAAATAATCTTAAAAACACCTGCAGCCATTGTCATCAACATGTTCACAGCTAGAAAGCTATAGTCAAGAAGAGTTTATAAGACCATCCACATAAAATTACGCTACCTCCACAAGGGAAAGGCCATACACCTTATTTCTGATAGACTTTTAACCGCAGATTCATCTTCTTAGAGTATTCTCCAGGCTTCAGACTGGATCCAGGTAATCTTGTGCAGTACCTCGGAGTGCCGGTAGGTGGCATTGTTCGGCTCTGGATCATCGTTGTGTCCGTCGAAATTGACGTCACAGCGCCTATGTAGGCAACACCCTGACCCGCTGACATCAGTTCTCTTTGTTCCGCACCAACAGCATGGATCCAGAGAGCTACCTCTGTCGCTTTTTGACCAAAGTTACGGCCCAGCGATGACTTGTAGAGGTAAGCATTGCAGCCTGAAACCCCTTTTCTAAAGTTTTCTCTGCATTACTGGTAGCCTCTTTTGTGGAGTCTGATTCCTGTAGTCTGGGAAGAGGAGTATTTTTGTACAGTATTCTGTTCATCCTAGCGGTATTCCTTTAGTGAAGCTTCATTTTTCATTACTGTCTCTAAGGTAGAATCACAAAGAGTAATGATCCTGCCATTTCCCATTGCCTTGGAGGTCTTGGGGAAATCCAATATACCCTCTCTTTCCAACCTTTGTCCTGGAAGAACAAGTGGTCTTTAATGAGTGGGGATATATGTATTCCACCACAGGTGCCCCAACATCTGTAGGGGATAGCCAAGTACACGTATAGTAGCGGCTGTCCAAACATTTACTGAAACCTTTAATTCTTTTTCCAAAATGCACAGTGCTCACCACCTGAAATCTTCACATTGCCTCATCTACTCATCCACACTGGCAGATTTGGTCTCCAGGAACCCCACTTTAGACCCAATGATGCCATTGCAAACTCATCTCATTTTACTTTCCTTTGCCTCCAGTTTAATCACCAAAGATGTGAATTTCTTTTCTTTCTCCAATTCTTAGGTTTCGCCTTTGCAGTGCGCATGCGGTGCATAGGAGACCTTTAGCCATCGTGCAGCTCTTTTTCAAAGCACATACTCTTGCTTGTGGCGGCATACAGCTTGTAGGAGTGTGCAGTGGAGCGCCACAAGCACGAGTATGTGCTTTGAAAAAGAGCAGACTGCTCTCCCCAGCGCGTGCTCACCCCTTGCGGGTGCACACCTCCGCCTCTTTCTCCCACTGCAGCCTACAAGTACAAGCAACTTGCTCATAGTGTCAATCAAGTTACCTTCCTTTCCCACGCCACATCACGGCACCCAATGAAACAACCGTTTGTTCCCTTAGTCCGCCTACCTATCGGCCAACAGCCTCTGCTGAAAGACTATGCGCGGTGCCCTTCAACAGCAGAGTTATGGCGTCACTCGTTTTCAGGATGGGACTTGCAAGTTGCAGGAGTTTTCGTGAGATTTCATATTTGACTGACAATTGTGGGCGCAAGTGATGCTTTACTTCGCCCCTGATATTGGCCTCTCCTCATACTGTTAAATCCGCGAAACACTGTTGAAGCGCACAGGGTCGCAGTGTAAAACGCAGTTTACGTCAATCTGTTTACACTGTACAGTGCTTCAAGGGGCATGATTCTAGTTTGTGCTCCTCTACCCTATAGGCGGGGTTACGGCTCACGCAGGCTTCGTCAACAGACCAATAGAATAACCTTTAATGTAAATGACGTAATTTGCTGCAGCATCACTCAGCACCACCACAGCATCACTCAGGGCCACCACAGCATCACTCAGGGCCACCACAGCATCACTCAGGGCCACCACAGCATCACGCAGCACCACCTCAGCATCACTCAGCGCCACCCCAGCATCACTCAGCGCCACCACAGCATCACTCAGCGCCACCACAGCATCACTCAGCGCCACAATAATATCACTCAGCACCACCACAGCATCACTCAGCACCACCACAGCATCACTCAGCACCTCCACAGCATCATTCAACACCACCACAGCATCACTCAGCACCTCCACAGCATCACTCAGGGCCACCACAGCATCACTCAGGGCCACCACAGCATCACGCAGCACCACCTCAGCATCACTCAGCGCCACCCCAGCATCACTCAGCGCCACCACAGCATCACTCAGCGCCACAACATCACTCAGCACCACCACAGCATCATTCAACACCACCACAGCATCACTCAGCACCTCCACAGCATCATTCAACACCACCACAGCATCACTCAGTGCTACCACAGCAACACTCAGTGCTACCACAGCATCACTCAGCGCCACCACAGCATCACTCAGCACCACCACAGCATCACTCAGCGCCACCACCGCATCACTCAGCGCCACCACAGCATCACTCAGCGCCACCACAGCATCACTCAGCGCCACCACAGCATCACTCAGCGCCACCACAGCATCACTCAGCGCCACCACAGCATCACTCAGCACCACATCAGCATCACTCAGCATCGCCTTTGCACTAGTACACCACCACATCATCATCACTCAGCATGACCTGAGTATCATTTGGTATCACCTCAACATCGTCTCCGCACCAGTCACCACCACCACCATCACCACCACCACCACCCCACCACCACCACCACCACCACCTCCCCACCACCACCACCACCACCACCACCACCACCACCTCAGCATCACTGCACCACCTCAGCCTGCTCTGGGAATCTGGCATTTGTTGATTCTCCCCTAGTGTCTGGCCGCTGCTAGTGTTATAATACAGGTACTAGTTCCCAGTAGGCAGAAACAAGTTGCCAGCTTTGCAAGAACAAAATAAAACTGGCATTTTTTAATTGTAAATATATTTTTTTTAATATGGTCGTTCAGTTGTACATAATGTCTTTTTGGTCATATATATAAGGTAACAAAAATGCTTCTGATACTTTTTTATCATAACTTTTCAGCATGCTGCACAGCAGCCACACTTCTCTACAGCACAGCTTGAAGACATTGGCAAAGTAAATAGCTCTGTCTAAACACTAATAAGGCCCCAAAGGCGAGACCTATGGCTATGCCAATGCTTTTTTCATTATGGCATTTAATGCTCTGATCGTCTTTTTCTGTCCTTTGACTGTCACTCAGAACTGCGCTGTCACGTGCATCTACATCTCCTTGATTCTTTCCAACAAAAACAAAAAAAATCTGATTTGCCTCCTTTGTGGCTTTTATGCCATAGTGAGGAGTCCAAGTTTAACTGCTGTCATATACAGCGTTCAGGCACAGCCTGGAGAGCAAGATGATGTTGGATCATGCCTCCTGCCTCTCCTGGTCTCTGTCCAGGGCTGGACTGGGAACCAAAACCCGCCCTGGCAAAGTGCTCGGCTGCCCCCAGCCCCCTCCGAACCCAGGCCCCCCCACTCAGGTTGGAGGTGCCGCCAAGCGCTTTGCTAGTGCCGGTTTTCGGCCGTTTTTGTTGCAGGGACGATTTTGCAGCTATGTTGCAAAAGCGGCCCTGTAACAAAATCGGTCCCCAAGGGCTCAAAACCGGCCCCCACCCTTGCGGCGCACCGGGGGATTGCCCGGTGCCCGCTATGGCCAGTCCGGGCCTGTGTCTGTCTCACCATCTCTTTCACAGGCAAAGTTGCCGGGCAGCTAGGTTTAGATCCAGTCAGTCAAGGTTTTGCTGCATAGTATCAACCTGATAGAGCCCCCCCATACAGGTCACCAGTGCTGTCACAGCCTGGTACATTGACGCTCACTGTCTGCTCCTAGTAAATCGGCCACCTACAACTTTGCACTGTGAGGGTACTTACGGTCACCCCATATCCTCTTGTGTTCTATGGAGGCTACTGCACAGTTTCGGAACGTACTGCCCCTCTCACCAGAGTATCCCATTATGTTTGCCCATCCTCTACGATCTCGGAGTCCTGAAAGAGGGTCCATCTAGCTTACTCCAGGCTCCACCCCATTTCTGAGGCATTTTCTGTGTCCTGTCCCTTTTGTGTAATGTGTGTCATGCATTTTACTGGTTTCTTTAACATGTCTGTAACCAGTCTCGGCAGTCGTCCAAGGTATGAAGTTTAATTAGTCAGGCAGCATTAAAATTCCTCACTCCTCATCAGAGTTGTTCATATGAGCTCCTGATGATGATGATGATGATGATGATGATGATAAGAGCCTTGTATAGCGCAACTTAGCCCGTAGGCGTCAAGGCGCTGAGGATGGAAAAATCTGTGTGGAGGGGCAGGAGGCGTGCCGGCTAGAAATAGAATTCACTGAAGTGCCAAGTCTTCAGGGCCTTCCGGAAAAGAAGATAGGAGGATTGAACCTTGAGCTCCACTGGAAGCAGGCCCGGACTGGTCGTTGAGGGCACCGGGCAATTCCCCGGTCGGCCGCATGGTTGGGGGCCGGTTTTGGGCCCCTGGGGCCGTTTTTATTACAGGGCCGTTATGCTGCAAAAACGGCCCTGTAACAAAAACGGCCAAAAACCGGCCCTGTCACAGAGCGCGGTCGCACCTTTCCCCCTCCCCTCTCCTCCCGGAGGGGGGAAGGGGGGCCGGCCGAGCACTCTGCCAGGGCCGGTTCTGGTTCCCAGTCCGGCCCTGACTGGAAGGGAGTTCCAAATCCTTGGAACGAGGGAGGAAAAGGCCCTCCCGCCCCACCTTGCTTTAGCACTTCTGGGAACGGCAAGGAGATTTTTATTCGCTGAGCGCAGGGCTCTGCCTGGGATATGACGGGACACAAGAGAACTAATATCTTCTTCCCCAATTCCATGCAGGACACGGTGAGTGAGGCACAGGGCCTTGAATGCAATCCTTGCTTGCATGGGGAGCCAGTGCAAATTTTTCCTGATGGAGGAGCCTGATGAACGCCTCGGGGCATCAACAACAAACCTCGTGGCCGCGTTTTCTATAACCTGGAGACGCTAGAAAAGTTGCTTATTAATTCCTAGATAAAGTACATTACAATAATCTAGTCTTGAGTTTGTGAGGGCCACCGTGACCTGTTTACTGGCTTCGATTGACAGATAGTGAGCGATTTTCTTTAGGATTCGCAGAACCCCACACCACTGGAGTCAAGCTAGCCGGGCTGATGAGAGGTGTTACCTCGAAACCGGTCCGGTCCTCGGATGCTTGATTCCGTTCTGGGAAGGACATGGCTTTTGTAGTTCGGACTGGACTGTTCCCATGGGGCACAGGGTCAGAGCTGATTTGCATATCGCCATTGTCTAACCCAGGGTGGTGTGGAGTGCAAAAAAACGATGGATTTGGGCCCAGATCTTTGGACTGGGTTGAGTGTGTGACATTGATCCACATTCGGTCCATCACCTGTTGTGTTTCCACAGCAGGTTGAGGCAGTCCTGCTAACCTGTTTATCAAAGGAAAGCGAAGAGTCGCTTGGATTTCTATTCAGAGTGATTGCTTCACAAAGGCGATGGACATTTGCTTACCAAGTAATAATAGTTCTCACCAAGAATCTTGCCTACTAGGGATCGAAATGAACCACCATCATCCTTTGACACTTGATTCACTGATCATTTTCTGTGTAATAGAAAAGTACCATGAATAAAGTCACTGTCATGTACTGTGCAGCTTACACAATCATATTCAACATGTTTTTAAATGGGCTACATTTCCAGTAAGAAATGAAAGTGATATTATGAAATATCTTTTGTTTTATCTTTTGTGTGAATTATGTGCCAGATTTTGTTCTTTTTTTTTTTTTACATATTGAGTGCACATGTGTGAAATCTGAATTCTCTAAGTATGTCCAACATTTTTCCTTAGGTTCCTAAGTGCCAAGGAGACAGCAGCTTATAGGCTATTCGAAATTAAGGTAGATGAACTCCGACAAACCCTTGGTCTGTCATCAGACTCCAGTAAACTGAAAGCTCCGATTGCTCCCGTGTCCCAAAATCTGCAATCCAAAGTCCCAAAGACACCAAATCCCCCTCAGAAGATTGCAGTTCCTGTGGTTGTCCCAGAAAGCATCTTCACTCCGCCACTACCTCCTGGCCCTCGAAGTAAAAGCAATATTTTGAAAGCTACCACCACAATGTCAAATAAAGGGCCTCAACATGAACACCCAACCATTCCATCAGCGAACCTACATCAACAGTCTTGCACCATTTCAAATGAAATGCTTCAACAAGAAAATACCACAGGCAAGTATTCCTACATTTAAACCAAAATTAATTCAATTGTTCATCTCAACATTTGCCTACTTCTTCTCCGTTTCAGTGCTCTGTTCCCTTTTTTTCTGTCTTTCACTTTCAATCGATCAGTGGATTGGTAAATCGCAGCTAATCAACCAGGCGGGTATCCAGATGCATTTGTGATTTCCAATCTTCTGTTCAGATTTTCCTTGTACCTTGACTTTTTCAATTTTTGTTTTTCCCTTTAGGCTTCTTTCATGATGGCCATTATTAACTCTATCATCTAATAACTTCTATCCAATTGTTTTGTCTGTTGGGTGTAGCCCAATTGCAGCATTCATGCAAGAAAGCCTTGTTTTATTTTGGTGTTTTTCACACAGTTGTCACTAGCAACGGCTAGGATAACTGCTTCTGCTTAGAGGTCATCAGGGAGTAGCAAGCCAAGGTGCCCCTGTATAAGGGTCACAGAAAGTAATCACATTCACCCACAGACAATGTATTTGTGATGGAATGCTCTCCCAAAATATCTTCTCAGAAAAACCCCACAAAAGAACCATAGGGAGGAGAATCCTCATTTTCCTTGAGAAAACTGCCACTTGGGGGCAATCCACATTTCCCCCTACCTGTACGATTGGCAGATAAATAATGCTGGCAAGCACCAATGCCTAGCTCATACACAGCCTACTATCTACCTGTTCTACAGCTTAGGTTACACAAAAAATGCTACTAAATCCCTCTTGCAACTCTTCAAAATGAAGCCATTTACATTGAGTATAGATCCTAGGGCCAAGGGCAAAGACTACCCCAGTCCACAGAGGGTGTTGGGACTACAGCAGCTCTTACCTCTTTTCAGCCCACTCGTCAACTCGCTGTCAAAACTCTCATGTGCCTACTTGGCATGATGGCCTCCTGCATTGCCATAGTACCCCGTACCCGGCTCTACATTGGTCTGCTGCAAGATTCCCTTTCGGCTCAGTGATCACCAGCGGAAGATCATTGGAAAGATTTAGGATTGGTAAGCATTCATCACTGTCTGTAGTGGTGGAAAAGCAACTGCCTGGGGCAGGGCAGGCCTCTCTGAGTTCCCAATCCTCTATTCACTGTCACCAAGGACGCCTCATTCGCCAGTCAGGGGGCGCAGCTCAACCATATGAATATGCAACCATACAGGGGGTCTGGGCCCCTCTTCTTTCAAGGCGGCATATCAACTGTCTCAAGCTACTTCCTATATGCCTCGGTCTCAAAGCTTTCCTTCCAGTCATTCAAGTGAAAGTAGGCCTCATCAAAACAGATATGACCACCTGAATTATTTTTCTAAGCAAGACAGCAATTACTCTCTCTCCCACTGTCATCATTAGCACAACAGACCAGGCATTGGGCCATCCACCACCGCATATACCTTCTGGCTGAATAACTTACAGGGATGGACAACCACTTGCCAGATCTTCTCAGCAGAATGCATCAACACGTCCACGCATAGATCACTTTGCCACCCTTAAACACGCAAAATGCCCTAATGTTGCCTCCAGGTACCCACTGTCCATGGGAAATGCACTATGGATAAACTGGTCAAGAATCTTTGTCTACGCTTTTCCACCTCTCCCACTCCTATATGGGGTGCTTACGATGTGACAGATATCCCAACATGGGCCAGACAGCCATGGGTTTCGACACTCCTCGTGATTTCAAGAAGCTGCCCAGCAAGCCTGACATTCTCACGTGGAACCAAGGTCAGATGAAGACAGTCTGACCCCTGCCAGCTCAATCTAGAGATCTGTCACCCACCAGAGGTCCTAGAGTTTGGCTTGCTGTACGTTCTGCAGAAGTGCATGGAAAGCTTATGTGCGTCCAAAAGGTCTACCAAATGAGCTTGCTACATAGCAAAATAGAAACTATCTATCCACAGTTGCATCTCCAAACACCTATGCCCCCTTAAAGCTAATGCATTGAAATTATCTGTTACCATCTCCATCTGCAGAATCCAGACCTCACATACACTTCTATATGTCCCCATTTAGCAGCTGTAGCACTTGCATGCAAAAGAGGAACACACTCGTCCCTTTTTACATCCCTGTAGTTAAGGCATTCACGAATGACCCCAAAAGGATCATGCATCCCCAAGCTCCTGTGTGAAATCTTAATGTGGTTCTTATCTGGTTCTATGGACCCCCCCTTTGAGCCTCTCCTAGAAAGAAGCTTTAATTGCAACCATAACCTATCTCAGATGCATCAGTGAGGTGCATGCTCTCATGCTACAGGAACTTTTAATTCAAGTCCATAAGGATAGGGTCATTCTCGGAACCAAAATCAAAGTTCCTCACCATAGTGGTTCCTCTTTCCACCTCAACGAACTATTCAGCTCTCAGTCTTCTTCCTTCAACCATACTCTGTAGCAGACAGAGTTCTCCACACTCTACATGTCAAATGGGCTCTCATATATCACATTGAAAGAAAGAAGCCCTTGCACAAAGCCGACCAGTTGTTCATAGCCTTTCCCAAACCCCACATGGGCCGGCCTATTTCTAAGGCCAGTATTGCCAGGTGGATGGTGAAGTACATCCAAACTTTGTAACATAAAGCCCTGTTCTCCCTGTACCCCCAGGAGGCACTCTACACTCAAGAAAGCAGCAACCATGGCCTTCCTTGTCAATATCTGGTTAGCAGACATGTGTAAAGCAGCCACTTGGTCAACCCTGCACACTTCCACCAGCCACTACTGTTAGGATATTTTAGCCAGCCAAAAGGCGATGGTTGGCGAAACAGTCCTAAGGACTTTGTTTCAGATATTTGCATCTTAAACACCCTAGCCACCGGTTGTTTAGGTGTACTGCTTTACAGTCCATGCCGAGCATGTCTATCTACAGCAACTCATAGTAGGAATGGAAAATGTTACTTAGCCTGTAAGCATCTGTTCGCTGCATGCTGTAGATTTACAAGCACCCACCCTCCTCGCCGGAAGCATGTTGTTCTGTGGCTCTACTTACCGATCTCTCTTCCTAAATGCCCCCTTTCATTATACATTTGCTCCATACTGCATTAACTTGATACTCCATGCCACTCTCACCCGCTGTGTGAAAAATAATCGAACATGGAGTCGGTGCCCATGCACGGTTCCGACTAGAGCTGGAGTCACACTTCATCCTGTGACTCCGAAGCCTTTCTTCGAAAAAGAACAACCTCCAAATATCTTAGCCCTACACTAGGTGGCAGGGGTATTCAGAGCATGCCCTTCTACAGAACAAACACTGTGAACACATGCAAATGATTGTGCAATATTTTGATTGATGTACAATCTTGCCACAGATTCCTTACTGCTTGCTAACTAACATGACATTAACTGTGTTGGGTTAGAGTTATGGCTAATGAGAAACCTGATACTTGTTGTTTCTGTCGCTGTTGTTAATCTTTCAGTTCCTGTATGCATCTCTCATTGGCGTACGGAAAAAGTTGAGGAACTGATGCCAGCACACCCGTTGACACCTAATATACTCCGGTATTGTGATATTCGGAGGTGAATCAATGCTGCAGCCTCATTGCTCAGTCTCATGCTGCCCCCTTTAGTGCAAGAGAGCTATTGATGGCTGAAAGCTTTTTGGGACTCGTTGGAAGGAAAATTCAGAAGGTGAGGAATCTACGCTCCTGGATGCAGTGTGGCAGCGGACTTGTGTAGGATTTTTCAGGAAGTGCAGGCTGATGACCATGGAGCAGGTGCTATGGGTACAGGCCAGGATAAAGTTCCCAACTTCTAGGATTGCAGCCAGGTACCAGTGAACCATTACAAATGTTTTCTTTCTTATCAGGGGCACTGGGAACGGGAAGTACCCCAAAGATGTGGGTGATTGTTACTTTTCTAATTAGGCCCCAAACGCCTTCTTAAATAAAATGAGAAGCCAGTGGCCAGGAGCCTGAGGGAATTTTTTCGCATCCAGGCAATCCTCCTCAGATAAAGATGATGGCAAAGAAAAAGCATAAATGATCCGATCATCTATGCTTTCCCTTAAGTCAAGGTAAGAGAGTCTTGTTGGACGCATTAAAGTCATTGCATGACACCTCAAAGGAATTAGCAGTGGCACAAATTAATCTCTGAGTGGATAGTGTAAAAGGGAAATGCTGAATTTTAAATAAAATGAGATCCATTTACACACAGACTAAAATAAATTATTTCTAGATTGTGCCATTACCACTTTGGCTAACTTGGAGAATAAAATAGATGACCTTGAAAATGCTGAACCAAATGAGGGAAAACTGACGGAGATCAGGGCTGGATGCTTCTCTTGTCTGCTACGACAAGGCTGCTTTCACTTGGGCTGCTTTCACTTTCGAGCCTGGGGACCATACTGCCTAGAACATTGAGGTTGCCCTTCTCCCTGCCTGAGCTGCATGTAAATGAAGATGGACGTAGCCAAAGCTTGAGGGTATGCTCACCACCAGAAGGCAATTTGGAGCTAGGGAAGAAGTTTGTGGCGCCTCCGGGTGTACCAGCCTTTAGAAGAGACATAAGTGGGACCACAGTTGTGTCATGGTGAAGATCTGAAGTAGGATGTTCAGGGAGCGAAGGGAGGGCCCGTTGGGCCGTGGTGATTTCCCAAATAGTGTGGTGCCCTGTGAAAGAACAGCAGAACACGTCACTACATTGTAGTTATTCATGTGAACAAAAAGAAACATGTTTATTTGTCCTTGATGATAGCGGATTGAGCCATGTGGAAAAAGTTCCTGAAGGAATGATAAGTAAAGCCTCAAAGAGAGAATAAAGACGCCATTCTGCAGAAAACACAGTCCACCAGAGAAAGCCACGAGGTTGAATCGGAAGTGAGTTTCATTCATGGCTCGGGCTTAACACAGGGAGAGATTTTAGTGATGTTGGTGTTTGGAACTTGCAGCAAAGTAGCCAACGAATTGAAAATAAGAATTTGTCATTGGAGGATCATAGTAAGGAAGGAGTAGTGAAGTTAGGTCAACTGGTTTTGGCACTGGAGGCAGAGAGGGATGGCCTGAAATTAGAATATGAGCAGAGGAAACATATTGAGCAGTATGTAGTCTACCCTTGTGTGTGCTGGAGAAGAAAATGAGTTCCTAAAAAACGAGCTGAAAGCCCCTTGACTTAAAATGCCACTAGTGACGCAGGTGACTTGAAGTCAATGTTGTAGCGCTGATTGCAGAATAAGGTAGTGAGTGGGTGCTGACATCAGCCCTCATAGCTCTAGGTTCTTGACAAAGGGACTACTTTGGGGAAGTTCACATACTAGAACTGTTCTGATGGATTTGGTAAATCATAGCCAGAGCATCCGCTCGTCATTGAAAGAGTTTCAGTATTTCTGAATCTGTGTTTGGGCCATGCACTTGACAAAGACACGAGCTGCGGAATCTCAAGAAGAACAAACGTTTGAAGTCTTGAAGCTTCTCTATTGTTATCAGCGAAGCTGAGAGTGAAAAGAGAGAGCAAGACCTTTTCCTTTTCACAGCCAGAGGGAGCCCAGGAGTTTTTTTTTTTACAGAGGGTATAAATGTTGAATGTCTACTGTATGACCGATAGTGGTGGTTGTTTATTTCGTATGGGTCCAGAGTACATTCCGAGCCGGATATCTCGCTGCGTAAGTTAAGTACAGGGGGAAGAGTGAGGAGTGTAATACTCGTGTATTGGTTCTGATTCTGGGACGTTATTGCTATCTTCCCCTTTTTTCCTACCTCTTGCCACCCAGAACATAGCCAAATTCCATTTCCAAACTGTGCATAGTCAGAATGCTATAACTGTGCCTTTAACTGTTACTTGGGAGTTGTGACCCAGAGTTGCTACTGTGTTGGAGAAGTCAGAGCTTGTTCATATAGATTAACATCTTCACTTCCTCAAAATCGTTTATTGAAATACTACATTCTGCATAAACCTCCTAGGTAATGTTTTTACAGGTTTCTTGCATTCCTGAGGGTGAGCATATAAGACCTTTATCGGATAATTGTTTAACTCCGTGGTCTTTGAGTAGGTTCACCTACAGCTGTGGGCATACACCAAGTTGCCTGAACTACCCCGCCCCCCCCCCCCCCGAGGTCATATAAGGTAACGAATGGATAGCATCTTTTTTGATATGGGGTCCTCAAGACAAAGTGACCAGCAAAGGAGTGCTGTTTCGAGGCGTTCTGACACTAACGGACAGTGGAATGCACCTCTTACCAGGCTCTTGCTATTCTACACAGTTCTGGCAACGAATTCCATCAAATTAAATGACTTTATAGCGATGTGGATGGACTGTCACTGTAGCACAATGCAAAGTAAAAAGTGGTCTTGAATAATGTTACTAGAGTATTTGTGCAGTCGGAGGCAGCCAGGAACATCATGAAGTCAGTCAAAAACAATGATAATCCAGCCTATTTCCAAACTATTTCCTTCTTAATTTCTGATCAGTTTGCCACAGTCGCGATTACTAGTGTTTGCTTAATGTTAATTATTTATTGTTCTTCTTGGAATGGCAGAGGTTCTTTCAGAGAGAAGTGTTTGAACTATTATACAGTTGCAGTTACCTCATGAGGAGATGGGTTGGGTGTTGGTTTTCTAGTAGTTGCCATTTGTACTCTTAAACCCATGTTGTGCTTATCCACAGCTCTTAATGTGGGTTGGGTGGTAGATGGTGGGGAACAGAATCTGAAGTTGGTGTCTCAGACATCCTAGTTTCTAATACGGAAACATTGGAAAACGTTTCACTACATTTACACCTTGTGTGCCCATTTTTAGGTCTTGCCTGAGCCAGCGCATGCGCCGCTCTGCGAGACATTTAGTATTGGGGTTTTCCAAGTGGTACCAGAGGCTTTTGCTGGCCGCAAGCTGGCGGTAACGCGCGCGTGCAACCGCCATCTGTCTTTTCTCCGTCACAGGTAATTAAGTGCATTGTGATCACCTGTTCTACGAGACATTTAGTATCAGGGGTTTTCAAAGTGCTACCTGAGGTTTTTTGGTGGCCTCAAGCTGTCTTTTCTTTGTCACGGGTAATTCAGTGCATCGCGATCCCGATCAGTTTCGTGGCCTGCGCGGCCGTTGTTTCCCAGAGACCTGTGCCACCCTCCATTTCTATTCCTCCTGGTTCTCCTTCCTTTTTGAAACTCATTCTATTATTTTTTTCTTTTCCATCTCTGCTTATCCCTTTTCCCTCCATACTCATTCCACCTCTTTCCCGCAATTACTCGTCTCTTCTCCTTCCGCTTTCCTTTTCGCTACCCCATTTAGTCCCGTTTTTAGATGTATCTAAATGAACGTTACTTGGAGAATCCATTTTTGCCAAATATTTTTATGATATAAGACACAGGTGCACTATGGGAATTGTAGTTTTTGTGATTGAAGCAGCAACATAATAATTGATCATTTGTGAGGATAGAGTTTAGCTGTTGCCGCATCAGCCTCTGCTGCCATACTCCCCCCGCCCCAAGTACAGAGGGGAGCCTGTGCATGCTGCCTTTCCTTAGGCAGTTGTCTTTGCCACAAAACAAACAAGCATTGGCATAGCCAATAGGTCTCGCTTTTGGGACCTTATAAGTATTTATTTATGCAGCACAATATCCTCGGTGCAACAACATTAACTGTTGCATGGCTAAACAGTTATAAGGTCTCAAAGGCGAGACCTTTTGGCTATGCCAATGCTTGTTAAACTCTCTGATCTTTAACAATGCTGTTTCCCTTTTTCCAGAAACTAGCATCTCTAAGATTGAGCAAAGTGAAAATAGTTTTTGGCAGCAGCACAATTGATATTAAAGTGAGGTAGACTGTTTGCTGCTCATCTGCTTCTTAAAAATGTTAGTCCACTTCAAAGCCAGAAGCATAGCTCCTTGGTGGAGAATAAAATGTTTGAGGCATACATTCTTCAAAGTGTCCAAACGCCTCTTTAGTAAGTGGTCTTGATTCCTTCACTTGTAAGTTAAAGTAAGGCATTAAGTCTCCTAGAAGGGACAGTAGTGAACAATGAACCAGTCCCTGGAGAGGTTTGCAGAAATGCTGCAAATATCTCCTAAGGGAGTACTGAGTACTAGTCATCAAATCTTTATTTTAGCAAGATCCTGCCATGTAGACTGCTTTAGTTGGCAGCCAAAAGACATTTTCATGGCAGCAACAGAGACTAATATTGTCCCTTCAAGGATAATGGAAAATGTATGGTACTTTGGAGACATGTATACTGTTCTGTGAACTCTCACACATACGGATTCTATTGTTATCATATGTATTAAGAAATTGTAATGCCTGGCTAATTCATCTACACCGCTGGATGAAAATGGTAGGTGACTAGATGCATTGGAGGAGTAAAGACTGTGGCATCTCAGTTACAACTACTAAGGCAGCAATTCCTCTGCTCTTTAACATAATTAAGGTACTATGTTTGGCCCCTGAAGATTCTCTATCTCACCTGCTGATGTGTAAACCGGTGGTCTCTTGGTTTATTCTGTCTTCAGCCCCTTGGGCTAAAGTTTCCCATTTTACCTTGCTGCTGAATCCCCTGGTGGGCATTTGAAGAGAATATTGGCAGGAGAATGTACCTAGATTTCTTCCTGCATCTTGGATACGTTAATTATGAGGCCCCTATGCCTACACAGTCTGTCAAAGGCTTGAACCTCTTTTCTGACCGTGACAGTGTTTCTGTTGTGCTTGTTGAGAGGCGTGTGAGTTGAGAGGCAGCCTTTTTATTTTGTTTTTAGCTCCATGCCTATTTTAGATCATACTAATACAACTACCCAATGTGCAGGTAGGCAGAGATTGGTTATGGAAATCTGCAATTCTCCCCAAATGAGTATGGATAGATGCCATGTGCTTTTGATATTGTGTATAGTTCAATGGATCAGGCTATCATAGCAGAGGTCTTAAGAGCCGTCTTCAAGAAACATGATGCAAGAATAGAACCTGTTGTTTAAACACAACTGCTTCTTACAAAGGAAGGTTAAATGGAAAGTAAGGGAAAAACTAAGGTTTTCTCAGAAGACGCCTACTCAGTTAGGAATCCAGTAGTAGATTAATTTCACCACTTTCTGTGTAGGTTTTAAGACGGTTCCTCTTTGATCACCCTAGTGTACCCTCTATTTTAGCTCTCTTCTTGGGAAGCCCATCTCCTAATGTTCTCTGCTGTTCCTTTGACTGTAGCTCCTACTGTCCTTCCCTTTTTTTGTGATTTCTAGGCTGAGACTAGATCATGAGTTGTTTCAGCTTCTGCTTACCATAGACCAGTGAGCATTTTTCTTTGTACATTAGGGGCATCTTGACCTTCTCCTTCTGTTCCAATGCTATTTTACTTTTTGAAATTGAGCATTTTCTGTAGCTCCTGTCTCCCCCTGAAAAAAGTGGCTTGCACATGCTAGTCGTGGTTTAGTGCATTCCCTAGGGTAACTCTATTGACAGATGCGAGAGGAGGCTTTTACAAATTCCTGTGTTTCTTGCTGTCAGTGGGCAAATTTCAATAGTTTGGCTTCTAAGGGTGAGTGGGACTTTTGTTTTTAACGTGGAAACCCATCCCTTCTTTTTTTTTTCTCTCTCCTTACCAGGAATCCAAAGAAAGGATGCAATATCGGCAAGCACAATTTGTTGACATTGGGGATGGCTACACTGTTAGTTAGGCTCTCTATTTGCCATGAGCCACCTAAGTTCCTTGTTCTAGGTGACACTTGGGCTTAATTCTTAACAAACAATGAGGAGTGGGGACTGGCAATCCATATATACATATTGAAGATGAGACCTGGGTACTCTTGGACGTGGATGCACTCAGGTGCCACTTTTGGATCCAAGTTTGAGCTGTGCTATAGGTATGCAACGTTTACTGTTATGGAACTGTCACAAAAACAACCTCAGAGGGATATGTCTCTGTATAACAAAGACAACCGGCAGTTGATAGGAAATTTATCAGTCTCCGTTTGCAATATCTCCATGGCTCATAAACCTGTCCTTCATTGCTCTTCATCTACTCACTGTTATATAGTTTTTTGTTTCGGGAGTTCCTTTTTTACTTTGCGGTGCCCCGGCATCTGGTAATTTTTTATATAAGCTCCTATTGAGAATCTTTTCAATCATTCTGTTACTTTTAGTACATTGCAGTGAATGGACTCCCGCCCCTTTGGCCCAGTGATCAGTTAAAAACGCTTCATTACTTTGTTCATCAGTATGAGGCCTGCAAATGGGCACTGTATCAAAGAGACACCCAGCTTTCAAATCTCTGTTGTGGGGTCTTTATTACTATTCATAAACATTAGAATATCTCTGTGACTGTCCTGGATCTCAAACCACTTTTTTCAAAAGTGAAAAATAAATCTAACTATTGAGGCATAATTGTTTTCCGGCTATTTACGGCAATAGAATAATGCAATATATGTAAAAATCCCACTAAAAATAAAAAGTGGTATAAAATAAATGAAGCAGGATTGCTACTGAGACTCTTTTTTTTAAAAATGGTTCCTTTTTCATCCTTTTTGAGTAGCTATCGAACAAAATATATGAAACTGTTTACATATGTAAACCACCCCAGGTAATGTTAAGGCTGCATTTTAAGGCAGCCATGGCCTTCACAGTTCCAGGTTGCATCACAGTGGCATTGAATGTCTTGGATCTTTTTTCCTGTTTGGTGGAGAAAATCTCCAAACACTGGTTTGTTTTTTTCATATGCATTTCTACTTAAACAAAATGCACTGTTGTGTTGGCCTTATTTCGTTTACTTGACTTTTTTTAAACCTCAGTCTTGATTCTGAGGGTGTATATTTCTGGAGGTAAGGTTTATATTGTGTAATATTCTCTCACATTTCTCAACTGGCGTTTTCCAAGCTCCTGAGTTGGTCTTGCCATTTTCTTTGTTTCCATTGTATGCAAACAGATCAATGTTATCAGAGCCTTTAGACTGGAAGGTGACTTGCACACAACTACTAGAGGCGCCATAACTAGGACCCAAGGCTATGTTCATCTTGCTGCTAAGGCAATGCACTCATTTATTTGTATATAAATAGGCTCTCTTCATGTGACAGATCCTAGCTTCAGATGGTTATGTTACATTGTGTAATTTTCTGAACCTGCCAGGGAATCATGATTATTCTGTAGGATACTGTCCAGCTACACTCATTTATTTGTATAAACCTAGGCTCTCTAAATTATGTCACAGAGCCTAGTTTCAGATGGTTACGTTACATTGTGTAATTTTCCCAACCTACCAGAGAATCATGATTATACTGGAGGATACTGTCCTGGTGTACCAATTTGTCATACTACTTCCATTTCTGAGAGCAGATTATCTAATAGGTAATGGCGGGGAACATCCTTTTACGACACGGATGTTACAACACAAGTCGTAACCACGACTTGCGCTGGAGGGCGCTCAAGGACAAGGAATAGTTAATTTACTATTCCAACACCTTCCCTACTATCCACGGGGACTGGTGTTGGAATAGTAAATTAAACTATTCCTAAGTCCGCACCCTACAGCGCAAGTCGTGGTAACGACTTGCGTTGTAAAACACGCGTTGTAACGGTACACGTGGTAATAGCCCGCGTCGTACCGTCATACATCCGGTAATGGCAAAAACTGTGTGTCATTTCCTGACTTTTAGCCTTCTCTGCAGGAAGGAGAAGAAGGAAAATCTGCTACAAATGGTGCAGTGGAGATGTGGCAGACCTACATGTCGGGCTGAGCTATGAAATCTTTTTTCCAAATCTTGGTAACACCTGGAGTTTGACTTGGAGAGACCTGTGGTATGTGACTTAGCCAAAGGACTGGTGCATTCAGTTGCGTTGATAGTGATCCTTCACCCTTCTTCATGCAGTTTCAGACTCGTGTGTCAAAATGGGTCAATGCTGAGCCTTCAGCTGTCTTTTTGCAGCTTGTTCATAAAGAGAGTTGTGATCTTTCAAAAGATATTGAGTATTCCCTGTTTGGAGCGAGAAAAGTGTGTCTTTTTCCCTGATCCTAGGAATTTCTTCTTGACTCAAGAGTGTGTTATGTCAATCAGGATGACCATTGGCCTAGGGTGATATGTACAGATCTCAGTCTCTTCTGAAGACACAGATCAAAATGTATTTTCTATAGTTATGGCATTTAGTTCTCCAGGGGTGGGGAATTTCTCTGTGATGTACATAGTTTGTCAGTACAGGCACAGCTGTGTCTCAAAATCTGCTTCCGTCATTGTGTATTCGTATCATTTGTTGGCTACAGATATGCATGCTATGCAAACTCCAGTCATCTAGTGTTGGGCTTCGACTCTACAACTTGCTTTTCTCAAAGAAGTCTTTTATTGCTGACGTGACGTTTAGTCTCCTCCACTTCGAGAAAATGCACATGTTCAACAGCTTCATTGTTAGATTGATTTTTTTCCTCCATTGGGTTCGGATGGATTGCACTGGAGCTCTGTGCATTTTGTGACGCCTTTGTGGTCCATGGGAGCACAACGGACTTGTGGTGGCTTCTACTTGAAGAATCCTATTCTGTTTTGTCATGGTCAGCCATTAGATTCAAGTTTCAGTGACCATTCCTTGCACATTTCGAGCAGCTTCAACATGAGAGCCCCCATTCAAAGTTCCGCTGAGAATGTTCAGCACCAGGTGATGGAAGGTAAAAAAGAGATCATTTTCAGAGTGTGGTTGATGCGGGGCAAAATAAGCATAATCCGACCACCATGACATATGTAGCCTCTGCTTATCGCCAGAGCACATTGAGCTGGACTACGTTGCCTGCGGCCTGTTCAAGAATAAGAAAGAAGCGCCCGACGCCTACTTCATGCTGTTGAGGAGTCCTGAAAATAGAGATGGTCAATCAGGGTGAACTAAATGTCAGAAATCATTCGCCTGTATTCCTTCCATGTTTCTAAGTATAATGGAGGATTTCTCCAAAGTGAAATTTAAGTGGCTTAGTATACTATTCAGGGTATGAGATGCCTCCATCTTTGTGAGTCTTTGAGACCGTATTCCCAGTTACATTCAGGTGTCATCATGGATTAAGGCATCAAGATGTATCATTTTATGTTTTCTCCATATTGCCCAGCTAATTTCTTTATTGGTGTGTAGCTTCAGACATTTTAGCCTGGGTTTTACATTGCCCCAAGTTACTGCTGGATCATCCACTGAGTGCCCCTGACTGCTTGTCTTGGGGTAGTCAGTGGAAGCACGCCAAATATATTTATATCTGGGTGCGATATTCATTTTAATAGTTTGTACCTTCCCATATAGAGAGAGAGAGAGAGATAATCTCCTGCAATCCTCTGTTATTCTATATTAGTATTTTAATAGACATGACTAGTATTTTAATTTGTTTGTTTACCATTTAAAGTGCATTTCCCTTTGCACAATGTACCCTCACACACCCTGAGAGGTGTCATGCTTCATCATTGGGCCTTGCTCCTCGTCGGGCCGGCGCTGCAATGCTCGACGGGCTCACCGTTTCCGGGGCTCTTTGTCGGAGATCTTTTTTGGAGAAGCTGTAGGGTGCGTGCGGGTAAGGGGGCAGTGTGAAGTAATGTACACATGTAAGGTGATCTAAAATAGGTGAGGGTCAGTCCTAAGCTCAATCAGTTTAATGAAAAAGGTAGATCCTCCCTAAATAAAATAAACTGGTCGCCGTGTGAGGATGTAATGTTCCTACCGGGCGGTCTCTAAGGTGGGGTTAACATTTTTCGATCCTAGGTGTTCCAGAGGAATCGGTTGGCACTTCTTCAGGACCTATGTGTAAAATTAAAGTGCCCGATTAGTAAACAGGCTCCAAGACTTTTGGGAGTAGCCTGTTGTAGGACCCTAGTAGACCTGTACTGGGCGTTATAGAACCTGCAGAAAAATTAAAGAAAATACAGGGTTTAGAGCTTAAAAAGGGGACAAAAAAGGGGGGCACCCATGTCTATGTCCCGATTGTATCTTAAAATGTAGTCACCGCATTTGACCGATGAGGTGTGGTTCTGTTACATTCCTCTCACCAGCATGATAAAGTTCAGGCCTTTACCCAATCTTTCCATTGTCTATAGTAAGTACTTATTTTGAAATTCAAATTATAAAAAAGTTCCTACTTAAAGGAAACAAACGTTGTTGTATATTAAAATGGAAGTGGTGTATAGAATTAATTAAAAGAAACTTAATTATATTTTAATAACAAATATTACATGCATTTTTAAATGTCAAAATGGCATTCAAAATATGTTACATTTAATTGAAAGATGTTTATTGTTTAGATAATTATTAACATTAAATTAAATAAGTTCTATTTTTAACTGGTTTAACTAACTAAATGTAATTTAACATCATTTTGGAAACGGTTTAAGTCGCTACGGCCTTTATTTTCAATGGGAGAGTGTAGCAGTACCAGTGGGTAGCCATGTGTGGATCTGGACTCACTCCTGCTCTGACCTCGAGTACATTTGTGTCTTTTTGGGTCATTTTTGGCTGTTTTAGCTTCAGAAGTTCTGTTTATGAATAGGAATTGGCTTACTCTTTTGTGGGTGGGTGCTTGTGGATTCTGTACAGAAACAGAACGCAAAAAGAACAATTGATGGACAGAATGCAGAACAATGTCATACATTCACCCCAGTACAGAGATCTGGGCCTAAATCCATCTTTTTTTGCTCACCATGCCATTCCAGTTTGGACCCAGCCATATGCAAATCAGTCCTGACCCTGCGCCCAATGGGAACAGTCCAGCCCGAACTGCCAAGCCAAGTCCTCCCTGGACTGGGAACAAGCATCCTAGGACCAGTTTCGGGCTTTCAGCCCGGATAGCTTGACTCCAGTGGCATGGAGAGCACGGCACTCACGTCTGAACATACCCGTCCCACTCGGGGTGACAAATGTAAAAAGAACAATTAATGGACAGAATGCAGAAACCGTTCCCAGGATGCTTGTTTCCGGTTCAGGGAAGACATGGCTTGGCAGTTCAGGCTGGACTGTCCTAAGAGGCACATGGTCAGACTGATTTGCATATGGGCATGTCTGAACTGGGGTGGCGGAGTGAGCTAAAGAATGATGTTCGATTAAACCCAGATCAGTTGACTGGGGGTGAGTGATTGCAATCTTCAACACTCCGTTCATCATCCCCTTTGGTTTTGCTTTGTTCGCCCTAAGTTGGCAGGGTATGCCCAGACATGGGTCCCTTGCTCACTTTGCCACTGGATTCAAGCTAGCCTGGCTGATTAGCCAGAAACCGGTCCCAGGATGCTTGTTTCCGGTCCAGAGAAGACATGGCTTGGCAGTTCGGGCTGGGCTGTTCCCATGAGGCTCAGGATCAGACTGATTTGCATATGGCCATGTCTGAATTGGGGTGGCAGAGTGAGCTAAAGAATGATGATGGATTAAACCCAGATCAGTTGACTGGGGGTGAGTGCTTGCAATGTTCAACACTCCGTCCATCATCCCCTTTGGTTTTGCAAAAACAGAACTATGCGCAGAATTATAGGACCTTGGTGTATAGGGACTTGAGTCCTCCTATGACCTTAATACCTATGAGCCCAGGACCGACTAGCTATAGTGACTCGCTTGCTCTCCTTCTCACTCACCGAGAAACAAATGATTAGACACCCCAGAACACAACACTCCCAGACCTTTCCAGAATCGCGGTAACAAGACTCACCCTTTCACTCACACTCTTGTACTTGTCCACAATAAGATGCGACAGAGACTAAACAGTTTAAAATATTTATTTGAACTAACTTGCCCTAACAGGCAGTATACGTGCCCCAACATGCAGTATACGTGCCCCAACAAGCAGGAAAATGCATAGTACAAATACACTCAGCATTGCTGCTAGTCCATAAATCATGAAGGAAGATGTCATCATGAAAAGACAATAGAGCCTAACCTCCCTCCCCTTGATAAGAATCAGTATTATTATATATTAGAAGATATCTGGGCTTTGTCAGAAGACCCCATACCTTAGCCTATAGATGGTAGATCTACATCATAGGTGCTGCCTCGCTATTCTCCCTGGACAGGTCTCTCTCCAAGCTTGTCCCACCTATTCACGTATCCCAATAAGACTAAAGTATGTTGTCCAAACAGCTGCATCAGTATGTTTTGTTTAGGTGCCAATGCCTGGCCAGAACAAAATAACAAGGGGCATTGGTGTTCGACCTTGCTCATAATGTTCAAAATCCCAGGAACATGCAGAGAGTGAACACAGCGATGAGTTCTCATGTGAAAACAGCAATAGAAATGATTGCAAAAAATAAAGACGTGTAGTAACGTGTGCAAAGCAGCAAGCAAGCTGCAGCGTGCTCATGCTAACTCAGTGAAGACGACAATGTCCCTATGGGCCACGTTGTCAATTACATTTTTAGGGCAATCGCACTCCTGGTAAATGAAGGTAGATCATGTGATGAAGGTGGGTTGGTGCAACCTGGTAAACCTGTGAGTGATAATTATGCAGAGACTTGCGTTACCACTGCCAGTGGATAACGTTCCCAGGATGCACTAAAAAAACTATTTCAATGAAGTTCAAACAATTGTTCCTTGAATTCTTTTTGTTGCATTTTTTCAATTTTTTTATCTTCAACAATGATTATATTCATCATGTATCTCAAATGATGCGCCCAATGCATTTCGGGCCGTGCCCTTCTTCAGGTGACTTATTTTCTGCAAATGGTAAACATACAACGTCAACTTTACAATTATTGTGCCATTACCATCATTTTATAATGTCTGAAAAAAGTTCACTGTTCAATTACTAGATGGTACCTTATAACTCTGCAGTGTAAAATAAATGATCTTACGTGTGATCATGCGTGTGACCTAATAAAGTTTTCTTGAACATAAAAGAAAGAGCAACAAAAATCGTGAAACGAGATTATAAGAGATAAAAACATGCAACAAGATGACAAGATGTCAACATTCATTGTGACTTGAAAGCGGTAATAGTGACCTGCAGTACTTGATGGTTAATGAACAAAAAACTTGCAGCTCCGTATATCATGCAAGAAATAAAAGAGGTAACGAGGTGGTGCGACTTAAAAGTAAATGCACGCGTATACCGTGCCCCATGTTCTCGTCGAAAAGAGGTTAAAAAGCCGCAATTACCGAGTCTTAGATAACCAGTTACTTACACTTCCTAATCACTACTCCATGAGTGTCTTAGAAAGTGTAGTTTCCAAACTATACAGTATGGAACCAAAAAAAGTAAAAACTGCTATAGAAACATGCGGATGTCAACAGTTAAACTTCGATCTTATACGCAGTTAAAAAATATAAGGCAAACAACTCAGGATGCGGAGTTCTGTTATTCGTTGTGTCCCATACTTTTCTAAGTTCAACACAAAGTCAGCTTTCAAAATGGAAAAATTAAAGTGAATACTCCATCTAACTGCCTTGTCTACGCGACGTATACCACCCGAACCATTAGGTGCTTACCCCAAGTGTAGAGAACGCGAGAATTCTCGGGTTCCGCAAAGTAGGTATTCTGCCCTTCACAAACACTGGATTTGAACCTCTAAGGGTTTGTCTCACGTGACTAAGTAAAAACAATAAAAAGGACTATATCGTGATGTAACGATCGAAGAATCGAATAAAGACTCCCAATTAGGAGAATGGCAAAACGTAAAAGAATATTTCATTCGTGACTATACATCTCATCACAAATTAGAAATGCTAAAAAAATAAAAAAGGTGAAAACTGTGATGTGAATATTTTAAAAATTCTAACTTTCTTCGGCGAGTATGTTAACTGGTGTGTAAACAGGTGTCTGAAGATGAAGGTACCACCTTTTACATTAAAACATATGAACTATAAACAAAAGTTATTCAAACATATGGCAACTACTCCAACATATTGCAACTACTGTACATATCTGAAATTATTGCCAGAATTTATTGACAAACTTTGACTAAATATACCACACTCATTCTTATTTATTAGAAGATCTCTGGGTTTTGTCAGCAGACCCCATACCTTAGCCTATAGATGGTAGATGTACATCATAGGTGCTGTCTCGCTCTTCTCCCTGGAAAGGTCCCTCTCCAAGCTTCTCCCACCTATTCACGTATCCCAATAAGACTAAAGTATGTTGTCCAAACAACAGCTGCATCAGTATGTTTTGTCTAGGTGCCAAGGACTGGCCAGAACAAAATAACAAGGGGCATTGGCGTTCGCTCTTGCTCATAATGTTAAAGAAAAATCCCAGGAGAGTGAACACAGCAATGAGTTCTCATGTGAAAACAGCAATAGAAATGATTGCAAAAAATAAAGACGTGCAGTAACATGCGCAAAGCAGCAGGCAAGCTGCAGCGTGCTCATGCTAACTTAGTGAAGACGACAATGTCCCTATAGGCCACGTGACAGTACCTACCTAAATCCTTCCTAACTCCTCCCTAAACCCCTCCCACTTTCTAGTAAGTATTTACCATTTTCTATCCACTCTCCTCTGTCCTTCCGCATACACTGCTATTATTAATGTTTATTATTACTTAGCAGCAATTAGACATTCAATAATTTGTATTAATCTTCAATCACTTTTTTTGCACCCATTTAAAACCTGTAGTATATATCTGTCAGCTTGGGATCTGTTTCCGTCTGTGTTTCCCGATAACTTAACATTTCACTATGCATATACCTTATGTTTATATTTATAAATCAACAATATTGAGCGGAAGTCAACTATAAACTTAAGTGTAAACATGATAAGCTGTGAAATGTGTCAAACTTATTACCGCGTGTGGGTATCTTGATGCTAATATGTTTATGGGGGGGAATAGGTGGGTGTGTGGAGTCAGCTCTGGGTGGAAGGTAGCTACTTTTATCTATTGATGGCAGCCTTGTGGGGTTTTAGTTAGTGGCACACCAATTACTGTACCTTTCCTCCTGTCTGGGTCTGTTGATTATTGTGGTTATTCTGCCCATCCCTTATATAGTTTTGTGCGTTCTGTCTGGTGTCCTTGCCGCTCCCTCTTAATCGGATTCATTATTCTCTAGTACTAGGCTCTCCCAGGATCGCACTACCTCCCTCCATTGGCCCGCTATGGGCCGTTTGCGCACTCCCCTCGATTCTTCACTGAAAAGTGCCCTCCCCTCCGCCTAATTCCAGCTCGGACGTCCAGCTTCCAGGTCTCCACCTGTGGACACTTTTTGGTTCTCCAGGACATCGCCACCGGTCTCTTGGCATTAGCCATAGCTAAAGCCATAGCCAAGTCTATAAATCTGTTCCCTACCTTCCGTTTCGGTGGTCGTGCAAATAAGCCCAAGAGGCACACCTCCGCAGAGCTATCCAGTGTTCTCTCTAGGTTCGCCCCTGTCATTCTCACTACTTCAGCCCAGAAGGGTGTCCGTGTCGGGCAATTCTACACAATTTGGATAAAGTCTACACACGTATTTCCTCCCATGTTTCATTCTAAGCCTGTGGGGAGTCAAATAGGTTATATCTATGTAATTAAACTGAATGTATTTCAGCCTTGAATTGCGGGATATTGTTTTAGGAAAAACTAAAACTCTCTCCCAGTCTCGGTCTGTGAGTAGCCTATTTAGGGCCTGTTCTTATTTTAGGTAGGGGTTCCCGCGATGCCTCCACTAGGGCCATGTAGAACCACTTCACCTGATGTTTGGCAGCTCCCAGGGAAAGCAGTACATGCAGTAAGAGATGTGTGTCCGGTTCTACCCTGCTTCCACCCCATTGATCTCCAGATGTGAGGATCAAGGCTTCATGTTGCAAGAACTGGTCTACTGGTACCCCATATTGTTCCACTGGATCCACAAAGGGGTTCAGCTTCTTTTCTTGGTAGCAGTCTCCCATAGTCTTTAAGCTCACCTTGATCTATTCCGTTAACTGCTCAGAGGTGAATATCTGGCATGGGGTTCCATGTGGGAGGCCCACCAAGGGGAGCCGTGGTGTGTAATTGGAGATCCCAAGTGGCCTAGACATACTTCTCTTCCAGCACTGTAGTGCCGTGTTTTGTAATATGGATCTCTAGGGGGGTCACTACTTTATGATCTAGGATCTTGGCTAGTAGAAGGGTGGAATTTCTTCCTAACCCACCCAGGAACGTTCCCTCCACACTAGCTCCCTCCAGCCACTGCGCCAACCACTAGACCTGGGAGGCTAGATAATGGAATTCGAAGTGAGGCACTCCCAGTCCTCCATTCTGTATTAGGCGCCGTAGTATTGCCAGTGAGACTCTTCTTCACCTCAAATTATCTCATATTAACGAGTCCAGGGGGATGAATCAACTTCTGGATGATACCAGTGGGAGGTTCACACAATAATACAGTAGTCTGGGTACCATAACCATTTTGGTTAATGATATATGCGCAATTACAGGTAGCTTTAGCGAGCTTAACAATGCCACACAGGATCTAGGCGATCGAAGTGCTCTATCCAGGTTACCTTCGCGCATATCCACCAGGGAGTGGTAGACATGAATACCCAGGTACTTGAACTTGATTTGGGCCCAGTGAAGATTCTCTGGGGGTACCAGGGGCCTCGTCAATGGTCCCAGTATCGGAAAGAGGTATGTCTTGGACCTATTGATTCTCAGTCCTGACAGGATGGCAAATATATCCAAGAGCCGTTGCCGATTCGGCTACTGTCTCATGAAGATAAACCAAGAGGTCGTCAGAGTATTGTGAAATAATGTGTTGTCACCCATCTAGAGCCAATCCCAGCCCAGTCCCCGCTTGGCGAAACAGCACCGCAAGTGGCTCCATCGCCAGGGCGAACAGCACCGGTGACCATGGGCACCCCTGTCTCCTTTCACAAAGAATCCCGTACTGAGCAGAAACTGTCCCGCCTGTTTTGACTCTCGCAGTTGGGTGGGCATATAATATTTTAACCCATTTATCCAGCCGTCTCCAGACTCAGTCTTTCAATACATTAAAATAAATAATTCCAGCTAAACATATTAAAAGCCTTTTCGAGGTCTATTGATGGCACTGCGGCTTGCTCATGTGTTTTTGCCTCAGGGTGATATAATATTGAGTAGAGTCTCCTCAGGTTATATGTCGTGTTTCGCGAAGGGATGAACCCGTTCTGGTCCGTATGGATCAACGTGGGCATATGCGGGGGCAGTCTCAGTTCAAGTATCTTGCTTAAGATCTTGAAATCCATGTTAAGCATGGTTAGCGGTCTTTATTCTTCAACTCTGGTCCCAGGCGTTGTCGACTTAGGGAGCAGGATCATGGTGCTTTGCGTGGAGTCTGGGGGTCCTCCCAGCCTTAATGATTTGGAATACAGGGCCTCCAATTTGGGCACCAATTTGGAGGCAAAGGCAGAGTAAAAACCAGCAGGAAGACCATCATTGTTAGCACAGGGACACCTCTGTTTGAGGTGGCTGTTGCGCTTTATAAGTGTCTGTATTATTATTATTATTATTATTATTATTATTATTATTATTATTATTACTATTATTATTATTATTATTATTATTATTATTATTATCTGGTCCTGGTGTTTTCCCTGTGGCCATTAAGGCTATGGCTGACCGTATCTCTGGAAATGTCACTGGTCCTCCCAGTAATTGTTGGTGCTGTGTATCTAAGGTTACCAGCTGTAAGGGAGCCAAAAAGTCTCCAACTGTGCCATGGGGGGCTGGGGTGGGGCGGCGTATAGACTTTCGGAATATTCCCGGAACGGGGCGTTAACCCCTCTTATACAATTGTGCCAGCTGCCTTTTTAATGTGTGTAATTTGGGGACCTCTTGTTTCCATTTTGATCAGCCTTGCTAATAGCTGGCCTGTTTTATTTCCTCGTCATGTAATTTAGCCAGGTGGCCTTTATAGTCAAACATGTGTAAGCGTTCCTGCGCTTCATTATATAGAAATCTGGCATCTAACTGGCCCGCTGAGGCTGTCTCATCAGCTCCCTGAATGTTGTTGAGAGTACGTAGGCGCGCTCCTCAAGCTCTCTGCGTAGAACCCCAACTGACCTACTCAAACTATGTCCCCGGACCACAACATTAAAGGCCTCCCACTCCAGCAATTCCGTGGAGGCAGAGTGTGTGTTTGTGCAATGCAAGAGTCCAAAGACTCTCAAAAGGGGCTGTCTTCTAGCATCTCAAGCATGGTCCCCTACAGCGGCATCAGGGGTCTAATTCCCATGGGGCGGTGAAACAGCATCAGCGGACAATGGTCTGAGCTGGTGCGTCCCAGATATTCAGTGTGTTTGACAGCCTCGTTGATGTCTGCAGAGCAGAGACATACGTATAGTCTAGTATATAATTGATGTAGGGGAGTAAAGTAGGAATATTCCCTGTCCATGGCATGCTATACCCAATCACCAGTGATTGTTCCACTCTTGGAAGCTCATTGATGTGCGGTGTGGCTGGGTAGCAGGAAGGGGTTGTGTGAACGATCTAACATTACATCTGTTACACAATTAAAATTTCCCCCTGTTATTGTGGCTCCGGGCATCAGATTGCTTATTGGGCTGAAATCCCTCGCAGGAAAGCCAGCTGGTCATAGTTTGGGGCATAGATACTAACAATAGTAATGTCCATGCTGCACAATTTTCCAGTAAGCAATACATATCTTCATTCTTTGTCGATCTTAGCTTTGGTGATAATTAAGGGGACCCCGGCCGTACCTATATCAGGACACCTCTAGCAAAAGCTGAATAACTTGTTGCGTATATTTGCTCTCCCCACCTTCTCTGCAGTTTCTTAATTTTGCTCTGTATGAGGTGTGTTTTTTGGAGTAGGGCAATCTGAACCCCCATCCTCTTCAGGCAGCTATGCAGAGTGTATCCAAAAGAGTCAATTCGTTATAGATTCCTTGCCTGTAGATTCCTTACCTGTAGAATTACCCTCAGGCGTCAGACTGGATCCGGAGAATTTTTTCATCAGCAGTACTCCTGCACGTTCAAAGGTGGCGTTGGAGGACTCTGGGTTTGTCGTTAACGTCGTGATCGCCGGAATGACGTTGCGGTATCTACTTAGACGCCCCCCTCGCATGCTGACGTCAGTTCTTTTACATGATATTCCACACTAGAAGCTCAGAGCAATGCAAAACACTGACCACTGGTGCACAAAACTAGGGCCCTGAAAGGAAGTCCTTAACCCTAGGAGTCAGTTCACAGTACCAGGAGGATGGGTGGGGCAGTAAGGAATCTATAACTAATCTATGTCTCTTACAGATATATCGTTACCAGTACCCCTACGCGTCGAAAGGTGGCGCTGGCTGATTCTGTGGTCGCGGGAATGACGCCGTGTTATCTACTTAGATGCCACCCTCATGCTCTGACGTCAGTGTCTTTCTGTTTCCGCGCCAGCCAGCGCAGATCTGGAGAGAGCAGTACCTTCAGTCACTTTTTGACCGACTTTTTTGCGACTTTTGTCGACACCATTTTTGAGTCTATCAACTCCAGGTGCACGCAGGGATGTCCAGTCATGCCCAGCCCGGCTTCAAGATTTGCGACACCTGTTGCAAGCTGATGTCGGTTACAGACCTGCACCGCGTGTGCCTGTGGTGCCTGCTGCGCGATCATAATCCCAATTTGTGCTCCGACTGCCGGACCATGAAAACGAAGTCTTTGCGGAAGCGGACCCGAAAAATGATTCTCGAGTCCCGGCAGTCCACTCCGCTCGAGAGCCTGGTCGCGTGGGAGTTCGAGGGACCGGTCGCGGAGTCCCAACCACAAGCCATTGAAGTCTTCGCACTCCTCAGGTAAGTCGAAGCACAAGAAGAAGTTGAAAAAGCATCGTCGCTCTTCGACTTCTCCCCGTCCGTTGGCCAACGCAGCGAGGTATGCGGATGGTGCTTGTCCTGCGGCTCCGCGTGCGGTGCCTGAAGGGTTGACTGCGAGTTTCCCTCCCTTTCCTGGACCCGGAGTGACCCCTGCCCAGCTTGGAAGTTTCTACGAAACTATGCATGCCATCTTTCAGCAGCCCGACTCTCGCAGCGTGCCTTCGGGTCCCGCGGACTCAGATGGGGGGGCCCTGGGCTTTCGACGCAAGTGGCTCCAGCACCGCAGGGTCCCCTTGGATCCAGGCCTGGATCCGGATCGGCACCGGTCGACCTTATAACGTCTCCCCCGGCACCGATCCCACCGGCACTACGTCCGCACCCGGTGCTGGTTGTGTAACCAGCTGGCGTCGACCCCGGCCTTCACCCTGATTTGGACACGGAGCCGGACAGACGTCAACCGAGGCAAGATCCAGCACAGAGTGGTAATTTTGTACCTCTGTTCTACTCTGGTGTTTCCTATAGGCCTGATTGGCAACCAGGGGAGGATGAGGAGGACTGGAAGGGGTCTGTAGACCCTTTAGCTGACCAGTTGGATGAACTGAACTGGAGAGAAGAGTTTGGGGAAGCCAGTGGTCTGGATACCTCCCCAGACCTTAGCATGCTGTCTCGTCCTACCGTGGCTACGGAGATGGGTGGTGTTGCATAGGGCTGCCGAGGCCCTCAACCTCAAGCTTACCTACAGGGGCGGTCAGGGCGAATCTCCTGACGGAGGTGCTTCAACCTGCAGCGGCCTCTTCGGAGCCCCTGCTGCCTTTCAATGAAGCCCTTACTGACAGCCATTTGGGCACCAGGTCCAAGCCCAACACTGGGGCTCCTATGGATAGGATGATTGCCCGACGCCACTGCCCTGCTCCGGACGACCCCTCTTTCCTATACCTACACCCCACCCCTGAGAGCTTGGTGGTCCAAGCCTCTACGTCCAAAGGCGCATTCCCTAACGCACCACCTGATAGGGAATCCAAAAAGCTGGACCATCTTGGGAAGAAGATGTTTTCTTCCTCCAGCTTGGGATTGTGGTCTGTAAACACTTCATGTCTGTTGGGCCGTTACCCCCACTCTGTGTGGGATACCGTAGCATAGGTGCTGCCACAGTGCCAGGAGGAGGCCAGGGCCGTGCTCTCCCGTGCAGTCACCAAGGGGAGAAACTCAGCCAAGTTTATCATCAGATGTGGACTGGACACCGCCGACTCCCTAGGCAGGACGATTCCAACGTTGATAGCCTGGCTGAGGTAGACTCAGTTTTCCGGATATGTCCAGGCTACCTTGCTGAACATGCCTTTTCATAAATGTTGCCTGTTTGGCGACAAAGCAGACGACGCGCTGGAGCGCTTGAAGGACTCCCACGCTACGGCCAAGTCCTTGGGCCTCTCTACCATCCGCCATGCTCAGTCTGCTTTTCGCCCCTTTCATGGCTACGGAAGGGGTGCACTGCCACGATCCATCCAGAGCCACAGGCCGGCGCAAGCTGTTCAGCCACTGCATGGCCGGGGACGTGGGACCCACTGTCGTGGGTCTGGGGGCCAGCGAGCGGGCCAGTCCGCCAGGACCCCCGCTGCAGCAGCCTCCAAACCCTCCTAGTCCGACCTTTCAGGGCCACCAATCACCAGTGGGCGGCAGGATTCGCCATCACCTCCCCCAGTGGCACACCATCGCTTTGGACAGGTGGGTCTTGCAGATAGTCCGAAGGGGCTACTCTCTCCCCTTCGAGACTGCCCCTCCATCCATTCCACCATTGCATGTCGGAAGATCATCAGACCCTTCTCCAAGAGGAAGTTACAGCTCTCTTGGCAAAGGAAGCCATTGAGCGAGTTCCTGCCCCAGAAGTAGGTCGTGGTTGCTATTCCCACTACTTTCTGGTGCCCAAGAAGGACATAGGCCTGCGTCCTATCTTGGATCTCAGGAACATCAACTGCTTCCTCCGGAAGGAGAAGTTCAAAATGTTGACGCTAGCTCAGGTCTTGCCTGCCCTCGACCCTGGTGACTGGATGGTAGCGTTGGACTTGCAAGACGCTTACTTTCACATCCCCGTCCTGCCGGCCCACTTGTTTGCGTTTCACGGTAGACCTCAAGCACTTTCAGCTTACCGTGCTCCTCTTTGGCATATTCACCTCCCCCAGTGGTGCACCATCGCATTGGACAGGTGGGTCTTGCAGATAGTCCAAAGGGGCTACTCCCTCCCCTTCGAGACTGCCCCTCCATCCATTCCACCATTGCATGTCGGAAGATCATCAGACCCTTCTCCAAGAGGAAGTTACAGCTCTCTTGGCCAAGGAAGCCATTGAGCGAGTTCCTGCCCCAGAAGTAGGTCGTGGTTGCTATTCCCACTACTTTCTGGTGCCCAAGAAGGACATAGGCCTGCGTCCTATCTTGGATCTCAGGAACGTCAACTGCTTCCTCCGGAAGGAGAAGTTCAAAATGTTGACGCTAGCTCAGGTCTTGCCTGCCCTCGACGCTGGTGACTGGATGGTAGCGTTGGACTTGCAAGACGCTTACTTTCACATCCCCGTCCTGCCGGCCCACTTGTTTGCGTTTCACGGTAGACCTCAAGCACTTTCAGCTTACCGTGCTCCTCTTTGGCCTATTCACCCCCCCCCAGTGGTGCACCATCGCATTGGACAGGTGGGTCTTGCAGATAGTCCAAAGGGGCTACTCCCTCCCCTTCGAGACTGCCCCTCCATCCATTCCACCATTGCATGTCGGAAGATCATCAGACCCTTCTCCAAGAGGAAGTTACAGCTCTCTTGGCCAAGGAAGCCATTGAGCGAGTTCCTGCCCCAGAAGTAGGTCGTGGTTGCTATTCCCACTACTTTCTGGTGCCCAAGAAGGACAAAGGCCTACGTCCTATCTTGGATCTCAGGAACGTCAACTGCTTCCTCCGGAAAGAGAAGTTCAAAATGTTGACGCTAGCTCAGGTCTTGCCTGCCCTCGACCCTGGTGACTGGATGGAAGCTTTAGACTTGCAAGACGCTTACTTTCACATCCCCGTCCTGCCGGCCCACCGGTTTGCGTTTCACGGTAGACCTCAAGCACTTTCAGCTTACCGTGTTCCTCTTTGGCCTATTCAGCGCCCCTCGGGTGTTCACGAAAGTGATGGCGGTGGGCGCAGCTCATCTGCGTAGATCAGGGGATCCAGCCTTCCCCTATCTCGACGACTGGCTGTTGAAGGCTGGCTTGTCCCAGGCAGTTTTCTCTCACCTCCAGACTATGACAGACCTCCTGCACTCACTGGGGTTCACTATAAACATGCCGAAGCCACACCTGATTCCCTCTCAGGGGCTCCTTTTCATTGAAGCGGTTCTCGACACAATGCAGTTTCAGGCTTATCCTCCCGAGCAGCAAGTCCGGGATATTCGGGCTATGATTCCAATCTTTCAGCCTCTATCCCGGGTTTCGGTCAGAATTACCCTGAGGCATCCTGCCAGGTGGCATATGCGGACTCTGCAGTGGGACCTGAAGTTCCAGTGTGCACAGCATCGGGGGGGATCTGTCCGATTGTGTTCAGATCTCGGAGGTCACTGCACAACAATTGCAGCGGTGGCTGACGAACCAGGATTGGGTCAAAGGCGGATCCCTCTCCCTTCCCCAACCAGAGTTCACAGTGGTGATGAAACATCACTTCTGGGGTGGAGCAGCCACATGGAAGAGGCGGTGATCAGAGGACTCTTGTCTCCGGCAGAGTCTGGGCTCCACATCAATCTTCTGGAGCTTCGGGCAATCCGCATTGCATTAAAAGCATTCCTTCTCTCTGTCCGGGGAAGAGTAGTGCAGGTGTTCACGGACAACGCCACCTCCATGTGGTACTGCAACTAACAGGGTGGGGTGGGTATCGTATACCCTGTGTCAAGAGGCTCTCAGTCTCTGGACATGACTGGAACATCAGGGCATATCCCTGGTGGTTCAACACCTGGCAGGGTCTCTGAACGCCAGGGCGTACAAACTCAGCCGCAGGTGCATGATGGATCACGAATGGCGTCTTGACTCGGAGGTGGTGCAAGGTCTCTTTCAGCAGTGGGGAGAGCCTTGGTTACATATATTCGCCACCAAAGAAAACACACAATGTCAGCTATTCTGTACACATGGCCATCGAACCACCGATCAGACTGCCACTTCAGGAGGATCTTCTGTCACAGCATCAGGAGACGGTTCTCCATTCGAACCTGTCCAGCCTCCACCTCCTTGAGCGGCGACAGATGACAGCTTTTAAATATGAGAAAAGACAAACTGGGCAAGGTTGATTACAAGTATGGGCAATACAATTTCAATGTGACTAAACCAATGACAATCACTCATCAAATATTATATTCAAAAATAGATATTTATTTAGTAGGTAGACATAAACTTTTTTTCACCATACAAATATATTTTTGTTGTTGTTATTTTACTTTTTATAGTCGATCTATTGAGTATTAATTTGTTATTAAAATAGATAATTTTTAACTATTTTAAAAAGCTCATTCAGCGTGTTGACATTTAGGACAATTTCTTAGACAATACATTGATAATATATGCATTCTCAGTTGTAAGACAATTTATTTACAGATAGACACAGTGATCAGGAACTGACGGTGTGTTCTAGAACTACGCGCGTTTCGGCATAGCCTTCATCAGGGTTCCGTCTCAACGAGTTATTGAATGAAAACACATAGTCACATTATTTCAATTTAACATTGGGTGCCTGTTGATTACAATGATAAATTAGAGATCAGTACGAGATCGAAGTTGTCACAGAAAGTGTCTAGAGAAACACGTCATGTTTAGTACTATTTAGTACTGTGTCTATCTGTAAATAAATTCTTTTAACTGAGAATGTATATATTATCAATGTATTGTTATGTTATGTTATGTTATGTTATGCGTTTTTATTTGGCGCACAGATGCTCCAGCTAAGGAGCGTCCTGGCGCCCAACAAGGCAGCTGTTCATTGTCTATGAAATTGTCCTATATGTCAACACACTAATGAGCTTTTTGAAAAAGTTAAAAATTATCTATTTTTTATAACAAATGAATACCCAATAGATCGACTAGCTCGACTTTAAAAAGTGAAATGAAAAAAAATATATTTGTATGGTGAAAAAAGGTTTTTTATGTTGACCTACTAAATAAATATCTATTTTTGAATATATTAGTTGGCAAGTGATTGTCATTGGTTCAGTGACATTGAAATTGTGTAGCCCGTATTTGTTGTAATCAACATTGCCCAGGTTTGTCTTTTCTCATATTTGTCTATTCCTTGTCAGGGCGCAATTATCCTGCACACAGGGGCCCCAGCTCTTTTCCAAAAGTTGACAGCTTTTGACTTCCTCCCGAAGTCTGTGATGTCATCTTGGCAGCCAGGCGTCCCTCCACTAAGACTATGACGGTATACGCCTGCTGATGGAACAAATTTGTGGCATGGTACACAGCAAAGGCTGTGGATCCCCTTTCCGCCCCTCTATCTAAGATTCTCTTGTTCCTCCTTTCTTTGGCCGAACAGGGCTCTGCTCTGGGCACTCTAAAGGGCTTCCTCTCAGCCATTTCAGCCTTTCTTAGGCTTCCAGATCAGCCTTCTCTTTTCAAGTCCCCTGTTGTAAATCGCTTAAGGGCATTACTCATCTTTTTTATCCTCCTATTCCATTCGTAATGCCCCAATGGGACTTGAACTTAGTCTAACTTATCTTATGTGCGCTCCCTTTGAGCCGCCACATAACTGTCCTCTCAGACTTTTAACTTTAAAGACTGCCTATTTGGTTGCCATTACCTTTGCTCACAGGGTGAGTGAGCTCCAAGCTCTTTCTTCAAAACCCCCTTTTCTGGCTGTTCATCCGGACAAGGTTGTCTTTAGACCTCAACCTTATTTTCTTCCCAAAGTGGTTACTTCTTTCCACATTGGTCAAACCATCACTTGGCCCACCTTCTTTCCGCATCCTTCTAAGGAGGAAGAGAGGCTCCACCGCCTGGATCCAAAATTTGCGCTTTTCTTTTATTTGGATCGCACAAAGCAATTCCGGGTGAATGACCAGCTCTTTGTTGGCTACTTGGGTGCCAAAAAGATTGGGCCTTGCACAAACGGACTATCTCTAAGTGGGTTGTTTTGTGCATAAAAGCTTGCTATTCATGGTGAAGAAAGAGCCTCCAGTGGATCTGCGCACCCACTCCACCAGAGTGACGGCAGCTACCACTGCTTTGGGACGTGGAGTCCCCCTCAATGACATCTGTCAGGCAGCTACGTGGGCATCGCTGCACACTTTCACAAAACATTACTGCCTGGACAGCCAAGCCCGGAGAGGCCTCTTCTTTGGCTATTCTGTTCTCCAGGATTTTCTGGTGTGAACTTAGTTTGCAGACCCACCTCCGGGGTTGGTAATGCTAGGGTATTGTAGGGTAGGGCTTATACAGGTAAGGAATCTATAACTGTGTCTTTCAGATGAACAAGTTACTTACCTTGTATCTGTAAGAGACAAGGATTAGTTATAGATTCCTTACCGCCCCACCCATCCTTCCCATTCTGTGAACTGACTTCTAGGGTTAAGGACTTCCTTTCAGGGCCCTAGTTTTGTGCACCAGTGGTCAGTGTCTTGCATGGCTCTGCGCTTCTGGCGTGGAATGTTGTGTAAAAGACCTGACTTCAGCGTGTGAGGGCGGCGTCTTAGTAGATACCGCAACGTCATTCCGGCAACGTCGACGCCATCGACAAACGTGGAGTCAACCGACTCACAGAGGTACTGCAGATGAAAAAAATCTCTGGATCCAGAGTCTGACGCCTGGGTGTAATTCTACAGGTAAGGAATGGTAGGAAATCTATAACTAATCTATGTCTCTTACAGATATATCATTACCAAAGGTAAGTAACTTGTTCGTCTCTTGCTCATTGACCTCAGAGTCCCCTTACGTTCCAGGTGAGGAATCTAATGTCACCTGGGGTGGCTGCCATGATTCATGGTAGTAAAAAGTTGCCCAGCCCCCCGCAACACCCCCGAAGCAATCCCTGCGTTTCGGTAAGAACCCTTACTCAGCGGAAAAACAACACATAGAAAAATAACTTCCCATAACTAACAACTCCCTGATGACAGAGCAGCTTAACAACTGTTGGCTGCCCTAAACTTACCCAAGTCACTAACCTTCAATGTAGGGTAGAGACCAACCTGGTATCCACCCGTCAGGGCGGGTGTAGCCAATAGAACAAGGTTAACATCTCGCCCACAGCACACAGACTGGGAAGGATCTGCTTCCCCAATGTCCTTAAGGGCACAATTCCCCATTGTTTCCAGTTGTACTCGGACGTCTCAAGTCCTTGATCAGATGTTGTCATCAGCGGTTCCACGGGTAACCTTCGGGAGCACCACGCTTCTGATCCCAGAGGCCTCAGACTCTGAACCCCTGGTTCCTTTAGCCGAGCCTGAGCCCGTTTCCGATGAAGACCAAGCACTCTGCACATCTGAGCCACCGCCCACAGCGCTGCAGCGCTCCCCTTCTCAGTTTGCGATGGGCTAGGCTTTTTCGATCTCTCCCATCTGGGGCGTCTCCTGAGACTCTTTCTGATGTCTCCGTCAGGTTGTCTCTGGGATTGCCTCTCTCCACCAATCAGCTTACCAGTTGTAGACGCCTCCAACCAGTCCCATGCCATTTTGGGATCCTTACAGAAGTGGGACTGACCATCCATGATGCGGAGATGGGCGGGGAACATCAGCGAATATTGAAGACCTTCATCACGCAAGGCTTTTTTCACCTCCAGGTATGACGTCCTCCTCCAGTGTAAAGTCGGGGTATATGGAAACTTTGCTCTTAGTCACTGTGAACGGGCCGTTTGTCTGTGCCCTCCACAGGAGCAACTCCTTGTCTTTATAGTGCAACAGTCTGGCTACCACTGGGTGTGGCGCGACCACCATTTGGAGTCATGTCTCGAGGTAGCCAACCATGTCTCCTCCCTCCACTTTCTAGGGAAGCCCCACCATGTGGATATTATTCCTTCTATCGTGGCTTTCCACATCTTCCACTCTTCGTTCCAGTTTGCCCACTCTGGACTAGAGGTCTGCGACCTGATGTGACAGCGCTGGTTGCACTGGAGCTAGGTCAGCAATGGACAACTCCGCTGTTTTTAACCCATTCAAATAATTTGCGATGATTCGCTCGGAGGAGCCCCAGGCCTACAGACACTGTGCTGATGTCCTGGTGCAGCTTAGCTTTAGTGTCTGCTATTGCTTCCAATATTTTGGCTAGCTGCTGCTGCACCAGGTCTGTTGACGGTTGAGATAGCGTGCTTGGAAGTTGGGGGTCTAGGGAGTCCTCCTCCTGCACCAAGGGAGATCCCACCGACTTTGTTTTAGCTTTCCCCATACTCACACTTGACAACTCCCCAGGCGTCCCTGCAGCACAAAGATTGTATATGGGGCCTCTGTTCTGGCAGCCCCAACAGGATCCGAGGGCAATGGAACAGTGTGTCACTATTGAGTAGTGATGGTGGGTGCTCCCCCCCACCCTCAAATCTGCAGGAAAGGACAGTCAAGGAAGGTCTTTTAGTAGCTTCTGGGGTTTCGCTGTTGCTTCCATTCCAGAGAGACTCTATCTCACCCCCAGGGGAGCCAAACCCGGTATATTGATGGGTTCCCAGAGTGTCCCTATTGGCGTAAACCCATCACAACAAAGAGGAACAAGGTATCGCCTCGTCAGTAGAGATGTATTGTCAAGGCCTCTGTGTGCCAGTCCGTCTTGCACACAGCCGGGTTCACAACTCCCGAACCAAAGGAAAGAGCCCAATGCTGTAGGCTCCCACCAATCCCTCCAGTTCTAGGGGAGTTTGTCACTTACCCTCAAGTCTCATGTCAGGTCCCGTCGCCACACGTGCCTCAGGTCCAATTTTCAGACGTCTCCACTGGCCGCCACGACAAGGAGCGTGTGGGTCCCAGTCCTCCAAGACCGCTAATGGCCAGGCTCGGCCCGTCGGCAGCTCGTGTCTCCCCTCCAGAGGAACTCTGCAGTGTCCGTCTGGCCCCCTTGTAATCCAGCGGAGGGCAACTGTGCAGTGGCAACACTCATACGTCCAGCTACCCAGACCACAAGAATAGCGCAGGCTAGGCACAATTGCCGGGGCGAGCGCAGGTGCCTGGGGGTGGGGAGTGACGGAGTTGGGTGGAGATCTACTGCCCTGCGCTCCTCCACATAGGCCCTCCCACCTCCGTTGAAGGGAGACAGGTCCGGTTCCCTCCCCTCTCAGTCCTGTGCTCCAGCCGCCCCAGCTACTCACTGTGCGGGCAAGATGCGCGGATGCCTCAGGAACCGGCAGCCGCCTCAGGGGGTCACAGACTACGGGACAGGCCCCAGATCAGGGCAGTAGTGTGTAGGCGACCTCCGGTCCTCTCACATCCCCTGCCAAGACGCTCAGCACCACAGCCAACTAGGCAGTGGTCCGAACGGTCCACTTCACGCCCGGCTGCTCCTATACCCAGCCGCCCTTGGGCAGACACGCGTCCCAACACCAGGACCGTCAGTCGCCGGGTCTCAAGCACCGCTGGATCCACTCAGCAGCCGACTCCGCTCACATTCCTCCATCTCCCAGATCAGCGCACTCCCCGGGGAGCCAGACCAACCAACGCATTTAGTCCGGGCCGCTATCGTAACAGGCACTGCTCCTGTCTCGTCTCTGGATTCGGTCCCACAGTTTAGGTGTTATTTGCGGCGACAGCTATACCTGCTTGCAAGGGAAGGGCTCTCCGGGGCGGCATTTGGAGTTTCGGAAATGTTTGAGAGTCACTGCTGTTTTTCAATTATTCAGGATATTAATTGGGCTGCCACAGAGCTACGGCTCACGTGTCCGCCATTGATGGCTTTCAAGCCACGCCCCCACTGTTAAATATATACTTATTTGTGGTGAAACTCCACAGTGAGGATGGCGATCTTCACACAGAAATGGATAGGAAAAGTTGAGGCTTAACCTCCACACGTAGGTCTGTGAATAGCATTTGTAGTATGTTATTACCTTACTACAATATTCAGTTGGTGATTAGGCCCTCAAGCCCTAAATCTGGCTTTAGTCTTGTAGATTGAGCCTACTTATATAGGCATAGGGTTTTGTGCTTTTTCATTAGTATTATTGTAGTTGTAGATTAGATGTTCTTAAGTTATGTCCTTTTTGGGTGTGCTTTTTGGTATTTGGTGACTGTGTTGCTCTGCCCTACTTTGCTGATGTTTCCTGTGGACAGCTGGTTCAGTCCCGATATGGGTTTTGTGAAGTCCATTATTCGCTACTGATAGTTTTATTCTCCAGTATTTTATGTTTGGCTTAAGCTGGAGGTGCACAATGGTACTTCTGGTTTGGTCTGTGGTCAACTGCTTGTCCTGGGCTTCTTTCCCACTCCTTAACATCTTGTTACCACCAAATCTCTGGAAACTTTCTGAGGTCCTCTTGCCTTTTCTATGCAAGGAGCCTAGACAGTTGTGGTTAAAATTTGCTACAGTCTGCTTCAGTAATGTTAGGTGGGGCCATTGCAGAATATTGCTGCTGTACCTGTAGGTTTTTGTAATTAGGTCTTAATTGTTCCATTGTCTTACTCTTTAGTTGATGCTTTTCAGCTTTGGGGCAGGTGACAACCAGTGGCGGCTTCTTTGTTTCTGTGTGCCTTTGCTCCAGAACTTGAACGGACTTTAGGATGCATTTCGCTCCTGTGGTGTTGCCAGGAACAAGTTATATAGTTTCTGTCCAGATTACCTTAACATCGTCTTTGGACACTTTCAGAGAGATCTTTGTTAACTCTCTTTGGTAGTCAAGCTCTCCCCACGTTCTGTTTCTTTGTTTTTCTTGCTGTCACACCGGCAGAGCTTCAGTAAATATTGGAGTTGTAGAAGAATGTTTATTTTGATGGTGTTAATCCTGTCCATAAGGAAAATAAACAGATTATTCCACATCTCCAGGTCCTTCTTTATTGCTGCGATTAATGGGGGTGGGAGGAATTAGCATTGAATAAAGCCCGGAAGTCTATGGGACAGCATACCAGTATTCTAGTAGTTAATTCATTTCTGCATGATCTTTGCACACAGACTGTAAATTGACAATTTTCCTGTAGCCTCCTTTTCTCTACATAAGAATGCTGAAAAGATATGAAAACCCTGTTTAACCTTTTTGCAGTTTCCTCACTATTGATTCATATTGAGCAATGTGTGATTCAGTGATCTTCCCACTGAAGTTTTTATAGTTGCTCGCAATCTTAGAAGTATCCAACAGTATAGTCAGTTTCGCTTTTCCGTTTTATGTTTTTCTACAAACTTGTGAATTATGGCAAAGTAGATTTGTGAATTATGTAGTTCTAACTGAAATGTCATCCGCCTCAATGTGCAAGTAGGTTACCACTTGCCTCTCATCAGGACACTTTTCATAGAGCATTCCACTATTTTCATTATGATCTTTTTTTACTTAAAAAATCTCAAAATATGTGTTGCCAGTAAATTGTTTGGTGTTATGTGGACCACTTCCATCTCATACTTTCAGACTAATATTGTGGCGGAAATGAGTGAGTCATTTTGGGACTTGGAATGAACTTTAGAATTCTGGGTAAGACGTAATGTGGAATTTAGGGACATAGTGTTGTGTGGTTAAGACAGAATAAAAGTATTGGTTAGCTTATTTAGGTGATGACATTTTTTAAAGAGTAGTAGGCTACTGACATATCTCACTCTGGGACCTTCAATCACCAGATAAATAACACATTCATCATATAGTATTGGACTCACAAGTTATAACTTTGATGCAGTTATACCTAGTAAATTCTCCAAATGTAATACATGTTTTTATTTTAGCAACAGTTGATGCCAAGACCAAGGAGACTGCAGAAAAATTGGCTGAGTTGGTTATTCAGATTGGACCACACTTGGAAAGCGTGACCAAGCCTAATCTGGCTTCTTATGAGGAATTTTGGTAGGTATACAATATGAACTTCTTGCAGATGAAACCGACTTAATCGCACAGAATACTTTATACGTCTTATTTTGTTTCATAATAAACTGTATAACTTTGGTTTATCAAAACCAGAAGGTGGGAAGGTTATTTGCTCTATTTGTAAAATTAAAGATCATTACAGATGTCAGGCTTTGTAAATGTACTCCTACCATGACTTTCCTGCAACAGTTAAAGTTCCACTGCTTAGCTATCAACACAAATAAGTTCCTGCTTCTTATAAAGCCATAATTGGCTTCTACAATTATGTATCATATTACGTGATGAAAGATCGTATGAATCGCCTTGTATTGCATTCTTATTTAGCTATCATGACATTTATTTTTCATACATCAAAGATATTGAAGATGTACAACATTAACACCCAATTCACCTTCCAAGAGGCTCTCCCCTCCCCAATAAGCTGCTCTAAAATTACTTTCATTTCAATTCCTCTTTATTTGGCCTTTGACCAATTGAAGTGGTTAACCAGAAATGCAGGCAGAGTAAACTGGTACTTTTTCCTTCTATAACAAAGGCACTTTGTGCTTTTACTTTTCAGTTAAAAGTTTTTTAAAAAGCACATTCTGTGTGATTTTATTTTCTTTCGAAGACTTTTTAATTTGTGATAGACCCTGGAAATCTGCGTTTAATGGGGAGAATCGTTTGACACCAATTTAGATAATTCTGCTTTGGGTTGTTTTTACCACGGTTTATAGGTTTAAACTGAAAACAAGAAAGCCTGTTCACATGCATCTTAATGGTTTTCAAGATACAGTAATGTTTGAGTGCTTCCACCAATACAGTTTAGGACTCCAGGTAGAAAACAAAACCAATGGAAGATTGTCACAGTTTTCCTCTTGATTTTAAAGGCATAGCTATTCAGAACTATCGTGAATGTAGGTCATTTTTAGGTGGCCAGTATCAATTTTAGCACAAGTCAAAAACACCAGCAGCATCAATTCTAAGAACTTCCTTCTCACCCTAACAAACATTTTCTCAATATGATGAAAATAAGTAGCTGTTAAACTGGTTTGTGGACCTTTTTCAGCAGGTGAGCAATGCTTCAAATCTCATGAAGATCAGACACTACCTGACAAAGTTGTATGGAACCAAGTCTACCAGACCTGGGATTGGATTTTCTATTCTATATGCCCAGATGTTCCTTAATATTTTAGAATTAATATGTTAATAGCTTGTGTGCCCATACATGCTCTGCATTTGCCGGCCATCTAGAGTTGGGCCCAGATGTTTGTAGCATGTTTTTTCTTTGAAGAAGTCTTGAGTCGCAAGACATGTTGTGATTCATTCCTTATTCCCCATTGCACCAGGACAAAGACTCCACCTCAGATTGTTTTCTTCTATGTCTGGTTCTAAACGTTTGAGTGCCAATTCCAGGACCAACGCATTCTTCTGCAAACACGTGAGGACCAACCTTCCTGTTATTCCAACCATCCTTCTTCGAACAACTGTTGAATATTGAGTGTCTGGTCGGCTGATTCTTCGCAAATTCTTCTCCAGCTCCCTTCAAACCGCGTTGGACTGCTTCACGAAGCATCTTGAATGAACATCTCTTCAAACAACCGGCAGAAGCGGGACTTCAATGCTTTTTGGGTTGCAATCCAGGAGATGGCTGGGGAGGAAGTTTTATGGAATGGACACCTTTCCAGTTGAACCTTTGGTGCAACAGAAATTACCTTATCACCACGACGTGTGCAATGTCTGCCTATCTCCTTAACATTTCAAGGCTACCTACGATGCCTACTAAGCCCTCTGCTGGAAGAAACCCCTCCGGCACTGACCAGATTAGAGTTAGGTTCATCACAAAATGCAGCAGAAAGCCTTCACTGAAACCCCTGGCATCTTTAGCCAGAAGATCTGTTCAGCACTGAGCAAGAGGACACAGGCCTGTCCAGTCTTCCAGCTGCTGAGTGGTACGAGAGCCCAGAGATGTTGTCCTCCGAAAACTCAGTCGACTAGGAGGGGGCTGAGCACCCAGCTCTTAAAGCACTCTGGACCGAAGACCAGGTCAAGGCCTAAGGACCCTATTTTCCCTATTATTAAGGTCCGTCATTTCAACCTTGCGTAAGATATGACTCTCGCATAGCTCTACAAGGTTTGCTTTCCCACCCACAGGTGATCTGAGTGAACTTTGCACCAGCGCTGAATGTGAGAGACCTGTTATTGTAGACCTCCAAAACTCCACTCAATACATAGTTTAAGTGACATCCCTACTTTTGGGTTACTAACAATCCCTAAAAGGGATCTGGGGAATCGTGGTAACAATAGTCTTATTTCGCTCTTCACAATATCATACACACAGTTCTAAGAAGAAAACACACTTTTAACTAAAAGTGTTTATTACAACAGGGTGGACCTGTCTTTCAGTATATCTAAAGTAATCACACATGGTATCATAAAAACAGCAAGTAGACACGTTGTACACAACTAAAATAAAGTGAACATTTCTAAAGCCTAACTCCCTAAATCTACTTCTATGTGCTGCCTTAGGAAACATGTAGTAGAGCAACTTGCGAACTAGAGTTTCTTGGGAAGAAGCGACGCACTGCATACCTTATTGACAGCTAAGGCTATCATTATCTGAGGGGACGTGTAGGAAATGTTCCCTGCAAAGAGCAAACATGTGCTGCGGTTGCAACTCTCCTTGGGTACTCAACTGTTATCAGCTTCAGACAGAATGCATCTGCTTCTCTAAATGCCAGAAATTACCAAGATTGTTTTTGGGCAGTATCTTGCAGGATAATGTGGTATAAAAGACCTCTCTATCTAAGGGGCTGAGTGGTGATCCTTAAAAACTAAATGTTAACCGGGGTGAAGATTTTTTACATAGTTTTAGGAATGTGGCATACAGATTACAAGCGCCAGAAAAGGGAGTCCTAAACATATCTCTAAGAAAATGGGAGACAAGTGAAAGTCAATTTGAACTACAGCACTTTGATACATTTTCTGGGGAGGATTCTTGGTGGCCTTGGCATATTGATAAAGGAACACTGTTCCAGACTACTTGTGTAATCAGGTGTGCTATCTGGTTCCTTATCGGAACTGCTTGACACTTTCTATACCTTTCTTGGGTCGAACGACGATAAGGCCAGACGGCATGCTTGGTAATATTGTTTAATAGAGATATGGCCAAACTTGGGTGGAGTGTGATTCGAGATGAATCTAAGGACCTGTGAGGAATAAAGTCGGAGATTAGGGACTTTACGTTGCAAAGTGACCCCTAGACTGAGGCAGAGCACTGCTCCAGAAGGCGTCCAGTATCAAACTTAAATGCAACCTGAAAGCGCACCTATCTTTTGGTCTGACTAGGCCAGTGGACACCACTAGAACCTTAGAGCATTTTTGCCTCTCACTCTCTGCAGTCTCCTCCTCAGTCTTCACGCACAGATTAAGACCCCAGTTAGACCTTCTCACCTTCAGGACCCGTACGTTGAGCCTTTATCACTCAGGGAAGGTGAGGACCCATGGAGGACTATACAGGGTAGATCCCCCCCGATAATATGGCCCAAGAGTCTTACTCTACTAAGCCCTCCCTACCTGATGACTACTGCTTATCATGCAGTAATTCGGAAGGCCTTTCACCATTATACGGTGAAGATGAGTTCCTCATAGAGACTCTTTCAAAGACCAAGCGATCAGTACAATACTGCTCCTGCTTACGGTCATGTTAAAATCAGCTGATAACTTACAGGAGTCAGTGAAAGCCAAAGGTGGAGAAGTTCAGACCTGCTCTGGCTGACTGAGTGTACTTCCATGGTCAAGTTCCACCCATCTCACCGGCTGTACATACAGCACGTAGATGTGCCTCAGTGCAAGCAACGGGTATGTTCCCCGCCTAACAAGGAGAGTAAATTAATAGACGCTGCTGGCATGCATGGGGCATTGTGGGCTGCTACACATTGGTGCATCACAAATTCTTTAGACCGGCTCTCCTGCTATGACAAACACCACTGAGAGGACAGTGAAGACCTTTTCGAACACTTAGCCACATAGAAGAGAGGGGAGGTGCTGGTGGCAGATCGCAAAATTATATCTATTGCAAAGATTAGGTATACCCTGGATTTTGTAGGCATAACATTTAGAGGCATTAATACCAGAATCCGCCTTTGGTGACATGCTTGGCTCAGACGCTCTGGTTTCTGACCTGAGGTGCCACAGCATCTTCTGAATGTGACTTTTGATGGAGACCATTACTTTGGCCCTGAAAGCGATGAGGTGCTACAGAAAATCAAAAATGGCACAGACCATGGGTGCTCCTTAGTTTGCCACCTCAATGTCCACCTTTCACATATAACAACCCAGAGGAGGATCCAAGGATCTACCCAAAGGCAGGGTTACTAGCACTTATAGAGGTAACAGCCAAAGTTATGGTGGGGCTTTGCCAACCAGGATGCAACATACTCTAAACATTGACTCTCCTATCCCCTCCAATCGTACAACATCTGTCGGGGGAAGGCTGGCGTTTTTCCTCTCTGAGTGGGAATCGATTACCTCAGTCAGATGAGGCCTCCCTGTAGTTAGACAAGAGTACTGCCTAGAGTTGTGCACCACCAAACATTTCACCTCTAAACCACGTCCTCAGTCCAGACTGTCTTCAGGTGCTCAAAACGTTCTTAGCCAAAAGGGTCAACAAGCTGGTGCCCCCACACCAACGCAGCAAAGTCTCAAATGGGGTTTTATCATAAATAACCTTCTGCCGAAACTCAGGGTTCATAACCCAATAACTAATCTGGACAATGAATAACTGTCCCTCCTCTACCTAATTCCCAAGAAGGGCGGTTGTTCTGGTCATTCCTGGACCTTTGGCACCTGAATCAATACATCATGTCAGAACATTTTTACTTGATCACCCTGCAAGATGCCATCCCGCTGCTCCCTCAAGGGGACATCATGGACGACAATAGACTTGAGACACCTCTCAACATCCCCAGTCATCCTGCCCACAAGTTGAATCTCTGCTTTGTGGTACGTGGACAGCACTACCAGTTCACTGTCTTTCCCTTCAGGTTCATACTACTCCAAGGGTATTCACAAAGTGTCTACTTATTGATGTCTGCACAAAAACGTAATTCATATCGTTCCATATCTATATGATAGACTGATCACCAGCACTCCTATAGCAGTTTCTTTTCTCGCAAGTTAGGATTCAGCATCATTGCAAAAAAAATACCACTTCCAGCCCTAGTAGATCTTCCCCTCCCTAGGGTGCACTGTAAACACTTACACTGGGAAAGCATACTCCAACCCAAGAGAGGATGATGACATTCCAAAAGCTGGTGCCTCTCTTCAGGTGGAACATAATCTTTCTGTAAGGATGGAAATTATATTGTTGGGCTTGAAGGCTTATTGTATTGGCATAGTGGCAGACGTTAGGCTGCACTTGTTCCTACATAGAGTTCCCTTTCTAGGCAATGATCACAAGCTGATGCTAAATAAAGGATCTAGTGTTTGTAAAGATCAAAACTTGTCTTGCTGTACAACGGTTTATCTGCAACAACCTGTTGCTTAGTTGATCTTTCATGAGTTCACTCCGCAGGTGAGCATTACCATGAAACACTCCATCTCAGGCTGCAGAGCTCACCTCCACCACATGACAGTTCAGGGCACCTAGACCCTACAATACCAGGGTTGTTGCATCAACTACCTGGAGCTCTTGGCCATAGCTTTCCTCAAGCTCACCCTGGGCAAACCAGTCCTCGTACAGACGGTCATGGTAATGGCTTTGTACTACATCCAGAAATTGAGTCAGCCACTCCCCCTTGCTATCTGTGCCATACAGAAGATTTGGTATTGGGGTTTTGACATCAACATTCACCTGTTAGCAGAGCATTTACTGAGGTTAGACAATGTTGTCGAATGATGTATCAACAAGTGCACAAATGTCAATGAGGCATCAACATCGCAACCTGTTTTACACCCCCACACACCCACAGTGTGGGCAATGCACTATTGATGAACAGGTCCTGAATATTTGCATATTCTTATTCTACTTTCTCACTGATTCCATACTTGTGGAAGATGACACTAACCTGAGCCACACAGAAAAGGTACTCCATGCTCCTACAGTTGTTGTTCAGTCCACTTGACAAAACGGTAGCTAAAGTCAGACATTCTCATATAGCATCAGCATTGGCTCAGACACCCAGACCCCAATCAGCTCAACCTCGCAATTTGGAAAATTAAGGTCCTAGAATTCCGGTACCTCAAGTTCCAAGAGGAGTGCATGCTCATTCTGAGCAAGGTGTGCACGCCCACCACACATGCCGGCTATCTGGCAAAGTGGAACATTCTTGTCCACCACTGCATAAATACTCACGTGGACTCCCTCAATTTTTCTTTGCAAGGCAACATCTACTCCCTGTTACATCTCCAAAAGGCTGAGTTAGCATGCACTTCCATCCCTCTACATTTGGTTCAAAAAACATGCAGAACAGGAAAAATATGTTCCTTTTCAAAATTTCTATCATCATAGACTACATGGAGGCCCTCGAGGTTTATTCCTCCTAATACTCCTCTAGCCCACGTCTGGAAGTAAATGTAGTTCTCACACAGCTCATGGGTCCACTCTTTGAACCACTCCACTTCTTTGTTATGCAGTTTTGTCATGGAAGATAGCCTTCTTGATATCAGTCACCTCCCTCAGATGCATGAGTGAATTGCAGGCTTTAAACATAGTTGGAACATTTATTCAGATCGACAGGAACAAGTGTAGTCCTTAGAACCAGTTCCACATTTGTGCAAAAGATTGTCTCTCTTTTCCACAATAATCAAACTGTTCATGTTGCCATCTCCGTGCCACATTCAGACTCCGTAGTGGAAAGGGACTTGTACACCCAATAGTTTTTCAAATCGAATTTATTGGTCCCATTGATGGGATCAAGTCTGTAAAACTAAGCAACTTTTCAGAGCCTTTGCCATACCTCATATGGGACACTTCATCTCCAATTCAGTTTACGAGAGGGATCATTAAATGCATACACATTTGTAAAGTCAAGCGCATGCTATTTGTGCCTCCTCAAGACATCCCAGACACAAAAATTGAGCCACAATCTCATTCATGCTTACATTCTGAGTGAAGTAGTGTGGATCACTGGTTAGAGGCGGCAGACCCGAGAGCAGAGGACGGCCCGGGACCAGGGTTCGATTCCCGACGCGGCAGGTTTCTGGACCAGGGTCAGCGGACTCGATAATTCTCTCGCCTCGGTGCCCACTCTGATCAGCGATCACACTCGGCAACTCTGGGCATTAGCTTGCCTCATCTTCACTAACGGCCCCACCAGACCGCCGGGGATGCCTGGTCTCACCCTGGAGATACCCACTAAGGGACCATCTCTCAGGGAAGCCAGGAAGGGTTTCGCAGCGGTCGAAGCGCGGAGATACTCCTCCGGGAGTCGATCCTAGCGCTATATAAACCTGCAATTAATTAATTAATTAATTAATTCTTTGCAGGCATCTGTAAAGCTGCCACTTGGTCAACTCCACACATGTTCACAAAATACTTGTGTGTGGACATTCAAGCCCATCAACAGGCTTTAGTGGACCAAATTGCATTAAGAACTTTGTTCCAAACATCTGCATCATCTGATTGTAACCACTGCATCTTCTTTATCTTTTAAGGTGGCATGCGTTTCTACTGCCACATATGCTACAAATGATATTGTTACCCTGTAACGATCGGTTTGTAGTGTTTTTAGTGCTGTGGATTCACGTGCACCCATGTAGCAGGGATTCTGCTCAGACACAGAACTGTGCACAGAGACCTAGGCCCTCAGTGAATTAGGGTGTGCCAAAACTCACCTTAGTACCCAAAATCCCCTACCAGACTAGCAATCAGTGTCACATTAGCTCTTAGTCCTCTAGCAAAGAAACCAATGATTAGACAACCCAGAACATCCGTCTTAAGTTACCTCAGGTAAAGTGGAAAACATGAACACTCTTTCGTTATACTCTCATACCAGTCCAGAACAGGGAGTAAAGGGAGACACGTGCAAGTTTAAAATATTTTTTTAACGCTGTGATCTCAAGTGCAGCTTTTTTGCTAATACAGGCAGACATATTATGAGAAATATAAAATTCAAATGGAGAAATCATGTTATAATGCTAAATGAAACAGGCTAAATAAGTACCTATATTTCAGCCTCCCTTGCTAGTAGGTTAGTTTATAACTACAGAAGGTCTCTTTGGGCTTACATGGGCTACCCCATACCTCAAGATATGCAGAAGTGGATCACAGCGATTTCTGCACCAGCTCTCAGCATACGAATGTTCCCCAAGTGTTTTCAATCATGCCTACACAGTGCATTATTAAAGCCACCAGTATCTGAGGTCGCCGCAGCTGCATATGTGTTATGTCTAGAACGTGCGCTGAGCAGTCCAAACAACAAACTGCAGTGTTGAAATAACCTTGAAGGCCTCGGCACTCACTGTTCAGACTAAGCTTACCAAGCAAGGCTACTAATGCAGAAAAACACGTTATTACTGTGTGAAGCAAAACACTCTGCCAAACTCTAAACAATTAATAAAGTGTGTGCCTTGTGCAAAAAGGCAGCAGAAAGGAAAAATGGCGTTTAAACTTCTAATAAGCTCATGTCAACTTAAAACTGTGTGAATGCAAGGCTCAGCCCACGACACCCATTCCAGATGTTGCCTATTTCTTTTTACTGTGCACAGTACATGTCTTCACCACTACACTCCACTTATACTACTCACCTGCTGAGCAGAAAAAAGTTGAAGTGTAGACTTTGTCCTGGTGCATTGAGGGCTAGGGGTCTCAACAGGTCTTGTGACTCCAAATTACTTTCAAGAAATACAAGTTTCAAATGTCCGTGCCTAACACTAGTTCAAGGACTATGCAGAGCTTGTGGATCTACAGTACTATGCTCTAGGAACAGATAATTATAAGGTAAGAAACATTTTCCTTGCTATTACAATTGGTAAATCAGTAGCACACATGGTTGAGCTTCTTCCCTCTCTTGGAGATTGCAAGAGCTGAGAGCTTGGAGTAGTTTTCTGAACAATACTGATTGAAACGTCTGGTCCTTTGCTTGGTTTCAAGGGGACTCTTGTGTTTTCATTTCTAATTCTTCTGGCCTCATCAACTAGACTTTTAGTGACTGTCATTTAAAAAATACGTAGGGAGGCTTGATTCTCCACTTATTCTTCTACTTACCCTAAGTGTCTCTGCATGAATTCAAAAAGCTGTGCTGCCCTGCACGTACATTTTTTCTGTCTCACCCTGTGTTTTCCTACATTGAACCTTGACAGTAATGGGAGTCCACCAGAGGTGCTCCACGATTTACTCTATCAGAGGGAATAGTCAAAATTAACCCTCTTTCTCTACAGTGACTGATCATGGTAGCAGCTTGTTTATAGTTCAAGGGTACAAGTGGTTTTACCTGTATCACTGAGACGCTGTTTATAGGCTATAGATGAAGTGCCCATAACTATGGTTTCTAGCTTCGAGGTGTATTTGACATGGTGCAGGAATGTCTGTTAAGTCTGAGTGTGCGTTAGGTGTGTGGTTCATGTCTTGACTGGTGATAGTTGAGCTCCATTTGGACGCTCTATGCTGCATAACATATTTCCTTTGTGTTGACCTGGTGATGTCCATCTTTGACAGCCCAACCTCCTGTTCCCCTCCATGAAATGTGTTTTTGCTGAGCAAAGTCTGCCACCCATCCCATTAGTTCATAGTAGGTTTTCCTGTCTTTGGTGAAAGGCACTCATAACCTAATTCTTGTTTTTTGCACATTTCCGTTGGCAACTGCCGTAGATGCAGGCCTCATTCAAAAGGCCAAAAAACATAACACCTGGATACATTTCAACAAGTCTAAGTACTCTTGGCTGGGAGTTCGGCAAAATCTGGGCAGCAGCAAGGGCAAGTTGCACCTCCAGAATTGGAAGGGCTACACACCTTTCATTAAAGAAGGTGCTCTTGTTCACATGTGCATCTTATCTCAATCACCAAAGGGGTCTGCTACTACTTTGTTCTTTCATCATTATTGGGATACAGATGAGGCGTGTGCCCAAGTGCAGGAAGAGAAAAGACACAGACCATGACTGAAGTCTCTGGGTGATAGTCATTGTCCCTTTAGACTGGGCCCATATCTGGGAAGCCTGCAGACTTGCGTTACTGCAGTTACCTACCTGTGAAGAGAAGGAGAGTCTGTCTGCCGGTTGTGTAGTTGATCCAAAAGAAGACCCGCACAGGGCGCACCTAACTGGAAAATCTGCTTCGGGACAAATCAAAGGAGAGGAAGTTCCTGGGGTTGCCACAGAACAGGAAGTATATAAAATATGGAGGAGCATCTGGATTACTGAACTGCTTCATTTACTGTTGATGCAAGGGTGATCATATCTCATCCCTGATCTGCCTACATCTTCTTAAGCCCAGAGTGCCCAGGAGGTCACCCTCCGTGTGAGGTCCAGCTTCACTGACTGGTGGAATTGTCCCTGCTCCCAGAACCATTTGAACCCTTTGTCTTGCCCCTGTGTTTCCAAAGAACACTCTAAGCAGAGTCAAGTCCTTGAAGAATCAGTTGGTCCTGGTTAGGTTAGTGCTTCCCCTGGGTATCACTATCCCTTGGGGGGGCACCTGCCAGAAAACCTCAATGATGCAAGTCATTTCTGAGAGACTAGCCACTATACAAAAAATGCAATCGACGACCAGCCTGATGAGGCTCTGACTACTTCAGTTGTTCCCAACAAAAGTACTTGGAGCAGTAAATGGTAGCTTGACTTCAGTGATCAGAGACTTCTGTGGACTGTGTCCCTAACTTGATGCCAGTCACCAAGACTACCAAAGCTCAAGGAGACCAGCAGAGCCATTACTTTTTATTCCGTCTCTGTCTGATTTTTAGTTGTGACATCGTTTTATCCAATCCTGTTACCATCGTGGTGCTTATGGTTGGGTGGTCCAGGACCGTAATTGGATTCAGATTCCCTCACATCTCTACCCATCTTACAGAGACCTTTGCAAGAGTATAAATTAAAACTATGCCTCAAACATTTCTGAAGGGCCGATGACATAAGATTTATTTTTTAAGAGCACTGAGCTTTATCAAACTAAGCTCCATACAATAATATTAACCAACGGCCAATTTCTTATCAGAAATGTAGCTCCTTCCTATTGAGATTTTATTTTGACCCTCCAATGTGCAAACGCTTGTGTTTTTTTTCTGTATATCTAGAGCTCACAGGACAATAATTATTTTTTGATAAGGTTGGTCCAATAGTAATAAGAAGGTCGATTTAAAGCGATGGTGAAGGTGTGAGCGAAATCTGGTTTGAAGAGCCTGATGGCAGCAGAGCTGAAAGAGATCAGGCCAAAGGGCTCATCCTTATGATGCTAACAAATATCAGCTGGCGACTGCCTTTATGGCTTTTCAGTCTGTTAGGAATGGGTCCACAGGATCCACAGTTCATTTCTCCTTTCCCTGCTTTAACACTACGCTGCTACCATTAGTAACCGCAAAGTTGCACCACAAGACAAAGCAAGCAATAACTATTCTGTAATGAGTCGCGAATGATGATGTTTTCTTGAGTTACAAAAGATTATTTATTTTTAAAGGTGTGAATGCAGCACCAAACAGCCGACGCGTTTTGTCCCATGCAGGGGACTTCTTCGTGGCTCAAAGGCAAATTGATGGCTTCAGAGATAAATGGCACTCGATGTCCAATAAATCACGACGCAGTAGTTAATTGTCAGAGGATAGTATATCTAATGGTCTAAGGTTAAAACAAGTCAAATATGCGTGTTACAGCAGTAGAAAGAATCTCTTGTGGTAACACAAATCCTCATGGAAGGAATTGCCAAAAGATGCACGGATGGGTTATAATAAACCAGAACGATCTATCTCAAGAACTATAATCCTCCACCTCTTTAAAGGTATTTCAAATCAGAGCCGGGTAGATGAATAAGGAGCAATAACAGTTATGTATAGATCAATCTCAGGTTTTATTAATTGGACATCAAGAACTCCAAGGCCAAAGAAAATCAGGGCAGGAGTGAAGATATATAGGATGTGCTCGGTCGGTTAAAATATGGCCGATCTGCAGCAAGGCATCCAGGCGTTCCCCTGTAACAACCGTGATAAGTCCTCTGGCGGTCCGTCACGCTGCTACCCTTTCTCTAGGGCTCTATTCTTGGTGCCTTCACATCTTTTGATCTTGAGTTTAGCAGGATATATATTGCTCTTCTGAAGATTAGGACCGAGAAGGCTAGAAGTTCCGATACAGCATATGAAGGTGAATGAGCTGTTAAACAAGGTACACATGAAGCTAGACAAAAAGGCAAAACAGAATTCTAATGGAGAATTTCCTGTGAAATGTAATGAGCTTACAAGTGGTTAAAGTTAGAGTTTGTTATGTAAGCTCCAAGTTCCTTCTGCAGCTGCCACTGTAGGAAGTAGATAGTCCCTCCACTTACCATGTTTCTAAGGTATTACACTTTCCTACACCATATCTGTTTGCATGGATAAAAACTAATGAGCTAATATGTTTGGCTCTGCTATGCAGGTGCCAGCATTATTGAGCCATCGTTCCTTAGCGTAAGTGAAGCTGTCCTAGATCATTATGAGACTGAGTGACTGCACTATTCACCAGGAAAGTTGTTGTGAGCAAGATGTTTGGGCTGACTTGAAACCAATATCAAAAATACTTTTAACACCTTCAATGCTACAGCAATTCCCCCCCCCCCCCCCCCACCCGGTGCTGGGTGTTCCATAAATCCCATTGTTCATGACGGGCTCAGCTCGTCATGAGCACAGGAGCACTGTACTGCATGACGAGCTGAGCTCGTCATGAGCATGGAAGGGGTTAAGGTTCAAGGAAAGAAGGAGGCTCTTTCAAGATCTTGTTGCTTTTTTAGCAACCAAAACTGGCATGGACGGGTGATATAAATAATGCAAAGAATTTTGAGCCCCTGAATACTTTTTTGTTTGTTGAGCGACACTAGAACGAGAGACCACCTGAGCTTAGTCAGTATTTGGCTAACCTAAAGGAGACTGTGATCGCAAGCAATGTGTTCTAGCTGGTGAACTCCTATCAAGGTTATCAAAAGCATAGCCATAAGCCTAAGCGAAACAAAGTTGGCATTTCTCTGGGCTCCCAACAGGCACAGACGCCCCAGGGGAATGGGCCCTTCAGTCACAGCGATAAGAGGAAAGTGGGTAAGGTTACTCGCCTCTCTTTCTTCCCAAGGATGGTAATTGCTTCATATACTCCAAACTAAGATGTTAAGATGACTTGCCCAGTGAAAATCTTTTGATCTTCCAGATAGCCAATCTAATCTTGAACAATGGGGACCATAAAGGTAATTCAGTGGAGAATGTTCTGGTCTAATTGGATGTGTGGAAGGCTGACCTTCACATGGCCATACAGGTTAATCCATACACCCATGATTTTTTTCCTAACTTTCTTCGTAAATAGGTAAAGGATCAGTGCTTCCTGGCACACTGGAACAAGCAGTACCATTTTGGAGAGGTAGTTAATCACAAGAGCATTATTCCTGGTCATAATGAAGCACGAAAGGCAGGCAGTGGGATTTTCCTTTATTAGCACCTGGTGCAGCTTCAGATCTAGCTGGAATACAAGGTAGTCAGCCTGTTTAGAGTCGGAAACAAGATAGTTATGCATTGATTGTTGGGCAGCAATCCCATAGCCCTGGAACTGATAAAAGCAGTTCCAATCTCGTTTTTAGGCTGCTCACTCTAGTAGACAGACTGAACGAAGCTTAATGGAGGGATTTGAACGCTTCAATGTTGCATGGACAGAATAACTACTTTATAGTCATCCCTCTGACCCACACATGTGCCTAGCAAACTCTGAGCAATCCCAAAGGTATTTCTTGAAGTAGCTAGCCCATGAGAAAACGTTAGTTGGTGTCTGGGCATAAAGAAGATGAAGGAAAGATTGACCCAATATGGTATAGGATGTTAAAAGGCTTTGCAGGCTTTTTCGAACTTGACAAATTAGTGGTAAGTTTTTGCTTACATTGTCACCAGTCTACCAATCCCTTACCAATGTTTGGGGTTGTATTTGATAGTGAGTGGGATGACATTGTTGGTCCCTTTAAATCCCCTACAATCTTAGGTCAATCAATCAATCAGAACATTTATAGAGCGCGCTACTCACCCGTGAGGGTCTCAAGGCGCTGATGGGAGGGGGGGTGCTGTTACTGCTCGAATAGCCAGGTCTTGAGGTGCTTCCTGAAGGTGAGATGGTCCTGGGTCAGTCGTAGGTGTGCGGGGAGGGAGTTCCATGTCTTGGCGGCTAGGTAGGAGAACCATCTTCCTCCGGTTGTTGATCTGCGGATCCGTGGGACGAGGGCGAGGCTGGCAGAGCGGAGCTGGCGGGTGGGAGTGTAGAATGAAAGGCGGTTGTTGAGGTATTCGGGGCCCATGTTGTGGAGCGCTTTGTGTGCATGGGTGAGGAGCATGAATGTGATCCTCTTGCTGACGGGGAGCCAGTGCAGGTTTCTCAGGTGGGGAGTTATGTGGCTGTGGCGAGGGATGTCAAGGATGAGTCGTGCGGAGGCGTTCTGTATGCGCTGAAGTCGTTTCTGAAGTTTGGCTGTGGTTCCTGCGTATAGGGCGTTCCCGTAGTCCAGTCGGCTGGTGACGAGGGCCTGGGTGACCGTTTTTCTGGTTTCGTGGGGACCCACCGGAAGATCTTTTGGAGCATGTGCAGGGTGTTGAAGCATGAGGATGAGATGGCATTGACTTGTTTGGTCATCGTGAGGGCGGAGTCCAGGATGAATCCCAGGTTGCGTGCGTGGTCCGTGGGTGTCGGTGCAGTGCCCAGTGCTGTGGGCCACCAGGAGTCGTCCCAGGCGGATGGGGATTGTCCGAGGATGAGGACCTCCGTCTTGTCTGAGTTGAGTTTCAGACGGCTGAGCTTCATCCATTCCGCGACGTCTTTCATTCCTTCCTGGAGGTTGGTTTTGGCGGTGGCTGGGTCTTTGGTGAGGTAGAGTATCAGCTGGGTGTCGTCGGCGTAGGAGATGATGTTGAGGTGTTTGCGTGCGATGGCGGCGAGGGGGTTCATGTAGATATTGAAGAGGGTTGGGCTGAGCGAGGAGCCTTTGGGTACGCCGCAGATGATCCTGGTAGCACATACATCCCCGTGTGTATCATACCATCAGGTTCCCCTCAGGCTGTACACCTCTGGAGCTGAAAAGCTCCAGTAGAGATTATGGTTCTATTTGAGCGATTTCTGAGGATTGTAATGTACGATAGAGGGAATAATTTCATGTCTACATGCATGAAAGGGCTGTGTAATGAGTGTAGTGGACACTTCCACTTCTCATCATCTTGCCACCCACAGACCAGTGTACTGATGGAAAGTTTAAAAAAATCCTAACAAGCAGGATCAGTCCATAAGTAGGAAGGGGCACTTTTTCCTGATATTTCTCTCCATTGTCTATCGGGAAGTACAACAGGATATATTTGGGTTCAGTCCATTTACCTTCACCAGTTATTTGTCCCCATCACTGATGATAGAGGTTTGGGAGGAGATGATGTACAAGAGGTCACGCACTCAAAATAAATTATCTCCAAACAAAGATGGTCCAGCATGTGCACAAGACAAACGACAACTTTCATGTTTGTCAAGAACTGATGGAGTGGTTTATAGAGATGACTATCCTTACTGGTTATCATAGGGGGAGAGGGTTAGGATGTCCTTCTGCTCAAGCCAGTTTGTCCTAGAGTTCCTACACTGTTGTAAAGAAGATAAGTAATGGTAACTATTCTGCTGACTTTACTGCCACCTGGAAAGCCAACGCAGTGCTTCCAAGTTATCCAGCTTGTCAGAATTGCTTATGGCCGCTAAACTAACTAAGGAGGACTGTGAGCTCTCTTTTGTAAAAACAGTAGAACAAGTTGGCTCGGTAGGAAGAGACCTACTTCTTACCTGACACTTAACAAAAAGGCAGCAAGACTAAGGCAGTGCTGGACCACTTTGCATTTCTATTTTTATGGACCTTGGGTTAACATCAGTCTGTCCGCATTTTGTGGCAGCTCAGAGCATAATTTACAGGATGTCAATAATGTACCCAGCAGTTCATCAAGGCAGGGGAAGCCAAGCTGCTTGGTTTGGAAAGATGGCATGCGTGTTTAGTAAATGGGCCAGACAATTGCTAGTGGTGTCCATGCTAGTATCAACAGACCTGCACTTCTGTGTGGATTGTCAGGGTTATAATATTGTGTCCAAACAGATGTCCATCCATTTCTTGAGCTGATGCGCTTGTGGATAAGTTAGGCATAGCAAATTATTTAGTACTTTTGATAAGATTGGTGGCCCGTTAAAATGTCCTTGACGTTTAAAGTCAGAGACACCCTAAGTCCTATACCTGCTCACAATAATACCCTTTGGGTTACAGAATGTCTCAGTCACATTCCAGAAATCGGTTAATCGTTTGCTTAACGGTCTAGAGGTCATTTGTGTGGCCTATTGTCAAACATGCTTACAACCCATCATTGTGGTTAGGATCTATTTTATTAGTTGAACTAGTGATCACATTAATTTGTGTGTCTCCGCATAAAACTTTGATGCTTGATATAGGCCTGTCTTAGTTTTTTGTTGTTTTTGGTTTCTCCAACCCTTAAATCAGTGTTCCTTTATTCAGGGTTCTTTTTACCTTGTAGGGCCTCTTCACCAACTGTCTCTTTAGGCCCAGAGATCTTTTTTGGTATGAGTAAATCTGCCTCCTTTCGTTTTCACCACATCGTCCCTTATATCTCTCCTTATCCAGAGGCATATATATAATCACTGTTCTACTTCTCTTTGCGTTACACAGAATGTTTTTCTCCTCCTATGCATGAGGTTTATTCTAGAATTAAATGATACATTTTCTCCATTGGTTATACCACAATGTCCTTTTCCCCTGCCAGTACTTCGGTTCTTCACATTTATATCTTACCTTCTTCGGTTACTTAAAATATCTCTTTCTCATCGTCAGGGCTTATCCTCATTCAAAGTTAGTCCTGAGGTGTATTTTGCCTCGCATGGAAAGAGTCTTCCTGCAAGCCTTGAAAAAAGTACAGGAGCCAGCCTTGAGGAAAAGTTTGGAAATCTCGCAGTTTCCACCCCTTTTTCCATCATCTATCTTCCTAGTTTATATTATACTCAACCACTTATGCTTTGTCTTTTATATTCCTCTCCTTGCCTGAAAAGGTAGTAGTAGTCAGCCTGATGGAAAGCCTAGAAATCCCCAACTTTCCACCCTCCTAACCATCACCTAGCTTTCTAGTTTATATTCTTCTCATCCCCTTATACTTTCCCTTTTATGTCCCTCTATTTGCCTGAAAAAAGCAGTAGCCTACAGCCTGGTAGAAGAATCTGTAAATCCCTGCATTTCCCTGAACACGCATACGTTATTTAGGAAAACGGGGGGAGAGGGTGAGGTTAAGCCTCTCCTTTCTATATCTGATTGTCCTTGCTTCTATTTTCGAATCCTACCAAATGTGAAAATAGTCTTCCTATTGGGTTTTTAAATTTGAAGGATTGTTATTGTCCCCCTATATTTTGGTGACCCCACCCCCTGGAATCAAATCCTCCCTCCTTTTCCCCACCAAATATGGTAGGCATCAGCTTATCCATGGAGTCTTCTCTCCCCAATCGGTGTTTCTGATACCTCCTATGATGCAGTGCTGTCTACCAAGTGGTTCTGGTCACCGCCCGCAAGCAAAAGAGCCTGTTGCTGTGCACCGACCTTTGAAAAAGTCCCCAATATGCTGTGTACCCTCCTCCCACGGTGATGCAGATGGACTGTAGTTCCCTGTTTGTACCGCACTAGAAAAATGGTCCACCTGACTCTTGGAAAGATCTTAGATTTTCGGCCCTTAAGTCAGAAGAGAACTCACTGTTTCTGCATCATACATTTCTAGTAAACATTTATGTATACAGCAGTGCTTCAGAGGAGCACTATTGGCTGTGTTGCATGTTACTGCACTGACCATCTTGCCAATCCGATACTAATATTCTCAAGAGTTATACTTCCAGTATAAGGCCCAACTCGTATACTACAAGGCACTTTTGCATACTGCCAAATCTGAATTAATTTAATCTCAAATTCTTTCCTCTCACAATCCTGCACAGGTTCCCATTAAAGTGGTCCAGTCTTTCTCTTCCCCTCTGCTGTGCCACCTCCATTTCCCTGACCCAGTTGCTCTGTAATATTTGACTCCTTTCTTTGCCAAAGAGCGACCTATATTATAAAACTAGGTGCACCAGTTCCATTGATGTGCCACCGCCTATTATGTTCTGAGATTGGCCTGTTGAGAAGACCCATCACATTGCTGCTCACCTTTTTGTAACTGATAGAACACCATTTATCTGAATGGTTGGCCAATTATCTTGTAATTGGTGCTCTAGACTGGACTCATGCAGGATTTATTTCCTTAATAGTACAAAAGCAGTGTTGGTTTTGCACTCCCATCTCTTTAAGGACAGATTGCTCAATATAGTCAGTAGGTCTTCTGCAGTTGCACCTCTTATTAGCCTTTGGTCATTGAACCATTCAGTTTTCCTAGACCTCATAACCAATATTAGGCTTAGTGAGCATGCATTTGGTTTGTTCAGGGCTTTTTTCTGTGCATTCACAGGGAGTGTCACTTTCTCCTTTCTGATCCAAGGAAAGACTGGATAGCTGTGGAGTTTCCCAGGGGTCTGCACTACCCCCATTCTTTTTAGGTTTCGCTTGGCGTTAGCAGCGCATGCGGACTGCTCTCGCCATGCAAGGGCTTTTTGTAATCAATACACTTTTGGACGTGAACTTGAAACCCGCCCATCTTTTTAATTAGGTAGCGTCATCTTCCAAGCGAAACGCTGGCTTCTGATTGTAAAGGAGGCTTTTTAGTCCCTCCTTTTTGCCGCCTTGTCCACTTTTGGCCCGCCCACCGAGACTGGATAGTTTACTTGCGGTGGTATACACTGTCTTTAATTCCTGGGTAAGCACTTTTTTTTTACCATTCGTGTATGGCATTTTAACTTTGCGGTAGCTTCAATAGGCATAATGGCCGCCATGTTAACTTGTTTTCTTTGGCTCATTGTTCTGGTCTGATTGGCAGGTAGGACTGCCGCAAGCGCTACCACCAAAAGAAAAAATGTAAACAAGATATTACTCTAATGTGCGGATTGTGTAAGTGTCATCACATCAACAATACCATTAACCATTTTGACTACCATGGAAGTCGGGATTCACCTCACAGTCTATCCCCCCAATGCCTAGAGGAGACTCTATTGGTTTTTGTCCTCCGTCAGCACGCTGGACTCTGAATCAGTGTCTAGATCTGAAGTCCGCAGCTCCATCACCAGGGCCTCCCAAGCCCGCGCCGCCTCTAGCGCCTTGTCGTTACAGGACCTATGAGCCTGCTGAAGTCTAACTGAACTCTCGCTACCTGCCCACATAAGAATGCCGCCCTCCATCTAGTGTAACTAAGGCCTGCCGCTGCTTTCCAGTGAGATGTAATTTCCCTCTTGGCCAGTAAGAATCCTAGGTCTATATATTTGCTAGACAAATTAGTTTTGTTAGTGTGTGGAAACCAGTGTAATAGGCAAGTCCCCTTGTCCGGAGTAATCTGTCGTCCGGTTACTCTACAGAGCAAGCTGGTTACCTCTTCCCAGTATGTGCCCAACTGCGGGCAATCCCACAGCATGTGGCGCAAATTGCGTCCTGTAGTCCGCAACGGGGGCATAGTGCTGTGTCAATCTGGAAATACTGGTTAATTTTAGCCAGCGTAAGGTACGCCCTGTGAAGTATAAAAAATTGGATCAATTGGACCTAGCATTCCTGGTACTCTTCCATGCTCTTTTAATTATTTGTGCCCAGGCCGTGTCGGGTATTTCTTTATTCCAGTCCGTCGCCCATTGCTCTCGTACTTTCTGTAATGGGTTCAGCCCCTCTCCCAACATGCGTTTATATAAACACGTAACCACTTTATACGTAGTGGCACGCTCCGCTTGTTGGCGGCTCTGAGAGGCCAGTGCCCCAATGCTTCTGGATAGCGGCAACCAGTGCCGTGTGCATTGGGAAATGGCCGCGCGGGAGACCAAAAGTCTCTTGCAATGCACCATAGGGCAATAGCGCACCATCTGCATACAGATCACCCACCATCTGTAGGCCCAGCTCCTCCCATTCTGCGAGGGCGGACCAGTCCCCACCATGCGCAATGCCGTGCACATGCCCAGCGGTATTTCGGGAGCGTATGGTCGCTGCACCCCAGTTCTATTGTGGAATAGTTTCCAGCAATGCCTCAGGGTGCCCTCTACTATCGACAAATCAGTAGTCGGCAGTCTCTGCTGTAGGACAACGAAGGACAGAACATGCTGTGGCACATCTGGTTCAGATTCCCTCTCCAGCCCTCGAAACTCCAATGCCACTGCTTGAGTAAGTTGTTGGAATTGTGCAGCTAGTTAATACAGTTCGAAATCCGGGACTGCAAGGCCCCCTTCAGCTCTCGGCCGCATCAAAGTATCCAATGCTACTCTGCGCTGCCCTGCACTCCAGATGGTGCCTTCAACCGCAGAACAGAGTTGTCGAAAGAGTGCAACAGGGATCCGTATCGGCGGGGTCCCAAAAAAATACAAGAGCCAAGGAAGCGTCACCATCTTCAGCAGCGCTACGCGACCTGCCACCGACAAGGGTAGAGTTTCCCAGAACCGCATGCTACCCTTCAGGCCCCTCAACGCTCTGCCGATGTTGCCTTCCAGGAGATCCTCCTGAGTATGGTACACATGCGTCCCCAAATAGGGAAGACACCTAGGTTCCGACGCCAAATCAGGCGGTAGTGTGGACGGGTCGCATGTTCTGGTCACCGGGAATATGTAAGTCTTCGCCCAGTTAACCAGCAGTCCCGAGACGTCCCCGAACCAGCCGAGGAGGGAGCGCGCTCCCTCTAGGGCCTCCCCCGCGTCTCTCAGAAACAATAGGAGGTTGTCCGCATACAGCGAGATATAGTGCGACTGGCTGTTAAGTCGCAAACCTTGGAACGTCCCCCCCCCCCGTCCTAGCGTGCGCCGCTAAAGGCTCCATCGCAGGGGCGAACAGCAGCGGGGAGAGCAGGCAGCCCTGTCTTGTGCCCCGCCCCACAGGGTAGGAGGAGGAAACGACTCTACCAACCCGAACCCTAGCGGTCGCCGATGAGTACAATATTGCAGTCCAGCGGACATATCCGTCTCCAACTCCAAATGCTTTCATGACTGAAAACAAATAGGGCCATTCCAGGCTGTCGAACGATTTAGCAATATCGACCGAAAGGACCATCGTCTGCCTTTCCGCTCCATAGGCTCTATCCAATATTCTTATCCGCCTGCGTATGCTGCTAGCAGTATTGCGAGTCGGGATAAAACCGGACTGATCAGAGTGAACTAACCGTGTCATGAAGGGAAGAAGCCTAGTGGTCAGCACTCGACTCAATATCTTATAACCAGTGGTGAGCATGGATAGAGGCCTATACGCGGTTGGATCAGTCGGAGTTTTCCCTCGTTTGAGGTGGGGAACAATAAAAGCCTCCCTAGTGGAGGTCGGTAGTACCCCTCGTTGTCTAGCCTCTTTATACATTGCCAGTAATCTGGGAGCCAGAAGGTCAATATACGCTAAATAGAATTCGATAGGCAGTCCGTCGATACCCGGAGTTTTGTTACGCGCCAACTGCTTAATGGCGCCGCGAATTTCAGCTAATGTAATGTCCTGACCTAGGGACTCCGCCTCCTCTTCGTCAACAGTAGGCAGCTCTAGGTCCTCCAAAAACGTTGGGACATCCACCTCCCCAGTCTGCAATTGGCTCGTGTATAGACTTGAATAAAAAGACTAGAATCAGTCATTTATTTGATGTTGTGTGTATTCTAAACGTCCCGAGGGCGAAGTCAATGCTAATATAGGTACGTATCTAGGAACGGGGTAAGCTAGCCAAGCCAGCAGCGTGTCCACCTTATCCCTTTCTGCATGTGCACGGGCCAAGTAAGCTCTGTGATCGTAGCACCGTAAGCGCTCCACAACCACCGCTACTGCTTCCTTCTGGGACTGGACCGTGTTGCGCGGCTCAGAACCATCAGAGTGGGCTCTTTCAGCCTTCGGCAGGGCCAGTTCGCCTGCCAAGATTTCTTGCAATAGTAGCTTCCTTACCCCCACCCACTTAGCAATTCATATCCCGCGAACCACCACTTTAAAAGCATCCCACTCCAGGGCCGTTGTCGTGGCCGTGCCTGCATTCTCCGCAAAGTATTGCTCCACCCCATCTCCGCGCGAAAGGCCGGATCCTCCAGCATCTCCGAGCGCAATTTCCAGGTCGGTACAATAGGGCGCTCCGCAACCCAACAGAAACTCACCAACAACGGATTATGGTCCGATATGGTGCACGCTAAGTATTAGCTGCCAACCGCCAAGGATACCAGGCCAGGACTACACGAAAATCGCATCCAGCCGCACATGCAAATCACGCAAAGCCGAAAAGTACGAATAATCTCGATCATCCGGGTGCTGCGCTCGCCATACATCAATAAATCCCCAGTTATCCTGCCATTGGGCCCTAACCTTCGCTAGTTTATGGACCGGAGCTGTGGACAGTGGAGGATGGGACCTGTCCATGGCCACATCTACAACTGAGTTAAAGTCTAACCCCATCAACACTGTATTCGTAAAATTATCCACAAGGGCGACAGACAAAGTCTCCAGGAAGGGCGCCTGTTCCACATTAGGGGCATAGACACTACAGAGGGTCACCTCCCGCCCATAAAGGCGTCCTCTAACCACTACATAGTGGCCCTCTGAGTCTACCAGTTGATCAGTCACCTGAAAGGGGACCCTGGCCCTAATCCAAATCAACCCCCCTCGTGCAAATGCTGAATAAGTGGTGTAGTAAAGCTGACCTCGCCATCTGCGCTGCAGAGCCAGCCCCTCTGTCCTAGTCAAATTAGTCTCCTGTAGGAAGGCTATCTGCGCGCCCCTGCGCACCAAATAGGAGTGAACTTTATATCTATGCTTCATGGAGTACAATCCAGGTCCCACATTTCGCATCAGGTAATGGACCCATAACAGTAAAGCAAAAAACGCACAATTCGTCGTCGTACCCTAACCCCCCCACCCGGGCCCACAAGACAGATGTACAATACGCAAAAGCTCCACATTCTCAATTAGCTGTCGGTGCCGTATTCGCTGCGAGGCTGGTAGTCCCTAGCCAACTCTTGCGCTTCCACCTCCCGATTGTCTTTGCCTGCCCTCTAGGATTCCAGCCATGCCCACGCTTCCTCTGGTGTATCATGAAAACGGGTCTTCCCATCGAGGGCGATGCACAACTTGGCTGGAAAGAATAAAGAGTACTGGATCCCCTCTGTGCACAATTCTTTCTTGACAGCCTGGAAAGACATGCCGCGCCGTTGGGTGTCGAGCAAATAATCCGGGAATAGAGTAACACTGCTATTGTCAACCTGGAAAGGGCCGTCCCTACGAGCCTTCTGAAGGAGTAAGTCTGTCCCTAAAATGCAGCAGCCGCGCCACCACCTGCCGCGTAGGGCGTCCCTGCAATGGAGGTCTAGCACAAACGCGTGCTCGCGCTCTAGGGTGTAGAAGGCCAACAACCCCTCAGGGACCACCACTGTTCTAAGCCAATTTTCTAGATAGCTCACCATGTCTGATCCCTCTATCTTTTCCGTTAATCCTACCACTCGGATGTTGCTCCGCCTATTTCTGCCTTCCGCGTCTTCCGCCCGCCGCTCCAGCAACGCTATTCGGTCTAGGGCACTCGCCATCGTTGCGGTCAGCGCGGTCTGCGCAGGTTCAATTTCCTGGATCGTGTTTTCTACTTGTTTCACCCGATCTGACAGTTATGATTGATCATCTCGCAGCAGGCCCAGGCCCGTTGCCACCTGCGCAATGTCCTGCTGGAGGACGGCGCGAGAGTCCGCAATGGCAGCCAGAATCTTATCCAGTTGGAGTTGGAGCCCCGGATCGCACGGCAAATCCTGCGTTTCCCTATTATACTGAGGCGGGGATTCGGCATCAGAGGGCAGCGGGTCCTCCTTTCTCCCCGGGGCTTGCCCATGACAGCGATCGTCGGAGCCCTCCAATGGCCACGCCGCGGGGTCCCCTAAGGAGCTATCCCAAGGGTCAACCACCAGGTCCAGGGAGTTCAGTAAGTGCCCCCCTCCACTCCGCCTGAACCGTCAAGACCTACTTCTCGCCGCGCCGCTAGCGGGCCCGTCTACTCCTCCGCGGGATCCGTGATGGCCCAATAGAGCGATAACAGCCAGGACACCCGGCCCACGTCCCCTTCAGCCCAGAGCGGTGCGCAGTTCGGCCACGGATGCCACCAAGCAGAACTCCCCGTATCCGCCACGAGACCCAGGCGGGCGTATGTTCAGTTCTGCCCACCCGCTGGCCCCCCCCAGTCAGGGCCACAGTTCTTGCAACTCGCCACCGCCCTCACGAGGCTCCTCCAGTTAGCCTCCGAGCGAGGGCGCCCCCGACTCACTGAGGCTCACAGCAGAGGTCCGATGAGAGGCCCGCCGCCCGTGTCTATCCGGCAGCGCCCAGTCCACGGCCCAAGTCCATCCGGCGTCCTCTGCAGCACAGGGTCCCGGCCGCCGCCGCCTGATCTCCACAGCCCGGGGCAAGGCCCCCAAGATACAGTCTCCCCCACAGCGCCAGCCAGCGCTGGCCGCCCTGTTTCTCAGCTTCCGATGCCTCAGAGCAGCCACCAGCGTGTCTCACCCGCAGCCGATTCGCTCTGCAGTGCCTGCCGGGGCCGGAGTTCCGAGTCCCCGACCCGATGCTCTCGGAGCTTCCGCTGGTGCGCCGCCGCAATTCTCCCGCGGCCACCGCCTCTGCTGCTCTGCTCCGGGGTTCAAAGCACCCGGCAATGCGGTGCAAGTTCGCCGTTCACGGCGCCGTCCAGGAGTCCTCAGAAGGAATGCGCCGCCATCTTGAGGCCGCCCTCCCAGTCAGCGCGGTCCCGGGGCACATCCCGCAGTCCACCGGGATCCTTCAGGCCAGCTACCCCTCGGTTCCCCAACCCTCGCGGCTGCGTGGGGGGGTCTAGGGGCCCTATTTTCAGGAGTAAAGCCGGGGTCCTTAGCTGAGCTCAGCGCTCACGCTGCCGGCCGCCTCTGCATCCAAGCCACTCCCCCTTGTGACTTAGCTGTATTGATATTACAAATAACAATTGCTTTTAATTTTTTAAAATAATTAATACCTAAATAAAAGGTATTGTAATTAATAATGGCAACAGCTTAAACTTTTGTAAATATCTTTTGTGAAGATTATGTTCAGTGTATTTTATTGTGACGAAAATCCAAGAACAGAAGTGAAATATTAACATCTTTTTGTGACATTTGTAATAAAGCTTGAAACATTGAGAGAACATATTTGAACCAGTTGTTGAATGGTTGCACAGATTGATGCTGTGGTGGCGCTGAGTGATGTTGTGGTTGCGACGAGTGATGCTGTGGCGTTCAGTGATGCTGTGGTAGCGCATAGTGATGTTGTGGTGCCCCTGAGTGATGCTGTGGTGGTGCTGAGTAATGCTGTGGTGTTGCGATAGATAGTGTAATTATGTGGTGTGTAACTATGTGGCACTGAGTTTTATTGTTTGGAGTGTATGTTGCATTGAGTGCATTGTAATTATGTAGTATATAATTATGTGGCACTGAGTGAAATTGTGTGGAGTGTGTGTTGCATTTAGTAGAGTGTAATTAAGTGGCGTGTAATTATGTGGCACTGAGTGGCATTTGGAGTGTATGTTGCATTGAGTGCAGTGTTATTATGTGGCGTCAACTGTGGCACTGAGTGGTATTTGGAGTGTATGTTGCATTGAGTGCAGTGTAATTATGTGGCGTGTAACTATGTGGCACTGAGTGGTATTTGGAGTGAATGTTGCACGGAGTGCAGAGTAATTATGTGGCGTGTAATTATGTGGCACTGAATGATATTTGGACTATGTTGCATTGAGTGCAGTGTAATTATGTGGCGTGTAATTATGTGGCACTGAGTGGTATTTGGAGTGTGTGTTGCGTTGAGAGCAATGTAATTATGTGGCACTGAGTGGTATTTGCAGTGTATGTTGCATTGATTGCAGTGTAATTATGTGGCATTTAATTATGTGGCATTAAATGGTATTTGGAGTGTATGTTGTGTTGCGAGCAGTGTAAATATGTAGCATATAATTATGTGGCACTGAGTGGTATTATGAGGAGTGTATGTTGTATTCATTAGAGTGTAATTGTGTGGCGTGTAATTATGTGGCCCTGAGTGGTATTTGGAGTGTATGTTGCATTGAGTGCAGTGTAATTATGTGGCACTGAGTGGTATTTGGAGTGTATGTTGCGTTAAGCGCAGTGTAAATATGTAGCATATAATTATGTAGCATTGAGTGGTATTTGGAGTGTATGTTGCATTGAGTGCAGTGTAATTATGTGGCATGTAATTATGTGGCACTGAATGGTATTTGGAGAGTATGTTGCGTTGAGTGCAGTATAATTTTGTAGCATATAATTATGTGGCACTGAGTGGTATTATGAGGAGTGTATGTTGTATTCAGTAGAGTGTAATTGTGTGACATGTAATTATGTGGCACTGAGTTGTATTGTTTGGAGTGTATGTTGCATTGTAATTATGTAGCATATAATTAAGTGGCACTGAGTGGTATTGTGTGGATGTGTGTTGCATTCAGTAGTGTAATTATGTGGTGTGTAATTATGTGGCACTGAGTGGAATTTGAAGTGTATGTTGCATTGAGTGCAGTGTAATTATATGGAGTTTATCTATGTGGCACTGAGTGGTATTTGGAGTGTATGTTGCATTGAGTCCAGTGTAATTATGTGGCGTTTAATTATGTGGCACTGAGTGGCATTTGGAGTGTATGTTGCATTGAGTGCAGTGTAATTATGTGACGTGTAATTATGTGGCACTGAGTGGTATTTGGAGTGTATGTTACATTGAGTGCAGTGTAATTATGTGGCGTTTAATTATGTGGCACTAAGTGGCATTTGGAGTGTATGTTGTATTGAGTGCAGTGTAATTATGTGGCACTGAGTGGTATTTGGAGTGTATGTTGCGTTGAGCGCAGTGTAAATATGTAGCATATAATTATGTGGCACGGAGTGGTATTTGGAGTTTATGTTGCATTGAGTGCAGTGTAATTATGTGGCACTGAGTGGTATTTGGAGTGTATGTTGCGTTGAGCGCAGTGTAAATATGTAGCATATAATTATGTGGCACTGAGTGGTATTTGGAGTTTATGTTGCATTGAGTGCAGTGTAATTATGTGGCACTGAGTGGTATTTGGAGTGTATGTTGCGTTGAGCTCAGTGTAATTTTGTAGCATGTAATTATGTGGCACTGAGTAGTATTTGGAGTGTATGTTGCATTGAGTGCAGTGTAATTGTGTAGCGTGTAATTATGTGGCACTGAATGGTATTGTGTGGAGAGTATGTTGTATTCAGTAGAGTGTAATTGTGTGTGAGGGTGCAGAGTGTGTGAGGGTGCAGTGTGTGAGGAAAGTGGGGACGGGAGAAGGGGGTGTGCACAAGAGGAGGAAGGCAAGTGGGAGACTCTAGTCTCCTGTTTGAAGTCATGCCAGGTGCTAAGGAAGCGCAAGACTTTTGTGCTTGTAAACTGAGGAGCGCGTGATTGGGGGCTGTGCGTATGTGGGGCATGAGGGTGAAGGGAGGAAATCCCGTGGGTACGGACTGTGAACGTGGAAAGAACAAGGGTCTCATACCAGGGCAGGAAAGGACACAAATTGCAATAGACGAACGTGTTTGCGCACCTAGAGAGGAATAAGTGAGGGTGGGACACAGGGAATAGTCCCAGACTCGAGATAATGGCAAGCGAATAATGGCCTGTGCGTCGAGCGAGGCGGGGGTAGAGAAAAGCGGGTGAGAAGTCCGAATTGTGCCTTTGCGCACATAACGTGAAATGAATAGCCTCAAGGGCTGGATCACAAAATGTTATGCAAAAAAAGGTTATGCAAAAAGGGGGGGCCTGTGTGCCGAGCGGGGCAGGGTCAGGGGAGAGCGGGCGGAACTTCAGAGTTGTGCCTGTGCACACATAACATGAAGAGCAAAGCATCTGGGGATGAGACACATTGTGCATGGAGAAACTGTCAAGCAGTGAAAGGCCTGTGCGCTGGGCAGGGGGAGAGTCGGGGTCTCTGGGCAAGTGCAGGCGCTGAGGAGTTCAATGTTAAAAAGGTGAAAAAGCATGGTGGATAAAGGAAGTCAGAGATGTGCCTGAGCCGCACATTGCGTGAAATTCAAAGCCTCAAGGGCTTGGTCGCAAAATGAGTGGAGATGTGATGCAAATATCTGAAAGAGACACGTTAGTGATAGATTCCTTACCTTAGAATATCCCCAAGCGTCAGACTGGATCCGGAAACTTTTGCGTATCAGTACCCCTGCGCGTCGGAAGGCGTCATCTGCGGCTCCTCGTCCGTCGTCTGCGTCGTGGGCGCCGTGATGACGTCGTCGGAGTACTTAGACGCCTCCTCCGCGTGCTGACGTCAGTTCTTCTTTTTTCCGCGCCAGCAAGCTCAGATCTGGAAAAAGCAGTAACCCTAGTCAATTTTTGACTAACTTTTTGGGATCATTTTTGATCATTTCTCGAAGTCTTACGACTCCGATCGGTGCCGTAGGGATGCCTGGTTTCAAGCACTGCGAGGATTGCGACCGCATGATGTCGGTCACGGATCCTCACCACCTGTGTCTAACTTGTCTAGGCGTTGACCACGACGACAAGGCCTGCTCCGACTGCCGGGCCCTCTCTTCGAAAGCCAGGCGGGAGCGGTCCCTCAGGCGACTTGAACTCCGGCAGTCGGCCCCGCGCAGCGTGAGGTCCCGGTCCCACGGGAGGTCGAGGGACAGGTCGCGGGCTCTGAGCCACCACAGTTCTGAGAGTCGGCACCACTCCTCCGGGTCGAAGTCGTCGTCAGGTAAGAAGCACAAGAAGTCGAAGAGGCGTCATCGCTCTTCTGACTCCCCATGACGCTCGCGCGATGCGGCCGGGGGTTCGGGTGACACCGCCCACGCGGCTCCTTCGGAGTCGCTGGCGTCGCGTCCCGCCCCACACCCTCCGGTCCCTGGGCGAGACGCGACGCCGGAGGAGATCGAGCGCTTCCTCATTGCCATGAGGTCCCTTTCTCCTCCGACGGGCTCCGCGGCGCCTTCGGGCCCAGTGGTCCCGTCTGGGGCCCCTAGCGGGTCGGGGGCTTCGGCCCGACGCCGTCGGGTGCTTCGGCCCCGGCACCGCGGGGCCCCACAGTCCTGACACCGCCGGCGCCTTCTGGCCCGGTGCCGCAGGGTCAAGCGGTCCCGACGCCGCCGGCGCCTTCGGGCCCGGTGCCGCGGGACCCCACTGGACCTTCTTCGGGATCTGGATCGTCACCGGTGGACCTTACGGCCCCCCGACGTCGGTCCCTCAGGTGTCATCTCCGGCGCCGTCCTTGGGCGGCGCCGCCACCGATCCGACGTCGGAACCGAAGCAAAGGAAGAATGCTTCCTTTGCTTCGGTTCCGACGTCGGATCGGTGGCGGTGGGCGCCGCTTTCTACGCCGTTTAGAGATTTTCACTTCTATGAACTGGCCCCATTGACTGAAAACCCTGAGTATCAGGAGATGGGTGATGAGGAGGATTGGGCGGGGTCTGAGGACCCTCTGACGTAGTGAAGTAGTGTGGCTCACTGGTTAGAGGCGGCAGACCCGAGAGCAGAGGACGGCCCGGGACCAGGGTTCGATTCCCGGCGCGGCAGGTTTCTGGACCAGGGTCAGCGGACTCGATAATTCTCTCGCCTCTGTGCCCACTCTGATCAGCGATCACACTCGGCAACTCTGGGCATTAGCTTGCCTCATCTTCACTAACGGCCCCACCAGACCGCTGGGGATGCCTGGTCTCACCCTGGGGATACCCATTAAGGGACCATCTCTCAGGGAAGCCAGGAAGGGTTTCGCAGCGGTCGAAGCGCCTTGGGACCCTACGGGTAAGTAGTGCGCTATATAAATGCCAATACATTTACATTTACATTCTGACCAAAGAGTGTCAGTCTCAAGAGGACTGGGCAGGAGACCTTGGGGAGGCCAGTGGTCTGGACACCTCTCCAGACACTGGTTTTGTCTCCCCTCCTACCGTGGCTTCGGAGGAGGGGGCAACCTATAGTGTGGTGTTGATGAGGGCTGCCAAGGCCTTGGGCCTTGAGCTCCCCCTCGCGGCCGTGAGGACTAACCTCCTCACTGAGGTCCTTACACCGCAGTCAAGTTCTGCCGAGCCTCTGCTGCCCTTTAACCCCTTCCAGGCTCATGACGAGCTGGGCTCGTCATGAACTAGCCTCCTGCCAGGCTGATGACGAGCCCAGCTCGTCATGAACAATGGGATTTTGAAAATTCCAGCACAGGAGGAAAATATCACTAGCAGCGATGGTGTTAATGAGTCCTTGATCGACGTTCTTTTGGGCACTTGGTCCAGGCCCGCTACGGGTTCGCCCGTAAATAGGAACGTGGCCAAACGCCACCGCCCGGCCCCTGGCGACCCATGTTTCCTGTCCACCCACCCCACCCCCGAGAGTCTGGTCATCCAGGCCTCCAATTCCCAGACCGCATTCCCGTCGGCTCCGCCGGACAGGGAATCCAAGAGGTACGAGCAGTACGGGAAAAAGATCTTCTCCTCCCTTAGTCTGGGACTGCGGTCTTCCAACACCGCATGCCTCTTGGGCTGCTAAACCCACTCTCTGTGGAAGACGGTTGCGGAAGTGCTGCCAGAGTGTCCGTTAAAGGTACGGGCCAATCTCGGCCAAGCCCTTGTGGAGGGTCGGGATGCAGCCAAATATTCCATCCGGTGTGGACTGGATACCACCGACTCACTAGGCAGAGCGATGGCAACGACGGTGGCGGTTAGACGCCACGCCTGGTTGAGGTCTGCCAACTTTTCGGCAGATGTCCAAAACACTGTGATGGACATGCAGTTTGATGTCCGTCGCCTATTTGGCGTCAAGGCAGACCACGCGCTTGAGCGCTTTAAGGGCTCCAGGGCTACGACAAAGTCCTTGGGCCTCTCGGCCCCGCGCCAGCAAACGGGTGCCTTTCGCTCCTTTCGTGGCCGAGGAAGGGGCGCCCCCACATGTGCCGCCAGCCACACGCCGCAGACTAACATCCAGCGCGGTGGCTGCCGTGGAAATCGCTGTGGAGGCGGTCGGGGACAACGGCGAGGCTAGTCCACACCTTCCCCCGCAGCATCCGCCTCTAAACCCTCCTAGTCCGTAATTCTCGGCCCATGTGACGCCAGTGGGGGGCAGGGTTCGCCATTGCCACTCTCACTGGCGCGCTGTCACTTCGGACAGGTGGGTGCTACAGATCGTCCGGAGGGGCTACTCCTTCCTCTTCGAGACGACCCCTCAAGCCATGCCACCGCAAAACCACCGCGTATCGGGGGATCACTTGCGGCTTCTGCAGGAGGAAGTTTCGGCCCTCTTGGCCAAGGAGGCCATTGAGCGTGTTCCTGGGCCAGAAGTAGGACGTGGTTGCTAATCCCACTACTTTCTGGTACCCAAGAAGGGCAAAGGGGCCTACGCCCTATCTTGGACCTATGGAACGTCAACGGCTTCCTCCGGAAGGAGAAGTTCAAGATGCTGACTCTGGCTCAGGTCTTATCTGCCCTGGATCCAGGAGACTGGATGGTAGCGTTGGACTTGCAGGACGCTTATTTGCACATCCCCGTCCTGCCGGCCCACCGGCGTTACCTGCGGTTCACGTTAGGCCACGAGCACTTTCAGTTTACCGTGCTCCCCTTCGGCCTTACCAGCGCCCCACGGTTGTTCACGAAGGTGATGGCGGTGGTCGCAGCTCATCTGCGCAGGTTAGGGGTTTGTCTTCCCCTACCTCGACGACTGGTTGTTGAAGGCGGGCTCGTCCCAGACAGTAGTCAACCACCTCCAGACAACGGCAGACCTCTTGCACCAGCTGGGGTTCTCCATCAATATGCCGAAGTCACACCTGTGTCCCTCTCAGAAGCTCCTTTTCATCGGAGCGGTTCTCGACTCGGCGCAGTTTCGGGTTTACCCACCCGAACAGCGGGTTCGGGATATACAGGCTCTGATTCCAATCTTCCAGCCTTCATCCCGAGTTTTGGTCAGGTTGACGCTGCGGCTTCTGGGGCTGATGGCTTCCTGCATTCTTCTGGTGCATCACGCCCGGTGGCGTATGCGGGCTCTGCAGTGGGACCTGAAGTTTCAGTGGACCCAACATCAGGGCAACCTGTCTGACCATGTCCTGATCTCGGAGGGCACTGCGAGACAGCTGCAGTGGTGGCTCACGGACCGTGATTGGGTCAGCGGCAGATCCCTCTACCTTCCCCAACCGGAGCACGTAGTTGTGACGGACGCGTCCCTCCAGGACTGGGGAGGCCACATAGGAGAGGCGGAGATCAGAGGCCTCTGGTCTCAGGCGGAGTCCTGGCTCCATATCAACCTTTTGGAGCTGCGAGCGATTCGTCTAGCACTGAAGGCATTCCTCCCCTCTGTCCGGGGGAGTGTAGTGCAGGTGTTCACGGACAACACCACCGCCATGTGGTACTGCAACAAACAGGGCGGGTGGGGTCATGGACCCTCTGCCAGGAGGCTCTGCGCCTCTGGCAATGGCTGGAACATCAGGGCGTGACTCTGGTGGTTCAACACCTGGCAGGTTCTCTGAACGCCAGGGCGGACGAACTCAGCCGCCGGTGAATGATGGATCACGAATGGCGTCTGAACTCTGACGTTGCGCAAGGCCTCTTTCTGCAGTGGGGAGAGCCTTGGTTAGATCTATTCGCCACCGAAGAGAATGTGCAATGTCATCAGTTCTGCGCGTTGGAATTTCCAAGGCGGCACTCGCTCGGAGACGCTTTTCGTCGCGAGTGGAGTTGCGGTCTGTTGTACGCCTTTCCGCCTATACCACTTCTGCCCAGAGTGCTGAAGAAGATCAGGCGCGACCGGGCACAAGTCATCCTTGTGGCTCCGGACTGGGCACGAAGGTACTGGTATCCCGAGCTACTCAGCATGTCAGTCGATCCCCCGGATCGTCAGCCTCTTCAGGAGGACCTTCTGTCGCAGCAGCAGGAGACAGTCCTCCACCCGAACCTGTCCAGTCTCCACCTCCATGCTTGGAGATTTAGCGGCGATATTTGAGGCCATTTGACTTGCCTCCTGAAGTCTGTAACATCATTCTGGCAGCCAGGCGTCCCTCCACAAAGTCGGTATACGCCTGCAGGTGGAACAGATTTGTGGCAGGGTGCACAGCAGAGGCTGTGGATCCCCTCAATGCCCCTCTTCTGAGGTTCTTCTCTTTCTTCTTTCTCTTGCTCACCAGGGCTCTGCTCTGGGCACTATCAAGGGCTACCTTTCCCAGCCTTTTTAAGGCTGCCTGATCATCCTTCTTTGTTCAAGTCCCCTATCGTTAATCGATTCCTGAAAGGCATCACACATACGTTTCCACCTGTTCCCTTTGTTATGCCTCAGTGGGACTTGAACTTGGTTCTAACTTTTCTGATGTGCGCTCCCTTTGAGCCACTTCACAACTGTCCTCTTCGCCTTCTCACTTTGAATACTGCCTTCCTGGTAGCCATCACCTCTGCCAGGAGAGTGAGTGAGCTCCAGGCTCTATCCTGTAAACCTCCTTTCCTTTCAGTCCATCCGGACAAGGTTGTGTTACGGACAAGGCCCTCTTTCCTACCCAAGGTAGTCACGGCCTTCCACATTGGGCAATCCCTCCCCTTGCCCACCTTCTTTCCGCCTCCGCATCCCTCGAGAGAGGAAGAGAGACTCCACCGTCTGGACCCAAAACGTGCGCTCTCGTTCTATTTGGACCGCACACGCCAGTTCCGGGTGGATGACCAACTCTATGTTGGTTACGTGGGCGCTAAGAAGGGGAAAGCGTTGCACAAGCGGACCATCTCGCGGTGGATCATCTTGTGTATCCAGGCGTGTTACTCCTTGGCAAAGAAGGAACCCCCTGTTGGGCTGAGGGCTCATTCCACTCGAGCCACAGCGACTACAACTGCCTTGGGCCGAGGTGTGCCCTTGCAGGACATTTGCCAGGCGGCAACGTGGGCCTCGCTGCACACGTTTGCTGGACACTATTGCCTGGATAGTCAAGTCCGGAGGGATGGCTTCTTTGGCCGTTCCGTCCTCCAGGACTTTCTGGTGTGATTATTGGTTTGCAGACCCACCACCGGGGTTGGTATTACTGGGGTATCTATTCTCAGGTAAGGAATCTATCACTAACGTGTTTCTTTCAGATGTACAAGTTACTACTTGTGTAACAATATATCTGTAAGAGACATTAGTTAGTGATAGATTCCTTACCGACCCATCCATCCTCCCCGTTCTGCGAACCGATATCTAGGGTTAAGGTCATCCACTTTCAGGGCCCTAGTTTCATGTCACCAGTGTTGGTTTTTAGCATAGCTCTGCGTTTCTGGTGCAGAAAAGCTGTGTCTAAGAACTGACGTCAGCACGCGGAGGCGGGTCTAAGTACTCCGACGTCATCACGGTGCCCGCGACGCCGACTGCGGACGCGGAGCCGCAGACGACGCCTACCGACGCGCAAGGGTACTGCTACGCAAAAGTTTCCGGATCCAGTCTGACGCCTGGGGATATTCGAAGGTAAGGAATCTATCACTAACTAATGTCTCTTACAGATATATAGTTACACAAGTAGTAACTTGTGCGATAGCCTGTGTGCCGAGCGGGATGGGGTGAGGGAAAGGCAGGCGAAAAGTCAGGGGTGTGCCTATGCGCACATAACGTAAAACGCAACATCATCTGGGTTGAAAAACATATGACTAAAGACAAAAGCAAGTGATAGACCTGTGCGCTGGGCGGCGGGAGCGCATTCCTTTGAAGTCTGATGGGGAGGGGAGCGGGGGGAGCGGCTTCCTTTGAAGTCTGATGCCGAGGCTCAGACAAATGGTGGTGTGCGAGCGGCTTCCTTTCAAGTCTGATGGGGGGGGGGGCGGGGGAGCAAATGGTGAGCGCGCGGCCGGTGCACATGCACTGGCCATAATCTGCATTCCAAAGCCCTCTGGCAGGCTTTCCTGTAGCCCCTACATAATTCTCGCCGGAACAATGCGCAAGCGCATTGGCTCTGCGAGACCTAACAATGCGCAAGCGCATTGACTCAGCGTGACCTAAAAACGGGCAGGTCCTGCTCACCAAAGGGAAGTTTGGTCTTGATCCAATAAACAGCTCTCACTTGTTTTCCGTTATGTGATCAGGTTAGCTGCGAGTAGTTTTCTCGGCGCTCTATGTTTTTTTTGTACCTGCTCTTGGAATACCCTATTTCTAATGCTAGAGCATTACAACTGCATGTATCGTAGAAGCGCAATGATTAAACACCGGACTGGATGAACTACCCTCACCTGAGGTGGCACAACGTTTGCTCTCTGGTGTTTGTGAAGGGCCCCTGGGGGACGCCTCAGGCCCTCTCCCAGCCGATGCTGGCCCGCCGCTTTGCACCTCTCGCAATTTAATAAGGTTAAGGGAAGGGCGAGAGACACAGAGCGGTCTCCGAATAATGTCATTATGTCACCGTTAAGGCTGTGATGTGAAAAGCACACAGAAAATAATTAATTCCAATACCTGTGGCAGGCGGGCCCCTGCGCCGGAGTTAGAGGGGGCTCGGTGACTTTGGACAGTCTTCTCTCAGGCCCCGCTGCAGTGACTCTCAAGCAGGAAAGAGCCCGCTGTTTTAAGAGCAATCTGGAGCACGGGCTGTAGAGACAGGACAGGAGGCAAAGAGCACCTCCTTTATCATCACGTGTTTGTGGTGGGGCATAAGGGAGAGTCTCTAAAAATGCTTTTCCAAGGGGAGTCGTATCTAGCATGAATGATATCGTGAACCCCTTGAAAAAGGATTTGCAGCTGGTTATAGCGGTGCCTTCTATTGCCGTGTGAAACGAAGCCCCTTCCACCAGGATAGCATTTTGGGGTTGTCCCGGTGTTCCCTTTGCTCTGGGGCGCTGGAGGCTAGGAATCTTTGGAAGTGAGAGTTTTGGCTCTTGCACCATGTTTTAAGGACGATTACAGAAGGGTGTAAAAGCTGTCCTGGGTGGGTGTTATAACCCCCCCCCCACACTCCCCCTCTAGACTGCAAGGTTGGACTGTTCTTCCCGTCTCAGTCACGATCCCTCTACAGCTGATCGCTTTCCCACTTGTACCATCGTGCGGGAAAATCAGCTACCCTGTTCTGTGATGCAATGTCCATATGTGCAGCAGTCACTGGTGTGTGTAATGTTAATGGTGCTGGTTGTATGAGGGGGCAGAGATTCGGTGTTATTTGATATGTCTCTGTTCAGGGTGATCAGGGACTCTGCTGAAATGCTGCTGGCTGCACACTGATGGGTATCTCGGCGGGCGTGGGAATGCAGGCGGGAGACTGGCCTTTGAGTTGGGAGAACGGGCTGGGTAGAGACGGGACCCGCTTGAAAGTCCGGGCAAACTTCTGGACAAAAGGTAGATTTTACAGACACTTCAGAGGAGGTTGCGCAATAGTATGTAAGTAAGTAAATGGACAACCATTTAAGCACTAGTCAAAATAGGTTGAAACAATTGTGTACTTCACGGTTTTTCAGTATGCACGCAGCTTTGATCAACTTTGCATGTCTTTTTGTAGTATTTTATATGATAATAATCTATATATATGGTTACAGCACTGGGTTGTCCTGTCTGATACTTTGCATACAATTCATGTTCCTGAGCAGGCATGTTTGGTTTGAGAAATGGTCGGGAAGATCTGCTCGGATAGACATTGTGAGATTTAAAGTAACCAGCACAAGATGCAGCTAATCCAGATCCAAACACATTCAACCATTTGCAAACCTATCCAGCATGTATCCTTCCATCCATCATTTCACTCACTTCTAGGACGCCATTGTGTCAATATCTTTCGCCTGCCTCACAGCAGGCGTAAGACTGACGCATGCCTTTCACATGGGGCTTGCCCCATTTGAAAGGACACATTGCTGGGGTTGGGTCACTTTTTTGACACACTCCAGCAATGCATCATTTTTGCGCCTACATATACGTCCGAAATACTGACGTATCTGTAACTCCTTGCGACATGAAGCGTCATACTGTAAATATGACGCATCCAGCATGTCGCAAGAAGGGCGCAGTGAAAAGTGACATATTGCTGTTTTCACGCAACAATGCGTCACTTTTCATATATGAGGCCCCTGAGAATTTTGTACAGGTTTCTCATTCATTTTACTGAGCACATTCATTCATTAAGTATTTTATTGAAACAGTTATTTTTGCCTACCTACGAGGTAATAATTCCTCTTGAAAATGTTTTTAAAATATTATGGTGCTTTGTTTTCTAATAACCATTCGTAAAGGCATCTTGCATCTTTGTTTAATTTGTGATTTTGCCATTTGAAAACTACAGTGCTTTACAGTACCTGTAACAATGGCTTTTTAGGTCACTTTTCAGTTTACAGTTGCATGCAGGGATTTTTACATTCTCAGTTATTGATGATACTATAATTTTATTCTGCCTCTTTCTTTTTCTTTAAAGCCTTTGTTGTCCTCCTTTGTTAACTCATAGTTGCCTTCCTTCTGTACACACTAGACAATATAATACTTAACAGGTGACTTCCTTGCCTTTGATTCTCAGAGTTTCATTGCAATTGTGCATAGACTTATTGTGACAAACATGGCCATTATGGTCACGTGGGCATTGCATTTTCAGGATCTACGAGGAATCAGTCGATTATATGTGGCGAGTCAATCAATGATGGCCTATGGGTGTTGATTATACCAGACATTCACATTGGATATTTCCAAAAGAAATTGAAATGTCTTGTTTTTTCCATATTTATTTAAAATATGTGTCTTTGTTGCGAAGGAAGAAGGGCAAGGAGGAAATGCTAATTTTAGTGAACTTAAATCTCTGTTAATCCAAGTTAGTCTTCAATTAAACTAAGATACCTTTTCTGCTGTAAGCTTTATTATGACCAAATATGAGCAGTGATACTAAAGGACTGATTCACAAATGTAATCTTACACGTTTACATAAGTTTACTCTTTTTTCGTGTTCACAAACGGACATTTATTTTACTCATAGTAATTTTACTACTGGGGAGACTCTGCAGTCAGGACAGAGAACTCTGTATATAAAAATATATGAGAGAGGTCTATCCTTGTATGAGCGGAGTCTCAGCCACAAGTGCGGAGCCATAAGATTATTATTAGTAAAAGTAAACTTTTAATTTGTGAATAACAATAAGGATATATCATCTATTTTTATAATGTTTACAACAATACATTCTACACATACTATCTAAGATTCATTTAATTTATGTCCTGCAAGAAAATACTTTGATGATTGTATCATTATCATCTTACATTATGTAAGACTAGGTAGGCTTGAACATGGGTATTGATATGTTTCACAGTATCAGTAATTATGGGCGAAAATGCAAGAACAACAAGGTCAGTTAGACAAGCTTGATTTCATAGGCTCCAATAGGTGGCACACAGCCTCAGAAGAATGTCTACGTATGTTAACAGGCCTGATAAATTACAAGACAAAAAAGGAGCCACATCAATCCAGTCATACTAGAATCTACTAGACAACAAAGAAAGCAATCAATATTCCTATCCTGTGAGAAGGATGATCAGAGAAAGCTTTTTGGTCAAAGAAGATTTTTATCTGTAAAGAGTGTGCAATATAGACAGACTTCTCCAACATGTTCTCATTAATTTGAGAACAACTAATGAGGATCGTCTTTTAATTGAATACAATTATACCTTTTCAATAGGAGTATACTAGTAATGTTTTCAACGTTCGTTCTTTGCTGTGAGGGGGAATTGTTTTGTTGTTAGCTGTGGGTATTATTTATACATTATATACTCTGGTGATTTATTAATATGTTTTAGCGTTCGTTTGTGGGAAATGATGTGTAGCTATTATTATTATAGTGTGACTTTAAATTAAATTTTATATATTTTATAGTTTAATTAAAAATAAAATAAAAAACAAGTGTATTTTTTTCTTTATTAGCATTCATTATTATGTTAGCTGAGCATTGTGAAAAGTATATTAGACGAACCTTTAATAAAATACTTTCCTAATAAGTATTATTCAAATTCAATGTTGATTTTCAAAATATAAACTAGTGTTAAACATTTTTAAAATCAGTATTGGAAATGAAAGATTATTATTAAAATAAATAATATCCATTCCTAAATTAATGAGAATATGTTGAATCATTTAAAAGCAATAGTAAATCATTTTGTATTCATGAGATTTTGCCTTCGAACACAAATGAATTTTTCGAAGCTTGTAAGTATTTTCAAAATATAATACATAACATAATTAAATGTAGAAATGTTATCATGCCATTTAAACATTTGGATATCAAACATTTTAAGAAACTAACTTTTTCAACAGTGGTGGCTCTTCTCCTATTTTCCCTGCTGATCAGAATCAATATGAGGGTACATCTGGGAATATTCAACCTCAGTGTAATTTTCAGTATCTTTCCCAGGTGGTAATGATCCACTCACAGCAATAGTACTTATAATTGCACAGACAACATTAATTTTACAGACTAATTTTGAACTGCACAATAGCCTCTTACCAGAGAGAGATAGACAATCATAAAAACGGAGATTTGGGTATACCAAATGTTTGTTCATTGATGGATCTAGTTTTCTAATCCGTAACGGTTTTAAAAATACTAAATACTACATAATTTCTTTATAACCCATGCAATAGTAAATTTCGTTTTCGGGAACATTTCAACTACTTAAATGTGTGCTTATACTTTACTTGCATTTGAGATGAATGTATTTAAAATTGTATTCCAAACTGTTTAATATAATTTAAACTCATGAGTCTTAGACCATATAACATATCCATATTTACTGACATAGCGACACAAACTCTGACCTGTATAAAGAAGCAGAACAGATCTAAATGGGAAAGTGCGTATGAGAAAGTAACAAGAAAAATTCCCTTATCAAGTATTAGTCCATCTCCATGAGGACGACTTTCTAATAGTTGGTTAATATTGGAGTGTCTAAAAATGCAGGAGTCATAAGCACTTATTGGATATTTTGCTGTCACAATGCTGAAGCAGTACCAGTCGCTGTAAATGCCTTGATCAGTAATAGAGTAGGTGTGGCTGTGATTCTGGTAGAGGATATTAGTGTCTGCAGGTGGAATAAAAGTAGGGTGACCAACTGGCATGGGTGCAAATACAGGACGCTGAGTGTAAACATTCAGGACAAAGGGTCAAAATTCAGGACAAAAATTCAGGACAGCAGGTCAAAATTCAGGAAAAAACATCTGGACAAAAGGTAGATTTTACAGACACATCAGAGGAGGTTGCGCAATAGTATGTAAGTAAGTAAATAGACAACCATTTAAGCACTAGTCAAAATAGGTTTATATTAGGTTGAAACAATCGTGTACTTCACAGTTTTTCAGTATGCATGCAGCTTTGATCAACTGTGCAGGTCTTTTTGTGGTATTTCATATGATAATAATCTATATATATGGTAACAGCACAGGGTTGTCCAGTCTGATATTTTGTATACAATTCATGTTGTTGAGCAGGCATGTTTGGTGTGAGAAATGGTCTGGAAGATCTGCTCGGATAGACATTGTGAGTTGTAAATTGGCAAGCACAACACGCACCTAATCCAGATCCAAACACATTCAACCATTTGCAAACCTATCCAGCATGTATCCTTCCATCCATCATTTCACTCAATCATTCCTCCATCCACCCTTTTACTCATCCATCCATTATCCATCCATCCACCCTTTCACCCTATCTATCCGCACACTTATCCATCCACTCTTCTACCCATCTATCCATTCACTCACCCATCAAGTCATTTACTTTTTCACCCATCCAGCCACCCTTTCACATACTCATCCATCCACACAGTAACTCACCCTTCCATACATTCACCCTTTCAGTCATCCACACATCCATCTTCCCTTTCTCTCTCCATCAACCGTTTCACTTAGCCATCCATCCTTCCTTTCATCCACCCAACCGTCCATCTACTCATCCAATCGTGAATCCATCCATTGACCCTATCATTCATCCATCCTTTAAATCATCCATCTTTTCTCTGATCCATCCACCCTTTCACTCTTTCACTCATTTATCCAACCTTTTGCCCATGCACCCTCCCCTTCACTCACTCATCCATCCCTACATCCACCCGTTCACACATCTGTCCATCCATTCACCCTTTCACTTATTAATTCATCAATCCCTCCATCCATCGATCCATCCATCATTTCACTCATCCATCCGCCCATTCTTTTTCTCATCATCCGTCCATTCACTATTTCATTCATCCATTCACCCTTTCACTAATCCATGCAGACATCCACCCATCCCTTTACTCACTCTCTCACCCACCTTTTCACATTAATTGGGAGCCGAGCCTTCGTCTGTAGAACAGAAACTCACCCCTCGCTGTGGTTCACAGAGCAAAGGGAGGGGTTTAAGATGCCCCTGCACATAGTCAATCTGAAACCTTGGAAGTCATGCTTGATGCACAGTGCTAGGAGGTGAGGTGACTGTGGCACAGTGTTGTTGTCAGTGCTTTAAGTGGGATCACAAAACTGTAGGGTGTCTCCAAAAGGGGTGTTCGATGTAATTAAGGGCGTAGCTTAAAACACCTAAGCTAAAAATTTGTACTTAGCATAATGTGCCGGCGGACTTGTTTTCTGCTACGTCTGTTATTGCACCCAGATAAATAATAAATAACACCTACAACAAGCCAGGACTACTGGCTTTGTCAATTATTGTTAGTTTAATTTAAAAAAAAAACTGAAACAATGCCTTCCTTGAATATAATATTTAAAATGCAGAAGTTCTAAAATGATGGGACTGTGAAAGAAATATAACACTTTTTTAAAGTTCTTTCACCACCTTATTTTAAGGAACTGGATTCTCTCGTAGCAGTGTGGGCATTTTCCTACATTGCTTCCAGGATGCCCGAGGCTGGAGAAGGCCCACCACATGCTTTTCAAGCCAGACTGGCCGATTGTCATTCTTCATGTGGCAATCAGCCTCATTCAGAATGACAATGGGCGGAATGGGGCTGCTCTTGCGCTCAGAGTAGTGCGAGGCGGCCCCATCAGGGAGTAGAAGTAGAGGATTCTCACAGGGGAACAGGGCTGTTCCCCAAAGGCCCAAATTACGGACAAAAGGCGTCCGTAAAAGGGATCCTCACGGACAACGGACGTGAGGTCCCAATTACGGACGGTCCGTAAAATTTACGGACGGTTGGTCACCCTAGACGCTTCATTACTACACATATGTCTTTCTGCTGTATGACTCTCCCAATCCTTTGTGAAGTTTTCCACTCGCCGACTTTGCTTTTGTATCTCCGTCTTTAGTGTTCTTAATCCATATACCCTGCTGTTTTGTCCTCCCTTTGCTTGCCTGTTTGATTACCTGTTCCTCTTTCTATCAGTAAGTCACTGCCTTGTATTTGTGCCCCTCTTAACGTCCAATTCCAATGCAATCTCCCCATTCTCTGCTAAGCACCCCCCACCACTACCACCACCATTTTCCCTTCTCTTTCTGACTGCACTTCATAGCTGCACGCGAGGACAGTTTACCTTGCATGTAATCAGTTAACCTCTCATGAAAGCAGAAAACAGCGCCGTGATCTCAGCGATCCTTCTGTGTATACGTACATGGCTTGCAGCCTGACATTCCACTGACCGGAGGTTCCCTTTGCACAGATGTTTCTGCGATCTGCTTGTTCCAACGAGTGACTCACAATATGCCTGTACACAAAACAAAAGAGAACGTGTTCTTTACAACTTTGACCGATATAGGACTCACATGTGTACAAACAACTGACCTTACTGGCTGTGGAGCCTGGCCTCTGCGTCCACTTTTTTCTTCAGAGCACAACCTCTCTACTTTCTTCCGTCACACTGCTGCACAGCCTCTTTTTTTACCACACTTGCAGCCTAGCTTAACAACTTCATGCAGGCTACACAGCCCGGCACCCTGTCACACCAGCAGCGGATCGTACACTCAGTTGGTGTCAGTGCTTTAAATGGGGAAAAAAAGTGCAGGTACTCATCAAATTGAGCTGTGATCTGGGGGCGTGGCAAGAAGGCGGGGCTAGGAGGCGGGGCAATGGGCAGGGCTAATGTCACTTGAAAAGGCGCAATAATTTTTTGGGGTGCGAATGACGACAAATTGCTTCAAATCTGTAATATAGTGTTGATGCCCTTGCATGTATTAACAACTTCAGCGCAGGCGCTGAAGGTTCTAATGAGCCAACGAGCTCATGACGGAACGGTTCCGTCATGAGCACAGGCCAACCGACGCTCGTGATGGAACCGTTCCGTCATGAGCATCGAAGGGATTAAAGATACTGTTAACATTCTCTTTCAAATGTTGCATATGAAATTGCTGGTGCACAAATGGTACACAAATCACATTTATTATGGACCGATTCAGCAACCCTGGCCAGCTTATAGAAGAAAAGTAGACAACCAACCAATACTAGTTGACAGATTATTGAATAGGTAGCCATCAGGTTTTCCTTTTTATCAAAGGCATTGGTCTAATGAAAGTACAGTCTGGAATTCAGTCCACCAAGATCAATTGCAAAAAAAAGTTGATTAATCTAACAGGACACAGTTTAGTTAAAGCCCGACATATTCAGCAAATACGAGCTAAAGTACTGGATAAATACAATTTAATTGAGCAAAGTAGTTCTTATGATTTTCCCTATGCTGAAGTGATTGTGAATGCACACAATGCGCACAGTTCATGTGTTTTAAAAGGTTTTCCTAAAGGGTCAGGGATTATCCAGTGTTCCCACCTTCCAAAATCTTTGCATCCTGAACGGGGAGATGGAAGAGCAGAGTAAGTTCAGCCTGTAGCAGTAGGAGTGGAATTTTTGATTGTGAAATAAAGGACCTAAACTGTCAAATTCCTGATTGTCTGTACACAGTGACCTCAAGTGAATCCCTCGAGGAAATGTAAGGCATGCAGTGTGCAAAGAACACATATGATGGGTGAGCAGAGTAGTGGGATGTGTGCACCAGCAGCCTGAGTCCCAGCAGATTTATTTGTGGAAGATCTAAATATAGTTGTTAGGCACATTCTATTCTGGATGTCACTAACGCTATGGTGGCAGAGACTCTTGGTGGTGGAAAATGAAACGTATCTGCCTAAGAAGACACCCTAATATTTTTGCTGCCATAGGTACGGCCAAGCCTCCTCCTGGGATGTACACAAGTCTCTTGGCTTTGTGACCGGTGTTGTCACACATTCTACATGGAGCCTCTGCAGAACTGAAAAATCTGTTGCAGAATGCAATAGTAGTTGAGGGAAAGGAAGCAGAGCAGAACGATGCCCTCCTTTGAGTCACTGTCTGCTGGCTCTTGGCTGGCTGAGAAGCGGCCATGTTTAGCTTATGTGTTTGTGCATGTTCATGTGCCTATTTGCACCTGTCCCTTTATGTGAGCTTGCATTTCTGTTTGTGGAATTTGCATGTCTGCCCAAGCCCTTTAAAGCAAGTATAGAATTCAATATGTTGAATTGCCATACATATGAATCCTAATGATGGGGTCCCATGCATATTTTGATGATGTGCTACTTTAAATATAACTCCGCTTGATCTTCTCACATGTTTGAAAGAGCTCCATTTTGGCCAGGGGTGGATGTGAGGGAGCGTGCTCTCATGTACCTAGTGGTGGCTACTGAGCTTCAAAAGGTGTGGCTCTGTGTTCTGAATCTCACAGGGAGCAAAACCAGAAAGATCATCTTCCCGGTCTCCCTCCTCCCAGAAAATATTGGAAAAAAACGACGGAGTGCATTATACAAATCAATTTTCTTTAAATGCTGACTTATTTTTCCTCATGTTTTGCTACTGTTCCTATTGTGAAGAGCTCTGCCTGACACCTTCGGGTAAAGTCCGTGCTATACAAAAACGTATAAAATAAAGATAAACAATAAAAAGTATAATTGGGTTGGGGTGAGGGGAGCGGTAGCCCCATACAAACCCTCCCGAAGATCTGCCCTTGGAGAGAGGAGTCGGGCCAGCAGCGAGGACGGGAATGAAACACAGCAGCAGAAGCAGAAACAGCAGGAAAGGAATTTATTAGATTCCTTTCGTTGTGTTTCTGCCTCTGCTGGAACGCAGGATTGCTGGGGCCCTTGGAGAAATGTAATGCAGGGCACCGGGGTGAAGTGCAGCAGCCACCCTTGCATTACAGAAGTACACTAATGTGTTTCAGGCACGGTAACCCTATCCAGTTCCCCCCTGCCTTTTGGGCTCAGTTCATACTATAGACTATTAACATACAAAGTGCTGCTACTGTAAGCATGTCCTGGCAGTGAGTTTGAAAACAATGGATTGAGGGGTCACAACACATTCATTAACAAACATTAAAAATGCAATAGGTCTCTCCCTTCATTAATTTAAAGCCATTTGCTTTGCTATACAATACCATTAGCAAAGCAAATGGCTTTAACTTAATCAAATTAATGGTATCAAAGTGGACATCCTTATTAATGGGGACCTCTCCTGCTGGTCCAACAGTGCATGGCCCATGTTACTAGACAGTCTTCCGTGCCCTGTTGCTAAAGTCAAGAACCTTGTAGTTTGGTTTGATGACAGACTATCATTTGAGCATGCAATTAGAAGCATTGGCCATTCTCCTTCTTGACACTGCACACTCTAAAGAAGATCCTTCTGTTTCTGCCTCTGTCAGACACGCTCAGGTGGTTACGGGCACATGCATCATTGTCAATTGCATTCGCAAACGGTGCGAATCGCAATTTTCGGCTGTTTGCGAATGCAATTGACAAAATTGGGATGCATCATGTTTTTCGCAATTTTAGAAATAGCAATCATATTGCGATTTCTAAAATTGCGATTGCATTTAAGAAATCGCAATTTGAGATTTCTTAAATGCAATGCATGAACATTTTAAATTTGCGAATTCGCAAATAGGGAGAGGTAATTTACCATGAAGTTGACCTTCATGGTAATTTGCGAAAACTTTCAAAAATGCACAAAAGTGCATTTTTGAAAGTTTCATGTTACACTCAAACATGCCCTTGGGGCATGTGTGTGTGAAAAATGCACTTAAAGTTATATTTCAGGGGTGCAGGGGGGGTCCTTGGAACCCCCCCTGCACCCTTGAAATTGCATTCTCAATTTGCGATTCGCAAATTGCTAATCGCAAATTCAGATTGACTTCCCATTCATTCCTATGGGCCTCTTGGCCCATCGGAATCAATGGGAAGGGATTCCTTAATTGCGATTCGCAAATTGTGAATCTCAATTAGGAATTTTAAGAAATCACAAAAAAATTTGCGATTTCTTGATGCATAGCCTTTTGCGATTTCTTAATTGCGATTCCTTAATTTTCGCAATTAAGAAATCGCAAACGGCAACAATGATGCATGTGGCCGTTAGTTTCATGATTCTGTCCTGAATTGACTATAGAAATGCCCTGCACTTTGATCTGCTAACCATTCGGATTAACAAGTTACAAAGAACTCAAAACGTGGTTATGTGAGAGACTGAGTGACTGCAGCATGCCATGATAGAACACCGAATGGTTTTCTCAAGTTTTTGCTTCATTTGTACACATGTATTTCAGCGTGTTTCAATTCCACTTAAACCGCAATCATTTTTTACTCATGATCCTCATTGAACCTGAACACTTGTTTCCCCTTCTTTTGCATGTGATATTTATAGAGTGTGAGTGTAGTTTAAAGGCAGCACAGTAATGTACAGGGTCAAAGACAAAAAAACATGCAATTTGTAATTGATTCTAGGGGGTAACTGTTTTTTAAGAGCTAAAGTAGTATTGTTACATCATGATATAGTGTTCAATAAATTGGTATGTCTTTACCTCTCTGGCTCATTTTGGAGCCTATCTTGAGTCAGTCTATGAACAATTTTAAAATTTGTAGGCAATAGCAATCATCTTTCTCCCATGACCTTCCATCCCACGTGATAGATGTGTCTTGTTCAGTTCTATATAATCCTTTAGTTGCTTCTGAATCTCTTTTTCACCATGTGCCGTGGGTTTATTAGCCAAGAGCCATTTTTGTCAAAATAAGCCATTCTTCGTTATGAAATCTATTTTGATATTCATAAATATTGAAAATCTAAGTTAAAAAAAATTCATAAAGAAAACATGAATTGAGAAAGAAAATTGCCTGTTGAAGACAATACTGTCTTTTTCTTAAAAATAGTATTTTGTTGGATACTTCTTATCATGGAATCTGACTGTACTTCTAACTGCATATTCCTCACCTTGTGTTTATTCCCCATTCATCAGACTGGATCTGGAAACCTTGTGAACAGTTCTGCTGCGCACACATAGGTCGCATTGTGTGGCTCCGCACTAGCGTTTTTCCACTCTGGAAGTGAGGATCTGAGCCGCATATAAGCATCACCCATGCACGCTGACGTCCGTTTCTTTTTTACCACGCCTTTAGACGTGGTTCTGAAGCTTCTACCTGGACTTAAGTCAAATTTTTTCAAACCAACTCCCCATTGTGCAAGGGATAGGTCATCCCCCTAAAACTTCAGGGTTTAGATCGAGCTGGGAATGTTGCAAACAGATGTCTGTGATGGACCATCAGGAAGTCTGTTTGTGGTGCCTGGGTTCAGATGATGACTCCAAGCCATACGGCAACTGTGCCCAGATGAACCCTACGGTGATACTGGACCGTAAGGCCAAGCTCTATGTCGTCAAACACAAGACGATTCCAGGCAGAGACCAGTTAAATGTCAAAAGGAAGGCCCTGTTCTTGCCCCTAATGTTTCTACAGCAGATTGTTGTTGCGGTTGAAGCCTTTGGGTGAGTCAAAGAAAAAAACATGAGAAAACGAAGCTCGAAACTTCCCTTCCTACCGCTCTTAAACTCCAGAGAGCGCACCAGGGCATCAGTGTACCTCACGATCTCGTTCCCAATCTCCATTTGCGCCTATTCCGTAGTTGGTCCAGAACAAGTTACCAGGATGTTGAAGACGTTGCAGGAAGTTGAAGTCTTTATGGAAGCTATACAGTGTAAGTCACCCCTACAACAGGTCTTGTAGTCCTAAGGTAGGGTGCATTATATTACGTGCGAGAGCATATCTGCATCAGCAGATATGTCCCTGTGCTGTGTAGTCCAATTACTAGATAGCACAGGTGAACAGAGAAGCCATCTTAATTAAGTATAAGTACTTGGCACTGGTCATTACTAGTTCCCCAGATACATAATGGCTTTAATGACACCTATGTTGTTTGGCATCAAACACCTTGTCTTAATAAAGCTGTACTGATGCCATTATAAGGTTTATTATGACATGCACCCAGAGGGCACCTTTGCGATGTCCCCTGAAAACCTACTAGTCCTCTAGTGTGCTAGCCGACTGGTACTGACCAGTCTGCCCCACAGACTAGTTTCTGACCCCTTGGAGGTGAGAGCCCCGCTCTGTGAGGCCAGAAACCTTGCCTGCTCTGGAGGAAGTTGTTCACAATTCCTCCAGCAAGATGGCTAGTGAATCTGCATACCAAGACCAGGGGCTTCAAGGCCCCTGCGTGTGCGAGCCCAGCTTCCCCCAGACCTGGGAGAGGCCACCGCCTGACCTGAAGCTCATTTGACACCATGACAGGCAGGAAATTAGCTAAGCATGTAGGCATGTTGCCACTGCCAGGCTACTCACACCTCTGAGGTGGGCTGCTTGATGTGCTCCAAGGAAGAAGGGTTCCACCATCTTTTCTGTGTGCAATTAGGAACTCTGGGACAGGGTTATGCCCACTGCCAACAGTAAGCAGTCATATAGGGGGGTTAGTGACCCCAAGGGTAAGTAACCCATTGGCTGCTAGCCTTCACTCCTCCCCTTAATACCCTTAGTTTGAGTATTTAGGTGTCCCCCTGACACCAGGATCTCAGGTTCTCCTGACCCAAGAAGGACAAAGAAGAGCTGAAAAAAGCCAGACCTGTGGACTAGTTGTGGACTTGGTGCCAACCCCTGCCTGCCTACTCCTATCTCGACAATTACAAACACTCAACTTGTCCTGCAGCTATACATCCTCCAAAAACCTTGGTGGGCTGCCAGCACTTTGACAAACCCTCAGCATCTCTCTTGAAGTGGAGGAGCCACTTCAGTGCAGCCTGCATGCACCGGCCGCGATGTCCGGTGCACCAGTCAGCAGACCACCTGGTTCAGCGGCGCAGCAGCCATCCAAGAAGAAGTCACTGTGCTCCAGAAGGTCAGATCTGTCTCCCCACCAGGTTTGGAGACGCCAAGACCCCCAGGAGCCGCCCTACATCAATATCGAGGTACCGGAGCCTGTTGCAAGCACCAAGGCTTGTGTGTGTTGAGTCTGAATACCACCTGCACAAAAACAGACCTGTACGTCGAAGAACTTCACCAGAGGTCAGCTCTACGCCAAATGTTGTCTTGCTGTGTTTCTTCTCCCTCTTCGACAGGTTCTCCGAGAACTGTGGGAGCCTTCAACTCGATGACCCGTCGGACAAACACCTATGCACCCGAGCCCCCCAGCCAGAGTCTTTTGAAACAGACTGTGTCTCTGTGGCCCTGTGACCTCCAAGAGTAGAACCTCCCCTTTGGGTTCTGCCAGACTGGTTCCTCAGCTCCCCCTTGCAGCCTCTTTCATTGTCATTTTCCAATTGACAGCGAGTAGCGTGTGAGGCTACCACCGCTGTAAGCACCACTGCACCCGTACACCCAGCAGTAAAAATGAACTCTTGGTCCTTTCTTGGACCTTGGCCCCTACTCCCCATAGGACATTTGTTTGCAAGTGACTCTATGCAGCAAATGCTTCTCCCATAGGATAACTTTATCGCTTTCAAGGGTCACGCCTCAAATCTGGCAGTTGTCATTTTCTGCTGTTTCTGCTGTCAAATTTGATAACGTCGAATGTACTTACCAGATTAGGAAAATCTTGGTGTCTAAAATTCTATAAAGATTTTATTTTTCCAAATTGGTCCTGAGTTACTTCTTGAATATGTGTCTTATCTATTGACTCTGTGTGTACAAGAGATGCTTAACACTACCATCAGAAAAGCCTAAAGTGCTTGCCCACTCTACTACAAAAGAGAGTGTTCGAGGCATATGAGCTGCAGATCTCACACTGAGCATTAGATCGTCACCTGGTGTTGGGCTCGGATGATTGCATGTTGTTGTCGTCTTGGAAGAAGTCTTTGTAGTCACAAGATAGGTGACTCCTCCCTTGGACGATAGTGCGCATGGGCATCGACTCCATCCTTAGATTGTGTTTTTCCGCCACTGTGTTCGGATGTAACTTTTCCACTCCGGTTCTAAATCTACTTACTAAGTAGTTTGACAAGGAAAAACGTACTTAATTTCTTCCAAATAACTTTTCAGCATCTCAACCATCGACTCGACTTAATCAGCTCGATTCCGGTCGTTGACGCGGGCCGTTGGACCTATCCACGCCGTAAGGCCTATAGCTCATGGAAAGGATGTCATTCAAGAAATGCCCCCAGTGTGGAGCAAAATTCCAGCACAGCGACCATCACAAGGTGTGTAACCTGTGCTTCTCACCTGAACACGAGTCAAGCTGTCCAGCCTGCTCATCCTTTCGATCGAAGAAGACCATTCGAGATCGAAGGGCCCGTTGACACATCATGCAGAGATCAGCTCCGGAACCGGTGGACATCTTCGAGGGCCCAGTTGTCCCAGAAGAAAATTCCGAAGATCTCGAAATCGTATCCAAGGCAGATGACTCCGATGACTCCATCACTCTGGGTCAACGAGTGAGTACTACTGCCCCTACCCCAGGCCCCCACCGAAATCGAAGGCAATGGTCAAAACTCCGCTTCCTGGGCCGAGTCGCGACCGAAAACTTACTTCAGAAGCCCGGGTCCGAAGAAAATCCAAAAGCCTTCCGGTAGCTCGGGACCGAACAAACCACACGTGCCGATCCCACCAGCTCCCTCAGCACCGAAACCGAAAGAAGTCCCGGCTCCGAAACCTGTTCCGAAACCGTCGACTTCGAAGGATAAACCGGGCCCGAAAACACCCAAGCCCGTACACAAGCCGGCTTTGAATGCTTCCATACCGACTAAACCAGCTTCAGCTCCAAAACCAAGATCCTCGGAGCCAAAATCTACGCCAAAAGGACTTTATCAGGCCTCCTAAGGCTAAAGACAAACAACAACCGCGCTCGGAACCGAAAAAATTGGCACTGACAGCGGTTCCTCCAGAAGAGGAGCTTTTTCATACTGATCCTAAGCAAAAGAAGATCTATATTGATCCAGAGACCGGACATGTTACCACTGCACCATATAGAAAGAGGAAGTTAGATACAGCACCTGCTCCTCCAGTACCTGTGAAGAAGAAGACTCTGCCACATCGCCTATGCACCCTTCTTCTCGTATACTTCTTTCTAACCCACCTCCTTTTCCTAAACCTATTCCACCTCAAAATTCTCCTTATTTTTCTCCACCGCATACACCTCCTCCTAACGATGATGACATGGGGGCAGGGGGTGACCCAAATGACCCTTTTATCTACCCAAATGACCCAAATAATTCACCTGATTGGGAGTACCCGGTCCCACAAGATGTACCGGACATCCCAGATCCACATCCATACCCCTCAAAACCATCTCCTCCGGAAGGTAATATTGGGTAATCAATAGAGCTGCCATCTATCATGGTGTCACAATGCACTCCGATGAGGCAGAGGAGGACTTTTTATTAGATACTTTTAAACAATCCCAAAAGTCAGTTCAAATACTACCCATGATTAAAGGGGTCATTAAGCATGCCTCTGAAGTGTTTAAAGATCCTGTACGTGTTAGGATCATAAACCCCAGAATAGAAAAGAATTATAGACCTGCCCCTGGAGATCCTGCCTATATTAAGGGACAGCTACTTTTAGATTCTCTAGTCGTTTTCAACGCTAGAAAGCGTGCTAACTCCCAAATCTCAGGTGAAGTGTCACCTCCTGATAAAGAATCTAATTGATAGACGCTTCAGGTAAAAGAATAGCTGCCCAATCAAGCAATACCTGGCGCATAGCTAACACACAAGCGCTCCTCGCAAGATATGACAGGACCCGTTACGATCAGTTAGAAACACTTCTATAGCATCTACCTGACCAATATAAAGCACAGGCAAATGATCTTATCCAAGAGGGTAAGCTAATCTCAAATGCATCAATCAAATGCGCACTAGATGCAGCAGACACTGTATCTCGGGCAATAAATACTAGTGTCCTCCTTAGACGCCACGCATGGCTACTCATCTCTGGTTTTAAACAAGAGGTCCAGAGTACTATCTTAAACCAGCCATGTAACCAACAGCAGCTTTTTGGGCCCGTTGTAGACACAGCACTTGAAAAGATGAAAAAGGACACTGACACTGCCAAATCTATGGGAGCTTTACAGTCCCCACAAACACGAGGCTCCTTTCGTCGCTCCTTCTACAGAGGAGCCTCCAAACAGATTGGATGGGACAATTCAGCTTCCTTTAAAGCCACTACACAAACATCCCCAATAGAGGATACTTTAGAGGCGCTACAGAGGAAACAACAATAAGGGAAGAGGTTGAGGTAATAACAACAATCAAACCTCTCCCACCACAAAACAGTGACTTACTTCCGTCCCCCCAACAGCATTCCTCTGCTGTCGGGGGCAGATTAGCACAGTTCCTACCTGTCTGGAATTCTATCACAACAGACAAGTGGGTGAGACAAATTATCCAGTATGGTTACTGCCTAGAACTTGCAGCTACCCCTCCACATATACCACCCAGACAGCGTCCAATGTCCACAGAACATCTTACGCTGCTAAAACAAGAAGTTCTCATTGCTTCAAAAAGACTCAATAGAGATAGTTCCCTTACAACATCAAGGAACAGGGGTTTATTAGCTGTACTTCCTAATACCCAAGAAGGGCTGGACACTAAGACCGATTCTTGATCTCAGGCCCCTCAATCTATATATACACTCAGATCATTTTCACATGATCACTTTACAAGTGCTCCCACTGTTACAACAAGGCGATTTCCTTGCCACACTAGATCTCAAGGATGCCTACTTCCACATTCCCATACATCCTTCTCACAGGAGGTATCTAAGGTTTGTACTAGACGGACAACACTATCAGTTCAAAGTCCTACTATTCGGGGTCACAACTGCACCAAGAGTGTTTACAAAGTGCCTTGCAGTAGTAGCAGCACATCTCAGAAGACAACACATCCATGTCTTCCCATATCTAGACGACTGACTGATAAAAGCCAGGTCATTCAATGAGTGTGTCCAACACACTCATCAAACAATTCAAACATTGCACAACTTGGGGTTTACAATCAACTACACCAAGTCGCATCTTCTGCCCTCTCATATACACCAATATCTGGGAGCTACAATTAACACCTCTACAGCTATAGCTTATCCGAGTCCAGCCAGAATACAGAGCATTCAAGCCTTAGTCACAAAATTTCAAGACCAACACTCTCTCCCAGCCAGAGTGTTCATGCAACTCATAGGCATGATGGAATCTTGCATTTTTATTGTACCTTATGCAAGACTTCAAATGCGTCCATTACAGGAATTTCTAGCACATCAGTGGAATCAGGCTCAAGGACAACTTACAGATCTGGTGTTGGTGGACAGCCGCACACATCGCTCTCTGCAGTGGTGGAACACCAAAAACTTGTCCAAAGGGCGGCCATTCATCAAACCTGTTCCACAGATAGTACTTACAACAAACACATCTCTGACAGGATGGGGAGCCCATCCCCTAGACCATAAAACATAAGGAAGATGGCCACTCAACAAAAGGTGCTCCACATCAATCACCTAGAGCTGCTAGCAATATTACTAGCACTAAAATCCTTCCAAGTACATATACAGAACAAAGCTGTCTTGATCAGGACAGACAACATGACAGCCATGTACTACATCCAAAAACAAGGAGGCGCACATTCTCTGCAACAGTCCCAGCTTGCACAGAACATTTGGGGATGGGCCATTCCACAAAAAATATATCTACTAGCCGAACACCTTCCAGGAGTTCACAATCAAATTGCAGATCTGTTAAGTCGACAGACACAACAGATTCACAAATGGGAAATACATCCGCAAGTTCTTCTACCATTCTTTCAAAAGTAGGGCCAACCAGACATAGATCTGTTCACCACACACGACAACGCAAAATGCCAAACCTTCGCCGCCAGCTTTCCACACCCGTTGTCCAAGGGCAATGCGATACGGATGAACTGGTCAGGCAGATTTGTGTACGCTTTTCCACCACTCCCACTAGTAGTACGCAAGCTCCGACAACAGTCTCTCAAACTAATCTAAGTAGCTCCCACATGGGCATGCCAACCGTGGTTCACAACGCTGCTAGAACTCTCTCTAGTTCCACACCAAAGACTGTGCCTGTCCCCATCCATGTTAACGCAGAACCATGCAGAGATCAGACATCCATATCTAAGTCAACTGAATCTGGCGATCTGGCTCCTGAAGTCTTAGAGTTTGATTATCTTAACCTGCCACCAGACTGTATGAACATCATTAAAGAAGCCAGACGACCTACTACTAGAGCTTGCTATGCTGCAAAATGGAAAAGGTTTGCCATTTACTGCACCAATAATCAAATAAATCCACTGTATGCTTCCATCCAGAATATCATTTGCTATCTTCTACACTTACAAAGATGTAATCTAGCATACTCCTCTATACGTCTACATCTTGTAGCACTTGCTGCGTACTTACAAAATAGACAACATTTGTCACTATTTAGAGCGCCTGCAATTAAAGCATTTATGGAAGGATTGAAAATAATCATTCCTCCTAGGTTACCACCCTCTCCAGTGTGGAACCTAAATATTGTTCTTACCAGGCTCATGGGACCCCCATTTGAACCTTTACACAAATGTGAACTACAATTCCCCTCTTAGAAGAGTAAGTGAGATTCAAGCTTTCACTATACAGGAACCATTTTTACAATTACATCGTAACAAAGTGGTCCTAAGAACAAATCCAAAATTCCTTCCTAAAGTCATTACTCCATTTCATCTTAATCAGTGGAATTGCCAGTGTTTTTTCAAAACCCAGACTCTGTAGCAAAAATAGCTCTACACACCCTAGACGTGAAAAGAGCCCTTCTTTATTACAGTTACAGAACTAAATCCTTTCGCAAAACAAGACAATTGTTTGTAGCTTTCTCTCCACCACATAAAGGCAATCCCATCTCTAAAGCTGGTATTGCAAGGTGGATTGTAAAATGTATACAAATATGCTATCAAAAAGCAATACGCACATTAACAATTCCTCCTAGAGCACACTCCACATGCAAACTACGAGCCTCTATGGCTTTCTTAGGGAACATTCCCCTAGAAGACATCTGTAAGGCAGCAACATGGTCTACAACACACACTTCACTAAACACTATTGTGTTGATGTGCAAGACAAGTAGCAAGCTGCTGTAGGCCAAGCTGTCCTCAAAACTCTTTTTCAAACTACTGCAACAGATGCAGGTGACCATCGCTAGGGGAGGTACTGCTGTGTAGTCTATGCTCAGTGTGAGATCTGCAGCTCATATGCCTCGAACGGAAAATGCTACTTACCAGTATGCATCTGTTCTTGGCATGTAGAGCTGCCGTTTCTCACATGCCCACCCACCTCCCCGGTACCTGTATCCGTCCCAGTTCTATCTTACTTCGATATACACACATGGACATCTTTTTTCTTTCTACTACCTCCATCATTTCCCATCATGGTGAAAAACAATCTAAGGATGGATTCGATGCCCATTCACACTATCGTCCAAGGGAGGAGTCACCTATCTCGTGACTACAAAGACTTCTTCCAAGACGACAACAACATGCAATCATCTGAGCCCAACACCAGGTGGCGATCTAATGCTCAGTGTGCGACTCTGCAGCTCCACATGCCAAGAACAGATGCATACTGGTAAGTAGCATTTTCCTTTTGGGATTATTAATATGAGCAATGTAGGCCAATTATGGTCGTCTGGACTTTCTACATAGTGTATCTTATTTTGGTACACTATGTAAAAAGCCAGCTTCCTACATGTGTCCCCCCTGGATCCTGCCATAGTGCTTCTTTCGCTCTCATAGTGAAGGGCACAAACCTTCCTATTAAATCAGTAAATGCGCCACTACTCCCATGCCCTTTAGGACATAGTAGACACATTTTACTGCCTGTTGTGGTCGACATTCAAGCGTTCATTACCCAGGCTATTCAGGACAGCCATAATGCAGCAAAATTTGTAATCTGATCGGGACTGGGGACAGTCTTGGAATCTTTCCAGGAAAGCAATGCCGTAGCACATTATTTGGCCTTTCTGGTCCCACAAGGCAATTTGATAAGGAGTTTTCTCCTCTCCATGGTTATGGTAGAGGCTTCCTATTTTGACAATGCAAAACTCCTCCTGCAGCCTTTTCATGTTGGAAGCTACAGGTCTCAGAGAAAACCAGGACAACAGGGACAATACACAGCTCAGACCCCATCCCACCAGCAGCCGCAAAACTGCTTTTCTGTGTCCTTCCCGGCACACAGATGCCCTGTCGGAGGTAGAATCCGATATTTCTTCCAAGAGTAATAGGACATCACAACAGACAAGTTTGTCCTCCAAATTTTTAATCTGGGCTATTTTCCATTTCCCACTGCACCTTCCGCCACCTTCAGAGCAGCTAACAGTGGACCATCTGTCCTTTTTACAGCAGGAAGTGCAAGTCCTGTTGCCCAAAAGGGCCGTAGACAGGAGTGTGGCCTCGGAAGTAGGTTTTAGGTGTTACTCTTGCTACTTCAGTGTACAGAAGGACAGAGAACTTCATTCTATTTGAGCTCTTTGCCCTCTCAATGCCTTCCTGCCGAAGGACAAGCTAAAGATACTCCTGTTAATCCAGGTCCTGTTTGACCTAAACTGGATGGTGGCGTTAGACGTGCAGGACACTTAATTTCCTATTTCCGTCTTGCAGGACCACAGGCGATACTTGCAGTTCACAGTGAGCCAGGAGCATTGTGAGTTCACAGTGCTGCCTTTTAGCCTCACCAGTGACCCATAGGTGTTCACAAAAGTGATGGCGGTGGTCGTAGTTAACCCATAGATGAAAGAGTCTTCTCCCATCTCAACAAATCACTGCTGAAGGTAGGCTTGCCCCAGCCAGTCATCAGCCACCTCCAGACCATGACTTCTTCGCAGATGCTCCATTTTCCTTTGTGCCTTTCCCTCCAAACAGAGAGTCCAGTACATTAGGTCTATGATGCCAATGTTTCATCCTCTGCCCTAGATCTCAGTGCGGTTGATTCTGAGGTTTCTGGGATTGTTGGACTCCTGCATCCTGCTGGTGAAAGGAAAGATGCCAGATGGCAAATGTCTGCTCTGTAGTGGGACCACAAGTCCCAGTGGGCACATTATCAAGGAAGTCTGTTGGATTGCATCTAGATTTCAGAGGAGACTGCGAAAGATCTACAGTGTTGGTTTCCAAACTGCAATTGGGTCAGTGGCAGGTCACTCTTCTAACCCCACACAGAGCTGACAGTGGTTACAGATGCATCGCTGCTGGGTTGGTGAGGCCATCTGGAAGAGGTGGAGATGAGAGGTTTTTGTTCTCCGGGAAAGACTTGACTCCAAATAAGTCTTTCATTCACTTGGCATTGAAGGCCTTCCTATGCACCATAAAAGGAAAGGATTGTGGAGGTGCTCATGAAGAACACTACTGCCATGTGGTACTGCAACAAGCAGGGTGTGGTAGAGTCTTGGGTCCTGTGTCAAGGAGGCTCTGTGCCGCTGGAATTGGCTGGACAGATCTTTAAACACCTGGGTGGACAAACTCAGACGCCTGCGTCTATCAGATCAAGAATTGCAGTTGCACTTAATGGTGGCACTGGGCATCTTCCAGCAATGGGGAGAACTGTGGCTGGATCTTTTCGCCACTAATGAAAACGCTCAATGTCAGTATTTCTTTCCGCTTGAATTTCCAAGGAAGCTGTCTCTCAGAGACAGTTTATCAAGACAGACTTTGAGGGCTTTCGCATGACTCCCCAACTTTGCCTCTTCTGTCCTGAGTTCTGAAGTAGATCTGGAACGACTGGGCACAAGTCATCCTAATGGCACCAGATTTCGCTATAAGAGAGTGGTACCTGGAACTCCTTGTCAAGAGCATCTGTCCTCTGATCAAGCTGCTGCTTCAGGAGGATCTTCTACTGCAACAGCAAGGCAGGGTGTTGCACTCAAGCCTGCACACTTTGCATCTCCATATAATGAGATTGAGCAGTTTAGGAAGCTGGCTCTGTATATACTATACCAAAGTAAGGTATAGTGTGCACAGAACCTGATGGATCCCCAAAGGTTTACAGAGCTAAAAGTAGATAACACCTTGCTCTCTATTTGTGGTAGTGTGGGCGAGCAGTAAGGCTTTATCAGAGGGTAATGTTAAGCATTTATTGTACACACGCAGGCAAGAAACGATGCCACACACTCAAAGACTGAACTCAGACCGATTGTTTGTATAAAAAAATATTTCTTTAGTTGTGTTTTATTTTTTAGAACCAAGCAGGACTTGGTACAAATAAGTAAAGTTGTACTTTTCAAAACAGGTTGATGATAATATGCAAGCTGGATGACATTGACTTTGTTACAGTTTTGTAAAACATTTGAAGACATTTGTCATTACGTTGTAATTTCTTTGTGATTACTTTTTAGATTACTTTGGAGTATACGTTTTTTTAGATTACTTTGGAGTTTACGTTTTCTACTCAGTGTGGTATTCCTAGATAGCACACTGGGACATTCCCTGGACAAAGGTAAGTAAACCACTTTAACATTAAAACGCAATTTCTTGGATTCCATACAAACACAACTCAACACTGAACTTTTTCAGAGGATAAAAAGTCAATGCAATCCTATGGGAGAAAATGTGGTAACAGTGTGCAGGTAATCAATCCAATCCATTTGGAGAGTCGAGTTTCTGGTGTTAGATCAAGGGTTCCCCCAAGGTCAAGGATGCTCTCAAAGAGTACACTCAGCGGCACTAGGGCTGTAAGTGCAGAGTGCTGAGCCCCAATGTTATCCTATGGGGCTAAGGGCTACGTAGGTTAGCGGCTGCTCTTGTGCAAGCCAATGGGTTGTGGGAGCAAAGCTCATAGGGTTAAGCTCAGGGCAAAGCGGGGTCCGAGTTATTACACAAGGTGCACCCACGGTGGCACAACGGAGTCCGGGCGCCGAGTTGGCATTGGGTGCCCTGTTGTTTTCCATGGGACATCTCTGGTCGGAACAAAGACTGCAGACGTGGGCAGGGAGGCCTTCTGAAGGTGACCACCAGCTGAAGAGGTGCCTTGGGATGCAAAGGGGTGCCTGGACACCGTTGGTTGGGCCACCCAAAACCTACGGGTGCAGGGGTGTCTTTAGGCATCGGGTTTTCTTACCAGTTCAGGTTGCGGTCGGGGGGAATCTCCAGGTAGATGCTGCTTGCGTCATCGGTAAGCTTGAGGTAGGCAAGGGATCACCAGATCCCAGGATTTCCTCGTGGTGTTGGGCCACTCAAACTCGGGTGTCGGGTGCAGCGTGGTGCTGACTCACACATTTGGCTAGAGTGAACAGGTCGAGGTCGGGAAAGGCCGGTAGGACTGGGGCCAAGAGGCAGTTGGTGTCCTCTTCTTATTCCTTCAGCACAGCTCTTCGGTCTGTCTTTTTCTTGATTGTCTGAGGAGGTAAGGTTCGGGGTCACCCCTAAATGCAAATTTTATGTGTGTTTCAGGTAGGTAGAGGTCGGGACCAATGGGTCCCTTCCTTGCGGTGGGTACACCCCCTATTATGCCACCCTCCAGTGGGGGGGGCATAAGCCTCTCGCTGGTTAACTGGGTCCCCATCTTCAAGTTGGCAGGGACTAAGAGGTGTGCTTCGGCTTGCCACCCCCACCTGAGGGGTGGAGTTGGCAGAGGTGGACACACCTCTCCTTTTATCTTGGTTTTCCCACCAATTCTCCCTCCCAAAGTAGGGGCCAGAACCGTTGGGGGCCAGTTGCTGGGAGCAGCAAAAGGCAGGGACAGAACAACAAAGACGGCAAGCCTTTGAAGCTTTCCCTTTGTGGACCCTGCCCATTCTGGGGGAGGAGTCTTGACAACTCTGCCCAGGATGTGCTTAGTTTCAGAACCCTGAGAACTGGAGGCTCTCGACCCAGGGGTCCAAAAACCTATCTGGGTGTGGCAGCTGGCAAGCATCCACTCAGCCAGGACACTAGAGTTAGGTCATTTTTTAGGAGCCCTCTCTGTCAGTGTTGGGTTTAATGGGAGTAGAAGTTTGGTATCAAACTTCTCAGTCTTCAGTAAAGTTTTCATGGAGCTTTGGAGTTCGGGTTGCTAAACTCCCAGCCCATGATTTAAGAATGACTTTACTGCACTTACAATACCTGTGAATGGCACAGGTACTGTAGGGGCCCAGGGATCATGCCACTTTGCCCTCACCTGTGGTATAGTGCACCCTGCCTAGGACTGTAAGGCCTGCTAGAGTGGTGACTGACCTATGCGACAGGCAGTGTTTGGTGGGCATGGCTCACAGGGATGTGTGCTATGTCTATTTGTAGTTTTATAGTGTCCCCCTGGCTCACAGACTGCCCTGGTAGTGTGTGTGCGCGTGTTAGGGGAGGAGCCTCTGAGGGTGGCAAAATATGTGTTCGAATATGTGCTTCAGCCCTCAGAGACTTTCTGGCAACAAGACCCTTGGTACCCCTGGTATCTTTTACATGGGACTTATATATAGGCCAGAGGAGTGCCAGTGTGGGAGTAAATAGTTTTGGGGAAAGAACACAGGCCCTGGGTACCTGATTAGCAGGAACCTAGGGCACACTTAGTCAAGGAGCATCAAACATCCGGCATAAAGTGGGGGCAACCATGCAAAAAGCGGCACTTTCCTACAAACAGTAATCGTTTTTTTTTTCCACCAGATTGTATTGGTTTTTCAAGACCTCATCATTATACGTAAACATTCTTCACATCACATCTAGCACATATTGTACATACTGTACTTAGTCATTATTCTCTGGCGTACTTATCTTAACATCCCCTTTTAACAAAACAGTCCCTCCTACCCCCTTGAGTTGCGCTTAAGTGGAAGTGTTACTACCTCTGTGTACTGTTGCGTTCTCGTGGGTCAGGCTTCTGGGCTCTCTGCGCTGCGGTGTCAGTCGTCCCTAGTAAGTGTTAATCTTATCAGCTCTCTTGCCCTGGCCCCCCAGCCGCGGGGTGCATGCCCCTACAAGCAGCAATAGTTGACCTCCTTTGACCTGCACACTGAGATTATTGATGCCATCTTGGCAGTAAGGCGTCCCTCCAAAAAGCCAGTGCACGCCAGTCATCACTGGTGACACATTTGTGAATTGGTACGGCACCTGAAAAATGAACCATTTGTAGCCAAAATTCTCTGAAGTTTTTTTTCTTCTGTCCCAAGCCCAGCAGGAACTTGCTTTTGGCATGGTTAAGAGCTATTTATCACCTTGGCTGCTGTGGGTATTTTTCCCCTGTGCTGGAAATGCACTGATGCCATATATTCATGACGAGCTCAGCTCGTCATCAGCACACGACCACCGTGGCTGATGACGAGCTGAGCTCGTCATCAGCATCGAAGGGGTTAAACAATCTTTCGATTTTCTTGCAGCTGACGGGCACATCTTTGTTACTCAAATCAACTTATGTGCTAAGATTGTTGAAAGGTGTGATACATTGTTTACTACCAAAATGCTGTGTCATGAGATAGTGGGACTTGAGGTTAGTCCTCACCCTTTTGATCTACACCCCTTTTGAGCCACTGCGTAGTGAACCTTTGAGACTTCCCGACCTAAAAGACTGTCTTCATCGCCAAAAAACAGTCTGGCATACATGAGTGAACTTCAGTCTTTCTCTGTAAATCCACCTTATACCACCCTCTTTCCTGATAAGTCGATTTTGAAGATCCAAACGTCATTGCTACTGAAGGTAGTCACTCCTTTTCATGTTGGACATGCTATCACCTTTAGGACCCTAAAAGAACATTAAGTGTCGGTATCGATTGTACCAGACTCATTGAATGAACAATCAGCTTTTTGTAGCGTTTTCCGTAGTACAAAAAATGGACCAGCTTGAGAGGGATTGTTCTCTGCATAAAGATCTGCAATGCACTGATAGAAAAGTAGCCCCCAGAAACTTGCTGTCTCATTTCACCAGAACCAAAGCTAATAACACTGCTTAATCACATGGAGCGTTTGTCCAGGACATCGGTCAGGCTGCTACATGGGTGTTGGTACACACGTTCACAGTCAGGTCTGTTGAGATTGGCATTTTGCCCGCTTGGCCCTGCAGGACTTTTTAGTCTGAGGCAGGTCACATACCTACCAATTTGAGAGGTAGTAGTTTGGTATCAATGCACAAGGTGACAAATCTGCTGTTAGACATATTTGTGAGAAGAACAATGGTAATGTTTTTTCTGGTGGATACTCTAAGCGTAGATTCCTCTCCTACCTCCTCTTGCTGTGAACAGGACTCTTTTCCGTCTAAAGAGGTCCAACTCTATAGATCTGCACTCTGCTCTTACCAATCTGCCAATGTGCTCTACTTCTGAGGGTTAGAAATCAACTGACATCAGCTTGCAGGGGTGATTCTTATGTGTGGCTCTGCTCATTGGCATCAGTGCAGAGGCGCAGGATGCCCCCTGCTGGCATGCAGAAGCACTGTTGTGAAAGCTTCTGGATCGAGTACGGTGTCTTGGGATTATTCTAAAGGTGTGGAATCTCCTGTTAAGTGTAACCATCAGACAGAGTGTTAACACAGATAAGTAACTTATTCATTAAAGTTCTGTTCATAGCATCATGAAATCTACAGTGATAAATAGCCAACTCAAATATTTCAAGAAAAGGGCAAACAAAGCAGGAAGTGGTGTACCTGGTCATTATTGGGCACACTGGAGAATGTGAGCTCTGCTACTTCAAAGAGTCCAAGTTCTTCCCTTTATCAGATTGTACCTCAGTATCTATTCCTTATCTTAGAATTATCCCAGGCGTCAGACTAGATCCGGACTTTTTTTTCGTGAGCAGTACTTCTGCGCATCAGAAAGTAGCATTGATCGGCTCAGCTTGTCGTTGTTTCCCGAACCAGTTGTGACATACGCAGGCGTATATAGACGCCACCCCTGCACGCTAATGTCAGCTCTTTTCTTTCCATGTCACTCAGCTGAGATCCGAAGAAAGCTATTCCTTCAGTCACTTTTTGACTGTTCTTTTTCAACGTTTTGTGGAAGATTTTTTGAGAGTTTTATTTTTTTTTGGTTGCAAGACATTTATTTATACAAAAAGAAATAAAAGTTACACTGCGTCACGCCAACAACCCGGAGGCAGGCCGCTATGAAGGCAAACATCACATGAAAAGCATTGAACCAGAAGGAGTGGTACAACCAAGCGGGTCGCATGACTCACAGGAGAAGCATATGATACAGTAAGGACATGTACATAAGCAGTGCAACATTAGCACGGTAAGTGGTCTTACATTTTGTCAGCGCTGTAGACAACCAGACGGATCTCAAGTTGATAGTGCTGCCTCGAAACCCTGCAGAGAACAACAGGCCATAGCCTGCTTAAACGGCAATTTGAAAAAATATGTCTACGGACACTGTTTTCACCCATCCCTCCCCAACTAACAACGAAAAGAAGAACAACGAACATTGGTGCAGGTCTGCAATATCAATCACACATCACTTCACGCATACATAGGGTTGTGCGCTCCCATGCTGGACTACTAGTCTTCTTGACTTTAGGAGAGGTCTTAAAACCTGGTTGTTCACCCAGTAGACCCCCCAGCAGTCCCTTTTTTTACTTGTTTGTTCTGTACTCTCTTTTTAATGTGTTATGTTATTGCGAATCAGTTCTCTTTACCCAAAGCGCCGGGACACTCTTTTCGAGTAACCGTTGCGCTATACAAAAGAATAAATAACATAACATAACATAACATAACCGAAAAGAGACATCAATCAGTGGCAGGGAAAGTGGCGGGGTGGCCGCCAGGTCCCGTCCGCAAGGAGGGAGGGGGGGGGGGGGGGGGGGGAGGGGGAAGGAGGAATAGGGTGAAACATTGGGTCGTGTCACCCCAGAGGGGGTGGAAATGACCAGACAGTTCAATATCAGAGATTCCAGAGGATAGGAGTCGTGAAGCGTACCTCAGCCCCAAAGCAAACTCGCACAGGTGGAAACCATCAAACCAGCGACAGCATGCACACATCTTCAAACCTCTACCCCATATCATCTGAAATGCCCACATCAGGTGATCTTCCGGAAGCGTCCGAGCCAGCACGCTCCCTAGTCCATTGCAGGAAGGGCTCCCAGATGTCGTTGGGTCTGGAAGCGGTAAGCATCGTCTCCCAGTAATGAGTGAGCTGTGCATGACCATACGTCACATCTTTAATCCACGCGGTGAACGATGGCAGAGCTTTCCGGCCCCAGTGCAATGACACCTGTCGCTTGGCGTAAAGGAGCAGTAGCGCATGTAATTTCCTATCACAGGGTTCTGTGTCTTTGACATAGCCTAACAAGCCCAGCAGCGGAGAAGGTATATCAGTTCTGTGCAGTATTTGGTTAATGGCAGTGAATATGTCCCACCAATACTCGTCTAATCTAGGCCAGCTCCACGCCACATGAAGGAAGGACGCTTCCTCCCCGCCACATTTCCAACAGGATGCATCAGCTCGGATGCCCATGCGGTGCAGCAGTACCGGCGTGCGATAATATCGGTGCAAGAACTTAAAATGGACTAGCCGCAGTCGATAATTCGGAGACAGCGCCGTTAGTTGCTTACAGCAGTATTCCCATACCTCATCTGTCAAAGGGTCGACCAGCTCAGCAGCCCAGGCCTGCCTAGCCGTAGGTACAGTTATCGGGGCCTGCTTCTGCATGCAATTATAGAGTCTAGACACTAGTTTTTTGGGCGAGGGTCTCGAGAGCAAATTTTGAAGGGCATCAAGTGTCGGCGGCGCCTCTGGGAATTGGGGCCACAGCTTCTTACAAGATTCCCTAAGAGAGTGGTATAGGACCGCGTCAGCAAAGGATTCAGGTTGGTCGGCCTCACAAGCGCCCAGCTCCCCGAAAGTACCATCAGGGTATACATCCGCAAAGGTGTGCAAGCGCCTCCCACGGAGTGTGAGGGTGTCACCTCTGGCGCACAAGCAAGGTAACATCGGGTTTCCTCGCAGGGGGATAGCTGGCGCATAGAGTAAGGGGAGTCCCGCTCTATGTTGCAGTTCGCGCCAGGACCAGCGAATCATTTCTACAGTGTCCACGTCTTTCGAGGGGCGCGAAACTTTACCATAGAGCGCCACGCGTAGCGGCGACGGGGCTACAGCTGCTAGCTCCACCGCCACTTGTGCTGGTAAGGAGTGGGGAAGACCCAGAAATGTAAAAATTGCGCCTGTGCACATAGGGAATACAACTTCAAATCGGGTGCTCCGAGACCACCTTGCCGTAGTGGGAGCGTGAGTAGGTCCCAGGAAGCCCTTGCCTGTCCTCCGGACCATACCAAATTCAGAAGCAGAGACCGGACGCACGCGTGAAAGTGCGCCGTCATTGGCAGCGGGATGTTGACGAAAAGTTATAAAAATTTCGGGAGAACCACCATTTTGGCCAGCGCTATCCTCGCAGCTAGGGAGAGGGGTAGCTTGTTCCAGACCTCTATCTTCCTTTCCAGCCAGTCCACCTCCCTGCCAAAGTTAAGAGACCATAATTCTTGTACATCTCGACTGATCCAGATTCCCAGATATTTAACAGCGTCAGTTTCCCAACGCAGGGGGTAATCAGGTGGTGGTCGACCGGTCGCGTCAGTCAGAGGGAATGCCACAGATTTCGACCAATTTATGGACACTCCTGCCAGGCCCTCAAAGCGCACGAATTCGCGGAGTAATGGGTTCATGTTTTCTGTGGGGTTGATGACATACAGGGTGACATCGTCTGCATACAGCGAGATCAGTAGACTATGGGAACTAAATCCAATCCCCCTCGCTGTATGGTGCTGCCGAACCCTGGCCGCTAGCGGCTCCATTGCTATAGCAAAAAGAAGAGGAGACAGTGGACACCCCTGTCTGGTTCCTCTAGTGATGGCAAAGGGTTTAGATACGAGGCCATTCACACTCACTCTAGCTCTGGGTGTATCAGTAGCTTGATGAGAGTTATAAAGTTCCGGCTGAATCCCATCCTACCCAAAATCCTGAACAAGTAAGGCCACTCCAAGGAGTCAAATGCTTTGGTGGCGTCGAGGAACACCACTGCAGCCTGAACAGAGGGGTGTAGATAATGTAGGACAGAGAAGATGGTCCTGAGGTTGTGCGATGTGGCGCGGCCAGGGATAAACCCAGACTGGTCAGGGAGTGCGATGATTGGCAACATTGGCTGCAATTTGTCTGCGAGGACCTTGGCATAAATTTTTGCATCGACATTAATCAGAGAGAGGGGTCGATAGGAGTCCAGGAACAGTTCGTCTTTGTCAGGTTTTAACAGTGTGATGATTAAGGCTTCGCGCATGGAGTCTGGGAGGGAGTTTAGTTCAAGGGCCTCCACAAACACAGAGTGCAGTTTCGGCGCCAGCTCCTCTGCGTATGTTTTGTAAAAGGTCGTTGTCAAGCCGTCAGGGCCAGGGGCTTTGTTGGCCGGCATGCTTTTGATTACCTGAACAATGTCTTGAACGGTTACTGGGAGGTCCATGTACTGCCTGTGGTGATCATTAAACCAGACTAGGGCAATAGAATCCAGGAAGCCTTCCAAGGATGCAGGGGCATTGGGCTGTCTGGAAGTGTACAGGGACGTGTAGAATTCAGTGAAGGCGTGTAGTACTGCGTCTTGGCCCATAACCAGGGATCCCTCGCTGTTGTAAATAGTATGTATGTAATGCGTCTGTGTACGAGGAGCTATCAACCTAGCCAGGGTTCTATTGGGTCTGTCCCCCTCCCCGTATCTGCGGGCCTCAGCCTGTCTACCCAGGAACTTTACCTCTCGTTGAGCCTCCTCATTAAAGGCAAGCAGCTTGGTTTTTAAGTCGCCTGCAAGCTCCAAAGTCGGTTCCTGGCAGAAGGCCAGATCCAGATCTTTCAACTCCCGTTCCAACCGGGCTAGCGTCTGACGGATAGTCCGCAGCACCCCCGCTTGCCTCGCTATGCACTGGCCCCGGATAACAGCTTTGAAGGCGTCCCACACAATGGCCTCCGAGGAAGCTGAGCCCTCATTCTCTGCAAAATATTTGACAATATCCGCTCGGATCTCCTCAGTGAACACCAGATCTGTGAGTGCGTGAGGGGGCAGGCGCCATGTGAACGCTCTATGTATGGTATCGGGTATGCACAACTCCAGCATGCAGGGGGCGTGATCTGAGAGTGATCTAGCTTGGATGTCGGCGTTCGCCACCCACGCCCCTACCTCAGGCGACACCAGCCAGAAGTCCAAGCGGGACCAAGCAGATTGATGGCATGTGTAACAAGTTCCCACCTTCTCCCCCGGATGTCTAACCCTCCACACATCCGACAGCAATCCCTCCTCCATCACATCCAGGACAGCCTGACGCGCTCTAGCATGTGTGGGCCTACTTGCACCTCTCCGGTCCATGTCATCATCCAACACAACATTAAAATCACCTCCTATAACAATCGAGTGACAATCCAGCAATGCAATTTGTGCCCAGACGCTCCTAAAGAAGTCTGGACCATCTACATTCGGACCATAAATGGCAGACAGTATTATCGGTCGCCCCTGCAAGGAACCATATATTATAACATACCGCCCATCTTTATCCAGCAAACAAGTGTGTTCCCGCCAATCCAACCCTCTGCGTACAAGTATAGCCACCCCCCTTGCATAGTTAAAATAAATGGCAGAATATACATTTGACCACCTCGAATGTTTCAACCTGGGCGAAGGGGTTGTATTAAGATGAGTTTCTTGCAGAAAACAAATGTCCACATTATGTCTAGTCAGCGTACTATGCATCAATTGGGCTTTCTTATAATCCCCAAGGCCTCGAATGTTCCAGGTCCACAGTTTAACCCCCCCCATGCCTGAAGTGTCGTAGAAGCAGCAGGGTTCCCGCCAGGCTTACCCCCCCCGGTCCCCTAAGTACCGCACAGGTCACACACACCGACTTCCTGCGCAAAAAGGAAGATATAGAGCAGTTCACAGTGCACCATTACGTAACTAGAACCAACAACTCTCCAAACACCCCCCACCTCCCCCCTCCCTCACCAAACCCCCAATCAGGTTGTGACATATCCCTTAGAAAGACACGTGATGAAAAACCAACATCAAAAACAGTGGGAGACACCCCATGGGGGCGTGGTGCTCCTGGCTTACACCCCTGTGTTAACAGGGTGGCTGCATGCAGGTGGACAGCTCCTGAACCCGGAGGGTACCCCCTCCCCGGGGCCGATCAACAACCCCCCAGCAATATCTATACAGGTTGCAGGGCCTCAGTAGCAGCAGAAGTGCAGGGGGATTCACGCCAGTTCCCATCCTCCGCCACAGTCAATGCCTGCACTACAATAGGGGGTGCTGGAAGCATCTGAGCTCCGATGTGTGGCGTGAGTAAAAAGGCATTTACAGCACAGTACTTACATCCGTAGCTCAATTAGTCATTATCACTGAGTTGTGCAGAGTTATCCTCCAACCTGGGCGATTTCCGTCTTGCCCCCGGACCATTAATGTGTTTGGCAAACTTAAGTGCGGACTGCGCATCCGTGAAGAAATGTGTGGCGTTGTCATGAATCACCTTCAGTTTCGCCGGATATAACAGGGAGTATTATACACCAGCTTGCACTAATAGTCTCTTAGCCGGAATGAATTCTTTACGGGCCGCTTGCACCAGGGGGGTAAAGTCTGGAAAAAAGGAGATGTTGTTCCCTTTGTGCGTGATCTTACCCTTTTCCCTGGCCAGACGCAAGATGAGGTCTCTGTCCTGGAAGTTTAGCAAGGATAGGACGAGGCGGTGCACCCACCGGTGGTTTCTTGCCAAGCGACCTATGCGCCCTTTCGACCGCGAAGACCGACGAGAGGGCCGGGTCAAAGAGTTTGTGTAGTAGGTCCATCACAAACACCTCCATCTTACCAGTGTTCGTCGTCTCCGGAATTCCCGTAATGCGGACGTTAGACCTACGGGAACGTGCTTCCAAATCATCCGACTTAGCTCGTAGGGTTTCCAGTTCCCTCTCAAGATTCGTGATATGTTGTTTGGTCTGCTGTTGGAATTCGCAGCATTCAGTTTGCCTGTTCTCCAAGCAATCCAGTCTGGTTTCATGGGCGTCCACTTTGGTCTTCACCGATTCCAACTGTGAGGACATGGCATCTAGTTTGGTGTCGATGCTCTTTAGGCTTGACCTCACTTCCATTATGAGCGCCCCAAAGTCAACGTCCGCCGGAGTTCCCTGCGACGACGACTCGCCCCCACCGTCTCAGTCGCAGATTGCTTAGGCGGGCGTTTGTTCTCGAAGCTGATCTTGGGCTGCCTAGTTTCATTTTTCCCCATTGCTGCGGCAACGTTGTGGCACTCGGCAGGCTGCCCAAACCACGTCGTCACAAGGGTACTGTGGGCAGTGTCCGGTGGGGTGCAGTATTAGTAGGAACAGAACCTTGAGGTGTATGTGTTCAGGCCGAAGCCCAAAATGACACATGTGTAGCTCCTCAAGGCGCCCTTCGCCAGCAGTATGTAACACAAAATCCTCCCAGACCACAAAATGGCGGGACCACCAATCTCATAGCGCGACCTCGCGGCAGCGAGTGAGGCCCACTTAACTGTGTGGATTAGGGGTAGAGGCTCCGATCCAGACAGCAGGTGAAAGGAGTTCAAGTGTCAGCTTAGGCTCGGTTCGGGCTGCGGCCTCCGAGCAGATCACCAGCAGCTTCGACCAGCGTGTGCCTGCCCCAGCAAGATGGCCGATCCGATCCAGGAGTTTCCAGCAAAGGCCACCTCCCAGGGGGGATCGTCAGGCCTCCCTCGCCCGCTGGCACAGCCGCGCCCCAGGCCGTTTCCCCAGGGCAGCTGGGACTCACCGATGTGTTCCGGGGCAGCGACCCTCCCGATGTCAGGTTCCCGCGTCTCGTCTCGCCGGATCTCCAGCGGCCTCACAAGCCGCGCCCTGTAGTAGGCCGCGGAGCCCAGCCTCCGGCTCCGCAGCCCAGAATGCGTGCAGATTGGCCGATCTGCCAGCTGCGATATCTCCGCAACCCGGCAAATTATGCGCTTCAAACTTTGGTGGCAGGATCCAATGGGTGTCTGTCGCCGACTCCCGGTCAGAGCAGGGGCCCCCAGGGTCTTGGAGCAGGATTAATGCAGGATGAGATGATGCAGCCGGCGGAGGGCACTCACAGAGCGGCCATTTCGCTGCCCGGCTAGCCACGCCCCTGGAAGATTTTTTGAGAGTTAATCTCCTGGTGTGGCAGGGATGTCCACTAGGCAGACTGGCTTCAAGCTCTGTGGCACCCGTCATCAAAAGATGTCAGTGATGGACCCACCCCTTGTATGCCTCTGGTGCTTCGAGCGCGGCCACAACTTGAAGATCTGCACCAATTGCTGTGCCATGCACCACAAGGCCTTAAGGGATCGGCCCATCAAGCTCCTTGATGAGCGACACCGCAACGCTCTCGATCATGCTCGAGAGGAAGGTCTCGGGATCGGTTGTGGAGTCCACGATCCTTATCGCACTCCAAGGTGTCGGGCCACTTTAGTAAGTCCCTCAAAAAGAAAGAATAAGAAGTTGAAGAGGTCTTTGACTTCACCTTGTCCGGCGGCTGACGAGAAGTGTGAGTGTCGACATTCGAGGCCTGGCTCTGCAGTTGAGCCAGCGCATGGGTCGACTCAATGTTTCCTCAAGTTTCTGGGACCTGGAGCGATCCCCACTCAACGCCTTGAAATGTTTGAGGTTGTGAGCCTCATATTTGAGTGGCCCGCTCACGCCAGCACGCCTTTGTGCCCCGCGGGTTCAGGAGAGGCGCCTACGGCTTCCAGACTGACGGCTTCAGTCCAAGCACCAGTCTGGCCCCTTGGATCCACAGATGGATCAGGACCTGCGCCGGTAATACCACCTTGACCTTCCCAGGCCCAGATCCCAGCGCTGCTGTCCCCATTCTGATCCCCCATCTCAGAGTTGGCGGGGCATTGCCTGAAGCCGACTCTGGCCCGTGCCTTCCAGGCCAGAGCCTGAGACATAGATCTATTGGCTAGAACTTGGGGAGGTTTGGAATGGGTCACTGTACGCTGAGGAAAACCAGCATTAGATCCACAGATGGACTGATGTGAGGACTTGGCGGAGAACATTGGACTGGACACTTCTTCAGATACTGGCATGCTTTCTTCCCGTACAGTGACTATGGAGTAGGTAGCGCCCTTTGGAATGGTGGTGAGGAGAGTGGCCGAGGTCCTGGACCTTAGCATGCCCACAGTTGCAATCAAGACAAACATCTTGACGGATGTGCTTCAGCTGAGAGTGACCCCCTTCAGAATGGTTTCACCCTTTCAATGAAGCCTTTACTTACATCCTGCTTGGGACCAAGCTGATGGCGGGGGTCAAAGCTTATTTGCGGAGATAAGGGGGTCCATTCTTCCCCTACTTCGACTATTGGCCGTTGAAGGTGGGCTCGCCCCAGGCTGTCGTCTCCCACGTCCAGTCTAAGATGTACGGTCTGCACTTGCTGGGGTTCACCATCAGTGTGTCGAAGTCACACCTGACTCCCTCTCAGACGCTCCCTTTCATCTGAGCTGTTCTGGACACGGTGCTGATTCGGGCCGATCCTCACGAGCATCGAGTCCTGGATATTTAGGCTATGAACCTGATGTTTCAGCCTCTATCCTAGGTTTTGGTGAGAATTAATCTACAGACCTCATGACCTCCTGCACCTTGCTTGTAACACATGTGCCCATTAGTAATTCTGAGCCCCGCAGTGGAATCTGAAGTTCCAGTGGGCACAGCATCATGTGAGTCTCTCTGACATGATCCAGATCTCAGAGAGAGCTGTAAAAGATCTGCAGTGGTGGTAGATAAACAGCAATTGGGTCAGTGGCAGACCCCTCTCCCTTCCCCAACCAGAACTGACTGTATTGACAGATGTGTCACTCATGAGACAGGGCAGATATCTGGAAGAGGTGGAGATCCGAGACTCTGGTCTCCAGCGGAGTCCGGGCTTCTCATTAACCTGATGGGTGATCCACTTGACGTTGAAAGCTTTTCTTTTTTCAATCAAGGGAAGACTGGTGGATGCTTTCAGGTAATGCCACCGCCATGTTGTACTGCAACAAACAGGGCGGGGTAAGGGTGGTCAAGAGGCTCTGTGTCTCTGGACATTGCTTGCGGCAGGGCATTTCCATGGTGGTTCAACATCTTGGGTGCTCTCTGAAAACCAGGCACAATGCCTAATGGATCACGAATGGCATCTCCATCCGGAGGTGGTGCAAGGTCTGTTTCCAAGGCCTAAGCTAGTTCTGTTTGCCAACGCAGAGAACGTGCAATATCTGCAATTTTGCGAAGTGGAGTTTCCAAGGCAGCTATTGCTTCTCATCTTGAATGGTGCTTCGGTCTTTTTTATGCCTTTCCACCACTACCAATCGTGTGCTCGTTTCTCAAGAAGATCAAGAATGACTTGGCCCAAATTATTCTTATGGCTCCACATTGGGCACGGAGAGTCTGTTGAGCAAGAGTTTTGGTGTCCTATCAGTCTGCTGCTTCGAGAGTATCTTCTGTCGCAGCAACAGGGGAGGCTCCTGCATGCAGGACCTGCACACCCTTCATCTTCATGTGTGGAGATTGAGCTGCCACAGCTGACCGCTTTCGACCTTCCTCCCGAAGTCTCTGATGTTATTCTGCGACCAGGTGTCCCTATACCAGATTGGTATACGCCTGCTGCTGGGATTATTTGGTGTTATGGTGTGCATCTCAGAACATCAATCCTCTTTCTGCGCCCCTTTCTCAGGCTCTTCTGTTAGCTTATCCTTGGTCCAGAAGGGCTCTGCTCTGGGCACTGTTAAAGGCTACTTATCTTCTATTTCAGCATTTTTGCGGTTGCCAGACCAACCTTCCTTGTCCACCTCACCTGTTGTGGCAAGGTTCCTTAAAGGATTGCAACATATGTTTCCTCATCATTCCCCAGTGGGACTTAACTCGCCCTGACTTTTTAAATTTGTTCGCCCTTTGAGCCTCTACACAACTTCCCTCTCATGTTACTAACCATCAGGAGTGCTGTTCTAGTGGCCATTACATCGTCCAGAAGAATCAGCAAATTGGAGGCACACTCTGCATTACCTCTCTACACGACGTTCTATCAGGACAAGCTGGTACTCCGGACACATGCCTCCTTCCTCCCAAAGGTTGTGACTCCTTTTCATGAAGGCCAGAACATCACACTGCCTACCTTCTTTGCTCCACCTCAGCCTTCACAAGAGAAGGAGATACTCCACTGCATGGAATGAATAAGAGCATTGTCACTACCTTGCTATACATTGGTAAAGAAGCAACTTCCTGAGTGCTTGAGTACTTATTCCACCAGACTCAAAGCTGCAACCACAGCATAGTCCCTGTCCTGGACATCAGTCTGGCAGCTACGTGGGCATCGTTGCTCATGTTTACCAAACACTACTGCCTCAGCAGTCTGGTCCATCATGATGAGCACTTCACCCTTTCGGTCCTGCAGGACCTTCTGGTTTAAATCTGCTTTGCAGACCCACCTACGCGGAGGTGCATTACTTGGGAATTTATTCTAAGGTGAGGAATCAGTGTCTAGGATTATCTCAATCAGATGAACAAGTTAAAGTTACTTTCGGTAGCGCCGTATTTGGTAGAGATTCTAACTAGCTGCAGATTGCTTTCCAGCCCTTCCCTCCTCCCTGCTCAGCGAACTGATTACAGTATTGGGGGTAGGAGGGGTCTTGGGGTGGGGGGGGGGGGAGTGGTTTTAAGCCTTCCAGGCGCCTTAGAATTTCACACCAGTTGTCAGACTTCATTATGGCTCCTGGCATTGAAAGCCACGAAAGGAACTGCTATCAGGGTGCCAAGGTGGCCCCTATATAGGCACTGCACATGTAATTTTCAGCCCATACAGCGCTGATGCGAAGCCAAACAACGTCACTTACCGGCACACATTGGTGCTGCTTGAAAACGTCCGGATCCTTTCTGGCTCCTAGGGAATATTCTAAGGTAAATAATCTGCGGCTAGATTGTCTCTACCAGATAAGGTGTTACTGGAGGTAAGTAACTTATTTTGATGGAGTAGCTCATCCTCAAAACTCTAAATAAGCCTAACTTTTTGAAGTGGAGTCCATATTTTGGGATGATCTAGCCTGATCACTGAGGATACGGTTAGTTTGTGCGTTCTAAGAATTTAGTTAGATCAAATGTCAAGTCTGACATCTTACTGGCATTAAGGAAGCGGTTTCCGTCACCCCAGCTGTGAGCAGACTCTGCTTTTTTGCTTGTTAGTGACTGGGTGCTTCTCAGAGCTCCCCCATTGCACATACTAACACTTTGTGCTCTGACCATTATACTCTCACATACTACTCGTCTGTCTGCTTGCCTTTGCAAAATTTGGTCTGCTATTCCAGCCTTGCCACTCTGGTTTTCAAATGAAATACATTCTCTTTTTCAGGTGTTAGGCACTGTCCATTAAACAGTCCGTAAAGCACTTTACAAAAGGGAGAATATGTCTAAAAGTATGACCTAATCTTTGCTATTTATTGTACTGGATCCAACTTGTGGTTATATCAAATGTTTTTTTCATGCATCACTTCAGGATTTGTGTACATAGCCTATCAGTGCCTGTCAAGAGAAAGTCAAAAAACGTAGAAGCTGAAGGAAACATTATGACAATAAAACCTATGAGCGCATGGTAAAAAACACATATCACTATGCCATAAGGCAGGTCAGGAGCTCCTTAATAAGTGTGAAGATTAAAAATGTAGGTACCTCAACAAAATAACTTTTTACCTTAGTTAAAACATTGATGAAATCACTTTCACCTTAAGTAGGATGATTAGCTTTTGAAGCCCGATGTAATATGACCACAAGCTACTTTCAAGAAAGTCAATATCTGTGCTTTCATGCCTAAGTTCAAGCCATTAATTATCAATACCACACCAACCTCCCAAACACAGATGAGGGTAAATCTCTCATCCTTCACTGAAATTGCAATGGAGGACATCATAAGTATTCTTACTATAATCAACTCCGTATCCCCACTTGGCGCTGCACTTCCCAATATTCTTCTTAAAGGCAAAAGTTATATTTGCCCCACTATGACCAGAATACGTAATCACTCTCTGGAGATGGGTGGAGTACCCCCTCCAGGGAAACATGCCATGCTGAAGCCACTTTTAAAAAACCAACATTGGATCACTTATTGCCAATTTCTCTCCTTCCATGTATCAGTAAAATTGTAGAAAAAACTGTCAATAAAAAGCTCTAATTTTTGGGAAGATCAGGGACTCCTACATCCCACACGAAAAGATTTTCGAGTAGGAAACCGCACGGAAACTGCTTTATTCTTCATGAAAGAAGAGCTCAAAGGAGCCCTAGACTCCATTGGTACTGCAGTAGTCCTCTTTATAGACCTAAGCGCTGCGTTTGATATGATGCCCTACCCAATTATTTTTAAAAGACTGGAGGAAGTAGGAATCAACTGCATAGCCTTTAAATGGCTAACCTCATTTTTAATGAACAGAAGCTTCCAAGTGAGCGAGGAAACTTTCAGCTCTGACACTTTATAACTACAACATTGGGTACCTCAGGGATCCTTGTTAAGCCCCTCTCTGTTTAATGTCTATGTGCATCCCCTGGTAACAATTATAATGGGGCATGGTTTTCCACAGTATTGTATGATGATGAGACTCAAATTGTCATCTCTCTAACATCATATACAGACTTACTTTCCTCCAAACGTAATGCCTGTCTAAAATATGTTACTGACTGTTAAAACAGAGCTTCTGGCAGTCGGGAACACCCTATCCTTTCGTCAGAAACTTCAGTGGCCCACCTATTTAGGAGAATGGCCTCTTCCCAGAAATGGAATTAAACATCTGGGTTTTTTGATAGACAGTCTGCTTATCATGGAGGTCCAAGTAAGGAACCCCCCATCTCATGGTTTGGCCTCCCCCAGGCCCTGAATACAATTTTGAGTTGGCTTCCCCCTCACAAGTCTAAGAACCGTGGTCCAAGTTCTTATCTTGTCCCACCTTGACTCTGGAAATTCAGTCTATTTATGGAGTCCTCAGTATGTGCTCAAGCGTCTACAGATTGTCCAGAATGCTGCAGTGCACACCTTGTTGAAAATCCCCAAAACATCACTCGGTTTCTTCCTCCCTTGCAACTGTGCATTGGATGTTAGTATGCAAATGAATCCAATTCAAGTCCCCCTTTATGGTCCGTAAAATGGTGTACAACAAAAGCCCTCCCTTAATTCAGAAGTTGCTAACCCCGTACATCTTCAAAACATCACTGCTCTGTAGTTCAGAGGCTTTTTTCAGTACCTAGAATTAAGAAAGCCAGAAGTGGAGGACTTTCTTTTGCCTATCTGGCAGCTAAACTTTAGACCTCCCTTCCTCTATCCTTGAGATTGACCAATGAAGAAACCAGATTCAGGAAACTTCTCCAAACCTTCCTCTTTTGAATTGAATCCCATTCAGTGCCAGCTAGAGAAAAGGACATGACTTCTACGCGGGAAAAGCCATTGGGTGGCCATGCGCTTTACAAATACATAGCATAGTATTATGTCACTGGAGAAATATTTGAATAAACAAAGCATTGTGGCTTCAGAGACTGGGCAATATATCATGTTGTCATTCTGATGGCAGAATTCTACTTATAATTATTTGCCATTTACAAAGAAGTCTCAGAATGTAATTTATTCTGATATTTTAAAATGTTTTGTACTCTCAAGAAACCTAATTCCTGCTTGTAGTTTGCAGTAAATGATGATGCTATTGTATTCTGGCAAGTTGTTTTATGTAGTTCTCCAAGTACCGTTGTGTTTAAAAATCTGTTGTAGTCATTTTCTTATCTGTTTCTTCCACAGGTTTTTAAATCGTGTGGAATGTCCAGAGTACCAGTTTTATGAAAAGAAGTTAGCAGAGTTTCGTCAGTCCAAGCAACTCCAACCTGTGCACCCAAAGAATTTTCCACTTCTTCTCGCCAAGCTGCTAGATAATATTCGATCTACAGCTAACCCAGAGGAAAGTCTTTTATCTCAGAACTCAGACGCTCAGAGTTTCACTGACCATGGTGCAGAGCCTCAAGATGTACTGCACCAACGATTTGAGCTTTCTGAACTGTTTTATTCATTTGAAAAAAATAGTAGGACCCAAGGTCACGTACCCAGTGATTCCACGATTCCAGTCTCTCATAAGAATACAACTCCACCTGCAGACATCAAAATGTCTGAAGCTGCCAGTTCAATGCATGATGTAGACTCTCAAATTACTGAACTTGAAGATCATCCACTTGTGTCCGAGTCCTGTGATTCTGATGCTGATCAGTCAGATACGGAGCAGGCTGAAGATTTCTTATCCATTGATGCAGATAATTTCACCTCTCAGTGCAGCAAGTCTGACTGTGAAGACCCAGCTTCTGAATTTCCCTCCCCTGGACTGAAGCAATCCGAATATAAACCTGAGATTACGAACTCCTCTCTAGCTAAAGCCCATTCTGCTGCAGATAACTGTGATTCTGTGGAGAGCAGTGCAAAACAAGCCACTGCAGTCTGTAGTACAGAACTTGACCAACCTAAACATCAAAATCCCTTGCCTTTAAATTGTAATCCTCCGGTTGTTAGAGGCCCTGAACTAATACACCATAAGTGTCCAGACTCTGGAGTATCTGCTTCCTCATCTCCAAAGGGTGGCCTACTGGACCCAGTGTTCAAAGCCCCTGAACCTCCCAGAACAGCATGTGCTAATACAGCTCAAATCTCTGATCCACAGGATATTGAACTAATGAGGTTTTATCAAAGTATTGAGGAAACTGAACGAAAGACAGAAGCACAAAAAAGTTTACATGATACTACACAAGCTACATCTTCTGGTCCTGCACCCTCCTCTTGTCCACCCAAAAGAGCCAGAACAGAGACTGAAGGCAAGTGTTTTTGGTATGGTAGTTTTCCTTGCCAGTCACTGATTGTTTTTTTTCTTTTTGCGCTTCATTTTCTTCCTTACTAATAGTGTTGCATGTTTATGGCTTTGACATTGCAGTCCACCGGATTTAACACAGAGAAGAAAAATCATTTGCAAAGCCACTAAGTCTCCCCTATGAGAGAGCTGTTGGCTTTGACACAGTTTTTATAGCTATTGTGTACTGCAGCGTTGCTGAATATATTACAAAAAAAAGACGCAGTAGGAGGAAGGGCAGGTCAGGACAACACAGATGATGGAACGATGGGAAGGAAGGGCTAGGAGCTAGCACACAGACAATGGCGAGTGGATGGGATAGGTTTGTGGGCAGCAAAAGAGAGCGATTGTTGGAGGGAGTTGGGGGTAAGCTGACAACAGTGGAGGGTCGACCGGCTGGAGGAATTCAGAGAATGGGCAAGTACAAAAGGGAGATAGCTCAAGAAGAAGCACTCTTGCAGAGTGCTTAAAGGCAAAGTAAAAAGAACCACCTAAAAATCTTATCAGTGGAAGGACACAAGTAATGTGTCCATACTCCAGGGGAGGGACATACTCAGGAAGAGGAAGAAAACCTACAGCAGCTGATCCCTAAAAAGCAAGGAAATAAGAGTGAGAATGAAGCGCACCAATGGTAAGCAATGGACAGCATTTAACCCTCTTAGAGAACAAAACATCTTGATGAGGGAGCACATGCAGTGCCAAGGTAAGAACTAAAAGAATCTGTGATGGTCTATTGAACTTCTAATTTTGAGGTATGGTAACATTGAATGACAGCTGTTAAAGAGAACCACTTGTCGTTATGTACACAAGAGTCTGATTAATTTTCTTTGTTTTTTCCTTGGGAGTTCTGTTTCCAACTCAACCTCCTGCCCATTGTACTATTTCTTATTTGATATTGTGATTTCTTTCTTTGAAGTTTATTTGATAAATATTGCCTTCTTTATTTTGGTACAGAAGATATTATGTCTTTGGCTATTGTTCCCCAAACCACATAGAAATGTTGATGATGTGTTGCAAACAGTTTGCCTTTCCATCATTACTTTTGTAGTTGCATTGAAATTCTTATAAACAATTGGAACTAAGTGGGCAGGCAGTTGAGACAATATACCTAGGACTATAGGAATTTTAGGACAAGTCAGGACTAAACGTTTATCTGATTCTGCTGAGTTATGTGGCATGGAAATGTCTTATTTTACATAATCTTAAAAAAGGCAGTTTTAAGTAGCCTTTCTATAACTTTGTTGACTACTTATTGTCATAATGGTAAAACTATCCTGTGCTGTCGGAAATAGGTATCACATTTTAGAAACCAACAGTATACATGTAGTTGATGCAGTCCAAATTATTATTCAACAATCAATATTTGGATTTTAATACTGGGGCATTGTAAATAAACACCCTTTCATAAGATCCGTGACAAAACGTTTTTTAAATAGTAATGCTCTTAGTAGAAAAAGAGGCAATGTAGTACTTCTTGCAATAGAAGATGTACATCTTATATACGTATTGTAATTCCCTGTGGTTAGGTATTTACACCCCTACACCCCTTACAGTTTTAACCAGGTATATTTAGTCATGACAGACATGCTGATATTTAACAGAGGTACATTCCGATCAACTACCTGTTATACTCCATTCGCTACTTGAAAATGCAAAGTAAGAAGTATTTACCCAACCGGTAAATACTTAAGTCCACAACATCTATGTTTGTTGTGTACCTCATCACTAGCCACCTCGTTTCTGATGGGGGGCCTAATGTTCATCAATCCTGGGGAAAAAACTTGCGCCTTAAATTACAAAAATGTGAAATATTTAGTTTTCTTCAACATCTTAACTATAATGTTACAAACAATGCTGTTTTGATAACATCATGGTGAAACACAAATGTGCTTCAGCAAAGAGGCAACTTTTAAATAAGCAAGAAAAGAATCATTAAAATAAAATAGTGACCGGCATCCTTTGTCCGCTAATCTGTGTATTCACTTGAGCATATACAGCTCTCCTTTTCTATTTTTATGTTGTATTTTTTTTTACCATTCTGAAATGTTTCCCTTGTACCCTTTCCATTACACAATACCTCATTCTGTTTGCTGTTGGGCAAGTACTACTGCAAGAAAAACACTTTCCCCCCTACCCTTCACTTTGGCTATTTACACCATGTTCGGTTCTCAAGAAACTACTACACATCTCTGATGTGGCTAGTTCAGAATGCTGTAGGAAAGGGTCTAAGCTCTTTCAAGTTTGAATGTGCTAATTATCATGCAAAGTGTACCTACAGGGTGTCTGGAGCACCATTATTTTTTTAACCATAGTTTATTGGCATTTATACATTGACAATGCATACAATAGTACATATCCTGGTTTAGTCTCTGATGTGCCTTTTATCGATAACCCTTTCCCAACACAACTATCTCCCCTCCCCCCTTGAGTTGCTTGCTAATTAGTGAAATATGGAAGAAGTTTGCAAAGAGGTTGTCGGGCTCAGGGGCCCCAATAAGCAGTTATTGGCCCGCTGTTACTCTCAAGGTGCGTGGGGCTGGTAGCTTCTCTTGCTTGTCTCCCGGGTCTGGTGTTGCCACCCTCAGGGTGTTCCCTTTGCTGTCATAGTCTGCGTCTGCTGCCACTAGTTCCCCCATAAGAGCCTCCAATGCCCTGGCTTTCTCTACCTTACCTATTCCCTTGCTGGCCTCTCGGAGTAGCAGTGTCCCTTCCGCCCCTGCCCATCTTGCGAGCTCTTTCCTCCAGGTAGTGAGTCTCGGCCCGCCCGGCGCCTTCCAGTTCCTGGCTATTTCCCGCTTAGCTAATATATAGGCAAGATCCTGAAACTTTCCTGTCACCCTGCTTTTAGCTGTGTGAGGGAACCATCCTAGGAGGATGTGTTCTGGTGTCTGTGGAATTTCTTTGTCAATCAGGTCGATTATGATATGTCTAAGTTCCCCCCAGAATGTTTGCAATACTGGGCAGCTCCAAAACATATGAAGCATGTGCGCCTCTCTTTCGCCGCATCTGGGGCTGGCAGCTGAGTCCACGCCAAAGTATCTCATAATGCGAACTGGAGTTATGTATGCTACATACAGCACATAGTAGTTAATTAATTTGAAGCGAGCATTCTGAGACACCTTCGGGGTGCGTTCTAGGATGTATTTCCAGTCTTTCTCAGGTATTTGTTTACCAAGGTCCTCCTCCCATTGTGTTCGCAAGCGCTCTAGCGGTTGTAGCATATCCCGCTGTATTGCTTTATATAGGCAGGACACCACCTTGATCCTTCCTGCCGATAGCGCAACATACCTGCATCCCGCCAGTGCTCTCGGCTCGGCGTCCTCAGTCTTCCAGTGCGTCCTAATCCTGCGCGTTAGAGCTCTATGCTTCAGGAAGTGACCCCCAGGCAAGTCATATGCAGTTTGCAAGTCTGGCAAAGCAGGATCCTACTCCCTGTCCGGGTCATGATCCGCTGCTAGCCACTGTATTAGCCAGTATAGTTGTGCTGCTAGGTTGTAGGCTGACAAACAACAAGGGCACCCAATAAGTCAGCACAGGACCTCGGGTAACATACTTTATATCTAACAACAGTGGTCCCATGCAAGATTAGGAATGAAGAATATAATAATATAGACACAGTGGAACTATATTGGTTTGAAGTGATTTGTCCAGCCGGACAGTGATCACAGAAATCTTTACTATATATAAAATGAACAACGAAAAATTCTCTTACATTCAACAAAGAGTGAGACACAAGCCTGTGCCTTCACGCTTACAGATTGGCAAAGTGAAAAGACAGGGAAAGAGAAAGATATTTAGGCAGAAAGTGAGCGATTTCTGTTAATTATAGCAATGACAGAAATTCATAAACACCATTAATAGCATATCTCAATAAATATACATATTCATATATGGTGTGACAAGAGGTCGACGACGTTTCGATTCCATAACCAAAATGCAAGGAATCATCATCAGGACACAAAATATTATGCCTAAAAACTGTTCTACACAATAGCCTAGGGGAAAAGAAATTTGAAAAATTCAGTTTAAGGAACACAGAACAGAACATATCTGGTGTCTTTTAGTGAGTCTAAGTGACTAAATGGTCCATAAGGGAACAGAATAAAGCGCGCGTGATCTCAAGGGTGAAAGACTTTTTAAAATTATCGTCGAGTGTCTACACGTGAGTGACAGCTCCTTAAGTGTAAAAAGCCTGAAGACCGAAGTGATCACATATAGAGATAGAAAAACGAGTGCTTGTGTTGTGCCCGGGGGTGAATTTTGCGCAGTTACTTCAAGGAACATAGGGGACTGAAGTATACCTGTGAGGCGCAGGGGGGATTGCCCTGACGTCTTGGTGCAAGGATGGCGCCAGTAATATGCTGGGTCGGGGCTGGGGAGAAAAGAGGTTTGGTCATTGTGGGTTCGCCAGACCCACTGAGAGGCGAGGCGCCTCCGTTCCCAGGAGGCGACCTAAGAACCGCAGCGCTACAAACTCTCCCGTAAGCCTCTACCATAGGACCCTGGTGAGTCCCCGATCATGGTCTACCGGCCCGATTCCCTTAGGCAAACCCACAATGACCAAACCTGTTTTCTCATGTCATTCAGAATGGGTAGATTTGGTGTTCTAATTAGGCTAGCTTGAAGGCCATGCACTCATGAGAGCTATTAGTGTCATAGAGTGACAGGAGCTGAATATTATTCTTCGTGCATACTCTTCTTGATTGGGTGTGATCTGTTGTGCGTCTAGTTGGTGTAGATTAGGACAACATGCAGTTTGTCTGACATAGGTGAGGTAGCCGTTTCCTATGGAACAGCATGTGCCCAGCCTCCTCTTGCCTGGATCCAGCCTTGTAACTCTGTACTTTTTGCATGTCTTTCAAACATGATATGCTGTGCCAAAATTGTTGGTCTACGGCCTGACTGGGGAAGTAACAGAGCAGAGTGCTGGGTGGACGGCAACTAGCTGTAATCCTACCCTCGCTCGGGACCCACAGCGAGGGTAGGATTACAGCTAGTTGCCGTCCGCCCAGCACTTCAGAGCAACAACATGCTCTGTTACTTCCCCTGTCAGGCCGTAGACCACTATACTTGAGGTCTTCCTCTGCCCAGTATAGGTCTACTAGGGCACCACTCTATGTTGTCTATTCACTACCCAACAATTTTGGAACCAGACTTCTTGTAGTGCACAACTTATTCACTTAGGTCCTGAAGAAGTTCCCAATGACTCGTTGGGAGCGATAAGGTCACGAAACATGTCGACCCATTACACAGCGATAGCCCTCTAGGAACATTGCATCCACACAGGGCATCCACACACTTTTTAACTAAGCTGGAACTTCCTTAACCATTTAACCTTTTTTGAATAGGACTGCTCCAGACTTATTTTAATATCCACTACCCGTGCATTACACTACCCTTGCTCTCTCACCTGCACGCACCCCACGGCTTCTTCAAAAAGATCTCCGCCAAAGAGCCCCGTTTACGGTGAGCCCGTCGGGCATGGCAGCACCGGTCGACGAGGAGCAAAGCCCAATGATGAAGAATGACATCCTTCGGGGTGTGTGAGGGCATCAGGAAGAAAGACCTGTCTTCACCGTCCCCTTAGGAACTGCATACCCCTTGTAGCACAGTTAACTATGAGCCCTGTATGCAGGACCTATTTAAATAACGGCTCCGGTCCCAAAGCCCTTCTTTTGACCTACTGGTTTTCCAACCATATAGAAACATTGAACACTTTGGACATCTTGCAAATGGACTTCTGTGCAGACATGGGAACAGAAACCTCACTGGTGACAAAAGTACATGATTTAAGACTGAGGCGTGATGCTGACCATGCGTCTGGCCTAGTTCTCTTGGGCTCCTTCATTGCCTTTGATATGATAAATCACTCCATCTTGTTTCATTTGGCAGTGGTTGGCCTACAAGGAATGCCCTTGTTATGACTTTCATTCTTTCTCTGTGTGCCAAGGGCAGCCATTGGCTTTATCACCTTTCCTCTTCAGGCAGATGTCTTACTCCTCCGGAGACAGTACGAAGCGAAATTATATATGAAATGCTTACATGAACTTAAATCTTATTGTTTCACCCGTTGTCTATCATTTGAACGAACGTCCCTCTGCTTAAGGGCTGATCACTTACTGTTATTGTCTTCTCCGAATGACTGCTTTCTACATTATGCTCAATTAAGAAAAGAACCCTCCTTGCTCTCTATTGAATTTCATGTAGTAATCCAAGTTCTACTCCTATTCTGCATGTATTATGGCAGTACTACATTTGTTTCAGGGATTTTGCGCAAACACAGAACTATGTTATGTCATGTTAATGTCCATTTATAAAGCGCACGTACACCAAATGGTCTCTTGGCACTAGGTATCTGATCGAACTTCAACCCCACTTAATGGTAAGCCTGTCTGAAAAGCAGTGTTTAGGGGTTTCCTAAATGTTACGAGTTCCAGAGTGGACCTAAGGTCCAAGGGCAGGCTATTCCATACTCGAGAGGCGATCATGGCAAACTTACACCCTCCAATCTTTGTTTTTTTCCAAGGGGCCAGGTCGCCAAAAGGTGCAGGTGGCTGGATCTTAGTGCTCTAGTAGGGCAGTATTTTGTGACCTGGGACGTCACAAATGTGGGCTAATTCAAGTAGAGGGACTTAAAAACCATACAGCCAGATTTAAACATTAGTCTCTGTGCAACAGGCTGCCAATGAAGGTCCATCGTCGCCTGGAAGATATGGCAATGTTTGGGCAAGGTATATATCGTTCTAGCAGACTGGTTTTGAATTCGCTGCACAAGAGGATTTTGGGAAGACCCAGGTAAATTGAACTGGCGTAGTCTATTCTAAACATAACTAGAGCTATATTTACTTGAATCCAAGCCTCCATGGTAAGGAATTTTTACATCTTTTTTATACGACGTAGCTGGCAAAAGCTAGCTGAAGTCACAGCTCCTACCTGCTGTTTAAAAGATAGTTCTGCATCTATTATAACACTCAGGCTCTTTACAGCTTTTTTAGGTTCCAGAGGACAGCCCATCTCGCTAGGCCAGGAAGATCAAAACCAGTAATTCATCTTACTTTTTTGTGATAATTATTTCCGTTTCGTCGGGATTCAACTTCAGATGATTGCTGTTCATCCAATCTCGTATGAACAGCATAGTATCATGAAATAGCTGTCGAGACGAGGGGCTGTCATTAATCGTGAATAGCAGTTGCATGTCATCTGCATAATTAAAAATGTTGTTTTCTTTATTTTTTAGAGCATTAATCAAGGGATGAATATAGATGTTAAAAAGGTGTCGGGACAGCGAAAAGCGTTGAGGAACCCCTTAATTCAGTTGCCCCTATGTAGAAGAGAAATGGGGAAGCTTGACTGATTGGGATCTATCTCTCAAAAAGGAGATAAGCCAGTCCAGTGCTAAGTCTTGAAAACCTGCAGCCCTAACACAGTCAGCCAAAATAATATGGTCGACCCCGTCAAAGGCTGCAGACCGGTCCAACAATACCAACACTAGGGTGTTGCCATTGTCTACCTCCTTACGCATGTCATCGACTTCTGACACGATCACTGCTTCTGTTGAGTGTGATGTCAAAATCCTGCTTGGGTAGGAAGCCTGACTCTTGAATGAAGAAGCATGGATGGCGGGCAATGTGGGTCTCGAGTAGTTTTAAAAAATAGGGTAAAAGCAAGATTGGCCATACATTTTTCATATCCGTAGGATCGGCACCAGCTTTCTTTATGATTGGTGCGATAAACGCTTTTTTAAAGGAGCTAGGGACCACCTCCAAATTAATAGATTGATTAGGAACAGACATTATACGGTCAGGGAACCAAGTACATACTGCTTTTAGAACCATTGGGGGGCAGATATCAATTGGTGCCCCTGACTTCTCTTTTGTCAGTAGGTGGACTAGGTCCTCTTGCAAAAAATTGGGAAAGCAAGTGAGCATTTGATTATTCATCATGTTCACAGATGGATTATTAAGTAGTGGGCATGTAGGAATACTGTTTTTAATTTCCTTGATCTTGTCCACAATTTAGGCGTTAACAGAATCGCACAGATCTTGAGTAGGTAAAACCGGCAGCGTAACTCGGTCTGGGTTAGAGAGATCAGAGACTATCTTGAATATCCCGTTAGATTTATTGGAGGCATTCGTGATTCTGCCTGTGAAAAAGTGAACTTTCGTTTGCTGCAAAAGATTTTTGTAATTTCTAAGTTTTTGAATGTACCCTATTTTCAGGTCTGGCGAGTACCTAGACTGCCATTTCCTTTCTGCTTGCCAGAGATTAAGTTTGGCAATTTTCAGGTCATCCGAGAACCATTTGTTGGCCTTATGGCACCTAGGTGCTCTCATTCTATGGAAGGGAGCATGAGCATTACAGGGCACTTCCAGCCAGCTCATAGTTTCATGCTCATAAGCTTCTATGTTTTCCTTTGGAGTGGAAGGAGAATTTCTCAGATCCTCACAAAAGGCTGTAAGGTTAACCCGTGCCCAGTTCCTCTAACAAATAGTGGGGCCAATAGAGGGATTGTTCCACTTAGACAGAAGCACTACAAAGGACATCGCATGATGATCGGACCAGCCACATGGGGCTATACTCAAATTCCTCACGAGGAATTTGGTGGTCAGTATCGGTTCCAAAGTGTGCCCATTAATAGGAGTTGGACCATGCACTAATTGTTCCAGGTTTAGGTCAGTGAGGGCTGCCGTCAAGTCCTTGGATTGCTGCCCCCCTTCTGCCACATTAGCCCAATAGTGGAAGTCTCCAACAATAAGAACGTTGGCATGATCTACAGTTAGTGGCGCCAAGGATTCGCAGAGGACCCGAGAAAAGACTGGCATATATTTGGGGGGGTCTATATAACAATACACAAGTGAAAGACGAGGACTAAGATTCCCAGTGGATAACTAAAGTCTCCACAGTGGGAAGCTCTAGAGAAGTCTGTTTAACAAAGCGGTGCTCTTTTTTAATAATAGCCGCCACCCCCTTCCCTTCTTCCCCATATTCCTATTGGTTTGTAGGATATAGTAATTGTTGAGAAGGGCCGAGAGTATGTCCGGAGAGGACTCCTCCGTGAGCCAAGTCTCCGTTAATAACAAAATATCCGGGGACTGGGATTCCAGGAAATAAAAGACCTCATCCTGGTGCTTCACTAGGGAGCGGGTATTCAAGTACGCTACCCTGAGGTAAAAAAGGTTAGGCTGAAAGGCTCTAGGGGTAGTGATTGACGCTGACAAAGTCAGTAGTGGGTTAAAATGCCTCCTTGCCACCTGGTCCCCTTGTTCTGGGGATACCAGGATCTCTGATTCCTTTAATGCCTTTGTGATTGAGGGTGGGATATCATACCTCCGTGTTGTAGCCTAGCAGTTTGTTTCTAGAATAAGTAATGGCAGGGGCTTAGTAACTGTCTCCTGGCCCCGTCCAGAAGCAGACTGGCTCAGACAGGCTTGCCTGTGGCATGCCACCAGCGCGCCGGATGCTCAAACGTGCCATTCTGCTGCTTACATAGGCATCATATTAGCCCCCTCCACTGCCTACGACCAACAAGGATACTTATTTGTTCTCCCCAAGCTAATCAGCACTCCGCTACCCCTGGTACTAGTGACTCAGCCCCCGAGATGGAAAACAGTCAAATTCAATTCACACGATTAAAAGAAATTTTAAGAATGCTTATGTCAATATTCTTAATATGAGGTTCAAAAAGCGATCAGCGTTGCGCAGGATTATGGGACCTTAGTAGTTAGCGACTGAGTTATCCTACCACCTTAGTACCCATGAGCCCAGGACCGACTAGCTATAGTGTCTCACTTGCTCTCCTACTCACCCACAGAGAAACAAGTGATTAGAAACCCCAGAACACAACACTCCTAACTCTTCTCAGGAATCGCGGTTGTAAGACACACCCTTCCGCTCACACTCTTGTACTTGTCCACAATAAGGTCTAACAGAGACCCGAACAAGTTTAAAATATTATAACTAACGTGGTCTAATATGCATATTTACAACAAGGGGTGGTGAGGGACAGAGTCTCTGAATTAAGCAGAAAGCTCTCACCAAGTCAAGAGATCAGGGCTAGATCCAACACCGTTTTTTAGCTCACTGCACCATCCCAGTTTCAGAACCTGGCTGTATGCAAATTAGTCTGTTCCTGTCCCAGTGCATGATGGGAACAGGGCAAACCAAACTACAAAAGCCAATTCTTACACTGGGAAGGAAACAAGCTCCCGGGGACCGGTTTCTGGCATTACAGCCGTCTTCGGCCCGGTTTGCTTGAATCCTCCATCAGGATTCAAGCAAGCCGGGCCGAAGAAGGCTGAAATGCCAGAAACCGGTCCCCGGTAGCTTGTCTCCTTTCTGGTGAAGAATTGGCTTGGTAGTTTAGTCTGCCCTGTTCCCATGATGCACTGGGCCAGGGACAGACTGATTTGCATATAGCCAGGTTCTGAGCTGGGATGGGGCAGTGAGATAAATAACAGTGATGGATCAAGCCCTGATCTTTGGACTGGGTAAGAGTGGTCTGTTTAACTCAGACACTCTGTTCATCACCACCCCCTTTTCTAAATCGTTTTTGGCCACTATAGGTGTGGCAGGGTATGCTCAGACATGAGTCCCTTTCTCACTGCTCCATCAGGATTCAAGCAAGCCGGGCCGAAGAAGGCTGAAATGCCAGAAACCGGTCCCCGGTAGCTTGTCTCCTTTCTGGTGAAGAATTGGCTTGGTAGTTTAGTCTGCCCTGTTCCCATGATGCACTGGGCCAGGGACAGACTGATTTGCATATAGCCAGGTTCTGAGCTGGGATGGGGCAGTGAGATAAATAACGGTGATGGATCAAGCCCTGATCTTTGGACTGGGTAAGAGTGGTCTGTTTAACTCAGACACTCTGTTCATTACCACCCCCTTTTCTAAATCGTGGTCTAATATGCAGCATATGTGCCCCAACAAGCAGGAAAATGCATAACACCAATATGTTAAGCATAACAATTAGTCCGTAAATCATGAAAGGAGCGGTCATTATAAAAAGACAGTATAGCCTAACCTCCCTCCCCTTGTTTAGAAGCAGAATAATTATATATCAGAAGATCTCTGGGCATTATCTGTAGACCCCGTACCTCAGTCTATAGATGGTAGAAGTACATCATAGAGGCTATCTTGCTCTTCTCCCTGGAAAGGTCCCTCTCCAAGTGTGTGCTACCTATTTGTGTATTCAATAAGACCAAAGTACTTATTTCCAAACAGCAGCTGCATCAATATGTTTTGTCTAGGTGCTAGGGCCTGAACAGAACAGAATATCAAGGGGCATTGTTGTTCGACCTTGGTCACAATGTTCCGACTAAATCCCAAACACCTGCAGAGTGTGAACACAATGATAGGTTCTCATGTGAAAATGGCAAAAGAGACATTTGCAAAATAAACTTGTGTAGTAACGTGTACAATGCATTAGACAATCTGCAGTGTGCTCATGCTAACTTGGAGAAGACCACAATGTCCCCATGGGCCACGTGACACATTAACAGGAGTATCCACACACTCTCCCTCTGTCATCCTGCATTCAGCAGCCTGACTTGTGTCTGGCACCAGAAAATATGATCTGAAAGAAATACCCTGGCTTCTCCACAAGGCCAGAATTAAGTTGAAATTTGCATGCATCCTGGTCAAAGATAGCCTCTTTGCCTGAGGAGCAAACCCGCCAGAATCAAAGATATACTCAGAAGCCAGTTGATAAACCAGAGAATGCGCCGTGCCTCCTCCTAATCCTTCTCAAGAGCAGCCACTTTCTCTGGAACTTCCTTTTACCAGAAATGTAATTGCAAAAATCTGAAAACATCTGTAATCAAATTTCACCTAAAGTAACATCACATTGGTAAACATACGGGGAAACCATTTATCATTCTCCTCCCTTTGTGCTTCCTTTCTCCACCTTTCTGTATGTTGTGTGCTTCTCCTCCCCTCTACCTACCTTTTATTGCTTCTTCACCCCCCTCCACCCAGGATTTCTTCACTTAATGACCTAAATTCCACTGTGTAATGTAAAATCCTATCACCCTTTAGACTCAATTCATTGCATTTTTAGTTCTCAGTTACCTCTGTTTTACTATTTAATCAAAACGGCCGTATCCACAGTTTGTTCAACTGTAAATCAAACTGACTACTCTGTGGTAAAGGGCTGTCAGAACCCCTTTTAGAGGGCCATGAGGCAAACATGGGTTACTCGTTAGTGGATACAGGATCATTAACATGGACTCACAACTCGAAATGTGCTCAGCAGAAGCAATAAATCATTGTCCAGCCAATACTTTTATGGAAAAAAGAGAAGTATTTTATTTCTACCACTTACCACTCCATCCTCGCTTTATTGCTCATTCACTATTGGTAACATCCAGTGCATGTCCCACTAGCAGGCCACTTTAAATCCATTTAAACTCAATAGTGCTCCAGCACTTCCACGCTACAGTAGGAAAAATTTCCCTGGGCCAACAGGCCCTAATCCAGTCCAGGGCCGCACCGGCAAGCGTGAAACATCTGGAGTTCCTGAGTGCGCTTTGTCTGCGGGCACTCTCAGGCTGCAGCTGACAGGTAAATGGGCTATATGAGGTGCAAAGTGTATCACTCATGGTTGCGCTCCAGAAATTACCAGAGTCTCTCTGCCTCTCCTCGTGTGTGGTACCTGTCCACTTCCTCTCCTGGTGTGGGGTGGTTACGACAAGCCTGTTTTTAGTCCCTCAAATGGGTGATGGTGCAGAAATGTACTCAAGGTATCCTCGCATCTCTGGCAGACGGCAACAGATCAGGATGCAGTTCTTGATGCTTCCTGTGACTTCCACTGGCATATGGGCTCACCATATCTAACATAATTCAGGCTTGAGCCCATCAGGTATGGTGAAATCCTTCACGGTTGCCCCTCCTGGCAAATGAGGTCGCTGATTCAGTGATAATCATGGGCTCCAGCCCAATCGGCGCAACACAGCACAATTCATGGTGCCCTCTTCTGGCATACAATAATCGCTGACTGTCCTGCACAAAGGCAATGACCCGGTCGGTGCAGCAGCTATTTCTTCACACCTCGCACAGGGAGTACACTAGACCTTGCTCCATCTAAGGCTCTCTTCTTCCTCACAGGGCACACTGGTCTTGGCAAGCAGGCAGGCACTTGTGCTCCAGACTCCAGGGCATTGAATTCCCTGGGTGATGTCCACTCACCAAGCTGGGAGACTGGGAGACTAGTAGACATTTGCCCCAAATCCTGGTCACAGGCAGAAGACTTGCAGACCTTCCCCTCCTCCCACAGCCCATCTGGCTGTTTGGTATATGACAATTTTTGGGGTGTCAAACGCCCCTTCTTGTGGTCCATTTGCAAGTACCAAATGTGATTTAGAGTCTGTTTATTTGAGGGTTAATGTTTGGGTTATGCCTCTTTTGTAGTGTCCACTCCTCTGCACTCCCTTTCTCTTGAAAAGCAGTCAGGAGTGTCTCAAAAGCTGATAATCCCACAACACAGACCATGGGAATGCCTAAGGTTCACACCAGGATGTCAGCCACAGTGATATGTGAATAAAAATGTTGTCCCAGAGCTCCCAGTCCTACTCTTTATGATTCTCTTATCAGCCCCATCTCCTTACTGAGATGTGCCCAGGCCCCTTCCTTGTGACCTTTCACTGAATCAAAGAGCACCCTTTGAAGTGAACAGGAGAAGCCTGGCTCTCCACTCTCCTGTGCATGCCCCACTGACAGATATGCAGCAATTTAAAATCTGTCAAGGGGGGATTTCTCTACCTCCTCTCCATTTTTTCACCACACTGGCCTGGGTTTCCCAAAATGGAATTCCTGGCCCTCCATGTATTTGTACTATCCACAGACACACATACACCCAGTGCATGTATAGACTCACACTGCCCAGTACTGTATCCTCCATGTACTGTATCACTCCTAGGCTCACATTGATCCAGCATATTCATTTAAAGTGCACACACTGACCCCTTCATGCATTGTACCACTCACGGGTAGAAATACACCCAGCACATGCATTTATCCTCTGGACACTGTACCTCACTACATCCTTCAAGTATTCTAACACTGATAGGCAAACATGCATCCAGTTCACTGCGCAGTGCTGCCTTATCCCTTTATTGTATCCTTCCCAGTCATACATACACCCAGCGCAGATACCACTCCTGCACAGCCCTTTTCACCAAAGTGATGTAGGCTCAGGGTTAGTTAAGCACACTTCATTGGAACTTTAAAAATGAGTTAGCTGGTAGGCTTCTCTCCAGTGACACATGTTAAGGAGGACCTGTTCACTCTTACTGGTCACTACACAGAATACTGCCACCACTGCTCTTTTGCTGCTTAACTCCTTGTGAAGGCAGTATCCTTCCACCACTATGAGGGTAGAGCTTTGGGCACCCCTCCCAGTCCAACAAGGCCACAATCCGTGCGACATGTCATAGCACACTCACATGACCCATGTTTGCCAATTACAACAAAATATAGCATTTAGGGACCCAGACATCAGTATAGTTGGGCACTCAGGGCAGGGGTATGCACCCATTACCATGTCCCAACAGAGGCATAAAAAAACACTTCTTTTAGCTTAGCAAAATGGCTTTCCCTCTATCCCAGGTTTCCAAGGTGAAGAAATACATTTGCGGTTTGACAATTGGTCTGTTGTGGAACAGGTGAACTCTGTTTCCTTGCGCTTCTATTAGGTGAGACTGTTGATCTTCACTTTTTTTTCTGCAGCTCCAAGTCCCAGTGGTTGGAGCAGGGACTCTTTCCTTGTTTAGACTATAGAAACATATGTTACCTGGGGCTCCCTGTGGGGACAACAACAACTGGTGAAAAGGGTTCATTTTCTTCTTTTAGTGCTGCTGATTCAGGTCAGGGAGGGTGTGTTTATTTTGTTGCTTTTTATGGAGCAGGTCGATGTGTATCCACTCAACACTTCAGTATCATTCTCCTTCCTACTCCCTGCATTGAGACACTACTTTTGTTCTCTATTTCTTTTTTTTAAAGTCTGCTATTTGTGGGGTCAAGCCTTTTCCATTTTTGGCCTTGAGCTTTGGAGCAATCTCTTTTTTGACTCCTTAGCAGATGACCCAATTAAGGCAGCTTCAATAGGGCTCTAAAATCTTCACTAGTTTGCTTCTCTTTGTTCAAAGTATTCTGTTGATTCTGTTTCAAGCTCCACAATGCCTTTGGTCCTTTGCTGCACTTACAGACAGATCATGTATTCCTTTAAAAAATGTATTCTACATTAAAACATGTCTTGCTCAAGATGGTATGGCGCCAGTGCTTAATTTGAGCTGGTGGTTCAAGGTGGAAACCACCGACACCCATTTTTGGGTACCGGTGCTTATTTTTCGTTATCAGACCTAAACAATAACAAGCGAGACAAAGGCAGAAAAATGAGAAAGCAGGAAGAAGCAAAAGATGGGAAAACGGTCCAAAGGCAAAAAGTAGGGATAAAAAACAAGATTGAGCAAAGGGGGACAGGGTGATGATGGGTTAAAAGAAGCATAATGTGGAATCAAGGCTAGGCAGCCTTGTTATGCAGAAACCCCGACATTGGACACACCGGCGGCAGGCTTCTGGTGAGTTTCTTTGCCCAGGCCGTATTCTGCTACAAATTGAGCAGCATATATTTCTGCTTTCAATAGATTGAAACAGGCCTTAAGACTAAAAAGCAGCTCATAACGGCCATTTGATCTACTACAAAAACCCTATGAGTGGAAAAACAAAACCATTATCCCAGGCTTCAGATGCTAAAGGAACACAAATGAGATCTGATAACAGGTCAGTCTTTCTAGCCTGTGACTAGATTACCTCTCCAGCCCATGGTCTTTAAGTCATTGTGTGATTGTAATGTGTGTTGCCTTCATAGGTATGTATTTTCCAGTGTATGTGGACCAATGGATGTAAAGTAATAGACTATCAGGATGTAACATCAATTCACAGAGATAATTTTATGATGGCTCATAGATTAGAAACTTTACAACTGCCTGTAATTGTTTTGTAACTATGAGTCTTTATCATTTAACTTTTAGTTCATGAATCCTTTGTGTCAGGGAATGATACGTCGTATGGACAGCCAGCCTTGAAAAAGGTAAGGTAAAAAAATGTTTTGCCTTCAGTTTATTAAAGTTTTGCCTTCAGTTTATTAAACCATTAATATCAATGGGGTATCCCAGTATCTTGCAGAACCTGGGAAATTATGACAGTATACAAAACAGTGGTTCTGCCAAGAGTGAAACAATTACTTTGAAACTAAGTTTGCCCTGGTTAATTAGGACGACCAGTCAATGATCCACAATAATTTAGTACTGACCAAAAATGACAAGACAGATGAGACTGATATTGTGAGTGCCCAAATGTGAAAGTCATATATTGTGTAGGATGATACATATCAATATTTAAAAACACAAAACTGATTAACATCCTAGAGAAATGCATACATTTATATGTGCCAGATACATTACATAACAACTAACATAATCCAAAGACTGTTGGACAATGGACAGTAGCAACATACATAAAAGATGGAAACTTGATAGGGCACCCGTATAACCTAATTGTACATATTCAAACATATTCTCTTATTCTTTGGCGTGCCTATGTCTGGTTTGGAATGGAGCACCTATTCTTTGCGTCAACGTTTCGACCCCCAAATGTCGAGTGTTATTGCAAAACATCACCGTGTGGTGTTCCTCAGGACTATGCACATAGTGTTAAACAGCCTGTTTAAGAATGCTTTTCGGTAAATGTTGGGCAGATAGGATCACACACTTTCGTCTCCTTTCAATCATTGCCTTCAAAACAAATGTGACCTTTCTGTCTGATTCGAATATACTGATGAGCCAATAGGTTCTACCTAAGTGGCAAATAAATTCTTAGTAATATATGTATCTCGTATCAAAAGAGAAGGCCGCCACCCGGTACACTGTGTGCTGCAAAGTCAGTCTCGTTCAGGCGCGTGTTGTAGCAGGGACACACCACCGAGCGAGACTAACTTTGCAGCACTCCGAATAATTTAATTGCATAGAACAGGCCAGGAAGGAACTATATATATATATATATATATATATCCCCAGACCCGGATAGAGATTTGGACGAGTATGTTATTCAAGATCGAGCCTCACCATTGCCAGATCCTGCTACCTCTCCTCCAGCAGACATTGGAGGTTTCCATAACCTTATGGAGAGGGCGTCCAAGAGGTTTGGTCTTCCTATTACTACAGTACAGTCGGACTGTTTCTTTTATGACTTCAAGGAGCCTTACAGAAAATCCATCTGTTCGATACCGATAGTTGAACATGTATGGTCGGAAGGTACTGAAGTGATGCAGAATCCAGCTACGCTCATTCCTGTTCTTCCCCGGCTGGAGAAAAAATATAAGGCTCCAGAAAACAGTCCCGCTTGCCTGACTGGTCAACCGAAGCCGGGCTCTGTTATTTCCCAGGCAGCACAAAGAAAGTCCAAAAATCCGTCATCGCCTCTTACGACACCGCCAGACAAAGAGGGGAGACGCCTGGACAATGTGGGAAAAGGGTTCTCCTCAATGGCCAGCCTTCTAGTCCGAGCTGCTAATGCTCTTGCAAACCTGGGTAGAGATGATAGCCAAATGTGGTGCGATTTATCCCCGTTTGTTGACCAACTTCCGGATGGTGCAAAGGAAGAGGCCAAGAAGATTCTGGAGGAAGGAGAACATTTATCTTCGGAGGTGATAGATTGTGCTATGGACATAGCAACCACCGCTTTCCGAGCTCTAGCGGGATCAGCAGTTTTAAGGCGATAGGGCTGGCTTCGGGCAACCTGGTTTCACCAGGAAGTTCAAAATAAGATCTTGGACTTACCTTATGACGGAGAAGTGCTTTTTGGAAAGCATATAGATTTAAGACATCAAGAAGGACACGGCAAGGTCCTTGGGGACATTGCACTACCACAAGGTTCCTTTCAGGGGTGCGAAAGGGATAGGTTTTTCATCGTACCAACAGCGCTACTCTTCTTACTCACAGTCCTCTCTTACTCACAGTCCTCTCAGTCATACAAGCCCCAATGCTCACAGCGCCAAGGTCCATCGGCGTCTTTCTCTCGCCAACCATCAAGAGGACGACAGGGATGTCAGGGAAGAGATACGTCTAAACAACAATAGCAGCTTCATGGCTCTGTGTACTGTTCTTCCCCCTCTAGTAACATCAGTGGGGGGCAGGATATCAGAATACCTCCACAACTGGAAAATTATTACATCGGATCGGTGGGTCCTCAACATCGTACAATTCGGCCACACACTAGAGTTTCAAGAATTTCCACCATCCAGAGCTCCTGACACCACGGAATCGAAACATCTAATTATCCAGTATTGGGGTATCTTTCATAGATTCACATGCCTGAATCATTCCCCGTCGTCGAGGCGGGAGTCCCACGGTAAATTATATATATATAGCAGTGCCTAAAAACCATTAGTAGTAGGCTAGAAAAGGATATAGGCCCAACTAGGCCCAAAACTTAGCAGCCTATCTACCTCATTATGTAAAAAGAACTGAAAATGTAGCCTCAGCCAATCAGCTAACCTCACCCTCTAGAACCTTCCCAGCCCAGGCAGTTCTCCTCAGATTTTCACCGCACTTCGTGTGTAAGGGAGTCTCCCTAGTGCCTACTCAGTTTTCTTCAGAAATTTCTTCAATTCTTTCAAGATGTCGGAAAAGAAGGCTTTATTCAAGGCTTGTGCTTCATGCTTCAAGAAGAGAGTTCACGTGGACGACCAGCACTCGGACTGTATTTATTGTTTGCATCCTTCACATGTTGTGAAGGATTGCAGGATATGTCGAACCTTCCCTCCTAAGACCAAAAGGGATAGAGAGGCGAGAGTTCTTTTGTGGCTGAAGTTGTCTGTCATAGATGACGAGGACAGAGCCTCTACTTCAAGTAAGAGAGCCAGTTCCAAAGAGAGGTGTTCCCCTGAGAGATTGAAAAAACCTAAGTTCTCTCATAAACCCTCTGAATCCACAAGGAGTGCTGCGTCAACAGAGTCTTCTACTGTGAGTACAGTCCGCACTAAAGCTGTCTCTTTAGTGTCTTCTCTCACTGTTACCACCTATTCTACGTCTTCTACTTCTTCAAGTACTGTTACCACCTCAGCAATTACTTCTCCTGTGATGTCCGTCATGGCTTCTTCTTCTGAGACAAGATCGTCGAAGAAAAGCGCGTCGTCGACGAGTCTACCGTCGACGACCAAATCACCATCTTCGAAGCGTTCGTCATCGCTTCCGTCGACGCTCTCGTCGACGGCTCCCCCGTCGACGAAGACTTCCACTATCCCGTCGACGAAGACCCCGTCGACGAAGACCCCGTCGACGAAGATCCCGTCGACGAAGACCCCGCCGACGGAGGGCCCATCGACGAAGGGCCCGTCGACGAAGGGCCCGTCGACGGAGGGCCCGTCGACGAAAGGCCCGTCGACGAAGACCCCGTCGACGACAGGCCCGTCGACGACAAACACGTCGACGAAGGTTTCAGCTCCGTCGACGACTAGCTCGACGACGAGGAGTCCGTCGACGGATCCGTCTACTAGGACGCCTTCAAAGAAGTCTTCGTCCACGATTACAATACCTATGACGATACCGTCAACGACAATACCGGCAACTCACACATCTGTCTCACTTTTGCCATCGACAGCAGCGCTGGCATCTTTGAATGTGCCGTCTACGCATTTATTGCCCACATCTCCGGTTAGGGTACAGTATACCCATTTTCAGATGAAATCATTTCAGAGACAGAGTTATTCTCATTTGTCTCCCCTCTTGCCTTCGCATATCTTGGAAAACTACGTGGAGGCAGATTCGGATAATGAAGAGGATGATGATGATGATGATCCTTTTGGAGTGGCCCATCACCCTTCCCAGTTGCACATAAAATATCAAGAGGATGAGGATGATGATGAGGTTCATTACTATCAGGAAAATTTAGCTACTCCTTATCATCAGGAGCAACAACACACAGAAGACACGACTCATCTTCCGTCTGTTCTAGTACAGGATTTGCAGGCCATGCTGGCCGATTATCGTCAGAGGTTTCCATCAACTCTGCCTACTCCAAATCCTGTGCCAGAGGACATGCCAGTAAATCCACCGCCACATCCTTCACACTCTCCAAGGCAGGATGTTGACCCCGGGACTGGAGGTCAGGATGTTGACGTCTCCTCTCCAGATGAGGATGAAAGAGAGGATGGGGAACTTCCGGATTCCACGCCTACGGAACCATGGAATGATTACGTCATTCCTATGCCCTCTCCTAATCTGCCACAACCTTCAGATTCTCCGCCAGAAGACATAGGAGGTTTTCATAATATCATGCACCGGGCGGCTGCTCGATTTGCAATCACAGTTTCGGTTGAGCAAACCGACTGTTTTCTTCATGATTTCAAAGAAGGGTATAGAAGGGTGTCCAGATCTATCCCTATCATTGACTATATCTGGAAAGAAGGGATTGATATTATGAAGACGCCAGCTTCCATCCCGGCGGTTCTTCCAAGAGTCGACAAGAAGTACCGAGCACCACCGGATACTCCTTCATGTTTGATTGGTCATCCGCGTCCTGACTCAGTGATTTCACAAGCGGCTCAACAACGATCCAAGAATCCGGTTGCACCAATTTCAACGCCTCCAGACAAAGAGGGCAGGAGATTGGATGCAATTGGGAAGAAGTTCTCGGCTAATGCCGCTGCTACTGTCAAGATTGCTAATTCTTTGGCAATTTTAGCACGGTATGACAGACAAATGTGGTCAGATCTGTCGGAGTTCATCAACTTGGTTCCCGATGACCGTGTTGAAGAGGTCAGGAAGGTTGTCTTGGAAGGCGAGCGGGCAGCTTCTGAGATTATCGATTGCGCCCTCGATGTATCTAATACAGCCTTTAGACAATTGGCCGGAGCGGCAGTTCTCAGACGGCAAGGATGGCTCAAGGCGACTTCCTTCAGACCTGAGGTCCAGACCAAAATACTTGACATGGCCTATAATGGCGAGTTATTGTTTGGCAAGCACATAGATGAAGCATTGCTTGCGATCAAAACGGATACTGATACGGCCAAATCGCTTGGTGCACTACAGTATAAGCGAGGTTTTTTCAGAGGAGCAAGAGGCCGTGGTTTTTCATCAAGAGGACATTATCAAAATCAGCAAAACCGCCAGTATCAACCTCAAAATAAGCCGTACTACCAGCAGTCCTATCGGCAGTCATCGTCAGCGGGTTTCTCTCGTCAAGGAGGGAAACGACGTTCTAACTACCAGGGACGCAATTCAAATAAACGCCAGTGAGTTTTGCCGGACACCATCCTCCCTTCCCTCACTCCCCGTGGGCGCCAAGATCTCCGCCTTTTATCAACAGTGGCGGAAGATAACTTCAGATCAGTGGGTTCTGGACATAGTCAAACACGGACACACTCTGGAGTTCTTGCAGAAACCTCCAACATCACCGCCCAGGGGTCCCTCCCCTCCTCGTCTTCATTTGTTATACATCGAAGCCATGAAAATGCTGCACAAAAATGTGATAGAGAAAGTCCCAACATCCCAGAAAAATCAGGGGTTTTATTCTCGCTTCTTCCTTGTAGAAAAGGTTTCAGGAGAGTGGCGTCCAATTTTAGATCTACGAAACTTAAACAAATATCTGAAAAAGCAGAGTTTCCGCATGGTGACGCTCACGGATGTCCTCAATTGCCTCATGGAAGGAGATTTCATGGCTTCCCTGGATATGGAAGACGCTTACTTCCACATTCCAAACCACCGCAGGTATCTGAGATTCACAGTGGCTGGTGTCCATTTTCAATTCAAGGTGCTCCCTTTCGGCCTGAAGTCTGCACCAAGAATCTTTACCAAGACTCTAGTCCCAGTTGCAGCTGCGTTGAGGTCACAGGGAATCCAAGTATTCCCGTACCTCGACGATTGGTTAATAAAGAGTCCGACAAAGATTTCAACAAGGCAATCGGTCAAGAGTGCTCTGTCAATGTTCTCGAATCTGAGTTTGACCCTCAACGCCAAAAAATCTCAACTTCAACCCAAACAAATTCTGACGTTCCTGGGAGCAGTACTAGACACTTCTCAGTGCAAGGCCTTCTTAACCCAAATTCGTCAGGACAAGATCACAAAGCTGGCAAGTCAAATACGGTCAAAAAAGTCTCTTTCGGTCCGACAGTTTGTTTCCCTGCTAGGGATGTGTTCCTCCGCACTCCATCTAGTTCCACTGGCTCGACTCAGAATGAGGCCTCTCCAGGAGGAATTGCATCGACAGTGGCGGCAGATAGACGGATCTTTCGAGGACCGTATCAAGGTCACGCCCAAGATGAAACAAGCTCTTCTATGGTGGGCGGCAAAGAACAATTTGTCTCCGGGGCTCACTTTTCTTCAGACCCTACCGGAATTTACTCTAACGACAGATGCCTCCATGGAGGGTTTGGTGAGGTCATCTCCAGGACCTTCAAGTGCAGGGACGGTGGTCCCATCAGTACAAGCACAAACACATCAACTGCCTCGAGTTGAGGGCAATTTTCCTGTCCTTGCGAGCCTTCCTGCCAAGAATTGCAGGCTCTGCAGTACTGGTGCGCACGGACAACACCACCAGCATGTTTTACGTAAACAAGCAAGGGGGCACAAAATCTCTGGCCCTGTCTCTTCAAGCGCAGGAAATGTGGGAATGGTTACTCCACCACAAAATTTCCCTCAGAGCGGAACATGTTCAGGGAATTCAGAATTCTCTGGCCGACGATCTCAGCAGATCGTTCACAGGATGTCACGAGTGGGAACTCGAACAACGCCAAGTGGAAACAATTTTCCAGCTCTGGGGCACACCAACGCTGGACCTGTTTGCCACGCAACAGAACAGCAAATGCATATACTTTGCCAGCAGGTTCCACCAGCAAGGATCGAGAGGAAATGCCCTGTTGATGAGGTGGACCAGAATCTTTGCATATGCCTTCCCACCGATTCCTCTCATCCCAAAGGTTCTACAGAAAATGAAGAGAGAGCGTTGCTCTCTAATCCTAATTGCTCCTCGCTGGCCGAGACAGTATTGGTTCCAGGAGCTTCTGATACTCTCCCATCAACCTCCACTGCGCCTCAAACCGACGCTTTCAATGCTAACAAGAGAGGAAGGACAAATACTTCATCCAGATCCTCAGTCGCTACACTTGCACGCCTGGCTCCTGATTTCTTAGAGTTTAAGGACCTGGAGATTTCTCCAGACTGTAGAGCTGTTCTATCTCAGGCTCGTGCACAGTCTACCATCAGAACCTATCGCTTCAAATGGAAGAGATTCTGTTTATGGTGCGGAGAGCATGACGTCCATCCACTACAGGCTCCTCCAGAGAAGATTCTGCCTTATCTGCTGTCTCTAGCCAGATCAGGTCTCGCTTTTTCTTCTATCAAAGTTCACCTTGCTGCCATATCCAGATTCAGGAAGAGTTACAACAAACCATCTTTGTGCTCTTCTTCTTTAATTAAACAGTTCCTTAAAGGATTATTTCGAGTTTTCCCTCCAGTGCGGCCTCCTCCTCCTGAGTGGGATCTCAATATTGTGTTATCTCAATTGCTGAAAAGGCCTTTTGAACCAATTCATAAATCGGAACTTAAATTCTTGACTTGGAAAGTGGCTATTCTGTTAGCCCTCACTTCAACCCGGAGAGTAAGTGAGATACAAGCGTTCACTATATCAGAACCTTTCCTACATTTTTCAAAAGATTGTGTGACACTTAGAACTCATCCTAAGTTTATTCCCAAAGTTCCGACCCAGTTTCACATCAACCAACCGGTGAAACTCAAAACTTTCTTTCCAGACCCCAAGACTCCAGCTGAAAGGATGCTGCACTCCTTGGATGTCCAAAGATGCCTCAAATTCTATTTACAAAAGACAAAAGATTTACGCAAATCTACCCAACTGTTTGTAGCTTATGGACAAGCTACACGTGGTCAGGCAGTGACGAAGGCAACTATAGCCAGATGGCTTTCCTCTGTCATCGTCTTCTGTCATGAGAAAGCGAACAAGCCCCTGACAAGAACGGTTAAGGCGCATTCCACCAGGATGATGTCAGCGTCTACAGCCCTATTTGCAGGGGTGACCCTGGAAAACATCTGCCGTGCTGCTACATGGAAAAGTGTGCATACTTTTACGAAGCACTATTGCCTGCAGCCGGTGCTACATGGAGATACGTCAGTGGGAGAAGCAGTGTTGCAGCATCTTCTTCACTGAGGTCAGCCTGTTATGGTTTTTCTTTTTTCTGTTGCTACATGTTTGCTAATATACTGTTTTAATGCTCTATATATAGATACATATTATATGAAGGTATTGTCATGATTTTGCATATGTATTGAGATATGTTATTGCTCTAGTACCTTCCAGGTTGTGTGGGGATATATGGTTTGGATTGTCTCCCACCTTCCTCTACCGACAGTTATGGTTATTACTGCTTGCTACTCTGATTCAGGCATGTGAATCTATGAAAGATACCCCAATACTGGATAAGAAAACAAGTTACTTACCTGTAACTACAGTTATCCAGTATTGGTATCTTTCATAGATTCACATGCACCCACCCTCCTCCCCGGCTAGGCAGTTCTTATATAGGATACTACTTCTCACTTGTGCTGGGAAAATCTGAGGAGAACTGCCTGGGCTGGGAAGGTTCTAGAGGGTGAGGTTAGCTGATTGGCTGAGGCTACATTTTCAGTTCTTTTTACATAATGAGGTAGATAGGCTGCTAAGTTTTGGGCCTAGTTGGGCCTATATCCTTTTCTAGCCTACTACTAATGGTTTTTAGGCACTGCTATATATATATAATTTACCGTGGGACTCCCGCCTCGACGACGGGGAATGATTCAGGCATGTGAATCTATGAAAGATACCAATACTGGATAACTGTAGTTACAGGTAAGTAACTTGTTTTCATCTTCTCCGTCTCGAAGTTCAACAGCTGCTCATCAAAGGGGTGATAGAATCGGTTCCTCAGACCCAACGAGGGAAAGGATTATATTCCAGGTTTTTCCTGGTTCGCAAGACGGAAGAAAAATGGCGCCCAATTCTAGACCTGAGGGAGCTCAACACCTATCTCATAAAACTCTCTTTTCGGATGGTTTCCCTCCAGGATATATTGCGTCTCCTAAATCCGGGCGATTATATGGCAACTCTATATCTAGAGGACTCATATTTTCATGTTCCCATTCATCCGGCCCACAGGAGGTATCTTAGCTTTACAGTAGCCAAGAGCCACTTTCAGTTCAAAGTCCTACCTTTCGGACTAAGATCTGCACCGCGGATATTTACAAAGGTATTGGCACCAGTGGCAGCTTTTCTCAGAAGGCAGTCTCTGCAGGTGTTTCCCTACTTGGGCGACTGGCTGATAAAAGCTCCAACCTCTCAAGCAGCCTCAAAAGCAGTCAAGGATTGTATTCAACTTTTCAGTCATCTGGGTCTAGGCCTAAACAGAAGCAAGTCTGTCCTTCTTCCGTCCAGATCGGCAAGATTTCTGGGTGCCATTCCGGATACAACTCATTGCAAAGCTTTCCCTTCAGAGGAGAGACAGAACAGACTGATTCTTTCTGCCAACCGATTTCAAAGGAAACCAACTCTTTCAGTCCGTCAGTACAAATCCCTTCTACGATCGATGTCATCTTGCATTGCATTGATTCCGCACTGCAGGCTTCACATGCGTCCCTTGCAGGAACAACTAGACTTGCAATTGCATCAAGAAGAAGGGTCTTTCGAAGACAGGATAAAGAAAACAATGTGGACTAGCCCACTGGGTTTGTAGAATATATGTTAATATTCAGGGTCACTGTTGGCTAAGGCCTTAGTGCTAGACCCAGTCGGTCTTGTTTATAAACCCCTCACATACCAACCTGGTTGGTGTCCTGCTTCGTCATTGGGGTCCAACCAGGCAGCCGAGTGCCGCCTAGTTGTGCTTCTACGCCTGACTACAGCGGAGCGGGTGCCGTGCAGTGATATGATGTTGATGAAGGTGAATCTTAAAATATCCTTCTGGGAATCCTTGCCTAGTAGTTTATTCTTGGCGGCCCAGAGTTCAGGATAAAAACTATGTGGTGCAACTACTAGTAGAGAGATTATGTCTACGAGTTGGCTATGTGATAGTGGTCTACATGTTTCAGTCCCTATTTAAAAAAATTAGGCGGGACTTTCTTCAAGACCAAGAGATGGCTTGTGAGTGGCAAAAAGTGGTGCCACGGGTGTGTTATCTCCTACACACGCGCTAAGGTGTGTGGAAAAAGTGAAAATAGATAAAAAGGTGCTGCTGTTACTTACAGGCACCTGGAATTTGCGAGAAAAACCTGTAAGGAGAAAAGACAATGCATAGCATAATCGGTCAGGAAATTGTACAGGCAATCAGTTCAGGATTCTTTGTGACATGTGACATGTATGACTAGGTAAGTATTGGCCAGGGCCAGTGACGTATTTATGCTAGAGCGCAGCATGCACGTGAATTGGCATGCCTATGTTAAAATACACATGGTGCTGCGTGACATGGTATTACATATTGAACGTACGTGGGTCCCAGGGGGTCCCGGCTGGTGTGGAACCGCCGGAGATGCTCTGTTAAGTACCTTCCGATTGGTGTCCGGGATCGGCCGGGGATGTTTCCGCTTTGCAACGCGCATGCATAGTAAAAACCGGGCCAATCCTGTGCATGCGCCTGAGCTCGGAATAGGTCTAGGAACAAGGCGGCCATCCTGTAATGGCTATTTTGTACCCGGGCACTATTGAAAATACTGAGAATAAATAAATGCTATATAGTAATCAGTACTAAATACTAGGACGGGAGGATACTGCAGATCGATCGATTACAGAGATGCCTCCCCCCCGGGCCCTGAAATTCTGGGATACCATGTTATAGCGAAGTAATTACTGGTGCCTTACAAACTACGTAAACTACGTATTTTTTATAGGTGTGTTTTGTCTCACAGTGCATGATTGCCCTCGTGGGCACAAACCTTTGGTTCAAACCACATAATTTTTAAATGTTTGTTTTGTCCCACTATTCAGTGACCACAGGGTAGCTGCCCTCGCCAATAGCCCACTAGGGCTTTTTTACAGTCCACCAGGCGGCTATAGAACACAACACGCTATCCTAGCACGCCGCTATAGCATGTAATACCATGTCACGCAGCACCATGCGTATTTTAACATAGGCATTCCAATTCACGTGCATGCTGCACTCTTGCATAAATACGTCACTGGCCCTGGCCAATGCTTACCTAGTCATACATGTTGCATGTTACAAAGAATCCTGAACTAATGGCCTGCACAATTTCCTGACCGATTATGCTATGCACTGTCTTTTCTCTTTAAAGGTTTTTCTCGCAAATTCCAGGTGCCTGTAAGTAGCAGCAGCACCTTTTTATCTATTTTCACTTTTTCCACACACCTTAGCGCGTGTGTAGGAGATAACACACCAGTGGCACCACTTTTTGCCACTCACAATCCATCTCTTGGTCCTGAAGAAAGTCCCGCCTAATTTTTTCAAATAGGGACTGAAACATGTAGACCACTATCACATAGCCAACTCGTGGACATAATCTCTCTACTAGTAGTTGCACCACATAGTTTTTATCCTGACACTCTGGGCCGCCAAGAATAAACTACTAGGCAAGGATTCCCAGAAGTGTATTTTAAGATTCACCTTCATCAACATCACATCACTGCACGACACCCGCTCCGCTGTAGTCAGGCGTAGAAGCAAAACAAGGCGGCACTTGGCTGCCTGGTTAGACCCCAATGATGAAGCATGACACCAACCAGGTTGGTGTGTGAGGGGTTTATAAACAAGACCAACTGGGTCTAGCACTAAGGCCTTAGCCAACAGTGACCCTGAATATTAACATATATTCTACAAACCCAGTGGGCTAGTCCACATTGTTTCTGCATTACGCATTTGGGGAAAGGACTTGCCCCTTAAAAATCCTTGCTCTCCACTTGATTAGCTTAAAGATTACTCGTGTCATGAGGAAGGCGATCAGGTGGTGGTCTATAACAAGCAATATCGAGGAAGGTCTCTCCTTCACGGTTCCTCCCTCTCCGTTAGTCCTGACCACAGACGCTTCTCTAGAAGGCTTGGGAGCTGTGTTACAGGATCTTCAAGTGAACGATCACTGGTCTCCAGAGCTTCTCACCTCTCACATCAACCTACTGGAACTGAGAGCAATTTGTTTAGCTCTACAAGCTTTCCATCCAAAAATTCAAAATTCTACAGTCCTGGTGCTTACAGACAACACAACGGCCATGCATTATGTGAACTAGCAGGGCGGAACAAAATCCAAACTCCTTTCAAAGGAGGCACAGGAGATCTGGGAATGGGTTATTTGTCACCAGATATCTCTCTCAGCAGAACATCTACCAGGTACTCTCAATGTTGAGGCGGATTCTTTGAGCCGCCTATGGTCAGTCTCCCATAATTGGGAATTGGATCAAAGAACTCTCGACAGAATATTCTCTTGTTGGGGCACTCCTCTTATAGACCTGTTCGCGACTCCACAGAACAAGAAATGCCAACTCTACGCAAGCAGAGATCACTATCCAGGGTTGCTGGGGAATGCCCTTTCGATAGCCTGGTCAGGTGTATTTCTTTACGCCTTTCCACCGATTCCTTTGATACCAAGGATACTGAGGAAACTCAAAACAGAACCCAGCACCATGATTTTAATAGCCCCAGCTTGGCCCCCCAATTTTGGTTCACAGAGCTCCTCCTTCTATCTCAGGATCAACAAATTCTCCTGCGTCCTATTCCTACCCTGCTGACGATGTCCCAGGGCCAAGTAATGCATCCGGACCCAAGCTCTCTGCAATTGACAGCTTGGCTCCTGAGCACCAGGAGTTCAATGCTTTAGATATCCCTCAAGATTGCAAGGACATTTTATCTCAAGCTCGGGCTCCTAGTACAAACAGGACCTATCGTGCAAAATGGAAGTGTTTTTGTGCATGGTGCCAAAAGAAAAATCTTCATCCTTTTACTTCGGCTTCTCATAAAATCTTACCGTATATATTGTCTTTGCCCAAATAAGGTCTTCATTAAAGTGCATCTGGCAGCGATCTCGTGGTTCATACGAACAATCTTTGGCCCTTCTCTTTGGTCTGCAAGGGTGATCAAGCAATTCCTAAAGGGTCTATTCAGGGCTTTCCCTCCGGTGAGACCTCCTCCTCCAATTTGGCAACTCAACCTGGTCCTTGTCCATCTTATGAGGGCTCCTTTTGAACCAATACATAGATCGGGCATGAAGTTTGTGTCCTGGAAGATTGCTTTTCTTCTGGTAATAACATCAGCCAGGAGAGTTTGAGAACTTCAAGCTCTCACAATTCTTGAGCCTTTTTTACAGTTAAAAAAAGGAATATTTTTTTTTATTTTTTTATTTGTTTATTGCATTTTCAAAGTACATGTAATGAGACAAATGCTAGGTACATACAACATTTCAGTCCATTTTGTATGAATCAGCAATATATCAGGTTGTAGATGTACATAGAAATATGATCAAATCAACAAACTATTCAAACAAACTAAATCGGCATCAGCTAGTACAATAGGAGCAAAATTATTAGGATGTATAATCGTTCGTTCCCAGACAGGATCACCAATATACCTTATACAGAATGTTGAAAAAGTAGCATGTATAAAATCATAGTATGTAGAGTACTGCCCACAATGTGATTATACGGGAGGAAGTTTACAGTGCAAGGGTAGCAAGTTGTAAACACATGTGTAATGCTGCAGGTGCCAGGGGAGGAACCTAAAAACTCTGGGGACAATTCCGCGAATTGTCACGGAAGTTCTTACTTTAAGCAGGCAACCCCACAGTGTCATCCTGTACAATCCCCACCCCGTCTGAAGCAGGGGAGTCCGCTCTGGCACGAGCCCACTGAATAAAAGGCTCCCATATGTCCCGGGGTCTAGGTGCAGTGGGCGTTAACTACCAGTAGATACCCAACTGTGTATGCCCATAAGTAACATCAGATAACCAAGTATCGAATTCAGGCAACTTTCTCCTACCCCATCTAACAGCAATCTGCCGTCTAGCAGACAGCAGAAGCATGGCATGTAATTTCCTTCTCTTGGGCATAGTGTCGCTCACCAGCCCTAACAATCCTAATTGTGGGGATGGGTCATCTGTCCTGCCGACTATTTGATTCACAGCATCAAATATTTCTTGCCAGTAGCCAGCGAGCCTAGGGCAGCTCCAAGCTATATGCAGAAAGGTAGCATTGTCAAATCCGCATCTCCAACATCTAGCATCATCTCGCAGGCGATAGAGGCTAACAGGGGTCCGATAGTATCTATGTAGAAATTTGAATTGTATGAGGCGCAATTTATAATTGGGGGAGAGCTGTAAATGCTGTTTACAACAGAATGACCACTGGTCCTCAGATAAGGGGGGATCAAGCTCCTCGTTTCATAGCAACATGGACTTAGGCATCACAATTGGGGCCTGATCTTGCATCTTGTTGTACAGTCGAGTCACTAATTTTTTCGGGGATGTGCAAACCAGTATGTTTTGTAAGGCATTTAACATAGGGGGTGCGTCAGGAAAACCCTCCCAAAGGGAGCGCACGTCGCCTTTAGCTGATGGTAAGCGAATACCTCCCGAAATGGGAGTACCTGCCCCTCCTCCTCCACCCGTGGGCCCCGGAACACTCCATCTGGGTATAGATCGGCGAAGGTGTGAATCTGGGTGCCTCCCAAAGATATGCCTCCCCCACAAGTCTCCAAGCAAGCCAGCATCGGGTTGTGTTTCAAGGGGTATGCACCTGTTACAACGCATTTTTTACAACGCACTACCACTACAACGCAGGCATTACAACGCATACCATTACAACGCATTGCGCTGGGGGGGGCGCTCTAGGATAAGAGGTAAGTTTAATTTACTATCCAGCACCTTCCCTAGGGTCCACGGGGACTGGAGTTAGAATAGTAAATTATACTTACCACTATCCAGCACCCCAAAGTGAAATGCGTTGTAATGGTATGCGTTGTGAATACCGCGTTGTAATGGTATGCGGAGTAAAAGTATGCGTTGTAACATCATACATCCGTTTCAAGGGGATGGCAGGCGCATATAGTAGTAGGAGCCGGGCTCGCCTTTGCAGTTCGCGCCACGCCCAGCGCAGAGTGTAAGTGGAGTCCACATCAGTAGTCGGGCGAGGGTTTTTTCGATAGAGAGCTACCGCCAGGGGCGTGGATGCTAACGAGTCCTGCTCGACCGCCACATGTGGTTGGTATGGCGTCTGGTACGTCCAGAAATGCAGAAATTTAGCCTGCGCACATAATGCATATAAATGCACATCTGGAGCTCCCAAACCGCCCTGTCTTAACAGCAAGGTCAGTATGGCCCAAGAGACTCTAACCTGACCTCCAGCCCACACCAAAGAAAGTAAGTGAGAGCGAAGGCATTTAAAAAAGTGCTTGGTGAGCGGAATTGGTATATTGGCAAATCGATAGAGGAACTTGGGCAGGATCACCATCTTGGACAAGGCCACCTTTCCTGCGATAGATAGGGGTAATTTTGACCAAATCGCCACTTTGCTTTCAAGCCAATCAACCGCACGTCCAAAGTTTAAAGTCCAAATATCTTGAAGATTACGGCTAATAAAAATCCCCAGGTACTTGACTTCGTCCGCCTCCCAGCGTAGAGGAAACTCCGACCTCACCTCGGGAGTACCGTCTGTCAGGAGGAAAATCACAGACTTAGCCCAGTTTATTGATATACCTGACAGCCCGCCGAACTTCACGAATTCTCGTAATAGGGGGTCTAGGTTATTTGACAGGTTCAAGACATATAAAGTTACGTCATCTGCATATATAGATATCAACAAACTACGGGAGCTGAACCCTATCCCCCTGGCGGTATGGTGTTGTCTTATTCTGGCTGCGAGGGATTCCATCGCAATAGCGAAAAGTAGGAGAGATAGTGGACAACCCTGCCTTGTTCCCCAGGTCACAGCGAATGGTTCCGAGATCATGCCGTTCACCCGCACTCGCGCTGTCGGGTTGGTGTAAAGCAGCCTCACCTGGGCTATAAATAAGGAGCTAAAGCCCATACCCTCAAATATGCGGAACATATAAGGCCATTCGAGGGAGTCAAACGCCTTTGTGGCGTCCAAGAAAATGGCAGCAGCCTGCACCGTGGGGTGGAGGTAATGCAGTACCGAGAACAGCATTCTGAGGTTATGAGACGTAGAGCGGCTAGGTATGAACCCCGATTGGTCAGGGAGGGCCACCATCGGAGTAGGAGCTGAAGGCGGTCAGCTGTGAGCTTAGCGTATATTTTGACTTCGACATTTATAAAGGACAGTGTCCTATAAGAATCCAGCGACATTTCGTCTTTGTCTGGTTTCAATAATGTCATTATTAAAGCCTCCCTCATGGGCGCCGGGAGTACACCCGTCTCCAGTGATTCCGCATACACTGCATGCAGTCTCGGCGCCAATTCCTCAGAGTAAGCCTTATAGAATGGTTTTGAAAGGCCATCTGGTCCAGGGGCTTTGTTTAGTGGTAGGCCATTAATCACTTTTCTGATATCTTCTATTGTTACCGGGAGGTCCATATATTTGCGATGTGTGTCATTAAACCACACCAGTGCTATGGATTCTAGAAAGTCCTGTAAGTGCTCTGGAATATTGGACTGTGTGGTAGTGTATAGATTGGAGTAGAAGTCCTAAAACTCATTTAATATCGCAGCCTGACCTGTAACTGCATTGCCGTCAGGACTATTGATCGTGTGTATAAAAGGTGTGGTTTTTGTTTTCCTAATTAGTCCTGTAAGTGTGCGACTCGGCCCATCGCCTTCTCCGTACCTTCTAGCTTCCGCCTGTTTACCTAAGAATTTTAGCTCACGCTGTGCCTCCTCCGCAATTTCCAATAGTGTCTCTTTTATCTCCGCTGCAATCTCGGGGCTGGGAGCAATGCAAAATGTGCGCTCGAGATCTTTTAAACGTCCCTCTAGTGTGCCTATTGTGCCCCTTATGGCCTTTAGTACGCCAGCCTGTCTTGCTATACACTGCCCACGAATCACTACCTTAAACGCCTCCCAGAGCACTGACTCAGTAGACACCGAACCAGTGTTGAGAGCAAAGTAATCTACAATGTCATTTCTAATCTCCTCTTTAAATGCTTCTTTCATCAAGGCGTGTGGGGGGAGCCTCCAGCCAAAGGCGCATCCGAGGGCGACACTTCAAGGAGACATGTGCGTGGTCCGACAATGAACGGTCTAGGTGGCAATATCGGGGGATATCAGCCAGAAGTCCAATCTGGACCAGGCCGCGTGTTGACTGGAAATGCATGTACCCTCACAGGTCCCTGGGTGGCGCACTCTCCATATAACAATCAGTCCACCCTCCAACATGACATCCTGGAAAGCCTGGCAGGCGTGGGGGTGTAACTGTCTGGATGCCCCTTTACCATCTAGAGTATCATTCAAAACTACATTAAAATCTCCCCCCCCCCCCCCCCC